>NC_079194.1:188715619-190074369 GCF_029499605.1 Hyla sarda
ATAACTCTTTCAATTTTGCACCTAAAAATCCATATGATGGCTTATTTTTTGCGCCACCAATTCTACTTTGTAATGACTTCAGTTATTTTGCCCAAAAGTCTATGGTGAAACGGAAAAAAAATTATTGCGCGACAAAATTGAAAAAAAAACCCGCTGTTTTGTAACTTTTGGGGGCTTCCGTTTCTACGTAGTACATTTTTCGGTAAACATGACACCTTATCTTTATTCTGTAGGTCCATACAATTAAAATGATACCCTATTTATATAGGTTTGATTTTGTCGGACTTCTGGAAAAAATCATAACTACATGCAGGAAAATTAATATGTTTAAAATTGTCATCTTATGACCCCTATAACTTTTTTATTTTTCCGTGTATGGGGAGGTATGAGGGCTCATTTTTTGCATCGTGATCTGAAGTTTTTAACAGTACCATTTTTGCATTGATAGGACTTTTTATTCATTTTTAAATGATATAAAAAGTGACCAAAAATGCACTATTTTGGACTTTGGAATTTTTTTGCGCACACGCAATTGAGCGAGCGGTTTAATTAATGATATATTTTTATAATTCGGACATTTCCGCATGCAGTGATACCATATATGTTTATTTTTATTTTTATTTACACTGTGTTTTTTTTTATTGGAATAGAGGGGTGATTCAAACTTTTAATAGGGGAGGAGTTAAATGATCTTTATTCACTTTTTTTTTTTCACTTTTTTTTTGCAGTGTTATAGGTCCCATAGGGACCTATAACACTGCACACACTGATCTTCATCATTGATCACTGGTTTCTCATAAGAAACCAGTGATCAACGATTCTGCCGCATGACTGCTCATGCCTGGATCTCAGGCACTGAGCAGTCATTCGACGATCGGACAGCAAGAAGGCAGGTAGGGGCCCTCCCGCTGTCCTGTAAGCTGTTCGGGATGCCGCAATTAGCCGCGGCTATCCCGAACAGCCCGACTGAGCTAGCTAGCTGGCAACTTTCACTTTCACTTTTAGCCGCGATGCTCAGCTCTGAGCGCGCGGCTAAAGGGTTAATAGCGCGCGGCGCTGCACGCTATTAGAGGCGGGTACCGGCTTCACTATGACGCCGGGCCCGCCGTGATATGACGCGGGGTTACTGTGTAACCCTGCGTTATATCAGGAGAGCAGGACCAAGGACGTACCGGTACGTCCTTGGTCCTTAAGGGGTTAAGGGGCCTGTGCCCTAGATAGAGCTAATAAATGTTAATAGAATGTGTGGGCCCCCCGGACTATGAGGCCCGGTCATAGTCCTGGCGGGCGCCCAGCGGTCAGTGAGTGACAGTCGCACACACTCACTGACAAGCCAATAATAAAAACAAACAAAAAAAAGGTCCAGGGATGTCCGGGCCCGTTGAAGCTCTGGGCCCCATACAGGTTTATGGGTTGTTCCCCCCTGATGGCGGCCCTGTATGGCGCTGATGGGGTAAAGAGACCTGTCCCTCTATCAAGCACTTAAAAGCCTTGACCAATACTTACCTAAAGGGCTAAATGGCCAGTATCACTGCTAACTTAAACCCTCACACTGCAGTAGGTTTTTAGCTGTATGTTATATCAGCTCCTGAATCAGTAACAGAATCTTGATGTACATATGACAATTTGCGGAAAGGCTTTCTTTACTGTAACCTACATGTATGTTAACTGTCAGGAAGCAGGTACATAATCAGATAAAAAAATAAATAAAAAAAAGTCCCAGTCTAAAGAATACTGATACACTGATGTATAAAATATATTAATTATTATTATTATTGTTATTATTAATAATAATAATTATTATTATACAACAATTACTGTATACAGCATAATAATTGCAACACTCAATGTTTTATTCACAAAAGGACCTTGAAAAAGTGAATGAAGACATCTACAGTATTTTTAATTGAAGTGCTACAGTTTTTCCCATTTTAATTTATATAACAATAATAATAAATCAACATACTATATCTGTATTATTTTATAGCCTATGTTTTGCTGATGCAGACCTTCAAGTCTTCTGCACAGGGATTGATCTAACATAACATTCTGTCTGCTAGTTTAAGACAAAAAAGAGAACTCACTGCATACTGTATTATAATGCTGTTTAATGTATAAACAGTATACCATAAGCTCTCCCTAGTGGAAGCTGCAGGCAGTCAGAAAATTATATTTTAAAGTGGTTGTCCTGAGACTAATTTTTATATTTAAACAAGCTCATAACCTCCTTGACTATGACATCCTTCCTGTGCTGTTCCCTGATGTCTAGTGCTTTTGGAACTTCTATCAAAATGTAGCAGTGGCCCATCTTAGTCTGTGATTGGGTGAGCATGCTTTTCCTCTGGGTCAAACTGAAAGCAGGAAGTGCTCGGCAGTGGGGACCAGAACCATTAGAACCGCATCAACAGGGTGTCACGATTCGGCTAACGGGTTGTGGATCCGCTGTGTCAGCGAGGGATTGGCGTGGACCGTGCTAGTGGACCGGTTCTAAGAGGCTACTGGTTTTCACCAGAGCCCGCCGCAAAGCGGGATGGTCTTGCTGCGGCAGTAGCAACCAGGTCGTATCCACTAGCAACGGCTCAACCTCGCTGACTGCTGAGAAGGCGTGGGACAGAAGGACTAGGCAGAGGCAAGGTCAGACGTAGCAGAAGGTCGGGGGCAGGCGGCAAGGTTCGTAGTCAGGATGGATAGCAGAAGTTCAGGTACACAGGCTTTGAACACACTAAACGCTTTCACTGGCACAAGGCAACAAGATCCGGCAAGGGAGTGCATGGGAGGAGATCAGATATAGCCAGGGAGCAGGTGGAAGCCAATTAAGCTAATTGGGCCAGGCACCAATCATTGGTGCACTGGCCCTTTAAGTCTCAGAGAGCTGGCGCGCGCGCGCCCTAGAGAGCGGAGCCGCGCGCGCCAGCACATGACAGCAGGGGACCGGGACGGGTAAGTGACCTGGGATGCGATTCGCGAGCGGGCGCGTCCCGCTGTGCGAATCGCATCCCCAACGGCCATGACAGTGCAGCGCTCCCGGTCAGCGGGACTGACCGGGGCGCTGCAGGGAGAAAGACGCCGTGAGCGCTCCGGGGAGGAGCGGGGACCCGGAGCGCTAGGCGTAACACAGGGGATCAGTGCAGTGCATGTTTTATCTTTTTCATGCTACCCTGACTTCTTTTAAGGCATACCTGTCAGATCCTACAAAAACATATGTTACTCAGTACCTAATCCTGATCATGTACATCTAATGTTTATACCGCTATCATCTTTATTTATTTTTAACAATACTTTTCATTAGCTCACAGTTAGAGATGAGCAAATCGAAGCTGACGAACCAGAATTTGCTACGAATTTCATGAAATATTCGATTCACAAGGAATGTGAATATCACCGCAATTCTATCACGCAAATTGCTTCATTAAACTCCATTTACTGTGGTCCAGACTCCAGGGCATCTAAAATGGTGGATCCACATGTCAGTACATGGGGCAAGGAACGCTGGGAAGGCAGGAAGGCAAGGCGGGATGGAAAATAGGCGGGATGACCATGAATCACATACAGTCACCCCTGTGATGTCACAGCCCTATATATTCAGCAGCCATTTTGCGGCTCGTCATATCATTCATTACACTGCAGAGAGATAGGACAGACATCGCAGTGGGTGTTTTACAAAGAAAAGCTCATTCCAGCAGCGTTTCACATCCTAGTCAAATCAGCGTTCTGGTGGACAGAGAGCAGTGTTTTTTTTCACTGAAAAGGATTTTTACTGCAGCCATTAACCTCCCAGTCACTTTCTTCGGCATAGTATTACAGAGGGGCAGATAACTGTGTGTTGCCTCATATGTTTCAACAAACTGCCTCAACTTCACAAACCTTCGCAGAGGAGGCAGGAATAATTTTTCAGCGCAATTCTCTGTCTTTGTTCCACAACAAATCATCTGCTGGTTATACTAGTCTGTAGACGGTATAATACCCAGCAGTCCATTCCTAATAGTTATTGATAGAGTGGAATTTTGTGTTTAGTACTGTACTGCAGTTTTCTGCCCTTATAAGTGCATACCACATACGTAAATCTAATTAGTGTACTATTTTGTACCTGTTAATCTGTCAAGGGCCTAGATACTGTGAAAGTCCAGGCAAAAGTCATCACCGGCTGGTGTTTTACTAAAATATGTTTTTTTAAGCATACTGTACCATATTTTTCTGCCCTCACCAGTGCATACCACATACGTAAGTATAAGTAGTGTACTATTTTGTACCTGTTAATCTGTCAAGGGCCTAGATACTGTGAAAGTCCAGGCAAAAGTAATCACCGGCTGGTGTTTTACAAAAATATGTATTTTTAAGCTTACTGTAGCACATTTTTCTGCCCTCATAAGTGCATACCACATACCTACATCTCTAAGTAGTGTACAATTTTTTACCTGCTAATCTGTCATGAGCCCACATACTGTGAAAGTCCTGGCAAAAGTACTCACCGGCTGGTGTTTTACTAAAATACGTTTTTTTTTAAGTGTACTGTACCTCATTTTTCTGCTCTCATAAGTGTATACCGGATACCACATTCCTACATCTCTAAGTAGTGTACTATGTTGTACCTGTTAATCTGTCAATGGCCTAAATACTGTGATAGTCCAGGCAAAAGTACTCACCAGCTGGTGTTGTACTCAGGTACTTTTTTTAGGTGTACTGTAATGTATTTTTCTGCCCTCATAATTGCATACCACATACCTACATCTAAGTAGTGTACTATTTTATTCCTATTAATTTGTAAAGTGCCTAGATACTGTGAAAGGACAGCTAATAGTACACACCTGCTGCTGTTCTAGACAAATACTGTGTTAAGTGTAGTGAAGCATATTGTACTCACCTGATATATGCAATAAGTATGTCAGGCAGAGTAGTGCCAGGACATGCACACTAGAATGGCAGAGGCCTAAATTCATAAGGCACAGGCAGAGGTAGCAGCAGAGTAGGGGCATGTGGCAGCGAGAGGTCTGAGCTCCCAGTGTCAGTTGCAGTCGTGTCTCAACCAGCAACCCAGCAGCCGTGATTGATCGGTTCACTCGGTCTTCCACTTTATCCCAAGTGACATCCGACACCCCCAGTCAACAGTCGGTGGGTTCTTCAGACTCAACCCTCACCTGGCATGGCCCTCATACTGCTGCTGACACCCTTAAGGCTCTTTCCTTGTACAGCTGTATGGTCTCCTCATGCTAATGCTACCACCTCCAGGCTCTGTCATTGTGCCACCATATGATCTCCTCATGCTGATGCTGCTACCTCAAGGCTCTGTCATTGTGCAGCCATATGGTCTCCTCAAAAGGTCTTTAATTTTTATCAGTAACAACATATAAAAGGTTTTTGGATCTGACAGTGCCCAAAACTTAAATGTAAAATACATTTTTCCAGATCATCATAATTATTTAAATCTAAGTCTATGAGGAAGATCTGAAAAATCTGAAAAGTCTGTGTCATATAAACAAAGCTCAAAACACTATAAAGGTATATAAAGAACCAGACTCCTGCACATCTTGCTTGTAGAACATTAATTTCTTCTTTATGAACATTGCCCACCATGCTGCTCTACCAAAACACATCAATGCATTCCTTAAAATGATAGAGAAGGAAATTTATCAAGCTCTGCAGTAGATTTTTTATGCATAAAAAAGTTGCAAAATCTGCTCACATAGTAATATATATATATATTTTTTTTTACTTTGCAGTGGTCAAGTATTTATCAAATGCTTCACTATTTATGAAGAAAAAAAGTCTCATCTCCATTTATAAGTCGCATATGTATTCCAGGTCTAACCTGGCTTACAGAAAGTGCCTACGTCTGCAGAAAAGGAAATTAACAACCACTTTAAAGGGTACCTATCATCAAATAAGCTTTTGATATATTTTAGATTAATGAATGTTGAATAACTTTCCAATAGCATGTTAATGAAAAATATGTTTCTTTCTATTGTATTTTTCCAGATCAGTCCTGTCAGCAAGCATTTCTGACTCATGCTGGAGTCCTAAACACTCAGAGCTGCCAGCCTGCTTTGTTCACAGCCAAACAGGCTGTGAACAAATCAGGCTGGCAGATCTGAGTGTTCTCCTTTGTGAACAAGGCAGACTGGCAGCTCGTAGTGTTTAGGTCTCCAGCATGAGTCTGAAATGCTTGCTGCCAGGACTGGTAGGGAGACCCCTAGTGGTCATTTCTTCAAAGGGGAAAATGAAATAGAAAGAAGCATATTTTTTAATAACATGAAATTGTAAAGTTATTCTACATACATTAATCTATAATATATCAAAAGTTTTTTTGATGAGAGGTACCCTTTAACAACTGTTCTTGTTCTGGATCATGAAACAAAGCTAATACATTAATGTTAATTATAGAAAAAAATTATTATATAACTAATAACCATAAATTTTAAGGTTGAAAATACACACTGCACACCTAGTTAATATTAGGACACGTACATGCTGGTGTACCCACTAAATTTTAAAATTAATGTTGTGTTAAAATAAAATAAGGCACAAAATAATTGAATAAGAATAAGAATTTTTACAGACAAAAACGTAAATAACTCATATGTGGCACTAAAATGTAAAAAAAAAAAAAAAAAAGAAACATCCATAGTAATACAGCTTCATGCACATTTAGTACCAAGACGTTTTTTTATTTTATTTTTTATTGTGGCTTCACTATTGTTAATGTGCCTGTGGGTGCTGCGCTGTCTTCCTTCCCAACATCAGCACAGCGATGCCCACCAATGTCACAAAATGCGTGTTCAAAATTAAACAAAAAAGCCTCCAGAATACGGATATTCATAGTGTATCATAGTATGTTTTTAATATTTATTTAGTTCTGAGGGTGGAGAGGTTGTTGCGGGATAGTTGGAGTGCAGCTATTTAGTGCCAGGCAGGCCAGTCAGGGTGTCACCCGATGCAGTACGCCCCCCCTCCCGGTCACTGATAATAAAGGGTATTTAAAGAACTTCGGCTTTTAACATAAGGTAAAACTTTTCTTCTTTAAAAAATGTTTTTGTAAGCGCGTTTCCCGGGTTTTGCTTATGTGCAAATGTTTTTTTTTTATCACGGTCGTGCGACTATTTGATAAATAGGTCGCGTGTAAGCAAAAGTAAGTAAAATAAAAAAAAATGTCATATAAAAGCCATACGTTTGAAAAGAATGATAAACCTCCTTCATAGTGACTGAGTTCCAAGGTCCCCTACAGAAAGCCATGTAACAAGACGTTAATGTAACTTTTCTCTCCCCTGTAATTTGACTGGTTCTTCAGTGCTTGTTGCTATACAAAGAATTTAACTGTTGACTAAATCTATTGACAACTAAAGTCAATGTACTGCATTGCCCAAGAATGTTCTTTTTCACACAAATACTAAACTACTTTTTCTTCAGTACTACTTAGTCTAACTATTGCTTAGGAAGGAGAAATCAACAGGAATTCTCTGTCACCGGGAAAGCAGCCTTTATTTTATATTTGAAGGTCAACATCTAGTTTTCCTGTGAATTGTGGCTTAGGTCAGAAGCAGCATAGTCATTTAGATGTGACTGACTATGGGTCTTTTTATATAAGAGTTTTTGTCTCCTATCACTGGATCTGGACAGTGTTCTCATAATCTGGCTGGAGATTTTATATTTTGTAAAACATAATTTCCAGAGTTTGCTTAGAGTCTTCAAAGGCTTTTTAAGCTTTTAAGCTCTTGATGTCTAGAAGTTTTGATAGAGTTGGGAGTTTTGTTAGAAACTGATTCAAGAGAAGAGGTTGAGATTAGGAAGAGTTAAGTTCTTTATTTTCATTCATTATGGTCATACCTTGAGCAAATGATAAAACCAGAATTAGTATAGTTTGGTTCCATGAAATCCGGGCTGTATCTGTTTTGATTTCCAAGTTTGGAAGAGGTTTATGCTAGGCTCTTATATACCATACTTCAACTTTGTTAGGTTTTTGAGTATGAGAAGAGTATGGAGCTTTCAATCTTAACAAGGAACAGAAGAAAATAATATTGTCTCCTGTGACTATGGTAAGGAGATTAAAGAGCTACTCCGCCCCTAGACATCTTATCCCCTATCCAAAGGACAAGGGTTAAGATATCTGATCACGGGGGTCCCACCAGTGGGGACCTCTGCGACCTCGGCTGTGGCACCCCAGACATCCGGTGCACGGAGCAAACTGCGCTCCGTGCCGGATGACTGGCGATGCGGGGCAGAGGGGGCGGGATGGCCGTCACGCCCCCTCCCATAGACTTGTTTTGAGAGTGCATGGCCATGATGTCATGAGCGGGGCGTGACTGTGATGTCATGAGCCTCCTGCGCTGAACCCGGCACTCTAAACGAATGCCGGGTGCAGCAGGGAGATTGCTGGGGTCCCCAGCAATGGGACCCCTGCCATCAGACATCTTATCCTCTTTGGATAAGGGATAAGATTTCTAGGGGCAGAGTACCCCTTTAAATCCTACATAAGTTTTCAGGATTTTATACAGAAGACTGTATATAACCTTTTTTTTATGCTTTGCTTGCAGATAAACCTCTTTTTGGAGAACACCTAAATTTGCATTGAAAAGTTGTCTTCCAAAAGAAAATGGTAACTGTGCAGAATGTATAGTGAACTAAAAATCTATTATTAACATTATTCACTTTATTGTGATACTGTTTTTGGAACAAAATTTTGAATTTGATTTTCTACGGTATTATATGAACAGAGTATAGCTCTGTAATCTTCCTAATGTAGTTGCAAATTCTATAATTCGGTAGGGCATTCCTCTCGCAGTCTCTTGAGTCTGTCAAACCATTTATTTATTATGTTATTTGGCTTCCAATCAGAGGATATTATTTTCCTATAATTTTCTTCCCTCATCATTGACACTCAGAATCTCAGAGAAAAATGACAGATACCTGTGTCCTGCACTGAAATCAATACTAACCTAGTATCATCTCATAAACAGGTCTTATGATTATCTCTAAAGTTTCTGATGATACAAAACATCTATTCTGAATGTGTGTGTGTTAGGCTCCAACCCGTGGCTCTTTAACTGTTGCAAAGCTACAGCTTCCAGCATAATCTGACACTTTAATGGTTGAAGACCTGAGTATAATGTACTGTACATATCCGAAGAGGAAAGAAATATTCTGCAATTGCAGCTGTTCTATTCGGTATGAATTAGTGATATCAATGAAGCATGAGTTATTATTCCACTCAGATTCACTCTGAGTACAATATCCAATACCTCTTGCTTGCACCAAAATGTGGTCAAAAATTGGTTGTGTGAAAAGAAAGATTAAACTATCAAAAAGAGAACTGAATATCTGTCTGTAGAAAGGTAACCATATACAAGATGTGTCTAATGGAGTCAACAATCATGTAAAGCTCCCAGAAAAATAGACATAATGATAAATGAGACCACCATCATATCTTTTATTTGTGGTTCCCAACATCACTCTCCTTTCATTTCTTTTTTCCAGCATTGATCCCCCTTTAATTAATCTTTCCCAGCATAGCTACCTTTCTCATTGCTAGTCCCCAGCATAGCTTCCAGTCTTATTTCTGGGTACCAACATAATTCTCCCAGCCCCCTGCCCCCCCATGCAGTTCCTCATAAGCAGCAGGGCTCCCCGACTCCTTCCTGATCTCAACATGGCTCCACTCTAATCCTAGGTTGCCAGCATGGTTTCTCTTTTCATTTTTAATCCACAGCATGGATCCCCATCTCATTCCTAGTCTATAGCATGGTGTACCATTTAATTCCTGGTCCCATACATGGCTTCCATCTCATTTCTAGATCCCAGCATGGCTCTTCTCTTATTCATAGTCCAAAGCATGGCTCTTCTTTCATTCCTTTTCCCAGCATAGCTCCCCTTCCGTGTCTTGCCCTTCCATCTCTTTTCATGCAGAGAGGCAGGGACCATGTGGGTGATCATGGAGGCTCCCAGTGGTTGGACTCCTGCGATCTGACACTTATCGCCTATTTTTGGCATAGGGAATACATGTTTCTATCCCAGAATACTCCTTTAAGGACACAGCCTATTTTGGTCTTGAGGACACAGCCTATTTTCACTTTCGTGTTTTTGTTTTTTCTTCCTCACCTTTTAAAAACCATAACTATTTTATATTTACATTCATAGAACCATATGAAGGCTTGTTTTTTGCGTGACCAATGCTACTTTGTAATGAAACCTTTCATTTTACCATGCAATGTACGGTGCAACCCAAAAAATATATGGTGGCTGATGTTTTCCACTGTAATTTGTTGATTTTAAAGGCATTAATTTTGGATTTTTGGTATATTTTTAGGGTTATGCTATTCACTATACAGGATTATAAACATTATGTTTTAAGAGTTCAAACATTTTTTGCATGCTGCACTAAAAAATGTAATAAAATAAATTATACAAAAACTGAGAGGGGGGGGGTAATTTTTATGGAGGGGGTTAATTTTTATGAGGAGCATACAGCAGCTGATAAGTACTGGAAGGATTAATATTTTTAAATAGAAGTAATCTACAAATCTGTTTAACTTTCTTGCACCAGTTGGTTTAAAAAAAAAAAAATATTGCATTCTACCAGAGTACCCCTTTAAGGAATCAGCTTGAAATTATTAATCTCCTGCTAAAAATAACAATCTTCAACTTAGTGTTGTCATTTTTTTCCAACAAATTCATATAAATTTAGCTGTATCAATCATAATGAAATATTAATTTTGATTACCTGTAATTATGTTCCACCTACGTTTCCTATTTGAATAAGAAAACTCGAAATGACAACAGCCAATAAAGTATAATTATGGTAAAGACAGTATAAAGGAAAAAGAACATTTTTTAATTCTCACAACTGATCATTACTGCTTATGAATGGAAGATAAAGTCCTTGGTCAAGTGAACCAAACGGCCAATGAAGGCTCATCTTATTTTTGACATATTATGAGAAAGCAAGGTTCTTTAGAAAGTTGAAGTAGTTAAAGGGGCACTAAGGTGGAAAACTTTTTTTTTAATCAACTGGTGCCAGAAAGTTAAACAGATTTGTAAATTACTTCTGTTAAAAAATCTTAATACTTCCGGTACTTATTAGCTGCTGAATACCACAGAGGAAATTTTTTTCTTTTTGGAACACAGAGGTCTCTGCTGACATATCTGTCCATTATAGGAACTGTCCAGAGCAGCATATGTTTGCTATGGGGATTTTCTCCCACTCTGGACAGTTCTTAAAATGGACAGAGATGTCAGCATAGAGCACTGTGCTTGTGATGTCAGCAGAGACCTCTGTGTTCCAAAAGGAAAATAATTTCCTCTGAAATATTCAGCAGCTAATAAGTACTGGAAGGATTAATATTTTTTTAATAGAAGTCATTTACAAATCTGCAAAAATGGAAGAGTAGTCAGCTCACCCGGCCACCACGCGGCAATGTAATCCTCCAAGGGTACGAAGAAAGCAGGTAGATGCCAGCGATTATGAAACTTCACCTTTATTAGAACCACATAAAATCATCGACATGGAGAGACTTCAGTAAGACAGACATTTAAAATTCCAGGAATCAGCGCCAAGCATGACGCGTTTCAGGTCATGTGACCTTTCATCAGATGCATGGTGGGAAGCAGAAGGGTAGGGGAATAAATCCCAGCCTCCTAATGGAACAGGTGAGTAAAACATCTATCTTGTAATCACAGAGATTAACCCTGTCCGTTCCAAAAATAGAGGCACCCTTCTGCTAAACATAACAGGTATAAAATCATAAATCATTAAGCACCTATAACATAGTTATAAAATAAGTGCAAACAATGTATATGAAACCTGTATATTTTTAAGGAGACACAAAATGTAAGTTGGGAGGAAAAAGGTTGCAAAAACACTAATAAATAGTGATACAACGAATGATAATGTGTATGAAATATCAATGGCAACCTAAAACTATTTAGTAATGAAGGATGACGTCTGATTTTAAATTCAACCCATGTGGTTGAAATGTGCGCAAAGAGTAAATCCAAAAGATTTACTTATTGCGTAATAATTTACAAATCTGTTTAACTTTCTGGCACCAGTTTATTTAAAAAAAAAAAAAAAAGGTTTCCACCGGAGTACCCCTTTAAAGGAAGAGAATGACAAGATGATTGATACAGCCATGGGATTCATAATTATAACAATGAGAGGCTTGCACTGTAGATGTACACTAAAGAGAGGGCTTTCAGCTGAGACGTTATTAGTAGTGGTTGTTGTCACCAAGACTTTATACTAGCTTAATGGTACATAATAGTATAATTTGAGCTTGGAGGAATAACTTAAAGTTCCTGGGCCCCAATACAAAATTTGTTGAAGTATCCTAAGATGTCACATAATATTTGTACCATAGGGGCCCATGTAGGACAGATGAATATATGAAAAAAAAAGAGGACAGCGCCTCGTATAATTCCGTGGGCTAAATATCCTAAATGCCCAAAAAGAGTAATGCTCACCTTGGGTGATACTTGGTTTCGTGCGTTGAACCCCTGAGTATCGGGGTAGTAGAAGAAATCCTCGGCTGCAGCCTGCAGGGATAACCGGGCTCTTTTTGGGAGTCGATAAAGGTCCAGACGAAGGCAGAGAGAAGAAAAAGTGGATGTGCAAGAAGTTCGGACTCAGATGGATGGGTGAAACATGTATTTGATTCATACATGGATCAATTGTGCAAGACGCGTTTCAAGGGTACAACTTCCCACTTTATCAATTGCATACAGAAAAGACATTACATGGCAAATATATACACCTGTGGAAGGCACCAAAACCGCTGGCGGGGGTTACAGGGTCAAAATGGGTGGTACCACAGATGTACCGGCGTGGATGGACATAGTGAATAAATCATAAAAAAACACTCAGGATATTACATATGCGTGTGTACATATGATTGCATGAGTGTGGGCGGTGGTATACACAGTTATGTACATTGTTTGAGTCTGTTGCATACGTGATAATATGTGGGGGGAGAATTTTACCTGCTTTTCGATTCATAAAATAAGGCCACCAATCGGGTTGCAGTAGTAGCGTGACGTATTTAGTGTCACGTGAGGTGGTTTTGGCTGATATCAGGTGTACTATAGTGTTTTTAGAGGGATTCGAAAATGCCACTGGTCCGTGCATACCACGTGACATAGACCAATGAAAGAGGAGTTTTGGATGACACACGATTTATTCAGCATGTACGTTGAAGTGATAGCCAATCGTGGACACTTTGTGATGGTGTTTCATCCAATCAGGAAGGCACCTACTTTTTCAATGAAAGGCTATAGACCTGGCTGTGTATTGATTCATGATGGTGTCTATACCAATCAGAGGGAGTTGCCGGTTCTTGCGTACCATGTGACGAGGGGGCGGCCAATGAGAGAGGAGTAACGGAGTATGTTGTTCATTCAGCATGTACGTTGAAGTTATAGCCAATCCCGGCCGCTTCTTGATGGCATTTCATCCAATCAGGACGATGCCTACTTGTTCAATGAAGGGCTATGGAAATTGTTGCGGTGTGGATCTTGATAGTGTCTACACCAATCAGAGAGGTCCCATTGAGTTGTATAGTGTGAAGCGGAAGGTCGCGGGGATGTGGGGATGTGAAATAGCCAATCAGCTGTGTCGGGCTGATGGGTTGGGGACCAATGAAAATGGAAAGATTACAGCAGAGGCGTACAGTGGGGGTAATAGTAGTGGACCAATCAGCAGCTAGTGTGTGATGTGAAATGGTCCAATGGGGTGGACGCCTACTGGGTAATCTCTGTAGCTGTTTTTTTTTTTTTTAAAGGAATTACTGCATTATGTGGTATGTTATATGAATTCATTCAAGCCTCGCGGAGTGAGCATTTTCAACTTGAATATCCAAAAATTTTCTCTATGGCATAGTTGCGTTTATCTTCTGTTGCAGGCTGAAGGTATCTCTTCAATGGGGATTACTGAAAATTCAGAAAAATCCTTGTTGTGTTTCTCGGCTGCATGTCTTGAGATGTTGTGTAGCTGGTATCCATTTTTCACATTTGAACGGTGTTTGTTTATCCATGTACTTAGCATCTGTGTTGTCCTGCCGACGTACTGGATGCCGCATGAGCATTCAAGTAGGTAGATGACATATGTGGTTTTGCAGTTCATCAGGCTTTTGATTTTGAATCCAGATTCAACCTGGAACACAACTTCTTCAAATTCAACGGACACATATACCGCCAGCACTGTGGAACAGCAATGGAGACATGCTTCGCACCCAGTTTCGCTAATCTTTTCATGGGTTCCTTCGAAGATCTACTTCTCTACCGTCACCCCCTTTTTCATCACTGCATCATGTACAAAAGATACATTGACGATATCTTTATCGTTTGGTATGGAAACACTGAAGAGCTTAAAGGGGTTATCCAGGAAAAACCTTATTATATATATATATATATATATATATATATATATATATATATATATATATGTATATATATCAACTGGCTCCAGAAAGTTAAACAGATTTGTAAATTACTTCTATTAAAAAATCTTAATCCTTTCAGTACTTATGAGCTTCTGAAGTTAAGGTTGTTCTTTTCTGTCTAAGTGCTCTCTGATGACAAGTGTCTCGGGAACCGCCCAGTTCAGAAGCAAACCTCTTCTAAACTGGGCAGTTACTGAGACACATGTAATCAGAGTGCTCTTAGACAGAAATGAACTATCTTAAATTCAGAAGCTCATAAGTACTGAAAGGATTAAGATTTTTTAATAGAAGTAATTTACAAATTTGTTTAACTTTCTGGGGCCAGTTAATATATATATATATATATATATATATATATATATATATATATATAAGTTTTTTCCTGGATAACCCCTTTAACCAATTCACCACCACCCTGAATGATAATACCTGGAATGTTCACTTCAACCATACACACTATCCAAATCATGCAGAATTCCTCGACGTAATAGTCTCCCATGACCAAGAAAAAATCACCACCAAAACATTATTCAAGAGTGTAGATGGAAATAGTTATTTAGACTACACCAGCTGCCATTTCAAAAAATGGACTAAAAATATCCCATACGGTCAATATAGACGGATATAAAGGAACTGCACCACTTACCAGGATTACCTTACCCAGAGTAAAATCCTTGACCAAAGATTCAGAGCCAAAGGGTACCCGAAATCCCTCATTAACACTAGCAAAAAGAAAGCCTTGACCAGAAAAACTGCCTATTACCAAAATGCTCCAACGACATGCAGACCCAAGACAAGGACAACACATTCTCCTATAATTTCATAACCACATATTCCACTGACCACAAAAATATCAAACAGATTCTACAATCACATTGGAATATCCTCCTCTTGGATCCATTCCTGAAAGAGATATTCCCTATGGCACCCAAACTAACATTCCGGAGGAACAGATCACTTAAAAACATCTTAGCCCCAAGCAGGCTTAAAGAAACCAAACCCTCCCTATTTTCAAACGAGGACATCACAGGATCCTTCAGATGCTCCTCAAAAAACTGCAAATGCTGCCACAGCATTAAAAAAAAACGATGCCACAAATTTACATTCAGGACCAACGGAGAATGCCACAAAATCAAAAGCCTGATGAACTGCAAAACCACATATGTCATCTACCTACCTGAATGTGCATCCAGCACGTCGGCAGGACAACACAGATGCTAAGTACATGGATAGACAAACACCGTTCAAATGTGAAAAATGGGTACCAGCTACACAGCATCTCAAGACATGCAACCGACAAACACAACAAGAATTTTTCTGAATTTTCAGTAATCCCCATTGAAGAGATACCTTCATCCTGCAACAGAAGATACACGTAACTATGCCATTGAGAAAATGATTGGATCTTCCAGTTGAAAACGCTCACTCCCCGAGGCTTAAATGAATACATTGAACATACCACATAATGCAGTAACTCCTTTAAAAAAAAAAATCCTCGCTACAGCAATTACTCAGTAGGCGTCCACCCCATTGGACCATTTCACATCACACACTAGCTGCTGATTAGAGATGTCGCGAACCGGGCAAACCGCCATTGACTTCAATGGGCAGGCAAATTTTACAACCCACAGGGACTCTTTCTGGCCACAATAGTGATTTAAAAGTTGTTTCAAGGGGACTAACACCTGGACTGTGGCGTGCCGGAGGGGGATCCATAGCAAAACTCCCATGGAAAATTACATAGTTGATGCAGAGTCTGGTTTTAATCCATAAAGGGCATAAATCACCTAACATTTCTAAATTCTTTGGAATAACGTGCTTTAGCCCCCTTTAGGCAGCACATAAAGCCCCCCCTTTAGGCATCACATAGTTAGATCCCTTTTAGGCAGTACATAGATTCCCCCACCTTAGGCAGCACATAGTTAAAGATCCCCTTTAGGCAGCACATAAGATTCCCCCAAATTAGGCAGCACATAGTTAGAGCTCCCCTTTAGGCAGCACATAGATTCCCCCATATTAGGCAGCATATAGTTAGAGCCCCCCTTTAGGCAGCACATAAGATTCTCCCATATTAGGCAGCACATAGTTAGAGCCCCCCTTGAGGCAGCACATAGATTCCCCCATATTAGGCAGCACATAGTTAGAGCCCCCCTTGAGGCAGCACATAGATTCCCCCATATTAGGCAGCACATAGTTAGAGCCCCCTTTGAGGCAGCACATAGTGGGATTTGAACCCAAGGCCCCAGCGCTGCAAGTGCTAACCTCTGAGCCACCATGCTACCCTTAGCATACATCCAGTGGCGTTGCGACCCGTGGCCGGTCAGGCACAGATGGGGGGTGACACCAAGATGCTCCGCAGCACCCCCCCCCCCCCGCTACACAGACACCCCCCATCTGTGCCTGACCGGCCACCCATCCGTCAGCACCCCCCCCCCCCCCCCCCCCGCGCTGTGTGTGCGGTGCGCCCTTCCGTCCGTCAGCAACCCCCCCTCTTTCACCTACACTGTGCACCCGTCCGTCATCACATCCCCTCGCCGTTACAAGCACTGTGCCCGGCCTCCGCTCCCACGTCTGCGCCGGCCTGATGTCACACTGCATGGCCGCGCAGGAGGACGTCAGTGACGTGCTGGATGGGTGAGTGTGTGTGTCTGTCTCTCTGTCTGTGTGTGTATGTGACTCTGTGTGTGTGTGTGTGACTGTGTGTGCATGTATGTGACTCTGTGTGTGTGTGACTCTGTGTGTGTGTGACTGTGTGTGTATGTGACTGTGTGTGTGTGTGTGACTCTGTGTGTGTGTGACTGTGTGTGTATGTGACTCTGTGTGTGTGTGTGTGTGTGTGTGTGACTCTGTGTGTGTGTGACTGTGTGTGTGTGTGACTGTGTGTGTGTGTGACTCTGTGTGTGTGTGTGACTGTGTGTGTATGTGACTCTGTGTGTGTGACTCTGTGTGTCTGTCTGTGAGTGTGTGTCTATCTGACTGTGTGTGTGTTTGTGTGTGTGTCTCTCTGTGTTGTATGTGGTTTGTGTGTGTGTGTGTGTGTGTGTGTGTGGGGGGGGGGGGGGTTGAACCAGCGATCTAATGTGGGGAGACTTTGACCCATTGTGGGGAACCTGCCGCCTAATGTGGGGAAACTACTACCAAGTGTGCGGAGTCTATGCTACCTAATGTGGGAAATCTGTGCTACCTTATGTGGGGAGTCTATGCTACCTTATGTGGGTAATCTGTGCTACCTTATGTGGGTAATCTGTGCTACCAAATGTGGGGAATCTATGCTACCTAATGTGGGGAAACTGCTACATAATGTGGGGAATCTGTGCTACCTAATGTGGGGAAATTGCTACCTAATGTGGGGTAACTGGTACCTACCTAATGTGGGGGAACTGGTACCACATGTGGGGAATCTATGCTGCCTAATGTGGGGAAAAGATGCTACCTAATGTGGGGAAACTGCTACCTACCTAATGTGGGGAAACTGCTGCCTACCTAATGCTCCCCCCTGGCAGTAGCACCCTCATCATCCACCAGCAACACCCACCCCCCAGCAGCAGCACCTCCATCAGCAGATCCTGGTGGTGGATGATGGCGGTGCTCCTGCCAGGAGGATGATCCTGCCGATGGATGATGGGGGTGGTACTGCCAGGGGGGATGGCCAGTAGCACCCTCATCATCCTCCAGCAACACCCCCCAGTAGTAGCACCCCCATCATCCACTAGCAACACCACCAATACCCCCCCTCCCGTGGTAATAGCATCAGCTAACGGATGTTGAGGGGTGTTACTGCGGTTGTGGTATTATATTCAGAGGGTGCACTGTATGGCAATGTTATTCATAGGGCGCAGTTTGTGGTAGTATTATATTCAGAGGGCGCAGTTTGTGGTAGTATTATATTTAGAGGGCGCAGTTTGTGGTAGTATTATATTCATAGGGCGCAGTTTGTGGTAGTATTATATTCAGAGGGCGCAGTTTGTGGTAGTATTATTAGAGATGAGCGAACTTACAGTAAATTCGATTTGTCTCGAACTTCTCGGCTCGGCAGTTGATGACTTATCCTGCGTAAATTAGTTCTCCTAGGACTGTATCCACCTTTTCCAGCCCACGGGAGCACCTGAAAGCTGAACTAATTTATGCAGGAAAAGTCATCAACTGCCGAGCCGAGAAATTCGTGACGAATCGAATTTACTGTAGTTCGCTCATCTCTAAGTATTATATTCAGAGGGTGCAGTGGGTGGTAGTATTATATTCAGGGGTACAGTATGTGGCAGATTTATATTCAGGGGTACAGTATGTGGCAGATTTATATTCAGAGGGCACACTATGTGGCAGATTTATATTCAGGGGGCGCAGTTTGTGGTAGTATTATATTCAGAGGGCGCAGTGGGTGGTAGTATTATATTCAGAGGGTACAATATGTGGTAGTATTATATTCATTGGGTACAGTGTGTGGCGGTATTATATTCAGGGGTACAGTATGTGGCAGATTTATATTCAGGGGTGCAGTATGTGGCAGATTTATATTCAGAGGGCACAGTGTGTGGTAGTATTATATTCAGAGGGCGCAGTGGGTGGTAGTATTATATTCAGAGGGCGCAGTGGGTGGTAGTATTATATTCAGAGGGCGCAGTGGGTGGTAGTATATTCAGAGGGTACAGTGTGTGGCGGTATTATATTCAGGGTTACAGTATGTGGCAGATTTATATTCAGAGTGTACAGTATATGTTGGTATTATATTCAGAATGTACAGTGTGTGGTAGTATTATATTTAGAGGATACTGTGTCTGGCAGGTTTATAATAATAACTGTTTTCATATAGAGGATGAGAATGCGCTGACATAGAGAGGAGACGTCTGGGCGTCACATTCTGCAGACAGAAGTTTTAGCTGGAACAAGTCCTGGCGGTATGTACCATCTGAATTAGATAAGGGAAGACTATAGAGAAGACGTCGCCTGTAGTCACTGATATCATTGTGTATTCTCCTCACTATAGAGAAGACGTCACCTGTAGTCACTGATATCATTGTGTATTCTCCTCACTATAGAGAAGACGTCACCTGTAGTCACTGATATCATTGTGTATTCTTCTCACTATAGAGAAGACGTCACCTGTAGTTACATAGTTACATAGTTAGTACGGTCGAAAAAAGACATATGTCCATCAAGTACAACCAGGGAATTAAGGGGTAGGGGTGTGGCGCGATATTGGGGAAGGGATGAGATTTTATATTTCTTCATAAGCATTAATCTTATTTTGTTCCAGGAATGTATCTAATCCTGTTTTAAAGCTGTTAATTGTTCCTGCTGTGACCAGTTCCTGAGGTAGACTGTTCCATAAGTTCACAGTTCTCATGGTAAAGAAGGCGTGTCGCCCCTTGAGACTAAACTTTTTCTTCTCCAGATGGAGGGAGTGCCCCCTCGTCCTTTGGGGGGGTTTAACCTGGAACAGTTTTTCTCCATATTTTTTGTATGGGCCATTAATATACTTATATACGTTTATCATATCCCCCCTTAAACGTCTCTTCTCAAGACTAAACAATTGTAACTCCTTTAATCGCTCCTCATAGCTAAGATGTTCCATTCCCCATATTAGTTTAGTGGCGCGTCTCTGCACCCTTTCCAACTCCGCAGTGTCCCTTTTATGGACAGGTGCCCAAAACTGAACAGCATATTCCAGGTAAGGCCGTACCAATGATTTATAAAGGGGGAGTATTATGTCCCTGTCCCTTGAGTCCATGCCTCTTTTGATACATGACAATATCCTGCCGGCTTTGGAAGCAGCAGCCTGACATTGCATGCTATTCTGTAGTCTGTGATCTACAAGTACACCCAGATCCTTCTCTACCAGTGACTCTGCCAGTTTAATCCCCCCTAAGACATACGACACATGCAGGTTATTAGTACCCAGATGCATAACTTTACATTTATCCACATTGAACCTCATTTGCCAAGTGGATGCCCAGACACTTAGGTCTATCCAAGTCATCTTGTAACTTATGCACATCCTCTATAGACTGTACCGTGCTACAAAGCTTGGTGTCATCTGCAAAGATAGAAACAGAGCTGTTAATACCATCCTCTATATCATTAATAAATAAATTAAACAACAGCGGGCCCAGTACTGAACCTTGGGGTACACCACTAATAACCGGGGACCAATCAGAGTACGAATCATTGACCACCACTCTCTGGGTACAATCCATGAGCCAGTGTTCAATCCAGTTACAAACTAAAATTTCCAAACCCAAAGACCTTAACTTACCTGTCAGACGTCTATGAGGGACAGTATCAAATGCTTTAGCAAAATCCAGAAACACTATATCCACAGCCATTCCTCTGTCAAGGCTTCTACTCACCTCTTCATAAAAGCAAATTAGATTGGTTTGACAACTTCTATCCTTAGTAAACCCATGCTGGCTATCACTTATAATACAATTATCCCCTATGTATTCCTGTATATAATCCCTTATAAGTCCTTCAAACAATTTACCCACAATGCACGTTAAACTTACCGGTCTATAGTTTCCTGGGGAAGACCTAGAGTCCTTTTTGAAGATTGGCACCACATTCGCCTTGCGCCAGTCCCTTGGCACAATACCAGACACCAGAGAATCTCTAAATATCATGAACAGGGGTACAGATATTACTGAACTTACCTCTCTAAGAACTCTTGGGTGTAGTCCATCCGGTCCTGGGGATTTGCTTACATTTATATCACTTAACTTACCTTGTACCATCTCTACATTAAGCCAGTTCAGTACATTACATGATGTGTTACCAGCACCGACCTGGCCAATGTCAGCTCCTTCTTCCATAGTGTATACAGAACTAAAGAACCCATTCAGTAGCTCCGCCTTCTCTTGATCGCCTGTGACAACCTCCCCATTATCATTATTAAGGGGTCCTACATGCTCTGTCCTTGGTTTTTTTGCATTTATATGTCTAAAAAAATATTTAGGATTAGTTTTGCTTTCTTTGGCAACCTGTCTCTCATTTTGAATTTTTGCTGTTTTTATTACATTTTTACAGATTTTATTAAGCTCCTTGTACTGTTTAAATGTTATAGCTGACCCATCAGATTTGTATTTTTTGAAGGCTATTTTTTTGTTGTTTATTGCTCTTTTAACATCATGTGTCAGCCATGTAGGATTTAGTTTTAATCGTTTATATTTGTTCCCCTTTGGTATATATTTAGCTGTATAGTTATTTAGAGTTGATTTAAAGATGTCCCATTTACCTTCTGTATCAGTATTTGACAACACCTCCCCCCAGTCTATGTCCTGTAGTGCAGATCTCAGCCCAGGGAAATTTGCCTTTTTAAAGTTATATGTTTTTGCCTTCCCCGCCTGTCTTTGTTTTCTACATTTTAAGTCAAAAGTAACTATATTGTGGTCGCTATTCCCAAGGTTTTCCCGCACAGTTACATTCCCAACCAGCTCTGCGTTGTTGGAAATGATCAGATCCAACAAGGCATCACTTCTTGTTGGGTCCTCCACAAACTGGCCCATAAAATTATCCTGCAATAAATTTAGGAATTGTCGCCCCTTTGTAGTTTTAGCCAACCCCGGACCCCAATCTATATCTGGATAGTTAAAATCTCCCATTATTACCACTGTACCTGCCCGGGCGGCCCTCTCTATTTGTTTATGAAGCTGAACTTCTATCTCTTCAGTGATATTAGGGGGTCTGTAGATTACACCAAATACTATTTTTTCAGTATTTCCCTCCTTTTGTAATTCTACCCACAATGATTCTACATCCTCAGAATCATCACACACTATGGCATCGTTCACACTGACTTTCATACCACTTCTTACATACAGACAGACTCCACCACCTTTTCTGTTCATTCTATCCTTGCGAAACAATGTAAACCCCTGCAGATTGACAGCCCAGTCATGCGAGGAGTCCAGCCATGTCTCAGTGACCCCAACTATATCAATATGTTCCTCCAGTATCAAGGCCTCAAGCTCCCCCATTTTATTTGCTAGGCTTCTGGCATTTGTGAACATACACTTTACATTTCCATCCTTTATGTTATTGGGGTTAATGGGATTCAAGGGTGTAAGTTTTATTTTCCTATGAAGCTTATTCCTATTAACTATTCTAACCCCTCCCTCCGCTCCACCCCCAGGTACATTTATAATTCCCACCTCTCTATCTACACTATCTTCCCCCTCTTTGCTGTAGGTTCCCTCCCCCCAAGTCCCTAGTTTAAACACTCCTCCACCCTTCTAGCCATCTTCTCCCCAAGCAAAGCTGCACCCTCCCCATTGAGGTGCAGCCCGTCCCTACGGTAGAGCCGGTAACCGACAGCAAAGTCAGCCCAGTTCTCCATGAACCCAAACCCTTCCTTCCTACACCAGCTTCTGAGCCACTTGTTTACCTCCCTGATCTCCCGCTGCCTCTCTGGTGCGGCTCGTGGTACTGGTAGTATTTCAGAAAAGACTACCTTGGAGGTCCTTGCCTTAAGCTTGCGGCCTAAGTCCCTGAAATCATTTTTAAGGACACTCCACCTACCTCTTACTTTGTCATTGGTGCCAATATGTACCATGACTGCTGGGTCCTCTCCAGCCCCGCCCAACAACCTGTCAACCCGATCCGCGATGTGCCGAACTCGTGCGCCAGGCAGACAACACACTGTTCGGCGATCCCGGTCTTTGTGTATTCTCCTGACTATAGAGAAGACGTCACCTGTAGTCACTGATATCATTGTGTATTCTCCTCACTATAGAGAAGACGTCACCTGTAGTCACTGATATCATTGTGTATTGTCCTCACTATAGAGAAGACGTCACCTGTAATCATTGATATCATTGTACATTCTCCTCACTATAGAGAAGACGTCACCTGTAGTCACTGATATCATTGTACATTCTCCTCTCTATGTCCTATCAGAGCTGTAGTCACTTGTAAGTTCTACAGTTATGGTGAGTGAAACTACAACTCCCAGCATAACCTCACCACTGCTCAAAGGGGTACTCTACTGGAAAACATTTTTTTTAATCAATTGGTGCTACAAAGTTAAACAGATTTGTAAATGACTTCTATTTAAAAATCTTAATCCTTCCAGTACTTATTAGCTGCTGTATAAGTGATTCACAGGAAGTTCTTTTCTTTTTTAATTTATTTTCTGTCTGACCACAGTGCTCTGTGCTGACACCTTTGTCCATGTCAAGAACTGTCCATAGTAGGAGCAAATCCCCATAGCAAACCTATCCTGCTCTGGACAGTTCCTGACATGGACAGAGGTGTCAGCAAATAGCACTGTGGTCAGACTGGAAAGAACTACACAACTTCCTGTGGAGCATACAGCAGCTGATAAGTACTGTAAGGATTAATGTTTTAAATAGAAGTAATTTAAAAATCTGTTTAACTTTCTGGCACCAGTTGATATAAAAGTAAATGTTTTCCAGTGGAGTACCCCTTTAAGTAATTCTGGGAGCTGTATATTTAAATGGTTAAAACTTCCTTAACACTTTCCTATTCTGTGGCAACTGGTATATCTGATTATTATACTGGAATTTCTCACAATGCGCTACAACAATGGTGTCTGTCACAACAGGCTAAAAACTTACTGGGGGGAGGGGGTAGGTATGGGGGTGACACCATTTTCTACCGCACCGGGTGACACCAACCCTAGCAACGCCACTGCATACATCTAATATCCACGGTTGCTAAAATGGACAGAGATGTCAGCAGAGAGTACCACAAAAATTTCCCACATTAGGTTGGCAGTATAGTCCCCCACATTAGGTTGGCAGTATAGTTCCCCACATCAAGTTGGCAGTATAGTTCCCCACACTAGTTTGGCAGTATAGTTCCCCACATCAAGTTGGCAGTATAGCTCCCACATTAGGTGCAGTATAGTTCCCCACATTAGGTTGGCAGTATAGTTCCCCACATCAAGTTGGCAGTATAGTTCCCCACATCAAGTTGGCAGTATAGTTCCCCACATTAGGTGCAGTATAGTTCCCCACGTTAGGTTGGCAGTATAATTCCCCCCACAAGGTTGGCAGTAAAGTCCATCCCCCCAAATTAGGTGCAGTAAAGTTCCACCCACATTAGACAGGCAGTGTTCCCCCACAGACATATAGCCTCCAGCCATATACAGTGTATGGCTGGAGGCTGTATGTCTGGGTCGGAACACCGAAGATGACGTCCCGCTGGCCACATACCATGCGCGCGTCATCCTCGGTCCTCCCCGACGCATGCGTGCGCCAGTAAAGCAGAGCAGAGCATTGGGGAGGACCGAGGATGACGCGCGCATGGTAAGTGACCAGCGGGACGTCATGCGCCACCTCTCGGTGGTCACACTTTTTTAAAGTTAATGCGGGGCCGCAGAGAGGTAACCAGGACATCCTTGTGATGGATGTCCCAAATGTGACGGGGGCCTGTGGCCGTGTGCCCACAGAGGGGGCTCGGCGTGCCACCTGTGGCACGCGTGCCATAGGTTCGCCATCACTGCACTAGTGTGACAATGAGCAAAAAAGCTTGCCAGCGGAGTTTCCCTTTTAAGCAGTGGTCCCCAACCAGGGTGCCTCCAGCTGTTGCAAAACACACGGACTGATGTTTGAGCCCTTTTAATACTGTAGTTGCTGGACTGAAAAAAAGTTTGCCAGTGGAGTACCCCTTAACCGGAGGTTACCCAACCAGGGTGCCTCCAGCTGTTGCAAAACACACGGACTGATCTTTGAGCCCTTCTAATACTGTAGCTGCTCTACAGCTACAGAAATCAAGTTGAAATCAAGTTTTCAATCGGAGTACCCCTTTTAACCTGTTGTCCCCTTCAACCAGGGTGCCTCCAGCTGTTGCAAGAGACACGGACTGATATTTTAGCCCTAAAAAGGGCTTTTTTGGGTGCTGTCCTTAAAGCAGATGTTATATTAGTGGTTTAGGAGTGTAGTGGACCCTGAATTAACCACCTAGCTATCGCTTTCCCTATTGCAGCAAAAGCACCTTCCCTTTCCCTCCACTCTCTAAGCCTACAGCATGCTGAATGAAAGTAAAATGGAGTCCATGCAGGAGGTAGGAGGGTCTGGAAGGGAGGGTCTGCTAGTGATTGGCTGTAATGTGTCTGCTGACTGTGACACATAGGGTCAAAGTTTACCGCAATGTTAATGAATAGGGGGCGAATCGAACTTCACATATGTTCGCCGACGGCGAGGCGAACGCGAACATGCGAAGTTCGACGCGAACCGTTTGCCACCGAACAATTCGCGACATCTCTACTGCTGATTGGTCCACTACTATTACCCCCGCTGTAAGCCTCTGCTGTAATCTTTCCATTTTCATTGGTCCCCAACCCATTAGTCCGACACAGCGGATTGGCTATTTCATATCTCCACATCCCCGCGACCTTCCGCTTAACACTATACAACTCAATAGGACCTCTCTGATTGGTGTAGACACTATCAAGAACCACATCGCAACCGTTTCCATAGCCTTTCAATGAACAAGTAGGCGCCATCCTGATTGGATGAAATGTCATCACGAAGCGGCCGGGATTGGCTATCACTTCAACGTACATGCTGAATGAACAACATACTCCGTTACTCCTCTCTCATTGGCCTCCCCCTTGTCACATGGTACGCAAGAACCGGCAACTCACTCTGATTGGTCTAGACACCATTATGAATCAATACACAGCCGGGTCTATAGCCTTTCATTGAAAAAGTAGGCGCCTTCCTGATTGGATGAAACGCTATCACAAAAGCGTCCGCGATTGGCTATCACTTCAACGTACATGCTGAATAAATCATACGTCATCCGAAACTCCTCTTTCATTGGTCGCCCCCATGTCACGTGGTATGCACGGACCAGTGGCACTTTCGAATCCCTCTAAAAACACTAGGTACACCTGATATCAGCCAAATCCACCTCACATGATACTAAATATGTCTTGCTACTACTGCAACCCGATTGGTCACCTCATTTTATGAATCGAAAAGCGCGAGAAATCCTCCCCCCACATATTATCACATATGCAACAGACTCAAACAATGTACATAACTGTGTATACCACCACCCACACTCATGCAATCATATGTACACATGCGTATGTAATATCCTGAGTGTTTTTTTATGATTTATTCACTATGTCCATCCACGCTGGCACATCTGTGGTACCGCCCATTTTGACTCTGTAACCTCCGCCAGTGGTTTTGGTGCCTTCCACAGCTGTATATATTTGACCATGTAATGTCTTTTCTGTATGCAATTGATAAAGAGGGTAGTTGTACCCACGAAATGCGTCTTGCACAATTGATCCATGTGTGAATAAAATACATGTTTCACCCATCCATCTGAGTCCGAACTTTTTGCACATCCACTTGGGCAGCGCCACTGCAGGTCTTTTTCTTCTCTCTGCCTTCGTCTGGACCTATAGGGCAGAGGAACATTTGAACCCCAACAGTCTTGAGGGCCTTGATGCAACCACAATCTCTGCACTGCCTACATCTACACCTATGTTTACATATGTCCATAAAGGCAAAAACATCTTTGACAAGATCTCTAAAATCACATGAAATTTGCTGAATGAAGTATTTTATTTTTTCAATGGTTCATTTATTTATTTATTTATTTTTTTTAACACCAGGAAAATTTATACCACATGTTATTTGTGATATCTTTGGGGGAGTTTTTTGCTTGTGTGAACCCGTTGAGTTATTTTTTTATATCTGGTGCAGGTTGTTCTGCACACACATCAGTAAAAAGAATGGAGCCCTGTAGATTACTGACAGCCCTTCCAAACATCGTCGGGCCAGAATGCTACACTTTTACATTGATTTACATTCTATGTGCCAATAGCAGAAAGTTGACCACTTTAAAGGGAATCTTTTATCATTTTTATGTAGCTTGAACCTGAATCTGGGCAGCCCCTGGTGACACTGCTTTGACTGACAGATAGTTTCCTATACCCAAACATGGAGAGGTCTATTAATTACAGCTACTAGAGATAGGGAGAAGCCACCAGGGGCCACCATGTTGACTTATGATTCAGTGCTGACAGTTCTCTGTTTAAAAAAAAAAAAAAAAGAAAGAAAGAAAGAAAGAAAGAAAAAAAGGCCTACTGATTATGACAATGTGTGATGCATGACACTACAGAGAATGCTACTTTATTTACTAGAATACCCTAATTGTTAAAAGTATTCCAGTTTCATGCTAAGGGGGTTGTACGTGATATACTGTATTTATCAAACAATGACAATGACTAGATTCAAATACTAGACAGCCAATGGAGGGAAATAGAACTATTTCTGAAAATAGAAGACCTTTATTCTATAATACTTGACAGCGCCTTTCAGTGTGACTTGTGTAATTTCTGTAAACATAGCCCATAACCACTATTACCCAGAATTATAACAACTCCCACCTTGCACTCTCTGTCTCTAAGGGCCTAAATACATGAAACCATTACACATGGTTATTACACATGGAGGCTGCTGTAATTGCTGCTTTTTATTTTTAGCTAAGCAGCATATGATGGGGAACCCATGGTGCAGAGCGTCAAAATAATGTGGAAAATCTTTTGCTTAGAAGGTTGGGAATGATTGGTTTCACTATGCAACCCAACTTTCTTTCAGTTGTTCAGTATACAAAGAAAGTGCATAGAATAGCAAGCTATCAGCCAACCAGTTTCTGTTCATAACAGAATCCATATAGATACATGCTATTAAAGGGGTACTCCGTTGCCCCAGCGTTCGGAACATTTAGTTGGAGGGGGGTTGTGACGTCATTGCAATGCCCTTCGTGACATCTAGCCACACACCCTCAATGCAAGTCTATGGGAGGGGGCATGATGGCCATCACGCCCCCTTCCATAGATTTGCATTGAGGGGGCGTGACGTGACGTTTCAAGGGGCATGGCTGTGAAGTCACGACCCCCCCTCCTGCTCCAAGCGATCTAAATGATCTCCTGAACAGAGATCGCAAGGGTCCCAGCTGCAGGACCCCTATGATCAGACATCTTATCCCCTATTCTTTGGATAGGGAATAAGATGTCTAGGGTCGAAGTACCCCTTTAACGTCTTGAAGATCCGAAAAGCAAATATAAATATCTATGTTGGATCATTACTCACTTGTTGACGGAAAACCTTCCATGCACCACCCCCTGTTTGGCCTTCATTTCTTCAGATACAATCCAGGACTCCATATGCTGATGGTTAGCCATGACATGTTTTACTTTTTATATGTTTTGTGTAAACCAAGAATACTTTCAGTAAAAAATGGGTCCAGGGGAACCAACCCTGACAATGTAGATAACATTTGGCTTGGATTTGACTCTGGATCCCAGTGCAGTAAAGCAGCTGTGAATATTAAATGCATTTGTAATGATGGAATATATCTTTTTAAGAGTCATTATAGTAAGGTTGGCAATGACATATGAATTCATTAGGCAGTCAAAATCTTCCAATTGATGACATATTAGAGGCTATTAGCATGAGCTACAATGTTTATGTAGTGTCAGGATCTACTTGACTATATATATAAAATCTCAGATGTTTATTATCATTATTGGTATTATTAAGCATTGTACTAAATGAATGAGCACCTTGCCAAAGTTAATTGCAATATATCTCTAATCTATGGAGCTCAGCTCATGAGTAATGAATGTTTATATGTCGGAGTACGTGCCCAGCACACCCTGCTGACGTGTGACCTGTGATATACCATGGACAGAGCTCATTATCCTAATCACCTTCACCATTTTCATGGCTGCAAGCTATAAATGATTTCTAGCAGCGTCTCATAGAGAAATCAGTGCAGCCAATGCCAGACCACCTTACTCATAGTGTTACAAACTAATGGTGCCCGCAGCAAATGAGTACAGATAACCCAAGATGACCTACTGTGTATATAGGGATCTTGATAGAATCACATTTGTGTAGGTCTGTTTAATAGCCTGACCCAGGTTATTATAATTCATTTTTACAGTATTTGTTATAACCATGTGAGCATTAAATGAACTTATGCAGGTTGACATAATTATGAAATCCTATAGAGATAACAACGTATCGGAATATTGGAGTGAACATTTGCTTCCTCTTATGCATGAACGTGTATAAGGTTCCTATGCAGATCTATGTGTCTTTCTGATTTGAGCCATTATTACAACTGGCAAGGAAATATAGTCCACTTAACTCTCATATATATCCAGTCATTGACAAAAATGTAATGCACCCAGATAGAAATGTTAGATTGCTGCAAACCTTGGGCTGCAGTTATGTCTCAGGCAGATATGTAAATCATTATGGGTGTGGCCTTGTAACTAGAGGGAGTAAAAGTGTTTCCCTAGCTGCCCTATAAAAAGTCCTCAGAGGCTAGCTTTTGGTAGTGTACCTCTTAGTCAGAGATTGTTGACATGACGCTATAACACTAGACTCAAATATTTTTTGCCCAGTTGACAGACTTTTAGAGGGGGCACATAGTGGAATCCCATTACAGAATTACCTACCATCTAGATCTCTTTTTACCAAGCTTTTGGGAGGTGTTTGTCAGCAGTGGCTACTGAGAGGAACACACACACATGTCAACAGGTTCTGTATGGCCATGAAAGACCACCAGTAGAGGAATGTTTGATCCATTCACTGCAAGGATTTCCAAGAGATGTCTTTCCGGAATGCAACACTTCCTTGGGCTATCCGGTTAAGCATTTGTGGCAACTTAGTTTCAACAACTTGCAAGTGTGCTGGATCTACAAGCCCATCTGTAACATCTGGGAGGAAATGTGCCTTAGCATGCCATATAGAACCTGTAAGACTTCATGTCCTATCAAATCTCATCTTGTATCCATGCAAACGGGCCCAACTAGAGCTTACCTTAAATTGTACAGTTCCCCAATAAATGTATCCTTCCAATCCTATATTGCAGATGACTTGCTGAAATTCAAGCATCACAATAGGGAAGACATTCGACTTTGAATGTGGTATGCTTGTTGGTGCCAGACGAAACTGTTTACAGATGGTGGTTAAAAAAAAAAAGATGTCCAGTGAGCAGAATTTGTGTGAACGAGAATCCTTTGTTGATGTCAGAAGAGAATGGGCAAACTGGTTAAGGATGACAGAAAGGTAACAGTTAATAAAATAATCACTTGTTACAACAGAATACCATATCGAAAAAAGATCTACAGCAGCAGAAGACTACACCAGGTGCCACTCCTGTCAGCTAAGAAAAGGAAACTGAGGCAACAATTCACACAGCCTCACCAAAGTTGGACCATGGAAGACTAGAAGAAGGTTGCATGGTCTGATGAGTCTCGATTCCAGCTATAGTCTACCTAAATATTGTTGTTGGTCAAGTCCATCCCTTTATGACCTCAGTGTACTCACTGGTGACTTTCAGCAGGATAATGCATCATGTCACAAAGCTCACATCTTGTCAAACTGGATTCTTGAACATAAAAAAAGAACTTACTGTACTTTACTCCAATGGCCTCCACAGTTACCAGATCTCAATCCAATAGATCACCTTTGGGATGTGATGAAAAAGGAGAAACAGATCATGGATGTTTAGCCAAGAAATCTGCAGGAAATGTGTGATGCCATCATGTCCATATGGACCATCTCTGAGGAATGATTTCAGCACCTTGTACAAAGTATGTCACAAAGAATGAAGGCAGAAGGCGGAGGTTTATATTGAGTTTCCCGCTAGGGGTTTGCGCTGCGGCAAAAAAATTGCCACTGCTCAAACTTGAAGCAGGAAACTCTGTTACCTAACTCAGTATTTTCCAACCAGTGGGCCTCCAGCTGTTGCAAAACTACATTTCCCAACATGTACTGTATGCCCTTTGCTGGGAGATGTAGTTATGCAACAGCTGGAGGTGCGTAACTACAACTCCCAGCAAGCCAAAACAGCTGTTTGCTGTTTGGGCATGCTGGGATTTGCAGTTTTGCAACATCTGGAGGGCTACAGTTTAGAGACCACTGCACAGTGATCTCCAAACTGTGGCTCTCCAGATGTTGTAAAACTACAAATCCTAGCATGCCCAGACAGCAAGCTGCTGTGTGAGCATGCTAGGAGTTGTAGTTTTGCAAGATCTAGAGGGTTACAGTTTAGAGACCACTGCACAGTAATCTCCAAACTGTAGCCCTCCAGCTGTGGCAAAACTACCAATCCCAGCATGCCCACACAGAAAACAGCTGTCTGGGCATTCTGGCAGGTGTAGTTTTGCAACATCTGGAGGGCTACAGTTTAGAGACCATTGTATAGGGGTCTCAAACTGAAGCCCCCCAGATGTTGCTAGGCAACTCACCGTAGGGAGCCGCATCGCCGTCCTTTTCTGCCGCCGATCGCCGCCCGCTGCCACCGCTTGTGGGTTAGTGGACTTCATCGGTTTCCCCGTTCTGCCCCGCCTATTGTGGGTGGGCAGAACGGCAAAACCGAAAGCTCAGCCCCCGATCTGCTATTGGTCGTCGCTTCTGGAGTAGCAGGGATAGGAGGAGTGGCCCTGCCATCTCACTCCTATCCCTTCAGGGGCTTCATGGGTGTCTTAGACAACCCTGATCCCCCTTATTTTCTGGTTCACCGGAGACCCGTATGACCCATAATCAGCGCAAATCGCCGGTGTGAATTTACCAGCGATTTGCGGCGATCGCTGACATGGGGGGTCTAATGACCCCCCTGGGCATTTGCACGTGGTGCCTGGGAACAGGTACGCCCTTGGTCCTTAAGTACCAGGGAGCGAAGGCATACCTGTATGCCCGTGGTCCCTAAGTGGTTAAAATAACCCTTTTCAAAACTCACAGGTTTTTTACATTTGCAATGCATTACTTTATCCTGTAGGCATTTATGCCAATAGCTATTTAGATCATTAAATATTCCAGATAAGATAATTGGATGATCATTGCATCACAGAGTTTGTAATAAGATAATAACTATGTCTTAAATGACCCTCAGCCCATGTGAACAATCAGGGGCAGACATATCACCTGTTCAGCCGGTTTGGCTGCACAGGGGCCCAGTGTGTTAGGGGGCCCACCTAGTAGCCCAGGTCACAGCCTGGGCCTCACAGTCTGGGCCCCTGCCAGTACTTCATACTATATGCTGCAGCAACAGGTCCCGGACCTGCCGCTGACAGCAGTAATTTACCTTTAAACCGGCCGGGCGAGACGGACAGGCCAGGGGCTGATGGGAACAGACGTGCCCCACGCAGGCACGCACGTCTGTTCCAAGCCCCTGACGTCACGTGTCAGGGCCTCTGACCCCGGCAGAAGCGACAGGAGCAGCAAACCCTCCCGCCTCACACGGTTGTATCGCTGAGCAGATAAGGTGAGGAGAGCGATGATCGGGTGCAAGGCGGTGGGGGGTTGGGGAGGGGATTGTAATGATGATGAAGAGGACAGGAGGGGTGTTGAAGAGGTTGGTGGTGTAATGATAAGGAGAATTGGGGGTCTGTGAGAGCGTAATGTTGATAAGGAGGACCAGAAGGGGGGTCAGGGGTGTAGTGATTAGGGGGTTTAATGTTGATGAGAAGGACTGGGGGGTGTCAGCTGTGTAATAATGATGAGGTGCTTAAGGTATATGGGGTGATGAGGAGACTGAGGATGGAGTGCATGGGGTGTATGGGGTGATGAGGAGACTGAGGATGGAGTGCATGGGGTGAGGAGGAGACTGAGGATGGAGTGCATGGGGGGATGAGGAGACTGAGGATGAAGTGCATGGGGTGTATGGGGTGATGAGGAGACTGAGGATGGAGTGCATGGGGTGATGAGGAGACTCAGGATGGGGTGCATGGGGTGTATGGGGTGATGAGGAGACTGAGGATGGAGTGCATGGGGTGATGAGGAGACTGAGGATGGAGTGCATGGGGTGATGAGGAGACTGAGGATGGAGTGCATGGGGTGTATGGGGTGATGAGGAGACTGAGGATGGAGTGCATGGGGTGATGAGGAGACTGAGGATGGAGTGCATGGGGTGATGAGGAGACTGAGGATGGAGTGCATGGAGTGATGAGGAGACTGATGATGGAGTGCATGGGGTGATGAGGAGACTGAGGATGGAGTGCATGGGGTGTATGGGGTGATGAGGAGACTGAGGATGGGGTGCATGGGGTGATGAGGAGACTGAGGATGGGGTATGTGGGGTGATGGGGTGATTAGGAGACTGAGGATGGGGTGCATGGGGTGATTAGGAGACTGAGGATGGAGTGCATGGGGTGTATGGGGTGATGAGGAGACCGAGGATGAGTTGTGTGGGGTGTATGGGGGTGATGAGACTGAGGATGGGGTGCGTGGGGTGTATGAGGTGATGAGGAGACTGAGGATGGGGTATATGGGGGTGATGAGGAGACTGAGGATGGAGTGCATGGGGTGATGAGGAGACCGAGGATGGGTTGTGTGGGGTGTATGGGGTGATGAGACTGAGGATGGGGTGCGTGGGGTGTATGGGGGTGATGATTAGACTGAGGATGGGGTGTGTGGGGTGTATGAGGGTGATTATTAGACTCAGGATGGGTTGTGTGGGGTGTATGGGGTGATGAGACTGAGGATGGGGTGCGTGGGGTGTATGGGGGTGATGATTAGACTGAGGATGGGTTGTGTGGGGTGTATGGGGTGATGAGACTGAGGATGGGGTGCGTGGGGTGTATGGGGGTGATGAGGAGACTGAGGATGGGTTGCGTGGGGTGTATGGGGTGATGAGGAGACTGAGGATGGAGTGCGTGGGGTGTATGGGGTGATTCAGTGGTTGGTACAGTATTTGGCGGTATTATATTCATGGAGTATAGTGGTTGGCAGTATTATATTCAGGGGTACAGTATTTGGCAGTATTATATTCAGGGGTACAGTGATTGGCAGTATTATATTCAGGGGTACAGTGGTTGGCAGTATTCAGGGGGTACAGTGGTTGGCAGTATTATATTCAGGGGGTACAGTATTTGGCAAGGTTATAATGATTATTGTCATCATACAGAGGATGAGGATCCACTGACAAATTAAGGAACCAATGATGTCCAGGTGTCAGACTCTGCAGAGAAGATGGAAGAAATCCTGGTGTCTGGACCAGATGAAGAAGAAAAGTAAAGACAACAGAGAAGACGTCACTCAGGTCAGTGATATCATTGTGCATTTTCCTAACTGTCCCATCAGGGCTTTAGTCACTGATATAATTGTGTAGTCTCCTGACTGTCCCATCGGCTGTAGTCACTTCAGACATGATGGGAGTTGCAGCTTTCCAACATCTTGGAGCCACTTGAACCAAGGTGATTGGTGGGGGTCCCATGAGTCAGACCCCCACCATAAAAATGGTCTGTTAATTTTAAAATGCCTGGGCCTATTTTTGGTCCCAGTCTGGCCCTGCCTGTAAGTCACTTCTATCACTAAGGAGCCAAGGAACCAGGGGGTGCCAAGGGGTGTGGTGCTAAGTCCAGGGGTGCGAATGTAAAGTGGAGCACTGCCCTCTGCCTCCCAGCTAGATACGGGTCAGGCTGACCCGGGGAGTACTCACTGGGCCTGGGCCGCACACTGAGAGGGACAGGGGCCACCCGGAGCCCACCTCAGGAGCCGTTCCATCCACCTGTCGTGGACAAGGCAAGTGGCGACACTACACGCGAGGGGTAAGTGGAGGCCCTCCAGTGGGGTCTAGGTACATGAGGGGGCACAATGCTGGGGGGGGCCCAGGCACTTTCTTTGCACAGGGGCCCTCTGCTGTCTGTGTCCGCCCCTGTGAACAATGCATATGTTAGGATCATTCTAGTCCCAAAGAGCAGTGTAGGGGTTCTTGAATGATCTGTATATGTAGCTGCACAGAGATTGTCCATTACCCATCATTAATATTTTTTATATATTTTTATTTTTATATATCCCCAATGTAGTCCTGGGCTAAATTCTTCACATAATTAACTGTGGTTATATGATGGCCCAAATGTATTTGTCCTTATTCTCTAAAGGAGGATTTGGTTGGAGTATTAAGCATCCCACAGGGGATATTGGAATAACAACACAATTAGGATCCTATTGAGCAGAAATAGTCTCCTGCTCTGAGCTGCATGGTAAATGCAGACTTCTAGGAGCGGCATAAATCATTTAGTTCTGCATTACATATAATTAATTGTGAAGACCAAGCTATTAAATCCGAAATCTGCAGCCACTTGCAAGGATACCAAAAGTCTACCTAGATATGGTCCCTACTTACTGAATAATGATTCATTAGCCAGGGCTCCACTCTGATATACTAGCGCTTTTATGACCGCCATTACCACCGCTACTGGGCAGCCATTAAAAGAAATGCCATTGATTCAACAGGGCTTAGATACCAAAGTTTATGCACATAGATCTATTTGAAAACCTAAATAAGTCCTACCTAATATAAACCTGATATATAAAAGCAATACCTATATATGTTTCCTGGATATTTCATGCTGCACCAAGGAATATTTATGGAAAGGATTGAATTAAGTGATCAATTTTTTCTGTCTTTCTGTATATCTACAGTCTATTTACAGACATAGGAAAGCATTACTTCCATGGTTGTCAAATGTTCCCAGTGTTCTTCAACAAAATTGTGAGTAAGCCCACTCCCTTGGATGAAAAACAAACCCACCAAACCCATCTTATCATCCCAGAGGTATGCACCATATTGGTTGGACTCTCTCCTTCTGTAAGTGGTATAAAGATAATTTACCCATATACTGGGGTACTGGTATTGAGCTGGGTTGCTCAGCCTAGGAATCTTGCCTGGGTCACAAGTCACTTGAATCTGTGGGAAAAAAAAAGAAAAGGAAAAAAAGAAGCCACATTCTCAAAAGGTGCTTCCTCAGAGATGCTCCAGACGTGTCATTGTGTTTTATGTGTGACACTGATTACAATGATGTCTTCTACCATATTGGACAAAGTCTGAACCGTCTCAGTGGTAGCGTCTTTTGAAAATCAATTTTACGTCCCATTGATGTTTACTTTTGGTAACACTCACCTTTTTGTCTCTGGACTTTGTCACCTTTTTGTCTCTGGAGATTTTCATTAGAAAAATATCCTCCACAGCTGTCCAATCCTTGTACTTCCTGTACAATGTCAGACGGTTCTTGAAGAGGAGTAGCTGCATGGCTTCCCTTCCTGACACAACACCAGCCTTCAAAAGCCTTTGCCTCCCTAGGCGTGCAAGCCGGGCAGGAGGGAAGTCTGTGTGCAGTGCCGGGAAGGGTAATGCTGCAGCTCCGATTCTCATGTATCCTCCCTCTTCTGTGGAGCTGCTCTGGACTCTGGATTCTCCCTGGTCCCTCAGCAGAATGATGGGGATGGAGGGAAGGAACAGAGGCAGCGCTAACAGAGGCCTACTCAGCTTCAGGCACTGAACCCCTTCCTTCTTTCACCCCTCTATACCCCTTCTCATCCCTGTATATCTCTCTGTCACCCCTGTACACCTTTCTACACCCCTTTGTCACACCTGTCATACGTTTATACCCGGTTACGCCTGTACACCCCTCTGTCACCCATGTACACCTCTCTACACCTCTGTCACCCATGCACACCCCTCTGACACTCCTGTACACCCCTCTGACACTCCTGTACACCCCTCTGATACCCATGTGCACCCCATCTGTTTCCAGGGCAGTAGCTTCGATAACGCAACTGAGGCAATCGCCTCAGGCGTGCTGCTGCAAGGGGACACAGCAGCTAAGGATGTCCGCCACAGGGAGTCCAGCACACATTACATTTGTCAGTTATTCCCAACCAGGGCGCCCTGGCAGGAGTGCTGGGACACTTCAGTGGGAAAGATGACACCAAAATTTTGTTTTTCATCCCAGCCTGGGCCTGTGGCGCTGTGAGTCACAGGCGTTCAGGCCGGATGGAAGAGACGGCTGTGCGCAGACTGGGACAGGATGCCGCAGCTCTGATCCCCTTGTATCCTCCTTCTCCTGTGAAGCAGCTGTGGACTCTGTGGATTATCCCTGGTCTCTCAGCAGAATGATTTATATGGAGGGAAGGAGCAGGGGTGGCGCTGACAGAGGCCTACTCAGCTTCAGGTAGTGCACCCCCACCCTTCTTTCACTCCTCTACACCTCTCTGTCACCCCTCATAACCTCTCTGTAACCCCTGGACACCCCTCCGTCACCCCTTTACACCCTTCTGTCACCCCTATAAACCCCTCTGTCACCCATGTACATCCCTCTGTCACTGTGTGGGTTAAGGCTGGAGGCATTGTGTGTGGGGAAGGCTGGAGGAATATGAGTAAGGCTTTGTGTGTGCTTGTGGGGGGGGGGGGGGGGCTGGAGGCATTTGAGTGAGGCTAGAAACATTGGGGGAGGTTTATCAAGACCTGTGCAAAGGAAAAGTTGCCCAGTTGCCCATAGCGACCAATAAGATTGCTTATTTCATTTTGCAGAGACCTTTTTAAAAATGAAAGAAGAAAGCTGATTGGTTGCTATGGGCAACTGGGCAACTTTTCCTCTGCACAGGTGTTGATAAATCTCCCCCTTGTGCATTGTGGGAAGGCTGGTGGCATTGTGTTTGGAGGCTGGAGTCATTTGTGGGGAAAAGGGGATGATAATGCTGGAAAAGTGCAGAGTCTAATATGTTTGTGTTGCAGGCTCTGCCCTGAAGAGTTTTGGCTGGAACAGATTATCATTTGTGAGTCGCTGCATGAAACCGTACTGTAATCTACATAAGAAACATAAAAAAAAAAGAATTGTGTAGGGGTGGCAATTTCTTTTTTCTGAGGGGTCCCCCGAGTCCAAATGGGGGAGGGGGCACAATCTTTTGTTCTTGCCTCGGCCGCAAAAGGAGCGTGCTACAGCTCTCTGTTTCCCCTCTGTCTCCCAAGTACACCGCTCTGTTGCCCCTCTGTCACCCATATAAACTCTGTCACTCCGGTTCACCTCATTGTCACCCATGTACACCCCTCTGTCATTTCTCTACACCTATTCACCCCTGTACTCCTTTTCACCTGTAAAAGGGGTGAAACCTTACAGGTGGTCCTACATATAGCTGACAAATTTTCGTTAAGGGTGTACTGCTAATTTTTTTTCCAATGGGTGCCCCAAGCCTCAGGAGTAAAAAGAGCTAGCTACAGCTCTGTCTGTAATACACATCATGTAAAAATATTTAGCACTTCTCTGATCACTGTTAGGCTAGGACTCCACTGAGCAAAAACTCCAGGAAAAACTGCCAGGAAAACTGCCACAAATTTTCCTTGCATTTTGGCAGTTTTTCTGGTGTTTTTTTCTGGCTTTTTCCCTGGTGTGTGGAAATAGCCAGTTTTGTACCCTGTGGCAGTTTTCTCACTGTCTTCAGGTACCACTCTGTGGGTTGGATGCTGAGCGCCCGGTCCACAGAGTGTAAGGAGATGAGGAGTGATTTATAGCATCACTACTCACCTCCCCGGGCCGTATAGTATACAGGGGGCATAGTGTACCCGTGTATACTATACAGGAGCCGGGAATCCTGTCAACAGACTTACAGGACTCCCTGCTCCTATAGCCCCTTTGGGCAGTATACAGTATACAAAATACGGGGAACCCTATGCATTTTTTTTATTTATTTAAATAAAAAAATAAAAAAAACGCATAGGGTTCCCCGTATTTTCATTCTGAGCACAATACCAACCAAACAGAAACAGCCTGACGTTACCAGGGTGGGCGAGGACCATTGTTTCTGGCCCTCCCCAGCCTAAAAAACATCAGCCTGTTACAGTCTAGGCCCAGAAGCGCCATTTTTGACGCTCCGGGCCTGTTGGTACCGGCTCTTCCCGGCACCCCTGTGGCGTCACTCGTCATTGCACCGCGCTGTGCAGCACATAGCAACGACGCAGGGGACGCCACACCGGAGGCCAGAAGCAGCGCGGACCCGACCCCGGCAACAGGTAATTATACAACTGGGGATGGGGGAGGCAAAGGGGCAGCGGCGCCGATAGCCAGGGGGAGAGAAGGGGCAGCGGCGCCGATAGCCATGGGGAAAGAAGCGGCGGCAGCAGGGCTCTAGACCCCAGGAAAGGCAGGAGGAGAGAAGCGGGCAGCGACGGCCTCTATCCCCCTGACTTTCCTGGGGGCTTCTGCAGGGTCAGAAACAGTGTATCGGGGTATACACATGCACACACACGCACCCTCATTTTACCAAGGATATTTGGGTAAAAAACTTTTTTTACCCAAATATCCTTGGTAAAATGAGGGTGCATGTTATAGGCCGGTGAGTGGTATACCCCGATAAATACGGTAGTTAAAGAACATTTTGGGGTTAGTTTTACTCTCTTTGGCAATGAGTCTTTCTGTCTCTATTTTTGTGGCTTTTATCTGTTTTTTACATATTTTACATTTTTCTCTATAGCTTTTTAAAGGGGTATTCCAGCTCAAAACTTTTTTTATATATCAACTGGCTCCGGAAAGTTAAACAGATTTGTAAATTACTTCTATTAAAAAATCTTAATCCTTCCAATAGTTATTAGCTTCTGAAGTTGAGTTGTTTTCTGTCTAACTGCTCTCTGATGACTCGGGAGCTGTACAGTTCCTATGGGAATATTCTCCCATCATGCACAGCTCCCGGGACGTGACATCATCATTGAGCAGTTAGACAGAAAACTTCAAAAGCTAATAACAATCGGAAGGATTAAGATTTTTTAATATAAGTAATTTACAAATCTGTAGAAATATATATATATATATATATATATATATATATATATATATATATATTAGGGCTCAGGGTTTGAGACAACTGGACAGGTTGTGTTTCAAGTAATATTTAAATTTATTGATTGTATATAATGTGACAATTGAATATTAGATAAAATGTAAATAGCAGCAACTGCGTCTCACAGGGCCCTTGTGTAGGCGCAGCACCAACTATTAAGAACTATAGCATGTGTATAGTACAGTAAATAAAATATAAAAATATACTTGTAAAAATTTTTAAAAGATATAAAATAAGAATATAGAGACCACCATAAACATATATATAGAGAGGGATCTGGGTGGGAGAGTCTTAGTCCATCCACTAAGGTCAATAATCTCCTCTCATAAAAAAGTCCTGCTCATATAGATCGATTCTGGTATTGTGGTAACCAATGGCAACCATAAGGTTAGTAACCCGTAGCAACCGTTCAGATGAGTCCGGCTATTTAAGCACTTCAACGTTTAAGTAGAAGATAAACTTGCTATTTGTAGGCAATATTCCACATGAACAGCTAGTGTGCAGTCCCTATTAATATGCATGCGTATTTGTATGATACTTTGTATCTCACCGCTCCCGGACACTGATGCGCTGAACTTCACGGGGATGCTGTGATCTCCTCCTGATGCGCTGTGTAATCCCGCAGTGTATTAGCACTGACTCGGCCGTCTCCCACAGTGGTGATGTTGGTAGATGGTGGGTTGCGGGTGGTGTTGTCGTAGCGGTTCTGCGGATGCGCACATACAGGTGCCGGTGGCGTCCTCGTGGCAGCGAGGCGCGGATGTCTCCTTCACCGGGTGTCGGGTGATTGACAGTTTATTGTCCGGTATCGGACTGCTATTGACTTAAGCAGGGCAAATATACTGGTGGTCTCAATAGGTATTGAGGGGACGCTGGACGCGTTTCAGGACTGTCTCAGTCCTTTCTTCAGCAGCAAAGAATTTATTCTGACGGCTGAGTCTCCGGTGATGCTGCCGCTCACCAAGACAGCTACTCAGTGCTAATACACTGCGGGATTACACAGCGCATCAGGAGGAGATCGCAGCATCCCCGTGAAGTTCAGCGCATCAGTGTCCGGGAGCGGTGAGATACAAAGTATCATACAAATACGCATGCATATTAATAGTGACTGCACACTAGCTGTTCATGTGGAATATTGCCTACAAATAGCAAGTTTATATTCTACTTAAACGTTGAAGTGCTTAAATAGCCGGACTCATCTGAACGGTTGCTACGGGTTACTAACCTTATGGTTGCCATTGGTTACCACAATACCAGAATCGATCTATATGAGCAGGACTTTTTTATGAGAAGGAGATCATTGACCTTAGTGGATGGACTAAGACTCTCCCACCCAGATCCCTCTCTATATATATGTTTATGATGGTCTCTATATTCTTATTTTATATCTTTTAAAATTTTTTACAAGTATATTTTTATATTTTATTTACTGTACTATACATATGCTATAGTTCTTAATAGTTGGTGCTGCGCCTACACAAGGGCCCTGTGAGACGCAGTTGCTGCTATTTACATGTTATCTAATATTCAATTGTCACATTATATACAATCAATAAATTTAAATATTACTTGAAACACAACCTGTCCAGTTGTCTCAAACCCTGAGCCCTAATATATATATATTTCTACAGACATACTACAATCTGACACCTTGGGTATAAGTGTCTAATTAGGTAGCCCGGGTTTATTTGGTGGGTAGTCAGACAAGAGCCTCTTCAACTCTTTTATAATTTACAAATCTGTTTAACTTTCCGGAGCCAGTTGATATGTATAAAAAAAAGGTTTTGCCTGGAATACCCCTTTAATGCTTCTTCACTGCTGTCCTATTTTAGTAATTTAAATGCTTTATTTTTGTCATTTATTGCCCCCTTAACATTTTTATTCATCCATATTGGTTTTCTTTTATTTCTGACCCTTTTATTCCCATAAGGTATATAAATTTTACAGTAACAATGTAAGATATTTTTAAAAGTCTCGCATTTAGTGTCAGTATTGTTCTTTTTGAGGGCATTATCCCATTTTATATTGTACATGCAGGAATAGTAACAGTCCAGATAACAGAGTCCCTATAGATATAGCTGAGCAGCGATTGACAGTTGGTTTGATTCAGATAAGCTCAATTTAGCTTCTTAGAGATTTTGTAGCATAGATCCGCTGGATTTAAGGGTGCGTTTAGGTCCAGTGATCTTGTGGCGAGTAGCGGGGAATTGCTTAGTATATCCGCTATGTTAGAGGACGAGGCCGCAAGACTTTGGCCTAGTAGATTGTCCTACCTCATCCAGAATCAGCAACCCAAGAGAGCGATCAAGATGGCGCAGCTCCCTTATATGGGCAGGAGCTGGTCGTTTTGGATTGGTCCATAACAACTGTCACTCACCGTTACATTGCATTGTGGGTGATCACGTCATGAGAACCAACAAAGGTCCTTTAGCAAAACCATAGAGTTCTGAACCAAATCACATGACCCGCAGGTCCTGCTACGATGAACAGGTAGGCATTTGAATATATACATATTTATACTTATATTTATATGGATTTCTATATAAATATGAACCAACTAAGGGGTGACAAGGGGATAACTATAGAAGAGGGACCCCGACGTTCCTAGGGACTCTGACTATGGGGACCTCTACAAAGGTACAGTATGAAATACAGTACCGGGACACCACATATAGATAGCTGTATATAGTGTATACCGCCCAAAGGGTTAACCTACACTTATGGGGTTAAGTGAGCCAGCAATGTGTATACTGTATACACATTGCAGGCTCACTGTAAGTTCTTGCTGGGCAGTAGATATACAATGTATACCTATGGCTCAGCGTCAGCTGTTCTCCCGGCTCTGTAGCCTTGAGAACAGCTGATCCCGACAGTCACATCAGGAGGATCGCAGGGGGTGTCAGGAGGAGTGACATCCGCTGGGATCTGTCCCTTACTGCAGGTACTACTGCTCCCAACATGGAGCACACTCTGCTCCATGCTGGGAGCTGTAGTACCTGCATTAATAGACATATCGCAGCGCCTGTAACTTATGACACCCGCTGCGATCTGTCTATTAATGCAGGTACTACAGCTCCCAGCATGGAGCAGAGTGTACTCCATGTTGGGAGTAGTAGTACTTGTAGTTAAGGATAGATCACTGTGGGTATCACTCCTGACACCCGCTGTGATGCTCCTCCATAATGTATGGATGCAGCGGCCGCTCTCCTATGGACCCCTGCACTGCCGTATATGTACACATATTCCTATTTCTCACAGAGAGCTGTGATTGGCTGGAACCATCTGGCCAATCCCAGCTCTGCGGGAAATATGAATATGTGTATATATACGTCAGTGCAGGGGACCAGAGAAGAGCGGCCACCGCATCTATACATTATACAAGAGGATCGCAAGGGACCCCGGCAATCTGTCAATTAGTACAGGTACTACTACTCCCGTCATGGAACAGTGTGCTCCATGCTGGGAGTAGTAGTACTACCTAAAATAATGTTTAAAAAAAAAAGGGAAAAACACGCAGACACTACATTTTTATTATTGTCGGCTACTTTTTTAGTGCTTTACCCGCTCACATAAATTGATCCCTGTTTAAAAATTAATAAACATTTCATAATAAAAAGATACATTTCGTTAGATACAATTTTTTCCATCACTACTGTATCTTTTTTATTTTTTTTTATGGTACCCTACAAAATTTTAATAAAAAAGGTATCTCCATATTTTTTTAGGATCGCTAAAGTCCAAAAAAGAATAAAAACTGCCTGCAAAAACGCAAAATTTTAAACCAACATTGTGGTTTTCTTGGCGTTTTTGCTCTCCCATAGACTTCTATGGGATGAAAATGCTACGATTTCAGGGCAAAAAACGCCAAACTAGGTTTTGGCAGGCATTTTGAAAATCCAGCCTCTGAGCCCGAAATTGCTGAAAACGCCAAAAGTATAAAAAATAACGCCAAACTGAAAAATGCCAAGTGAATCTGGCATTTTGCAGTTTACTATTGACTTGCAGCTAACATCTGGCCACTGTGTTTTTTCACTGAAAAAACGCTGTGTGGGAAAATTGGCGTTTTTAATGGCGTTTTTGCAAAATAAAAACCTAAGTGGAGTTCCAGCATAATAAGAGCCTTGTAGTTTGCAGACTTTGTTTAAAGAGGTTTTATAATTTATGAAAAGTGTCTTGTAAATTTCATAATCAAGATTTAACATTCTAATAGGCTATAGATAAATATTCACTTATTTACATAAATAAAAAGCTACACAGCTGTCTGGATTGGTGTGTGAATGTAGGAGATTCATAGGATAACTTGGATATGAAGAGTGCTGTTGAAGTGACACTAATGTGAAGAAATTCTTACAAAAACATCGTAGGTGTCCAAAGCCAAAAAATCATTTAATTAATGTGCTGATTTGACTCTAGGTAATGTGAAAGTGTCCAAAACATTTTATTGTGTTTCATTCAGGCTTCAGTTTTCGAGTAACTTGTAAATATTTAAATAATATTTAATATAATTTAAATAAATAATTGCTATACATGAAAGCCAGGTAAGAAGTCCAGAATGGAAGGTAACTCTTGTCTCTACATTCTCATGGACATTTCCAAAAGAATCTGCATGTCATACTGAATAACAGTATTATTTCGCTAACCCAGTTCTACACCCCTATTGAGACTTTTGAGTGATTTTTAATAGTGACCCCCCCCCCCCCCAATTAATTCAGATTGAACCATATTTTTTGGGGATAATTCGGAAAATCGTCCAAATCAAATTTTTCAAAAATTCGCTCATCTCTTCATAAGATCTAAAAACACTAAAACAGCAAACATTGTAAATAACTAAATTTGTGTTATTCTCAAAACTTTTGGTCACAATTGTATAATCACTTGCCACCATTTATTGCTTGAAAATGAACGGGTGAGCTGTTTGAAACTTAACTTGCTATGATTTGGCACTTGTAATTTTTGGACTTTTTGCTGTCTAATTAAACTCACGGCAGTGGTGGATCTGCTGTGCCGTGTGGGAGATGACGTGGGCCATACCAGGGAGCAGAGTCTAAAGTGCCGCTGGTTTTCATCAGAGCCAGCCGCAAAGTGGGATGGCTTTGCTGCGGCAGGCAGCACCCAGGTTGCTACCCCTGGTACAACTCGTCCACTCAGGCTGCTGAGATGTAACAGGGTACTTGAAGGATGAGGCAATTCGTCAGGATAAAAGATGGTCAGGACAGGCGGCACAGGAGTGTGGTCAGAAACGTAGCAGGAGGTCAATAGGCAAATGGCAAAGAAGCTGGGTCAGGTCACGGAACAGAAGTTCTGGAACATGGCAGGACAAACACAGAAACGCTTTCACTAAGGCTCAAGGCAAACACAGATTTGGCAAGTAGTGGTGGGAGGAGCAGATACATATAAAGGAGGTAAAGGTGGAATTGATAATTAAGGGCACACTGGCCCTTTAAAACACATAGCGCCCCCGCGCCCTAGGAGATGCCCACGCCGGCAATGCGCAGGCAGAGAGGAGCTGGAGACAGCATGGGGTAAGGAGATGCATGGGACTTGAAAGCGGGTGCGTACTGGAGCCGCTGGTAACAGGAGGAGGAGATCTCTGTCGCAATCCTGGTTGCTGGTGGTCGGCGAGACATACTGCGCTCAGCCAATCACCGGCTGCAGTGAAGTCCCGGCTCGGCCGGTGATAGGCTGAACGTCAGTGTGACGTTTTTGGCCCCGGCAGCAGGTGACGGTGTAGTGAAGAATTTTGTGTCTTGAAGCATTCTCACACTGCCACTCAGCCTATCGCCAGCCGAGTCGGGACTTCACTGCGGCCGCTGATTGGCTGAGTGCAGTATGACTCGCCGACCGCCAGCAACCAGGAAGAGGATCGTGGTGGAGACCGGAGCCGGTTACCGGAGGCCCCGGGGGAGTGAAGGAAGGTATGTACATCTTTATTTTTTTTCTGCCGGCAGTATGGGGGAAATTTTTATATTATGGAGTTCTCCTTTAAAAAGTTCCGGAACAAGTCACGGTCCAGGATATTCTCCTCCGGCTCCCAAGATCTCTCCTCCGGCCCAAATCCTCTCCAGTCTATCAAAAAGTATTGTCTCCCTCTCACGGTTTTTGCAGCTAAGATTTCCTTGACCTCGTAAACGTCTGAAGAACCAGAAAAAGGCATCGAAACAACATTATTTTGCAAGAACCAATTGATCACAAGTAGTGTTGAGCGGCATAGGCCATATTTGAATTCGCGAATATTCGCGAATATATGGACGAATATTCGCATATTTGTAATATTCTCGTTTTATTTTCGCATATGCGAAAATTTACATATGCGGAAATTAGCATATACAAAAATTTGCATAAGTGAAAATTCACACATGCAAAAATTAACATATGCTAATTTTCGCATATGCGAAAATTCGCACACCAGTTTCACACAGTAGTATTAGAGCCTTCTTTACACCACACATGCTGGAAGCAGAGAGGGGTGATCACTCTGATGTGTACTGTGAAGAAAAAAAAAATCGTAATTACGAATATATAGTGCTATATTCGCGAATATTCGCGAATTTGCGAATATGCGATATTCGCGAATAAAATTCGAATTGCGAATATTCGCGAGCAACACTAATCACAAGTGGCTTGAGAAGAGAAACATGGAAAGAATTAGGAATGCGTAGAGAAGAAAACAGACAAAGTTTATAAGAGACCGGATTAATTTTCTGCAACACCTCAAATGAGCCGAGGAAATGAGGACCCAACTTGTAGCTGGGAATCTTGAAACAGATATATTTGGAGGACAACCAAACCTTATCACCGGGAGAGAAGGACAAACTCCTCAGCTGGGCAGTTTCTGACTTTAGCCTGCATAAATTAGTTTAGCTTTCCGGTGCTCCGGTGGGCTGGAAAAGGTGGATACAGTCCTAAGAGAGAGTCTCCAGCCCACCGGAGCAACTGAAAGCTGAACTCATTTATGCAGGCTAAAGTCAGTAACTGCCGAGAAGTTTGTGACAAATCGAATCACTGTAACTTCGCTGATCTCTACCTACGACATCAGAGGATCTAGAAAGAGCATCAGCCCTGACGGTTTTAATCCCAGGGCGGAAATGAATAAAGAAATTAAACCTGGAAAAGAAAAGAGACCATCTAGCCTGCTGAGGGTTCAGTCGCTGAGCATACTGAAGATATAGGAGATTCTTATGGTCTGTATAGATACTGACCGGATGAGAAGAACCTTCTAATAAATGTTGTCACTCTTCTAAGGCAAGCTTAATTGCAAGAAGTTCCCGGTCTTCAATACAGTAGTTTCTCTCTGCAGGCGAGAACATCTTGGAGAAGAAGCCACAGGTTACAATTTTGCCCTTGGTGGTTCTCTGAGTGTTATGGCAGTCTATTTTATGGTCCTCTACCAGAAAGCCACATGGATTTAGTTTAGACAAAGGCAATATGAAGGATCATCTTTAAGAGGGGTCTCCAAGGCATGATCACAGGGAACCTGTAGGTTTTTTTGTAAACACAGGTGGGCTGGAAAAGGGGGCGGAGAAAACATAATAAAAAGGGGCCCATTGAAGGGGACCAAACTCTCTCTTTCTTCTGCTGGACACCAACCTCACCAGCTCCCTTTCAATTTCCTGTTTGAGCATGATCCTGAGACAAAGGACTGCAGCTACCTCCATGCCTGTCTTTGTTGCTGATACTTGCCATAAGGGTGCCTCGAAGCTAAGTATTTCAGTAGTATATTCTTTGTGTGTTTTACATATAATAGTTGTACAGATTAAGGAAAATCCATCCAAATAGCCAACAGATAGGGTCTTCTGCTATAATTGTTGTACAGTGTCACGGTGACCCTGTGATCAAGTGTAACGCGAAACGCGCGTTAGGGTGTACGTTCTGTATGACCCACAGGTATTGGTGTGCAAATCTGGAGGGACTTTTTATGTTTCAGTATGGGGTGGGAGCCTGTCATTTCTAGTGTTATATTACCATTTATGCATGCATAAGCTTGGATGCATACCCATTTGGGAGTTTACAGGGGAAGTGCAATATATTGGGTGGTATGGCAATCACATTGGGTTGTTATGTTTACCATGGCACTAGTGTTGAGCGGCATAGGCCATATTCGAATTTGTGAATATTCGTGAATATATGGACGAATATTCGTCATATATTCGCTAAATTTGCATATTCGTAATATTCTCGTTTTATTTTCGCATATGCGAAAATTTGCGTATGCGAAAATTAAGATATGAGGAAATTAGCATATACAAAAATTAGCATAAGCGAAAATTCGCATATGCAGAAATTAGCGCCAGTCTCACACAGTAGTATTAGAGCCTTCTTTACACCACACAAGCTGGAAGCAGAGAGGGGTGATCACTGTGATATGTACTGTAATTACGAATATATAGTGCTATATTAGCGAATATTCGCGAATAAAATTTGCATTGCGAATATTGGCGAGCAACACTACTAAGCACTACAGCACCTTCTTCAATACCGAGATCTTTGCACTTTAAAAATATCACTGGATCATTCTTTTTGAGGTTTTACTAGATATATTTTCTGGCGTCCTGGGGAAAAATTTCCTTTCCCCATCCAAGAGTATTCTGCCACTTACTTCATGGGAAACAATGTAACCGAGGAACGGAAGACTAGATCTCTCAAATAGGCATTTTTCCAGTTTGGCGTAAGTATGATTCTCACGGTGGCGCTGTAGGACCAGACGAACATGAGAGCTTCCCCAAATTGGGTGAGAAGATCAAGATGTCATTGAGGTAAACAACAACACATGTGTAGAGAAGATCTCAGAAGATATCATTGACAAATTCTTGGAAGACAGCTGGGGCATTACAGAGACCGAAAGGCATCACGAGATACTCAAAGTGTCCATCTCTGGTAATAAAGGCCGTCTTCCATTCATCACCCTCACATATACGAATAAGATTATATGCTCCCTGCAAATCCAACTTGGAGAAAACCTTGGCACCCCGAAGACTATGAAAAAGTTCAGAAATTAGAGGAAGAGGATAGTGATTTTTGACTGTGATCTTGTTTAGTCCCCTGTAGTCAATACATGCATGGAGAGAACCATCCTTTTTCCCTACAAAGAAGAAACCAGCTTCGGCAGGAGATGAGGACTTTCGGATAAAGCCATTTTGGAGGTTCTCTTAAATATATTTTGCCATGGCTTGTGTCTCAGGAACAGATGATGGATAGATTCTTCCTCGGGGAGGCATGGTTCCAGGCTGTAAATCAATAGGGCAGTTGTAGGGATGTGGTGCAGATTACATAGGGATGTAGGGATGTGGTGCAGATTATGTCTGAATAGTCTCGATATTGAAGAGGCAGGCCAGGCATAGGAGGAAGCGAAGAGACAGCTTTAGACAGGATGGGCTCAAGACAAGTGTAGCAGCTGAAAAGTTGCCTGACGCTTTGATGTAATAAACGCTACTCACTTTTTCACTGGATTGGAGTGCTGAAGTTTTTTTTCCAGTATATCTATCTATCTATCTATCTATCTATCAACTTGAAAAAGGTGATGTGAGGCTATTGAAATGTTGTACCTTTGCACCATGGAATACATTTTAGAAATCTATCTATTTATTTATTTTCTTTCCTTCTTTCTTTCTTTCTTTCTTTCTTTCTTTCTTTCTTTCTTTCTTTCTTTCTTTCTTTCTATCTATCATCTATCTATCAATCTATCTATCTATCTATCTATCTATCTATCTGTTTATCTATCTATCTGTTTATCTATCTACCTGTCTATCTGTCTGTCTATCTATCTATCTATCTATCTATCTATATACCTACCTATCTATCTATCTATCTATCTATCTATCTATCAATCCTCTATCTATTATCTATCTATCTTATATCTATCATATCTATCTATCTATCTCTATCTATCTCTGCACAACAGAAGCTACATCATTTTTTATATTGAGCACACATTTTGTGTATTCCTTTCCCATCACTCATGGATTCTCCTTACAGTGTTTTTTTTTTTTTTTTTTAAATCCTATATTCTTATAACATCCCTCTAAATCATTAGCAATGGATAAAGTATAGTATTTTACTAGAAAAACGATCAGGTTTACATCTAGAAGGAGAGAAAGGGGAATGCATTAAGGACTGATATAGCATCCGTTAGTGGGATAAAGTCAATACTAATTGGTAAACAGATACTTTCCGTGTTGACGATGTCATAGTATATCTAGAATTGATATGAACATTTTATTTATAGGACACAAAAATATTCTGATGAAACATATTTTCTAGTTTGGCAATTTTATTTTACTGTTATTTGATATACCTTTCAGACACTTGGGAAATCAATGTTACATTTCACTTCTTATACTTATGTCAAACCGTGAGCTTTTAGCTAACAAATTTTCTTTGCAAGATCCTTAAATGTAGGATGCTTTTAGCACTTGTATGGAGTTGAATTTCATCACTCAGCGGTGAAATCTAGCATGCTAAAGAACTATTGTATCAGAAAAACAAGATATCCGGGAAAGGGTTTTTGGTAATCAGTTTTCCTCAGTTTACTTTAACTCTTGGAAGCCTCAAGTATCCCTTTATGACTCAGACCTTGGAGTCAATTCTTTACAACCTCAAACAATATGGGTGTAGGGTCAATGATAAAAGGTGTTAGAAATATCTGAAATGTAAGACTGATATCATATTATGGATGTGCTATGGTTATGCAAATATATTTCTCAACACTGAAATTGCAATATCAGAAAGGAAAAGTTGTAAACACATGAAAATCATGCAATCCATATAAATGATATATGATAATATTATGCAAATTGCAAAATGCTATTCCAAATATCTTGATATATTTAGTGTTGAGATTGAGTGCCACAGACAGAAATATATATATATATATATATATATATATATATATATATATGTATGTATATAGATAGATAGATAGCTCTGGGATCATCTTTGACACCGCCACAGGACATGTTTCCACTTCAATCAGCAGGCCAGCAACAGTACTTTAAGCAAGTCTGGCCCCTTGCCAGTTTTATTAGACAGGTTGCAGGAAAAATAAAAACATAAGACAGGAACAAACAAAACCTTAGACCGTCTAGTCACTAACTAAACAATCCGGCATGCCCTGACTACCAACTGGTGGGCTTTTCCCGGCCAGTTAAACTTATGCCTCCTGCAACCTTCTACTCACTGTTCACACACAGCATTTGCAACCTTTTGCTGTGTGCCTTGTCCACACTCACAGCTCGGGCTGTGTGTTCCTCACCAGGACCCCTGCCTCCCCCCCTACAGCCACCTTGCTGTCTTCTGGGGTGAGCACAGACTACACTGTCTGACTTCCTTTTAAACACACATCCCCTTTCTGCTACCTCATCAATCAGGCCACAGGTGGAGGTTTCTCCAGGGTTAGCTAGGGAAATACACTCTTTCCTTGCCACAGTTTCAGTACACACACACACACACACATATATATATATATATATATATATATATATATATATATATATATATATATATATATATATTTCCCTTGGCATGTTATCAGTAAGGTTGTTAAGGGTTGTCTTATGAACATTCTTGGCCATACAATTTATCAAGATTTAGTGCCAGCAGGTCCCTTTGCAATTGCTGATCAATGTCAAACTAGATAAGATACATGTCAGAAGACTCTGAAGGCCATGATAGCATGTTTAAGACACACAGGCTGCTCACAGTAGCACGAACAACACGTGGCCTTGCATTGACATGTTAAAAAGGGTTCTTAGGACACTTTAGAGAAATGGCTGTGCTACTGGTTTCACAATCAAATGTAACATCTGTCACAGTGAGCACTCCGGTCATCACCTCCAGACCGGAGCACCCGATGCCGCAACCCTCCGTCCCGGGGTCCCGGCGTCTCTCTGTCAGATGCACTGACCGGGAGCACGGGTCCCACAGTGGCAGAGACGAGGCTGGTGTGGCGGCTCGTTCCCGCTCACGCGCCGCGTCCCTGTTCAGCTTACCTGCTCCTCGCACGGCTCTCTGCACTCCTGCATCCCAGCGCGCGTGGCCTCGTTCTTTTGGGCGCGCGCAGTGTGACTTCCCCTTGGGAAGGCCTCTTCATGGTATTGCCCAGGTGGTCTCCAAACCTATCTCCAGCTTTCACTGTGTCCGAGACAAAATCAGGACTTATTGTTAAAGGCCTCCATTGCCTTCTTGCTCTGCACCATGAAAGCCTTTGGCACAAACTAGCATGTTGACAAGCAAGAGGCATTGTACAATCATACTGTACCAACTTACCGCTCGGTTCCCTCTCCTCTCTGAAGTCTCACCCTAGCCCAAAAGCTGCTTATGCCCAGTGATATTGCTTCTATTTGGAACTTTTAGTGAAGAACAGTTATGTCATCTATACTCAGGCTGCCTATCATGCCTGAGTAGGAATGATTATAACCCAAGACAGTTACCATAAATATTTAGTTTATGATCCTTAAAGGAGAACTTTGACAAAAATGAACGATCTCCGGGATGGGACCTGGTGTTCAGTGAGGAGTCCATGCTGCGGATAGCACACGCTCCATTCATTTCTATGGGAGCGCCGAAAAGACCTGAGTACAGCACTCAAGCCTCATTGGTGCTCTCATAGAAATGAATGGAGCTTGTGCTGTTTTCCGGTATATGACACACGCTCGTTCCTGAGATAGCCGGGGTCCTTGAGATCTCGGGGGTCCCAGCAGTCGGACCCCCATGATCAACTGCTTAGTGGATAAGTTAACATTTGCTGAAGTGTATGAATCCTCCACTTTTGTTGTTTCAACTCATATATATATATATATATATATATATATATATATATATATATATGAGATGTAATTTGTGTATTTTCTACTAATGTGCTCAGAAATATTTTGACTTGATAAAAAGTTATTGCAATATTGTGATTTTGCACCTGCATCACTGGACAAATTCAGGTATGCTATTAACTACTATGCTAAAAGATGAGAGCAAACAGTCCTGCCAGATGCTGGGAGAATAAAAGTGATAAGGAGGTCTGTGGAGGAAATCATCAGGAACATATATCACATCAATATGGACCTTGATTGAACTGGTGTGGATATATGAGGTAGTAAGGGAGTAAGACTGGGTTGAGATTCTTGCTTTCATGCTTTTGACAAGCAGATTGGCGAACCATCTTGTTTCCATGATGCCCAAGAGAATCCCAGCTCTTCTGAGAGAACAGATCTCCTTTTTTCAAGAGTCTCACTTGCATTCTGGTAGTGTGGACAAATATGAACCAGCCTCAGTAAAAGCTTGAAGTGAGGACTTGTGGCATGGAGGCTTAGTAGAAGGCCTGTACAAATACTGTTTATCTGTAAAAGTAAGGGTATATTCATTCAAAGTTTTTTTGCATAGATTCCGATGCAAATTCTGCACTGAAATCTCTGTTAAATCTGCCTCCCATTAATTTCAAAGGGAAGTTCAAACAGCAAACTTTATCTCTGTTCAAATTTCAAATCCATGACGAGGAAAAAAAAATAAGTGATACCGTATATACTCGAGTATAAGCCGACCCGAATATAAGCCGAGGCCCCTAATTTCACCCCAAAAACCCAGGAAAAGTTATTGACTCGACTATAAGCCTAGGGTGGGAAATACATCATCCCCCCATGTCATCATCCCCCCCTGTCATCATCCAGTCCCCCGTCATTAACACCCCTGTCATCATCACCATGTCATTTTCATCCTCGTCATCATCACCCCGTCATCATCCCCTTTGTCATCCCCCACCCCCCCTTCATCATTACCGCCTGTCAATCCCATTCAGTGGTCTTCAACCTGCGGACCTCCAGATGTTGCAAAACTACAACTCCCGGCATGCCCGGACAGCCATCAGCTGTCTGGGCATGCTGGGAGTTGTAGTTTTGAAACATCTCAAGGTCCGCAGGTTAAAGACCACCGGGCCTTCGTCATCATCCAGACCCTCCCTTTAGTTTTCTACTCACCTCCCCTAGGTAGGAAGGAAGGGTGAGCTTATCCGGGCCATCTCTGCTTCAGGGACCGTCCGGTGGGGAGGCCCTCTTCTCCGCTCCGGGCTGGCCCCGGACTAGTGACGTTAACTTGACGATGACGCACAGGGACGTTCATGCGCAGGTACATCTGCTGTACACGGATGTCCCTGTGCGTCGTCGTCAAGGCAACGTCACTAGGCCGGGGCCGGGCCCGGAGCAGAGAAGAGGGCCTCCCTGTGAAAATGGACAGGCCGGAGCAACTAACCCTCCCCACCGGACGGTCCCTGCAGCATAGATGGCCTGGACCAACTCACCCTTTGTTCCCACCGAGGGGAGGTGAGTAGAAAACTAAAGGGGGCGGGGGGTCTGGATGATGACGAGGGCTGCAGTGGTCTTCAACGTGCGGACCTCCAGATGTTTCAAAACTACAACTCCCAGCATGCCCGGACAGCCGATGGCTGTCCAGGCATGCTGGGAGTTGTAGTTTTGCAACATCAGGAGGTCAGCAGGTTGAAGACCACTGACAAGGGATCGACAGACGGAGAGTTCACTCGAGTATAAGCCGAGGGGGGGCGTTTACAGCACGAAAAATCGTGCTCAAAATCTCGGCTTATAATTGAGTATATACGGTATGTCACCTACTGAAGAGAGCACCAGATGGAAACAGCAGCGGGTAACCACAGGTATCAGACCAATTTAATGAGGCTAATCCGTATGTAAATCTGTAACATATCAAACTGCATGTACATTACACAAATCAAAGGTTCTGCCACAGATTCTTAAAGGTATAATCCATGAATATAAAAACAGAGCTAATTTCTTTAAAAACAGCTCCCCATTTGTCCCAAGGTTGGGTGTGGTATCACAATTTGGCTTCATTCACTCCGATTGAACTGAGCTACAGAACCACACCCAACCTGGAGACAGACGGAGAGCGTTATTTGAAAGAAATTAGCAATATTTCTCTATTCCTGGATAACCCCTTTAACCAGTACAGGATCCAGGGCGTATGGATACGCCCTGTGTACCTGGGTCTTAAGGACATACCTGCACGCCCGTGGGAATTTTGGTCCCCGCCGCGTGCTGGGCGGGGACCGGAACGGGGTGACTGCTGATATCGATCAGCAGGCACCCCACGCAAATGCCCAGGGGGTCATAAGACCCCCCCCCCATGTCAGCGATCAGCGCAAATCGCAAGTGAATTCACACTTGCGATTTGCGCCGATTCCGGGTCATACGGGTCTATGGTGACCCGGTGACCCGGAATATAAGGGGGATCGCGGTTGACTAAGACACCTACGATCCCCCTGAAGGGATAGGAGTGAGGTGGCAGGGGTGCCACCCCTCCTATCCCTGTTATTGGTGGTCTAGATGCGACCACCAACAGCAGATCAGGGGCGGGGGGGTTAACTTTTGTTTTCCCCGTACTGTCCACCCACAATAGGCGGGGCAGAACGGGGAACCAAAGGGGACCAGGCGCCGAAGATCCACTTACCCGTCGGTGGAGGCTGCGGGACGGGATCGGCTGCAGTGATCGGCGAGGGCGGCGATGTTGTGCGGCAGAAGAGGACGGCTCCCTGAAGCCGGTAAGTTGCCTAGCAACATCTGGAGGGTTACAGTCTGAGACTGTAGCTCTCCAGATATTGCAAAACTACAACTCTCAGCATGCCCAGACAGCTGTTTGGGCATGCTGGGACTTGCAGTTTTGCAACAGCTGGAGATCTACAGTTTAGAGACCACTGCACAGTGATCTCTATACTACCCTCTAGATCTTGCAAAACTATAACTCCTAGCATGCCCACACAGCTTTCAGTCCGTCAATGCTGGGATTTGTAGTTTTGTAACAGCTATAGGCACACTGGTTGGAAAATACTGAGTTAGGTAACAGAACCTAACTGAAGGTTTTCCAACCAGTGTGCCTCCAGCTGTGGCAAAACTGCAACTCCCAGCATGCATGGTCTGTCAGTACATGCTGGGAGATGTAGTTTTGAAACAGCTGGAGGTTTGTCCCCCCATGTGAACGTACAGGGTGCACAGGGTGCACGTTCACACAGGCAGGTTTACAGTAAATTTCCGGAGCGCAAATTTCTAGCGGGAAGCTCACTGAAAACCTCCGCCAGTGCGAATGTACCCTAAAAACACTACACTACCACAAAATAAAGGGTAAAACACTACATATACACCCCCTTACACTGTCCCCCCAATAAAAATGAAAAACTTATTGTACAGTAGTGTTTCAAAAACAGAGCCTCCAGCTGTTGCAAAACAACAACTCCCAGCATTTCCGGATAGCCACTGACTTTCCAGGCATGCTGGGAGTTTAACAACAGCTTGAGGCACCGTGTTTGGGAATCACTGGCGTAGTCCGCCCCTATACCCCTATGTCCGCCCCTATGCAACCACTAATTTAGTCCTCAAATGCGCATGACGCTCTCTCACTTCGGAGCCCTGTCGCATTTCAAGGAAACAGTTTAGGGCCACACATGGGGTATTTCCGTACTCGGGAGAAATTGCACTACAAATTTTGAAGGCCTTTTTCTCCTTTTACCCCTTATGAAAAGGAAAAGTTGGGGGCTACACCAGCCTGTTAGTGTAAAAAAATAAAAAAAAATTACACTGACATGCTGGTGTTGCCCCATACTTTTTATTTTCACAAGAGTTAAAAGGAAAAAAAGACCCACAAAATATGTAACACAATTTCTCCTGAGTACGGAAATACCCCAGATGTGGGCGTAAAATGCTCTGCGGGCGCACAACATGGCTCAGGAGTGAGAGCGAACCATGTACATTTGAAGCCCAAATTGGTGATTTGCACAGGGGTGGACGATTTTACAGCGGTTCTGCCATAAACGCAAAAAAGGAAATACCCACATGTGACCCCATTTTGGAAACTACACCCCTCATGGAACGTAACAAGGGGTATAGTGATCCTGAACATCCCACAGGTGTTTAATGAAAATTCTTCAAAGTTGGATGGAAATATGAAAAAATAAAATAAAATTCAATAAAATGCTGGTGTTACCCTACATTTTTCATTTTCACATGGAAAAATAGGAAAAAGCCCCCCAAAATTTGTAACCCCATTTCTTCTGAATAAGGACATACCCCATATGCAGATGTAAAGTGCTCTGCTGGCGCACTACAATGCTCAGAAGAGAAGGAGCGCCATTGGGATTTTGAAGAGAAAACGTGTCCGGAATTGAAGGCCACGTGTGTGTCACGATTCGGCTTACAGGTTGTGGATCCACTGTGTCAGCGAGGGATTGGCGTGGACCGTGCTGGTGGACCGGTTCTAAGAGGCTACTGGTGTTCACCAGAGCCCGCCGCAAAGCGGGATGGTCTTGCTGCGGCAGTAGCAACCAGGTCGTATCCACTAGCAACGGCTCAACCTCGCTGACTGCTGAGAAGGCGTGGGACAGAAGGACTAGGCAGAGGCAAGGTCAGACGTAGCAGAAGGTCGGGGCAGGCGGCAAGGTTCGTAGTCAAGATGGATAGCAAGAGTTCAGGTAACACAGGCTTGGACAACACTAAACGCTTTCACTGGCACAAGGCAACAAGATCCGGCAAGGGAGTGCAGGGGCAGTGAGCAGATATAGCCAGGGAGCAGGTGGAAGCCAATTAAGCTAATTGGGCCAGGCACCAATCATTGGTGCACTGGCCCTTTAAGTCTCAGAGAGCTGGCGCGCGCGCGCCCTAGAGAGCGGAGCCGCGCGCGCCAGCACATGACAGCAGGGGACCGGGACGGGTAAGTGACTTGGGATGCGATTCGCGAGCGGGCGCGTCCCGCTGTGCGAATCGCATCCCCGACGGCCATGTCAGTGCAGCGCTCCCGGTCAGCGGGACTGACCGGGGCGCTGCAGGGAGAGAGAAGCCGTGAGCGCTCCGGGGAGGAGCAGGGACCCGGAGCGCTCGGCGTAACAGTACCCCCCCCCTTAGGTCTCCCCCTTTTTTTGTCCGACAACTGCTTTACCTGGGACGAGGACACCGGGAGTGAATGGAGGGTTTTCTCAAAGGCAGGCAGTACAGCAGGAGTGGGAATAGGGAGGGAGGGCAGAGGGTGAAGCTTGGCACGGGGCAGGGTGACACAAGGACGGGGGCCATGAGGAGGCACTGAGGCTTGCCTGACGGGACTGGGAGGGGGGGAGAGGCATCTCTTGTGGCAAGCAGAGTCCCAGTTCTTGATCTCCCCGGTGGTCCAGTCAAGGGTGGGAGAATGAAGCTGGAGCCATGGCAGACCGAGGAGGACCTCAGAGGTGCAGTTGGGGAGGACGAAAAATTAAATCCTTTCGTGGTGGGGTCCAATGCACATTAAGAGGGGTTTTGTGCGGTAACGCACGGTGCAATCCAATCTAACTCCGTTGACCGTGGAAATGTAGAGCGGCTTGACGAGACGGGTCACCGGGATGCACAATTTATTCACCAAAGAATCCAAAATGAAATTCCCAGAGGCACCAGAGTCCAAGCAGGCCACGGCTGAGAGGGAGGAGTTGGCTGAAGGAGAAATCCGCACGGGCACCGTGAGACGCGGAGAAGCCGACTTAGAACCAAGAGACGCCACACCCACGTGAGCTGGGTGCGTGCGTGCGTTTCCCAGACGTGGAGGACGAATAGGGCAATCCACCAAGAAATGCTGGGTACTGGCACAGTACAGACAAAGATTTTCTTCCCTACGGCGATTCCTCTCTTCCTGGGTCAGGCGAGACCGATCCACTTGCATGGCCTCCTCGGCGGGAGGCCCAGGCGTAGATTGCAAAGGATACTGTGGGAGAGGTGCCCAGAGATCTAAGTCTTTTTCCTGGCGGAGCTCCTGATGTCTCTCAGAAAAACGCATGTCAATGCGTGTGGCCAAATGGATAAGTTCTTGCAGGTTGGCAGGAATCTCTCATGCGGCCAGCACATCCTTGATGCTACTGGATAGGCCTTTTTTTAAAAGTCGCGCAGAGAGCCTCGTTATTCCATGATAATTCGGAAGCAAGAGTACGAAATTGGATGGCGTACTCGCCCACTGAAGAATTACCCTGGACCAGGTTCAGCAGGGCAGTCTCGGCAGAAGAAGCTCGGGCTGGTTCCTCGAAGACACTACGGACTTCAGCGAAGAAGGACTGGACTGTGGCTGTGGCAGGATCATTGCGATCCCAGAGCGGTGTGGCCCAAGACAAGGCCTTTCCTGAAAGAAGGCTCACTACGAACGCCATCTTAGACCGTTCTGTAGGAAACAAGTCCGACAACATCTCCATATGCAGGGAACATTGAGACAAAAATCCACGGCAGAGTCTAGAGTCCCCATCAAATTTGTCCGGCAGGGACAAGCGGAGGCTAGGAGCGGCCACTCGCTGCGGAGGAGGTGCAGGAGCTGGCGGAGGAGATGGTTGCTGCTGTAGCAGAGGCAGAAGTTGCTGTAACATGGCGGTCAACTGCGACAGCTGCTGTCCTTGTTGGGCAATCTGCTGCGATTGCTGAGCGACCACCGTGGGAAGGTCAGCGAGACTTGGCAGCGGCACCTCAGCAGGATCCATGGCCGGATCTACAGTCACGATTCGGCTTACAGGTTGTGGATCCACTGTGTCAGCGAGGGATTGGCGTGGACCGTGCTGGTGGACCGGTTCTAAGAGGCTACTGGTGTTCACCAGAGCCCGCCGCAAAGCGGGATGGTCTTGCTGCGGCAGTAGCAACCAGGTCGTATCCACTAGCAACGGCTCAACCTCGCTGACTGCTGAGAAGACGTGGGACAGAAGGACTAGGCAGAGGCAAGGTCAGACGTAGCAGAAGGTCGGGGCAGGCGGCAAGGTTCGTAGTCAAGATGGATAGCAAGAGTTCAGGTAACACAGGCTTGGACAACACTAAACGCTTTCACTGGCACAAGGCAACAAGATCCGGCAAGGGAGTGCAGGGGCAGTGAGCAGATATAGCCAGGGAGCAGGTGGAAGCCAATTAAGCTAATTGGGCCAGGCACCAATCATTGGTGCACTGGCCCTTTAAGTCTCAGAGAGCTGGCGCGCGCGCGCCCTAGAGAGCGGAGCCGCGCGCGCCAGCACATGACAGCAGGGGACCGGGACGGGTAAGTGACTTGGGATGCGATTCGCGAGCGGGCGCGTCCCGCTGTGCGAATCGCATCCCCGACGGCCATGTCAGTGCAGCGCTCCCGGTCAGCGGGACTGACCGGGGCGCTGCAGGGAGAGAGACGCCGTGAGCGCTCCGGGGAGGAGCAGGGACCCGGAGCGCTCGGCGTAACAGTGTGTTTACAAAGCCACCATAGTGCCAGAACAATGTACCCCCCCCCCCACATGTGACCCATTTTGGAAACTACACCCCTTACGTAATGTAATAAGGGGTACAGTGAGCATTTACGCCCCACAGGTGTCTGACAGATTTTTGGAACAGTGGTCCGTGAAAATGAAAAATGTAATTTTTAATTTGCACAGCCCACTGTTCCAAAGATCTGTTGAACGCCAGTGAGGTGTCACTGCTCCCTTTATTAAATTCTGTGAGGGGTGTAGTTTCCAAAATGCGGTCACATGTGGGGGGGGTTCCACTGTTCTAGCACCACGGGGGGCTTTGTATATGCTCATGGCCCCCGACTTCTATTCCAACCAAATTCTATCTCCAAAAGATCAAGGGCGCTCCTCCTTTTCTGAGCATTGTAGTGCTCCAGCAGAACACTTGACATCCACACATTGGGCATTTCCATACTCAAAACAAATGGGGTTACACATTTTGGGGGGTCATTTTCTTCTTTTACCCCTTGTAAAAATGTAAAATTTGGGGGAAAATCAGCATTTTTGTGAAAAAAACATTTTTTTTATTTACATATATTTACATATTCTTTTCGCTAATTTTAGTGAAAAAACATTTTTTATTTTTTATTTACATATCCGACTTTAACAAAAAGTCGTCAAACACCTGTGAGGTGTTAAGGCTCACTGTACCCCTTGTTGCATTCCTTGAGGGGTGAAGTTTCCAAAATAGTATGCCATGTGGGGGATTTTTTGCTGTCCTGGCACCATAGGGGCTTCCTAAATGCGACATGCCCTCCAAAAACCATTTCAGCAAAGTTTGCTTTTCAAAAGCCAATAGTGACTCCTTCTCTTCTGAGCATTGTAGTGGGCCAGCAGAGCACTTGACGTCCACAAATGGGGTATTTACATACTCAGAATTTTTCACCAAGAAACGATGCAAGTATCGACAAAATGTTACCATTAACATAAAGTAGAATATGTCACGAAAAAACAATCTCAGAATCAGAATGAAAGGTAAAAACATCCCAGAGTTTTTAATGCTTAAAGTGAAAGTGGTCAGATGTTCAAAAAATGTCCGGGTCCTACAGTGAAAATTGGCTGGGTCCTTAAGGGGTTAAAGGAGTACTCTGGTGGAAAACAATTTGTAAAATCAACTGATGCCAGAACGTTAAACAGATTTGTAAATTACATTGATTTAACTGGTTAACAACCAAGGACGTGTATACGCCATTAACAGAGTATGGTGCGGGCTCCAAATTCGAGCCCACGCCATGCCAGCCGGCCCTCAGCTGATTCCTGTAGCTGAGGGCCAGCGTTCATAGCCGACGTACGCCAATGGCCAGCTATTAACCAGCTATTAACCCTTTAGATCTCCGCTGTCAAAGCTGACAGTGGCATCTAAAGGGACATTTAAACACTCCATGGTGGTCCAGTGGGGTGGCTCCCCCCCCCTGCAGTGCAATCGTGTGGGGGGAGGGGGTGTAGGGGGAATGATCAACTGCTGAGGTAGCCGGAGGCTGCTGCAGCTTTGAGAATGATAAAGCCTGGCAGGACCAGGCGTTATCAATCGTGCGCAGAGCACACAGATCAATTTGGGTCTATGGAACCATATTGACCTGTATGAGGAATCTAATGATTCCTCCTAAAAGTCCCCTAAGGGGACTAAAAGTGTAAAAAAAAGAAAAAGTTTAATAAAAGTTTAAAAATACACACATTAACCCCTTCCTTATTAAAACACCCCCCTTTCTTACAAAAATTGCAATCGGACTTGAACAACGTATGTAGAGGCGATTGGAGTTGAATTGGGAGAAGGACCCTATTTAAAATGATATATTTACCAAAAATCTTATACTTGTTTAGAGCTTTACCAACTAATATCCCAAATAAGTTAATTTCAAAACTACAACAAATAGCTTCCAATCTTATTTGGTGTGGACAATGCCCCAGAATGGCTACATCAATCCTTTCTAGATCAACTGCAAATGGGGACTCGGGAGTCCCCAATCTATTAGCTTATAGACAAGCAATTGTGATAAAAAAATCTCTGAAATGGATCGAAAACGCTGATGATAAACCTATCTGGGCCGATATAGAGTCGTACACTTCTGGCGTTTCCGATTGGCGTCATCTATGGATCAATCCCCATAGACTTGACTCTTTTGTCGGATCCTTTCTCCCCTCAGTAAAACACTCACTAGACATGTGGTTTTCAGCCTTATCCTTACAAGAACCAGATCTGCTATATGTAAAACATGACATACCCCTTCAATCTCTCCACTTTTTAGTAATTGACCTTTCCCCAAGATTGTGGGTTGATTACAGAATCAATTATATTAAAGAAATCTTACATGACAATAAAATCAAATCCTTTATAAATCTCCAACACATTTTCCAACTACCAAACTCTGAACGGGATACATATAACAAAATATCCGCACTGTATGTATGAATGTAAATCATACGAATGCAGAATTCCCCAATGTCTTTCGGATTTAATCTCTAACACAACAACTAAACAAAAACTTGGTCTGAGTAAGCTCTACTCCTTCATTAACCATGACATGTACATGAGGAAAACTAAATATATGCTAAAATGGGAAGAAGAATTGGGCAAACAATTCTCTACCTCGACTTGGCAAAAAGCGTTTCATACAGGCACTCACTTTTCGCATTGCTCCAATCATAGAGAGCAACTAGAAAAGATATATTACAGATGGTACTATACACTTAAGAAACTACCCACCATATATCAAGATCAAGATCCGTTGTGCTGGAGACACTGCGATATGATAGGCTCTCTTCCCCACATTTTTTGGAAATGCCCGAAATTAAATAAATCAAAAAGGGATTTACTGCTCCTGTTACAAACTCTTTCGCCTTGTATTGGAAATATACCAATAGAATTAGCTCTCCTACTAATAGGCATAGAAGACTTACCTTCCAATGTACGTATCCCTATATAGCTTTAGACTATCCATTTCAAGAAAATGAAAACATCTGACATTCCATCATTGCCAAAAATTATACACATGGTTAATTACAACCTTATTTTTGAAGAAGTTATAGACAGACAAGAAAATAAACATACACAATTTCTAAAATCTTGGGGCATATGGATGAAATTTTTTAACCCTACTTAATCGATTCACAATTTACATTGGTTAAACTCATGAATTAATACTAAACCCCATCATTCCCCCATTATCAATCTCAAAGACCACAATCACTCTTCCGAGGAGATCCTGGACGGGGTCTGGTAAGTCCACTCTGATATAGAATTCAACTCAGTGTTATATCTTATCGTGATGCATATCCCACACAAGCTTTTCATAATGATGTTCATTATTTGTTGTTTTTGTTGTGTCAGAGTCAAAACTGGTCGAGATATGTTTTCTCGACTAATTTATCCAGTATTTTAATGACAAGCTAGCATCTAAAGATGAACCCAGTGTTGATTTGTCCCAATTTAGGGACAAGTTCTGTTATAGTCTCCTTGACCCAAAGTTATAAGTCAACATATCAAGAAGTATGTTATCTTGTATTAGTAGCATTCATTGTCTAGACTTTATTCCCCTTGCTTCCTTTGTAACGATGGATATATGAGTGTCATAGCAAGTTGTTCCTTTTGTTATCCTTCCTGTATTGTTAAAATGCCAATAAAATTTTATTGAAAAGAAAACACCCCCCTTTTTCCAAACTCAACATAAAAAATATAAAAACATAATAAAAATAAACATATGTGATCTCACCACGTGCATAAATGTCCAAACTATAAAAATGAAACATGAATTAAACTGCACAGTCAAAAGTCCCATCAAAACAAAAATGGTACCGATGAAGTGAAGACTTCAGATCATGGCGCACAAGTGAGCCCTCATACCATGGAAAAATAAAAAAGTTATAGGGGTCAGAAGGGACATTTTAAACCTACAAATTCTTGTGCATAAAGTTATATATTTTTTTTATTGAACCAAAACAAAATCAAACCTATATAAGTTGGGTATCATATTAGTCTTAAGAACCTATAGAATAAAGTTAAGGTGTCATTTTTACCAAAAAGTGTACTGCCTGGAAACAGAAGCCTCCAAAAGTTACAAAATTCAGGCTTTTTTTTTTGTTTTGTTTTTTTCAATTCAGCCCCACAAATATTTTTTTTCTGGTTTCACTGTAGATAATTGATGTCATTGCAAAGTAAAATTGGTGGCACAAAAAACAAGCCTTCATCTGGGTCTGTAGGTGGAAAATTTAAAGCATTATGATTTTTAGAAGGGGAGGAGGAAAAAGCAAGAGTGCAAAAATGGAAAAAAAAATATGGTGTCCTTAATGGGTTAAAAATCATAATCCTTCCAGTACTTATTGTTACGCCTAGCGCTCCGGGTCCCCGCTCCTCCCCGGAGCGCTCACGGCGTCTTTCTCCCTGCAGCTCCCCGGTCAGTCCCGCTGACCGGGAGCGCTGCACTGTCATGGCCGTTGGGGATGCGATTCGCACAGCGGGACGCGCCCGCTCGCGAATCGCATCCCAGGTCACTTACCCGTTCCCGTCCCCTGCTGTCATGTGCTGGCGCGCGCGGCTCCGCTCTCTAGGGCGCGCGCGCGCCAGCTCCCTGAGACTTAAAGGGCCAGTGCACCAATGATTGGTGCCTGGCCCAATTAGCTTAATTGGCTTCCACCTGGTCCCTGACTATATCTAACCTCCTCCCATGCACTCCCTTGCCGGATCTTGTTGCCCTTGTGCCTAGTGAAAGCGTATTGTGTGTCTATAGCCTGTGTACCAGAACTTCTGCTATCCACCCTGACTACGAACCTTGCCGCCTGCCCCCGACCTTCTGCTACGTCCGACCTTGCTTCTGTCTACTCCCTTGTACCTCGCCTATCATCAGCAGTCAGAGAGGTGACCCGTTGCTAGTGGATACGACCTGGTCACTACCGCCGCAGCAAGACCATCCCGCTTTGCGGCGGGCTCTGGTGAAAACCAGTAGTGACTTAGAACCGGTCCACTAGCGCGGTCCTCGCCTATCCCTCTCTGGCACAGAGGATCCACTACCTGCCAGCCGGCATCGTGACAGTAGATCCGGCCATGGATCCCGCTGACGTCCCTCTGCCTTATATCTCTGATATCACCACGGTGGTCGCCCAGCAATCCCGACAGATCGCCCATCTAACCCACCAGCTGTCGGAAGTATTCACCATTGTGCAGCAACTTCAGTCGCAACTTCAGCAGCAATCATCTCCTCCGCCAGCTCCTGCACCCCTTCCGCAGCGAGTGGCCACTCCTAGCCTCCGCCTGTCCTTGCCGGACAAATTTAATGGGGACTCTAAGTTTTGCCGTGGCTTTCTTTCGCAATGTTCTCTGCACTTGGAGATGATGTCGGACCAGTTTCCTACTGAAAGGTCTAAGGTGGCTTTCGTAGTCAGCCTTCTGTCTGGAAAAGCTCTGTCATGGGCCACACCGCTCTGGGACCGCAATGACCCCGTCACTGCCTCTGTACACTCCTTCTTCTCGGAAATTCGAAGTGTCTTTGAGGAACCTGCCCGAGCCTCTTCTGCTGAGACTGCCCTGCTGAACCTGGTCCAGGGTAATTCTTCCGTTGGCGAGTACGCCATACAATTCCGTACTCTTGCTTCTGAACTTTCCTGGAATAATGAGGCCCTCTGCGTGACCTTTAAAAAAGGCCTATCCAGCAACATTAAAGATGTTCTGGCCGCACGAGAAACTCCTGCTAACCTGCATGAACTCATTCATCTAGCCACGCGCATTGACATGCGTTTTTCTGAGAGACATCAAGAGCTCCGCCAGGAAAAAGACTTAGATCTCTGGACACCTCTCCCACAGTCTCCACTGCAATCTGCGCCTAGGCCTCCCGCCGAGGAAGCCATGCAAGTGGATCGGTCTCGCCTGACCCTGGAAGAGAGGAATCGCCGTAAGGAAGAGAATCTTTGTCTGTACTGTGCCAGTACCGAACATTTTTTGGTGGATTGCCCTATCCGTCCTCCACGTCTGGGAAACGCACGCTCGCACCCAGCTCTCGTGGGTGTGGCGTCTCTGGATGCTAAGTCGGCTTCTCCACGTCTCACGTTGCCTGTACGGATTTCTACTTCAGCCAGCTCTTCCCTCTCAGCCGTGGCCTGCCTGGACTCTGGTGCTTCTGGAAATTTTATTCGGGAGTCCTTGGTGAATAAATTCCGCATTCCGATGACCCGTCTTGTCAAGCCACTCCACATTTCCGCGGTCAACGGAGCCAGGTTGGATTGCACCATGCGTTACCGCACGGAGCCCCTCCTAATGTGCATCGGACCTCATCACGAGAAAATTGAATTTTTGGTCCTTCCCAATTGCACTTCCGAAATTCTCCTTGGACTACCCTGGCTTCTACACCATTCCCCAACCCTGGACTGGTCCACTGGGGAGATCAAGAGTTGGGGTCCCTCTTGTTCCAAGGACTGCCTTAAACCAGTTCCCAGTACTCCCTGCCGTGACCCTGTGGTTCCTCCTGTATCCGGTCCCCCTAAGGTCGTTAGGGACTCTGCCTGCCACAGAAAATGCCTCTCCCCCCCTCCCAGTCCCTTCAGGCAAGCCTCTGTGTCCCCTCATGGCTCCCGTCCTTGTGTCGCCCTGCCCCGTGCCAAGCTTCACCCTCTGCCCTCCCTCCCCATTCCTACTCCTGCTGTACTGCCTGCCATTGAGGAAACCATCCATTCCTTCCCGGTGTCCTCATCCCAGGGGAGGCAGTCACCGGACAAAAAAAAGGGGAGACCTAAGGGGGGGGGGTACTGTTACGCCTAGCGCTCCGGGTCCCCGCTCCTCCCCGGAGCGCTCACGGCGTCTTTCTCCCTGCAGCTCCCCGGTCAGTCCCGCTGACCGGGAGCGCTGCACTGTCATGGCCGTTGGGGATGCGATTCGCACAGCGGGACGCGCCCGCTCGCGAATCGCATCCCAGGTCACTTACCCGTTCACGTCCCCTGCTGTCATGTGCTGGCGCGCGCGGCTCCGCTCTCTAGGGCGCGCGCGCGCCAGCTCCCTGAGACTTAAAGGGCCAGTGCACCAATGATTGGTGCCTGGCCCAATTAGCTTAATTGGCTTCCACCTGGTCCCTGACTATATCTAACCTCCTCCCATGCACTCCCTTGCCGGATCTTGTTGCCCTTGTGCCTAGTGAAAGCGTATTGTGTGTCTATAGCCTGTGTACCAGAACTTCTGCTATCCACCCTGACTACGAACCTTGCCGCCTGCCCCCGACCTTCTGCTACGTCCGACCTTGCTTCTGTCTACTCCCTTGTACCTCGCCTATCATCAGCAGTCAGAGAGGTGACCCATTGCTAGTGGATACGACCTGGTCACTACCGCCGCAGCAAGACCATCCCGCTTTGCGGCGGGCTCTGGTGAAAACCAGTAGTGACTTAGAACCGGTCCACTAGCGCGGTCCTCGCCTATCCCTCTCTGGCACAGAGGATCCACTACCTGCCAGCCGGCATCGTGACACTTATCAGTTGCTGTATGCTCGAGAGGAAGTTCTTTCTTTTTGAATTTATTTTCTGTCTGACCACAATGCTCTCTGCTGACACCTCGGTCCATGTCAGGAACTGTCCAAAGCAGGAGCAAATCCCCATTGCAAACCTATCCTGCTCTGGACAGTTCCTGACATGGACAAAGGCGTCAGCAGAGAGCACTGTGTCAGACAGTAAATAAATTAAAAAAGAAAATAACTTCCTGTGGAGTATACAGCAGCTGATAAGTACTGAAAGGATTAAGATTTTTAAATAGAAGTAATTTAAAAATCTATTTAAATTTCTGGCACCAGTTGATTTAAAAAAAATGTTTTCCACTGGAGTAACCCTTTAAAAAATCCATGTGATAAATCTTTTTGTTGGGAAAATCCTGTGATTGCATAAACAGAAATGGACAAAGTCACGTGATCACATGAGCATACCTTTAGGGTGCGTTCACACTGAGTAATTCAAGAGGAATTTACTCAAGTAATTCCTCTTGAATTCTCCGCTCCAAATTAATGAACATCCCCTCTGCCCATTGACTTTAATGTTTTTTCCGCTCTCCTGTTCACACTGCGGTAATTCTGCTAGCGGAATTCCGACGCTGAATTCCGTTCCACTTGAAGAAAGAGTATGTTCATTCTTCAAGCGGAATCCGCTAGCAGAAATCAATAGAATTCAATGGTAAAAAAAATCCGCCCGACAACATTTTCGCGCGGAATTTCCACGGAAATGGCTGAAAAACCCTTCACTTCTTTCTCCCCCATTTCCGCGCGCAATTCCGCACAAATTTTTTGCAAATTTAGCACGGAAATAAAATTATTTTTTCTGCCCGTAAATTTTTCGGCGTGAATTCCTCTTGATTTACTGTGTGAACGCACCCTTATAGGAGAAATGCTACTGCAATTATTTGGTTCTACATTGGGTATTTATTACAGTGCCCTCCTTCTCCAAATGAGAAGGTCCAAGTTTAGTTTAAGACAGACATGGATGTTTGTGTGTGTGGACATGGGTGGTCATAAGGTAAAAATAGTCGCAAGAACCCACAGTGGTGCAGCACTATCATAACCAAGTGGCTGATACAACCTCTTGAAGAACACCCAGATGGGGTAGACTTTGCCAAGGAGTACTCTCCCGAAAACCAATGGAAGCACATATCATAGGGTTGATAGGCACTAGTGATGTCGCGAACATAAAATTTTCGGATTGCGAACGCGAACTTCCGCAAATGTTTGCGAACCGGCGAACCGCCATTGACTTCAATGGGCAGGCGAATTATAAAACCCACAGGGACTCTTTCTGGCCACAATAGTGATTTAAAAGTTGTTTCAAGGGGACTAATACCTGGGCTGTGGCGTGCCGGAGGGGGTTCCATGGCAAAACTCCCATGGAAAATTACATAGTTGATGCAGAGCCTGGTTTTAATCCATAAAGGGCATAAATCACCTATTATTCCTAAACTCTTTGGAATAACGTGCTTTAGCCCCCTCACATAGGCATCACATAGTTAAATCCCCCCTTTAGGCAGCACATAGGTAGAGCCTCCCTTTAGGTAGCACAGAGAGCCCCCTTTAGGCAGCACATAGTTAGATCCCCCCCTTTAGGCATCACATAGTTAGATCCCCCTTTAGGCAACACATAGATTCCCCCATGTTAGGCAGAACATAGTTAGAGCCCTCCTTTAGGCAGCACATAGAGGCCCCCCTTTAGGCAGCACATAGATTCCCCCATATTAGGCAGCACATAGTTAGAGCCTTCCTTTAGGCAGCACTTAGAGCCCCTTTTAGGCAGCACATATTTAGATCCCCCCTTTGGGCAGCACATAGATTCCCCCATATTAGGTAGCACATAGTTAGAGCCCCCCTTTAGGCAGCACATAGAGCCCCCCTTTAGGCACCACATAGATCCCCCCATATTAGGCAGCACATAGTTAGAGTCCCCCTTTAGGCAGCACATAGGTAGAGCCCCCCTTTAGGCAGCACATAGATTTCCCCATATTAGGCAGCACATAGTTAGAGCCTCCCTTTAGGCAGCACATAGAGCCCCCTTTAGGCAGCACATATTTAGATCCCCCTTTTAGGCAGCACATAGTTAGATCCCCCTTTAGGCAACACATAGATTCCCCCATGTTAGGCAGCACATAGTTAGAGCCCTCCTTTAGGCAGCACATAGATTCCCCCATATTAGGCAGCACATAGTTAGAGCCTTCCTTTAGGCAGCACTTAGAGACCCTTTTAGGCAGCACATATTTAGATCCCCCCTTTAGGCAGCACATAGATTCCCCCATATTAGGTAGCACATAGTTAGATCCCCCTTTAGGCAGCACATAGGTAGAGCCTCCCTTTAGGTAGCACAGAGAGCCCCCTTTAGGCAGCACATAGTTAGATCCCCCCCTTTAGGCATCACATAGTTAGATCCCCCTTTAGGCAACACATAGATTCCCCCATGTTAGGCAGAACATAGTTAGAGCCCTCCTTTAGGCAGCACATAGAGGCCCCCCTTTAGGCAGCACATAGATTCCCCCATATTAGGCAGCACATTGTTAGAGCCTTCCTTTAGGCAGCACTTAGAGCCCCTTTTAGGCAGCACATATTTAGATCCTCCCTTTAGGCAGCACATAGATTCCCCCATATTAGGTAGCACATAGTTAGAGCCCCCCTTTAGGCAGCACATAGAGCCCCCCTTTAGGCACCACATAGATCCCCCCATATTAGGCAGCACATAGTTAGAGTCCCCCTTTAGGCAGCACATAGGTAGAGCCCCCCTTTAGGCAGCACATAGATTTCCCCATATTAGGCAGCACATAGTTAGAGCCTCCCTTTAGGCAGCACATAGAGCCCCCTTTAGGCAGCACATATTTAGATCCCCCCTTTAGGCAGCACATAGATTCCCCCATATTAGGCAGCACATTGAGCCCCCCTTTAGGCAGCACATAGTTAGAGCCCCCCTTTAGGCAGCACTGGTTTTATTTCAAAGCCAAAATGGGTATTTTTTTTATTTATTTGAACAACTGTCACACCAAATGTGATTTGTACTAGTGTGACAATGAGCAAAAAAGGTTGGCAGCGGAGTTCCCCTTTTAAGCAGAGGTTCCCAACCAGGGTGCCTCCAGCAGTTGCAAGACACACGGACTGAACTTATAGCCCTTTTAATACTGTAGTTAGTTGCTTGAAGGAAATTAAGTTTTACACCGGAGTACCCCTTTTAACCAGCGTTCCCTCCCAACCAGGGTGCCTCCAGTTGTTGCAAGACACACGGACTGAACTTATAGCCCTTTTAATACTGTATTTAGTAGCTTAAAGGAACTAAAGTTTTACACCGGAGTACCCCTTTTAACCAGCGGTTCCCTCCCAACCAGGGTGCCTCCAGCTGTTGCAAGACACACGGACTGAACTTATAGCCCTTTTAATACTGTAATTAGTTGCTTGAAGGAAATTAAGTTTTACACTGGAGTACCCCTTTTAACCAGCGGTTCCCTCCCAACCAGGGTGCCTCCAGCTGTTGCAAGACACACAGACTGATATTTCATTCCTAAAAAGGGCTTTTTTGGGTGCTGTCCTTAAAGCAGATGTTACACTAGTGCTTTAGGAGTAAAGTGGACCCTGAATACTCCACCTAGCAGCAACCTAGCTATTGCTTTCCCTATACAGCAGGAGCAGCTTCTCTGACCCTCCACTTCCTAAGCCTGCAGCATGCCGAATGAAGGTAAAATTCACCGCAATGTTAAAGTATAGGGGGCAAATCGAACTTCACATATGTTCGCCCGGCAATGCGAACGCGAACATGCTAAGTTCGCCGGGAACTGTTCGCTGGCAAAACTCCCATGGAAAATTACATAGTTGATGCAGAGTCTGGTTTTAATCCATAAAGGTCATAAATCACCTATTATTCCTAAATCCTTTGGAATAACGTGTTTTAGCCCCCTTTAGGCAGCACATAGTTTGATCCCCCCTTTAGGAAGCACATAGATTCCCCCATATTAGGTAGCACAAAGTTAGAGCCCCCCTTTAGGCAGCACATAGAGCCCCCCTTTAGGCACCACATAGATCCCCCATATTAGGCAGCACATAGTTAGAGCCCCCCTTTAGGCAGCACATAGGTAGAGCCCCCCTTTAGGCAGCACATAGATTTCCCCATATTAGGCAGCACATAGTTAGAGCCTCCCTTTAGGCAGCACATAGAGCCCCCTTTAGGCAGCACATATTTAGATCCCCCCTTTAGGCAGCACATAGATTCCCCCATATTAGGCAGCACATTGAGCCCCCCTTTAGGCAGCACATAGTTAGAGCCCCCCTTTAGGCAGCACTGGTTTTATTTCAAAGCCAAAATGGGTATTTTTTTATTTATTTGAACAACTGTCACACCAAATGTGATTTGTACTAGTGTGACAATGAGCAAAAAAGGTTGGCAGCAGAGTTCCCCTTTTAAGCAGAGGTTCCCAACCAGGGTGCCTCCAGCAGTTGCAAGACACACGGACTGAACTTATAGCCCTTTTAATACTGTAGTTAGTTGCTTGAAGGAACTAAAGTTTTACACCGGAGTACCCCTTTTAACCAGCGGTTCCCTCCCAACCAGGGTGCCTCCAGCTGTTGCAAGACACACAGACTTATATTTCATTCCTAAAAAGGGCTTTTTTGGGTGCTGTCCTTAAAGCAGATGTTACACTAGTGCTTTAGGAGTAAAGTGGACCCTGAATACTCCACCTAGAAGCATCCTAGCTATTGCTTTCCCTATACAGCAGGAGCAGCTTCTCTGACCCTCCACTTCCTAAGCCTGCAGCATGCCGAATGAAGGTAAAATTCACCGCAATGTTAAAGTATAGGGGGCAAATCGAACTTCACATATGTTCGCCCGGCAATGCGAACGCGAACATGCTAAGTTCGCCGGGAACTGTTCGCTGGCAAAACTCCCATGGAAAATTACATAGTTGATGCAGAGTCTGGTTTTAATCCATAAAGGGCATAAATCACCAATTATTCCTAAATCCTTTGGAATAACGTGTTTTAGCCCCCTTTAGACAGCACATAGTTTGCTCCCCCCTTTAGGAAGCACATAGATTCCCCCATATTAGGTAGCACATAGTTAGAGCCCCCCTTTAGGCAGCACATAGGTAGAGCCTCCCTTTAGGCAGCACATAGAGCCCCCTTTAGGCAGCACATAGTTAGATCCCCCCTTTAGGCAGCACATATTTAGATCCCCCCCTTTAGGCAGCACATAGATTCCCCCATATTAGGCAGCACATAGTTAGAGCCCCCCTTTAGGCAGCACATAGAGCCCCCCTTTAGGCAGCACATAGATTCTCCCATATTAGGCAGCACATAGTTAGAGCCCCCCTTTAGGCTGCACATAGGTAGAGCCTCCCTTTAGGCAGCACATAGATTCCCCCATGTTAGGCAGCACATAGGTAGAGCCCCCCTTTAGGCAGCACATAGTTAGATCCCCCCTTTAGGCAGCACATAGATTCCCCCATATTAGGCAGCACATAGTTAGAGCCTCCCTTTAGGTAGCACATAGAGCCCCCTTTAGGCAGCACATATTTAGATCCCCCCTTTAGGCAGCACATAGTTAGAGCCCCCCTTTAGGCAGCACTGGTTTTATTTCACAGCCAAAAAGGGTATTTTTTTTATTTGAACAACTGTCACACCAAATGTGATTTGTACTAGTGTGACAATGAGCAAAAAAGGTTGGCAGCGGAGTTCCCCTTTTAAGCAGAGGTCCCCAACCAGGGTGCCTCCAGCAGTTGCAAGACACACAGACTGAACTTATAGCCCTTTTAATACTGTAGTTAGTTGCTTGAAGGAACTTAAGTTTTACACCGGAGTACCCCTTTTAACCAGTGGTTCCCTCCCAACCAGGGTGCCTCCAGCTGTTGCAAGACACACGGACTGAACTTATAGCCCTTTTAATACTGTAGTTAGTTACTTGAAGGAACATAAGTTTTACACTGGAGTACCCCTTTTAACCAGCGGTTCCCTCCCAACCAGGGTGCCTCCAGCTGTTGCAAGACATACGGACTGATATTTGATCCCTAAAAAGGGCTTTTTTGGGTGCTGTCCTTAATGCAGATGTTACTCTAGTGCTTTAGGAGTAAAGTGGACCCTGAATACACCACCTAGCAGCATCCTAGCTATCGCTTTCCCTATTACAGCAGGAGCAGCTTCTCTGACCCTCCACTTTCTAAGCCTGCAGCATGCCGAACGAAGGTAAAATGGTGTCCGTGCAGGAGGTAGGAGGGTCTGGAAGGGAGGGACTGCTGCTGATTGGCTTTAATGGGTCAAAGTTTACCGCAATGTTAAAGTATAGGGGGCGAATCGAACTTCACATATGTTCGCCCGGTGATGCGAACGCGAACATGCTAAGTTCGCCGGGAACTGTTCGCCGGAGAACAATTCGCGACATGTCTAATAGGCACCAGTTCTCTTGACAACAATAAGACCCTCTTGGGGAACTGTGGAGATATTATTTGTCATAATGACTCAAAATTATAGTCTAAGCTGGTGTTATGTACAGTAGTAAATGAATATATTTGCAATTCTTACAAAGTGCCCCCATTACAGGCTGATCAGCTTACTTTCCTTCATAACTCCAGCATGGATTCTTTACTCACTGTTGAACCCACCCTAACTTAAAAGGCATTACAAAAAAATAGACATATTCCTTAGAGGGAACCTGTCCTGCTGCCTAGATTATCAATCAAGGCTGATGGGGCAGGGAGAATCCCATAGGGACTATCATGATGACTTATTGTTCAGGCAGCATGAACCTGATCAAAGGTTTTCTTAAAAGGTCCTTCCTATTATAAATTTCCTAGATGTCCCAATTGTTTTAGAAAACAATTATGTTCTGAATTTTTGCCAGCCAGAAGATTATATCATCTACAGTCATTTAGAAAAAATAATGATATTTTGTGCAGTAACCACTGGGTCTTATGAGGGCAAAAGGGTTTGTGTCTATGTCACCTATCATCATTAATGGTAAATAAAAAGAACCACTAAATCAAGGGCTGTCCTGACCCGCAGGGCGTACTCTTCTCATAATAGTCCCTAACATCCAGCTCATATTTCTTTCTCGTGCCCTTTCTGTGTTACAAGGGCCTTCAAATCAATGCACTTCAGCTTCTTATAGTGTAAACCAGCCCAATAATGGCTGTTTCATCAAGACGCTTTATAGAAAGCCTTACAGCGTGCTCAAGCTTGAACAAACCCTCCAAGTTCATTGCGATGATTCATCTTTATGTTCTTCTGAAATTACTATTAGTCAATGAAATATGTAGGCTTTTGACCACTTTTTTAAGATGGTTTCCATTAACTCCCTCAGAGGTGCCTCTCGGAGTCTGGGCTCCGCAACGGCCCAGTCTAGAGTGGTTTGCAGGTAATAATTTGAGTGCAGGCTCTCAGATGTGAAGGCAAGGATTCAATTTATAGGTATGAAGACTGCAGCCAAACTTAACCCATGCGAGAAGAAAAGCTGACTCTTCAGTTCTTCTCATCAGATACTTTGAATAGTTTCTTCTTGTCGGCCCAGCTATTTAATTCTGCAGAGTGGAAAGTTTGGGAGGATTAAGAAATTCATTAAAGAATCTGTTACCCTAAAATCAGATTGATAAGACAATTCATCTGCAATTACAATTTCTACAATATGTGTCACCTAGCTTTCCCAGACTCCTGGAAGGCAATTCTTGTGCAGCTCTTATAATGCTTCATAGCCATGCAGCTTTGAACTACAGTGGTTCCAGGAAAGCTGAGTGAAAAATCATGTAGATTTTTGCTGATTATTAGTGATGAGCAGCAGGGGCCATATTCACATTCACGATATTTCGCAAATATATTGACAATTATTCGTCCTATGTTTGCTATGCTAATTATTTGCTATGCTCATTAACTTTTTTTTCCATGCGAAAATTTGCATGAAAAATGCGCATAAAAATTCACATAAAAATATGCATGTGAAAAAACAACAAAAAAGCGAAAATTCACATGGAAAATTCACATAAAATTCACAATAAAATTTTCATGTGAAAAAAACAACAACAAAAAAAATATTCATCATTACGAATATTTAGCACTATATTTTAAATATTTGAGAAATCGCAAAGTGCCGATATTCGCGGAAAAAATAGCATTACGAATATTCGTGCCCAACACGATTATATTGGGCGTCTCCTATAACATTTGGGCTATGTATACACAGTGGAGAATTCTGTCAGAAAATTCTGCCAAAAATTCAGCCGGAATTTCCTGCACTTTACAACTTTTCACATCAAAAAATTAGTTTTGCGGCAAAATTTGAAAACGTTTTCATCAGATATTCAAAGTGTTTTACATAAGAATAATCCAAGGTCTACACTAGGCACGCCAGTTTTGCAAAAGTGGGTGTGGTTATGTTAATGTCATGTTTCACATGATATTTTCAAAGAAGCAAACATTCATTTTACATTTTTTACATATTTTTTTTTTACATATTTTTTTTTTACTTTTTGGGGGAAAAATGTGTTATTTAATCAATTATTGAAAAATAAATAATTATTATTGGAAAATGTTAATAAAAAATTATTTTTTTTCATGGTCACTGCACCTACACTCACATTTAACCCCTGGACATGTTATATTCAAACAGTAATCGCTTGTTTGGGCACTAGTTATCATGGAATATTATGTGAGATGCTTCCTCCAGAATTTTTTGTGATTTACAATTTGGCACAAAAATATGCAATTTTGGCGCCAAACTTTGCAATTTTAGCACCAAACAATGTCATGGGTCGACTGAGCGCACATGACGCGGGCCTGCGTCATAACTGGGTGATGCCTGTTGATATCAGCAGCTGACATCTGCCGGTAATGACGGACATAAGAGATGGCTCTGATGTCCTTCATTTAACTGGTTAAATACCGTGATCCATACAAATGGACATCATTTACATGTTATCTCCGGCTGAATTCAACCAACCCTAATAAGTCATCTAAACTGGTAGCATGATTTGCCCATGCGACAAATTTATCAAGGGCCGTGCACACGCCAAATCTGCCACAAATTTTGTGATCTAAAATAGCATGGAGAGTAAGACACTAAAAATAAATGAACCCCTATTTACCATATAATTCTGGTGTCTTCTTATGTGACAGAGGAGCCTTTGGGCTTCCTCAGGCACCAGATTTCAGGTGTGACTGATGACTGTGTGATGGATGTGACCGATGTTTAGATTTGGCGGCACAGTGGCGGCTTGGAATTAACTCCCCTGTGGGATCAGTACACAGTGGCTAGGCTGAGTGTCTTCAGAATTGCATGATGGAAATTTTGATCTGTTAGTATTACATTTGATGGTATACAAGATTGCCCGTAACCAACAATATTTTCCACATTCATTATGCTATGTATTAACTACAGGTAGGTAGTTAATGGAAATGTAACATTTCGGTCTGAGGATGTCTGGGGTGCCGCAGCCAAGATCGGACCCCTGTGATCAGACATCTTATCCCCTACGTACAGGTACGTCTTTGCACCCTGGTACTTAAGGACGGAGGGTGTACCTGTACGCCCGTGGGAATTTGGCTCCCCCACGTGTGGTGGGAGGGGCCTGGACCAGGATGCCTGCTGAAATGATTCAGGAGGCACCCAGTGCAAATGCCTGGGAGGGGGGGGTCCTGAGACACCCCCCTCCCCATGTCGGTGACCGCAAATCGCCAATCAATTCAGATCGGTGATTTGCAGCGATTCCTGGCTGATCAGGTCTCTGATGTCCCGATAGCCCTGAAAATAGGGATAATCGGCGCTGTCAGAGAAAGCTCTGACCATCCTGAAGCATAGGAGTGAGGTGGCAGGGTGCCACCTCCTCCTATCCCCTGCGATTGGCCGGTCAGGAGTGACCGGTGAATTGCAGGGGTGAGGGGGGGGGGGGTGAAAGTTAATTTCCCCCTGCTCTGCCTGCCCCTGGATGTTGGGGCAGAGCGGGGGAAGATGGCGGCGATGGTGCGAGGGCCGTGGATGCGGCGGGGACCGGCGGCAGTTTCCTGCGATCATGGAGCGGGTACCAGGGACCAGTGGCAAGCAAGTGGATGCAGCGGTGGCGGCGGTGTGAGATGCAGCAGTAAAGATCGCCGTAAAGTAATCTTCAATGCTGCTTCTAGGAGTTTCAAAACTATAACTCCCAGCATGCGTTGACTGTCTGGGCATGCTGTGAATTGAAGCTTTGAAACATCTGGAGGGCCACAGTTTTGAGACCAGTGTGCAGTGGTCTCCAAACTGTGTCCTTCCAAATGTTGCAAAACTGCAATTCTCAGCATGCCCAGACAGTCTAGGTATGCTGGGAGTTGTGGTTCTGTAACATCTGGCCCTTCAGATGTTGCAGAACTACAACTCCCAGCATGCCTGGACAGCCTCAGCATGCTGGGAGTTGTAGTTTTGCAACATTTGGAAGGACACAGTTTAGAGACCACTATACAGTAGTGTCCAAACTGTAGCTCTCCAGGTGTCAATTCAAAGCATGCCGAGACTGTCCAGGCATGAACTACAACTCCCAGCATGCCTGGGCAGTCTGGGCATGTTTGGAGGTGAAGTTTTGCAACATCTGGAGTGCTACAGTTTGGAGACCACTACACAGTGGTCTCCAAACTGTTCTCCTCCAGTTGTTGCATAACTACAACTCCCAACATGCCCTTGGGCTGTCTGGGCATGCTGGGAGTTGTAGTATTGCAACAACTGGAGGCACACTGGTTGGGAAACATTGGGGGAGATTTATCAAAGGATTTAGACGGGTTTTTCCCATCTAAATTTGTCGCACAGAAAGTCGCAGTCTAAATTTGTGCGACTTTTTGGCGACTTTTGCTTTAGAGGGTTTTTAGAACATGATGCCTTTTAGTCTATTTTAGTGCATTCTAGTCTATTTTAGACAGAAAAATGCATTGGTGCTGAATTTATCAAAAGCAATTTAAATACAGTCTAAAGCATAGATCCCGAAGTCCGTGCACAGAATTTATCTAGAGCCATGCGCCTTTTGATAAATTAGGCGCACAATAGACCAGCCTAACCCTCTGAAGTTTGGTCTATATTGGTGCGGGACATAGACAGCTTTGATAAATATCCCCCATTGTCTGTTTCCTAACTCAGTGTTTCCCAACCCATGTGCCTCCTGCTGTTGCAAAACTATAAGTTCCAGCATGCACTGATGTACAGTATTTTTGGTGGAGGAGGCAAGTGTAACGCTTTCATCCGGGTACACCCCTATGAAAATCCCTAATATAGGTTTCAATTGCGCATGGTGCTCTCTCAGTTCAGAGCCCTGTATTTCAACAGTTTAGGGCCACACATGGGGTATTTCTGTACTCTTTTTCTCCATTTATCCCTTGTGAAAACGTAAAGTTGGGGTCTACACCAGCATGTTAGTGTAGAAAAATGTAATTCTTTACACTAACATTCTGGTGTTGTCCCATTCATTTTCATAAGAGGTAAAAGGAAAAAAAGACCCACAAAATCTGTAACACAATTTCTCCCAAGTACGGAAATACCCCATATGTGGACGTCAAATGCTCTGCGGGCGCACAACATGGCTCAGGAGTGAGAGCGCACTATGTACATTTGAGGCCTAAACTGGTGATTTGCACAGGGGTGGCTGCTGGTTACAGCGGTTCTGACATAAACGCAAAAAAATAAATACCCACATGTGACCCCGTTTCGGAAACTATACCCCTCACGGAACGTAACAAGAGGTATAGTGAGCCTTAACACCCCTCAGGTGTCTGACAGATTTTTGGAACAGTAGTCCGTGAATATGAAGAATGTAATGTAATGTCAAACGCCAGTGGGGTGTAAATGCTCACTGTACCCCTTGTTACATTCCTTGAGGGGTGTAGTTTCCCAAAAAGTATGCCATGTGGGGTGTTTTCGCTGTTCTGGCACCATAGGGGCTTCCTAAATGTGACATGCCCAGCAAAAACCATTTCAGCAAAATTTGCTTTCCAAAAGCCCAATGTCGCTCCTTCCCTTCTGAGCCCTCTAGTGCACCCACAGAGCACTTTACATCCACATATGATATATTTTCTTACTCGAGAGAAATGGGGTTACAAATTTTGGGGTAAATTTTCACGTCCAAATTTATTGAAAAGTCGTCAAACACCTGTGGGGTGTTAAGGCTCACTGTACCACTTGTTGCATTCTTTGAGGGGTGTAGTTTCCCAAATAGTATGCCATGTCTGGTGTGTTTTGCTGTTCTGGCACCATGGGGGCTTCCTAAATGTGACATGTCCTGCAAAAACCATTTCAGCAAAATTCGCTCTCCAAAATCCCATTGTCGCTCCTTCTCTTCTGAGCCCTCTAGTGTGCCCACAGAGCACTTTACATCCACATATGAGGTATTTCCTTACTCGAGAGAAATTGGGTTACACATTTTGTGGGGCTTTTTCTCCTTTTACCCCATGTAAATAATAAAAAATAAGGGTCTACAAGAACATGAAAGTGTAAAAAATGAAGATTTTGAATTTTCACATCCACTTTGCTGCTATTCCTGTGAAACACCTAAAGTGTTAACAAACTTTCTGACAGTCATTTTGAATCCATCGAGGGGTGCAGTTTTCATAATGGGGTCCATTATTGGGTATTTCTAACATAAAGACCCTCAAATTCACTTAAAAACTGAACTGGTCCCTCTAAACTTTGAAGCCCTCTGATGTCTTCAAAAAGTAAAAACATGTCAACTTTATGATGCCAACATAAAGTAGACATATTGTATATGTTAATCAATATATAATTTATTTTTTATGTCTATTTTCCTTACAAGCAGAGAGCTTCAAAGTTCTAAAAATGCTAAATTTTCAAATTTTTTTTGAAATTTTTGAATTTTTCACCAAGAAATGATGCAAGTATCGATGGATATCTACCATTATATGTTAAAGTAGAATATGTAACGAAAAAACTATCTCAGAATCAAATTTATAAGTAAAAGCATCCCAGAGTTATTAATGTTGATGTTATTAAAGCATAACATCAACAGCAGAACAGCCTGGTGGGCCTGATTTTTACATTATACAGTACATGGATGGAGCTGGAATGGAGAAAAAGAGGCCCCAGCTATTTCCAAAACTCATGCAATCCTATGTATAAAACGGTAACTACCCCCACAGTGTGTACTCCACACAGCATTCTGACAGTGGCCAGCATCATAACATTCTGTGCGGCAGCAAAAAATAGATCAATAGGTAACAGAAAAAAACAAAAACAAAAAAAACTGCCACAATAATTGTGGAACACTGTTCAGGAAAAATGTTTGCTGGGATTGCCCATAAAAAGTTAATTTATTAGAAAACCCCTTTAATATGTATTAATCACATAAACTCTGCCTTTACTATGCATAATAAATGATGTCCTCTCCTTTTGCCTTTGAGTTGTTGACCTCACTTCAGAGCCTAATTACCAGGTGAAGCGTCCGCTGGGAGAACATGTCCCCTTTCGAAGGGCATTTTTTTTCTTTAAAGCAATATCTCTGAGAGACTCAGCAAGAAACTAGATTTGTGCATGAAAAAAAGTCAAAGAGAAGCTCTTCTGATAAATGGATTAGAGCAAAACCTATGTTTAGATAACAGTAAGCAGTGGGGTCTCAATCCTGAGTATAGGGGGCATAGCACTGACACCTGTGAGCACACTGCAGCTCTTGGAAATGTCCCTGATTTTACAATAGCTTAATGAAATAACAGCCTAAGCAAGAACTCCATTCTTACTATGATAAATATTCATGTGGAGGGTGTTTAACCTAATGTTATACTCATATCAATACATCGCTAAATAATTTTGTAAGAAAAAAAATGCAAATGATCTCTCCTCCAGAAGGAAAAACAATGGGGGTTATATTCAAAATTCTTCACATCAAAAATGTTAAATGTTTACATCAGATATTTAAAGTTTTTTTTTTTTTTTTACATGAGAATTATCCAAGGTTTACACTAGTCACACCAGTTTACCAAACGTGAGTGTGGCAACGTAAATTTTATGTTTTACATAATATTTTTAAAGACGTGGGAGTCCTTTTTTTGTTATTGTTATGGTCACTGCACCTGAACTCACATTTAAACCCTGGACATGTTTTATTTATACAGTTATCGCTTGTCTGGGCACTAGTAATCATGAAATATTACGTGAGATGCTTCCGACAAAATTTTACAAGATGTAAAATTTGGCACCAAAATCGGCAATTTTTGCACAAAAAAGTCCAATATGGCAGCAACAAAAAATATGATGTCAAATTTGGCAATTTTGGTGCAATATCAAAAAACTAAAGTGGCACGAAAATGAACTCTCACGTATTTTCAAAGCAGCACAAGAGACCTTTGAAAATGTGAGGAGAAAACAAGTGTAATTAATTACAGTAGTTTTTGAATATCCCCCCCCCCCCAATGTCTTTCTCTATCTCACCTAAGCAGCCACCCTGCAAATCAATATCTTGCCGTTTGAACAGCTTGTTATTAGGGAATCCAACTGAAGACAGCTGTTCCAGGCTTCTTGCCCTCTATCAGTACAGAGCAGGGTACTTCTTGGTTAGGGGTAAGATGACTTTGGAAGGTGCTGAATTTTGTTATGGAAACCCAGCTATGTTTCCGTGCAGACATTCCACAGACAGTGGAGCAGCGGCGGAACATGCCATTTCTAGGACCATTCAGAAATGCATTATCTCATAGATGGCAATGAAGTTCCATGCGGACTCCACATAAAGAACAGACATGTCTATTCTTTTTGCAGTCTCCGAAATCGGGATTTACAGCAGAAACATTTTCCACCATGTGCACATCACAGTAGAATCCCATCGTGTGACCATGCTTTTAGGCTAAGTTTCCACTTTTTTTTTTTTTTTTTCTAGCAGTTTGGGGAAAACTGCCACTGCAGTTTTTGAGCCAAAGTCAGAAGTGGATTCATAAGGGAGGAGAAATTTAAGTCCTTCCTTTATATGTCCTATTCCTTTTGAATACCCTTCTTTGGCTTTGGCTCAAAAACTGCAGTGGCAGTATTACAAAAACTGCCAGAAAAAAACAAAAAAAACAAAAAAAACAAGTGGAAACTTAGCATTAGGGTAAATGAACACAAGACAGATTTACTATGGCAGATTACCGTACCAGTGAAGTAGATTTTTGTAATCTACACTGACTAAAATTAACCTGATATGTAGATTTTACAATCTGCAGGATGTCAATTTATGAGGAAAGTAATAGTCTGCAGCAAATTCGCAACAAAATCCATATGGATTTTAATGGAGATTATTATTTTCTGCTAGTAATCCATCTAGTGTGCATTTATCCTTACAAAAATTGCTTCATGGAAAAATACGTAGAATAAATATCATAAAAAGAGCCACCCTCCAAGTCACATCTGGAGATTCAGTAACAGATAAAAGAGACTTTCAATCAAAAGAGATTTTGGCTGAGCCAAACTACATCATAATATTGGCGATCGGGCAGCAGAAGGCAGGTAAGGACACCCTCCTCCCCCAATTTGGCTCACAGAACAACCACAAACCCATTGCGGAGGTTCCATGATCTTCACTGAGCTGCCAGCATCATCCACTTTCACTTTAGATGCCATGATCGGCATTGATCATGGCATCTAAAGGGTTTTGAAACTTCCCGACATAATCAGTGAGTGTGAGGCTACTAATAGTAGCTCCTGCACTCGCTTCAAAGCCACTTAAGAATGCAGAAGGATTCCCTTGGTCCTTAAGTACCAGGATGCAAGGGCGTTAAAACAGAGGTGTAGAGTAAAAAAGCAAAAAAAAAAAAAAAAAAACAAAGAATGCTTGACAGTCCAGAAATGCTGGATTAAAGGGATTTTTAAAAACAGAGAAAGAGGAAACACACATACTCCCTGTGCATCCATTCAAACTATATTAACACTCTTTTCTTTCCAAAGCAAGCAGAAGAAAAGGCTCATTTATATCATTCACAGAACAAGATATTTGTACAATGAATAAGCCTTATGAATTGGACTTGTGGTGAGCGGAGTCTAGTGCATGTCACCAAGATATATGAGAGATCAATACATTGCTAAAAAGCTTATGGAACAATGAAGGAATGAAATTATGGCTGGCTTTTGTATCTCAAATAGTCATTTAGATTCTTCTGCTGCCAGTAATGAAGTTCAGCTGAACTACGGTTTTGGTTTTGTAAAATTATAAAACATCAGACTATAAAAAACTGTGCAGAAAAGTTTTGTTAATTATGGAATATGGTCATGAACTTGGAGGATTTTAGATGCTGCGAGTAGAGATGAGATGAAGTTACAGTACTTCGATTCTGCACAAGACTTTAGCCTGCATAAATTAGTTCAGCTTTCAGGTGCTCTGGTGGGCTGGAAAAGGTGGATACAGTCCTAGGAGACTCTCTTAGGACTTTTAGATCCGGGTAAGGGGAGGCGCTGGGGGCCCCTGCGTCCCCTGTTTGGAGCCCCGGCTCTCCTTCACAATGGTGCGTCACAACCCCCTGCCAGAAGCGGAGGGAAGGAGGGACTATGGGAGTTAGCTCTAAGGGAGAGCCATTTTGGGAATCTTTGGCACTCCCATAGAGCGATATAGAGGGGGCGTGGCAGCCCCCGCTTCGGGTGGGGGTCATGATGCACCGCTGTGAAGGAGAGCCGGGGCTTCAAAAAAGATTCAAAACTTTGGATGGGGGGGTACGTTTTTTCCCCATGATACTTCTTTTTTAACATTCTTAGCTGGAGTAGTCTGGAGTGGTAGGAAGAGAGGCAGAGGCATGAGGAAATTGGGAAGAGTTAGTTGACAAGACCTACACTGGGTTGCTTTGGACAAGGCTCTTCTACATATACCCTGGGTACCAGCTTTTCCCTAGCCTGAGGAACATCTTTCTTTAGACCAGTGTCAGATTTCTTTTAGTCTCAGAGGATAAAAGTTGATAAGGACCTCTGAGCAATCTGATACCTCAGAGGACCTCTAGACACCAAAGACACCGCAAGAGCGCTAAAGATAAATAAAGGTTTATTTTCTAAATTGTTATATCCCACACAAAGGCCATAGCTTTGAAACCCCCCACCCACAGAATAACCCCTTTAATATCAGGGGCAACAAAAGGTACCATCTGCTGGGCGTTGAATTCACGTGTGTCCTGGAAGAAAAACAAATTACTTACCGTATTTATCAGGGTATACCACGCATCGGCCTATAACACGCACCCTCATTTTACTAAGGATATTTGGTATTTCCCCCTGCCTTTCCTGGGGTCTAGAGCCCTGCTGCCGGCCCTTCTCTCCCCCTGGCAATCGGCGCCGCTGCCCGTTCTGTCCCCCTGACTATCGGTGCCGGCGCCCCATTGCTGGCGCCGATAGCCAAGGGGAGAGAAGGGGCAGCGGCACCCATTGCCGGCGCCGCTGCCCCGTTGTCTCCCCCCATCCCCGGTGACATAATTACCTGGGTCGGGTCCGCGCTGCAGCGGGCCTCCGGCATGCGTCCCCTGCGTCGTTGCTATGCACGGCGCGGCGCACTGACGTCATGCGCCGCGCCGTGCAGCGCATAGCAACGACGAAGGGGACGCACGCCGGAGGCCTGCAGCAGCGCGGACTCGACCCAGGTAATTATGCCACCGGGGATGGGGGGAGGCAATGGGGCAGCGGCGCCGGCAATGGGTGCCGCTGCCCCTTCTCTCCCCCTGGCTATCGGCGCCGGTACCGATAGTCAGGGGGACAGAACGGGCAGCGGCGCTGATAGCCAGGGGGTGAGAAGGGCCGGCAGCAGGGTTCTAGACCCCAGGGAAGGCAGAGGGAGAGAAGTGGGCAGCGACGGCCTCTCTCCCCCTGCCTTTCCTGGGGTGGTATCGGCGTATAACACGCACATAGACTTTAGGCTAAAAATTGTAGCCTAAAAAGTGCGTGTTATACGCCGATAAATACGGTAAATCACACCTAGCCTTCCTAGCATCATTGCTGCATGCCCCAGAGAGGTTCCTTAAAGGAGTACTCGACTGGAAAACATTTTCTTTTAAATCAACTGGTGGCAGAAAGTTAAGCAGATTAGTAAATTACTTAAAACATCTTAATCCTATATAGCAGCAAATACAGAGTGCAGGGATGGTAGGTCCCATAAGTAGTGTCATGGAGATATCCTGCAAACTGGGTTGATTGACACCTTGTTCTGAGTGAATGAGTGTCTTGGAGCTAAATGGTTGTGTTGTGAGTCAACTATAACGCTGATGATTTATTTTTGTGAAATTTCCTGTTGGAATTCCCTCCCTTTAATTTCAAGTCACAGGATCCCCTCTTTGTAAGTGTGAGTTCACTTTTCTTCCTCCCACACATCAGCCACCATTGTAAGGATTTCTCCCTGGGGATAGCTCTGGGATCGTCCTTGACACCACCACAGGACACGTTTTCAATTCAATCAGCAGGCAAACCACAGTACTTTATTCAAGTCCGGCCCCTCGCCAGCTTTATTTGACAGGTTGCAGGATAAATAAAAACACAAGACAGGAACAAACAAAACCCTAGACCATCTAGTCATTAACTAAACAATCCAGCATGCCCTGACTTTCAACTGGGGGAATTTTCCCAGCCAGTTAACCTCTATGGGATGCAGGGCATATGCATACTCCCTGCATCCCCTATCCTTAATTACTTAGGGTGTACCTGTGCCCTAGTCCCATTTACCAGGTTTAAACCATTCTCCCCAGCAGAGAACAGGTTAAACCCGGTGGGTCCCGGTTGCTACGGGCAGCCAGGACCCATGGCTAATGCAGGGCACAGCCGATCGGGCCGATGCCTGGCATTAACCCTTTAGACGCCATGATCAAAGTTTGAGCGCCGCGTCTAAAACGAAATTATAAGAATCCCGGCAGCTCAGCGCAGCTGATTGTGACTATCGATATAAAATCTACTGCTCCATGCCTACGCAGCAGGCAGGAGCAGCAGAGCACCGGTTACACTGATCAGTGCTTTGCAATGGTAGAGCACAGATCAGTGTATGCAATCAGAAGACTGCATGTTTAAAAAAAAAAAGTTAAATTTTTTTCTTTTTGTAAAAGTTCATTAACCCCTTTCTTATTAAAAGTTTAAATCACCCCCCTTTTCCCATTTGTTAAATAAAATAATGAAATAAAGAATAAAAATAATATGTGGTACCGCCGCGTGCATAAATGTCCGAACTATTTAAATATTAGGTTAGATAAACCCCACTGTCGATGGCGTACACGTAAAAAATAGCAAAGTCCAAAATAAGAATATTATTAAAAATATTAATAAAAAGCGATCAAAAAGTCCCCTCAAAACAAAAATGGTACCTATAAATACCACCCCATTCATGGAAAAATAAAAAAGTTATATCGGTCATAAGATGCCAATTTTAAACATAATAATTTTGGTGCATGTAGATTATAATTTTTTTAAGTATTAAAATAAAATAAAACCTACATAAATTGGTTATCCTTGTGACCATATGGACCTACAGAATAAAGATAAGGTGTTATTTTTACAAAATATTGCACTGCGTAGAAACGGGAGCCCCCAAAAGTTACAAAATAGCATTTCTTTTTATTTCACCCCACAAATATTTTTTTGGGGTTTTGCCGAAGTTATATTCTAAAATAAGTGATGTCACGGCAAAGTACAATTGGTGACGCAAAAAACAAGCCATTATTTGGGTCTGTAGGTGCAAAATTGAAATTGTTATGATTTTTAGAAAGGAATGAGGAAAAAGCAAAAATGCAAAAAACAAAAATTTCCTTAAGGTGAAAATAGGTGGAGTCCCTATAGTAACTTATGCCTCCTGCAACCTTCTACTTACTGTTCACACACAGTGTTTGCAGCGTATTGCTGTGTGTCTCGTCCACACGTGGGGCCACTCACATCTCAGGCAGTGTGTTCCTCCCTCCTACAGCCACTTTTCTGTCTTCTGGGGAAAGCACTAATTATTCTGTCCGACTTCCTTTTAAACACACTTCCACCTTTCTGCTACCTCATTAATTAGTCCACGAGTGGAGGTTTCTCCAGGGTTATCTAGGGAAATACACCATTCCCTTGCCACAGTGTCACATATCCCCCCCACCCCCTGCTCAGACCACCGGGAAGGAGCACTTGAATTCAAAAGGCAGAGTCCAACTGCCTTTCCTTTTCCTTGAACAACTTTGTCCAACAGGTTTTGAGGCACTTGGCTTACTTCTTCAGCAGATTTTATATGCACCACTTCAACGGCGCACTCTTCTTTCATTTGCACTTTCATCAAGCACTAGACTTTTGGTCACCTTTGACAAATTCCTTGTAAACGGCTCTATTCATGTAACACTTTTCCAACGCCAGTTTCTTCACTTGCTGTGCTCTGGACACTAGGTGCGGACAAGGCAGATGCTCCAGGCCTTTATCTTCTGTCAACAGTACGGCCATCGCCTGAACTTTGCTGGTGGCCAACCAAGCCTGTATCACCCATTTGCATGACTTCTGCAGTTATGTCTGGTTTTGCTTCTGCCTCAGAGAACTTCGCTGCCTTAGCATTTTCACCATCCAATGTCCATATCTCTGCAGCTTCAGAGGCCCTTTCATAGGGTTTCACCTCAGTCTCAGCTTCAGAGGACTTCTCATATGGCTTCCTCTCATGGTCTTCAGACTCTACCGTTTCTATAGTCTATTGCTCAGACTCTGCCACTTTGAGAGAAAGCATCTCAGTCTCCAGTAGCTTTAAATGATTTTACTGCTCACTCTTGAGCTTAGCAGAGTTCACCTTCTCACTTTCCAGCAATTCTGTCAAGCTTTTGACAGTATCTTCCAGGGACAGCAGTTGTTCTCTCATCTGCTCATTGTCTTTATTCAGCTGCGCCATCTTGGACACTTTCCGCTCATTGACGTTTAGCTGAGCCTCTTGTTCAGAGAGCTGAGTTCCCAGTGAATCCAAGGTAGCTGCGTGAGACTTAAGGTGCATTTCTTCTGCACTCCAATTCTCTCTCCTTGCTGGTCACAAGATCCTGGGAGTGGGACAGCTCATCCTGCAGAGCCGCAAAGTCATTTTTCTGCAGCTGAAGCTTTGCTTTCTGCTCTTTGAAGCTAACTCATTCCAACTCTTCTCCTCCTTTAGGGGAGGTCGTCCCCTTTGCAAGGATCTTGGCCCCTGGGGCCTCAGGGTAGACTCTCTGGACTTTTTCTCTGTTCTCCGGCAGACTTCTCTTTCACTTCACCACCATCTCTCCACTCACTCGCAGAAACGTCAAGAGCTCCTGGGTCTGCAACAACAACAATATATGGTCAAGTGGTTCGAACTTCCTGGTCACAATCCATCCCTGGTCCAGACATCACATCTCCTTCACTCAAGACTCTGTCTATGACAGTAAGCGCAGCACCCAGTTCCACATGTACTCTCTTCAGTACTTCTGCATTATCAACAGACATATCTGTAGCTTTTTTCATGGATCAACTCATGGATCCTCACATCCATCTTTTCTGGCCTCCTGACCAGACGTCCTCTTGCTGAACTGCAGCTGGTCTCTTTAAGGTGCTCACCATACCATCCATCTCGGCAATAACCTGTTGCCCACGTCGGTTGTTTCTAGCAATGGCATTTTGATGTCAACCCATCTTTGCAAAACAAACAACACGGCTTACTGCTGTCACGCTGCACAGGTGGCCCGTCGACCTGTCTCTTCACCTGAGAGAGCGCTCACTCACTTGATGCGATCCGTTGCCCCTAGCAAAGCTTTCACCACAGGCTCAGTCCTGCTCTTGTACTCCATAGTTGGACTTGTCCCACTTGCTACATGCACGGTTTGTTGCTCCTGGCAACAACTTTACTGCAACTCGACTGTTGGTTGCTCTTAGCAACGTGCTGCATGCATCCTCCACCAATTGTAAGGATTTCTCCCTGAGGATAGCTCTGGGATCGTCTTTGACACACCACAGGATACATTTCCACTTCAATCAGCAGGCAAACAACAGTACTTTAAGCAAGTCCGGCCCCTCGCCAGCTTTATTAGACAGGTTGCAGGATAAATAAAAACTAGTCTAGTCACTAACTAAACAATACAGAGTGCCCTGACAATCAGCTGGTGGGCTTTTCCCGGCCAGTTAAACTTATTCCTCCTGCAACCTTCTACTCACTGTTCACACACATCGTTTGCAACATCTTGCTGTGTGTCTTGTCCACACTTGGGGCCACTCACAGCTTGGGCTGTGTGTTCCTCACAGGACCCCTGCCTCCCCCTACAGCCACCTTGCTGTCTTCTGGGGAAAGACCAGACTACACTGTCTGACTTCCTTTTAAACACACTTCCCCTTTCTGCTACCTCATTAATTAGGCCACAGGTGGAGGTTTCTCCAGGGTTACAATACACCATTCCCTTGCAAAAATAAAGGGAACACTGAAACAACACAATGTAACTCTAAATCAATTACACTTCTGTAAAATCACACTGTCCACTCAGGAAGCAACACTGATTGACAATCAATTTTGCATGCTGTTGTGCAAATGGAACAGACAACAGGTGAAAATTATAGGCAATTAGCAAGACACCCCCAATAGAGGAGTGGTTCTGCAGCTGGTGACCACAGACCACTTCTCAGTTCCTATGCTTCCTGGCTGATGTTTTGGTCAGTTTTGAATGCTGGCAGTGCTTTCACTCTAGTGGTAGCATGGGATGGAGTCTACAACCCACACAAGTGGCTCAGGTAGTGCAGCTCATCCAGAATGGCACATCAATGCGAACTGTGGCAAGAAGGTTTGCTGTGTTAACGTAGTGTCCAGAGTATGAAGGCACCACCAGGAGACAGGCCAGTACATCAGGAGACATGGAGAAGGCCGTAGAAAGGCAACAACCCAGCAACAGGACTGCTACCTCCGTCTTTGTGCAAGGAGGAGCAGGAGGAACACTGCCAGAGCCCTGCAAAATGACCTCCAGCAGGCCACAAATGTGTATGTGTCCACTCATGTGGTCAGAAACAGTCTCCATGAGGGTGGTATGACGGCCTGATGTCCACAGGTAGGAGTTGTGCTAACAGCCCAACACCATGCAGGATGTTTGGCATTTGTCAGAGAACACCAAGATTGACAAATTCGCCACTGGCGTCCTGTGCTCTTCACAGATGAAAGCAGGTTCACACTGAGCACATGTAACAGATGTGAGTCTGGAGATGCCATTCTGCTGCCTGCAACATCCTCCAGCATGACCGGTTTGGCGGTGGGTCAGTAATGGTGTGGGGTGGCATTTATTTGGGGGGCCGCACAGCCCTCCATGTGCTAGCCAGAGGTAGCCTGACTACCATTAGGTACCAAGATGAGATCCTCAGACCCTGAATCCGATTGAGCACATCTGTCTCACTCTATCTACCAACGCCACGTTGCACCACGTTGCACCACAAACTGTCCAGGAGTTGGTGGATGCTTTAGTCCAGGTCTGGAAGGACATTCTTGTCAGGAGCATGCCCAGGCATTGTAGGGAGGTCATACAGGCATGTGGAGGCCACACACACTACTGAGCCTCATTTTGACTTGTTTTAAGAACATTACATCAAAGTTGGATCAGCCTGTAGTGTGGCTAGATTTTGAGTGTGACTCCATATCCAGACCTTCATGGGTTGATAAATTTGATTTCCGTTGATCATTTTTGTTTGATTTTGTTGTCAGCACATTCAACTATGTAAAGACGAAAGTATTTCATATGATAAGTTCATTCCTTCAGATCTAGGATGTGTTATCTTAGTGTTCCCTTTATTTTTTTGAGCAGTGTATATTTATATTTACTTTCATTCTACAGCAATATATCCTGTTGAAATATTGTAAATTAGATTTTTCTATAGATGTAGTAATAGTTTTCTTTGAAATGCTCCGCCATGGAAGCTTTTGCTGAACATTTTACCCCTTACCCCTGCTTGCAAACATGTATTTGGTATATTAGGAAAAGATAAAGGACAAAGATACAAGAGCTTGACCCCAGGATCAGACTACATAGAGCTTGTTTGGAGTCTGCTACCATAGACACATACAGTTCTGTATAAGACTATGTTCTTAAAACAATAGAATATATTATATAAGACTTTTGCAATGATACCTTTTACTCTGAAATTCATTGAAGCAAACAAAAAAAAATACTTAGCATTTTAACAGTGGGATATAAGAAAATATATTGCAATTTCATGAAGTGATATATATGTTTTTTATTTTTTTTCCCTTTTTTGTTGCTTCTTTTGCAACTCTGAATGGCTCAGGTTATTGTAGGCAGCACGGCTGGTGAGGTGTTATGTTCACATCCTTCAAGAAGTATGATCATATGTTTTATTGTTGTAGTGGGAAATTTCTTCAAACACAATAAATTGGGTTCACCACGAAGCCAAAGCAATAGATTGACCAGAATGACAGCAGAGAACAGCTTTCTGCTGGAAACTGGGAGTAAAAAATCAGGTCTTTTATTGAGAATAGGCATCTGCCAGAGATAAGTGGCATATACATTAACTAAGGAAGTTTTTGGAAAGTTAGATTTCCTCTATGGGCTAGTTGTAGTTTTATGGCTGCTCCACAAGATCTTTTGTTGGTCTAAAAATGACAAGTGAGATATCCTTCCATTGTCTATGTAATTGCTGCCTTTCAGGGAACAAAATGTGGATGAGCTTTATCTTAGAAGGTGTTTCTGTGCTGTGCACCCCAGACAATGACCAAAGTGTATGTTTAGGAAAGGACAACATGACATTTAAAGTGAAGCTCAATCTTTATAACCACTATAAGGGATATACAGTATAGGAAATGTCATAATCCTTCTCCGACATAAAGTTAATATTAGAACTAAAAAGCCAAGAAAATCCATCCATAAATGCATACTTTATAAGGCTACAGCTCCATTCATACTAGCAATGAGAGCTGCTGTGGGGGTTATATTGGGGTTCTATAATGTAAGATGACAGAAGTAGCACAACATCTGTTATATAAAAACAGCATTCCAGTCTATCAAATGGAAGAGGCGTATATAAAGTAGAAAGTGTTCCACAGGAAAAGTCTCAGTGGGTCCCCAGCTTGGTGCTGATACATATTACCACACATATTACCACAAAACCCCAATATAGGACTGGAAAGGCATAGGCAATAAGTGGCAATGAGGCCAACTTGAGTTAAGGTTCCCATTTTTCATGGGTACCCTAGTACAAATCTGGTTTGGCTGTATATGTATGCCCTTGCTCCTAGAGCACCCATAGTGATGGACCTCCCTTCCAGCAGATCTTCTATTCTCATTAGTTATCTTTTCTTCTTCTGGCCTGTTACAATTCCATATTATGTTGCATTGTTGTTACAAAAACCAATGCCAGGCTATGAGAATTTCTCAGCCATCGGAGGAGAGATTAAAGGAATTTTACTTATATGATTGTTTCTATGAATAGATTATAATGCAAAATATATTTGCAATCCAGAGTGAATGTCTATAATTTTAATAGCAGAAAAGTTGCATTGCATGTTTTGTGCTAACACCGGTGTAAACCAATTTAATAGAGTCCCATAATAAAGAGGCTAGTCTTGTGCCTTTTATACCTGCAGTGACCCCTTTGTGTCCTTCTTTTCTGACATCTTATTTCTATTCAGTAGGCTTTACTACTCCCACACCGCTATGTAATGTTACTTTTCATGACACAATAGTGGTTAGAAATGAACCTCCCACAATCCATCTCACCTTCCCTCTTTCCATCTCTCTCTCTCTGTGTTCTTTGCCTAGCATTCAATGGCATAATCTAGGCAGCTTAAAAGAAAGCCTGACTGCCACAGCATAAAGGGACAGATGTCACTGTAATGTCACCTTTCATGTTCAAACTACACAAATAGTAATGTATGCTTCATAATATCTATTCATATACTGCATAAAGGAGCAGCCGATCATGTAAAACTACACTTAAAAAGCCACAAGCATAAGGTACAGTAATGGCTATGTAGCAGATGAAGAGAAACCTTGGTTACCAAAGACACATTTCTACATTTATGTAAGCAAGTTGAAACAAATTGTCATTTCCTTTGATCATCACATCATGGTCCTACTGTGCAGCACCTGCGGAGACAATGGTATGGTCCACTGGATGAATCTAGTGTTATGCTTTCCCTATTTGTTTCTTTATGGATGGGCATGGTTAAAAGAGAAGGAAGCATGGCAACTGCTAAGGGGTGTTACACTCTGTGCTCCAGCCGCAAGCTCCGGCCATGAGCACAGTGTCCCTGTGTCCCCGTCTGCCGACGGGGCTGGGATTCGCATTGGGGAACGCGGCCTCATGTGAATCCCAGCCCTTCACTCACCACGCTCCACTGCTGCCTCCTCCTCTGTGTCTCAGCTACAGTGTAGGCATCCTACGGCCCATGCGCGCTGGAGCTCTGACATTTAAAGGGCCAGTGCGCCCATAATTAGTTGTTGCAGCTGACACTACATTATAAAGTCCCTGCACCTCCCATACTTCCCTGCTGTATCTTTAGTGCCCTAGCCTGAGATTAAGCATTCCATATTGCCTATTTGCCTTACCCGTGTATCCAGACCTACCCGCTACATTATTTGACTTTGCATCTTTGCTGCCTGCCTTGACCTTCTGCTATGTTTGACTACGCTGCTGCCTTATCCTTCGGTACCTCGCCTTGCCCAGTTACCTGTGTGGTTGAGCCGCGCCTGGGCTAGCGACCTGGGTGTCGCCTGCCGCAGCAAGCACATCCTGCCTTGCGGCGGGCTCTGGTGAAGACCAGCGGCACCTTAGACTCTGCTCCCCGATATGGTCCGAGTCATCTGCTACGCATGTTAGAGGATCCACATCCAGCTCTGTAACAAGGGGCTTCTTTAACTTATCTATAAATTTAACATATCCTAAGAGTTATGGTGTGAGATTGCTATTTTGATCTTATGACGCACTGTCACAATATGATTTCTGTGTTTTTGAATATACAGTCGTGGTCATAAATGTTGGCACCCCTGATTTTTTTCTAGAAAATGAAGTATTTCTCAAAGAAAAGGATTGCAGTAACACATGTTTTGCTATACACATGTTTATTCTCTTTGTGTGTATTGGAACTAAACCAAAACAGGGAGGAAAAAAAGAAAATTGGACATAATGTCACACCAAACTCCAAAAATGGTCTGGACAAAATTATTGGCACCCTTAACTTAATATTTGGTTGCACACCCTTTGGAAAAAATGACTGAAATCAGTCACTTACTATAACCATCAATAAGCTTCTTCCACCTCTCAGCCGGAATGTTGGACTCCTCTTCCTTTGCAAACTGCTCCAGGTCTCTCTTATTGGAAAAGCACCTTTTCCCAACAGCAATTTTAAAGAAGTACTCCGGCGCTAAGACATCTTATCCCCTATCCAAAGAATAGGAGATAAGATGCCTGATCGCGGGGGTCCCGCCACTGGGGACCCCCGTGATCTTGCACGCAGCAACACGTTACAATCAGTCCCCAGAGCATGTTCGCTCTGATTACTGGCGGGTCTGATTACTGGCGATCACGGGGCCGGAGCATTGTGAAGTCATTGCCCCGCCCCCATGTGACGCCACGCTGTGCCCCCTCAATTCAAGCCTATGGGAGGGGGCATGACAGCTGGGGTGGAGCGTGATGTCACATGGGGCGGAGCCATGATGTCACAATGCTCCGGCCTCGTGATCACCAGTAATCAGACCTGTAGCGAACATGCTCCAGGGACTGATTGTAACGGGGTGCTGCATGCAAGATCACGGGGGTCCCCAGCGGCGGGGCACCCCCAATCAGGCATCTTATCCCCTATCCCTTGGATAGGGGATAAGATGTCTTAGCGCCGGAGTACCCTTTAAGATCTCTCCACAGGTGTTCAATGTTTTTTTTTATCTGGGCTCATTGCTGGCCACTTCAGAACTCTCCAGCGCTTTGTTGCCATCCATTTCTGGGTGATTTTTGACATATGTTTTGGGTCATTGTCCTGCTGGAAGACCCAAGATCTCTGACGCAAACCCAGCTTTCTGACACTGGGCTGTACAGTGTGACCCAAAATCCATTGGTAATCCTCATGATGCATTGCACACATTCAAGGCACCCAGTGCCAGAGGCAGCAAAACAACCCCAAAACATCATTGAACCTCCACCATATTTCACTGTAGATACTGTGTTCTTTTCTTTGTAGGCCTCATACCGTTTTCGGTAAACAGTAGAATGATGTGTTTTACCAGAAAGCTCTATCTTGGTGTCATCTGTCCACAAGACATTTTCCCAGAAGGATTTTGGCTTACTCAAGTTCATTTTAGCAAAATGTAGTCTTGCTTTTTTATGTCTCTGTGTCAGCAGTGGGGTCCTCCTGGGTCTCCTGCCATAGCGTTTCATTTCATTTAAATGTTGGCGGATAGTTTGCGCTGACACTTGTTACACAATGTGCTCCAGCCACTTGCACTGGCCGTGAGTGCATTGTTCCCCTCTCCCCTGCTGCCGGCGGGGCTGGGATTTGTATCGCAGGACACGCCCGTATGCAAATCCCAGCCTCTCACTTACCACGGTCCTCTGCCGACTCCTCCACTGTGCCTAAGCTCCGGCGTGTGTCCCCATCTCCTAGGGTGCGCGCGAGCAGGAACTCTGAAATTTAAAGGGCCTGTACGCCCATAATTATGTGTAACACCTGACACTACTCTATAAGTCCCTGCACCTTCCACACTTCCATGCCGGAACTTCAGTGCCCCTAGGAAGAGATTAAGCATGCCTATTGTCTGTTGCTTTGCCTGTGTATTTGACTCTTTCGCTACGTTATTTGACTAAGCACCTTTGCTGCCTGCTCTTACCTTCTACTAAGTCTGAATATGCCTGTGTGATCGAGTCGTATCGGGGGTAGTGACCTGGGTGTCGCCTGCCGCAGCAAGCCCCTCCTGCCTTGCTGCAGGCTCTGGTGAAGACCAGATAATGTGGTGCACTGTGGACAAAGGCAAATCTAGATCTCTGGAGAGGGACTTGTAACCTTGAGATTGTTGATATTTTTCCACAATTTTAGTTCTCAAGTCCTCAGGCAGTTCTCTTCTCCTCTTTCTGTTGTTCATGCTTAGTGTGGAACACACAGACACACAATGCAAAGACTAAGTGAACTTCTCTCCTTTTTACCTGCTTTCAGGTGTGATTTTTATATTGCTCACACCTGTTACTTGCTTCAGGTGAGTTTAAAGGAGCATCACATGCTTGAAACAATCTTATTTTTTTCACAATTTTGAAAGGGTGACAATAATTTTGTCCGGACCATTTTTGTGGGAACATTATGTCCAATTTGCTTTTTTTCCTTCCTTTTTTGGTTTAGTTCTAATACACACAAAGGAAATAAACATGTGTATAGCAAAACATGTGTTACAGCAATCCTTAATGTTGACAGGTGTGGGCAATATAAAAATTACACCTGGAAGCAGATAAAAAGAAGAGAAGTTCACTTAGTCTTAGTCTTAGAAGTTCACTTTGTATTGTGTGTCTGTGTGTGCCACACTAAGTATGGACAACAGAAAAAGGAGAAGAGAACTGTCTGAGGACTTGAGAACCAAAATTGTGGAAAAATATCAACAATCTCAAGGTTACAAGTCCATCTCCAAAGATCTAGATTTGCCTTTGTCCACAGTGCGCAACATTATCAAGAAGTTTGCAACCCATGGCACTGTAGCTAATCTCCCTGGGCGTGCATGGAAGAGAAAAATTGATGAAAGATGTCAACGCAGGATAGTCCGGATGGTGAATAAGCAGCCCCAAACAAGTTCCAAAGATATTCAAGCTATCCTGCAGGCTCAGTGAGCATCAGTGTCATCACAAACTATCCGTCGACATTTAAATTAAATTAAATGCTATGGCAGGAGACCCAGGAGGACCCCACTGCTGACACAGAGACATAAAAAAGCAAAACTTAATTTTGCCAAAATGAACTTGAGTAAGCCAAAGTCCTTCTGGGAAAACGTCTTGTGGACAGATGAGACCGAGATAAAGCTTTTTGGTAAAGCACATCATTCTACTGTTTACCGAAAACGGAATAAGGCCTACAAAGAAAAGAACACATTACCTACAGTGAAATATGGTGGAGGTGCAATGATGTTTTGGGAATGGTTTGCTGCCTCTGGCACTGGGTGCCTTGAATGTGTGCAAGGCATCATGAAGTCTCAGGATTACCAATGGACTTTGGGTTGCACTGTACAGCCCAGTGTCAGAAAGCTGGGTTTGCGTCCGAGATATTGGGTCTTCCAGCAGGACAATGACCCCAAACATACGTCAAAAAGCACCCAGAAATGAATGTCAAGAAAGCACTGGAGAGTTCTGAAGTGGCAGCAATGAGTCCAGATATAAATCCCATTGAACACCTGTGGAGAGATTTTTAAATTGCTGTTGGGAAAAGGCGCCCTTCCAATAAGAGAGACCTGGAGCAGTTTGCAAAGGAACAGTGGTCCAACATTCCTGCTGGGAGGTGTAAGAAGCTTATTGATGGTTATAGGAAGCGACTGATTTTAGTTATTTTTTCCAAAGGTTGTGCAACCAAATATTAAATTAAGCGTGCCAATAATTTTGTCCAGCCCATTTTTGGAGTTTGGTGGGACATTATGTCCAATTAGCTTTTTCCCTCCCTTTTTTGGTTTAGTTTCAATACACACAAAGGGAATAAACATGTGTATAGCAAAACATGTGTTCCTGCAATCTTTTTCTGTGAGAAATACTTCATTTTCTAGAAAAATTTCGGGGTTGCCAACATTTACGACCATGACTATACATATGAACAGCTTATGCCCCTATAGGACAACTTATTTAAATGTATTTTGGAGTCAGGAGAAATAATGAGCCAATTTCATTCAGTGAAAATAGTTCTGTGCCATGGTGGGGATGACAGACGGTTGACAAAAGTGAATAACAATGCAGAAAGCAACATAGTAATTGAGTATCAGAAGGCTAGAAAAACATCTTTCTGTTGAGTAATGAGCAAGGACAGAGTCAACAAACACGAGAAACAGCCAGAGACATCTCTCTGTAAATAATTACTGTTCTCCCTATTGTTATTGGCATCTGCTTTTCTTTCTCTTAAAATATTTCGTACCTTATTTATAACCACTCAGCACCCTATACTTAGCTTTCTCAAAGGATTTGCTATAAAATGTGAAAGCATTAACACAGACAGAAAAGTGACAGATTTAAAGGAGTTTTCCAGCAATATGCTGGTCAGACTCATCATAAATCTGTGATCTGGAGCGAGTCTGAAATAGTTAGGAGGCCTCACTCTCCTTTCACAATTTAGAGGTAATCATGCATGCACAGTCACTTTCCACTGAAATGAATGGGAGAGACAGGGACCCTGCATTGCAAATCTATATACTTAATGCAATTCTAACCATGAAAAGCTCAGATATTAACCTAAAACAAGAGAATCTTTGCATGGCTGTATCACCAGTCAAACTATATAAACCTACAAAGTAAACAATATGTCATGATTAGAAGTAAAAAAAAAAAAAAAAAAAGGTTGTCTCTTATACAAAAAAAATCTTAAAAATACTGTATAAGAGTGTTAAAGGGGTTATCCTGGAATAGAAAAACACAGTTGCTTTCTATCAAAAACCATTCCCCATTGAAGTTAATGGAGCCAAGTTGTAAAACCACACCCAACCTGGAGACAGTCATGTAGCTGTTTTTGAAAGAAATTAACTGTGTTTTCTATTCCTGGATAACCCCTTTAATAGAGGAAGCTCCTCATTCACAAGCCACCACTAGCTAAAGCAGCCATGAAGAGCATCTTACTCTGAAGGACCCCTCAAATACTTGCATTACATCAAAGGGGTTATAATATGTCACTATTTCACTTTTCCAGCCACTTCCAGCCTGTTTTCAACCGCAAGGAGAAACCAAAGTGTTGATAACTCCTATTGACTTTAATGGGAGTCGCGCAAATAGCACAGCTCTGCATACTATGCTGTTTATATAACTCTGAGAGCTATATAAACAGCAACGTTTGTTCGCTACGCTATTTGCTCAACTCTCATGAAAGGATTATTCCGCTGCCCCAGCGTTCAGCACATTTTGTTCCAAACATTGGGAGCGGACGACAGGGGGCCGTGATGTCACGGCCACACACCTTGTTACATCACGCCAATCCCCCTCAATGCAATTCCAAGGGAGGGGGCGTGGTGTCATTGAGGGAGCGTAGTGTGACGTCACAACCCCTGCCGCCCACACCCAGCATTCTGAACGAACAGAGATCATGGAGGTCCCAGCTGCGGGACCCCCGCAATCAGACATCTTATCCCCTATACTTTGCACAGGGGATAAGATGTCTTGGGGCGGAGTACCCCTTTAAAGCTAAGACTGCATCTGACTTTTCCAATTGACTTTTGGGTTTTTCGGGACACGTCGAGTGCCATGGTTGAAGTTGGTGTAGTAACAAAACCAGGCACACAAGGGCTGTGACAGCAAATCTGAAAGGGGCTGTCTGGCCTCAAAAACATTAATAGTTATGGGTTTAAACTGGTTTAAATGGAAAAGGGATGTTCTAAACGCAGCCCTTCTACTGATTTTTTTTTTTTACATTATACAGAGCATTGCCTGTCATGGATCCCTCTGAGAATTTTGAGGCCCAGATGTTGCTAAGTCTCAGCTTATTTTCTTTTTCTTTGATATATCTGAACTTGTACTCCCCAGATGGAAGTATAAGAGAATGGCAGATTATTATCCTCTTGTAAATGGTTTTCCTAATCTGTAATAAAAAAATGTATTTATTATGCACCACAGTTCCTGCCGTTGAGCAAATATAGAAGTTTGTTATTTCATTACGTCTGTGGCTTTTGCTGTTAATCCAAATATACTTGATCAATTATGAATATGGATGACTTCAGGCAGACATTTTCCATAAAGCATCGTACACACTCAGAGGCAGCTGCTCTCATAACACTAGGTTCTATTGCTGCTATTTTTATGAGGACATAGAATGCGATTGATTGACTGACACCTACAAACCCTTTATATTTGTAATGCTGCTTAAGTATCGCTGATAATGTCTGAAGTGACTGTTAATCTCCCTGCAGGTGATGCGATCCATTAAGACACAAGAAGCTGGGTTACTTTAATTGCATAAAACTTTATACCCGATGCAGTAAACACACATTCTCTTCATCTGTCTCTAAATCGCTTCTTCTCTTTGTCACTCAGGAGCGACCGAGAAGCTATTTTTATGGCACATAATAATTGCAGCAAATAAAAAAAGATAAATCAGTGTCAGGAAGAAACAGTGTAACACAAACTCAATGTGTCTCTTTGCACACCAGGAATGGACTGTAGGGGCAGTAGGGCAGTGCACTGAGGCAGGGGCCTCACCATAGAGGTAGCTGGTATAGCAGTTACCCCAGTAGGAACTTCATAACTTATTCTGTATTGGGGCCTATGAACTTACTGTCATGAAAAATAACTTCGCAATGTAACACTGAAGGCGACTGACAAGATTGAAAAGAGCACGCTTATTATGGAGGAAGCAGTTAGTGGGGTAGCCATGGAAGGTAGAGAAATTATTCAAAAGGACCAAGTAAGGAGCTGGATTAATGTAGTTAGCGGGACATGAAAGGAAGAAAAAGAAGGGCACTTCTGAGCTCCCAAGCAAAATTTCTAAGTTGGGTGATGACACAAGGGTTCCAATTTCAGAAATGGCAAAATTAAAGGGGTACTCAAATGAAAAACATTTTTTTTAAATCAACTGGTGCCAGAAAGTTAAACATATTTGTAAATTACTTCCATTTAAAAATCTTAACATTTCCAGTACTTATCAGCTGCTGTATGCTCCACAGGAAGTTGAGTTGTTATTTTCTGTCTGACCACAGTGCTCTTTGCTGACACCTCTGTCCATGTAAGGAACTGTCTAGAGCAGGATAGGTTTACTCTGGGGATTTTCTCCTGCTCTGGACAGTTCCTGACATAGACTTGTCAGCAGAAAGCACTGTGGTCAGACAGAAAAGAAAATCAAAAAGATAAGAACTTCCTCTGGATTGCACAGATCAATTTCAGCGCACAGAAATATGTGCTTATTACTCAGTGTGAGCATATCCTTAAATGGGCACTCTCATTAAAAAAAATGGTTGCTATTGTACTCCTTATGGTAAATTAAAAAAATCTTTCTAATGTACTGTGTTTAAAAAATAAAATAAAAAAGTTTTCTATTTTTTAATTGTGTTTAAATAAAGCTACCGCATCTTTTCAACAAACTTTGGGCTCCTGGCAGAATTCCAGACACAGGAAATACTGAGGGGGTGTGACCAGCTTTATCCAATCATAGCTCCTCTCACACTAAACTGCACACTGGCAGCAGAGTAAGCAGAGTAAGGGAGGAAGTTCCCCCCTGTATGGCTTCAGATGATGTCACACCTGCTGGGTTATGCCCCTTCCCAGTCTGTGAACCTGAACCAGAGACTGAGCAGAAAATACAGAGCAATATCAAGGTAGAACACTAAAATATAATAAAAATAAAGGCAGGGGGTGGTTTATCATGATGGGGGCAGTGACCTGGGACGATTATAGCAATTAGCAAGTTAATGAGAGGTACTCTTTAAGCTGGAAGATGAGTGATTGACAGGACATTACATGGGGGCACATAGCTTATCTGTATAGATCTTTGTGTCTGTGTGTGGAGAGGAATCAGGGTAAATCGAGGAGAATGCCTTGGGACTTGTCCCTCTGATCTTTTAAACCCAAACAACATCTTTGAAAGCCCTAGGACCCTAAGAAACTGCAGCCCTCTACACAGACCGTCTGAATTGACTATGACTGTGTGTTGGTACTATTTTAAGCCTTTGAATCCCCAGTTTTAGTTTTGTTATGGGTAGACATTTTCTAAACCAGTCTGACTTAGGCACACAGACCACTCTCAATCTCTGATGAAAACCATAAAATAAGGCTAGTAATAAGGATCATAGCTAGATAGAAAGAAAAATAGATAGATAGATAATGCCAATGTGCTGTGGATTTGCTTCAAATCTTCAGCTTATTCATAGTGTTGAGCGCGAATATTCGAATAGCTAATTTCTTTGGTGAATATCGGCAATTCACGATTTTGCGAATATTTAGAATATAGCGAAATATTTTCGTTATGACGAATATTATTATTATTTTTTTTTGCAGTACACATCACAATGATGTGTACTGTGTAAATAAAAAGTGATCATCCCTCCCTGCTTCCAGCTTGTGGTCCAAAGAAGGTGAATTCATGAGTATCAGCACTTCCAGAGGACACTGATCCCTCCCTTCTTTTAACTTGTGGGCCAATGAGAAGGATGCAAATACAGTTGTCAGAGGTTAGCAACATCCCTAGCAACCAATAGGATGCTAGGGTTGCTAGGGATTATGAATTTCACATGAAAAAAGTAAACGAATATGCGAAATTTGCTAAATCAAATATAGCCTATGCGGCTCATCACTACTCATTCATACAAGAATTTGCCCAAGTCTCTCAATGGGTTTTATCCTCCATGGCAGCTAAAATCCAGAGTGAACATTTTCCATGGCATATAAATGGGGTTGCTGAAACCTATATGATTGCAGATTTCCAGGGATTTTGCCTGGATCTTGGTGTGGAACAGATGCTTATCTCTGAATGAAAAAACATACTCCAAATGGAAAAAAGGTCAGAAACTGAATTTTCATCCAGAGCTGTAAGGTGTGTATTTAGTATGTACTTCCGCTTTACTGTATACAAATGCCAGGGAATTATAAAAAATTGAACAAATGTGTGCTTTACAAAGGCATATAACCATTCAGCACCTAGCAGGTTAAATAATCTCAGTTAGCTAACTCTTCTGTGAAAAAGAGCAATTGGGGGAAATGATTGTAATGTGGGCACGAGTCCAGATGCTGTTCTTTAACTAGAAAATCCAAAATTGGACTTTTTTGGAGAAAGTATCTAACAGTAAATCATGATCATGAGTATAGTGTGGCTTTTGTTTGTTCTCAAGAAAATCCTGCTTGAGAAAATCAATGTAAACTTATTTTTGCCTAGAATAATAAGTATTTAGCAATAGAAATTGAACTTTAACCATTGTCCAGGATGGAGGATTCACACTATTCTTCAGGCTTGGTTCACAATAAGCAATTTTTTATTTTTTTATTTACACATTTGCCTTAATATAACTACAGGAAAGGAATATGGCAATAGGTTTATGAGGGAGCTCATAGCTAGATGAAACGTGTTGGTGGGTGAGTTGGGGGTAACATTTGCAAGACCTTAGCACAAGCTTTATCATTGCTTGCCTTTAGCTTTTCTGCCACTGGCTGTTCATATTGTTTGCATTTGCACTTTAATTTTTAGACATTAATTTTAAAAAGCATTAAAAATCCACTAGTGTAGTAAGTTTTTATTAAACCTGTTAGTTACAAGCAGGTATCATCTGTTTACCCACAGCCACACATGTTGCGAAAACTTTGAAATGGACTTTGCCTTAAAAAAAATTCTGAAGTACTAAGATACACTCGTAGGTGACCTATTACTGTTACACTAGGTCTTTAGGGCTCTTAGACAGTGTAATAATAATAATAATAATAATTATTATTATTATTATTATTATTATTATTATTAACAACAATAATAGCAATTTTATTTATACAGTGTCAACAGATTCCATACCACTTTTAGACTATTTTTGGGCTATTGATGAAGTACAGGTGCAAACAGAGCTATTTCATTCATAACTTTTTGGCCGAGTTTGGCGAACCAGCAGAAACAAACTTTTGAAAGGTTTGCTCATCTCTACTATGGAGAGAGGGAGGAGCTGTGAAGTTGAAGACAATACCACTCTGAGAAGGAAAGAACAACACAACTTCCTGTCTGAGGTGAATCACACAAAAGCATGCTGAAGTCAGTAACATTTCTGTTAACACTATACTAGTACATTTTCTATTGTGGGTTTTCTATCTTATTTGAATGCAACTTTTCTAAAAACAGAATATACAATGTACATGGCTTATAATAAATATTGGCCTTTCTACAGTCCATTTTTAGTTGCGTTGGATGTTGCAGAAGCAGGAACATTTTACTTGTTTGTATTCCAGTGGGGCTCCGTAGAGGTAAACTGACACAAGTCCATAATAATTTACAGTACTAAAAACACCAGTTATAATGTAAAACTCAATCTAAACATAGATGTTACAGTTGCTAGGAAACCATAAAACACAGGTGAGTTTGGCATTGCAGAATAGCAGGAGCAAACAAACTAGATTTGAAACTAAATAATACTATGTAAGACCAAACAGCATGGAAATTACTGGTGGGTGCTACTTATTTCATTCCCAACTCCAACCAAGCTGGAAGAATTTTTGATGCTGCTCTGTATTCGTGCACACAGTTGAAATTATAAATCTTATGCATTTTTTAGAAATTTATAGAAAGTTTGAAAATAAGCAGCGAAGAGAAATTTTATTTGACATTTAAAAAAAGTTGTACATAACTTTGCAGACTAAAATCTTAACAGCGATAACTATAAGGCTATTGCTGCTCAGTAACTATAAATCTGGTTTTATATACAGATTTGCTCTACTGTACATTTGTTGCACTTCCAAATAACACTAACCAGCTGTAGGCAGAGTCACATCTCTTGCAAAACTATGTACTCCCATTAAGAGAAACCTCCAGCATTCAGATAACCACCTATTAATCCAATTTTATGAAAATGCCATATTTTTTTACCATTAATACAATGTTACAAACATGATGTGTTATGTCGTACCTGAAAGAGGAATGTTTTTTTAAACATGTTGTGTTTTAACATTAAATAAATAAACTTTTAATATGCCTTCTAGTTGGCTGTAAATGTATGAGCACCTGAAAGCCACTATTAGACCAAGACATGATTGAGAGGTTAACAGACATTCTATATTGCCATAAAGGCCTTATCTGTGTGCATAATGTATAGAATTGCTTTCCCACCTTGTCTAGGTCACTAGCAATACAGTAGAGCTGTAATCTGTTAAATCCTTGCCCTGCAACAATAATAAGAAGACTCAATACACACCCAGCCCCAGTCTGTGCAGGAACCCAAAAAGTGAACTGCAGAGAACTGGAGATGTCAGCTTATTGTGTGTCATCCACTGTTGTGTGGAACTTGCAATATTTTTTGTCCTTTTTAATCATAAAAGTGACTATATAAAAAATATCCAAGCAGAAGAAACAGACGGCAACATTCGGCACTGCAAGAGTGCAGTTAATACTAACACATATGAAGCCTGATGCAAGAGCGTACACTAGTGGAGCCGCAGTATTGCTGAAAATAGGAAATGCTGAGCTGGAAGGCTTATTGCGCTATGCGAAAATAATGGTAAAAAGAATCAGCCGCACGGTTAAATATGGCCATGAATGGTGGGGCGGCTAGGATGCTGTGAGCAGACACAGGTGTCAGCTGCTTCAAAGGACAAACCTGCTTCGTCAGACCACACCTCTCAGTTGCATCAGCACAAATACTCACCTATGTCGATATCATCTGAGAGGGTGTGTAACGTCAATGGATACATAAAAACAATGATGCAACAGAGATTATTAAAATAAAAACATATAAGAAACAGTAGCCTGACAGTCATCTTTGTCATTTTAACCTATGTTTCCTTGGGCGTTAGTGTGCAGAATCCATTCTGCCTCTGTACGTAATAGGGCTTTTTTTTCCTGTCAAGTCCTTCTTTTGGCATAATCCTCTCCACTCCAAAAAACTTTAGAGCGGCAGGATTGCTGTTATGGACAGTGCTTATGTGGTCTATAATGTATGGGAGACCTTTTCAAGAGCGAATTGAGTAAAGGTGTTCACGGAACCTGATATTAAGTGTGCGAGTGGTACTTCCTATATAGAAGCGCCCACAATCGCACGTCATACCATAGACTAGATAGCTAGCCTTGCAGCTCACAAAATTCTTTAAGTTAGTCTGTACACCACCCAATGACAGAGACCTGCCTAACTTCAACTGGGGGCACAACTTATAATTTCCACAGCGGAAATTTCAGCATGGTATCGAACTGTTTATCCAGTCCTCCTTCTATTTGGAGGAGGAGAATCTACTACAGGTCAGTATATCTCCCAGTATATCTTGGGCAATGTAGGATCTTTTTGGATTATGTATCAATTTCTATGTATACTTTGTTTTATAGTCTATGACATAGGGCTGGATTTGAATAAAAAATAGAGGCGTTGGTCAGTGTTGTCCTAGCCGCCCGCCAATCAAGGCATTGTTTCACTGCTTTTGATGCAATATGGAATAAACGAAAATCTGCATTAATGTTACGGTGAGTGCAGCTGATTCTTTTTACCACTAAGTAAAAAATATACTGCTGTGAAGTTGAGTGTAAGCCATTGTTGCTTTAGCACTGTGTCTCTGGTGTGGCATGGCCCAGAGCCAGGGGCTAGGTTTGGCAGTAGTGGGGCTGCCTGAACATTGGATCATTCCTCCAATGGGCATAGGCGTTTTGGTGGATGACCATTTTAAGTTAGGGATTCACTGGAATCAGGTGGCTGTAATGTGACATTGGGTTTGGACAATTTGGTCAAAATGTATACTAACTAACCTAATGTTAGTTTTTGTAATTGTGCTGAAAAGCAATAGATCAACATACAACATGTGGATTGTGAAAAAATATATACTGTATGTTTACAGTAAAATCTTCATAAAATATTTTGTTTGCTTTAGAGAATATTTTCCGAGCCATATTGTGTATGTAAATAGCTGGTTCCAGATGACTATTAACTTCAAAACTAGAAACTTCTAGTCAATGGCCCATCATCGTGGTAATTTCTGTCAAATCTTGGTAACAATCCTGTCATGTAAACAGTGTTTTCATTAACTATACACCTATTCATAGTGTAGTGTAAGAAAATGATTCCCATTTGAAGCAAACAGTTCATAAAGCAGCCAAACTGTTTACATATATAAATAAATATATTCAGCAGGGATGTCAGTTTATTTACACATTTTTGTGTTCCGAGCTGAAGCAGTAATTGCATCTGTATGATTAAAAATCATGTATGAGTCAAGAACTAATAGAAATATGAAAGGAAATTATTATCTCTACACAATGAAACACATTTTTCTCTGTCCCTCATCCTTTTTTTTTTAATTATGTAATAATAATTCATGATTATTACAATTGCTACATACTGGAGCATGAGACATAAAGGAAGATGGGTCCCACTGGGAAAAAGAAAGCAGCAAATAACAGTTTTCTGCTACTGATATTTTCTTCACATACATAAAGTATCTCACATATGTAAGTTCACCCCTCACATTTTTGTAAATATGTTATTTTATCTTTTCATGTGAGGACACTGAGATGCCACTGTACAGTGTGTATAAAAATGTTTAATGTTGTGTCTCCACAAAATAACTCAACACACCATTATTGTCTAAACACAACAAAAGTGAGTACACCCCTAAGTGTAAATATCCAAATTGGGCACAATTAGCCATTTACCTCCCCGATGTCATGTGACTCATTAGTGTTACAAGGTCTCATATGAGAATGGGGAGCAGGTGTCTTAAATTTGATGTTATTGCTCTCACACTCTCTAATATTGGTCACTGGATGTTCAACATGGCACCTTATGGCAAAGAACTCTTTGAGGATAAAAAAAAAAAAAGAATTGTTGTTCTATATAAAGATGGCCTAGGCTATAAAAAGATTGTCAAGACCCTTAAACTTAACTGAATCATGGTGGGCAAGACCATATAGCGGTTTTACAAGACAGGTTCCACTCAGAAATAGTCTCACCATTCATGACCAAAGAAATTGAATGTACGTGCTCCACATAATATCCAGAGCTTGCCTTTGGGAAAAAGTAAGGATGTGCTGCAAGCATTGTTAAATGCAAATGTTAAGGGGGTGGGGGCAAGGAATTTCAACATGTATTGGACATACAGATGCATATGCCCTGCGTCCCCAAGAGGTTAAGGGGACACAACATTAAACCCTTAACCCCTTAAGGACGCAGGACGTAAATGTACGTCCTGATGCCGTGTCATGCGCGGATGATCCCGGATGCTGATCGCAGCCAGGGACCCGCCGGCAATGGCCGATGCCCGCGATCTCGCGGGCGTCCGCCATTAACCCCTCAGGTGCCGGGATCAATACAGATCCCGGCATCTGCGGCAGTGCGCGATTTGAATGAATGATCGGATCGCCCGCAGCGCTGCTGCGGGGATCAGATCATTCAGAATGCCGCACGGAGGTCCCCTCACCTTCCTCCTTCCAGCTCCTGGCGTCTCCTGCTCTGGTCTTAGATCGAGCAGACCAGAGCAGGAGATGACCGATAATACTGATCTGTTCTATGGCCTATACATAGAACAGATCAGTATTAGCAATCATGGTATTGCTATGAATAGTCCCCTATGGGGACTATTCAAGTGTAAAAAAAAAAGGTAGAAAAATGAAAAAGTAAAAGTAAAAAAAGGGAAAAATCCCCTCCCCCAATAAAAAAGTTAAATGTCCATTTTTTTCCTATTTTACCCCCAAAAAGCGTAAAAAATAAATTTTATAGACATATTTGGTATCGCCGCATGCGTAAATGTCCGAACTATTAAAATAAAATGTTAATGATCCCATACGGTGAACGGCGTGAACGAAAAAAAAAAAGTCCAAAATTGCTACTTTTTAATACATTTTATAAAAAAAAAAATATAAAAAATGTATTAAAAGTTTTTTATATGCAAATGTGGTATCAAAAAAAAGAACAGATCATGGCGCAAAAAATTAGCCCTCATATGCCGCTTATACGGAAAAATAAAAAAGTTAGAGGTCATCAAAATAAAGGGATTATAAACGTACTAATTTGGTTAAAAAGTTTGTGATTTTTTTTTAAGCACAACAATAATAGAAAAGTATGTAATAATGGGTATTGTTTTAATCGTATTGACCCTCAGAATAAAGAACACATGTCATTTTTACCATAAATTGTACGACGTGAAAACGAAACCTTCCAAAATTAGCAAAATTGCGTTTTTCTTTTTAATTTCCCCACAAAAATAGTGTTTTTTGGTTGCGTCATACATTTTATGATATAATGAGTTATGTCATTACAAAGGACAACTGGTCGCGCAAAAAACAAGCCCTCATACTAGTCTGTGGATGAAAATATAAAAGAGTTATGATTTTTAGAAGGCGAGGAGGAAAAAATGAAAAAGTAAAAATTTAATTGTCTGAGTCCTTAAGGCCAAAATGGGCTGAGTCCTTAAGGGGTTAAGGACCGGGCGTTTTTCGGTTTTTGCTCTTTGGTTTTTAACTCCTTACCTTTAAAAAATCATAACTCTTAAAATTTTGCACCTGAAAATCTGTATTTGGCTTATTTTTTGCGTCACTAATTCTACTTTGTAATGCTATCAGTCATTTTACCCAAAAATCTACGGCGAAACGGGAAAAAAAATCATTGTGCGACAAAATTAAAAAAATACAGCCATTTTGTAACTTTTGGGGGCTTCCGTTTCTACGTAGTACATTTTTCGGTAAAAATGACACCTTATTTTTATTCTCTAGGTCCCTACGGTTAAAATTATACCCTACTTGTATAGGTTTGATTTTGTATTGCTTCAGAAAAAAATCATAACTACATGCAAGAAAATGTATACGTTTAAAATTGTCATCTTCTGACCCCTATAACTTTTTTATTTTTCCGTGTTCAGGGTGCTATGAGGGTACATTTTTTGCAGTTTTTTGAAGTTTTTGTCGGTACCATTTTTGCATTGATCTGACTTTTTGATCGCTTTTTATTCATCTTTTCATGATATAAAAAGTGACCAAAAATACACTATTTTGGACTTTGGAATTTTTTGGCGCATACGCCATTGACCGTGCGGTTTAATTAGCAGTATATTTTTTTAAATCGGACATGTGATACCACATATGTTTATTTTTGTTTTTATTTGCACTGTTTTTTTTTTTATTTATTATTGGAAAGGCCGGGTGATTCAAACTTTTATTAGGGGAAGGGATAATTCAAAGGGTTAATGATTTTTTTTTACACTTTTCTTATGCAATATTATAGCCCCATAGGGGGCTATAACATTGTATTTACTGATCTTTAACTGTGTTCAATGCTTCTCCATAGGGATACATTGATCAGGGTTTTCGGCGATTGATTGTTCAAGCCTGGATCTCAGGCTTGAAGCATTCAATCGGCGATCGGAATGCAGGAAGGAAGGTAAGAGATCTTCCTCCTGTAGTACAGCTGTTCGGGATGCTGCGATTTCACCGCGGCGATCCCGAACAGCTCCCTGAGCTAGCAGGGCACTTTTACTTTCACTTTTAGCCGCGTGGCTCAGTTTTGAGCGCGCCGCTAAAGGATTAATACCGCGTGGCACCGCGATCAGTGCCGCACGCTATTAGAGGCAGGTCCCGGCTTCACTATGATGCCGGGCCTGCCATGATATGATGCAGGGTCACAGTGGGACCCCGCGTTATATCACAGGAGCGGGACCAAGGACGTACTCATACGTCCTTGGTCCTTAAGGGGTTAAACACTGTTATACAGGTTGTGTATTCACTACTTTACATTACAGCTGAGTATTATTGCTTCATTGTTGTCACATGAAAAGATATCACAAAATATTTACCAAAAATTTGAGGGTTGTACTAACTTATATGAGATACTGTATGCATATATGAGTAAAGAAGCACTGGACCATAGCCCCTCACACATCAGCAAATGGTACCTGGGTTGCATGGTTTAATGTGGAAAGGCCAGTTTCAAAGATATAAAATAATTTTTTACTTCTTTTTTTTTTCTTTTTTCTTTTTTTACAATCAATAACATTTTCATAAATTGCATAATCATAAGTCATTGTATTTGTTTTGCAATCTTGCAATACTGCAGTTTTTACACTTGGCAATAGGCTGACATTTCCTATGTTCTATGGCTTACCTGTTAGCTTCTCTGCATAGATTAGGACAGCATTAGCAGAGTTATCTTATTATAAGTTAGTTTCCAGTCCTCTTGTGCTGATGGGGGCCTAAAAAGACAGGCCACATGACCTGTGCACACAAAAGGCTCTGTATGCATCTCCCTTTTTAGACATGGTCTCTGATGGAGAGGTTGTACTTCATCACTTCCTGTACATTGTATTATTCAATGATATTTCTCTGTAAATTGACTTCCACTTATTTTCAGCTTTCATAAAGCACACATACCCTGCAGCACTATCTTTACAGACAATGCAGAAAGGAAATGTGTGTCTCAAAAATGGCTGTCCGCAGGGATGATTTTATTAATACAAAATAGCTTTATCTTATAAGTGTATAAACACATTATTTCTCTTCTGCGGACTTACATCTAATTATTGAAACTAAGATGATAGAAAAAAAAGAGTAAATATATCCATCTTTTAATCTTGTAGACAAGGGATTTACAACCTGTGGCTTCCTAACTATTACAAAATTACATCAATAGCAGCCCACCAGATCCTCTAATACTACAAGGCCCTAAAAACCCAAAAGTCTCACGTGGGAGTGATTTTGCAGCCAAACAGTTGAACCTATGGCTTTTTTTCTTTTTTAAAAATTAACTTATTCAGCAAATTTTCACGAAAGGCAAGAACAAACCAACAGGTATACAGGAGCTGTAAGATCACATAACAAAAAACAACGCTAAATTAGTAGCAAAATTAGCTCAGTCGAACTAAATAAAAAAGGGTAGAAAAGAAGGAGGGGGGGGGGGAGGCAGAGAGAAGAGGAAAGAGTAGGAGACTATAACAAAAAAAGAGAGGGAGGGAGCCCCCTGAGGAAGGAGACAAAACATATGTAGGGGTTGTGGTGGCATAAGCGGTGCAGTTCCAATATGGGTAAGATGCATCTTTTTTGATATTTATATGGCAGGATTTTGTGACTATCACTTAGTGAGTTGAAGATTAGCAATAGAGTGGATGCTCTGGTAATCGTAGCTGAGGCTAGGTCCACGAGGCAGTTCACTATCATAGAACCTTTCAGCAGCACAAGAACTTTACATGAATTGGCCATATATATGATTGCATAATAACGCTGCACCTCCTATCCCCACATATTTTGTTGGGTGCCTTTTTGCCTTTTTAATATTATTATTCAGTTTTAATTATGTATTTTTCCAAAAACAAATTGTTATATTTTTGGTAATCCAATTCTAGTTTTGTGTCTTTTTTGCAGTATATTAACAAAAAAGAGAGAACTAGAAGCTTACCTTAACGACGCATGACGTAAATGTACGTCCTGGTGAGGTGGTACTTAGCGCACCAGGACGTACATTTACATCCTATACATAACTGCGAGCATCAGAGTGATGCTCAGGTCATGCGCGGCAGTTCCTGGCTGCTGATAGCAGCCAGGGACCCACCGGTAATGGCCTACATCCACGATCGCACGGATGTCCGCCATTAACCCCTCAGATGCCGTGATCAATACAGATCACGGCATCTGCGGCAGTGCAGTCACTAAAATGGATGATCGGATCGCCCGCAGCGCTGCCGCGGTGATCCGATCATCCAGAACGGCAAGCGGAGGTCCCCTCACCTGCCTCTGCTGTCTCCCACATGCCTTCTGCTCTGGTCTTAGATCGAGCAGACCAAAGCAGAAGATGACCGATAACACTGATCAGTGCCCTATGCATAGCACTGAACAGTATTAGCAATCGAATAATTGCTATAAATAGTCCCCTAAGGGACTATTAAAGTGTAAAAATAAAAGTATAAAAAAGTAAAACACAAGTAAAAAAAAATTAGAAAAATCCCCTCTCCCAATAAAAATGTAAATAGTCAGCTTTTTTCCCATTTTACCCCCAAAAAGTGTAAAAAAATGTTTTTAATAAACGTATTTGGTATCACCGCATGCATAAATATCCAAACTATTAAAATATAATGTTAATTATCCCATGCGATGAACGGCATGAACGAAAAAAAAAAAGTCAAAAATGTCAGCTTTTTTATAAAATTTTATTCCAAATAAAATTGATAAAAAATGAGTTTGATATAAGCAAATGTGGTATAAAAAAATTACAGATCATGACACAAATAATGAGCCCTCATACTGCCGCTTATATGGAAAAATGAAAAAATTATAGGTCAGCAAATTAGAGGGATTTTAAACGCACTAATTTGGTTAAAAAGTTTTCGATTTTTTTTAAGAGGTATAATAATAGAAAAGTATGTTATCTTGGGGATCATTTTCATCGTATTGACCCACAGAATAAGGAAAACAGGTCTATTTTACCGTAAACTGTACGGAATGAAAATAAAAACCTTCCAAAGTTTGCAAAATTGCGGTTTACAGTAGATGCAGATCACACATTTATTTCCTTTATTAGACCCAACAAATTCAACACTGACTATAACATGTAGAATAATACACATACACAACAGCTGGAGAGCCATGGGTTAAGGACAATACTTCTAGATCACAAGTTAACCACGTTTCTGACTAATTTGTTACAGCCAGTAAGAAAGTCTTAAAATACATTTATACTGAATAACATAATTTTCCAATGTATTTTTATCTTGGTGTGTCATTAGAACTATTCTAATCTTGCTATTAAGTCTTGGTAACTTCTCTGTTTTGTCTTCCTCATTATTTAACCACGAGTTCCTTATTCAATATGGGGGGCATTTACTAAGGGGTTTAGTCATTTTTTTCTGACTATTTTTGGCGCAAAATTGTCGCAATTGCGCCTACCCTATAAATTGTGCGACTTTCCCTAGCAAGAGCTAGAAAGTAAAAAAAAAAATTCCCGCTTAATTTACGCAAGTTTTCAGTTTTGACTTGCAGTGGTCAGGAATTTATTAACTGAGACAGTCGCAGTTGCGCAATAAACTGTCGCAACGGCCATAAAAATTGACTAAATTTACTCCAGCTCCAACATGGAGCAGGAAAAGCTACTGCCGCCCGGGCTCCGACATACTTTCTCCCCGCTACCCTCACTGCGCTACCGGGACACTGCAGTGATTTATATCCCCCCCCCCCCTCTCACCTGCCAGCGCCACACAACTCCCATCTGTCTGCTGTTGCAAGACTACAAGTCCCAGCATGCCCTTACAGTGAGGACACGCTGGGAGTTGTAGTCTTGTAGCAGCGGGAGCTGAGCGGCGCGGGCGGGAGACAAGGGGGGGGGGGGTAGCGGGGAGGCCGTATGAGGAGCCCGGGCGGGAGACAAGGGGGGGTAGCGGGTAGACCGTATGAGGAGCCCGGGCGGGAGACAAGGGGGGTAGCGGGGAGACCGTATGAGGAGCCCGGGCGGCTGCACTGTAATGTCAGCCCGGGCTCCTGCCCTGAGAGCCATAGGCTTTGGCTGTCAGGGCATGCTGGGTGTTGTAGTTTTGCAACAGCTGGAGGGCCACAGTTTGCAGACCACTGGTGTGTGGTCTGTAAACTGTAGTCCTCCAGCTGTTGCAAAACTAAACAGCTGAAGGGGACCGGCGAAGAAGTTCACTTACCCTTCCGAGGCTCCAGCGACGATCGCTGTCGGAGATCGTCGCGCGGCACTGTCGCGCGGCAGTGTCGCGCGGCAGTGTCGTGCAGCGCTGGATCCTACGGAAGCCGGTAAGTTGCGCAAGCTTCCCAACCAGGGTGCCTCCAAATGTTGCAAGACTACAACTCCCAGCATGCCTGGACACCCTTTGGCTGTCCGGGCATGCTGGGAGTTGTAGTTTTGCAACAGCTGGAGGCACCCTTGTTGGGAAACACTGTTTTAGGCCAGTGTTTCCCAGCCAGGTTGCCTCCAAATGTTGCAAGACTACAACTCCCAGCATGCCTGGACACCCTTTGGCTGTCCGGGCATGCTGGGAGTTGTAGTTTTGCAACAGCTGGAGGCACCCTTGTTGGGAAACACTGGCCTAAAACAGTGTTTCCCAACCAGGGTGCCTCCAGATGTTGCAAGACTACAACTCCCAGCATGCCTGGACAGCCATTGGCTGTCCGGGCATGCTGGGAGTTGTAGTTTTGCAACAGCTGGAGGCACCCTTGTTGGGAAACACTGGCCTAAAACAGTGTTTCCCAACCAGGGTGCCTCCAGATGTTGCAAGACTACAACTCCCAGCATGCCTGGACAGCCATTGGCTGTCCAGGCATGCTGGGAGTTGTAGTTTTGCAACAGCTGGAGGGCCACAGTTTGCAGACCACTGGTTTGTGGTCTGTAAACTGTAGTCCTCCAGCTGTTGCAAAACTAAACAGCTGAAGGGGACCGGCGAAGAAGTTCACTTACCCTTCCGAGGCTCCAGCGACGATCGCTGACGGAGATCGTCGCGCGGCAGTGTCGCGCGGCAGTGTCGTGCAGCGCTGGATCCTACGGAAGCCGGTAAGTTGCGCAGGCTTCCCAACCAGGGTGCCTCCAGTTGTTGCAAGACTACAACTCCCAGCATGCCTGGACAGCCTTTGACTGTCCAGGCATGCTGAGGCTTGTAGTTTTGCAACATCTGGAGGCACCCTGGTTGGGAAACACTGTTTTAGGCCAGTGTTTCCCAGCCAGGTTGCCTCCAGATGTTGCAAAACTACAACTCCCAGCATGCCTAGACAGCCTTTGACTGTCCAGGCATGCTGGGACTTGTAGTTTTGCAACATCTGGAGGCACCCTGGTTGGGAAACACTGTTTTAGGCCAGTGTTTCCCAGCCAGGTTGCCTCCAAATGTTGCAAAACTACAACTCCCAGCATGCCTAGACAGCCTTTGACTGTCCAGGCATGCTGGGACTTGTAGTTTTGCAACATCTGGAGGCACCCTGGTTGGGAAACACTGTTTTAAGCCAGTGTTTCCCAGCCAGGTTGCCTCCAGATGTTGCAAAACTACAACTCCCAGCATGCCTAGACAGCCTTTGACTGTCCAGGCATGCTGGGACTTGTAGTTTTGCAACATCTGGAGGCACCTTGGTTGGGAAACACTGTTTTAGGCCAGTGTTTCCCAGCCAGGTTGCCTCCAGATGTTGCAAAACTACAACTCCCAGCATGCCTAGACAGCCTTTGACTGTCCAGGCATGCTGGGGCTTGTAGTTTTGCAACATCTGGAGGCAACCTGGCTGGGAAACACTGGCCTAAAACAGTGTTTCCCAACCAGGGTGCCTCCAGATGTTGGGAAACACTGGCCTAAAACAGTCACCCTGGTTGGGAAACACTGTTTTAGGCCAGTGTTTCCCAGCCAGGTTGCCTCCAGATGTTGCAAAACTACAACTCCCAGCATGCCTAGACAGCCTTTGACTGTCCAGGCATGCTGGGGCTTGTAGTTTTGCAACATCTGGAGGCACCCTGGTTGGGAAACACTGGCCTAAAACAGTGTTTCCCAACCAGGGTGCCTCCAGATGTTGCAAAACTACAAGTCCCAGGTTGGGAAACACTGTGCCCGGCCTCCGCCCCACCTTACTGTAAGGGCATGCTGGTAGTTGTAGTTCTGCAGCTGGGGGCAGGGGACAAGCTTGTCACTTGCCCACACATCTCCTGCACCACACAACTACAACTCCCAGCATGTCCTTACTGTAAGGGCATGCTGGCAGTTGTAGTCGTGCGGGGCGGGAGATGTGTGAGCAGGTGATAATAAATGTACTAACCCATTTTTTTTGTTTTCTTCTCATTTCAGATCCGTTTATCCTGTGGACTCCTTCGGATTCGGTGGACTACTTCGATGACCAGCGTTTTTCTTTGTTTGATTTTAATAAAATGGTTAACGAGGGCTTGTGGGGGAGTGTTTTTTGTAATAAAAATTTTTTAAAACCTGTTGTGTTTTTTTCTTACTTTACTAGACAGGCTTAGTAGTGGAAGCTGTCTTATAGACAGAGTCCATTACTAACCTGGGCTTAGCGCTAGCCACAAAAACAGCTAGCGCTAACCCCCTATTATTACCCTGGTACCCAACGCCACAGGGGTGCCGGGAAGAGCCGGTACCAACAGGCCTGGAGCGTCCAAAATGGCGCTCCTGGGCCTAGGCGGTAACAGGCTGGCGTTATTTAGGCTGGGGAGGGCCAGTAACAATGGTCCTCGCCCACCCTGGGAACGTCAGGCTGTTACTGTTTGGTTGGTATTTGGCTGAGAATGAAAATAGGGGGGACCCTATGCGTTTTTTTTTTTTAAATAAATAATTAAATATATTAAAAAAACGCATAGGGTCCCCCTATTTTTATTCTCAACCAAATACCAACCAAACAGTAACAGCCTGACGTTACCAGGGTGGGCGAGGACCATTGTTACTGGCCCTCCCCAACCTAAATAACGCCAGCCTGTTACCGCCTAGGCCCAGGAGCGCCATTTTTGATGCTCCGGGCCTGTTGGTACCGGCTCTTCCCGGCACCCCTGTGGTGTTGGGTACCGTGGTAATAATTGGGGGTTAGCGCTAGCTGTTTTTGTGGCTAACGCTAAGCCCGGCTTAATAATGGACTCAGTCTATAAGACAGCTTCCACTACTAAGCCTGTCTAGTAAAGTAAAATAAAAATAAAACACAACAGGTTTTTAAAAAAATTTATTACAAAAAACACTCCCCCACAAGCCCTCGTTAACCATTTTATTAACATCAAGCAAAGAAAAACGCTGGTCATCGAAGTAGTCCACCGAATCCAAAGGAGTCCACAGAATACACAGATCTGTAGAAGAAGTAACCAAAAAAAAAAAGTGTAAGTACATTTAGGGAGAAAAAAACTGTGTTAAAAAAATGTAATAAACACACACACACACACACTAAACGCCGTTTACCACTTCTGAGCCATGACTACAATTTACAGTGATCCCTCAACTTACAATGGCCTCAACATACAATAGTTTCAACATACAATGGTCTTTTCTGGACCATCGTAAGTTGAAACCAGACTCAACATACAATGCTACAGACAGTCCAGATCTGTAAAACGTGTCAATGACTGGAAGAACCAACCAATCAAAATGGGCATTCACTGGTAAAACCCCTGTATTACTGAAGTGTATGCACTGACTGGTGTCTGGTATTACATGTTCTGTACACTTTACCTGTATCAGGGTTAGCTGTTCTTTTGGACACCAGGTGAGGGCGACTCCATTACTTGTTTGGGACATTGCCTGTACTGTACAGGACCCCTGAAGAAGCTCCTGTCCTCTACATAGACCAGTGTTTGCCAAGCAGGGTGGCCCCATTTTTTGCAAAACTACAACTCCCAGCATGCCCGGACAGCCTTTGGCTGTCCAGGCATGCTGGGAGTTATAGTTTTGCAACAGCTGGAGGCTCCCTGCTTGGGAAACACTGACATAGACAGTGATTTACAGCTCCCAGCAGATCTTTATTACTTTTATATGTAGGGATTTGCTTTATCTATATAAGTTATCTACTTATTTTTCTTTGTCACTTTTTCCTATTTTGGATGACATTTTGGTGCCTTTAGAACCAATTACCCTGTTTCCATAGAGTTATGGTCTCAACATACAATGGTTTCAACTTACAATGGTTTTCCTGGAACCAATTAATATTGTAACTTGAGGGACCACTGTAGTTATTGAATTATTTAGATGTGGTGAAAAAGCTAAAAAAAAACTCAAAAACAAAAGATCCAGAAGGAAACCAGCAGCCAAACCTATTCAGACAGCAGGAAAAAGGAACAGACTATTTTTTCTACTACATGAAGTAAATTTCCCACTTTTGCCTATGTGTGCCAAATTTATTAATGCCGTGCAACAATTTAGTAAATTTGTCGCACATAGTCAAAAATGAAGTAGAAAAAAACAGGGTAAAAAACAGACTACATAGTAAAAGATTAGTAAATGCCCCCATATGTGAGGGGAATTAGGAGTAGCTGAGAAACGCACTCAATTCATCAGTGCACAAAAAAGTACACAAGGATGCAGCCCATCGGAAGCCCTTCTCTGAAAGAATAGGAGGCCCCACCAACGAAACCACCCTGCAAGGCACCTGCAAGAGTCAAGGTTCAATGTTTCTTTTCACCAAAGCCACTAAGGGACCAGCTTCAACCTAGGCATTAACCAGGGTATCAACCTGTAGAGCTTTACACAATTAGCATCCCTGCCCATGCAGAGGATGCCCAGGGGTTGCAAGGAGGTGAGGACCTAATGGCCACGCACCTCCCCTAGACAGGCAGGAGGGGCACCCAGAAGGACTACCGCTTCCTGACCAATCCTAATGATGTACACACACACAAAGTGGCACAGTGAGACACAAATATAAATAAATAAGTGGAGTTCAGATATACTGCCCGGACATTCGAAAGGATCGATAAAAATGTTTCCCGATCCTAGCAAAAAGGTCGCGAATCAAGAGGTGAAGTGCCAGAGGTAAAAAGTTTAGTGCCAGTTCTTCCACTCTGTGAGGCCATCCCCAGTGAGTTTCGGCACCTCAGGGTCACCACTCCCCGAGGCACAAAAGTACCTTGGCTCTATACCCCCCCCCCCCTCGTCCCAATGACCAGACGCACAGGTCTTATCAGGGCGACCGTCATGCTCATTCCTCAAAACCACCCCCGGAATGCCATGGCACACTTACCCCCTCCATGACGCATTCATCCCCAAAAGGGGCTCCGGTACTTACCACTGGGGTCAGGGGCCTGAATATCAATCCAAGGTTCCACCAAAGTTTGGTTGCATTAAAGTTAATGCCAGTTATCGCCTGCATTGGGCCCCTCGGAGGCTGCCTTTGCCATAGCCTGCCTTGTTTATATGCCAAATGGGGAGGTTGCACAATTCACTTAATATGGATGCTGCTCTGCACCTCTGCAGATGCTTGTGACTGTTAAACCGGTAACTTTCATAGGTGCTAACTACCCATGGTTGTGAATGTGCACATTGCACAATACTCTCTGCATACTCTAGAGTGACACAAGGTGGCTAAAAAAGTTTCAGTCCAAGTACTTGTCAAAAAGAATTAGTGTCATTTTAAAGGATCTGCTGTTTTTAAAGGGATATCTCTATCTCATGAAGTGATGGCATACTAGGATATGCCATAAGGTTATGATTGTTGGGCCCCCACTGATCCTGCAAATGAGGAGCAAATGCACTGATATAGCACTGTGGTCTTTTGTTGTTTTTTCCTGCAAAGCCATGTGGTAGTGGGGCACCATTGCCGCTTATTCGTGCCTTAAAGCATAATCAAGTGGCAGTGACCATGAAACGGCTTGTAGCCTTTCAGGAGCTCGGCTAAGCTCTATTTTTTTTTATATTTCTCTTTCCTGCTGTAATCCTAGACTACAAATAAAACAAAGATTTTTACTTGCACAAATCTATGGGGTGAGTTCCACAGCTATTTACATTCTTTTTCTTGAAACATTGACCATTTTTTCTAGATTTCATGACCCCCCTGTACATATCTCTGTTGTTTAATATCCTGTAGTGTGTACTTCATAGCCCCTCTGGTACCGATTGTTCTCTGAGTTTTTTTTTTTTTTTTTTAAGTAAATTTTATTAAGGTTTTAACACAAGAAAACAAACAAAGCCCGGAGGGCCCAAAACACTTAAGTACAAGGTAGAGCATAAAAATGGGCTCCACGCAGGGAGTTTCAAATAACAGCTGTATCATTCTTTGCATTTCTCAGTAGGTTAGGGAACATACATAGAACAGTTCATTAATATGAGTACAATAACTACCTATAAGAGAGGAAGGCTGCTGATGGACAGAGCAGTGAGGCTAGTTCCGCAAAAGGGAAAAAACCAATGAGCGAGGTACCTGTATCATGCAAAGAGACACAGTAACAACAAGAAGAACAACAGAAAGTCCACTAGGCAATACTGGCAATATAGGGTGTGAAAGTACAAAGTACAAAGAGAGAGAGAAAGAAAGGAAGGGTAAGGAGAAGGCAAAGAGGGGAAGACTAAGAGGAAAAAATGTATAGTACAGGTTGGTCTCCGCTCCACACACACATCACAACCGTCTCTGGGATCTAGCCCCCTGCAGACTCCAGCTGGACCATTGTGAGTAAAAGAACAAGTGACAGGAGGCATGGCGAGTGTGGCTCATATAGTATTGTCTGGCAGGGGAGGGATGGGTTGGATGGTGGATGTAGAAGAGATATTGAGGGTTTGGGATAATCCCATGGTTTCGAATTCCTTTGAAGAGAGGAAAGACAGCCAAGGGGACCAGGTAGAGCTGTATTTCGCCAGCCTGGAGGGGGAATCTGCCAGGAGTTCCTCCATCCTGTGAATACGTGTCACTTCCATGAGCCAGGAAGAGATAGTGGGCAGTTGGGAACACTTCCATAGTCTAGGTATCACCGTCCTAGCCGCTATGAGCAGGTAGGAGACTAATCGGGAGCAGGATTTTAACAAGCCTGGTGGGAATATAGACAATAGCGCTGTCTCCGGTGACATAGGTAAGGGGGTCGAGGAGATGTGGGAGGATATGGTGAAAACATTGTACCAGAAGTCCGACAACAACGGGCAGGTCAGCCAGATATGTAACATAGAGCCCTCAGAAGCATGGCAACGCCAGCACGAGTCATCTAGCCCCGGATAAAAGGTGGCTAATAGAGCCGGCACTCTATACCATCTGGTAAGGATTTTATAATTAGTTTCCTGAGCTTTGCAGGATATAGTGGATCTGTGGCAATTGCGTAGGGCTGCCCGCCAATCGTCGTCAGAGATCTGGTGGCCAAGGTCCAATTCCCAACCCTTCCGGAAGGGCAGCGGAGTGGAGGTCATGTTACCTAAAAGAAGAGAGTATAATAGACTAACCGTGCGGGGTGGAGGTCGGTCAAGTATGCATATTCGCTCAAACTCAGTGAGTTGGCGGTGTAAGTTCAAGTTTATTCTAGAGATGTTGTAAAAATGTGTTAGCTGATGGTATTGAAAGAAATGGATAGGTGCTACAGGAGACCCCGTTACAATTTCAGATAACGGTTTGAGTGATGGGGGGGACAGGAGATCTCCAATAACCACATGACTGTCTCTAGTGTGTGAGAGGAAGGAACCTCCGGAGGAGGTCGAGGAGAAGAGCGGATTATCAAAAAGTGGCATCAGTGGGCCACCGGGAGGGAACAATTGTAGGTTCGACATGTATCTCCGCCTTGTCAAGTATACCGATTGGAGCACTGGTGGAAGTTGGGAGGGGGGGATTGCAGGCGGAGAAGTTTGGGGTGTCCAAAGGAAAACCGCCAGGCGTGTACCAATAGCATGCTCCTCCAAGAGCACCCATTGTTTAGTCGTATCACGGTTACAGCAATCACAGACCCTGTTGAGAACAGCCGCCAGATAGTAAGACATATAATCTGGTAGGGCAAGGCCGCCTTCCAGCTTTCGTCTGGTTAAGACGTGCCTGTCCAGCCTAGGATGTTTATGCTTCCAAACAAAACCAGACTGAAGTCTGGAGAGTCTCTGTAAAAAGGTGCGGGGGAGGTGCAGTGAGATGCTGGAGAACAGATATAAGAGTTTTGGTAGGGCGTTCATTTTCATTATGTTAACCCTTCCCAACCAGGAAAAGTCTTTGGTCACCCATCTATCCAAGTCTGCCTTCAGAGAGTGGAGTAGTGGAGGGAAGTTGAGTTTGAAGGTGTCTGCAAGGTTTACGGGGACCTGAATACCTAGGTATTTGAGTGCTTGTGTTTGCCATTTGAATGGATAAGAGTCAAAGAGGGGGCGAAGAGATGACTTGGGGAGGGATATGTTCAGAGCCTCGCACTTAGTTAGGTTAAGTTTATAGTTACTGAAAGAGGAGTATTGGCGTATAGGGGACATCAATGAGGGGAGGGAAAGGAGTGGGGAGGAGATATAGAGCAGTAGGTCGTCTGCATAGGCTGAGCACTTGTAATGCGCAATGGAAGTAGTTAGGCCCTTGATATCCGGATTGTTGCGGATTGCTACTAGTAGGTGTTCCATACATAGGGCATATAGTAAGGGGGACAGGGGGCAGCCCTGTCTTGTGCCGTTGCTAATGATAAACGGTGCAGAAAGGTTACCATTTATGCGGATCCGTGCTCATGGATTCTCATACATGGCCATTATACGTGCAAGCATTTTGTTCCCTAGCCCAATTTGAGAAAGGGAGGCGAACATGAACCCCCAGTCCACCCGGTCAAAAGCCTTCTCGGCATCTAGAGACAAAAGGATAAGAGGATAGTTACGTTTCTTGGCAAAGTGGATAGCTGAAAAGGTCTTAAGAGTATTATGTCTGGCCTCGCGACCAGGTATGAAGCCAACTTGGTCCGGGTGAACCAGGAGGGGCATGTGCACCGCCAGTCTGTTGGCTATCAGTTTAGTAAAGAGTTTGGCGTGAGTGTTGATGAGGAAAATTGGGCGGTAATTGGGACAGAGGAGGGGATCCTTATTTTCCTTTGGTATCACGGTGATAAAGGCCTGTAGGAAATCAGGAGGAGGGGGAGAGTCTTGGAAGATATTATTAAAAGCTTCAAGCAAGGGAGCGGACAGTTCAGAGCGGAGAACTTTATAAAAGGTAGCCGTGTAGCCATCCGGTCCCGGACTCTTCCCCGATGACATAGAGGAGATAACGGAATCTAGTTAATCCGCTGTAAACAGTTCCTCCAGTTCTTGAACTGCTGAGTCAGGTAAGCGAGATAGAGCTGTGGAGTTTAGATAATGGGATAAGGAAATAGTCTCAGAAGTCTGGGGAGGGGCGCAACCAGGTTTCGGAAGGTTATAAAGGTCATGGTAGTATTGCCTAAAAACCTCCAAAATTTCAGGGGTGAGGGAGCAGAGTGAGCCCGTGCGGTTCTTGATAGTCGGGATAAACAGAGCGGATTTACGAGCTTTCAGGGCCTGAGCAAGTAGTTTCCCTGCCTTGTTACCCCACTCGTAGTAGCGCCTCCCAGTCAGCTGTGAGTAATATCTATGTTAGGAAGAGAGAAGTTCCAGAAGTTCCCCACGAGTGCGGACTAGTTCCTGGAATGTGCTGTCTAATTGAAACTGTTTATGTAGGGACTCAAGCGCGGAAAGTCTAGAATGCAGGGCCTGAAACTTAGCTGACCGTTTCTTTTTCAACCGGGCCCCATGCTGCATCAGAACACCTCTAAGCACACATTTTAATGCTTCCCATTTGATCATGGGGGAGGAGGGGTCCGAGATATGGTCTTGTTGAAAATGAGATATAGCAGATTTAAGATCTTGCAAACATAGAGAGTCACGGAGGAGAGAATCATTCAACCTCCAAGTAGAATGAGGCTTTGTAGAAAGCAGGAAGGGTCAGTGAGCAGAACACCGGTGCATGGTCAGAAAGGGTAATTGTACCTATCTGAGCAGTGGAAATGGACGGGAGGAGATGGTGTGGGTAGAAAATGTAATCTATTCTACTGTACATCTGACGTGGGTGGGAGTAAAACGTATAGTCTCTGCCCTGTGGGTGTAGAGATCGCCACGTATCGCTGAGTTGCATAGAGTGAAGTTTCCTTCTCAAGGCCCTGAGCCTGCTATGTGAGAGGAGGGAGGAGCCAGTGGATGTATCCACCCTTGGGAACAGGGGAGATTAAAATCACCACCTAGGAGTATCAGGCCAGTGGCAAAGGATGCTAAGGCGTCCAAGACCCCGAGAAGGAAAGAAATCTGATTATGGTTAGGAGCATAAAGCGATGCAATTGTGAGCGGTTGGCCAGCCACAGTACAATTAGCAAATACATAGCGGGCCTGGGGATCTATTTGTGTTGCTGTAACCGTGATCGGCAGCGATCTATGGAAAGCTAAAGAGACACCTTTAGTTCTGGAGTCCTGGTTGACACCATGTATCCAGTGCGAGTAATACTTTAAGGAAATCGGGGGTAGATGTCCCGCTTTAAAGTGGGTCTCCTGAAGGGACAAGATCTGTACTCTCTGTTTGGGAAAAGAGTAAAGAATCTTAGCTCGTTTCTCTGGGGTATTAAATCCCTTGACATTAAGGGAGGCTAGTTTAATGGTAGTCGCCATGAGTGAAGGAGTGTGTTATGATCCACCTACCAGCGGAGTCACGGAGGAGAAGGAGTCCCAGGTCATGCGATGCGGGAATGTAGAGGCCGACAAACCTGTAAAAGAAAAGCAAGAGGGGAGGAAGTGAGAATAGGTGAAGTAGGTGAAAGAAGAGAGAGAGTAGCCGCCACAAGTGAGTAGCTGCAAGGGGACTAGAAGAGTCGACCATAAGGGTCAGTATCAGGATTAGGACCAGCCTAATCATCAAGCTAGTGGGGGGAAAACATGGTAGGAGTACCAGACATCAGTAGAGGATCAGGAGTCTCGTGAGAGGGTAGGTACAGGGCATGAATGGAAAGCTATGTGAAGCCGAGGCCCAATCATGGGGTATTGGGACCCGGCACTAATATGTGAGGGCAAAAACAAGTCATAGGCAGTCGAGGGACTGGCCAATAATAAAAATGTGGGAGGCAGATGTAGCTGAATAGACTAAGTATAATGGGGAGAAGATATCGGAAGCACAGAAGGAAAATAAACTGTAAATGGCAAACAGCAAAAATATGAAAAGGCATACAACCGGTAATTAGCCATGTGGGATTTAATCCCAGATTCAGTGAAACTCTGCGGTCTCAGGTCGGCAGATGAGATAGGAGATCAAGGAGTAGAATAGCTCCTCTGGGTAGGGAGGACAGATCACGTAGAGTCATCTCAGGTCTTGCGGCGGCCAGCAGGAGGACGTGGTACAGGTTCCCGGGTGGGTCCGATATCTCCAGAGCGAGGGCGCTGATCAGGTGTCATCATGGAAGCCGGGTGTGGAGGATGAAACAATTGTTCCCAGTCAGGGAGCGGCACCCGGGGTAATTTGAAAGTCTGAAGAAAGGGTTGTAAGTCCTCAGGACGTCTGAGCGAAGCTGACGTAGTACCATGCTTGGCGTGAAGGCAGAAAGGGAAGCCCCATCTATAGACAATTCGGGCATTTTGCAACAGATGAAGAAGAGGCTTCAGGGCAGTTCTCAATCTGAGTGTGCGTAACGACAGATCTGGGTACAGAAACACTGGAGAGCCATTGTAGGATATATTTTTGAGATCCCTCGCTTTTCTCATAATTTAATCTTTCACTAGGTAGTGGTGGACTCTGCAGATGATGTTGCGTGGCTTTTTAGGGTCAGGATCTCTAGCTTTTAATGCACGATGAGCTCTATCCAGTTCTAGCGGAGTGTCCTGGGGTTTCTGGAGTATCTCATTGAAAAGTCTTTGCAAGGTAGCAGGGATGTCTGCGGGCAGGAGCGATTCTGGAAGGCCTTTGACCCGTATATTGTTCCTCCGATTCCTGTTGTCCAAATCATCTAAATGTTCCATATCCCGTAGCTGTTGTGATTGTAGGGCAGTCGTCGAGTCTCTCAAATCGTGTACCTGTGAGGTAATTGACGTGCAGAATTCTTCAAGGCTCTGTACACAATCATTTAGCTGTGCGACCTCCGCTTTTACAGGTTTAAGGTCCTGTCTCCAGGCAGCTTTGAGGTCAGAGGATAGCGATTGCATGTCCAGTTTAGTAGGTAACAGGGCGAGTAAAGCCTGAAGTTCTGGAAACTTCTGCAATGTAGTTGCCGCAGCTTCGGGTGTAGGTAGATTAGATGTCTGCTGAGGCGGGGTAGGGGAGGAAGGAAAGGCTGCCATTTGAGAACGCCGTACGGGGCGTTTAGAGTCTGTCAAGGTGTCATCAGAGGAGGAGTGATCAGACCTAAATGAAGCACTAGCCGATTGTTTAAGTGGTGTTCTGAAAAGAGTCTTTTTCGATGGTGGACTGGCACTCCAATATTCAGGTGAGTCGCTGTCCACATTAGAGTTTTCAGGGTCACCTTCAGAACCCGAGTCCATGGCAACAGACCAATACGTGACATCTTGAGGAGGTGGACCTGGGACCGGTTGCAGAGAGACAAGTGATGGAGGGTTCAGGGGAGCAGGAGAGCACTGCAACTTAGCAGTAGTTTTGGGAGAAATGCGGCATATAGTGTCTCTCTGTCTTTTCTCCAGGGGAGGCATCATAATAGCCCATGCACAGGAGGTCTCATCAGACACAGGGTGGAGGCCTATGTGAGTTGAACAGGCGGGAGGAGAAGGCAGGGTGTTCCCTGGGTCAATATGGATGAGGTGGGAGGGTGAGCGCTCCACCTGCGTGGTCGTGTTATAGGCACAGGGCCCTGAAGAGGAGGGAGGGTGAGCACAAGGGTCCCTTGATCCGGGAGTTAGGTACAGCAGAGGTAGAGTTAGATGTAGCAGGGGGGCTCCCAGTCACTGTCACAGGTGATATAAGTAGGGAGGGGGTTGTAGTCCCTTGCGCTGTTACATACCGTGGTGTCTCGGTCTCTGTTTGTAGATGGAGCTTGCATGAAGGGTCAGGGGGGCCTCCACTCCCTACCATGGGTGGAACAAGTAGGGAGGAGGACGATCTCCCCCGGCCCAAGTCTTCATATGTTGTCACTGGGTCCAGAGGCGCAAGATCAGGGGGGCCTCTACTCCCTGCCACAGGTGTTGGCGACGGAGAGGAGGTCACGCACCCCTGGCTACCCGCGGTGCGCATGGTCGCGGACACTTCCGAGGCAGGGTGCAATCGAGGCTGCAGCATGCGATCTCCTCCCGAGATATCTCCGGTAGTCTTAGCCTGGATGGGTGGCTGAGCGAAGTCGTGCGCAGCTCCGTCTGCCCGGGAGTTCAGAGCAGCGGCCATTATCCCTTGCGAGGCAGGAGGAGGAGTCGGCTGTACTGTGAGAGCGGCGTCTTGCAGCACTGGCAGGAGCAAGGCCGGAGTCTGTAGCTGAACCGTCTGAGCGAGCGGGCGCTGAAAGTAATTCGCAATGTCTGTCTGGAGGGTCTCAGAGTTGTTAGGAGTCGTTCTCTTCTTCTTTCCCCGCTTATTGCCTCCCATAGCAGGGGAATAAAGCCCTCAAATCTCTGTCCTGTACGGAGCTCACACAAGGTGCGACTCATCTCCAGCGCGTCCAGGCCGCGCCTCGTTCTCTGAGTTTTTTGCACATATTTGTTATTGTGTACACAATGGGCCTCATTTACTAAGAGTGTAGGTTTTTTGTTTGTCGTTTTTTTTTTTTTGTCCTCTTCTGTTTGCCGTTAGTTATTTACTATAATGTCGCACATTGTTTTTTTTTGGGCGCATGAGGGTTTCATTTTGTCCACACCAGAAGGGATAAAAGAAAGAGTGAATAAGCAACAGTGGCTCTTCCGGTCTGTGAACAACTGAGGAAAGAGACCACACCACAACAACCAGCCATGCGAAAGGAAGAAATATCGAAAGCATTTGCCAAATTTCTGAGGCAACATTTTCCCTAGGATGTGGAAGATATGCCTGAGCAGGGGACTTCACCCCTGCATCCACAAGTACTCCCTTACTTGTAAACTCCGGGAAACTTCCCACTGAGGTAGCCGAGCCCCAACTTCCGGACTCAGAAGTTGAAGATGGGAATGACCTAGATGAAGATCTTGCTCCCCCTGATAATGGCATAATATATATATATATATATATATATATATATATATATATATATATATGTATATATGATAAATAATAAATAAAAATATTTGTCCATATATCCTTTAAAGTCAGGAATATAAGTCCTGATGAAAGGCGAGTTAAGTGAACCAGTCTTTTTAATTTTGGTTTACCTAGTTTATGTATATTGCCCATAATAACCATGATTGGTGAAAAAGTGACCATCATACCTGTTTTGCACCAGCCTCTGGCAGTCGGGTTTTAGGAATTCACTCTTCTCTGATTCTCCATTTTTTGATAAGCCATGCCCCTCTCTGAGTGATTTTAGAGAATGTAGATTTTTTTTTGTCCAAACATGTCGCAAACATTGTCGCACAGGCGTGCTCCTAAATTTTGTACACAAAACCCAATAAAAACTGTTGGGTTCGGCTTAGTAAATGAGGGCCAATATTTCAGAATAAACCATAGCTTATCATTACAAGGGAGCCTATGATTGCATGTGGCTCTGGCAGCATAGGAAACATGAAAGATTCCCTTTAAATGGTCTTAGTTTTACCACCTTATCCTTCTCTTAGTCATGTGAAAAAGTGTTGGCTATTATACGCAAATAGGAGAAACTGTATGACAGAATTCTAATGTGTGCCATAACTCCTTATTGGTATCCCTAAGGCTGGGTTCACATATATCAGTCATCCGGCACAGTTTCCTTCTGGCGTGCACTGGAGGGAAACTGATACTAGAACTGATCCCATTCATTTGAATGGGACAGTTCACAATCATCCAGCGTCTCAATTTTGACGCCGGACGGTTAGACATGCCGAAGGGCACCGGACAGGGGAAAGCAGCTTGCTGCGTTCCCCTGTCTGTTGCCCAGAAAAAAATGGACGCTGCATGCCATACAACTGATGACAAGTTGTCATCAGTTGTGGCATCAGTTGCGTCGAGATTTAGGCTGAGTTCACCTATGCTGGATGCCGGACATATGTGAACCCAGCCTTATTGGTATTGGTTTCTAATCATATTTTAGATACCTAAACAAATCATGAATTTGAAATGACAATAATTCGCACCAGTATTTAGATGGGCACTGTCAGATACAAAAACTTTTGATATGTTGTAAAGCATGCAAAACCAATAGGTTTTGCAATTGCTTTCATTAGAAAATTTTCAGTATTTCATACTGAAAAAGCCAGTCAAACAACGCCCCCCCCCCCCCCCCCCCGATTGGACAGATACAAGTCATGCTGTGTCCATACATGATCACCTATGTCATGGACACACTTCCTTGATTGACAGCTGTGAGTGCAGGGCTCACAGCTGGAGGAAAAATCCTCCCACTGTCAGCTTGTGTCCCGCTACTGTCAGTGAGGACAAGCTGGGAGTTGTAGTTGGGCTAATGCTAGGGGAGATGTGAGCAGACAGCATACTGAGGGAGGGGGCGGAGATCTGCACAGTGAGGCCACGTCCCCTCCCTCTGAGAGGAATTCAGACTAGTGAGCTAAATTAAAAGTGTAATCAAAAAATAAATAAAGGTGCTAGACACATAAAAATTTGATGTACATGGTCAGGATTAGGTACTGAGTGATATATATTCATATATATATATATATATATATAAACGCTTTAATACTGTGGTTTTCCCTGGCACCTGAAATACAAGAAGCAGTTTTATGTAGACAGATTATTTCAAATCTAAGATTATGAAAGTGTTAGCTTCGAAGTATTATATTTCTCTATCATATATAGCCATCTCTATGATATGCTCATCTAGGTGAGCTAGGACCGATACAGAGGGACATTTGATGTTAGGGTCTACCTGGAAACAACTTTAATTAATTTGACATCCTGAGGACAATAAACAATTGTCCAGGGGTGATTAACCCCTTAAGGACCAAGGACGTACCGGTACGTCCTTGGTCCTGCTCTTCCGATATAACGCGGGGTTACACAGTAACCCCGCGTCATATCATGGCGGGCCCGGCGTCATAGTGAAGCCGGGACCCGCCTCTAATAGCGCGCAGCGCCGATCGCGGCGCCGCGCGATATTAACCCTTTAGCCGCGCGCTCAAAGCTGAGCCGCGCGGCTAAAAATGAAAGTGAAAGTTCCCGGCTAGCTCAGTCGGGCTGTTCGGGATAGCCGCGGCTAATCGCGGCATCCCGAACAGCTGACAGGACAGCGGGAGGGCCCCTTCCTGCCTCCTCACTGTCCGATCGCCGAATGACTGCTCAGTGCCTGAGATCCAGGCATGAGCAGTCATCCGGCAGAATCGTTGATCACTGGTTTCTTATGAGAAACCAGTGATCAACATAAAAGATCAGTGTGTGCAGTGTTATAGGTCCCTATGGGACCTATAACACTGCAAAAAAAAAGTGAAAAAAAAAAGTGAATAAAGATCATTTAACTCCTCCCCTATTAAAAGTTTGAATCACCCCCCTTTTCCAATAAAAAAAAAAACAGTGTAAATAAAAATAAAAATAAACATATGTGGTATCACCGCGTGCGGAAATGTCCGAATTATAAAAATATATCATTAATTAAACTGCTCGGTCAATGGCGTGCGCGCAAAAAAATTCCAAAGTCCAAAATAGTGCATTTTTGGTCACTTTTTATATCATTTAAAAATGAATAAAAAGTGATCAATAAGTCCTATCAATGCAAAAATGGTACCGTTAAAAACTTCAGATCACGGCGCAAAAAATGAGCCCTCATACCGCCCCATACACGGAAAAATAAAAAAGTTATAGGGGTCAGAAGATGACAATTTTAAACGTATTAATTTTCCTGCATGTAGTTATGATTTTTTCCAGAAGTCCGACAAAATCAAACCTATATAAGTAGGGTATCATTTTAATTGTATGGACCTACAGAATACATATCAGGTGTCATTTTTACCAAAAAATGTACTACGTAGAAACGGAAGCCACCAAAAGTTACAAAACAGCGTTTTTTTTTTTCAATTTTGTTGCACAATGATTTTTTTTCCCGCTTCACCATAGATTTTTGGGCAAAATGACTGATGTCATTACAAAGTAGAATTGGTGGCGCAAAAAATAAGCCATCATATGGATTTTTAGGTGTAAATTTGAAAGAGTTATGATTTTTTAAAGGCAAGGAGCAAAAAACGAAAATGCAAAAACGGAAAAACCTCCGGTCCTTAAGGGGTTAATGTGGACTGCATCTGGCTGTATAGGAAAAGATGCCATGGACTGTAGGCTATTAAGCAGTGAAAGAAAGGGGTTAAGCCCAAGCAGCAGTTTGGATGAGGGAGTTAAAGAGCAGCCTATTTGCTGCTGGGACATTGGTGGGACTAGTTGTGTATCTACTCTGTGTTACTTCCAGGACTCACCAGCAGGCTACAAAACAGAATTTCCCACCCACCCTCTCACATTTGTCTTGATTGTGTCTTGTACTACTTTGTTACTATTTTGGTGATGGTCAATGGTATTTGTTGCATGATTTTGTTTTTGGCCTGTTCTTACTCTGTGGCAATTGTGGTAGTGTGGTGCCTTCCGTTCTCTTTTTTAGTGTTTTGTTTTTAAGTCACAGTTTGGTGGTGAAGAAGTGGTTTAAGAGAAAAATAGAGGCAAAAGGTGGACTGGCAGAGGTGTACCTTGTAGCCAGGGCTGCCATCAGGAATTTCAGGGCCCCATACAGCCATAGCGTCTGACGACCCCCCCCCCCCGCCCCCCTATCAAAAGAAATGGTATAAAAAAAGCTTTTTAATTTGACTCATATCTTTACAGCACAAGGGGGGAGATTCATCAAGACCTGTGCTGAGGAAAAGTAGAGCAGTTGCTCATAGCAACCAATCAGATCGCTTCTTTTCAAAAATAAAAGAAGCGATCTGATTGGTTGCTATAGGCAACTGTTCAACTTTTTCTCTGCACAAGTTTTGGTGAATCTCTCCCAAAATACATGCAGCATTTAAAGTCGAAATATGACCAGATTTTAGCATGTAAATGGACAAAATAAAAAAGGGTCCGGCACTTAAGAGTATGCCTCAATTTTTATTCAATCTTTGACAGTGAGAGTCTGGCTGCTGAGACCATCAATCATTTCGGGTGCAGTCCCAAGTAGTGCTTCCAAAGCGTATTTCACGAGCCATTGCTATGAAATACTGCAGTATAATATGTGACAGCAATAGTGTCTTGCACTATGGATAAAGCTGTGAATTTGACAACACCAGAACAAGGTGTAGAACTAAGAAATCCTGAATATATATATATATATATATATATATATATATATATATATATATGCAGTGGTGAAATAAAGGGGTTATCCACCATAAGGTGATTTTAGTATATACCTGGCAGACAGTAATGGACATGCTTAGGAAGGATCTGCGCTTGTCTTGGGGATAAATGGCTATGTTGTGAGATTACCATAACACTGTGGCTAGCTTTTTGTGAACTGGTATTTCCTGTTTGAGTTTCCTTCTTTGCCTACAAACCCCATAATTCCATTTTCCTCCCCCCCACACATCAGCCACCCCACCCATTGAAACATAAATGAGCTGCATCCATTCAAAAGACCTGTGGTTTTCAATCAAGGTGCCTACATCTGTTGTATTAGTTTCAGATTGATCTCTCTCCCACTAAGCGATCACTCCACCCATTGAAGTAGACAGGCTCCCTGTCATCAGCTGACTAGTGAGTCAGGTCTCGACCGCATTACAGCATTCATTTTGTATGCTGGTAAAAATAAATATTGGGGTGAAAATCACAGAAGAATTGTGAGAAAACCGTCACACACAGGTACAGACACTATATTATGAATACACTAACTTTACAGCCCCTGTAGCATAGTCAAATAAAAAAAAATCCTGGAATACCCCTTTAACTATTATAGACTGGCTGTTCACAAAGATTTGACTCCCCCAACCATACCAAATAAAATCATTATACTAATAGCAACACTATCAATAATACCACTACACACAGGACAAATAATACCGTCACCTCCATATCATACAGTATCCCCACACAGTGACCGAATAATGGGGGAGATTTATCAAAACCTGTGTAGAGGAAGAGTGGTGCAGTTGCCCAAAGCAACCAATCAGATCGCTTCTTTCATTTCGGACAGGACTCTATAAAAATGAAAAGGATCTGATTGGTTGCTATGGGCAACGGCACCACTCTTTTTCTACACAGGTTTTGATAAATCTCCCCCATAGTTGCTATATACTGAATAAAACCCAGTATCACAAAGACCAATATTACTAATGATAAATCTATACAAGGGACAAAAAAATCAGTTACATCATGATCACATATATGCCGCTATACTGTTAATGTATGCCAAACACTTATACAGACCAACATTATTCCCATACAGTGACCATACACTACACAGGTCGTTTACTTTTATTTTCCTTCCGACCTAGATGGCAACATCTTAAAGTTGTGACTTATTTCCACAGAATCTGTCAAACATTTTAGGCAAAGCATTTTCATGCATCCTACACCTATACAAACTTTTTATCCATAGTGCCCGATACAGCAATAATGCCCCATTTGTAGTGTTGAGCGGCATAGGCCATATTCGAATTTGCGATATTTCGTGAATATATGGACGAATATGCGAAAATTTGCGTATGTAAAAATTCGTGCATGCGAAAATTAGCATACTTAAAAATTAACATAAACGAAAACTCGCATATGTGAAAATTAGCATATGCAAATTTTCGCATATGCGAAAATTCGCCCGCCAGTCTCACACAGTAGTATTAGAGCCTTCTTTACACCACACAAGCTGGAAGCGGAGAGGAGTGATCACTGTGATGTGTATTGTGAAAAAATCAAAAAGAAAAACGAATATTCGTAATTACGAATATATAGTGCTATATTTGCGAATATTCGCGAATTTGCGAATATGCGATATTCGCGAATAAAATTCCTATTGCGAATATTCACGAGCAACACTACCCATTTGTGCCCCACACAATAATAGTGCCTCTCAAATAGTGTGCCACCACACAGTAGTTACGCCCATAATAGTTCCCCCAGTGGCCATCCTCAGTGACAAGTAGGGGGAGGACGAGCAACCCATCACTTTTGGGGCTTCAGAGGACTGGAAAAGCTGGGTGACAGACAGTACACAGTGCAGGGCTCACATTACTTCCCCAGCTTTATGTACTGCCTGTCACCCAGCTTTTCTAGTCTCCTGAAGGGAATATATGTCTGATGTATGCATGCTGCTATATTGGAGACATGAAGTACCAGATGTCACAATAGTATTCTGCCATTAAGGAGTCTTATAAAGCTGGGGAAATACTAGGGGGACATCTGTTACTTTGCTGCATGTCTCCTCTCCAATATGACTGATTCACCAGACTGATATTTACTTTAGGAGACTGGGAAAGCAGGGTGACAGACAGTACATAAAGCTGAGGAAGTAATGTGAGCCCTGCACTGTGCACTACCTTTCCCCAAGCTTTCCCAGTTTCCTGAAGAGAGTCCCCATATAGACATATAGAGCCCCACACTGTGCATACACAAATAAATACAAATGCACACACATGCACAATACAAATATACATTCATAATACTAACACACATATACACAATTAGGCACAGGACATATACACAATTAGGCACAGGACATATATCACAATTAGTCACAGGACATATACACAATTAGACACAGTACATATACACACATACCATATACAGGCATAGACAAAAGCACACTAACTTTTTAGGTAGGATTGAACAGATCCAGGGGGTCCCCATTTTGTGTAGCCCCAGCCTCACTTCTGCTCCCAGCTGTAGCACTGTGCAGCCTGCAGCCTCCCCCTCCTCCTATTCCCCGACTGCCGAACTGTTTACAGCAGGAGGGTGGGGAACTTACTGAGTGGCAGGTGAGGGGCCCAGGAGGGAGGCCCATACATCTTCTTGCACATGTGTGGGGAACTGCCGAGCCTAGGAGCCCTGCAAAGTCCAGGCAGGGGGAGGGAATGGGCCCCCATGATTTTTGCTCCGTAAAAAGAACAAGCCCTACCGGTTTGCAAGGGGCTTGTTCTTTTTACTAACATGCAGTGTGGGAGGAGAGTGACAGAGCCGGTACACCGGCAGCAGCGGGTCCCTGTATACAGTGCTCTTGGTTCGGGCCCCTGACGGCAGTACTGCCTGTACTCCCCTGATGGCGGCCCTGCTTGTAGCTTCTGGCCACTGATGCAAAATCTGCAACAGAGCATCATGTGCCAATTATAGTACTGGTCTCTTATAGGACAGATGTGCTCTGAGGCCCCCTTTGGCACCAGGGCGCCAGGGCGACTTTTACCTCTGCACTCCCTATAGCTATGCCCCTACCCACTGGCAAGGCAGCAGTCATATCGTTTTGTCCACCCCAGGGGTTCTGAGAAATGGTTAACATTTTTCAAGTTTTAGTTGAATGTATTTTTCCAATAAAAGACGTGACTGACCCCCATGTCCAGCAAAGGTTACCCTGTTGTTTGTGGGAGGGGAGAGCTGACATATCTATCAATAGGTAAAGGTCGAGTACATACAGTCCTTTCAGTTCTGCCATTATTTGACCTGTATTTCCTCCCTGTCACAAATCATCTGTCTCTATTCTATTACCATTGTTCTTATTTTGCAGTGAAATGTGATGAAAAAAAAAAAAAAAAACAAAGCCTGAAACCCCTGAAACACAACTATAGTCAAATACAAAATCACAGTGAGCATAAATAACTGATATAGGGGGCAGTTTTTAGATTATGCTTTTTTAAATCCTTGGTGCATCTGTTCATGATGCTTTCTCTTAAGGGGGAGGGAGTAAAACTGGTGTTTAACAAAAAACACACCATATGTGGCTGGATTTTATTCTTGGGCACTAGAAAATCTAACTCGGTGTTTTCCAATCAGGGTGCCTTCGGCTGTTGCAAAACTACTACCCCCAGTATCCTCTGACTTACCAAGGCTGTCCGAACATTCAGGGAGTTGTAGTTTTGCAACAGCTGGAGGCACCCTGGTTGGAAACATTTATCTAACTGAACAATTTGTCCTTTTTCAGTCCAGATATCTCCATTAAAGTTCTATTATAAATGACCTTTTTTTTTTAAATCAGTAATAATAAAAATAATAATAACAATCATAGTAATAATAATAATAATAATAATAATGATAATAATACAGATTCATGTTCTTAGTATGGCATGTATTTCAAAGCATTTACATCATAAAAAAGGTATATAAACAAATGCAATTGTTTTAGGACTATCTGAAGGGAAAGTAAGCATATGTTAAAAAGGTGCTTGGACACTACTGCAGAAATCATGAGTATAATACAATTATTCAGAACAAGGCATGATCAGTCTCTGGTGTAATTTAGAATGTTTCCTTTTGCTGACAGTAGGCAGAGATTTTAAAAATGAAAACATTATATAGTAAAGAGTTCCATTCCTTTTCACTATGCTGATTAGGTCATACTGTGATGCAGTACAAATGTATTGTAGCATAATATATCCTGTAAAAAATGTAAAAAATTGAATAAAATGTTCTTCAATAAAAGTATGAAGTTTAAAAAAAAATGTGAAAATGTCCCTTTCCCAATAAAACCCTGTATTATCATCAAAAAAGATCAAAAACACTAATCATATACATAATAGGTATTGCCACATCTGTAATAATGTGTACTATAAAACTATAATGTAAACGGTGAACGGCGTAAAAAAAACCCCGCAAAATTTGCCAATTTTGGAACAAATAGCAGAATAAAAAGATCAAAAGTTAGCATGTATCACAAAAATGATAGCAATAAAAAGTACAGCTCATCCTGCAAAAAATAAGCCCTTACTCAATGGCGTCGGACGAAAAAATGAAAAAGTTACGGCTGTTGGAAAATGAATGGCAGAAAAAGAATTTTGCTCAGAAAAGGAACAAGAACATAGAAAGCTATAAAAAATGTATATCACCATACTCATACTGACCCACAGAATAAATATAACATCATTTTTACCGCACAGTGAACACCATAAAACATTTTTTGATTTTTTTTTACATTTCCCAGTTTTTCACAATACGTTGGAGTTCTTCACAAAAAATGCTGCATGTGTCAACAAAAATGCACCACTTATGTAAAGTACAATATGTCACGAAAAAACTATCTCAGAATCGCTCCGCTCAGAAAAGTGTTCTAAAGTTATTACCATTTAAAAACACACGTCAATAAAAAAAAAAGAGCCTGGTCATTAAAGTAAAAAATGTGTCCGTCCTTAAGGGGTTAATGTGAATTGAGCATGTAAAACTACTCAGTTCCAAGAATAAAAAAAAAAAGGTGTGTTACAGGATTTTTCAAGTCAAGTTATAATACTGTGTAAAATGTTTTATTATCTTTTCTTTATCCCGTTTTTCACGCATGGGACCCACACCCGGAAATGCTATTTTTTTATTTTTTTTATTTACTGTTGTCTCTAACATTTCCCTGCATTCCATGTGGTCAAAGTAAATATGTCATAAGTCACATGGTCTCCAAGGGTGTGTGGCTATACAGCAGTGGGAGGGTGGATAGCATTACTTTGGTAAATCCCTTCTACCCTGCCATCCACCCACCAGCATAGCCACACCTTCTGAAGACCATGTGACTTATGACATATTGTCTTGCATGGAATGTTAAGAAAGGTCAAATAGCAGCAATAAAATGTGGGTTTTGTGCATGAAAACAGGACAAAGTGGCGCGGAGGTAATCAAAGCATATTACACAGTATTATAACCTGGCATCATAGGGTCAAAGGCTGAAGAGAAAAATCCTGGAACATGACTTTAATCAGTCTTGCGCCATATGTTTACGTTGGTGTGCTCGGCCCGCTTCTGGACCTCACTGCACACACAGGGCTGTAGTGGGGAAAACCCTGTGCATCTGCTCCTAGCACATACACAGTGTATTTCCCGCTGCCTGGCAGATTTCTCGCAGCATCAGATACGCTGCATATGCACTGGGGGTGACCATACCCTGAATGCTGAATTCACTTGACAGGTTTTCTTTAGCTTCTTTTTCTGTTAATATTTTATTTTAGGGACCTCTACCCTTGCAAGTGACTTTTATAGGAAAATCTAATAATACAGATTTTTTTCTAATCTGAGGCCTCTCCAGTGTAAGCGACACCAATTTACTAGTGAGCTTTATTTAAGGGGAAAAAAAAACCTTCAACTTGTTTCTGTTTAATCCAAGCAACCATCTCCTTTGCCCCAGATCCCTACGTGAAGACCCACAAGTGGATATTTAGCGCAGTAACTGCTCTTTTTCATTCTATGGCTGTGAAAATCTCTCCTCGGTGATGGAGTGGAGTTCAATTCCATTCAAATGAATAGGATTAATATATTTTAAAGCATGGATTATTCATCTTCTGTGAATAGTAAGTGGGGGGCCCAGGGGTAATGACAGAGGTACCCACAGTTTGCATCTGGCTGTGGAATAAATCTTTTATTCCTTAATATTTCCCTTTATTTCTATAAAAAGTATTCTCAGAGCTGCCTGCAAATCTCTCCACTGCAGTCTCATTTCCATGTAAAAACCAATTCCAATTCTTTCAAGAAGCAATGATAATTCCAATTGGACTAGTTTTTTTTTTTACATTGGAATAGACTCAATACAGAAGCTAAGGTTCACTGATTGAAAGAGACAGAACTGTGCAAGATTACATTGCTAAACACTAATCCTGCACTGTTCCTTGATATGAATGCAAAATAACTATTTTGCCTGAAAATGTATTTTAACCAATCTCTCCTAGATGACACAATTCACAGAGACGGAGGGGCTCGCTATTAACCTGTGTCATGCTGAACCCGTCCCTCTCCTTATCAGTGTTTTAGATATAGGCGGCAGTACTGTCTTTGTTATCTATATTTCGGGAGTAGTACAGTGGGAACTTGATTTAAATATTATGAAGCAGAGATGGAGGAGGATGTTGTCAGTGATATAGTCCTGAATAAAAATGACATATCAACTTATTCAGGAAATGTCAGGCGTGCAAACTAATCTCCCATGTGGCAGTAATAGCTTTAAGTGTATTTAAGAAGTCAATTTACTGAGAGTAACTTTCAGATACATAGTCCTAGGAGATGCACTAGGTAACTATGATACCTATCTGGAGTAGCTTACATGGATCACAAAATGTGGCCACTGTATTGTTACATAAGTTATTAGACCTTTTCATGGTAATAATGCAATTCAAATGTGAAAAAAAAAATAACTTGTCTAATACTCTATGCAATTCTAAGTTGATAAAATGGGGTCCCCCGCTCAGGATCCTTATCTATCGGTAATGGAGGAGAGCTGCTACAAAGGGAACCTTTCCAAGTCCTAACAGTCTATTGATTTCACATGTACAACACAAATATAGAAACATAGCCACACATCCACCATTTGTATTATGATCTTCTTGCTTCTCAGCATAATTTAAAAAAACTAACAGTTTGTTAGCATACATTTTGATCAAAAAGTACAAGCCCACTCGCCAGGTCAAGGCTACCTAGTCAGAGTTGGTCCCTAACCTAACACTGGCATAGCACCAGGCGGTGACCACTGCCTTCGAGACACCATGCTCACAGGGGGAGTGACCCGGTAACCAGGCAGCCCCACTGCTGCCCGACCAAGCCCCTGGCTTTGGGCGGCACCACCACACAGACAAAGCAGCACAGAAACAATGGTCGCCATAGAGAACCACACCAGTGTGAACACCTACCGTGTGCTCCCTACCAGAGGACTGGGAGAATGTTAGGAGGATACCCTTATGCAGTCTCCTGCTAATTAAAAATGCCTGGCCTGAATGGATGGAGTGGAATGGATGATAGAATGGGGTCCCCCAGTCAGCATCCTTATCTATCGGTAAGAGAGGAGAGCTGCTACAAAGGGAACCTTTTCAAGTCCTAGCAGTCTATTGATTTCAATTGGTTTTGATTTCAATGGCAACTGTGTAATGTTTAATTTCTCCTATGGTGGCACTGCAGGAAATTTAAGCACATGCTGTCAGGTTGCCCAAAAGATTACAGGTGATTGATGTGAAGTTCAAGCAGCATGAAACTCTGCAAGCATTGTCATTAAAGGAACTTTTACACCAAAAATACAGCCAGGCCAAGGGCACATTGCAGAAAATAAAATGTTTAAACTTTAATATCTTTTATCTTTGGCACAAAGAGATTAAGCCTTTAGTGCTTAGCTTTCTACCTTAATGATCAGGAAAAGTGCTGATGAGTCACTATGTTCCATGACAGAAAAATAAGCAGCCTTATGGTAGCTGTATAGTCTTCTCTCCTCCCTGCACGGCTAGGAAGAAAGGGAGGAAATGTTAGGTACAGTGGTCCCTCAACATACGATGGTAATTCGTTCCCAACGAGCCATCATTTGTCGAATCCATCGTATGTTGAGGGATTCATGCAATGTAAAGTATAGGAAGCTGTACTCACCTGTCCCACCTCCCACCACTCCCAATGGTGACCCCGGGCATCCGCTGGGCTCTCCTGGTCTTCTCTTGTCCTCCGCTGGGCTCTCCGGTCCTCCGCTGTCTTCCGCAAGGCCTTACTGGGCCTGCGTAGCGACGTCATTACGCTGCTGCGTACGCCGTTACTATTGGATGACGGACGGCGTGCACAACAGCATATTGACGTCACCGGAGAGGGCCGAAAAGACACCGGAGGACCAGCGCTGGACCCGAAGGGCACCCCAGAGCATCGTGGAGAGGTAAGTAATACTTACCGCACCACACGGGGAACATTAAGCACTTAATGCGATGGCCCCGACATAAAAAAGCATTGTATGTTGATGCTGACATCGACATGCGATGGCCTCTGAGAGGCCATCGTATGTCGATTTGATCATATGTCGGGGCCATCGTAGGTCGGGGGGTCACTGTATCTGCCTAAGACACCACCTCCTACCAGGTAAGGAAAGGCACAATTACTGGCACTGGGGAATCCAGGACACATCCCACAATTCCTCAGCCAAGTATCACTTTATCATTGTTCTCAAGATATGCATGGAGTTGAAAACTGTAGTGGAGCATGGAGCAAAGAGCTATAAGCTCCTTGCCCAGCCACTCACTCTTGTAGGCCAGAGGCTGCTTTATGTCTGCAGTCTGACTAACTTATTACATCTGCATTCTGGTTAGTCTTCTTTTCCCCCCAACTTAATTCTGGTCAAAAAGGGGCATTGTTAAAAGGGGATTATACCTGCCTACCTAATAAAGGATGTACCTAAATATCTAATATGAGAGGTTTTCCAACATATAACATATTAAGGCTTACCTAAATACTGTACCTAATATGAGTAACCCATAGGAAAATCAAAAAAGGCAATGTCAAATTGCAATGTTTGTACATTTTATCTCCCCAAAAAACAGAACAAAAGTACATCAAATTATGTACCTCAAAATTGCATCAATTAAAACTACAGGTTTCCCTGTAAAAGCCAAGCCCTCACACAATTCACATGACTAATATACAAAATGTATGGCTCAAGGAATATATCTGGCAGTGCAAAAATAAAAAAATTATAGGTTTTATTTTTGTGTAAAAGTAGTAAAACATTATAAATATGTACCCCAAAATGGTAATGTGTACCCCAAAATGGTAATGGAAGGTAATGGTAGGTTATGTTAAAGTTTTGTGTGGCTTATTTCAAGTTTTAAAAATGACAGAATGTTTTTGGGCATGTTTTTATTCCAATATGAATTTTTATTAAGTTTCAAGGTCAAAGAATAATACATACATCAGCATGTAGCATGGATGAAAAAAAGGAAAAAAGGCGGGTGTCATACACTCATACAAGTGTATAAATCAGAACACATAAATAACAACAAGTGGGAACCTGAGCATAACAATTTGTCAGGTACCAACCGCTATTGCTCTGCACTAGTCGGTATGAAGTAGCGTGGGGACTATGTGGCGATACTGGCATAGGAAGTGGCTCGAGGGCCGCTACTTAATGCAATGGGGAGGTAGAAAAATGAACAGGAAGAAGAGAAGTGCGGGGGGAGAGAGAGGAGTGGAAAAGGAAAAGCGTACAGGTGGGAAGGACAGGGATAGAAAGAGGGAAGGACCTAAGAGAGAGAACATAGGACTTACCAGATGGCCCAAAACACTCCAGGAGCCCCTCCGACACAAAATGGGGTTCATTGAAGTAGTCGGAGAAGGGGGGGAAGTCAGTCCAGTGAGCTAAAGGCTTGTGACCCTTGATTAAAGAGCGTCAGAGGAGGGCGTCAAGTCAGGACAAATCAGTCAAATGTTGTTGTTTTTTTGTTTTTTTTTTGCAAGTGGACCTTTTTGAACATTTTCAGATGATTTTCATCCTTTTTTTTCTACAACAAATTTTATTGTGCAATTTGCAAACTAGTTATATTGGGGAAAAAATTGCAAAAAAAAAAAAAAGAAACAATGGCCCAAAAAGGATGTTGCATTTCATTTTTTTGGCAATTAGAATGATGTTTGAAATGTTTTACTGTAGGTGCATTATTAATCAGAAATTAATCCATTGCTTTGGAAAGGTTGGCCCAGACCCGAACATAGCCCTAACTTTACCAGTCAGTTTTCCTCTTGTCCCTAAAGCATACACTTGTGTCGGTACTACCCCTATAGCCGGATATGCTATGCAGGTTGCAGCTTGTTTAGACCCGGAATATTAAAATTGGAGGCCAATTTCCACTAAAGAGCTACTGCTAGGTGATGTTCCCTGACCAGAGGCCAGAGCCTCACTCACAAACATGTGGTTTAGGTATCTCCTCTGAGAACTTGGGTGGGGAAAGAACAACCCTTACCCCTTAATTTGCTGAGGGGTCGACATGTGACATGTTACCATTGCATGTTCAGTGCATGCAAAAGACATATACATATTTATATGTAAAACAAGCGCTTTCCTATAGCAATACATATAAAACTGAGACCGAGCTAGAGATCTTTGAGGCAAAAACCACCCAAACAGTGTCCATGGTAGCAAATGGTGACCCACTTCCAGGACACCAAAAATACAGGAGCAGTCCTCTAAGAGTACTTATTGAGATCACACTTTAACCCCTTAAGGACGCTGGGTTTTTCCGTTTTTGCATTTTCAATTTTTCTTCATCACCTTCTAAAAATCATAACGCTTAAAATTGTGTACCTAAAATTCCATATTATGGCTTATTTTCTGTGCCAGCAATTCTACTTTGCAGTGACATTAGTCATTTTACCAAAATATCCATGGCGAAGCAGAAAAAAAATTCAATGTGTGACAAAATTTATGAAAAAATGCAATTTTGTTAATTTAGGGGGCTTCCGTTTCGAGGCAGTGCATTTTTCGGTAAAAATGACATCTTATCTTTATTCTGTAGGTCCATACGATTAAAATGATAACCTATTTATATAGGTTTGATTTTGTATTACTTCAAAAAAAATCCTAACTACATGCAGGAAAATGTATACTTTTAAAATTGTCACCACGATGGTCCCGATCAGCCCGACTGAGCTGCCGGGAAGCTTTCACTTTCATTTTAGACACGGCATACAAATTTGATCGCTGCGTCTAAAGGGTTAATAGCGCGCCACACAATGATCAGTGCCGTACGCTATTAGCCCAGGGTCTCGGCTTTCATTTGCCGCTGGGACCGACCCGGTATGACCCTGTGACCCGCGTGACCCCGCGTTATATACCTGGATCGGGCGCCAGGCAGACAGATACACCCTGCGTCCTTAATAGGTTAAGGCGAACCAACATAATTGTTTAGATAAATAAAATAAAGATTCCTATATACGTCTGGAATATTGACTAGGTACTAGAATATTAAAGGAGTACTCAAGGATATAAAAAATGTATCCTCTATCCTAAGAATAGGGGATACATTCCAGATCGTAGTGGGTTTGACCGATGAGATTGTCGCATACGGGGCCCCGGCTCTCTGTCCAAATGGCGTGTGTCATGCACAGCACAAAGCGGCGGCCGAGACCTCCCATCAATGCAGCGCTATGGCAGAGCTGGAAATTGCTGAATGCAGCTCTCCGGCTCTCCCATAGAGATGTATTGAGGGGATATGTAAGCTGCCGCTTTGTGAGGTGGTCGAACACGCCCCCTTCCTGTGGACTACTGGGACCCCGTACATGAAATTGTGGGGGGTCCCATCGCAACACACGATAGGGGATACTTTTATTTATACCAAAATACTCTTTTAACTAGGCACCAAAAGTCAAAATTCCAGGAATATGTAGGAATCTTGATTTTATTTCATTAATCCAAACATCTATTTTGGTCAACCTAAAGCTGTGATTTCAAACAAGTACACTTACAGGACGACACCTGTATTTCTCTTTTCTCTTCTTATCTGTTCTCTATTTTCAATCTCCTATTTGGGAATCCTGAGATAATAGAGGGGGATTATCTACTTCCTAGCAACCGAGTGTCTTCCACCCTGGAGGACCTGGCAAGTCCATTCATTACACGTACAGTCATGTAATTTCAATGGGGACTGTGGAGGGCTTTATTTGCCTGGTTAAGAGATGCAGGGAAAGATTTGCTGCCTATTTTCCCTACAGATAAAGGATGAGAATAATGATTGATATTCAGTTATTTAGTCAAAGTCATATATAAGAAAGTTTAGATATGCGTAATGTATATGCTTGTGCTGTACAATTAATATTTTGGTGTACATTTATTCACGGTTACTTAGGCAACACATATAGTAATTATAGATCCGGGTCCTGTTTTTCCATATGTCTCTGATCTTACATTTTGTATAATTTCCTCATTACAGATAATTGTATTCTTCCATAAAAGATCATACACCAACTCTAGAGCCCTAGATAAACATATATAACAATACACATATATTTCCCTTCATAGCATCATTCTACTTCTTCTAATATATTTGTTGTCCCACAGTTGGGGCATAATAGCCTGGGGAATTATCTTGCTGTGATAGATATCTGAAACCAGAACTTTTATCTTCACTGGATACAGAATATACAACGTCATATATAATACAGTAGTATACACTGCTCAAAAAAAAAAAAAATAGGGAACACTTAAACAACACAATGCAACTCCAAGTCAATCACACTTCTGTGTGACAATCTGATTGTCTGATTGACAATCAATTTCCCATGCTGTTGTGCAAATGGAACAGACAACAGGTGGAAATTATAGGCAATTAGCAAGGCACCCCCCCCAATAAAGGAGTGGTTCGGCAGGTGGTGACCACAGACCACTTCTCAGTTCCTATGATTCCTAGCTAATGCTTTGGTCACTTTTGAATGCTGGTAGTGCTTTCACTCTAGTAGTAGCATGAGACGGAGTCTACAACCCACACAAGTGGCTCAGGTAGTGCAGCTCATCCAGGATGGCATATCAATGAAAGCTGTGGCAAGAAGGTTTGCTGTTTCTGTCAGCATAGTGTCCAGAGCATGGAGGCGCTACCAGGAGACAGGCCAGTACATCAGGAGACATGGAGGAGGCCATAGGAGGGCAACAACCCCGCAGCAGGACCGCTACCTCCACCTTTGTGCATGGAGGAGCAGGAGGAGCACTACCAGAGCCCTGCAAAATGACCTCCAGCAGGCCACAAATGTGCATATGTCCACTATATGAGGGCTCGACGTCCACAGGTGGGGGTTGTGCTTACAGCCCAACACTGTGCAGGATGCTTTGCATTTGCCAGAAAACCCCAAGATTTATTAAATTCGCCACTGGCACCCTGTGCTCTTCACAGATGAAAGAAAGTTCACACTGAGCACATGTGACAGATGTGACAGAGTCTGGAGATGCGGTGGAGAACATTCTGCTGCCTGCAACATCCTCCAGAATGACCGGTTTGGCGGTGGGTCAGTAATGGTGTGGGGTGGCATCTCTTTGGGGGGCCGCACAGCCCTCCATGTGCTTGCCAAAGGTAGCCTGACTGCCATTAGGTACCGAGATGAGATCCTCAGACCCCTTGTGAGACCAAATGCTTGTGTGGTTGGCCCTGGGTTCCTCCTAATGCAAGACAATGCTAGACCTCATGTGGCTGGAGTGTGTCAGCAGTTCCTGCAAGAGGAAGGCATTGATGCTATAGACTGGCCGGCCCATTCCCCAGACCTGAATCCGATTGGGCTCATCTGGGACATCATGTCTCGCTCCATCCACCAACACCACGTTGCATCACAGAATGTCCAGGAATTGGCACATGCTTTAGTCCAGGTCTAGGAGGACATCTCTCAGGAGCATGCCGAGGTGTAGTAGGGAGGTTATATGGGCACGTGGAACAACACACACTACTGAGCCTCATTTTGACTTGTTTTACGGACATTACATTAAAGGGGTAATAAGGATAGGGGATAAGGTGCCTGATCGCGGGGGTCCCACCACTGGACATCGCTCCGGGTCTGATGACTGATGACTGATCACGGGGCCAGAGTATCATGACATCACGGCTCCACCCCGTGTGATGTTACGCTCCACCACCTCAATTCTCTGCCCCGTGGCGGCTGTCACTCCCCCCTCCCATAGGCTTGCATTGAGGGGGCGGAGCTTGATGTAACACGGGGGCAGAGCCGTGACATCACAGAACTCCGGCCCTGTGATCTTGAGTCTTCAGACCCGGAGCGATGTTCGCTCCAGAGGCTGATGATAACGGAGTGCTGCATGAAAGGTTGCAGGGGTCCCTAGCCGTGAGACCCCCGCGATCAAGCATGTTATCCCCTATCCTTTGGATAGATGAGAAGTTGTCTTAGTGCCGGAGTACCCCTTTAAAGTTGGATCAGCCTGTAGTGTGGTTTTCTACTTTGATTTTGAGTGTGACTCCATATCCAGACCTCCATGGGATGATAAATTTGATTTACGTTGATCATTTTTGTGTGATTTTATTGTCAGCACATTCAACTATGTAAAGGCAAAAGTAATTCATACGATTAGTTCATTCATTCAGATCTAGGATGTGTTATCTTAGTGTCCCCTTTATTTATTTTGAGCAGTGTATATTTACCATTCCTTCCGGTAGTCCTCTGAGTTTCCCAGTATCACAGTTGTTGGCGGTGAATCATCTGGTAGTCACAATACAAATGAAATCTGCTTGTTGATACATAAAAGAAATAGTTTGAATTTCTATAGCACTGAAAAGGGTCTTCTACTTGAAATTCCTTTGTCTGTGCATGAGCGAAGTCACAATTTTTCTGACATCTATTTATTTCTTGTGTTGTGAATTTTGAGAAACACTCTAAAAGCAGATATGGAGACACATTCATTTTTTTTTTCCTTTATAGTAAACACGGCTCTTTACTTCGCAGACTAAGTCTCTGTTCCATGGGATTTGCCAATTGAATGAGAAGCTAAATGGATTTTTAAAAGCATAAGTTCATACTCAGCTTTTTTTGTGAAAAAGGCAAGTTTCTCATGGCTTTATTAAAAGATTGCATGCATATTTCGGCAGCTAGATTTACTTAAATGTCTGAAGTCAACTCTAAAATGTATGGCATACAAAGACATTTGGTTTGCAGCACTTATGTGGCTTTTCTCAATGCCCTTATTTTTTTTTCATTTTTTTTTTACTTACCACACTCTGGTATGACTTTTTTTTTTTATATAATTTTGTTTCCAAAGACTTCTCTGTGGGATGCCAGGAAAAATACATATTTTTGGGGCGGTCCAGGCTCCAGGGGCCGGACATCTAAAATGGCGGATCCACATGTGAGGACATGGGGCAAGGAATCCTGGTTAGGTGGGAACAAGGGTCGGCTAGATGACCCTGAATCACATGCAGTATGACGCCTATCAGCAGCTAGTCACCCCTGTGATGTCACAGCCTTATATAATCAACACAAAGAAGATCCCCAGGGGTAACTGACCAAATGCTAAAATAGCAAAATACCAATGAAACAGATGCATTTACATGGATCAATAATTATGCTTTATTACAAGAATTTAGACAAACAATTCAAAGAACAATACATGATAACATCAATTAAAATCATAAGATGACCAGTAGGAAATTCCAAAAATATCAGTCCAGTGGACAAGAACCAAAAGGTGAGGGCTGGGACAAATGAGAAAATATATACATGTAGCAACTGGATCAATTGGTGATCTTTGAGTAAAAAAACTACAAAAAAGTTGCAAAAAATGGCAGCATAGAGTAATAAACAGTCAACAAAGTGCAGCTTGGTATAAAGTGCAATACATAAAGTGCATGAGTCAGGCTCCTGACTACGGAGCTATACCAACACTAAAGTGCAATAGTAAAGTATGTATATGCAACACTAAGCTCCATCTGAGTTACCAAAGGTTGGTAGCGAGGTAAAAAAAAAAGTGTATAAATAAGAGACAAAGGTAAAGGAAGAATGTGTAGAATATGTAAAAGCTTAGAATATAATATATACAACTGCATATGAAAGACAAGCATACATCAGCATAGTAACTAACATAGCATAACATATACACCTGGTGTGAGAGACCTAGCCAGCCACCGGACCCGACTTTTCACCTGACACTTCAACTGGGGTATGAGCCTTGTATAATCAGTAGCCATCTTGCGGCCAGTCACATCAGCATTCTATTGCAGAGATAGAGGGACAGAGAGCAGTGTGTTGCATAAAGGAGTGAGATTGAGAGAGAGTGCAATTTTGGGTGTAGTACACAGCGACTGTGTGCTGCAGCACTGGTGTGTACAACAATTGAAAAGCTAATAGTAGCCAGCCAGTTAAGATGTGCAGAGCACTAAAAGCGTATTGTCCTCTATGAAGTGTAGCCTATGCGTACATCTAAGTAGTGTACAATTTTTTTTTTCCTGTTAAAGTCTTAAGGGCCTAGATACTGTGAAAGGCCAGGCAAAAGTACACACCTGCTGGTGTTGTAGACAAATACTGTTTTAAGCATACTGGAGCACATTGTCCTCCCCTCATAAGTGCATAGCACATACGTGCATCTAAATGGTGTACCATTTTGTTCCTGTTAAAGTCTTAAGGGCCTAGATACTGTGAAAGGCCAGCCAAAAGAACACACCTTCTGGAGTTGTAGAAAAATACTGTTTTAAGCATACTGGAGCGTATTGTACTCCCCTCATATACGCACAAAGTATGTAAATAAGAGAAGTGCTAGGACATGCACAGAGGAGTGGCAGAGGCCTAAATTCATCAGGCAGAGGTCGCAGCAGACTAGGGGCGATTGGCAGCAGGAGTCGCAGCAGGAGGCCTGAGCTCCCGGTATCAGCTAGCGGTTGTGTCTCGACCAGAAACCCATCTGCAGTAATCGATTGGTTAAAACGGTCATCCACTTTATCACAAATGACATCTGACACCCCCAATGAACAGTCAGTGGGTTCCTCAGACACAGCCCTCAGTTAGCATGGCCCGTAAGCAGTCCATGTCCTCCCATTGCCTCTGTCCTATGCTGTTCCCTCCCCCACAGAAGTATCTTATGTTGTGGTTTCAGCTCCACTATTTAGTGAGGACGACCTACTAGAGGACAGTCCGCAGCTACTGCCCAACCAAGAAGTGGAGGAGACATCTGCTGCTTCCTCCGCTAGGCGGGCAAGTAGTGATGAGGAGAGTGGGGTGGGAGGTGGTGTTGCGAGACACCGTTGAGGAACCTGAGGAGGACATCAGTGATGTGCAGACACAACTCGATGATGATGAAGCTGATTGCACATCGGAGCTGGGTGCAGAAGGGGCTTCATCATCATCATCATCATCAGAAGAAGAAGAAGAGGGTTGCAGGTTGCCCGTGAGGCAGCAGCTGAGCCAGCAAGGTGGTAATATGGTAGGCAGTCAGCATGGTGACACAAGTGGAAAGTCTGGAGCCAAACATTCCCGGGGTAGACCACCTGCTTTGTGGCAGCCTACCTTCCCGGGAGGTAGTGAAACAGGGGTTCCTGGAGTCGGCAGCAGTAGCAGTGAATCAGTGCGGACTGTTGGTGGGAAAATCAGCTGCTCGGCTGTGTGGCAGTTTTTCATAAAGCATCTGGAGAATGATAACCTGGCCACATGCAAGATGTGTCTGCAGAAGTTGAAGTGTGGCCAGGATCCCAATGTTGGTACCACAGCCCTGCATCAACATATGCAGCATCACTATAAAGCGGCCTGGGAGAACCATGACTCCAATGTGGTGGTCCAGCCTGCTGCATCATCCAGTGGCATGCCGCTCCCTCTTTCAGCCAGCCAAGGCTTCACCACCTCAGCTGAAGGGAGCTGTGTGTCATACCCATCTTCTGTTACTCCATATGCTCCTGCTTCTCCTTCTTCGAGTCAGTCATTCTGCCACCAATCCATCGGTGAAGCCATGTCCAAGAGACAACAGTATGTGCCCAATGGCGCAGAAGCTGAAAGTGCTTATGTCCAAGTTGCTGGTGCTGCAGTCCCTCCCTTTTCAAGTGGTGGACTCTGCACCTTTCAGAGAACTGATTGTTTGTGCCGAGCCAAGGTGGAGAGTCCCAAGCCGTCATTTCTTTCCGAAGAAGGCAGTACCAGTCCTGCACAATTTTTTGGAACAGAAGGGCCAGTCCTTGAGCCTATCAGTGTGTACCAAAGTGCACGGCAGCACTGACATGTGGAGCTGTAACTATGGTCACGAACAATACATTTCCTTTATGGCCCACTGGGTGAATGTGGTTCCTGCACAGCCACAACAGCAACTTGGACAGGTCACGCCGCTTCCGCCTCTATGGTCTCAGGCCGTTGGTCCTGTGGCAGTGTGTGACTCCGGTTCCTCATCCTCCACCGTTTCCTTAGTTTCCACTGCATGGACAAGTCTCAGTGCCCCTCCAGCATATCATGTGTGCAATGCACGGCGATGTCATACTGTTCTTTGCATGGTTTGCCTTGGCGAACAGTCACACAAGGGAGGACCTGCTAAAAGTAATTCATCAAGAAATCGAATCATGGCTTACTCCACGAAAACTGGAAATGGGAACCATGGTGACCGACAACGGGAAGAACATCTTGTCTTCGCTGCGACATGGAAGCCTGAGACATGCACCCTGCATGGCACACATGTTCAATCTGGTTGTCAAGCGGTTCGTGAAGTGTTCCCCCCCATCTACAAGACATCCTAACAATGGGAAGGAAACTTTGCATGCACTTCAGCCACTAGTAAACAGCAAAGCACACCCTCCTTGAGCTTCAGCGTCAGAATGGTATCCCCCAATATAGTCTGATTTGCGACATTTCCACACATTGGAATTCCACCCTCCATATGTTGGACTGACTATATGAACAGAGAAAAGCCATCACCGATTTATTGATGATCCAAGCGGATAGGGGGACTCCTCTGTGTAACCTCAATGTCAACCAGTGGCAGCTCATACGTTACACCTGCCATTTGCTCAGGCCCTTTGAGGAAGCCACCTTATTAGTCAGTCACCAGGATTACGGGATGAATTGCATAATTCCATTGCTTCATTTACTACAACACATGTTGGAAGCGATGGCTGGTCAGGGCACTGGCGAAGTGGCACCTAAATCTCACGGCCACAGGAGCCCTGTGGGGGCTGAACTGGAGGAGGGGGAGGGGCACAGGGGAGCGCAGTTTAGGTTTTTCAAGGCATGCAGTTTTTCTAGTCATCTGACAGGAGAGGAGGAGCAAGAGCAGCCAGAGGAGCTAGAGGGTTATGAGGAAGGCAAGACATGGGACCCTGACACATTGTGGTAGTATGCAGCAGCGATGTAGGCTGGGAGTCCCTCCGAGTCACCCGCACAAATGGCACAATGCATGTTCACTTGCTTGCATAGTGACCGCCAAATTGTCACCATTTGTCTCCCTATTTCCACCTATAAACACTGCCATTTCCCAGGGTTTTTAGGTGGAAATAGGGAGAGTTTCCTATGTGGGGCTGCCCTTTTTTTTAGCAAGTAACACATTCCAAGAAGGGAATTAATAATGCGCAAGTAGGGCCTTACAAGGGAAGTTTTTACTTCAACAGGTTACAGTGAACCACACTTTGTTCCCTTCCACCTTTTAGAGGTCTTTGCATCACATCAATACATGGTGGTGTAGGTGGCACATGGTGTTTTTTACACACCTTTCCTTTTGTTTGATTTAAAAAAAAATTTGGGTACATATATTTAATCCTAAACCATCAAACATAATGGAAGAGGCAGAAGATTATTTACTGAGGCAAATAAACAAGGCAGCAAATCAGAATGAGGTGATAATAATGGGGGACTTTAAAGGGGTTATCCACCATAAGGGGATTTTAGTACTTACCTGCCAAATAGTAATGTACATGCTTAGGAAGGATCTGCGCTTGTCTTGGGGCTAAATGGCTATGTTGTGAGATTACCACAACACTGTGGCTAGCTTTTTGTGAACTAGTATTTCCTGTTTCAGTTTTCTTTTTTTTGACTACAAATCCTATAATTCCCTTTTCCTCCCTCCCACACATCATTCACCCCACCCATTGAAACATAAATGAGCTGCATCCATTCAAAGACCTGTGATTTTCAATCAGGGTGCCTACAGCTGTCGCATTAGCTCAAGATTGATCTCTCTCCCACCATGCAATCACTCCACCCATTGAAGCAGACAGGCTCCCTGTCATCAGCTGACTAGTGAGTCAGGTCTCGACCGCATTGCAACGTGGGAAAAATTTGAGACAACAGTCATTTTGTATGCTGCTAAAAATAAATATTCTGTTGAAAATCACAGAAGAATTGTGAGAAAACCATCACACACAGGTACAGGCACTATATTATGAACTACACTAACTTTACAGCCCCTGTAGCATAGTCAAAAAAATTATAATAATCCTGGAATACCCCTTTAACTATCCTGATATAAACTGGGAGACTGAGACCTGTGAATCTCATAAAGGAAACAGGTTTCTGACTATAGCTAAAGACAATTATCTGTCCCAAATGGTGCAGGGCCCGACCAGAGGGGGCACCCTACTAGACTTAATATTAAACAACAGACCTGACAGAGAAACTAATGTGCAAGTAGAAGGATACATAGGAAATAGTCATCATAATATAATACATTATAACTTGTTCTTCAATAAGGGAACCTCACGACGGGCCACAAAAACAATGGGGGAGATTTATCAAAACATGTCCAGAGGAAAAGTTGACCAGTCGCCCATAGCAACCAATCAGATTGCTTCTTTCATTTTTAACAAGGCCTCTGCAAAATTAAACAAGTGATCCGATTGGTTGCTATGGGCAACTGGGCAACTTTTCCTTTGCACAGGTTTTGATAAATTTCCCCCAATGAACTTTAGGAAGGCAAAGTTTGATCAACTCAGAGAAGCCCATAACAATATAAATTGGGATGATGTCCTCAAAAGCAAGAATACTGACACTAAATGGGACACTTAAAAATGACTTACATTTTTACTCTAAGATGTGTATACCTTATGGGAATAAAAGGGTCAGGAACAAAAGAAAACCAATGTGGATGAATAAAAATGTTAAGGGAGCAATAAATGATAAAAATAAATCATTTAAACTACTAAAACAGGACGGCAGTGAAGAAGCATTAAAAAACTATAGAGAAAAATGTAAAATATGTAAAAAACTGATAAAGCCACAAACATAGAGACAGAAAGACTCATTGCCAAAGAGAGTAAAACTAACCTTAAAATTTAAAAAAAAAAATGGCATACTATTTTGGAGACCACACCCCTCAAGGAACGCAACAAGGGGTACAGTGAGCCTTAACACCCCACAGGCGTTTCACAACTTTTCGTTAAAGTTGGATATGTACATAATTTTTTTTTCCACTAAAATGCTGGTTTTACCCAAAATTTTACATTTTTACAAGGGGTAATAGGAGAAAATACCCCCCAAAATGTATAACCCAATCTCTTCTGAGTATGGAAATACCCCATGTGTGGACGTCAAGTGCACTGCAGGCGAACTACAATTCAGAAGAGAAGGAGTCACATTTGGCTTTTGGAAGGCAAATTTTGCTGAAATGGTTTTTGGGGGGCATGTCCCATTTAGGAAGCCCCTATGGTGCCAGAACAGCAAAAAAAAAAACATATGGCATAGTATTTTGGAAACTACACCCCTCAAGGAACGTAACAAGCAGTACAGTGAGCCTTAACACCCCATAAATGTTCATTAAAGTCTGATGTGAAAAGGAAAAATTAAATTTTTTACACTAAAATACTGGGGTTACCCCAAATTTTTCATTTTCACAAGTGGTAATAGGAGAAAATGTCACCGTAAATTTTGAAATACATTTCTTTGGAGTAAGGACATATTACGTAATAGGACGTAAACTGCTCTGCGGGTGCACACCAGTTCCTAGAAGAGCAGGAGCGCAGTCAGGAACCTTGAGCATTTACATAGCTGCCTATGGAGCCAGAAAAGTGGGACCCCCCTCAAGGAGCATTAAATGGGGTAATCCAAGTTTCAAAAGCGGGGTGCAGTGGGCCATAAAATAATAAAATAGGTTATGTTCCCAGAATGATGACCCAGAGCATAGCCAAAACTAAATCACAAACCGTTATAAAAAAAAAATTGTTGCGGCACAAAAAAAAAAAAAAAAATTAGGGAGCCAAATGCAGCACCCTGAAGCCCTAATAGGGCCCGGGTTTCACTGCAAAATGTGCGGCAGACCCTTGAGGACCTATAAGGGGGTCAGGAGGGGGGGGATTTTTCTTAACTTTTTTTTTACTTTTGCTTTATTTTACCTCCTACCTGTCCCTTTACTATGAATCTGACCCTGCAATATACAGCAGCACTTCAGCCTTGAGGGGCACAAATCTCAGCATAGGGGGGGTCCCTGGCTCTTTCTCTCAGCTCTGCCCGCTGACTGAAAGAGGTGGGCAAGCAGAGCTGAAAGAAGGGGACATTAACCCCTCCTCTACCGGATGCTATTGGTCGGACGATCAACAGTAGTGCTCCTGGGGAGGTGGCGGGATCGCCACCTCCCCCTAGCTACAGGAGGTGATTGGAGGTGTATAGTATACTGCCGATCACCTTCTAATTCCAGGTCATTGGGTCACACGTGACCTGTATGACTGGAATCGCCGCACATCATCGGTGTGAATTCACCGGCGATTTGCGGTGATCGCCGACATGGGGGGGTCTCAGGACCCCCCTGGGCATTGTCACGGAATGCCTGCTGCACAATTTCAGCAGGCATCCTGGTCCTGTCCCCACCCAGCGCGCGGTGGGGACCGAAATTCCCACGGGTGTACAGGTACGCTCTGTGTCCTTAACCCCTTCCCGACCTATGACATACCTGTACGTCATGGGTGGCAAGGTGTTCCTGACCCATGACATACAGGTACGTCATGGACATTACTGCCGCTACTCGCGGCATCCCGCAGCGCCCGGAAAGATGGTGGCTATCACTGATAGCCAGCCATCTTACCGTGCGACCACGGGGGGTTTCGTCCCCCACCCCCCCCCCCCAGCGATCGCTGCTATCAGCTGGTCAAATCTGACTAGCTGATAGCAGCGTTTCGCTATCAGAATACTTAGCAGCGCGGTGTGTGAGTCCCGATCACGGGGATCGGGACACACACCGCTCTGCTAAGTGTCCCTGACCCGTCCCCCGGCGTCACTTACCCGTCGGAGCGGTGTCCCGAGCGGTCGCGGCGTCCTCCGTGCGGTCCCGGCTGCGCTGCATCCCGGAGGTGAGTTTCCGGCAGCAGTGCGGCATCTTCATTGGCAGCAGTGAGATCGCCGTAAAGCGATCTCACTGCTGCCTCTGAGAGTTTCAAAACTGCAACTCCCAGCATGCCCAGACAGCCTTTGGCTTTCTGGGCATGCTGGGAGTTGTAGTTTTGCAACATCTGGAGGTCCACAGTTTGGAGACCACTGTATAATGGTCTCCAATCTGTGCTCTTCCAGATGTTGCAAAACTACAAATCTCAGCATGCTCAGTCTGTCCAGGCATGCTGGCAGTTGTAGTTCTCTAACATCTGGAAGAGCACAGATTGGAGACCATTATACAGTGGTCTCCAAACTGTGGACCTCCAGATGTTGCAAAACTACAACTCCCAGCATGCCCAGACTGCCCAAGCATGCTGGAAGTTGTAGTTCGGCAACATCTGATCCTTCAGATATTGCCGAACTACAACTTCCAGCATGCCTTGGCAATCTGGGCATGCTGAGAGTTGTAGTTTTGCAACAACTGGAGGCACACTAGTTGGGAAACATTGTCCGTTTCCTACCTCAGTGCCTCCAGCTGTTGCAATTGTTGCAAAACTATAACTCCCAGCATGCACTGACAGACCATGCATGCTGGGAGTTGTAGTTTTGCAACAGCCGGAGGCACACTGGTTTGGAAACACTAAGTTTGGTTGCAAAACACTTGAAAGTTTATTACTTAACTTAGTGTTTCCAAACCAGTGTTCCTCCAGCTGTTGCAAAACTACAACTCCCAGCATGCACGGACAGCCAAAGGGCATGCTCGGAGTTTGCAACAGCTGGATGTTTGCCCCCTCCCCCCAATGTGAATGTACAGGGTACACTCACATGGGCGGAGGTTTACAGTGAGTGCTGCAAGTTGGAGATGGCGCAAATTTTGCGCTGCAGCTCAAACTTCCAGCGGCAAACTTGCTGTGAACCTCTGCCCATGTGACTGTACCCTAAAAACACTACACTACACTAACACTAACCTAAAATAAAAAGTAAAAAACACTACATATACACATACCCCTACACAGCCCCCCTCCCCCCAAAAAATGAAAAACGTCTGGTACGCTACTGTTTCCAAAACGGAGCCTCCAGCTGTTGCAAAATAATAACTCCCAGTATTGCCGGACAGCCATTGACTGTCCAGGCATGCTGGGAGTTTTGCAACAGCTGGAGGCACCCTGTTTGGGAATCACTGGCGTAGAATACCCCTATGTCCACCCCTATGCATATCCCTAATTCAGGCCTCAAATGCGCATGGCGCTCTCTCACTTTGGAGCCCTGTCGTATTTCAGGGCAACAGTTTTGGGACACATATGGGGTATCGCTGTACTCGGGAGAAATTGCCTTACAAATTTTGGGGGGCTTTTTCTTCTTTAACCCCTTATGAAAAGGTGAAGTTGGGGTCTACACCAGCATGTTAGTGTAAAAAAAAAATTTTTTACACTGACATGCTGGTGTTGCCCTATACTTTTCATTTTCACAAGAGGTAAAAGGGAAAAAAGACCCTCTAAATTTGTAACGCAATTTCTCCTGAGTACGGAGATACCCCATATGTGGACGCAAAGTGCTCTGGGGGCGCACAACAAGGCCCAGAAGGGAGAGTGCACCATGTACATTTGAGGCGATTTGCACAGGGGTGGCTGATTGTTACAGCAGTTCTGACAAACGCAAAACAATAAATATCCACATGTGACCCCAATTTGGAAACTACACCCCTCACGGAATGTAATAAGGGGTGCATTGAGCATTTACACCCCACTGGTGTATGACAGATTTTTGGAACAGTGGTCTGTGAAAATGAAAAATAAAATTTTTGATTTGCACAGTCCACTGTTTCAAATATCTGTCAAACGCCAGTGGGGTGTAAATGCTCACTGCACCCCTTATTAAATTCCATGAGGGGTATAGTTTCCAAAATGGGGTCACATGTGGGGGGGGTCCACTGTTCTGGCACCATAGGGGCTTCCTAAATGGGACATGCCCCCCAAAAACCCTTTCAGAAAAACTCACTCTCCAAAATCCCATTGTCGCTCCTTCCCTTCTGAGCCCTCTACTGCGCCCGCCGAACACTTTACATACGCATATGAGGTATTTCCTTACTCAAGAGAAATTGGGTTACCAATTTTAGGGTGATTTCTCTCCTTTTACCCCTTGTAAAAATTCAAAAATTGGGTCTACAAGAAAATGCGAGTGTAAAAAATGAAGATTTAGAATTTTCTCCTTCACTTTGCTGCTATTCCTGTGAAACACCTAAAGGGTTAAAACACTTACTGAATGTCATTTTAAATACTTTAGGGGGTGCAGTTTTTATAATGGGGTCATTTATGGGGTATTTCTAATATGAAGATCCTTAAAATCCACTTCCAACCTGAACTGGGCCCTGTAAAATTACGATTTTGAAAATCTTGAGAAAAATTGGAAAATTGCTGCGGAACTTTGAAGCCCTCTGGTGTCTTCCAAAAGTAAAAACTTGTCAATTTTTTTAATGAAAACACAAAGTAGACATATTGTATATGTGAATCAATATGTAATTTATTTGGAATATCCATTTTCCTTTCAAGCAGAGACTTTCAAAGTTAGAAAAATGCAAAATTTTCTAAATTTTCATGAAATTTTTAGATTTTTTACCAAGAAAGGATACAAATATCAGTGAAATTTTACCCATAACATAAAGTAGAATATGTCACGAAAAAACAATCTCAGAATCAGAATGATAAGTAAAAGCATTCCAAAGTTATTAATGTTTAAAGTGACAGTGGTCAGATTTTCAAAAAATGCCCAGGTCCTGAAGGTGAAAATGGGCTGGGTCATGAAGGGGTTAAGGGGTTAAATAGCAAAAAGGTCAAAAATGAAAGTGTAGGCCCTTTAAAAAATGATGAGGAAGAAATTATAGACGGGGATCAGAAAAAAGCAAATATATTAAAAAATTCTTCTCCACTGTATTTACCGAGGAAAATGAAATGCCAGGTGAAATACAGCGAGATATGGTAAACTCCCCAGTACAGGTCACCTGTCTAACCCCCCTATTTTTTATATTCAGGGACTCTATAGTGACAGATAAGGTTTCCCAGCACTGGTGCATGGCAAATGTGGTGGCAATAGTTAAAAAAGGGCAAAAGGTGACCCTGGGAATTATACGTCTGTTAGTTTAACCTCTGTTGCATGTAAATTGTTTGAGGGTTTTCTAAGGGATGTTATTTTGGAGTATCACTCCATATCAGCATGGGTTCATGAGGGATCGGTCCTGTCAAACTAACCTGATCAACTTTTATGAGGAGGTGAGCTCCAGACTGGACAAGGGGGAATCGCTGGATGTATTATATCTGGATTTTTCCAAAGCATTAGATACATTGCCTCATAAAAGATTGGTGCATAAAATGAGAAGAATTGGGCTGGGGGAAAATGTGTACAAGTGGGTAACTGGCTCGGTGAAAGGAAACAGAGGGTGGTTCTTAATGGTACTTATTTTGATTGGGTGACTGTTACTAGTGGGGTACCACAGGGGTCAGTCTTGGGTCCTATTCTATTCAATATATCCATTAATGACCTTTTAGAGAGGTTGAATAGTAAAGTAGCAATCTTTGCAGATTATACTAAACTCTGTAAAGTGGTTAACACTATAGAGGACAGTGCACTGTTACAAATGGATCTGGATAGGTTGGAGGTTTGGGCTGGGAAGTGGCAGATGAGGTTCAACACTGATAAATGTAAGGTAATGCACATGGGGAAGAAAAATCCGGGCTGGGATTATGTATTAAATGGGAAAACACTTGGGACGACTGACGTGGAAAAGGACTTGGGAGTCTTAGCAGTAAATTTAGCTGTAGTGACCAGTGTAGGGCAGCTGCTGTCAAGGCAAATAAAATATTGGGGTGCATCAATAGAGGCATAGATGCCCACGACAAGGAAATCATTCTACCACTGTACAAATCACTAGTCAGACCACACATGGAATACTGTGTACTGTACTGGGCACCAGTACAAAGGCGGCTCTCTAATTAGGCGATTTAGGCGACCGCTTAAGGCCTCGCGCTAAAAGGGGCCTCGCGGCTGCCTAAATGGTGTAATTAGAGACCTGCGGGCCCCCCTGCCACTATAGCATACTATGGCCGCAGTTCCGAAGGGGATGCTTGTCGCAGGCCTAGCGCTAGTTTCAAAAGCCCCCCCCCCCCCCCGGCGCTAGTCTCAACCCCCCATTCCCTCCCCCCTAGCTTCTACCACCCGCTGCCGAGACGTAAACCCCCTCCCTCCCTCCCCCTCTCAGCGTACACAGCGCACGCAGCGCAGGCACTACAGGCACGCTCCCTTGTAGTGAGCGCAGCCCTGCCTCTGCCAGGACCCTCCTCGCTGATCTTCATGGTAGGGATCGACCAATATTGTTTTTTTTGGGGCCGATACCGATACCGATAATCAGTGCAGGTTAGGGCCGATAGCCGATAACTTATGCCGATATTCCGGTATAAGTTATCGGCTATTTAACCCCCTGCGACACCGCTGCAGATCATTGATTTAAAGCGGGCCCTTTAAATCAATGATCTGCAGTGGCTTTTGCGGGGCCATAGGCCGCCGCCACCACTACCCGCTTCTCTCCCCCTACCTGTCAGGGTGGTCCGGGCCATCCATCCATCCTTGCTGTAGTGTCCGGGGGGCGTTCCGGGTGGAGGGTGAACCGGTCCGGGCTGTCCTTCTTCTCCGGCGGTCATCTTCTCCACTCCGGGCAGGCTCCGGCCTAGTACGCTGCATAGACGCCGCTGCGCAGTGACGCCCGTGCGCAGCGACGCAACTGACGTCACGGCGTCTATGCAGCGTACTAGGCCGGAGCCTGCCTGGAGTGGAGAAGATGACCGCCGGAGAAGAAGGACAGCCCGGACCGGTTCACCCTTCACCCGGAACGCCCCCGGACACTACATGAAGGAAGGATGGCCCGGACCACCCCCATTACGGGTAAGTTTAATTTTTTTTATTGACTCGGAGGGTGGGGGAGGGGCCCGACCGGTATAGCGGTATGGGCAAAAATTCATACCGCCCAGCATCACGGTGGGGGGTGCGACGCGGTGCGGTGGGTCAGGGGTGCGGTGCGGTGGGTCGGGGGTTCAGTGCGGTGGGTCGGGAGTGCGGTGCGGTGAGTCGGGGGGTGGCGGTGCGGGGGGCGGGGCATTATCGGCTTATCGGCAAGGTAATTGCCGATACCGATAATGCCCAAAATCGTGATTATCGGCCGATAATATCGGCCATGCCGATAATCGGTCGATCCCTATTTCATGGTGGCCGCAGGTGAGTGAGGAGGGGTTAATTTAGTTTGGGGTCTGGAGGAGCGGTGGGGGCTTACTTTTTGGCCTGGGGGGGGGTGAGTGGGGGGTTATTTTCGGATCCGGAGGAGTGGCGGGGGGGGGGGGGGGGTCTGATATTCATTTCGGGCCTGGAGGAGCAGGGGGGGGGGGGGCAGGTTAGATTTGAGGTCCGGAGGCAGAGTGTGTATGTATAATGTGTGTGATGTGTGTGTATGTACTGTATGTATGGTGTATGTATGATGTCTGTGTATGTACTGTATGTATGTTGTAGGTATGATGTCTAAGTATGTACTGTATGTATGGTGTATGTATGATGTTTGTATGTACTGTATGTATGGTGTAGGTATGATGTCTGTGTATGTACTGTATGTATGGTGTATGTATGATGTCTGTGTATGTATGGTGTATGTATGATGTCTGTTTATGTACTGTATGTATGGTGTATGTATGATGTCTGTTTATGTACCGTATGTATGGTATATGTATGATGTATGTGTATGTACTGTATGTATGGTGTATGTATGATGCCTGTATATGTACTGTATGTATGGTGTATGTATGATGTCTGTGTATGTACTGTATGTATGGTGTATGTATGATGTCTGTGTATGTATTGTATGGTGTATGTATGATGTCTGTGTATGTACTGTATGTATGGTGTATGTATGATGTCTGTTTATGTACTGTATGTATGGTGTATGTAGGATGTCTGTTTATGTACTGTATGTATGGTGTATGTATGATGTCTGTTTATGTACCGTATGTATGGTATATGTATGATGTATGTTTATGTACTGTATGTATGGTGTATGTATGATGCCTGTGTATGTACTGTATGTATGGTGTATGTATGATGTCTGTGTATGTACTGTATGTATGGTGTATGTATGATGTCTGTGTATGTACTGTATGGTGTATGTATGATGTCTGTGTATGTACTGTATGTATGGTGTATGTATGATGTCTGTGTATGTACTGTATGTATGTGTATGTATGATGTCTGTGTATGTACTGCATGTATGTGTATGGATGATGTGTGTATGTATGGTGTGTTTATGTACTGTATGTATAATGCGTGTTTATGTATGGTGTATGTATGATGTGGGTTTATGTACTGTATGTATGGTGTATGTATGATGTGTATGTACTGTATGTATTATGTGTGTAATCAACATGTATGATGTTTGGAGATGTGTGTAAGCTACAAGGATGTATGTATGATGTGTGGAGATATATTATGCAGGGGGAATCTGGAGGTGGCGGGTGTATGTATGATGTATGTATATGTATGATGTGTGTATGTATGTATGATATATGAATCAGGTGCATGTATGATGTCTGTGCATGAATTATAGATGTTTGTAAGCAACATGCATGCATGTATCTATGATGTGTGGAGATGTGTGTAAGCTAGAAGGATGTATGTATGATGTGTGGAGATGTATTATGCGGGGGATCTGGAGGTTGCGGGTGTATGTATGATGTTTTTATGTATGATGTGTATGCATGATGTGTGTGTTTGTATGTATTATGCATGTGGGGGGCAGAGGCGGCGTGTGTATGTATGATGTGTGTATGTACTGTATGTATGATGTATGAATGATGTGTGTGTGTATGTATGAATGATAGATGTGTGTAAGCAACATGGATGTATGATGTGTGTAAGCTAGAAGGATGTATGTATGATGTGTGGAGATGTATTATGCGGGGGATCTGGAGGTGGCGGGTGTATATATGATGTGTTTATGTAGGATGTATATGTATGTATGTATTATGCATGTGTGGGAGGGGGGGCGGAGGCGGCTTGTGTATGTATGATGTGTGTATATAATGTATGTATGATGTATGAATGATGTGTGTGTATATGTATGATAGATGGGTATAAGATGTGTACATTTATCATACATACATCATACACACAGATATCATACATACACCAGTCTCATACGCATCATACATATGCATATATTGTTCATCAATGTGGGGGGCCAGGAGGTGATTGGGTATGGGTCGGACTTTGGGGTCTGGAGAGTTTGGCAGGGGAGCCTGGAGAGGACTTAGTGGTCTAGGGAGGGGGAAGAGGAGCATGTAGGAGGACTTATGGGTCTGGGGGGGGGGGGGGGGAAGGGGGGTTGGAACAGAGGAGCCAGAAGAAGGACAGAGGGGTCTGGAGGAGGACAGAGGGGTCTGGAGGAGGACAGGTGTGATTCAGATAAACTGAGAAGAAACAGTGTGTAACAGTATTAGTATTATTATTATGAAGGGATTATTATATTTGGAAGGTAGTTAGTGGCATATGTGAGTTATATTCAGAGGGTACAGCGTATAGCATGGTTATTTTTGAGGGTTTATATTCAGGGGTACAGTGGATGGCAGTATTACATTCATGGGCACAGTGTAGCATTATTATATTTAGAGAGCACAGTGTGTGGCAGTATTATGTTCAGAGAGTACAGTATGTGGCAGTATTATATTCAGAGAGTGCAGTGTGTGGCAGTATTATATTCAGAAAGTATAGTGTGTGGCAGTATTATATTCAGGGGGTATAGTAGGAGGCAGTATTGTATTCAGGGGTACAGTGGGTGGCAGTTTTATATTTAGGGGGATAGTAGGTGGCAGTATTATATTCAGGGGGTACAGTGGGTGGCAGTATTATATTCAGGGGGTATAGTGGGTGGCAGTATTATATTCAGGGGGTACAGTGGATGGCAGTATTATATGCAGGGGGTACAGTATTTAACAGAATAATAATGTGAAAGATTATTGTCTTCATACAGAGGATGAGGATCTACTGACAAAGTGAGAACCTATGATGTCCGGGTGTCAGACTCTACAGAGAAGATGGAGCCGGAAGACGTCCTGACGTCTGGACCAGATGAGAAAGAAAAGAAAAAACAACAGAGAAGACGTCACTCAGGTCATTCATATCATTGTGTTTTCTCCTGACTGTCCCATCAGCTATAGTCACTTGTAAGTTCTGCAGTGATGATAGGTGACAATGTAGCCTAATCAGTGGCTCTCCAGCTGTTGCTAAGCTACAACTCCCATAATGCCTGAGGCTCTCCAGACATGATGGGAGTTATAGCTTTATAACAGCTGGAGAGAAACTGGAACCAAGGTGATTTGTGGGGGTCCCAGCAGTTGGACCTCCACTAGAAAAATGAGCTGCTTATTCTTAAATGCCTGGGCCTGTGTTTTGTCTGTCCGGCCCTGCCTGTTAGTCACTTATATAGTTGTGTATTCCCCTGACTACGTCCCATCAGTGCTGTAGTCACTGATATCTTTGTGCGGTCGAGAAAGGGAAAGGAGAGCAAAGAAAAGGGAAGGAGAGCAATAAAAAGTTTTAAGCCAATCCAATGCTTTCCTATGGGAAAGCACTGTGAATGACTGAGATCATCAATTTAGATTATGTCAGACAATTTGGTGCATCCAGCGCTGGCGGACTTGTGCAACTCTGGAATTAAGGTACCTTTTTTCTAAATTTAAAGGGGATGTGGGGTGCCACTATAAGGTCAGGAATACACATTTGTGTTCCTAATTCTATAGTGTTCTTTGAATACCCTGTTGACATTTTTATGAGACACCAACAAGAATAACTAATAAGAGTAGTCAGACACATTTTTTTTTTATCTATGCCCACTGTTTGTGTATCGATATTTTGTAGAATAATTGAATAAGAAAAATAAGATTTCAAGAGCTGTGAATAGTGAGGTTATGACATATATTAAAGTTTGCCTTAAAATATGCAATTTATATAGTTAATTTTAATATAGCCTGCTTACTTTTTTTTTCTTCTTTTTATCATGCTTGGGGGGGCCTCAGATTTATTTTCGCCTAAGGCCTCAAAAAGTCTAGAGCTGCCTCTGCACCAGTGTACAAGAAAGATATAGTGGAGCTGGAGAGGGTTCAAAGACGGGTAACCAGAGTAATACGGGGCACGGGAGGACTATAGTACCCACAAAGATTATCAGAATTAGGGTTATTTAGTTTAGAAAAAAGAAGGCTTAGGGGTGACCTAATAACTGTGTGTAAATATATCAGGGGGCAGTACAGAAATCTCTCCCATGATCTATTTATACCCAGGACTGTATCTATAACAAGGGGGCATCCTCTACGTCTTGAGGAAAGAAGATTTCCATACCAGCACAGACGGGGGTTCTTTACTGTAAGAGCAGCTAGACTATGGAATTCTCTGCCTGAGGAGGTGGTCATGGTGAACTCTGTAAAAGAAGTAAAAAGGGGTCTGGATGCATTTTTGGAGAATAATAACATCACTGGTTATGTATACTAGATTTACATTATGTAAGGAGTGTAGTTTCCAAAATGGGGTAACATGAGGGGGGGTCCATTGCTCTGGCACTATGGAGGCTTTGTAAACACACTTGGCCTTCAATTCCACACAATTTTCTCTCCAAAAGCCCAATGGCGCTCCTTCTCTTCTGAGCATTGTAGTTCACCCACAGAGCACTTTACATCAACATATGGGGTATGTTCTTACTCATAAGAAATGGGGTACTAATTTTGGGGGCATTTTTCCTATTTTCCCTTGTGAAAATGAAAAATTTTGGGTAACACCAGCATTTTAGTGAGAAACATTTTTTTTTTCATTTTCCCATCCAAATTTAACAAAAATTCTTCAAACACCTGTGGGGTGTTAAGGCTCACTATACCCCTTGTTACGTTCCTTGAGGGGTGTAGTTTACAAAATGGGGTCACATGTAGGTATTTTTGGGGGGTTTATGTCAGAACCACTGTAAAATCAGCCACCCCAGTGCAAATCACCAATTTAGGCCTTAAATGTACAAAATGCGCTCTCACTCGTGAGCCTTGTTGTGCATCCGCAGAGCATTTTATATGGGGTCTTTCTGTACTCAGGAGAAATTGTGTTACAAATTTTGCGAGTCTTTTTTTCCATTTACTTCTTGTGAAAATAAATAAGTATAAGTATGGGGCAACACCAGCATGTTAGTGTAATTTTTTTTTTATTTTGTTTACTCTAACAGGCTGGTGTAGACCCCAACTTTTCCTTTTCATAAGGGGTAAAAGGAGCCCCCCAAAATTTGTAGTGCAATTGCTCCCGAGTACGGAAATACCTCATATGTGGCCCTAAACTGTTTCCTTGAAATACAACAGGGCTGCTAAGTGAGAGAGCACCATGCGCATTTGGGGACTAAATTTGTGATTGCATAGGGGTGGACATAGGGGTATTCTACACCAGTGATTCCCAAACAGGGTGTCTCCAGCTGTTGCTAAACTCCCAGCATGCCTGGACAGTCAGTGGCTGTCCGTAAATGCTGGGAGTTGTTGTTTTGCAACAGCTGGAGGCTCTGTTTTTGTAACACTGCCGTATGATAAATTTTCATTTTTATTGGGGGGGACAGTGTAAGGGGGTGTATTTGTAGTGTTTTACCCCTTATTATGTGTTAGTGTAGTGTAGTGTTTTTAGGGTACATTCACAGTGGTAGGGAATTACCGTGAGAGTACCGCTAGGAGTTTGCGCTGCCGCGGAAAATTTGCCGCAGCTAAAACTTGAAGCAGGAAAGTCACTGTTAACCCGCCCGTGTGAATGTTCCGTGTACATTCACATGGGGAGGGGAAACCTCCAGCTGTTGCAAAGCTACAACTCCCAGTATGCACTGACAGACCATGCATGCTGGGAGTTGTACTTTTGCAACAGCTGAAGGCACACTAGTTCGAAAACCTTCAGTTTGGTTCTGTCACCTAACTCAGTATTTTCCAACCAATGTGTCTCCAGCTGTTGCAAAACTACAACTTCCAGCACGTACTGATCGCCAAAGGACATGCTGTGAGATGTAGTTATGCAACAGCTGGAGATACGCAACTACAACTCCCAGCAAGCCGAGACTGTTTTGGCATGCTGGGAGCTGTAGTTTTGCAAGATATAGAGTGTAGGTCATAATATAGTGTCTGCACCTGTGTTTGTTGGATGATCCCGCAATTCGTAAGTCATCTGAGCCCCTATGTTAATTTTTAGTACAATAAAAAATTAGTGTTGTTTCAGCTTTTCCCAGGTTGCAGTGCAGCCCAAGACATTACTTCATTAGTCAGGTGATGAAAGGAGCCTTTCTGCTTTAGTGGATGAAGAGACTGCTGGGTGGGAGGGAGATCATTCACCACATGGATGAGGTAAATTGTAGTTTACAGCACAGCATGTAAGGCAGCTCAGGTGCGCTGCAATGGGTGGGGTGACACACTTACAAACAAGGGAACCTGGGACTTGTAGTTGGATGAAGGAAACTCTTTCACAAAAAGAAAGTAGTAGTGTTATGGTGGACTCACAACATAGCCATTTAGCCCCAAGACAAGCATGGATCCTTTCTAAGCATGTCCATTACTGTCTGGCCGGTTAGTGCTAAAATCACATTTTGATAGATAACCCCTTTAAACTATGCATCATCACAGTAAAAGGGAGGGGGCTTAAAAAATAAAATATAACATGTAACGCATACACACAAACTACATGAAAAATCAATAAGCAAAGAGGGCCAGGGGGTGGACACTTTTCTTCTTTTCTGTTGACTGCCTAAAGTACTTTAGACAAATCCTCTATGTGTACACACGTGTGATTCTGTGTTCTTCCTAAAGTCTAAGGCTACTTTCCCAGTAACCCATATACTAGGTCTTCTTAAGTCTACTTGAAGAGTATTTTGAGTCCAAAAATAATTGAGATAATTTATTTTTTAAGATGTAATTAAAAGTGAACGTCACATCGAAAAATGAAAGAACAATTTAGCATATTTGCTAAACAGAAAATAAAGAATTCTTCAAAATCATGCAGATGACTTCTTCATAGGCTCAATCAGACATTTTGCTGCTGTGTTACAAAGGTTTTTGGCTGGTTCATTAGCATAATGCCTGTAGACCTTAACACTCATCCTCCTGGGCTTATTTGCATTGGGAACTCTGAAAAACTTTTTATTTCTCTTTCTCTATGACATCCAAAGAAGAGACTTGACATGTTTGTCTTCTTAATTGGTTCTATCTATTTCCTATTGTTTTAATTATTTGTCTACACGTAGCATTCCAGTTGTGCTGCACTTTACTGTTGATGACTCTTGTAGACTACAACGTCAATATCATGGGAAGCCTTCCAGACATAAATTGAAATTGCCACAGAAGCGTACTTAACTCTATGCCTCTAAATACCAAATCCAGTGTCCACTTGTGTTCTTAATGCACAGTCTAGACATGGCTGAGGAAAATTAATTGTTTTACATTTCTTTTCCAAGGTCCATTTTACCAAATGACTTACATGGAACACACATTTATCCTAACAGGAGTTTAATCTTATTACCTGTTTGACTTCAGTGGTATTTGCAAGCATATTAAACACATGTTCCACCGCAGTGGGCTTTATCCATCAGTGTAAAGATTAAAAATACTCTTCTAGTGTTACAGATGCTTCCAGAAAGTCATATGGCTGGCAGGGATATTACAGGTTAGCTAAGGTGTTATATTCAAGTTTAATGATATAATCAATTCCTGAACAATAACTCATGGACTTAGGAAATATATTTTAAATAGCTATTACATTATAATAAATCATGGTCAATCTGCAGCTGGTCATTATGGTGCCCCAGGTGCTGCCATTGCCTATAATCCGAGGTGCTACACATGGCATTCCGTTTCTTATGCTTCTGTTTGCCTCAAAGACATGGCTACACGTACCACCTTTATGCTAAAAACTGAGAATTCTGTTCTGGGGATCATGGGATTCGCATAGGTGTAGTCAAGGGGAGTGGCTGGTGAGGAATATGTCCAGGTGATAGGTGCAAAGAGGCACTGACAATGATGTCTTCTTTTATCCAACCATAAAACAATACTTCCCTTACCATGTGTTCACATCCTAACAAGTTTTATCTGCTGCCAACACATCAGCTTCAAAAACTCCACTAAACTTGCTCTACTTGATAGGCTCTGTAAGGTTCTGTATTATGGTCTTATGGGCAGTTTGCATTCTTCAATTGGGTGCCTTAGCCAATTCTTCAATGGAAAATACTTGTGTTTAATGGTAAGTATATCATGATATATAAACTTGAAAAGGAAGGAATTCAGCAAACACACATCCTTGTGGTAAAAACGTATTACTTATTTATCTTAAGGACATGTCAGTAAAAAGTACATCTGAGCTATATGCGTTTCGAACTTACGTTCATATCATGACCGTATATGCCAGAAATTCATGCAAAAAAATAATTTAAAAAAAAACCTTCACGTGCTTTAGTATAGGTCCATAACAGGCTGTGGGCACCACATTGCAGATTTTTCAGTGTGTATAAGCCCTTACTGATATAACAATGCTACCCCAGCCTGTGACATGGCTCATGTAATTTAAATATTTCATTCATCTTGTCACATACATCTCACAGCCTCTAGTGCCGACAGAGTATCATTCTCCATTAAACATATGTGACACAGTATACGAGAGCAGCAAGTATAGACGGACATGTTCAATTATAAGAATATTACACTGTATCGTCTCTGAGAAAAATGGCCCAATCAATCTTACCCGTAAAATGTAATAAAACAATATGTGGCAATGGCATTGCTTACTTTCCTGCTGGATTAGGTTTCCTGTACATTAATTTTCATTAGCGCTGCTTGTTGCAGATGACTGAAATGATGCCATTTGAAGCAATCCATCCCGCTCCATCCCTGGAACGAAGGACAAAATGTGTAATCTGACTATACGTCTCTTTTATCGTGCTGCTGGTTAGAGCCACCAAGATGAGAATGATTAGTGCATCACATGTGAGTACATTTCATTAAAAATCCAATTGATTCCATTAATAAATGTGTCATGCTTACTCACGTCCAAATGATTATCATGATAGGATATATATAGGTGTCAACGCAGCCATGATAAATAGGAATTTATTACCCGGCCGCTAATTATGCGCTTCTTTATTACCCAAGTTTCGATTGGTAACTAGCGTTTATTTTAATCACAGCCCAGAACAGCAATATTAGAGGTCAACATTTTCAACCTTCTGTCATATGATAACGGTCAAGTAGTTCCCAATGGGACTGAGAAAACATTAAACTAAAATATGTTTTAGAAAATGTTTTGAATCCAGGATCAGCCTTAGGTGTGTGGGAATTGTGTTGCCAAGGCTTAGAGGATGAGTACATCCACCTGTTTTTAGGCATAGGACAAATCCAAAAAGATTTATCACATTCAAGACATCCAAAAATGACAACACTTCAACCACATTGTAACATATTACTAAGTGAGAGTGCTAAGTTTACTGGGAAGTTGCATCCCTATTAATATAGTCTTGGGGAAAAAAATGCTCTTTAAGGGTAGGGTCACACGTAACGGATCCACCGATGACCCGACCCTATAGTGTGCCTTTTGCTGTGCCTGTCTGCTTGTAATGGCAATCCGCTGCTACGAGCAGACACACATGAACCTGCCAGTCGCTGCGTGCACGCGCAGTGTACTCACAGTCATCTCGGCCTAGCTCAGGGAGCAGGGGGAGAAGCCACGATGACTGTGAGTACACTGTGCGTTCACGCAGCGACTTGCAGGTCTATGTGTGTCTGCTTGTAGTGTTAAATTGCCGCTATGAGCAGACAAGCACAGCAGGAGGCACTCTATAGGGTCATCGGCAGATTTGCAGTGTAAAATAGGCTGCAGATTCGTTATGTGTGACCCTACCCTAAGGCAGCGTTCACACATAGTATGTTGGTAATTATGTTTAGATAAAACCAGGGGTGAAACTGGAACAGGAATAAACTATGATGAAAAGATTTGCAGCTTTATCTGCTCTAAACCCATTCCTGGTTTTGCCTTAACACGCTGACCAAAAATAGTATGTGTGAATCCAACATAAAGAGGTTTTCAAATTTATAACACTTTGAATAATAGGAAATAAGTGGCAGATGGCTTTGGGTCTAACCACTAAAAGACCATGCAATCTTGAGAACAGGCACGAAAGGTACATGGGAGTGCTGCAGATAGTCTATGGAGCTTTTGAAGATAGCTGAGCACTGTACACGGCTATATTTTACAGATCCATAGATAATGAATAGAGCAGCATGGGTAATGGGTTGTTGGGGCCCCAGCAGTCAGACCCCCCCTCCCTTTCCGGATATATATATATATATATATATATATATATATATATATATATATATATGTGTGTGTGTGTTCTAAGTTAGAATACCCCTTAAAGGACATACATACAGTATTATTTTTTTAATGTATTTTTTACACAATTTGCCATTACTAAACTTTTCTAATGTGAATTTGAAAAACAAAATATAACACCATTTTATTTGAAAAGGAGATCTGTTTTATACACATGCTCTGCAGTCAACAATTTATACAATATAATTAAGTTTTTGAAGCATTATATAATACCAGAATGGTCAGATTGGCCTATAAGAATACCTGAAGATTCTCCAATTGACTTTTTAACTGTAGCAGATTGGGAAGCAAACATTTGTCCACTAGGTCCTCGATGAAGTGGAGCACATGGTGAAAAGGTCACCTTGTTACATCCAGCATGTTTTGACTATGACTATACAACAAAGCAAAGCTTTTAAATGACATTCACATGACAAGTGGTCAAATTTATAACTTCCCCCTCACCTGCGTAAGCTGTTGTAGCTTGACAAAGTGCCTGATATTAAACAAAACAAAAATTGATCAGGCAAAAGGGTACAATGAACCAACAGACATAGGATAATAAAAAAAGTAAAAAAAAAAATATTTAAGGTACAGTAACATAAAGTCTCCTCTTCAATATATATATATATATATATATATATATATATATATATATATAGTTTATTTATCAAAAACCTGAAATCAAGACTATAAAAGGAACGTAGAAAAAGTAGTGTAACCAAAGTCACTTCAAGGTTAGTCATAATACAGTTTCGAAAATTAGAGCATTTGATTCACTCATTTGAAGTAGAAAAAGAATATGAAGAAAGAAACGTGAAAGAATTTACGAATAATGTAGCCATTAAGTGGGATTCATGAATAGACAGTACAGCAGGGGGAAAGGTTTTTTGGCAAAGGATTATATGGAGAACACAATAAGATGGTAGCTATCCAAAGTGCTATAGTAAAAAAGCACAGCAGTATAAGAAACTCCATTATAAAGTGAAATATCCAGAGAAAATACTACAGAGAGAGGTTGCCCTCATAGCAATGAGCACAATAGGGTATCATATGCATTAGATTGGGAGATGTGGTACTATGGTAGGAAAATAGGTTGTAATATCTTTACCCGGCCCATACAACTGTGCATTTGTATCTTTTGCAGAGGCAGACAAGTTATTATTCCAGTTTATTTTGTGTATCAAATTTGTTTGGGGTATACATTTATGTTTCTTGTGTCCTACGTAGTTCCTACACCATATTGGCAGACAAAGTTCAAATTCCACATTGCCAACATATGCTAAAATTTGAACGCAGGGCAGTGTTCAGAAGCAAAGGTAAAGGGTCCATGGCTAAGGTTGCTTGCCAGGCTAGAAAGCATTAGAAACAGTTATCATGACAACCATGATAAATGCAATAGTTCAATAATAGCCCAGCAGATTTTGCGACTGATTTTCCTTCATGCTTTCTCTACAAGTTGCATAGATCCTTTGATAAACCTCCCTTCTCATAAATTCCACAAGTCCCTGAATATAATAGCACCCCTGATATTCTGAATGCTGAGGTGGAACACTTTGCAATGTCAACTCTAGGCTTGTATTGGTTTGGTACCAGGTTAAGTAACTCTACCACTGATAGATTGATAGACTGTTATTTTAGGGATTGGGATCATTTTAGGTATAAACCCCTTAAGGACACAGCCTATTTTGGCCTTTAGGTCAATATGTATTCCTGCATTTTGATTTTTTCCTCCTTGCCCTTTAATGGGGTACTCCAGCACTTAGACATCTTATCCCCTATCCAAAGGATAGGGGATAAGATGCCTGATCGCGGGGGTCCCACCTCTGTGTGTCTGCTCATAGGAGAATATACAGCATATTTCCTGCTGCACAGCATATGCTATGTGTGACCCTACCATTAAAGTTCCAGCATGAACTCTGAAACCATATTCACTGTTAGAAATCTACTAAGGGGTTGGCAAGCTTGACAATGGCCACTAATTGTGCTACATATACACAATACTAACATACAGGGAATGGATGTAGCCTCCTTCAGCATGTCTTTCAACAAGAATTGACCTGCCCTGCTCATCTCAAAGTCTAAGATTTTTGGTTTATATTGAGAATAAATGTGTTTATAGCGGGAACATCATCCTATGTGTTTATATATTTTCCAAGAAACTAAAAAAAGCCCATGACTAAAAGTATAGGGAACATACTATAATTTCCATGGAATAGACGCTTGTGACAATGTATTTGCATAAAGTTTTTCAGTGCACTGTTTAATTATCATCTCAAAACATGGAATTTTACAACATAATCAAGGCCAATCTTCCTTACTATTCTAATATAATGTTCATTATTTTCTCCAAGCTAACCTACTAATAAAATATATATGCAGAGCTGTGTATCCAGTCACAAAGGGCTTTCCATATTTTATTCAGACAAATAAAGTAATATGAGCCTTACAGATGTGCCTTTGGTACAATGTCACATTACTCAGCTCACCGCCTTTTATTCTCTAAAGAACGCATGTGGCTGCAATCCTATATGTCAAAACACGTTGTACCATATTTTATCGTTTGGAGCAATTAGAAGCTTCTTAGAATAAAGCAGCGAGAACATTGAAGTAATTGCCAAAGAGTAGAGAAGTTTGTTAATTCATTGAGCTTATGCAGATACATCCATGCCCTCATAAGGATATAAACCCTTCTGTCATAGCCTCTTTATAGGATTACAGATATTATTATTGATAGTATTAATATTTTATTGGCTTCTTGTGCTATTAGCGAATATCCATTCAACATGATAACATACAGGTCTAGAAGCTGTGCCCCCTGGTGATCAGCTGTAATTCCTAATGTAAGCTAAGGGTTTTTATACATTTTCCTTACATGAGAAAAGTAATACTACATGAATGAGCCACTATGTAAAACATGGTCACCCTGAATCCTCCGATATAAAAGATTGCTCTCTGCTTTAATAAAGAGGTGACTTATGAGAGAGAGATAATGCCCTCTATGATGGCATGTTTAAATAAATGCATGCAAATGCTTTATATTGGTATTATTGCCACAATTTCCCAGTGACAGAATTATTAAGATTCTGTGTAAAATGCTTTGCAACCTTTGAGTCCGATAAAAATATTTCACCCCCTTCTGAAGCCAAATACATACATATGAACTCTACCAAAACATGCACACTCACCTGTTCATTTCAATGGGAAGAGGAAATAAAACTACTGGCAGATACTTCTGATATCATGATGAAATTGGATTCCTCTTCTACTGGAAATTCCATCAGGGAAAGTTGAGATGCCCCCATACCATAGTTACATAGTTGTTATGGTTGAAAAACGTCCATCGAGTTTAACCTATAACCCTAATTGATCAGAGGAAGGAAAAAAAATCATAAGGCTGATGACAGTTGCCCCATGGCAGAGGGAAACTTCTTTCCCGAACAAGTCCCTGGATCAATGTCCCATCTAACACCCATAATTTGTAATTGTATTTTACAGTAAAGACATCTTGCCCCCTTGAACTTGATTATTGAGTCATACATCAAAGCATCATGTGGCAGAGAGTTCCATAGTTGTACTGCTCTTACAGTAAAGAATCTCTGTCTGTGATGATAGGGAAACTTATTTTCCTCTAGACATAGAGAATACCCCCTTATCATAGTTACAGGCATAAGACAAAGGTCATTAGAAAGATCTCTGTACTTTCCATTCATATGCTTGTACATTGTGATCAAATCGCCCCTAAGACGTCTTTTTTTCCGAAACAGGATAACCCAAAGCCTGATAACCTGTCATGGCACATGAGATAACAGCTGGTCTAACCAATTATCAGATGATAGAGCCTAATGTTTTTCCTGCGTCGTCAACATCAGGCTATGTCGACACAGAAAGGAAAATTTTGGCTGACAAAGAGTCCATGGTAAATCTCCAACTAAACTACAGGGTGGGCTATTTCTATGGATACACCTTAATAAAATGGGAATGGTTGGTGATATTCCCTTCCTGTTTGTGGCACATTAGTATATGTGAGGGGGGAAACTTTTCAAGATGGGTGGTGACCATGGCAACCATTTTGAGGTCGGCCATTTTGAATCACACTTTTTGTTTTTTCAATAGGAAGAGGGTCATGTGACACATCAAACTTATTGGGAATTTCACAAGAAAAACAATGATGTGCTTGGTTTTAACGTAACTTTATTCTTTCATGAGTTATTTACAAGTTTCTGACCACTTATAAAATGTGATCAATATGCTGCTCATTGTGTTGGATTGTCAATACAACCCTCTTCTCCCACTCTTCACACACTGATAGCAACACCGCAGGAGAAATGCTAGCCTGGGCTTACAGTATCCATAGTTTCAGGTGCTGCACATCTCGTATCTTCACAGCATAGACAATTGCCTTCAGATGACCCCAAAGATAAAAGTCTAAGGGGGTCAGATCAGGAGACCTTGGGGGCCATTCAACTGGCCCACGACGACCAATCCACTTTCCAGGAAACTGTTCATCTATGAATGCTCAGACCTGACACCCAAAATGTGGTGGTGCACCATCTTGCTGGAAAAACTCAGGGAACGTGCCAGCTTCAGTGCATAAAGAGGGAAACACATCACCATGTAGCAATTTCGCATATCCAGTGGCCTTGAGGTTTTCATTGATGAACAATGGCCCCACTATCTTTGTACCCCATATACCACACCATACCATCAATTTTTGTGTTCCAACAGTCTTGGAGGGATCTATCCAATGTGGGTTAGTGTTAGACCAATAGCGGTGGTTTTGTTTGTTAACTTCACCATTCACATAAAAGTTTGCCTCATCACTGAACAAAATCGTCTGCGTAAATTGAGGGTCCTGTTCCAATTTTTGTTTTGCCCATTCTGCAGCACCTGAAACTACAGATACTGGAAGCCTCTGCTAGCATTTCTCCTGCAGTGTTGCTATGAGTGTGTGAAGAGTGGGAGAAGAGGGCTGCATTGACAATCCAACACAATGGGCAGCACATTGAACACATTTTATAAGTGGTCAGAAACTTGTAAATAACTCATGAAATAATAAAGTTACATTAAAACCAAGCACATCATTGTTTTTCTTGTGAAATTCACAATAAGTTTGATGTGTCACATGACCCTCTTCTTATTGAAAAAACTAAAGTTGGATTAAAAATGGCCGACTTCAAAATGGCCCCCATGGTCATCACCCATCTTGAAAAGTTTCCCCTCTCACATTTACTAATGTGCCACAAACAGGAAGTTAATATCACCAACCATTCCCATTTTATTAAGGTGTATCCATATAAATGGCCCACCCTGTACATGGTTCCAACTTATTTGACTTTTGTCAACTCCACCCATTTCTTGACAACAGCCATTTCTGAACCCTTTCTCTTCTTCTTGGTGCAGCAAAGTTGGGGGTAAATTATATGGCACTATTAGTGTTAGAGCAGTGAGACTATGGAACTCTCACTGCCACATGGTGTTGTGATGTCTGACTCAATAAACAAGTTCAAGGGGAGCCTGCATGTTTTGCTGGAAAAAGTTAACATTAAAAGTTATAGATACTAGATTTATGGGGATAGAACATTGATCCAGGGAAGGAATTTTTCCTCTGTCATGGAGCAATTGGCATCAGCCTCATGGGGTTTTTTCCTTCCTCCGGGTCAACACAGTAGGGTTTTAGGTGAACTTGATGGAACTGGTCTTTTTTAACCTCATATATGTAACTATCAGTCCAATCAGACATATTTCCTGCACATCTATAGGTATCCATTGACTTTCATGCCATAATTAACATTTTTCTTTAACCTATACCTATGGACTCTGCTGTGAGGCTTTAGTTCGCTCATACAAATATTTCTAATGGAAGCATATGAGATATATTTAGCTATATGAGATATATTTATCCCTCTTCAGGTAGAAAACATGTACACCACTGAGTTAAATGATGACAAGAAAGAAGATTAAGTGAGAGGATCTCTGAGACCTTCAACATGTCTAGAGAGAATAAGAAATGATGCTTGCAAGAAGTTATCTGTTATACTTTATAAACACTAGGGACTTTGTTGCCCAAAGGGAAATCTCTTTTACCATGTTTCTGCACTTTTGTGCGCTCACTTGCCCTTGGAGGAATTATCTCTTGGATGACAATGAAGTTTACTTCCCAGTAGGACTGTTGGAAGTCATGATGACAATTGATAGTACCAGAAAGCTAAGCAAGCAACAAATGGAATATGAATATTTTTTTCTATAAATGTTGCATGTATCAAAAATACTACCTCTTTAATGTAGAACACAAAAACATGTCTGTAACGTACATAAATTCATTTTTTCATCTGTCATTGTGATACAAGATTTGAAATGTCTTAGGCCCTCTATTTATCTATAGCATACAGTATAACAAATTATATCTGCAGGTTTAGTTACTCAGGGGACTGTGTAGCCCAAAGGGAGATAATCACTGTCTCACCATTTTACAAGTACTCACCTTGCTCTTGGGAGAATCATCTCTTGGATGAATAATGAAGTTCACCTGCCAAATGGACTTTTATAAACTAGTGATGACATTTAGCGTAATAAACCGTAATGCAACTTATGTATAAAACATTTTACTAAACATTTCTTAAAAAGCTTCCTCTCCTAAATGAGTTATAGAATAAATATATGTGGCCAATTGACTGTGTTCCTTAAAAATCTCCACCCCCCCAAAAAAAAACTAAAAAAATTAAATAGTTACAAAGATTAATACAAAAGTACACAAATAATAATATACATCAAAACATAAAAAAATGCAAGAGAGGAGAAGCGGCTCTAGGCTCAACAGACTGATGATATGGTGATGGTGGCAAGAAACATAACATGGTCACATATATTTAACAAAATAATTATGAAAATAAAAATCTAAAGGGGGATGTTGTCACAGTAATACAAAAGTGGTAAAAACTGTGAATAAAGGAATACTGGACTATACTACATAAATAAAGAAACACAGATGACCCTAACAAAGCATAGAAAAAAGGTACAGTAAGGTCAAAACAACATTATACCTGCCATGTATGCTGCCTTACACCACACTCCTACGTACCCCAACGTACTGTACGTTTCGCTTAAAGCTTTGTCTGGAGACCCCCTCCATACATTAGGGTAAATTATGTTTCCTACGATTAACCATGCAATTGGAATATTATTTTGTCTTCTTCATGATATAAAATAGGTTAAACAAGATAAACCTTACATCTTGCTGTGTCACAAGGACACTGGTCATAGAAAGATATGGTCCATCTTCTAGTTCCATCCTGAAATATAAGAACTTAACCACACAAAGCTATTACATTTCCATATAACCTCTGAGTTATACAGAGCCATATGACCCGTAAAGAGCCCTAGTGTACCCCCATATGTCTACAAATAAAACAAGATCCAACATTGTGATCACATGGAGTGCCTAGGTCTCCATACTATGGAACAACAATGGTTGCAAATCCTACACCTGAATAAAGAGATTTAGAATTATATGTAAATTAAGAGACCAATTTGCTTTTAAACTTTGACACACAAAGCTCTCAGCCACACAATGTGACCATAGCTATTTATTACGTATTGTGTACTTATTTTACGACCCCTCGTCTTCTATTTATATCATGAAATTAGCCTGAGATGTTAACATTGCCTAAGTGTCTGAATTATTGTAATTACAAATATTATATCATTCAAACTGCAGATTTCCATTTACAATGCTTTCAGCAAACAGTATTTTAACACACTAAAGTAAAACTATTTTACTTCCTATTATTTACAGTTTTATGATTGTGCTACATTCAATACAATTTCTTATTTAGGATTTACATAACAGCTGAGGTCCACAAATATTATGAAACAACAGCTGCATCCAAATTTAATTTTTTTGTGCCAGGCACATTTTCCTAGGGGTATGTTTAGTACTGGAGCAGCAAGGAGCAGCAGCGCTACTACTTTACAAAGACATGGCAGAATCACAACATACAGTCGGTTTCTGACATTTATGCAGCAATATATATATATATATATATATATATAGAGAGAAAGAGAGAGAGAGAGAGAGAGAGAGAGAGAGAGAGAGAGAGAGAGTAGGTTTTGTCTTAAAGAAGCAGGGATAGCAGATGTTAGTAAAACCGTCTTGCCGTAAATCCAGTCTTGGATCATTTAATGATAGAAAAATAGATAGATAAAAAGATAATAATTTTTTCTTCTCTTTCTTTTCTGTTGACTAAGGTTTGGTTAGTTTTGAAGATTAAAATATAAAATGAGTGTAAACGGCTGGATTTATATGGAATATTGTTTATATGATAATAAGTTTTCCTTAAAATAAAAAAATAAAAAGAAACAGCACTCCGGCGGGAGTAGTGAACAGGTAGTTTGGGTGTATGCAGGTAAGGGGTCCTGGTTCCAAAGTCCCACAGTGGATACAAAATTGGAAAAATCACTGCAGCACTCACAAATGAATTGTGAAAAATGAAGATGCAGCTTTATTCCATCACAGACAGGCAACGTTTCAGCTGCAGGATTGCAGCCTTTCTCAAGCCAGTCTGTGCAGCCGAAACATTGCCTGTTTGTGATGGAATAAAGCTACATCTTCATTTTTCACAATTCATTTGTGAGTGCTGCAGTGATTTTTCCAATTTTGTATCTACTGTGGGACTTTGGAACCGGAACCTGCATGCACCCAAACAACCTGTTGACTATTCCCATCGGAGTGCTGCTCCTTTTTCTTTTTGTACAGCTGTACGTTTGATGGACTGTATGGATTAATGCTTAATAATACACCTTTAACACCTTACATCATAAGGAGTGCTGTGGTGTTTCCATATAGTATATGAATTCCTGGACTTTGAGTCACATTGGGGTTTATTTACTAACGTGATCCCGACTCTTTTTTGTCTGGTTTTGCGCCCAAATTGTGTTGCACGTCCCTTGCGACACAATTTGCGACCAAAAAAACCCCAAACCCTCCAATTTACAAGAAAACCCCTAAAAAGGGGCGTGGTCATGGTATAAAGTGGGCGTGGTCCCGACAAAACGGGCGTGTCCCCGATCGTTTTAGAAAAATCCCAACATATTTACTATGGTTTCCACAGAAAATGTGGTGGATTTGAGCTGAGGAAAACCCAACAGATCAGATAGTTGTAAAAAAAAAAAAAAATGTAGGGAACAGTGCAAAATGTAGGGAAACCTTAGTAAATACTTAGGGAAAATACCTGTCGGAAATCAAAACCCACAAGGAAACCTACACTCCACTCTTAGTAAATAAACCCCATTGTCTCCAGGGGCAAATATCTACTTATCTACTTGCTCCTGTTCTAAAGTGTTGCTTTACTTGATGTTTTTAAGATAAATAGATGATAGATAGATCCGCGAGCACCTCCCTATGGCTATATGGGATTTGGATGTTCTGTTCTTCTACTATTTTCCAGATGATAGATATAGATAGATGATAGATAGATAGATAGATAGATAGATAGATAGATAGACTGGTAGATAGTTAGATAGACTGGTAGATAGTTAGATAGATAGGAGATAGAGAGATGTTATATAATATATTATAGAACAGGCTACATATGTAGACAGCAGACAGACTTTCATCCTTTGTATAGCTATTTACCAGACCTACAGTGGTTTTACATTCATGAGTCAGTTTCTTTATAATCTCCAGACAGATTTTTAACTAAAAGCTGAGATATCATTTTATAAAAGACAGTTGTTCAGGAGATTAAGGAACTAGTCCGGGGGAGGTGAATACAGATTAGACTATGTAAGATAAGGCATGTCTAGAGAAGTATGAATAAGATGAGAAGCTTGTAGACAACAGGAAATATAACGATCTTCTACAGTGCTTCTTTGTATAAGATCTCTGCTGCCGCACACTCTTATTAATAGCAGAATGAAAGGCAGTGCATTTTCTTTGTAGGGTTTTGTGAGAACTATTTTAGGGCAGTTTCATCATGGCACTTGCACCTGAATTCCGGAAAATTGCCCCCCAAAAATTGTTTTACCATACAGCACATTTGTTATGTGTTTTAGGCACTATTTAAGTCTCATTAGGAACTTCTTAAAAGTGACTCTAAATTATATTGCGTTACTAAAGGGAACCCTAATATGCAACAAATGTATTAATTGATGTGCGCAAAAAAATTTGCACAAAAATACCCAAAAGTTGGTGTAAGTAAGAGAAACATGTCTAGGACAAAAATAAATACCAATAATTAAAGCTCATAAATTAAGATGTAGGAGGGGATATAAACAAAGATCAGATATAACACCTACAAGAAAAAAAATATATACCACAGGAAAAAGTAGTAAGCCAGACTACATAGCAAAAAATACTTTTACATTTTATTTTATCATAAAACACATAAAGTCATGAAAAAAAAGGGGAGGAAAGACAGGTAATGCAGAGGGTAAAATGTCACAGGCATGAATAATCAATATGGAGGTTACAGTGCTTGGAACAAAACATATCTTCAATTTATTAGGAGACTAACATGGCATATATTATGGGAAATAAAAATACAAAGTGCAAATGCATAAAAATACCCCAGTGCAAATACATGTAAGATAAAGCATTTGTGCATTGATGCAATGTCTATGTAAGAAGACCAGATAAGGTCAAAGAAAAAGAAGTGTATAAATTCCACAGAGCACAATAAAAAGTAAAAAGCTGTATTATATTGGCAGTAACTCTATACCCACAAAAATTACCCCATTTAAAAAAAAAAGTTCTTATTAATAATAATATTTATAATAATAATCATAATAATTCATTTGTATGTGTTGTAAAAGAGGAAAGCTTCTCATTTAGGTTCATTCATTGCATTAAAGGGGTACGGTGGAAAACTAATTTTTAAATCAACTGGTGCCAAAAGTTAAACAGATTTGTAAATGACTTCTAGTAAAAAATAATCTTAATCCTTCCAGTACTTATCAGCTGCTGTATGCTCTGCAGGAAGTTCTTTTCTTTTTCATTTTTTTTCTGTCTGACCACAGGGCTCTCTGCTGACACCTCTGTCCATGTCAGGAACTCCCCAGAGCAGGAGCAAATTCCCATAGCAGACATCTCCTGCTCTGGACAGTTCCTGACATAGACAGAGGTGTTAGTAGAGAGCACTGTGTTCAGAAAATAAATTCAAAAAGAAAAGAACTTTCTCTGTTGCATACAGCATCTGATAAATACTGGAAGGATTAAGATTTTAAATAGAAGTAATTTACAAATCTATTTAACTTTCTGGCACCAGTTGATTTAAAAAAAAAAGTTGTTTTCCACTTGAGTACTACTTTAAATGGGTACTCCCGTGGAAAACTTTTTTTTGTAAATCAACTGGTGCCATAAAGTTAAACAGATTTGTAAATTACTTCTAATAAAAAAATCTTAATCCTTCCAGTACTTTTTAAGGGCTATATATTACAGAGGAAATGCTTTACTTTTTAGATTTCTCTGATGTCATGACCACAGTGCTCTCTGCGGATCTCTGCTGTCCATTTTATGAATTGTCCAGAGCAGGAGAAAATCCCCATAGCAAACATATGCTGCACTGGACAGTTCCTAAAATGGATAGCAGAGGTCATCAGAGAGCACTGTGGTCGTGACAGAAGATAAATCTAAAAAGTAAAGCATTTCCTCTGTAGTATATAGCCCCTAAAAAGTACTGGAAGGATTAAGATTTTTTAATAGAAGTAATTTACAAATCTGTTTAACTTTCTGGCACCAGTTGATTTATGAAAAATGTTTTCCACGGGAGTACCCCTTTAACAGGCCATCAATTTTAAGTCACATCATGCAGTTTTTTATTTGTCCTGTGGTGGTGCTGTAGGTAAACTGAACACTTATTGCACTCATTACAGATAACCACTAACTCGCTCAGCAGTAGGACTCCATGCAATCAGTTTATTATATTAAATCCTCCTAACCCTTTTAAAGAACACTATGTTTCCTGTAAATCTAAAAGGTTCAATACTATTCTAAATAATTTTATTCTAACATGTGAAACCACACAGCACAAATATGCTGCAAATGGCAGTTTATAAAGGACACCCCTTCTGACTGACTTTTAAACCCTGCACAGTAAATTAATATCACTGTATGCCATCTTGGCTCATGCACTATTGAAGCACAGCCAATAACAAAACTTATTATTAGGGATGAGCGAATCGAATCTGACGCATGCAAATTTGTTACGATTTTCAGGAAAAATTAGATTAGCAACAAATGTAAATATCGCCGCCATTCGACTGCGCAAATTGCTTCATTAAACTCCATTTAGTGCGGTCCAGGATCCAGGGCGGGAAAAAGGTCGTCGGGACGACTCTGAATCACATGCAGCATTCAGTCTATCAGCAGCCAGCCACCCCTGTGATGTCACAGCCCTATATAATCGGCAGCCATCTTGCGGACAGTCGCATCAGCTTTTTGTTGCAAAGAGAGAGAGGGAGAGACAGCAGTGTGTGTTGCACAGAAAAGCATTTTTACAACAGTGATCCCCCTCCCAGTCACATCAGAGTTTTATGGCAGAGAAAGAGGGACAGATTGCAGTGTGTGTTGCACAGAAAGGCATTTTTACAGCAGCGATTCACCTCCCGGTCACATAAGCGTTGTATTGCAAAGAGGGACAGAGAGGAGTGTGTTGCACAGAAAAGCTTTTTTGCAGCAGCAATTCACCTAAAAGCCGAAATCCAGCCTAGAAACACTGATAGGGAAGGGAGGGCGATTGAGAGATAGAGAGAGTGCAATTTTGGGTGTAGTACACAGCGACTGTGTGCTGCAGCACTGGTGTGTACAACAACTGAAAAGCTAATAGTAGCTAGCCAGTTAGGGTGAGCAGAGCACTAAAAGCATATTGTCCTCTATTAAGTGTAACCTGTGTGTACATCTAAGTGGTGTACCATTTTGTTCCTTTTAAAGTCTTAAGAAACTAGATACTGTGAAAGGCCAGCCAAAAGTACACACCTGCTGGTGTTGAAGACAAATACTGTTATAAGCATAGTGGAGTGCATATATGTATTGTACTCCCCTCATATATGCACTAAGTATGGCTGACAGAGAAGTGCCAGGATATGCACAGAGGAGTGACAGAGGCCTAAATTCATCAGGCAGAGGTGCAGCAAACTAGGGGTGAGTGGCAGCTGGAGGCCCGAGCTCCCGGTATCAGCAAACGGTCGTGTCTCGACCAGCAACCCATCTGCCGTCATTGATAGGTTAACACAGTCATCCACTTCATCACAAGTGACATCTGACACCCCCAGTCAACAGTTGGTATTTTCCTCAGACACAACCCTCAGTTGGCATGGCCTGGCAGCAGTCCTGGTCCTCCCCTTGCCTCTGTCCTATGCTGTTCCCTCCCCCCACAGAAGTATCTTATGCTGTGGGTTCAGCTCCACTATTTAGTGAGGATGATATTCTAGAGGTCTGTCAGCAGCTACTGCCCAGCCAAGAAGTGGAGGAGACATCCGCCGATTCTTCCGCTAGGCAGGCAAGTAGTGATGAGGAGAGTGGCGTGGGAGGTGGTTTTGCAAGCATTCAGGCTCCTGAAGCAGACACTGTTGAGGAACCTGAGGAGGACATCAGTGACGTGCAGACATAACTCAATGATGATGAAGCCAATCACACTTGGGAGCAGGGTGCATAAGGGCCAGCAAGGTGGTAATATGGTTGGCAGTCAGCATGGTGGAAGAAGTGGAAAGTCTGGAGCCAAACGTGCCAGGGGTAGACCACTTGTTTGCAGCAGCCTACCTTCACAGGAGGTAGTGGAACAAGGAGTTCTTGGAGACGGCGGCACTAGCAGTCAATCAGTGTGAACTGCTGGTGGGAAGATCAGCTGTTGTGTCGGCAGAAGGTGAAGCGTGGCCAGGGTACAATGTTGGTACCATGACCCTGTGTCAACATATGCAGCGTCACCATAAAGCGGACTGGGAGAACCGTTGCTCCGATGTGGTGGTTCAGATATCTGCATCACCCAGTGGCAGACCGCTCCCTGTTTCAGCCAGCCGAAGCTCCACACATAGCAGCGCTGACATGTGGAGCTGGAACTACGGTGACGGACCATACATGTCCTTTACGGCTCACTGGGTGAATGTGGTTCCTGCACAGCCAAAACAGCTTCTTGAACAGGTAACGCCGCTTTTGCCTGTACGCTCTCAGGCCCTTGATCCTGTGACAGTGTGCGACTAAAAGTCATTTTTCAAGAAATTGAATCATGGCTTACTCCATGAAAACTGAAAATGGGAACCATGGTGACCAACAACAGGAAGAATATCTTGTCTGCGCCGCGACATGGAAGCCTGAGCTATGTGCCCTTCATGGCACACGTGTTCAATCTGGTTGTCAAATGGTTCCTGAAGTGTTGCCCCCATCTGAAATACATCCTAACAATGGGAAGGAAACTTTGCATGCATTTCAGCCACTCGTACACCGCAAAGCACACCCTCCTTGAGCTCAGAACGGTATCCCCCAACATAGTCTGATTTGTGATGTTCCCACACATTGGAATTCCACCCTCCATATGTTGGACCGACTATACCAACTGATAAAAGCACTGATTTCTTGATGATTCAAGCGGATAGGGGGACTCCCCAGTGTAACTTCAATGTCAACCGGTGGCAGCTCATACGTTACACCTGCCGTTTGCTCAGGCCCTTTGAGGTAGCCACATTAATAGTCAGTCGCCAGGACTACGGGATGAACAACATCATTCCACTGCTTCATCTACTTACACATATGTTGGAATCAATGGCTGGTTAGGGCACTGGAGATGTGACACGTACATCTCACAGCCACATGAGCCCTGTAGGGGCTGAACTGAAGGAGGAGGAGGGGCACAGGGGAGCACAGTGTAGGTTTCGCCAAATGGAGGAGCAGGAGCAACCAGAGGAGCTAGAAGGATATGAGGAAGACGAGACAGAGGACCCAGACACACCGTGGCAGTATGCAGTGGAGATGGAGGCAGGGAGTCCCTCTAAGTCACTTGCACAAATGGCATGATGCTTGCTCTCTTGCTTGCATAGTGACCGCTGAATTGTCCCCATTCGGCAGCAGCATGACTTCTGTCTCTCCACCATATTGGACCCTCACTACCGGCACAAAATGGGGGCCTTTTTTACACCTTTTGAGAGGTAGGAAAAACTGACCTATTACAGAGACATCCTGCATAGTCAGTTGTTCAATGCCTATCTGCACCATCATCCATCCCCTCGCAGTTCTTATTCGGGGGGCCCACTGCGCTCACCTTCCACTGCCACTGCCACTTCCACTGGGTTTTTAGGGGGAAATAGGGAGAGTTTCCTGTTTGGGGCCGCCATTTTTATGGTGAGTAACACTTGCCAAGAAGGGAATTAATAGGGTGAAAGTAGGGTCTTACAGGGTAAGGTTTTACACCCACCTGCTACAATAGACCATACGATGTTCCATTCCACCTTTTCGAGTAAAGTTTTAGTCGTCCTAAAAAGGGCAGCCCCATACAGGAACCAATCCCTATTTCCACCTAAAAACCCTGGGATATGGCAGTGTTTGTAGGTGGAAATAGGGAAAGGTTCCTGTGTGGGGCCGCCCTTTTTAGGGTGTGTAACACTTGCCAAGAACGGAATTAATAATGCGAGAGTAGGGCCTTACAGGGGAAGTTTTTACCCCACTGGTTACAATGAACCATACGTTGTTCCCCTCCACCTTTTAGAGGTCTTTGCATAACATCAATACTTGGTGGTATAGGTGGCACATGGTGTTTTATGTACACATTTCCTTTTGTTTGATTTAAAAAAAAAATGTTGGGTCCATATATTTTATCCTAAGCATATTATTAAAAGTTAAGTTTTACGTAATGCATATCCTCAATACTTACTTGTGCACACTAACACTTTTACAAAGGAGACCATTTTCTTCTGCCTACCTGCCTCAGCTACTATACTGATCCTGCCACCATCTTGATGCCACACATCTGATGTCAAGTTCTCCATTTTTCACCCACCTTCGTCACTGAGTACTGGTATTGCCACCCACGGCACCACTCTGTCACCGGGTCACTTACAGGACTCTGATGCTGCTGCTGCCACCTCCAGGCTGTCTCATTCTGCCACCAAATGTTCTCCTCATGCTGATGCCAGCTCCAAGCTGTCTCATACTGCCACCATATGGTCTCCTCATGCTGCCGCCAACTCCAGACTGTGTCATTCAGCCACTATATGGTCTCCTCATGCTTCCGCCACCTCCAGGCTGTGTCATTCAGCCAGTATATGGTCTCTTCATGCTGCCGCCATGTCCAGGTTGTGTCATTCAGCCACTACATGTTCTCCTCATGCTGCAGTATATGTTCTCCTCATGCTACTGCCACCTCCATGCTGTGTCATTCAGCCAGTATATAGTCTCTTCATGCTGCCGCCATCCCCATGCTGTGTCATTCGGGCACTATATGATCTCCTCATGCTGCTGTTACCTCCACACTGTGTCATTCAGGCATTATATGTTCTCCTCATGCTGCCTCCAACTCCAGGCTGTGTCATTCAGCCACTATATGCTGCCTCCAACTCCAGGCTGTGTAATTCAGCCAATATGTGGTCTCCTCATGCTGCCGCCAAGTCCACACTGTGTAATTCAGCCACTATATGTTCTCCTCATGCTGCCACCACCTCCATGCTGGGTCATTCAGCCACTATGTGGTCTCCTCATGCTGCTGCCAACTCCAGGCTGTGTCATTCAGCCACTATATGGTCACCTCCTGCTGCCGCCAACTCCAGGCTGTGTCATTCAGCCATTATTTGTTCTCCTCATGCTGCTGCCACCTCCACACTGTGTCATTCAGCCACTATATGGTCTCCCCATGCTGCCTCCACCTCCACGCTGGGTCATTCAGCCACTATGTGGTCTCCTCATGCTGCCACCAACTCCAGGCTGTGTCATTCAGCCACCATATGGTCTCCTCATACTGATGCCACCTCCAGGCTCTGTCATTGTGCCGCTCTGCGACAGTGATTCTAATAGCGACTGATCTGCATGTCATACTTAATAACATTATTATTTCACTAACCCAGCACACACCCTATGCAGCTGAAACAAGGCAAAGTGTTCTACACCCCTATTTAGGCTCTCTGTAGGCCAGAAATAACCGTTTTTAATAGTGATTCACCCCAAATAAATTTGCACAGAAACAAATTTTGGGGGAACATTTGCTGAATCAATTTTTTCAAAAATTTGCTCATCTCTACCTATTATGAATGATCATACACAGGCCATTAGGGTAAAATACCATCAGATAAATGGTTGCTTTAAATATATTATTCCCAAGTCCTGCCAGATTCTCTGTATATGATTTTTACATAATTCATTGACTTTTTATTTATTTGTACAGTGTTAAACGCATTACTGTCACTGCTCAGACTGTGCTACAATAAAATTCATGCACTGGAAAATTAGACTTAGAACAACTTCAGACTTTGGAAAATCACCTCGCTTCGTGGACTCACCTCTTCTCCATCTTCTGCAATAAGTTTTTATTTCACCTTGATATGGTGCCTGCTACACCAGTCAATTCAGCATTTTCCATATAATGTTTTAGCTCAGTTTACCTGCTCTTCTAGCTTTGTTCTTATTTGTAGAGATTTCAGGTTTGTAGGTCACTTCAATGTGATTGTTTTACATATTCCCTCTAACTAGTCTATATATCACCAGCAAAACTTGAATTACTATTCATATTTTTAACATTCCATTTTGGCCATTTTTTTGTTCTATTTAAATTCTTTTCTAGTTGAGCCTGAAAATCATTATAAAGTAGCAGAGAGAAGTCTATGGAGCAGACGGTTATAATGTAATGCACCTTGATTGAGTCTTCTTCATTTTAAGATTCAGTATTTCCAGAAGTTCCTCGGCTTACATTATATAATATTAAAAAAAAAAAAATTATATTCAAATGTCATTTCTATAGAAAACTCATAATGTAACTTGTCTGGATTATTGAACCTTGACTGGAGAGATAAGACTATTGGACCACAACCAATATCCAGTGTAATATTTGGAGTTGGATGATAAGGGATGAATTGTTCTTCCAAGGTCAGAAGTCCAAACCAAACTTGCAAAGGTGCAATGGATTTCTTCAAATTCAATGGCATATCTAAACAATACAGTACCTTTCCATATTCCTTAATAGGCACAATGGTGTCATGGGAGAGACCCCACTTAGTAACCTGCTTTTCTGGCCATATCTCCTGCTCTGGTGGACCTGGCCCATTCATGTATTACAAAGTAACCTATTAAAGAGGTAATCCTGTGGAAAACATTTTTTTTTATAAATCAACTGGTGCCAGAAAGCAAAACAGATTTGTAAATTATTTCTATTAAAAAAATCTTAATCCTTCCAGTACTTATCAGCTGCTGTATGATCCAGGGGAAGCTATTTTCTATTTTAATTTCTTTTCTGTCTGATCACAGTGATCTCTGCTGACACCTATGTCCATGTCAGGAGCAGGATAGGTTTGCTATGGGGATTTGCTCCTGCTCTGGACAGTTCCTGACATGGACAGAGGTGTGGTCAGACAGAAAATAAATTTAAAAAGAAAAAAACATCCCGTGGATCATACAGCAGCTGATAAGTAAATAGAAGTAATTTACAAATCTGTTTAACTTTCTAGCACCAGTTAATTTAAAAAAAAAAAATAGTTTTATACCGGAGTACCCCTTTCACTTGAATGGTTTTCATGTAATACCCCAATGGAAGTAAAAGCCCAGCTATAGTTTTTCTTATGTGCACTTGCTCTTGCATCTAACTGCTGAGGCCAATGATTTGCAGTGTTTTATTGTATATCTGCAGGGCTGTGGTTGAGTGACCATATTATATTGGTAGAAAAAAATGCAATCCTGTGCAGTGTAGCCATTATTGAGACTGCGTGTGATGGTTGAAACACATTGGTTTCTTCTTTGTACAGAATACCTCATTGCTTGTCTTTTATATGTTCTAAATATATGGTCTAAAAAGTTTTTTTCTTCCTGTGGACTTGCCGCAGTCAAAACTTTATGATTCTTGCTGTAGATAAGAGAAAGATTGGGTTTAGTAGTGTTGAGCTACCTTTTTTGTATATTATATTGTTGAAAGTGTACCAGGCATGGTTGTTAGCATCAAAGGGTTAATGAAAACACAACACTGCAGGATCTTGCTACAAGAGGGGAAGCTTAGCTAGACTTGTCTGTCTTCTGCAGGAAGCTCAGTTAAGTGAAGAGAAAACATGTGGTAAGCAGCTCTAACTATGCTGCCTGCTCAGGCCAACAGCAGACTCCCTCAGATTGGCATGGCTTGGAGCATCAAAGGGTTAATTCAAACACAACATTGCAGGATCTTGCAAGAAGGGGAAAAAAGCTTAGTTAGACCTGTCTGTCTTCTGCGAGAAGTTCAGTTCAGTGCTAAGCAAACAGGGAGTGGGCAGCTTTGCTATATTGCCTGATCGGGCAGGCAGCAGCCTCCCTCACGAAGGTAAAGAAGCTATAGTGACCTTTGAGACACAGAACATGACAGGTCTGAGGACTAAAAGACCCAGCTATCCCACAAGCCTCCCCTGTATTGATTCATCTGCTCTTTCTCTCTCTCTCTCTCTCTCTCTCTCTCTCTCTCTCTCTCTCTCTCTCTCTCTCTCTCTCTCTCTCTCTCTCTCACTCTCTCTCCCCCTCCCTCCCTCTCTCTCTCTTTCTCTCTCTCTCTCTCTCTCTCGGCTGTTTTAGATTGTATGTAGAACATTGTGTTCGATGGATCAGAACATCATCATCAGGGCACACCTTTTGGGCAGATGGTAGTGCATATTGTTTTTCCTGCTATTGCCCATAAGAAATGTTGTTAAATAGGCTGGTAAACCCCTAAAACTGAGATCAACACACAAGTTTATTCCTTCACAAGTTTATTACTACTTTTATTTTTGCGTCTCATTTTCTCACATTCTGTGCTTGTCATATTTTAATTATGTGTTTCAGTTTTTGTTTTAATATCTATAAACAAATAATTCCTGGACTTTACAAAGTCTGAAATTATACACTGTGAATAACTAGAATGTTTTTATTTTGTTGCCACAGACTAGAAATTTACATTTACAAGGCTACCTTGTTTCTGAAAACATAACACTTCCAATCATTTCAGTTGTCAGTAATCTGTAGTGTTTATTTATTGTCCACTGTTTAGAAGTTTTACCATTTTCTGAAAAATATCAATATGACCACAGCATTTTGCCTTGATATTATGAAAATATTACCCCACCCCCCCTCCCAGAAATGAATTTGGGGTTAAATTACTTTTTAGGTAAAACATGCACATGGACAAGAGTATTGATGACCCATCATTAGGATAATAAATCCTAAATGTTCAATGGGGGGTCCGAATTCTGGGTCCGCACTGATCAAATAAATTAAGGGGCATTCTTGTAGCATGCCTGGTGCAGCTGTGATATAGCCAGACCTATTAAAAGGTTTGGAGCCTGGTCCAATTGCATTCAGTCCCATTGTTCATGCCTCTCTAGACTGGTTATTTATTCTTCACTCACTTGTTCCTTGCTTGAAATATTGGATCTTTCCTTGCTACTGGCTGTGTGATTGTATCTCCTGGTTTACCTACATTAACTGCATTTATTCTTAGCTTGTTCTGTGACTACTCTTTTTGCTAACTGTTTCTGTACTGTGCTGCTACCTCTGTTACTGACCCGGCTAGTTGACATTGCCTATAGGTTTAGTTTGTGCTTCTTGTGTTTGTCTTGTTTACTGTTAAGTTTTTTCTTAACTCATTGTGTCCTGACCTGATCTCTGGCTTTTGTAATGTGTTTGTATTTTGTATGTTATACTGAATGTATTTTATACTGTAATTTATACTGAACGAGTGCATTATTATGTGTTGGACAAATTTAGTATGGGGGCTGTTGTCTAGATTGGGGTCTTTTGCTTAGGGCAGATCATCATAGAGGCTGTGGGTGATCTCAGGGCTGCACATATTACTGCCCAATGTGTCACAAGTACTACATCTTTGTCCCATTCACTTGTCCTTTTCAGGAGTCTTACAGATCCTTCATGTGCTAATCAGTTGTGGTCCAAGTGGTTGAAATCTCACAGCTTAGACTTGGCCGAGAGGATAAGTTAACATTGATCTGTGAAAAATGGCAAAAATAAAAATTCCATATCAGGTATCCCATTTCATATTACCCTACTGACTCCCAGTTAACATCTGGGCACAGTGCTTTTGGAACAAAGTGAGAATGACAAAACATTGGGTGGTCTGTTTCCAGCCCTATACAGATTTATACAGGTTTCTTTATAAATCTGTAAATTGAACCGGAGGAAACATTTTAAGGTCCTGCACCTTCATAAAAATCCTATAACAGGTACCCCAGTTACCATGTACCACTTATAATACTGGTGGCTTATATAGTAGATGGGCCTTTCCTGTGAAATCATAATTCTGGAGCATTCTAAGATGTGTATCTTGCTCAATCCAAGGAGACAAGGTTTGGTAGTGTCTCAAGGAGTGCAATGAGTACCTTAAACTCCAAGCATAATCATTCAAAAGGATTACTTTATTGCCTTGGCAGCAGCTGCCCGACACTGGTCACTACAGCTAAATTTACTGTTAAGACTCCTAAGACCTTTTCCATGTCAGTCGTCCCATGTGTTCTCCCATTTAATACATAATCCCAGGAATTTCTCTTCCCGATGTGCACTATCTTACATTTATCAGTGTTGAACCTTATCTGCCACTTCCCAGCCCAAACCTCCAACCTATCCAGATCCATTTGTAACAGTGCACTGTCCTCTATTGTGTTTACCGCTTTACAGAGTTTAGTATCATCTGCAAAGATTGCTACTTTACTATTTATGTCTATTCACTACAAGGTCATTAATGAATTTATTAAATAGGAAAGGACCCAAGACTGACCCCTGTGGCACCCCACTAGTAACAGTCACCCAATCAGAATAAGTACCATTAATAACTACCCTCTGTTTCCTATCACTGAGCCAGTTACTTACCCACTTGCACACATTTCCCCCCAGCCCAATCATTCTCATTTTATGCACCAACCTTTTATGTGGAACCGTATCAAATGCTTTGGAAAAATCCAGATATACGACATCTAGTGATTGCCCCTGGTCCAGTCTGAAGCTCACCTCCTCATAAAAGCTGATCAGGTTAGTTTGACAGGACCGATCCCTCATATAGCCATGCTGATATGGAGTCATACATTTATTTTTATCAAGATACTCCAAAATAGCATCCCTAAGAAAACTCTCAAACATTTTACATACAATGTATGTTAAACTAACAGGTCTATAATTCCCTGGGTCACCTTTTGACCCCTTTTTAAATATTGGCACCACATTTGCCATGTGCCAGTTTTGGGGAACAGTCCCTGTCACTATAGAGTCCCTGAATATTAAAACATCACTTACTGTATAGGTGCATAATGGTGTAATTTGTATACATGAGGAAACAGCTTCAGGTCCAGAAGAAGGATGAACCTTTGGAATGCATTGTCCCATTTGCACTGCAAGTTATACAACTTAATAAAGTCTGCTATTGTTCACTACTCTCGGGTGTGCGCCTTCTAGCCGAAATCGGATTTTTCTGCCGGAATACTGCGGTAATCTTGCCAGATTATCCCAGAACCAGCTGTTTCCTACTGTATCTTCACGGCTGGCACAGCGGGACCGACGGCCGGCAGCCTCCCGATATTGCAACCTGTTACATGCGATCGCCAGTGTTGCACAACACCCGTAGGTGAGCCATTTTCCGATTTTGGAACAACTGTCCAACCCCAAAAATTGGGATTAACTGCACTATATAGCTCCATCTCTGCTTTTTTTCCCCCTCTCCTCCCTAATTCGTATACATGTCTTCACTGAGAAACGCCGATAATTCTGAACGGTAGGAAGAAACAGGAAGTGACATGACTCCATGTGTCTGGGTCACGATACATCCTGCATATTGTGAACCGCATATCCAGGAAATGGAATGCAAGCCATGTGTAATGAATGGGGCGCGTATCTCCCGAGATGCTGACAGCGGAGAGCAGGAAGCGACCTGGCCATAATGTATCAAAGCCACGTCAACTCCTGCACACCGTTGACCACAACACTAAGGATTGGTTGCGCAAGGTCATTTCGCCACTCTCTTTCATAGCAACCTATAAGAATAGCAATAATATGAGCACTAAGCTTTATAATAAACTTATTAATATGATTAATCTATGTTTGTAAATAAATAAATATATGGTCCATATCTATAATTATAAAGTAAAAATAAATATTGACTATATAGGAAAAAATTGTATTAATTGAAAAATCAGGTAGAATTTTTTTCTTTTTTATTCCTTTATATGGTGTGTATCTGTTATTCCTGCCGGTATGTAGAACTGAATTGGTAGATGCCACCATTCCTTTGTGAATAAGGTGTGTCAGAGTGTGTAAAAAATACCCCATTGACAAAAAGGATTATAAGACTTTGTAGTGAATTTAGTCATATATTTCCAGAAGAAATGACACAACACAGAACTCTAAGAATGAAAGCTACGAATACGTTTAGGAATAGCAATTTCCCAGAGCATACAGCTATTTCCCCAGATATGTCACTATAGACCATCTTAAATTAAGGACGCAATGCTTAACTTGGAACCATCATATCATCTCTACCTTTAGCTTTAGCAGTAATATGTTGTATTCTTTCCGGAATCTATATGTAGATAAATGCAATGTACAAGTAGGTCATGAATCTAATACGTAGCTATTCTTCTTTAAATTGCAGATCGTGGACTGAAATTGGCTTTCAAGAGCAGGACAGATGATCATTTCAACTTCCTCAAGATGCTGCAGAGATTATGGAAGAAAATACAGGCCAATTTAACATTCTTATCTGCATCAGAGATGCATAAACCAGGATAATTTCACAGATCACTCAAGGAAAGAATTTAAGTCTCTTCAAACCAAGGGGATATATCTGAGATCAACAGAGTCAAATTGCACAGGTGAATTGCACTTTACAGCTGGTGCACAGCTATCTAAGTCATAAAATGATGGTGGAAAGAAAAGAAAATATAGCAATTTCTTATAAAAATAAATATAAGCATGGTAAAAGAGTCATTTTGAATAGTAACACAAAAGCAAAGTTATGCCTGATATATGACATAGAAACAATTATTGCATCTAGTTCTACAGTCTAGTGCTAATGTTACCTGTGCTAAAACTTTGCTCTCCCCTACCTACCAGTTTTTTTTACTTTCTACGTCCTTCAATTTGATTTTAGGGCAGCAAAACAGTTGAAATTCTTAAGTAATAAAAAAGAAATACCGTATATATTTGAGTATAAGCCGAGTTTTTCAGCACAATTTTTCGTGCTGAAAAACGCCCCCCTCGGCTTATACTCAAGTGAACTCTCTGCCTGTCAATCCCTTCTCAATGGTCTTCAATCTGCGGACCTCCAGATGTTGCAAAACTACAACTCTCAGCATCCCCGGACAGCCATCGGCTGTTCGAGCATGCTGGGAGTTGTAGTTTTGAAACATCTGGAGGTCCGCAGGTTGAAGACCACTGCGGTCTTCATCATCATCCAGACCCCCTTTAGTTTTCTACTCACCTCCTCTCCGTGGGAAGGAAGGGTGAGCTGGACCGGGCCATCTATGCTGCAGGGACCATCCGGTGGGGAGGGTTAGTCGTTCTGTGCTGTCCATCTTTACCGGGAGGCCCTCTTCTCCGCTCCGGGCCGTCCCCGGACTAGTGACATCCCTGACGTCCCTGCGCATGAACATCCCTGCGCGGTGGCGTCAATGCAGCGTCACTAGTTCAGGGCCGGCCCGGAGAAGAGGGCCTCCTGGGGAAGATGGACAGCACAGAACAACTAACCCTCCCCACCGGACGGTCCCTGCAGCATAGATGGCCCGGACCAGCTCACCCTTCCTTCCCACCGAGGGGAGGTGAGTGGAAAACAAAAGGGGTGTCTGGATGATGACGAAGGCCGCAGTGGTCTTCAATCTGAAGACCTCCAGATGTTTCAAAACTACAACTCCCAGCATGCCTGGACAGCCGATGGCTGAGAAGGGATTGACAGGCGGGGGATGATGACGGGGGGGATGGTGACGGGGGGATGATGACAGGGTGATGATGACGGGGGTGACAAAGACAGGGTGATGATGACAGGGGGTGATGATGATGGGGGTGTTCATGACGGGGGTCTGGATGATGACAGAGGGGGATGATGATATGGGGGTGATGATGTATTTCCCACCCTAGGCTTATAGTCGAGTCAATAACTTTTCCTGGGTCTTCGGGGTGAAATTAGGGACCTCATCTTATATTCGGGTCGGCTTGTACCCGAGTATATATGGTATTGTCTCTTTAGTTTAGGTAAATTGCAATTGATGCAGATTGCCCTGATATAGTAAACAGATGATGACTGGAAAACTGTGTGGTACACCAAAAGACAGACATTTATAAAGCCCATATACAATGCATTTAGAAAGTTTTCAGACCCTTTTACTTTGTTCAAATTTTGTTATGTTTTGTACTTTATGTTTCAGCAAAAAAAAAAAAAAAAAAGTATTTAAAGGGGTACTACCATGCTGACAACTTATCCCCTATCTAAAGGATAGGGCATAAGTTGCCTGATCGCACGGGGTCCAGCCGCTGTGGACCCCCGCGATCTCGCACGCAGCACCCCGCTCTCATCAGGCCCCGGTGCGAACATCGCTACCGGCCTGATGACTGCCGATCACGGGGCCAGAGTATCACATGGGAGCGGAGCCGTGACATCACGCTCAGCTGTCTCACCCCCTGCCATAGACTTGCATTGAGGGGTGGAGCATGATGTCACACGGGGGCAGAGCTGTGACATCATGATCACCGGCCCCGTCATCAGACCCGGAGCGGATGTTCACTCCGGGACCTGATGAGAGCTTGGTGCTGTGTGCGAGATCGCAGGGGTCCCCAGCGGCTGGACCCCGCGCGATCAGGCAACTTATCCCCTATCCTTTAGATAGGGGATAAGTTGTCAGCATGGTAGTACCCCATTAATACCCCAATGACAAACTGAAAACAGAATGTTACAAATCTTTGCTCATTTATTAAGAAATAAAAACTAGAATATTGTATTGATATAGGTATTCAGACCCTTTATTCAGTACTTTGGCACCGAATACCGCTTTCAGTCTTCTTGAGTATGATGCCACAAGGTTTGCACATGGATTTGAGGAATTTCTGCTGTTCTTCTTTACAGATCCTCTCAAGTTCTGTCAGGTTGAATGAAGACCATTGGTGGAAGACATTCCAAGGTTTCTCCAGAAATGTTCAATTTGATTCAAGTCAGGGCTCAGGTTGGGCCACACAAGGACATTTGCAAAGTTGTCCCTAAGCCACTACTGTGTTGTCTTGGTTGCCTACTTATTGTTTTGTTGGAAGGTGAACCTTTATCCCAGTCTGAGGTTTAAAGCAAACTGAATCAGATTTCCAATAAGAATATCTCTGTGCTTTGCTCCATTCAGCTTTCCATCTAATTATGCCGTACTGTGGTGTTAGAAGGTATGGGTGGGCATATTGGGCCATTGGCATGAATAACTTACACCAGTGTAGTATGAACACCTATTGCTTCCTTCTGACATAGTTGGCAGGATTGTTGCAGGTGACAAAGCTTCCAAACCTGCTAACTATATCAGAAGCAAGGGATGTAAGCACATACTACAGGCTTGTAAGTTATTCATGCCTCAGGCCCAGATAAGCCCACCCACACCTACCAGTACCACAGTTTAGAATAATTCAATGCATGTTCATCTAACAGATTTAAGAATCTGTCAGATGAATTAAAACGCCCCATTACTCTGCAAGGAATCTATACCAGTAAATTGCATTTTTAGTATTGACAACAGGTCCTCATATTACTCCAATGAGTTAATTTGTTTTCTGGAAATTCCACAATAAAGGATAACATTTTAAATGTGGATAGAGTGCCTCAAATGTATTTTTATTATTGATCTATATCAACCAGAAGGTATATATCAACCCAAACTTCACTTCTGGCACTTATACCTACCTCTAAATAAGGGTACCCAAACCCTGCCTCACCTGTTGAAGCAACCAGGTTGGCTGCATGTGCATAGCTCCCTCAATCATTTATTCACTTCCATGGAAGTTCTAAAAACATCTGAGCATGTGTTGGATCCACATCTTTTGATGGATATACCATAAACGCTTGTAAAGAACGCAGCCAATAAAAGAACTTGCCATGTAGTAATTTAGAGTATATTTATCTATATAATCTCTGTACCCTTGCCTTTAAGCCCACTGCTACCCCATTTCTCCAGGGAACCTCATCATAGAACCTCATCTCCACCATCTGAACAGCGACACGTTTATTCTGCTGCATTAAAAAGAATGTAAGCTTGTAACTTGGGGGATTTTCTCACAAGGATTAGTCTGTTAAAATGTGGAACAGAAATTTTCTCTTGTAGTAATTTCATTTCTAATAAATATTTAACTAAAGCAAAGTACAGTTATGCCCTGGATTCAAATGTTAAGTTCACATTTAAAGTGGCTTTTAGGTTTCTTGCTGTTTAATACTTGCCTTCAAGGTCTCTGATTACAGATATTTTGCAGTGCAATGAGGCTTACCTGCCATTTCATGCAAGAAAATATATAATGGTGTGGCAACCTTGTTACATACAGAATATTACTCTGCCTCTGTTACACTGGGTAACAAGCATCAATCTTCCTAAGCTATGTACAATATGACATGTGCAATGTAATACATAGCGGCACGGAGCGGTTTCATCTCAAACCTTGAATGTTGAATGGTATGAAGATGTAGAATGAATGCATTGGCCCTGGAAGGAGAAAAAAAAAAAAGACCCCTAATGGGCCTAAAGCTCATATAACATTTCCACAGACCACTGGTCACGTCTTAAGAATGTTCCAAAATAGAAAGATTTTTCTTTTCTTCCATTCTTATTCATTTATATAGTTTATAGCTGTCATTGTTTCCATGCATTTAATAGCTAACCACATGGTAAACAATGGTGCCCCTTTTTAGGCTTTAAAATGTTTTGCTTTGTATAAAAAAGGAGCACAAAACAAATAGCATGTACGCCTAGATGTTTTTTTTTTTTTTTTCCATAATTTATTATTGCAAACCACCTTGGGGTTCACTATCAAGTAGGTTTCTCATAGGAATTGGAGGTATATGCTTCCCTTTGACTATGAGTATGGCATAGGCAAGACAAAGAGAAGTTATAGTAGAAACATCAGCACTAAAACACTGAGATCCTCTTGATCACATTTTGGAGCAATGTTTACCAAATATTAAATACATTTCATACAGTTGGACTGAATTTATCAAAACTCTAACAAAAAACTCATCAATGATCAATTAGTGGGGTTCTGACCATTGTGACCCAAGAAAATTGCTAGAATAACTAGGAAAGCTTTGCACCACTTTGTATTCTATTTTCTCTCGGTTTTCTACCTAGCCAACTAGGTAGCCTCTGACTATATAGCCTCTGATTATGTAGCCTGTGACTATGTAGCCTCTGACTATGTAGCCTTGCATCTTTGCAGGACATTGAGCTCATTGGCTCAAAGATAGAGAAAAGGCTAAAAATAGACAATGGTAGCTCACTCACTCTTATTGTTGAGTGCTAACTTCCAGTACCACCTAAAAATACCTATATTTATGTATAAACAGAAAAATTGGTGTTAGCCCCTCTAGGCTACACAGTCAGACTTGTATAGAGATGTTTGGTTATATCTATGGTGGTATATACTACTATTGTACGCGTATGTGCGCAATATCTTCATGGCATTGCCAAATGATGTGGTAATATTATAAAAAAATTATATATATATATATATATAATAAAATGAGGCAGTATATTCACTTGAAATCTAAAAATAAAAACGAGGGTGGAAATATCATTGTATGTAGACTATATTTTTGCTCTAAGTTTGTCTCTAAATTTGTCAGTTTCATTTCTCATGATTGTGTAGGTGTGTCAGAAACTGTGAATTTATCCTGCACATTTTGTCACAAAGCCCTCAGTTTGTCACAACTCTACTCCAGCGCTGACCTGGCTTACAAAACTGGCCGGGAACAGCATTTGTAAAAGTCACACATTGATAAATTCTCCCTCATGGAGATTAACCAAGAGTCTTCATACCAAATGATCAGCAAAGTGAGTGTTCAGCTTACCTGCTGCATATAGCAGTTTATGAAGAGGGAAGGGGAGTAGAAGTTAGCTGCTTTAGATAGATGTTGGGAGGGACACAGAAACACTGCTGCAGCTTGTAGTAAGTATTCTATCTCACCCTAGAGCTTGATTCATTAAAGGGGTACTCCCGTGCCCCAGCGTTCTGAACAGGAAGTTCAGAACACTGGGGCAAGGGAGTACTCCTTTAAGTTTAGTACAGACATGACAATTCTCCTGGTTGTTTCAAACCTCTTCAGATAATTGGCAAGTGAAAGTAAGTGAGTGCCAATTCTTGATCATTAAAGGGGTGGTCCAGGCAGCAAACAAGGTCTTACCTCTTCAGCTCCATCTATGCTCTGCACAGTACACAATACATTCCAAAATGAGAAAGGGAGACAGAGAGTGCCAGTCGCAATCATGTTGAGATGGCATGGTGCAGCTATTGGCCATTGTGTGTGGTAGAATTCTGAGACGTGTGGAGAGTAAAAGAAAGACATTTTCTTCTCCCTAAACAGCCCCTTTATTCTGCCTTGTTTCATCCTTTGCCAAACAGGGCTGGTGTAGAGGAATTGTTCAGCAATCAAAATTTTTATTTCATATTTACAGGCTGGCTTAAAAATAAGGGATACACATCTGCTGATACCCCCAAAACAGTCATTACGAGAACATGATGCTCAGGTCCCAATGATAAGTCCTTCCTGGACCTCATGTCAACACACAGAAAATGTCTGCTCAGCCAATCACAGTGTGAGGAAGAGACCACTGCACCCAGTGATTTTGAGTGGGCATATTCCTATGTGCCAGCCATTACCATCATGCACTGATCAGCAGGAGCTCTGTCAGAATGGCTGCTGCTCTTATTTATTTACTTATTCATTTATTTATTTATTTATTTATTTTTAGCCGGTCCGAGCCCTTGCAAATTTTCAAGGCTGGACAAACCAAAACAAATAGAAAATTTAAATTGCTCAATATCGTAGTGTTGTTAACATTATTTAATATCAATTCACAGATAAAGGAAAAAATAAACAAATCAGTACCTTTATGTCCATGATTGTCCAACACATGTCATATGTGCCCTCGCCCTGAAAGAAAGAGCCAGGTCAAAGTGCTCTTTAGCTAAATATATTATGCCGTGTTTTGTTAAAGTAAAATCAATTTCTGCTGGTTCAGAAATGCATGCACCTATTAATAAATTTCCCCTCAAAGTATCCATTTAGGAATATTTTTTTTTCAAGTCTCCAGAAGAAGTAAAGTAGTAAGTCACTTTTCTATTTAGTGTAGCTATTACTAAATACTGTAAATCTCACCTTTGTCTATTATTTCACTCATAGAGCTAAAACCAGCTTTATGTCCTAGTAGCCGGGGCTCCATCTGACAGAAGAACAATTACTTGTGGTTAAATTGCTATGTAGCTGTCATGGTGGGATCCGTCAAGGTCATCTTGTCCTCAATTATCCCGTTGTTGATCGAGGAGGAAGCAGACAAATACCATATTGAAGACACTTCTAATTTCTCCCAAAGGAAAGGAATACAACCCAACACAATAACAAATGCAATCAGATTATTCCCTGGATTAAGATTTTCATATGGAAGGCTATGACCTTCTGTTCTTTAGTCTCCGAAGTTGCCAAACTCTACTCCACCTTCTGTACAATATGAGTCATTGTTATTAAACACATACTATCTTTATAATACTATTATTGCTATGGCATCCTGATTAATAATGTGTATTTATGGAAGCTAGTCGATATTTCCTAACATTACACAGCAGCTGATGTGGTTTAATTCTTCGGCTTTTAAGATTAGGCGTCTGGTGGTCCGTCGTTCACTGTAAATGAGAGGATTACTGATAGTCTGAGCCCAGTATGCTGGAATTGTTCACTACCCTCTGTGTTAGTATTCATAATGGCAAAAGCTATAATATACTGTGCAAACATAGCAAGAGTATTATAGGGAAAGCCATCAGATTATCAGTGCATTCCAATATCATGTGTCACTTCTGTCTGTGATATTAGTCCATGATTCTCCATGAAATGCGAACAGTATAGCTGCAGGACAGAGGTCCGTGCCACTCTCCCAGTCAAGCAACAGATGTTCCATGTATTTAGGGTACTTGTAGACTGTCATTTATTAGTCTGAACCTGAGATCATATAAGGTTTTACACTGAGACTCAAACAATGTGAGGAATTCCCTGTCTGATTCACATAAAATACCAAAATAAACTGTTAATGAAAATATATGTAACTCAATAGCAGGAATTAGGATGTAAATTATATTTTGTATTATTTTATTTCTTTGCCTATTGATTTATTTATTATTTTAATTGATCTATAAAATAAATGAATAGATGTTTATAAAAAAAATCAGTCTGAATTGATTCCACATAATTGCAAATTGCTAATTTTACATACGTTATAATAATAAAAAAAGATGTTGGAACAGCAGTGCATCCACTCTCACAGTGTAGAGATGAGTGGACAGAACTTTGCAAACTTCAGGTGGTTCAGTTGGTCAGAAACCTGCGAAAATAACATCAGCTACATGGCAAAAAGGAGAGCAGAGCTTGACCTCAGGTAATTTCATAATACCTTTTAACTCCTTAATGACGCAGTGATTTTTCGTTTTTTTGCATTTTAATTTTTTCCTCCTCACCTTTTAAAATCTATAACTCTTTAAATTTTCCATAAATTTTCCATCCATAGGGCTTGTCGTTTGCAGGCCCATTTTGTACTCTGTAATGACATTGCTTATTTTACCTAATCATATTTGTGGGGCAAAAAAAATAAATAAAAAAAATAAACATTATTCATCTTTAAGGGGGTTTCGTTTCTGTAGGCCCATATGATTACAACCATATCCAATTTGTATAGGTTTTGTTTGATTATCTAGTGAAAAAAATATAACTTTTTGTACGAAAATTAGTATTCCTCTTCAGACCCCTATAACTTTTTTTTTTTTTTCTGTATACAGGGCTCATTTTTTGTGCTGTGATCTGTAGTTTATAACCATACCATTTTAGTTTTTAAGGGACTTTTTAATAAATTGTTTATTATTTTTTTTCTACTAAATGAAGTTACCCAAAATGTACAATTTTGGACTTTGGTATTTTTTTTTCTGTTTGTGCCATTGATGGTGTGGTTAAATTAACCTTATGATCCCACTCTGTAGCCCCCCCCCCCCCCCTCCCCCCACTTTCCGGGACAAAAGCATACACACTGGGGAGGGAAAAGGTTAAACAGCTCTCCAAGCCAATCAGGAGGCAGTAAAAGGGTGATGTCAGAACCACTATAAAAGCCTATGCACATAGGTTCAGTGGCAATTTTAGAGATAGCAGATGTTAGGTGAAGCTCTTTGTGAGGGACATTAAGTAGTGAATAACAATAAGAAAGGAGTAGGACCACACATATATAATGTTTACAGTTTTAACTATGTTTCAATTTAAAGCTTATTATCTCAGTTTTAGAGTGGAACTTACATGAAGAGAAACTATAATGGAAAGAATTGCTCTTTTTTTTTTTTTTTTTTGTGCTTTTGACCCATTCCTGGTTTTGGCCAAAATATTTCATATGAAGATAGCCTTAGGCAAAACAATGTTCATTACCATTTAGTTATGCCCCAGGCTGTGAGCTGTATTAATATGTAATTCATTGCAAGAATTCATGGTGCCATTTTACCTCCTTTTATACCCTTACTTCTTATGTGGTTATACATTCTCTGACCCCCCCCCCCCCCATATACCTGGGCTCAACTACCTCTGTAAACTCCATTGCACTCCAGTAGAATGTAGAGGGCCTACGGTGCTGCACATCAATCACATACTGAGCTGCATTGTACTTCTCTCTATGCAAATCCATCCTACAAACTGATTCCTCCTTTGATCATTGATGATTTGCTGATGTTCGCATATGTGTTAACAGGAAAATCCCCCTTAACTAAATGACATGCTAATGCATCTAAAGTAGCTTTAACTTCCTATCATGTAGTCATATTAATCTACTTTCTTTAATCTCCAAATGCTGTTTCTTATATTTTAAGCAGCACAATCTCTTTCCAGCCCATGAACTGTCTTTCAGTAGCTGAAAAAACTGCCAAGATATCCATATTATGAGATTAAAACATAATAGAAGTTTAGCTTAAATATTTAGCAGACTTAAGGAGGAAGACTAAACACAGAAAATAAAAAATGAATAAAGTTGGATGAATACTAGAATTGTCCAGAGGCTGCTTTGAACCTTGTGAGGCCTTAGGCAAAACTCCAACATGAGGCCTTCACTGATACTCATATTAAAAAAAGATAGACAAGGTGCAAGGTGGTCGCTTCCTCACCACAGCACCAACTTCAAGTGGAAGCAGGGCAATTAGAAGATTAGAATATACATCAGAGGTGTAAAGGTTAAGGTTATAAACACATAAAATAATATGTCCACAGGATGACATATTATTACTGCAGTGTGCAGTGTTTAAATAATACTATCATACTGTTATGCAAGAAAAAACACTATACACCAATATGACCAATAACACCACTATACAAGGTACAAATAATTGTGCCAAGCCTTGACCACTACTTTTATCCACACATAGTAACTTGATAACACTGCCATAGTGATACTGAATAAAAATTACTGCACACAGATAAATGTACCCCCATAGAGTGACCATGTAGTCATCCCCACTGCACTACATAGATGCTGCAGGCCACATAAGTAGTGCAGTTACATTCAGTGATTCACAGGGGCATCTTCTTGGAGTCATTCTCTTTCCTTTTCTTTTTGGCTCAGACCACCATAAAGACTTTTTCCTACCATGTCTTGTATCCACGGAATCCACAGAATCTCTCTAACATTTTAGGTTCTGCACTTTTCCAGCACATCCGCACACCCGCCTTTTCCCTACCTATAAGGCCACACATAATGCCTCCTTGGTTTCCTGTATAGAATGAATGAGTCGTAAGTATGCTGTGGGGAGGGACAAGGGGATCTAATGGTGGTAGGTAGGAAATCCCCTGCCCCCTTATTAGGTAGATGCCCCTAGTAGGTCCTAAGAGGAATATGCCCAATTAGGTAGAAACCCCTAGCCTGTGGATAATTCCCCCACCTTAGGTAGATGCCCCAATGCGTAGGTAATTTCCCCCTAGGCCCCAGTAGGTTAGTATCTAATTCCTCGTACCCTAGTACATACAAAGGAAATTACTTCTATTAGGTAGGTAGTTTAAGCCCATTTTTTACTTCAATGGCCAGGCTCTTTTTTTTTATTTGACATGTATCTCTTTAAATGGTAACAACTTTAGAACTCTTTTTTCTGAGCAGAGCGATTCTGAGATAGTTTTTTCATGACATATTGTACTTTATATAAGTGGTGCATGTTTGTTGATACATGCAGCATTTTTTGTGAAAAACCACAAAATATTGTGAAAAACTGGAAAATTTCTGTTTTTATTTTTATTTTTTTATGGTGTACACTGTGAAGTAAAAGTGATGCTATATTTATTCTGTGGGTCAGTACAATTATGGCCATACCCATTTTATATAGCTTTCTATGTTCTTTTTCCTTTTCTGAGCAAAACTCTTTTTCTGCCATTCATTTTCCAACAGCCGTAACTTTTTTATTTTTCGTCCGATGCCATTGAGTAGGAGCTTATTTTTTGAAGGATGAGCTGTACTTTTTATTGGTATCATTTTTTGTGCTATGTGCTACGTTATTTGTACCAAAATTGGCGAATTTTGCGCTTTTTTAATGTTTTTTTTAACATTTTTTTACATTTTTTACTTCAATACCTATTATGTATGTGATTTGTGTTTTTGATCTTTTTTGGTGATAATAAAGGGCTTTTATTGTGAAAGGGGCATTTTTTTATTTTTTTTACACTTTATACTTTTATTGAAGAACTTTTTATTTTAATTTTTACACTTTTTACAGGTTATACTATGCTGCAATACATTTGTACTGCAGCACAGTATGACCCGATGAGCTGCACACACTAAAGCCTGTGCGATCCAGCCTCTGGCTGGATCTCACAGACTTCCGTAGCAGGCATACAGGAGGTCATGATCTGACCTCCTGCTGCCATAGCAACCAACGGTGACCCGCGATCGTATCGTGGCGCCGCCGTTGGAGAACACCATAGATGCCGTGATCAGGATTGATCACGGCATCTAGGGGGTTAATGGTGCTGGGACCGGCACAATTGCGGCTCCAGCAGCTTCAGTGGGACTCCGGCAGTGATTAACAGCCGGGTTCCGGTTGCCGATCTCCTGCACTGCCCGCGGCACTGCCGGAGATTGCTAGGACGTATGCATACGTCCAAATGCGCAAACATGTTGGATGACTGGACATATGCATACGTTCTATAGCGGGAAGGGGTTAAAGGGGTAATCCACTGGAATTATTTTTTTTTAATCAACTGATAACAGAAAGTTAAACAGATTTGTAAATTTCTCCAGCAAATCACAACTCTCTGTGGGAAATATGAATAGGTGTATATATAGGTCAGTGCAGGGGATCATAGAAGAGCTATACATTATACAACAGGTGTCAGAAGTGACACTAGGGGTGATCTTTCTTTAAAGCGCAACTATCACGGATATTAACCCCCATAAACTAGCCCTAGGATGACAAAGTTGTTAAAATTACAGTTGAAGCACACCTTTTGCTGCTTTCTAGCAGTTTTATTCAGGTAAAAAAAAATGCTTTTTATTAAAGTCAGCAACAGTGGGATATCCCCTGTATATCAGCGCTGAGACGGCCCCTTATTCTTCTTATATGCGGGTGGCACATAAATAGTACCCATTATCCTGTGCCCAGCAGTGATGCGAAGCGGGCAGCCGCAGCAAGCGCTCGGTCCGTAAGGCCCTATTCGTGGCTGCCCATTCTCCTGTCTTCCTAGAGTGCACAGCGGTGATGCGATGCGCGCAGCCAGCTCATTCTGCTACTGCATTATGCCGCCCATGGGGAGCGAGAACTTGATGTAAGAGCCTGCATCGCAACACCACTGTGCACAGGAGAACAGACAATGTTTATTCCTTTAGGGTCTATTCACACATACAGTATTCTGCGCAGATTTGATGCGCAGGATTTTCTGCTGCAGATTTCAATGTAAACTGAATGACTTAAAATCCTGAGCATCAACTCTGCACATCAAATCTGCGCTAAATACTGTACGGGTGAATAGACCCTTACAGTAGAAAACTCGCCACCCACGTATAAGATTAAGGGGCCTATGCGCTGGGACCAGTGTGACAATCACACAGCGGTCCCAGCACTGACATATAAGGGGCATCTGACTTTTGCTGACTTTCATAAAAAGCATTTTTTAGCCCGATTACAGCTGCTGGAAAGCAGCAAACGTATGCTTGAACTGTAATTTCTAACAACTTTGTCATCCTGGGGCTAGTTTATGGGGGTTAAAATCCATGACAGTTGCGCTTTAACTGCAGGTACTACTGCTCCCAACATGGAGCACACTCAGCTCCATGCTAGGAGCTGTACTACCTGCATTAATAGACAGATCACAACAGGTGTCAGAAGTGACACTCTCTGCGATCTGTCTATTAATGCAGGTACTACAACTCCCAGCATTGAGCTGAGTGTGTGCCATGTTGGGAGCAGTAGTACCTGCAGTTAAGAACAGTTCACCGCAGGTGTCACTCCTGACACCCACTGCGTTCGTCCTGTATAATGTATAGATGCGGGGCCACGGCCGCTCTTCTCTGATCCCCTGAACTACTATATATATATATATATATATATATATATATATATATATATATATATATGCCTATTATTCATATTTCCCGCAGAGAGTTGTGATTGGCTGGAACCATTTGGCCAATCACAGCTCTCTGTGGGAAATATGAATCTGTGATGTGAAGCGCAGGATCGGGCGATCTATGCATTATATAGGAGGGTCGTTATGGGTGTCAGACCCCGGGGCAATATGTCTATTAGTACAGGTACTACTACTCCCATCATGAAACAGTCTGTTCCAAGCTGGGAGTAGTAGTACTACCTAAAAAATGTTAAAAATTAAGAAAAAATAAGTGAAAAAAGTTAAAACACACACACACTTAACACATTAAACACATTATAAAAATACATTACTAATAAAAAGTTTAATGATATATATTATTTTTTTCATTTAGATGGCCCCATTCCACATTTTTATTATAGTCGGCTACATTTTTAGGTCCCTGCCACCCACATAAATTGGTCCCTGTTTTAAATTAATTCAAATTTTGTTACAGAAAATAAAAATTTAGCTAAATACATTTTTTTTACTACAAAAACTCAGTGGAAACTTAGCCTTAAGAGTAATAACAAAATGGATTGAATGAAGAAATTTGTTATTTGAAATCGAGTGGAAATTCGGATTCAGTTAGAATTACATTTTTCCTGAAATTTGGAACAAAATTGGATTTGTCTTATTCGATTTGCTCATCTCTAGTCACTATAATAGTGTTCCTGAACTAGCTACAGAAGCCAGTGAGGTGCAGTGATCTGTGCCACCCACCCACAAAGTGTTTTCAAGTGGCATCTATATAGCTATAAAGCCTGTCAACACAGTAGTGATTTGTCACTATAATAGTGTTCATAAAACAGCTACAGCTGCCAGTGAGGTGCAGTGATCTGTGCCACCTACCCATGAAGCATATTCAAGTGGCACCTATATACCAATAGGGCTTTTCAACACAGTAGTGATTTGTAACATAGGGGTCCTGAACCAGCTGCAGTAGCCAATGAGGTTCATTGATCTGTGCCAATCACCCACCCAAAAAGCTTGTAAGTGGCAACTACATATCTATAGGGCCTGCCAACAACCTTCAGTACTCATTATGCTGTCATTTCTGCCACGCTAAAATTGTGTTGAAGTTACACTTATCTAGACTGTGGTGTTAATATAGTTCTGGTGTATTTAAAATTGTTCGCAAACACTTTCAGTACTCATTGTGCTGTCATCTCTGCCATGCAAACAGCGTGTTGTAGTTACACGCATCTAGCCTGTAATGTTAATACAGTTCTGTTGAATTTAATATTGTTCCGCATGCGGGTTACCGCATCTTGCCATAACAGAGCCTTCAAAACACTTTAAAGCTACTTGAATACATTCCTAACAGTGTTAGACATGTGTTTAGAGCTGTTGGGCAGTGTTATAAACATTTTTAGGGGCTTGTTTCATTGCTGGTTTGAGTCGAACTGAGCTGAACCAAACTTGCCATTTTCAAAAAGTTCAGTGAGACTGGCGAACCAAACTTTTCAAAAGCTCGCTCAACTCTAGTTACTATAATTGTAATAAACTTTTGACATGTTGCAGAGACATGTCAAAAATTGTGATGCGTCAGGATCCCCCCCAATCTCTAGATAAAGCTGAATGAAGCACTAAGTCCATCTCATTGCAGGTGATGGGATTCCTGTAATATGTCAAAAGTTTTATGTAATAATAGCAATGCTTTAATCCTTCAATATGCTAAGAAGACATTTTGGAATTTTTAACCACTGTCTGCTTTCCACTTAGTGGGAATAGTTTAGGTTTGGCCCTTTTCAGTTCCAGCTTGATTGTGCCCCAGTGCACAAAATAAGGTTCATAGATGCATGGTTGAGTGAGTTTGATGAGGAAAACTCCCCTGGCCAACACAGAGCTCTACCCCCAAGTCCACTGAAATTTCATTTGAAGTAGAATGTAAATTACGAGTCAAGCAATTTTATCCAGAATCAATGTCTGACATTACAAATGCTCAAAATATAGGATGGAAATTAAAAGACCCACTACCAACCTGCCTTTCATTTCATTAAAATTCAGGCCCAAACACATATCACACTCAGCTTTGCTAATTTATGGAAAGTAAAACTAAAATATTGCCTGGACATAAGTATTCAGACCCTTACTCATATTTGGCAATTATTACAGCCTCCAGTGTTCTTGGCTATGATGCCATATAGTTTGCATACCTGGATTTGAGGATGTTTGGCCATTTTTCAAGCTCTGTCAGGCTGGATGGGAGCTTTCGGTGGACAGTCCTTTTCAGGTCTCTCCAGAGATGTCCGCTAGGGTTCAAGTCAGGACTCTGGCTGGGCCATGCAAGGACATAGTTGTCTCTAAGTGACTTTTGAGTTGTCTTGGCTGTCTGCTTGCCTTAGTTTCATTGTCTTGTTGAAAGGTGAACCTTCTGCTCAGTCTGAGGTCCAGAACATTCTGGATCAGGTTTTTATTAAGATCATCTCTATACTTGACTGATACTACACTGACCAGTCTTCCTGTCCCAGCCACTGAAAAACACCTTCACAGCATGATCCTGCCCCCTCTCATGCTTCATGCAGGGATAGTATTGGGCATCTGATGAGCACTGCTTAGTTTACTCCAAACAAGACATGTAGAACTGACACTAAATAGTTCAATATCAGACCAGAGAATATTGCTTCTCACAGCCTAGGAGTCCTTCTCACTCTCTAGGAGTCATTTTTTTTTCTCCAAAAGTTCTAAAATTCTATTTTCTAAAATGTCACTACAGGGTATTTAGGCAGATTATGGAGCATTGAGTGCGGAATTATCAGGGGGAGATAGATTTTTTTTCATTTTAGCTCAAGAATGCAACATTGCAAAATTTAGAATTGTAAATGGATCGGAAAACTTTTTGCATGCCTTACATACTGTATATTGCCAAATCACATTACCCATGGCAAAGAAATAAAGGATTAGGCCCTCTTATGGGGCTTTAAATAGTGGTGTATTTCATGGGTCCCTCACTTCTCTTCCTTCGGAGTTACTTTGCTTTTCACTTTGCATATACACTTATGACTTTATGAACCACCACTCATGATCTAGGTGTCCTGGAGGGGTCTCACCCTATGTTGAATATAATTGAATTTGTTTTTTAGGATGTTTAGTATGTTTACTTTGGGTTTAAGGTAATATATCCTCATTAGTAGACTCGTTTGGCTATTATATCACTGCCTCTAACTTTTTTTTTTCTTTTTCTTCATGACCACTGGGGGGGGGGGGGGGGAGGCATGTGTTTTCTATATATAATCTGCTTTTAACGCCATGGAACCTTTTTTTTTTTTTTTTTTTTTTTTTTTTTTTAGCCCTAAGGAAGCGTTTATGATGAATGATTCATTATTATAGAGTGAATGAAAACATGAATATTTACTTTAATATATTAGCATATTATTATTTTGTATGTGAACTAAAAAAGGTATATTTTTTAACAGATGTTTGCAGCTCGGGCAGCAGAACTTTTGCACATTACCAGTCAAACTATGAAAAATAAGGCCTTAAGATTTACTCTATCCAAACCACTTAATCAAACAAGCATTAAATATGAGATAATTATATAGAATTAATTAGATAGATGAGCAGATTTCACGGATGCAAACAACATGAAACCTGGGAATTTGTGGGTAATTTTTTAAGCTAATTTATGTGTTTCCAATTTATGCACACAAAAGAAAAATGCTGGCCCTTGTCTAAGAATTTGTATTGCATGAAAAGTCCTTCCTTTGGTTTGTGATTAAGACGTATAATGTAGTATAAGGAATGCGCTAAAAATTGTAAAATCAAGATATAAAAGTTTTATATCTTGATATATTATATCAAGCTATAAAACTTGAATAATTAATTTAAGATGAGGTATCATTATATACTGTCCTTCCAAGGACTGCATGTGTGGTTCCTTCTTAGGTTCTCCTCTATCTTCTAACAATATGCAGTGCATTTGGAAAGTCTTTAGACTTTTTAACTTAGATAGCATTTTGTTATGTTGTGGCCTTGTGCTAAAATAAAAATAATTGTAGAAATTTTAGCAAATTTATTATAACGTAAAACACAATTTTTGCATGGATATAAGTATTCAGTCCCTTTGCTATGACTCTTAATATTTGACTTGGGAGCCCCCCATTTCTTTTGATCTTCATTGAGATGTTTCTACACCTTGAATGGAATCATCTGTTGCAAACTCAATTGATTGGACATGATTTGGATTCATCCTGTCTATATATGGACTCACAGCAAACAACGCATACAGGAGTAAAAACCAAAGATCATGTGTGCAGATGAGAAAAACTTCCAGAAGGTCAACCATCTTTGCAGCATCCATCAATCAGGCTTTATGGCAGAGTGGACAGAAAAAAGCATCTCCTCAGGAAAAGACTTTGAAGGACCCTGTAGCAACTTTACAGATGAGACAATGTGGCTCAAGTATATTGTATGCTTTAACTGCAAGTAACAGTGATGCAAACAGACTAGTAAAGCAGGCAACACTTTGAGTTGTGGTGACACAGGGTGGTCTTTGTGGAAATACCTGATCACTTTGTGATGCCAGAGCACCATTATCCTATACACATACCAAGGTTTGGGACAGTTTCTACTGGGCCAGATAACGGTAAGTAAATGAACACACCAAGGTCATGTTATGGAAGACTGTCTTTACTGAGCTGGTGCAGATGGTAATACACAAACAGCTGGCTTAAGAGAGTGCAGTGCAACCCCTTGGGAGCCCTGTTGCCTTGCTACGACTTGTGGTGCCTATACCAAATAGATTTATACTGACTTGTAAGACGGAAGATTGAGCCCTGGTTGCTAGGGTCCTGTCAAAGTACTGAAGCCTTATCCGCAGAGGCATGAATTTCCTCCTTGTGAGTAATCCTTGCAGGATGACCAGTTGAGAGATTAGATTTGAAGTATGCCTCTCCTCAGAGCACACGAAACACAGCACACCAGAGCTGAGCTGTTGCTCAGGAGCCTCACTGGGGTTAAACTGACTAACTCCTCCCCTGCACTACACTATACAGGGGAGACTTTTGGGATTCTCATTGGCAGGCAGGGTCACATGGGGTTCACTGCTCTCAATTAAAGGTACAGGCACATGAAAACATATATGCAGAAAATAATAACAAAATTAATTTAGAAAAATATCTGGCATTATAATACACATATAACTAATTCCAACTGTAGAACTCTGGTGGGCCAGACACCTTGTGCTGCCAATCTGCCCTGGACAGTCCAAAGCCACAGGACAGCTATTGGTGCTGGGACACTACAAATATGATACTGCTTTGTTACCAAATGAATAATAGGCGAACCACAACTTTCTTTTTATTATTTAAAATTGATGTACTGCCTAGATATTCTTGGCCTCCAAATAATTTTACTCCGCTGTTTCTGGACTTCTCTGGTGGTCTTGGCAGAGACATGCATTGTAATCCTGGCACTTTTAAAAAAGGAGAATTGACATCAGGACCAATTTATAAAACACCAATCCATGAACAGGATTTATTGTCCAAGTGTCCACATTGTAAATCCCAAACTTCTCAAGCCAAGCGCTTTAGCTACATTGAAGAGAGGCTATCATTTCTTGCATGTTTGATACCTTCCTCAGCGGCAAAAGAATATGCAATTTAACACATCACTTGCCTCTTTTCTCATATAAAATATGACTAATTCTAACCATTATATACAGTATGTGTCCACACGTTTTTGTTGTTTCTTGGTCTCAGTTGGGGCTCTTTATAAGACATTTTTCCAGTTAATTAGACCACTGTGTTTAAAGACAATAGTGTGAGCCATCCAGAATGAAGTCATTTTACTACTCCTGCCAAACTGCTTGAAATGCATAACTTATTCGGGGTAAAAAAAAAAAATAAATAAAAAATAAAATATATATATATATATATATATATATATATATATATATATATATATATATATAATAATTAACATAAACGAATGCTAATATATATATATATATATATATATATATATATTTAGCCCAGCAGCCTGCACCTGTAAGCCAGGTCCATGTAATAGTTTGGAATCAATAGTGCTGGCCAACTCATCCTTTGTTTGTATTACACATATGGGGGAGTGGCTACCTCCATGTTGGCTCTTGCACCCCACCCACCTCTATCAGGTGTATATAAGGTGTCTTGGATATTTCAGATCCTGCAATGCCTGCTGATCTATTCACACAGAGGCATATTCATAATGTAGGGTCCGTCCCAAAATGAGGTCACCTTACCGTGGTGGGACGGTCCAAGCTATTTGGCCACCAAATTGCAAGCTAAGTACCTCACTATTTCATTACTTCACAATTGTATACTTTCGTTTACTGCACTATAGCTGAATAGCTTCTCATGTTGTATCTATATACTCATGTTTTATCTATATCTTTGTGCTAGCAGTGTGCTGCTGTATTCTTCTGTTGCTGTATATTTAGCCCAGCAGCCTGCACCTGTAAGCCAAGTCCATATAATAGTTTGGAATCAATAGTGCTGGCCAACTCATCCTTTGTTTTTATAAATAGAAATATATATATATATATATATATATATATATATATATATATATATATATATATATATATAGTATTCCATATTCCACCTCATTAAGCACAAAATACCATCTCCTTCGACCTTAATTTAAAGACTTAGAAGAAAAGAAAAAAAGAATTGGCTCTAAAGAACACAGTTACATGTGCAAAACTAAATGATTTTTTTTTCTGCCAACATTTCCTTGGCTGGCATGCCAGTGCAGTGTAAATTGTTGGCTCTAATCCTTAGCTAACTGAAACATGCATTCTCAAGAAGAAACATTTTTTTTTTTACATTCGTAAAAGGAAAATTCAGGGTGCAAAGCAACTTTAATTTCAAGACTCAGTCAGCAAAATGCATTAGACAAAAAAAAAACAATGCTTGCTTCATTTTAAAATATCATACATTTTTTCTATAGTCAGCTTTATTACACTCCTTGAATTAAAATAAAGGCGATAGGAAAAGGAATTCACACTGCCTTAAAGAGGTACTCCGCCCCTAGACATCTTATCCCTATCCAAAGGATAGGGGATAAGATTTCTGATCGTGGGGGTCCCGTCGCTGAGGACTCCCGCAATCTCTGTGCTGCACCTAGCATTCGTTTAGAGCATCAGGTTCAGCGCCGGAGGCTCGTGACATCACGGCTGCACCGCACTCATGATGTCGCGGCCACGCCCTCTCATTGCAAGTCCATGGGAGGGGGCGTGATGGCTGTCACACCCCCTCCCATAGACTTGCATTGAGGGGATGTGGCCATGACATCACAAGCATCCACCCCGCATCATGAATCATCCGGCACGGAGCGGAGTTCTCTCCATGCTGGATGTCTGGGGTGCCGTAGCCGAGATTGCAGGGTCCCCTTTGGATAGGGGATAAGATGTCTAGGGGTGGAGTACCCCTTTAAATGTAAATGTAAGATGCATAATATCATGCACCTGTTGTGCACCAATTTGGAGACATATTGGTTATCAAGTTGGCACCAAACTTAACAAAGCAAAAGTATTTAAGAATTCATACTTTGGGACAAATGAATCAACAGATATTATGGGATCACAAAATAGGTAAAACCTTATAAAAATGATTTTATTTTTGGTTAGTCTAATTGTTAGCAAAAATTGGAAAATATGGAAGAGGTGGCAATGTTTGTGTGCAGGGGGAAATGTTAACTTATTCCAGGAAATCCTGAAGAGTAGAGACCTGTTTTGACTAGTAACAATAGTTTAGTTTTTTGTTTCACCTCTGTCAGCTTTTTATTTTGGCAGTGGTGGGATCTGTTTTGAGGAGTGTGGTGGATTTTTGTGTTGTGTTTTTTTTTTTTTTCAGTGAAGGTTTAATATAAAGGAAAAAAAGAATTAAAAGAAATTAGATAAAACAAAGGCAAAAAAAATCTAATTTTTCCTCTTCTGGGGCCGTCTGAGTGCTCACTTAAAGGAATGCATTACTTCAAGCGTGTGATTTCCCACATGGTGTAATCTCATTAGAGAACAGATGATTAATGTACATCACACCCTTGTTCAGTAAATTACGTAAGATTCACATTTCTTTTTTTTATTTTGTGGCTTGTTTTTGGCTTGATTTTTGCACTTACAGGTTACGTTGGAATTATGCTTTCCGGCCATTAACTGGTCTGTTTATGGGTTCTAACACAGCAATAGTTTGTGGTCATTTCTCCTCTCTTTTTGTTTAATCCTTCTTTGTTGATTGCCATATGAACACCAACCAGTGAATACAGGAATGCAGCGATGTGTACATGCATTGCTATTCACCAGGGTCATACTCAAGGGGTTGGGTTTAATAAAATAAAACAATACCTCTATACCAGGAGCATATTACCACTGCAGTGACTTAATCCCTTAATGACCAAGGGCTTATATTTACGTTCCTGACCTGCTCCCTTGATATAACACCATATCGGGTCATATTGGGTCAGTCCCGGCATGTTACCCATGCTGGGACCCAGGGCTAATAGCGCACGGTAGGACGCGAGCGGAGGTCCTCTTATCTTCTTCCGGTGCATCCCTTTAGCGATTAATTGCTCGAAGCCTGAGATGCAGGCTTGAGCAATCGACCACAGATAACATTGATCAATGCAAAGCTATGGCTTTGCAGTGATCAGTGTATAAGATCAGTGTGTGCAGTGTTATAGCCCACTATGGGAGCTATAACACTGCAAAAAAGTGTAAAAAAAAGTTAATAAATGTGATTTAACCCTTTCCCTAATAAAAGTCCAAATCACCCCCCTTTTGCCATGAAAAATAAACATGTAAATAAAAATAAATATAAACATATGTGGTATCAGCGTGTGCGTAAATGTCCGAAGCAAAAAAAAAAAAAATATCATTAATTAAACCACATGGTCAATGGTGTACTGGCAAAAAAAATTCAAAGTCCCAAATAATGTATTTTGGTCACTTTTTATGTCATGAAAAATGAATAAAAAGCGATCAAAAAGTCCGATAAATACAAAAATGGTACTGCTAAAAACTTCAGATTATGGCACAAAAAATTATCCCTTATACCACCCCGTACGTGGTAAAATAAAAAAAAAGTTATAGGGGTCAGAAAATGACAATTTTAAATGTATAAATGTTCCAGCATGTAGTTATGATTTTTTCCAGAAGTATGACAAATTCAAACCTATATAAGTAGGGTATGATTTTAATCGTATGGATCTACAGAATAAAGATAAGGTGAGATTTTTACCGAAAAATGTACTGCGTAGAAAAAGAAGCCCCCAAAATTTACAAAATGGGTTTTTTTCTTCAATTTTGTTGCACAATGATTTTTTATCCGTTTCTCTGTAGATTTTTGGGTAAAATGACTGATGTCACTGCAAATTAGAATTGGTGGCACAAAAAATAAGCCATCATATGGATTTTTAGGTGCAAAATTGAAAGGATTAGGATTTTTAAAAGGTCAGGAGGAAAAAATGAAAGTGCAAAAATGGAAAAACCCTGCGTCCTTAAAGGGTACTCCACTGGAAAACCTTTTTTTTTTTTTTAAATCATCTGGTGCCAGAATTTTTTTTTCCATAGTATATCTTTATTGAGTTTTACTTCTATTATAAAATTTTAATCCTTCCAGCACTTATCAGCTGCTGTATGATCCACATGAAGTTCTTTTATTTTTGAATTTCCTTTCTGCCTGACCACAGTGCTCTCTTATGACACCCCTGTCTATTTTAGGAATGCTCCAGAGTAGGAGCAAATCCCCATATCAAACATATCCTGCTCCAGACAGTTCCTAAAATGGACAGAGGTGTTAGCAGAGAGCACTGTGGTCTGACAGAAAGGAAATTCAAAAAGAAAAGAACTTCCTCTGGAACATACAGCAGCTAATAAGTACTGGAAGGATTAAGATTTTTTTTATAGAAGTCATTTACAAATCTGTTTAACTTTCTGGCACCAGTTGATTAAAAAAATGTTTTCTAGCGCAGTACCCCTTTAACCCCTTAAGGACTCAGGGTTTTTCCATTTTTGCACTTTCGTTTTATCCTCCTTACCTTTTAAAAATCATAACCCTTTCAATTTTCCACCTTAAAATCCATATTATAGCTTATTTTTTGCGTCAACAATTCTACTTTGCAGTAACATCAGTCATTTTACCCAAAAATTCACAACGAAACGGAAAAAAAAATCACTGTGCGACAAAATCGAAGAAAAAACGCCATTTTGTAACTTTTGGGGGCTTCCGTTTCTACGCAGTGAATATTTCGGTAAAATTTACACCTTATCATTATTCTCTAGGTCCGATTGTGATTTTGTCATACTTCTGGAAAAAATCATAACTACATGCAGGAAAATTTATAGGTTTAAAAATGTCCTTTTCTGACCCCTATAACTTTTTTATTTTTCCACGTACAGGGCAGTATGAGGGCTCATTTTTTGCGTCGGGATCTGAAGTTTTTAACGGTACAATTTTTTCATCACTTTTTCATCACTTTTTATTCATTTTTTAATGGTATAAAAAATGACCAAAATACGCTTTTATGGACTTTGGAATTTTTTTTGCGCGTAGGCCATTGACTGTGCGGTTTAATTAACAATATATTTTTATAGTTCGGACATTTATGCACGTGGCGAAACCACATAGGTTTATTTTTATTTACACTGTTTTTTTTTTTTTTTTTATGGGAAAAGGGGGGTGATTCAAACTTTTATTAGGGAAGGGGTTAAATGACCTTTATTAACACTTTATTTTTACTTTTTTTTTGCAGTGTTATAGGTCCCATAGGGACCTATAACACTACACACACTGATCTCCTATGCTGATCACTGGCGTGTATTAACACGCCTGTGATCAGCGTTATCGGCGCTTGACTGCTCCTGCCTGGATCTCAGGCACGGAGCAGTCATTCGTCGATCGGACACCGAGGAGGCAGGTAAGGGCCCTCCCGGTGTCCTGCAAGCTGTTCGGGACATCGCGATTTCACCGCGGCGGTCCCAAACAGCCCGACTGACTAGCTGGGATACTTTCACTTTCGCTTTAGAAGCGGCGGTCAATTTTGACCGCCGCTTCTAAAGGGTTAATACCGCACATCTCCGTGATCGGCGATGTGTGGTATTAGCCGTGGGTCCCGGCCATTGATGAGCGCCGGGACCGACGCGATGTGATGCTTCATATCGCGGGAGCTGGCGCAGGACGTAGATATACGTCCTGCGTCGTTAAAGGGTTAATAATGCCATCTAATTGGTTATAAATAAAAATCACTGCAATCATACCTAAATAACCAAAATATACCTCTATACAAGCAGCAAATAATACTGCCCCATCATGGCTATACCTTATTCTTATATGGTGACTAGGTAATGCTACCCTACTGATACTAAATGAAAAACAGTATACACACAAATAGGACCCCCATAGAGTGAATATATGGTGTTATATACCAGTTCTACATAGACCCCGCAGACCATATAAGAGATTATAGTGCACCCTTCTTGGAGTCGTTCTCTTCCCTTCTTCTTGATCTGACTCAGACCACAATGAAGACTTCTTTCAATCAAGACGTGTCTCTGGTAAATGTTTGTTTGCCAGACTAAAATCTTAGGCTCCTCATTTTTCCAGCACTCGCCTTCCCTTTTCTCCATCCATTGTACCTCAAATAATGTCTTGCTAGGCATTCTGTATTGTAAAAGTGTGTATAATTAAGAGAGTTGAAAAAGGGGTTGGATAATTTCATTAGTGTGTGCGTGTGGGTAGGTGAGCAGCCTTAAATAGGTATTCCAGGAAAAAAACTTTTTTTATATCAAGAGGTTTGCTATGGGGATTTGCTACTACTCTGGACAGTTCCCAAGACAGATGTCATAAGAGAGCACTTAGAAAGAAAACAACAACTCAACTTCAGCAGCTCATCAGTACTGAAAGGATTAAGATTTTTTAATTGAAGTAATTTACGAATTGGAACCGGAAGATGCGTGAATAACACGAAACGGTGCTGTTGTTCCTGACAGCCGCTTCTAGTCTCCCTGTTCGGAGCTGCTCCCCCTCCCTGCACTCGGGTGTTTTTGTCTTATGCTTTTTCATGGATATCTGAAGAATCCAATAAAGCGAATCATTTGATACGGCTTGGTGAGTGCGGACATTTTTCTATCTTCGTTCCACTATATATGAAAGACTGTCTCTATTATTGTCCAGCACCATATACCAGCCTGACACCCGTATATATTGATTGCTGCACCTGCATAGTGGTTCTCTAGCAGTGCCCACCCATTTTTTCTATCTCTACATACTACAATTTACGAATCTGTTTAACTTTTTGGCCAGCTGATATTTAAAAATGTTTTTTTTCCTGGATAACCCTTTTAATGAAACAAATACAGGCTCATAAAGCCAAGGGACATAACCAAAAATCTAATATTCACTGACTGTATATATCCTCCTTTTGAAACTCCCCTTTTAATTATGGTTTAATTATGGTGTGGGTAAGTAGGTAGGTCTTCCCAGTAAATACAATCCCCCATAGGTAGATAATTTCCCCCCATTAAATAGATGTTCCATTGTGTAAATAATTTCCCCAAATTAGATATGTGCTTCCAGTAGGCAGGTAATTTCCCACCTCCATTAGGTAGATATTTCCACTAGATATATGCCTCTATTAGCTAGGTCCTCACATTAGCTAAATGTCCCAATTTGACAGGTCCCCCATAAAAGGTAGATGTCCACATTAGGAAATTACCTCCATTAGGGAAATGACACATTAGACAATTCATCCCAAATTGTTAAATGCCCCATTAAAGTTAATTCCCTTTTTAATTAGATATCAACATTACATAGCTCTCGTTGACTAGGTAAATGCCTCAATTATACAGGTTCCTCCTCCACTGGGTAGATGCCACCCATTAGACAGGTACCCCTATTAGGTAAATGCCCCATTAGACAAATCCCCCATTAGGTAGATCTCTCCATTAGTCAGGTTTTTCCCATCATTAGGTAGATGCCCCCATTAGACAGGTCATCCCCATTAAAGGGACATCTTATAGGATAGGGGATAAGATGTCTGATTGCGGGGGTCCAGCACTGGGACCCCCTGCAATCTCCATGCAGACACTAGATGTTCTGAACATTATGTTCAGAATTATGGGTTCGGGAGGCTGTAGTTGTAATGGCTGTCATGCACCCCCTATAGACATGAATGAAGAGGGCGTGGCATGGAGTCACAACCATGGCCTCCAAAACCCAGAATTCTAAATGTATTGTTCAGAATGCCAGGTGTCCCAGTGGCCGGACTCCCGCGATCAGACATCTTATCACCTATCCTTTGGATAGGGGATTAGATGTCTAAAACGGAGCACCCCTTTAAAGGTTAAGAGGTTAAGATTTAAAGATTAAGATTTTTTAATAGAAGTAATTTACAAATCTGTTAAACTTTCTGACACCAGTTGATTTAAAAAAAAAAAAAGTTTCCCACCGGAGTACCACTTTAAGTCCCCAGCTTTTATCTACATAAAAAAAGGAAATAAAAATCAAACTCACTTTCTCTACCTTCTCATCATATACAGAATGTACAAGAGCAGAAATTTCAGTATACAGTTGGCCTCTTTGTACAATATAGAGTGGAGATGCATCCCTTGTATGCATCACCACTCACTTTGCATTCAAAAAGGCCCATAACTGATGTTTACTTGATCAATAGACTATGCACCCATAAGAAACCCCCCCCCCCCAAAAGGCAATCACTCTCCTATGACCACACTGCAGAAATGATATGTTTAGTAACAGAGTGTTGTCCTGGAAATCTGGTAATTTCACACTAAATATCTCAGGATATTCTGGTCCTGATTTACTAAGAGTAGTAGTTTTCTTCGTGTTCCACTGTTTCCACAGTTTTTACTAAGGTTTCCCTACATTTTGCTTTTTTTTTCAATGCTCTGGTCTGTAGGGTTTTCCTTATCTCAGCTCCACTACATTTTCTGTGGAAACCTTAGTAAATATGTTGGCTTTTTGTGAAAATTTTGGGGCAACACACCCTTTTTTTTTTAAAGCTACCACGACCACTTTTCCAACAGTCACACCCCTTTTTCTGGTTTTCTCAGTAAAATTAAGAGTTAGCCTCTGTTTTTTTTCTTCCAATTCTGGTGCAATTTCTGGTGCACAACCCGACAAGAAATGTCAGGTTTACAATAGTAAATCAGGGCCATTGTGTTTAGAGAGCACACATCTGTAATTTTAAATAGTGTCCATTTCAATACATCTCTTATTGACATACTTTGTGACTATATTTGGTGGTGATAACAAAAAACTGCTTCTCTATCAGCCAAAGTGGCCTGTCATTACAAAGAGCTATACTCATCTCTTCTATATGGACATCCCATGAATATTTACCACTGCTAGTCTAATGGATGCTTAGCAGCTGATACAATGGCTTACCTCCAGTGATCTTATCAAATACACCCTAATTATTGGGTGAAATGATGACCCCTTGAACGACCACTTGATAAAAATGAAAAAAAAAAAATAATATGTTTGGTGATCTATAATTCAACTTGTAACATTTCTATTCAGTAGGAAAGACTATTGTCAGTGGACTTGGCATAGAGTCAAGGCAGGAGAGGAGCAACACACCAAATCCAGCCTAGCTTTGAGCTATGGAATTTTATATCCACCAATACGTTCAATTATGAATTTCTGTTTTCGAGTATCAAATTTATATGCCTTAAATGATAAACAAAATAAAATCACAATAAGCACACGTCAGCTTCAACATCAACTCTGCACCTAGTTCAAACTGTACCCCAAGTCTGAATATAAGCTTCCCCAAATGTTCTCATGATATGGAATTTATTATTAACAATCTGAAATGTGTTTTTTTTATAGATTGTGTGGTACACTGTAGGTTGGTACCATAGGAGCATTAACTTTTCTTAAAGCTGACCCTATGGACATGTCTTCCACTTCTGATGATTTTCCTCAACAATGAAGCAATATACCTATGATACTGCGTGGACTAATATAAAGGAAATACGTCTGTAATTACCCATAATGCAACACATTGTACCTCGAAACATGTCGCATTATAAGTAATTAAAGAAATGTTTCCTTTATGATTGTGGGGAAGTCTATTCAGCGCCAAAAGAATCCTGCTTCACTGCTGAGGAAAACCTGTCTGATTGAAGCTTGATAGGAAGGCTGCAGGAGGACACATTAAAAAGTCATTATATGCTGTTTCCAACATTGTGCTTGGCCAGCACAACCATTAAAAGGGTACTACACTGGAATTTTTTTTTTTTATAAACTGGTGCCAGAAAGTTAAACAGATTTGAATGTCCTTTCTGTCTGACCACAGTGCTCTCTGTTGACACCTCTTTCCATTTTAGGAACTGTCAACAGTAGGAGCAAATCCCATAGCAAACCTCTCCTGCTTTAGACAGTTCCTAAAATGGACAGAAGTTTCAGCAGAGAGCACTGTGGTAAGACAGAAAGGAAATCCAAAAAGAAAATAATTTCCTGTGGAAAATATAGCACATAAGCAATATAATCGAACATGAATAGTGGGTGTGCGCTTTTTGGTATATCTTCTTTCCTTGTGGTGTCAAAAAACTATAGTCACAGGTTTCCAAAAACTGCCAAGTGGAAATGCAGCTTCACTGGGCTCATAGACATTCTTCCTTTTCAGAGCAAACTCTGAGGGAATATTGCGGCTGACATAATGTAAACTTTCTGGGGGATGAACCATCTCATAAATTAGTATTTCTTCCAGCACAGTCAACAGAGCACCCATTGACTTACTACATAGTTGAATGATACTTGCACTGGCAATGGTGTGTCCATTTAAAAAAAAAAAAACACCCTAATTCTGTCCTCCTTCCTCTCCCACCAACCAGGCACACTTTTGATGGGTCCTGAAATGGCATCTAGTTTGCTTCTTCAAAATAATTAAAAATGAATTGGGTTGTAGAAAATTAGAAGAAAGGGACAATTTTGTTTCCAAAAACAGCAACACCATATCCTCATGCTGAGTTTGAAGTGAATGGGTCGAAATTACAATAACTGACAAAACCTATGCACAATGTTAACATTGTTTTATTGTTGGAAAAATGCATTCCTGTTTTTAATCTCATAAAAATAATGTCACCAAAGACCATGCTCTGTTTACCCCACCACAGATATCTGAAGCTTCACAGTCATATTGTTTTTCTTTCTGCAGCTCTTACCGTTAAGTGTATTTTCTTTTTCAATCAACTCTCTCTGTTTTAAGTCATTGGCAAATCTCTTCAGTTTGTTGGTCCCTTTGAAATTTCTGAAATCGTATGCTGTGTTGAATGGTGGCAGTGAAACTCACTTTCTACATTAAATTATGTCATACACTATTTATCTTGGGTATGAACAAAATTAATACCAGTCTCCCAGACACTTAGAATTGTCTCTCTGGAATTGTAAAGTGGCTGAAAATTAACTTCTGGTGTTCTAGACGTATTGCCCTATTGCGTTTTGTAGGAAGAGTCTGGGAAATTCAGATTTTATTACAGCAGGAATAAGATGAGGCCACTCTGAAATAAATGCTGTTTCAACATATCAATACTATTGTGTTTGATCCATTTTTGCCTTCCGCTCTTTACAATGTACATTTGTGGATTGCATTTTTTATACAGTAATTTAATGAAGTATAAAGCCCCTATATAACATAATACTAATAATAAAACTTGAATCCAATATTATTTATAAACAATAATATGTTATATGACTTAAAGGGATAAGTGAATCGAATCTGATGAATCCAAATTCGTAATGAATTTCAGTAAAAATTTGTTTCGTAACTAATGTGAATATTGCCGTGATTTGATCGCGCAAATCGCTTAATTAAACTCCATTTAGTGCAGTCCAGGCAAATTCTGTTTTAAGCTTACTGGAGCGCATTGTCCTCCCCTAATAAGTGCATACCACATACGTACAACTAGGCGGTGTACCATTTTGTTCCTGTTAAAGTCTTAAGGGTCCAGATACTGTAAAGGGCCAGGCAAAAGTACACACCTGCTGGTGTTGTAGACAAATACTGTTTTAAGTGTTCTGGAGTGAATTGTCCTCCCCTCATAAGTGCATACCACATATGTACATCTAAGTGGTGTACCATTTTGTTCCTGTTAAAGTCTTAAGGGCCAAGATACTGTGAAAGGCCAGCCAAAAGTGCACACCTGCTGCTGTTCTAGACAAATACTGTCTAGAACAGCAGCAGTGGAGCGTATTGTACTCCCCTCATATTCAAGCTAAGTATGTCAGGCAGAGAAGTGCCAGGACGTGCACAGAGGAGTGGCAGAGGCCTAAATTCTTAAGGGAGAGGTCGCAGCAGACCAGGGGTGAGTGGCAGCAAGCGTCCCAGAGAGAAGCCTGAGCTCCCGTTATCAGCTAGTGGTCGTCGATTGTTTAACATGGTCATCCTCTTCATCACAAGGGAAATCTGACAACCCCAGTCAACAGTCGGTGGGTTCCTCAGACACAACCCTCAGTTGGCATGGCCCGGGAGCAGTCCGTGTTCTCCCTTTGCCTCTGTCCTATGCAGTTCCCTCCACTGCCGATTCCTCCACTAGGCGGGCAAGTAGTGATGAGGAGAGTAGCGTGGGAGATGGTGTTGCAAGGGTTCAGGCTCCTGAAGCAGACACTGTTGAGGAACCTGAGGACGACATCAGTGACGTGCAGACAAAACTCGATGATAATGAAGCCGATCGCACTTGGGAGCTGGGTGCAGAAGGGGCTTCATCATCATCATGAGAAGAGGGTTGCAGGTTGCCTGTGAGGCAGCAGCTGAGCCAGCAAGGTGGTAGCATGGTTGGCAGTAAGCATGGTGGCAGACTTTGAAAGTCTGCAGCCTTCCTGTTTCGTGGCAGCCTACCTTCCCGGGAGGTAGTGGAACAGGGGTTCCTGGAGTTGGTGGCAGTAGCAGTGAAGTGCAGCCTGTTGGTGGGTAAATCAGCTACTTGGCGGTGTGGCAGTTTTTCAACAAGCATTCAGAGGATGTTAACCTGGCCACATGCAAGATGTGTCGGCAGAAGGTGAAGCATGGCCAGGGTCCCAATGTTGGCACCACGGCCCTGCATCAACATATGCAGCGTCACCATAAAGCGGCCTGGGAGAACCTGTTTCAGCCAGCCAAGGCTCCTGCCCCTCAGGCGAAGGGAGTTGTGTGTCATACCCATCTTTTGTCGCTCCAGATGTTCCTGCTCCTCCTACTTCGAGTAAGTCATTCCGTCAGCAATCCATCGGCGAAGCCATGTCCAAGAGACAACGGTATGCAATCACTCATCCAACAGCAGAGAAGCTGAATGTGCTTCTGTCCAAGTTGCTGATGCTGCAGTCACTCCCTTTTCAAGTAGTGGACTCTGCACCTTTCAGAGAACTGATGGCTTGTGCTGAGCTGAGGTAGAGAGTCCCAAGCCATCATTTCTTTGCGAAGAGGGCAGTACCAGCCCTGCACAATTTTGTGTAACAGAAGGTGGGCCAGTCCTTGATCCTGTCGGTGTGTACCAAAGTGCATGGCAGCGCTGATGTGTGGAGCTGTAACTACGGTCAAGGACACTACATGTCTTTTATGGTCCACTGGGTAAATGTGGTTCCTGTACCGCCAAAACAGCAACGTGGACAGATCACGCCACTTTCGCCTCCACGCTCTCAGGCTGTTGGTCCTGTGACAGTGTGCGACTCCGCCTCCTCATCCTAAACCGTGTCCTCAGTCTCCACTGCATGGACATGTTTCAGTGCCCCCTCAGCATACCATGTGGGCAGGGCATGGCGGTGTCACGCTGTTCTTCACATGGTTTGCCTTGGCGAATGGAGTCACACAGGGGAGGAATTACTATAAGTCATTCATCATGAAATTGAATCATGGCTTACTCGACGAAAACTGGAAATGGGAACCATGGTGACCGACAACGAGAAGAACATCTTGTCTGCGCTGCGACAAGGAAGCCTGAGACATGCGCCCTCATGGCACACATGTTCAATCTGTTTGTCAAGCGGTTCCAGAAGTGTTTTCCCATCTACAGGAATATAGGTGCACTACTGTGGTGGATGTAAACATTGACATTGACTTACCCTCAAAACTGATGTTAAATTGAGACATTAGACAGTATATCCTTATATGAAGGACATACCGGAGCCCACACACTAATGCCAAGGTTTCACAAGTAGCACGGGACCTAACACTAACCGACCTGTGCATGATAAGCAAAACCAGGGGCCAATGGGTAATTACAGCAGCATTAGGTTGACTAACACACTGCTCCCAGGTTACCTCCAGTGTGACTGAGCACACACACAATGGGAGGAGGGAGACAGACTATGAGCCAAACCCAAGTTGGCTGATATGTTGCTGGCCTCCCAGGTGTACCTCAATGCTACCTAAAATGATACTAAAGGAGCATTGGTATACAATTTCAAAAAGTCTACTACTTAGACATGGTCTAAAATGGCAGGAGGTGCTCAACCCCAAATGCGGATGTGCATTTATGCTGAGGGGCAGATCCCTTACTTTTGGTCCGTTGCCCAGCATACAAATGCATACAATGGAGGATGCCTGCAAACGACCACAAGTACCACAATGGCATCCTTCACCAGATGAATAGGGCTGGATGTAAAACATAGATTAATACAACAACACTACAGGAATATAGGTGCACTACTGTGGTGGATGTAAACAATGACATTGACTAATCCTCAAAACTGATGTAAAATTGAGACATTAGCCAGTATATCCTTATATGAAGGACATACCGGAGCCCGCACATCAACGCCAAGGTTTCTCAAGTGGCACGGGACATAACACTAACCTACCTGTGCACACACCAACACATCTGCAGGACTTCTGGGCAGCCAAACTTTATTTGTGGCCGCAACTAGCAGAGTTTGCCCTGAAAAAGCTGTCCTGCATGGCCAGAAGTGTGCCATCAGAGCTGGTGTTTAGAGTTGCAGGGGCCATAGTAACCCCAAGGAGAACTCTCTGTCCACCAAAGATGTGAAGAGACTGACCTGTGTGAAGATGAATCAGGCATAGATCAGCAAGGATTGTTACCCACCAATGCCTGATGCATCAGAGAAGATTGACCATGGTGCTATACCAACACTTCACAAATATGGATAGTGCCAAACAGATTTAGGCACTACTCCCCAGTTACAAACATTAGTCCGCGTCAGACCTTTTTTCACCTACCTTCATCACCGGGTACTGGTATTGCCACCTATCACACCACTCTATCAACGGGTCACTTTCATGCCTCCTGATGCTGCTGCTGCCACCTCCAGGCTGTGCCACTCAGCCACTATATGGTCTCCTCATGCTTCAGCCACCTCCAGGCTGTGCCATTCAGCCACATATGGTATCATCATGCTTCAGCCAACTCTAGGTTGTGCCATTTAGCCACTATATGGTATCCTCCTGCTTCAGTCAACTCCAGGCTGTGCCATTCAGCCATTATATGGTCTCCTCATGCTTCAGCCAACTTCAGGCTGTGCCATTCAGACACTATATGGGCTCCTCATGCTGCCACAAACTCCAGGCTGGGCCCTTCAGCTACTATATGGTCTTTTCTCATGCTTCAACCACCTCCAGGCTGTGCCATTCAGACACTATATGGGCTCCTCATGCTGCCACAAACTCCAGGGTGTGCCATTCAGACACTATTTGGTCTTTCCACATGCTACAGCCACCTCCATGCTGTGCCATTCAGACATGATATGGTCTCCTCATGTTGCCACAAACTCCAGGCTGGGCCATTCAGCCACTATATGGTCTCTCATCATGCTGCAGCCACCTCCAGGCTGTGACATTCAGCCACTATATGGTCTCCTCATGCTGCCACAAACTTCAGGCTGTGCCATTCAGCCACTATTGGGTCTCTCCTCATGCTTCAGCCACCTCCAGGCTGTGCCATTCAGCCACTATATGGTCTCCTCATGCTTCAGCCACCTTCAGGCAGTGCCATTCAGCCACTATATGGTCTCTCCTCATACGTCAGCCACCTCCAGGCTTTGCCATTCAGATACTATATGGTCTCCTCATGCTGCTACAAACTCCAGGCTGGGACATTCAGCCACTATATGGTCTCCTCATGCTTCAGCCACCTTCAGACTGTGCCATTCAGCCACTTTATGGTCTCTCCTCATGCTTCAGCTACCTCAAGGCTGTGCCTTTCAGCCACTATATGGTCTCCTCATGCTGCCACAAACTCCAGTCTGGGCCATTCAGACGGTATATGGTCTCTTCATGCTGCCACAAACTCCAAGCTTGGCCATTCAGCCACTATCTGGTCTCCTCATACTGATGCCACCTCCAGGCTCTGTCATTGTGCCACTATGTGACATGTGACTCCTTGTTACATTTGGTCCTTTGTAACCACACGCCGGGGATGTTGAATCCAGTGAAACAGGTTGGAGGGATTACAATGAAGCTTTACTGATTAAATGAAACATTAGCAGTTCCACAAAAGAGTAAGACAGTGGGAGTGGGGGCTGGGGGGCGGTGAGAGCTGGAACAGGTGGTAGCTCACCTCGCTAACTGCCAGCTCAATGCTCACCCGAATGGCTACTTAAAAAATGTAAATACATTCAAATTAAATTAAATAAATAATTAGATGAAAAAATCTATTTGCTCTCTTCAATTTTGACGCCATGTGGTCTCCCTGCTGCCACTTTCAGTCGCTCTGCGACAGTGATTCTAATGGCGATGCCTTAATCTGCATTTCATACTGAATAACAGTATTATTTCACTAACACAGCACACTCTCTATGCATGTTAGAACAAAGCAAACTGTTCTACACCACTGTTGAGGCTCTCTGTAGGCCAGAAATAGCCATTTTTAATACAGATTCACTGCAAATAAATTCTACCCAAAACAATTTTTTTCAGAAAATTCCACAATACGGCCGAATAAAATTTTTCAAAGGGTCACTCATCTCTAATTATAGTATTTATAGTGTTCATACTCTCTAGAGATGAGCAAACTTTTGAAAAATTAGATTCGGCCGATTCATCAAATTTTTTGCAAAACTTTGGTTCGATCCAAATTTGATTGCAGCAAATCTATATTAACACCTTAGGACTCAGCCCATTTGGGCCTTAAGGACTCAGACAATTTTATTTTTACGTTTTCGTTTTTTCCTCCTCGCCTTCAAAAAATCATAACTCTTTTATATTTTCATCCACAGACTACTGTGAGGGCTTGTTTTTTGCACGACAAGTTGTCCGTTGTAATGCCATTACTCATTTTACCATAAAATGTATGGCACAGCCAAAAAATACTATTTGTGTGGAGAAATGAAAAAGAAAACCGCAATTTTGCTAATTTTTGAAGGTTTCGTTTTCACGCCGTACAATTTACGGTATAAATGACATTTGTTTTTTATTCTTTGGGTCAATATGACTAAAATGATACCCATGATAACATACTTTTCTATTACTGTTGCACTTAAAAAAAATCGCAAACTTTTTAACCAAATTGGTACATTTAAAATTCCTCTGTTTTGAAGACCTATAATTTTTTCATTTTTCCGTATTAGCAGTGGTATGGTGCAAATTTTTTGCACCGTGATCTGTACTTTTTATTGATACCATATTTGCTTATATAAAACTTTTAATACGTTTTTTATCAATTTTTTGGGGAATAAAATGTTATAAAAAAGCAGCAATATTTGATTTTTTTTTTAACGTTCACTCCGTTCACCATACGGTATCATTAACATTATATTTTAATAGTGTGGATATTTACACAATCGGCAATACCAAGGGGTTAAAAATGGCTATTTCTGGACTACAGAGAGCCTCAATACGGGTGTAGAACACTTTGCTTTGTTCTAACACGCATATGGAGAGTGCTGGGGTAGTGAAATAATACTGTTATTTAGTATAACATGCAGATTACAGGCATCGCATTTAGAATAACTGCCGCAGAGCGACACAATGACAGCGCCTGGAAGTGGTACTAGTTATGAGGAGACCATATAGTGGCTGAATGACACAGCGTGGAGGTGTTGGCAGCATGAGGAGGCCATTTAGTGGCTGAATGACACAGCGTCAAGGTGTTGGCAGCATTAGGAGACCATATAGTGGCTGAATGACACAGCGTGGAGGTGTTGGCAGCATGAGGAGACCATGTAGTGGCTGAATGACACAGCGTGGAGGTGTTGGCAGCATGAGGAGACCATATAGTTGCTGAATGACACAGCCTGGAGTTGGCAGCAGCATGATTAGACACTAGGGCTTCACAATCCCTAAGGTTAGAAGATGAATTTTGAAATTTAATTTGAAGTAGCAGCAGTAGCTACAATAAAAAATTTTAGGCCCAGGGCCAGCAGCATCAGTTAACCATATATTGGCTGAATGACACAGCCTGGAGGTGGCTGAAGCATAAGGAGACCATATAGTGTCTGAATGACACAGCCTGAAGTTGGCTTAAAGGGGTACTCCGCCCCTAGACATCTTATCCCCTATCCAAAGGATAGGGGATAAGATGTCAGATCGCCGCGGTCCCGCTCTGTGCATAATGACAGCCGATACAGGGGACGGAGCAGCGTGACGTCATGGCTCCGCCCCCCGTGACATCACGACCCGTCCCCTTAATGCAAGTCTATGGCAGGGGGCGTGACGACTGCTATGGCCCCTCCCATAGACTTGAATTGAAAGTGGCGGGCCGTGACGTCATGAGGGGCGGAGCCGTGACATAACGATGCTCCGGCCCCTGTATTGCCCAATATTACGTGCAGGGCTAAGGCCCCTTGGTGGGCTGAAATGCGTCACCTACCTGTGACTACTGTGTCTTCTGTACCTGTTGGTGTTATGATTGAATAAATAATTTTACCTTTATACAGGAGCAACCTCTGGACATCAGTTCTTTCTTCATTGCATATATCTGGGTACGGTCTGTACCAGTCCATGCGCAGCAGGACGTGGGAGGTGAGCTGGATACTTCTCTACACAGCTTCCACTACTTAGATGTAGGTATGTAGTATGCACTTATGAGGGCAGAAAAATGCACTACAGTACGCTAAATAAACATATTGGATTAAAACACCAGCTGGTGATTACTTTTGGCTGTCCTTTCACAGTATGTAGGCCCTTGACAGATTAACAGGTACAAAATAGTACACTACTTAGATGTTGGTATGTGGCATGCACTTATGAGGGCAGAAAAATGTGCTAGAGTACACTTAAAAATACTTATTTTTACCTGTGTCCTCTGCAACTTTTTATATATTTTCAATTTTTTATAGAAGAATTTTCCTCAGGAACCCATTAAGGACTCATTTTGGCCTTAACCCCTTAAGGACGCAGGGTTTTACCGTTTTTGCATTTTCATTTTTTCCTTATCACCTTCTAAAAATCATAACGCTTTCAATTTTGCACATAAAATTCCATATGATGGCTTATTTTTTGCACCACCAATTCTACTTTGCAGTGACATTAGTAATTTTACCCAAAAATCCACGGCAAAATGGAAAAAAAAATTCATTGTGAGACAAAATTGTAAAAAAAAATGTAATTTTATAACTTTTGGGGGCTTCCGTTTTTATGCAGTGCATTTTTCGGTAAAAATAACAACTTATCTTTATTCTGTAGGTACATACGGTTAAAATGATACCTTACTTATATAGGTTGGATATTGTCGTACTTCGGAAAGAAAACCTAACTACATGAAGGAAAATTTATATGTAAAAAATTCTCATCTTCTAACCCCTATAGCTTTTTAAATTTTCCGCGTACGGGCCAGTATGAGGACTCATTTTTTGTGCCGTGTTCTGGTTTTTATCGGTACCCTTTTTGTATTGATCGGACTTTTTGATTGCTTTTTATTAATTTTTTCATGATATAAAAAGTGACCAAAGATACACTATTTTGGACTTTGGAATTTTTTTGCGCGCACGCCATTGACCGTGTGATTTAATTAATGATATATTTTTATAGTTCTGCCATTTTCACATGCTGTGATACCACATATTTTATTTTTATTTTTATTTACACAGTTTTTTTATATGGGAAAAGGGAGGTGATTCAAACTTTTATTAGGGAAGGGGTTAAATGACCTTTGTTAACTTTTTTTTTTCACTTCTTTTTGCAGTGTTATAGCTCCCATAGGGACCTATAACACTGCACACACTGATCTCCTATGCTGATCAATGCAAAGCCATAGCTTTGCACGGATCAGTGAGATAGGGGCTTGATTGCTCAAGCCTGTAGCTCAGGCTTGGAGCAATCAATCAATGATTGGATGCTGCGGAGTCAGGTAAGGAGACCTCTGCCTGCGTCCCAGCTGATCGTAACATCGCGATTTTATTGCGATGTCTCGATCAGCCCGACTGAGCTTCCGGGAAGCGTTTACTTTCTTTTTCAGACGCGGCGGTCAACTTTGATTGCCGCATCTGAAGGGTTAACAGCATACAGCACAATGATCGATGCTGTGCGCTGTTAGCCCAGGGTCCTGGATATGATTAGCAGCCAGGACCGACCCGGAGTGATGCGGGGTAACGGCGTGACCCCGTTTTAAACACCGGGACTGGGCGTAGGGCGTACAGGTATGCCCTACGTCCTTAAGCAGTTAAGGATGCTTTTCAATTTTTTAACTCTTTTATATTTTCATCCACAGACTAGTATGAGGGCTTGTTTTTTTGTGCAACCAGTTGTCCGTTGTAATGCCATCACTCACTTTACCATAAAATGTATGGCGTAACCCAAATAATACTATTTGTGTGGGAAAATTTTAATGAAAACCACAATTTAGCAAATTTTGGAAGGTCTTGTTTTCAAGCTGTACAATCTACGGTAAAAATGACATGTGTTTTTATTCTTTGGGTCAATACGATTAAAGTGATACCCATGATTACATACTTTTCTATTATTGTTGTGTTTAAAAAAAAATAGCAAACTTTTTAATCAAATTAGTACTTTTGAAATCCCTCTATTTTGAAGACCTATAACTTTGAAATTTTTTAGTATAAGCAGTGGTAAGAGGGCTTTAGTTTTTTTTTTACACTTTTTGGGGGGTGAAATGGGGAAAATGGGACAATTTACATTTTTATTGGGGGAGGGGATTTTTCTAATTTTTTTTTAACTTTTTTTTTACTTTCATTTTTACACTTTAATATTACCCATAGGGGACTATTTATAGCATTCATTCGATTGCCAATACTGTTCAGTACTATGCATAGGGCATAGCACTGATCAGTTTTATCGGCTATCTTCTGCTCTGGTCTGCTCGATCTCAGGCCAGAACAGAAGACCCGTGGAAGGCAGCAGTTGCAGGTGAGGGGACCTCCGTCTGATGTTCTGGATGATCGGATTGCCGAGATCATCCATTTTAGTGACCGCAGCGCTGCAGATGCCGTGATTTGTATTAATCACGGCATCTGAGGGGTTAATGGCAGATATCTACATGATCGCGGATGTTGGCCATTACCGGCGGGTCCCTTTCTGCTGTCAGCAGCCGGGACTTGCCGCACATGACCCGAGCATGCGTTGTCAAGGAGTTAAAGTGTCTATAACAATTTAAAATTTTTGTATTTTTGGAGTCATAATATATGATTGTGTTGTTTTGTAATTGTTATTATTATTTGAAAGATTTTGTGATTTAAATAATTGTGTTTGATGTCTTGTACTAGAAAACTGAATTGACACTTTTCAGCTTTTAAGTGAAAAATGAAGTCAGCACCCTTATTTGTTGAGCAGCGATTAAAAAGTGAAATACTTAGTTTAAAGAAACATACCCTTAGAAAAATGTTGGGGGGTTTGATGTTCCCCGAACAAAGGGAAAAAAAATATGTATTTTTGCACAACACCAGCAGTTCACAACAGTGCTGCAGCACACAGTTGCTGTGTAATAAACCCAAAATTTCACTCTCTCACAGACTATTAGGAATCAACTGCTGGGTATGTATCATACCGTCTACAGACTAGTATAATGAGCAGACCATTTGTTGTGGAACAAAGCAGAAAAATGCACTACATCTAGGCCCTTGACAAATTAACAGGTACAAAATAGTACACTACTTAGACGCATGTGGTATGCCCTTATGAGGGCAGAAAAATGTGGTGCAGTACACTTAAAGAAAAACGTATTTTCGCACAACATATACAACATATACAACAGTGCAGAAGCACAAAAAAAGCTGTGTACTAAACACAAAACTGACTTTTAGGAATGGACTGCTGGGTATTATGCCATCTACAGACTAGTATAACCAGCAGATGATTTGTTGTGGAACAAAGACACAGAATCGCATTGAAAAATTATTCCTGCCTCCTCTGCTAATGTTTATGAAGTTGAGGCAGCTTGTTAAAATGTATGAGGCAACACACAGCTATCTGCCCCTCTCTGTAATACAATGCTGAAGAAAGTGACTGGGAGGTTAATGGCTGCAGTAAAAATAAATTTCAGTGAAAAAAAACACTGCTCTATGTCCACTAGGATGTGGAATGCTGCTGGAATGAGCTTTTCTGTGTAACACACACACAGCAATGTCCGTCCTATCTCTATGCAGTATAATGAATAATATGACGAGCCGCAAAATGGCTGCTTAATATAAATGGCTGTGACAATCCAGGGGTGACTGGGTGCTGATAGGCTGCATCCTGCATGTGTTTCAGGGTCATCCCACCTACTTCCTTTCCCGCCTTGCCCTCCTGCCTTCCCAGCGTTCTTGTCCCATGTACTGACATGTGGATCTGCCATTTTAGATGCCCTGGAGCCTGGACCACAATAAATGGAGTTTAATGAAGCAATTCATGCAATATAATCACAGCAATATTCACATTCGTTGTGCATCGAATATTTCATTAAATTCGTAACAAATTCGGGTTCGTCAGCTTCGATTCGCTGATCTCTAATACTCTCATTGAATTTATACATTACATTTGCTCAGAGTGTTATGCTGTTTTTTCCTGTAGCATTTATATTGTTCATATGCTCATTGCATTCTTGCTGTACATACGTTCATAGCTTTGTTCTGTTTATACGCTTATAGTAATTATACTGTTCATATGCTCATTGCATTCATGCAGTACAGACACTCATAGTGTGCTGTTTATTTGCTGGTAGGTTTTATTGTTCATATGCACATTGCATTTATGTGGTACATACGCTCTTAGCTTTATTCTGTTTATACGGTTATAGTATTTACACTGTTCCCGCGCTTATTGTGTTCATGCAGTACATACGCTCATGGTGTTGTGCTGCTTATTTGCTTGCAGCATTTATATTGTTTATATTGTTCATACACTCATTGCATCCATGTTAAGGTTAGTATGTTTTATTCTGTGCATACGGTTACAGTTAGCGTGTTTTGTTCTGTACATATGGTTTAGCATGTTTATTCTGTGCATGCGGTTAGTGTGTTTATTATGTGCATACGGTTAGCTCGATGGTTCACAAAGACCTGTCACGTCTACAGGCACGATGGTTTCACAAAGACCTGTCAAGTCTACAGGCTCGATGGTTTCACAAAGACCTGTCACGTCTACAGGCACGATGGTTTCACAAAGACCTGTCATGTCTACTGGCACAATGGTTTTGCAAAAGACCTGTCATGTCTACAGGCATGATGGTTTCACAAGACCGGTCAAGTCTACAGGCACAATGGTTTTGCAAAAGACCTGTCATGTCTACAGGCATGAGGGTTTTGCAAAGACCTGTCACGTCTACAGGCAAGATGGTTTCACAAAGACCTGCCACGACTTCAGGCACAAGGATTTCATCTAACACTTGTCACATCTGCAGGTACATTGGTTACGCAGGCACCTGTCATCACTCCCGAGACCAGTTGGGTCAGAATGTTGGCAGTTTGGGTATGTCTGACGAGACAGTCTAAGTCTTCAGATAAGGTGCTTTCATGAGCCTTGTTTTGGTGGACGGTCTATCATGTAGATAGGTTATTGCTTGTAATTTACCTGACAAGTTTCTATTTTGACTCTTAATAGCAGGGAATTGGTGCTTGTCAGGTATGCCATAGAGCTATCCCGTCAGTGTCCCTTTGTAGTAATGTAACAAGTAAGTATGTTAATAGGTATATTTCAGTTAGTACATCCATCAGTTTCTGTGATCATTGTCAGGTTGTTCTTTCCCAAACGGACGTTACTACCACAGCTTCTCAGGTATGGGTACCACCTCTAGTACTCACTAGTTGGTAGAGTCTACTATTTCTGGCACACACGTTAGAGTCTACTTTAGGGTATGTGAAGCTTGATGCTGGGTCTATGCTGTGTTATTTTATGGATTGTTATTCATCCTATTATGGTTGCTTTTTCCCCTCTATAGGCGTGCCCTCGTACGCGGTTTATGGCACACCTCTGACCACTATGCTAAGTTAAGGTTTTCATACAGGTATGTATGCAACGTTTTGAGTCACTAGTACATGTCTGAAGCCCTGAGCACAAGTATTAAAGCCCATAGGGCTGTATTTGTGCCAGGGGGCCTAAGTATTTCACACCCCCTGCACCTCTAGGTGGGGCTTATAGGGATTAAGTGAGGGGCGTGAGTATATAACTCCCCCTTCTACATTCAGGTGGGCCATACGTGAAGTTGCGGAACTCTCCAAACCCTCCCTTAATTTATTCTATTATTATAGGGCATGCCATTTATAGGCGTGCCCTCGTATGCGGTTTATGGCACACCTTTGACCGCTATGCTAAGTTAAGGTTTTCATAAAGGTATGTATGCAATGTTTTCAGTCACTAGTACTAAGCACAAGTTAATTTACTTCAACATGTGTTGCAGTGCTTAAAGGGGTACGCCAGTGGAAAACATTTTTTTTAATCAACTGGTGCCAGAAAGTTTAACAGATTTGTAAATGACTTCAATTAAAACATATTTGTCCTTCCAATACGTATTATCTGTATGCTACAGAGGAAATTTGAAAATTTTTGAAAATCCCCATAGCAAACCTATGCTGCTCTGGACTGTTCCTGACATGGACAGGTGTCAGCAAAGAGCACTGTGGACAAGATAAAAAAGAAATTAAAAAAGAAAATAATTTCCTCTGAAGCATACAGCTGCTAAGAAGTACTGGAAAGATTAAGATTTTTAAATAGAAGTAATTTACAAAGTTGTTTAACTTTCTGGCATCAGTTCATTAAAAAAAAAAAGTTTAATCCCTTTAAACCCTTAAGGAGCACGGACGTATACGTACGTCCTGGCTCCCTGGTACTTAAGGACCAAGGACGTACGAGTATGTCCGTGGGAATTTTGGTCCCCACCGTGCGGGGTTGACTGCGGATATCTATCAGCAGGCAGCCCCTGCAAATGCCCATGGGGGTCCTGAGACCTCCACCCCATGTCAGCAATAGCTGCAAATCACCAGTGAATTCACACCGGCAATTTGCGGTGATTCCGGGTCATACAGGTCTCCAGTGACCCGGTGACCAGGAAAAAAAGGGGGATCGGGGTTGTCCAAGACACCCACAATCCCCCTGAAAGGATAGGCATGAGGTGGCAGGGGTGCCACCCCTCCTATACCTGCTACTGGTTGTCTCGAAGTGACGACCAATAGCAGATCGGGGGCAGGGGGGGGGGTTAATGTTCAGTTCCCCCGTTCTGACCACCCACAGTAGGCTGGGCAGAACGGTGAACCGATGGGGACCAGCGCTGAAGGTCCACTCACCCATCGGTGGCGGCAGCGGGCGACGATCGGTGGCAGGAGAGGACAGCGATGCCGCTCCCTGGATCCTACGTAAGCCGGTGAGTTGCCTAGCAACATCTGGAGGGCTACAGTCTGAGACCACTGCTTGGGCATGCTGGGATTTAAAGTTTTGCAACAGCTGGAGGGCTACAGTTTGGAGATAACTGTTCAGTGGTCTCTAAAATGTGGCTCTCTAGATCTTGCAAAACTACAACTCCCAGCATGCCCACACAGCAGGATTTGTAGTTTTGCAACATCTGGAGAGTCACAGTTTGGCGATCACTGTGCAGTGGTCTCTAAACTGTAGCCCTCCAGATGTTGCAAAACTGCAAATCCCAGCATACCCAAACAGCAAACAGCTGTCTCGGCATGCTGGGAGTTGCAGTTGCATACCTCCAGCTGTTGCATAAATACATCTCCTGGGAGTTGTAGTTTTGAAACAGCTGGAGGCACACTGGTTGGAAAATACTGAGTAAGGTAACAGAACCTAACTGAAGGTTTTTCAACCAGTGTGCCTCCAGCTGTTGCAAAAGTACAACTGTGAGCATGCACGATCTGTAAGTACATGCTGGGAGTTGTAGCTTTGAAACAGCTGGAGGTTTGCCCCCCCCCCCCCCATGTGAGTGTACAGGGTAGATTCACATGGGCGGGTTTACAGTGAGTTTCCTGCTTCAAGTTTGAGCTGCGGCAGATTTTTCGCCGCAGCGCAAACTCCTGGCGGGAAACTCACCGTAAACTCACCTGTGCGAAAATACCCTAAAAACACTACACTACACTAACACATAATAAAGGGTAAAACAATACATATACACCCCCTTACACTGCCCCCCCCCAATAAAAAGGAAAAGTGTATCGTACGGCAGTGTTTCCAAAACGGAGCCTCCAGTTGTTGCAAAACTACAACTCTCAGCACTTCCGGACAGGCACTGACTGTCCAGGCATGCTGGGAGTTCAGCAACAGCTGGAGGCACCCTGTTTGGGAATCACTGGCGTAGAATACCCCTATGTCCACCCCTATGCAATCCCTAATTTAGTTCTCAAATGTGCATGGCGCTCTCTCAGTTCGAAGTCCTGTTATATTTCAAGGAAACAGTTTAGGGCCACATATGGGGTATTTCCGTACTCGGGAGAAATTGCATTACAAATTTTGGGGGGCTTTTTCTCTTTTTACCCCTTATAAAAAGGAAAAGTTGGGGGCTACACCAGCTTGTTAGTGTAAAAAAATAAACATTTTACACTAACATGCTGGTGTTGCCCCCTACTTTTTATCTTCACAAGCGGTAAAAGGAAAAAAAGACCCCCCAAATTTGTAACACAATTTCTCCTGAGTACGGAAATACCCCATATGTGGGTGTAAAATGGTCTGCGGACGCACAACAAGGCTCAGGAGTGAGAGTACACTATGTACATTTGAGGCCTAAATTGGTGATTTGCACAGGGGTGGCTGATTTTATAGCGGTTCTGACATAAATGCAAAAAAATAAATACCCTCATGTGACCCCATTTTGGAAACTGTACCCATCACGGAACGTAACAAGGGGTATAGTGACCCTTAACACCCCACAGGTGTTTAAAGAATTTTCATTAACGTTGGAAGGGAAAATGAAAAAAGAAATTCACTAAAATGCTGGTGTTACCCTAAATTTTTCATTTTCACAATGGAAAATAGGAAAAAAGCCCCCCAAAATTTGTAACCCCATTACTTCTTAGTAAGAACATACCCCATATGTGGATGTAAAGTGCTCTGCTGGCGCACTACAATGCTCGGAAGAGAAAGAGCGCCATTGGGCTTTTCGAAAGAAAATGTTTCCGGAATAGAAGGCCAGGTGTGTTAACAAAGCCCCCATAGTGCCAGAACAATACCCCCCCCCCCCACATGTGACCCCATTTTGGAATCTACACCCCTTATGTAATGTAATAAGGGGTAGAGTGAGTATTTATGCCCCACAGGTGTCTGACAGATTTTTGCAACAGTGGTCCGTGAAAATGAAAAATGTAATTTTTCATTTGCACAGCCCACTGTTCCAAAGATCTATCAAACGCCAGTAGGGTGTAAATGCTCACTTCACCCCATATTAAATTCTGTGAGGGGTGTAGTTTCCAAAATGGGGTCACATGTGGGGGGTACACTGTTCTGGGACCACAGGGGGGGCTTTGAAAAACAAATTCTATCTCACAGATGGGGTATTTACATACTCAGAAGAAATGGGGTTACACATTTTTAGGGTCATTTTCTTCTATTACCCCTTGTAAAAATGTAAAATTTGGGGAAAAACTAGCATTTTAGTGAAAAAATTTTTTTTTCATTTACACATCCATCTTTCTCAAAAAGTCATCAAACACCTTTGAGGTGTTAAGGCTCACTGTATGCCTTGTTACCTTCCTTGAGGGGTGTAGTTTCCACAATAGTATGCCATGTGTTTTTTTATTTTTTTATTTTATTTTGCTGTTCAGGCACCATAGGGTCTTCCTAAATGTGACATGCCCCCCAAAAACCAGTTCAGCAAAATTTGCTTTCTAAAAGCCAAATATGACTCCTTCTCTTTTGAGCATTGTAGTTCGCCCGCATAGCATTTTATGTCCTAACATGGGGTATTTCCATACCCAGAAGAGATGGGGCTACAAATTTTAAGGGGCATTTCCTCCCATTACCCTTTGCAAAAATTGTAAATTTGGGGAAAAAATGTACTTTAGTGAAAAAAAATGTTTTTTCATTTACACATACGACTTTAACGAAAAGTCATCAAAAACCTGTGGGGTGTTAAGGCTCACTGGACCCCTTGTTACGTGCCTTGAGGGGTGTAGTTTCCAAAATGGTATGCCAGGTGAGGTTTTTTCTGCTGTTCTGGCACCATAGAGGCTTCCTAAATGCGACATGCCCCCCAAAACCATTTCAGCAAAATTTACTCTACTGCGCCTGCCGAACGCTTGACATACACATATGAGGTATTTCCTTACTCAAGAGAAATTGGGTTACACATTTCGGGGGGCTTTTTCTCCTATTACCCTTTGTAAAAATTCAAAAACTGGGTCTACAAGAACATGCGAGTGTAAAAAAATGAAGATTTTGAATTTTCTCCTTCACTTCAATACGATTCTTGTGAAACACCTAAAGGGTTAGCATACTTACTGAATGTCATTTTGAATACTTTGAGGGGTGCAGTTTTTATAATGGGGTTATTTGTGGGGTATTTCTAATATAAAAGCCCTTCAAATCCACTTCAAAACTGAACTGGTCACTGAAAAATTCCGAAAATGATGTGAAAAAATTGCAAAATTGCTGCTAAACTTTGAAGCCCCCTGATGTCTTCTAAAAGTAAAAACATGTCAACTTTATGATGCAAACATGAAGTAGACATATTGTATATGTGAATCAAAATATAATTTATTTGGAATCTCTATTTTCCTTACAAGCAGAGAGCTTTAGAGTTAGAAAAATGCAAACTTTTTAATTTTTTTCATCAAATTTTTTTTATTTTTCACCAAGAAATTGTGCAAGTATCAACAAAAATGTATTACTAACATAAAGTAGAATATGTCATGAAAAATGATCTCGGAATGAGAATGAAAAGTGAAAGCATCCCAGAGTTATTAATGCTTAAAGTGACAGTGGTCAGATGTGCAAAAAACGCTCTGGTCCTAGAGTGAAAATTGGCTTGGTCCTTAAGGGGTTAAGCAACCCCTTAAGTAAGGACACAGCTCATTTTGGCCTTGAGGACACAGTGAATTTTCATTTTTTGTTTTACATTTTTCCTCCTCATCTTCTAAGAGCCATTACCTTTTTATTTTTTCATTATAGACCCCTTTGAGAGCTGGTACTTTGCATCACCAATTCTTTGCAATAATGCCATTTATTTAGCCCTAAAATCTATGGCACAACCAAAAAAATAATTATTTATGGTGGAAAATTTATAAGAAACCCACAATTTTGCAACTTTTTTTTACCGTTTTTTTTATTATTGTACTGCCAAAAAAAACTCCAACTTAAAAAAAAAAAAAATTTGTATGTTTCAAATTGTCCTCTTCTGACCCCCTATAGCTTTTTTTATTTTTCCGTATACAGGGCTGTATGAGAGCTAATTTTCTGCGACATGATCTGTAGTTTTCATCAGTACCACCATTGTGACTTTTTGATAATTTTTTATTTACTTTTTTTTAGAATGTGATGTGACCTCAAAACAGCAATTTTGGACTTTGGTATTTTTTTAACGTTTATGCCATTCACCATATGAGATCATTGACATAATATTTTAATAGATCGGACATATCCACATGTAGTGAAACCAAGTATGTTGATTTATTTATAATTTTTTATTTTATTTTTATTTTTTTGAAAAATGGGAAAAAAGGTGATATTATTTTTTAGATAGGGCTTATTCACTTTTATTAAAACTTGCTTTTATTTTTGTTTTTTTTTTACACTTTTTTTTGTCCCCACAGGGGACTAATTTTTGCAGTCTTTTGATTGTAGAAACTGATAAGTGCACTGATCAGTGTAATCGATGATCTATGATGTCATTTTAAGTAACTTTTCAGGATAAGCTATCATGTGTGTGTAACATCGGACTGGAGGGCCCCGATACTGACCATTGTTTTCTTGGGTGAGTGATGTTTTAAATTTTATCTGCATCTTCATGGTTAAGACATATTTGAAAACTATGGCAGATCTGACAACCATTGGCCCATTGTACCATAATTTCTTACTGTAGGCCACAAGCTGCTTTAGGCCTGCAGCCTACTAGGAATTGGGACAGTTAGGAACTTTTGCATCCTAGTGCAGACAGTGCATCACTGTATCACACGAGATAATACAGTGTGGGACAAATACGAGTGGCCTATTACTGTACGGAAGTACAAAACATGGCCCTTTTACAAAATGGGGAGAATAAGAGTGGCCTATTACTGTGTGGAAGTACAAGACAGAGCCTATTACAGTATGGAAGCACTCCTATCAGTATGACTGCCATACTGGAGACAAGGGTCTAAAAGTGTTATGAGCAGTGTGGCTGGTTGGTTAAACATGTTTAAGACCAGAATAAGTTAATGAGAATATAAGTAAAGTGAATGCAACACTATAATATCAATAGTTGCTTGCTACGGCGATTATCTAAATTGAACATACTTTTAGTATTTAAAACAAATAATGTATGTTGATATTGATAGAATTACTCTAAAATGTATTAAAAAACGAGTGACCCAAAACATTGAAATAAAGCTTAAAAAGGATTTATTCCATCCAGGGCTGGACTGGCCTAAAGGAAAACAAAAGGTTTCTCCAGTGGACCTCATATGTGAGGCCTATCCATAATGCCTGTGAAGTTCAACTTAGACAACTTCAAGGCCAAATCACTTCAAAGTGTTCTCAAATTTGTTCTGTCTGACTGAAAAGTTCTTGACCGACATGATAAGTCTGGTAGGCCAGATGTAGCCCAGTCCAACACTGCTGCCATTTGATGCAGATAGGGTAAAAATTGCTTTTTTTTTTTTAAACATAATTTCAATTTATTAATTGAATTAATATAATATGCATTGGTTTGAAAGGCCAATGGCTGCATAGTGTGTTTAACCTCTAAGCCTCCCATGGTTGTTTTCCTCCAATGTTCTGTTTATTTTTACATTTGTTGCACATTGTTAGATTGTTGACCACTGAGGTCAGTGGTTAGCACAGATGACTTGTCATACTTTGGTCATAGGTTAAAGGGGTTATCCTGGAATAGAAAAATACAGCTAATTTCTTTCCAAAACAGCTCCATGCCTGGTTGGGTGTGGTTTTACAACTTCAATGGAACTGAGCTGCAGAACCACACCCAACCTGGAGACAGAGAGGGGGCAGTTTTTGAAAGGAAGTTGCTCTGTTTTTCTATTCCTGGATAACACCTTTAAAGCCTGTCGACCAGGATGGCATCTGCATTACTTCTTTTTTATTATAAACAAGTTAAATCCAAGCAGGAAGATGGCAATTTCTAACCACACAAACATTTTTTCCTTTTATATTGTTGCTGGCAGATCTATCCTGTTTTAGTGGCCCCATAGATTCATGCAACAGAGCTGTGTGCTTCTATACTGTACTTCTTTATTGTGCCATAATGTTTTTATGGGACTATTTGTCTGTAATGTCTCATCTGATGGACCATAAATGCATTGAGATTTTTAACATAGCCCCACAGTCTGCTATTGACTGTTCCTTCCATCTCAGTAAAAGATTGAGGATGTAGGCAGTCATGATACAACCATGTGAATAAGACCTATTGCATGGCATACATATTGGATTGGCAACTTTGAGCTCAGTACTGAAGCCATGCCACAACTGAGAGATTAGTATGGAGATTATTTAGCGCTGCGGAATCTGTAGGCGCTAAATAAATAAATAAAAATAAATAAATAAATAACCAACTTCCCCCACTGAACAGCATTAAACAGGTACTACAAGTGCACTTGTTATAGTGTTATAGACATATTTACACATTGCAGGCACACTCCATAACTTAGTTTTACATTTCCATCAGACACCAGGTATAATTTTAAAAAGTATATTTTGTCATTCCTCTAAACCAACTTTGCGGAACATAAAACAATTTCTCTATGTGCGGCACAAAGACATGAACATGTTGTATTCCTCCCGCTGTTCGGCTGTAAACAGGTTAGATACAATGCAATATTTGTTTCTCCAGATTTACTGAAGTGCAAAAGCCATAAAATGAGACACCATTAATACTGCTGTCTCCAGTTAAGCACTGTGGGGTTTGACTCATAACTGTAAAAGGGTCAGTCGCGAGTCATGAGGTGTCATTTCTGCTCGATAAGCTGTGTCAGAAGCAGCTAGAGGAATCATCAAACCTAGTTAAAGGAACCTCCATTTCATGTCGGCCTTCACCAGAAGCATGAGTTAACCGTGAACCATTTAGGCTTGATAGCAGGGGATGAGGTGGCTGTCGACTCCTAAAGTCATACAAATCTTTGATATTGAAAAACACATTTTATTATACCGGTGTGAATTCTGTGGATGAAAAGAAATGCAGAGAAGAAATAAAAATAAAGAGTTGGTTCACAGGTTCCTGCACAGTGTGTCTGCATACACAAAGCCATTGTGGTGTTGAGAGGTGAACTTTCCTTTGTCTGAGCTTCATGTCCCTCCACATACCCAGGCTTTGAAACTATTCAGTGTGAAATCTGTGCATAGAAAATGCTGCTTAAGATACAATAAGTTCACATATTATTTTCCTGACTAGGTGTTTTGTTTGACTGCTCAGTCAATGTCTCAGCCTGCTTAAAGAGAGAAAAAGCAATGCAGCTAATGGCATCTGTGACCTAAATGGTTCTGTCTCTGAAATATGAAAAATGCAGTAACTCTCAATTGTTCCTCCTCTTGACCCAAATCTGCTGTCCTAAATGCCCCTATTTTCAAGAGATAAATATATAGATATAGGCATTGATTTAGTAAGATCCGAGTGTTCTTTATGGAATGTTTTAGATTTCACTCCTCTTTTTCTGGGAGCTGATTTACTAATGTTTTGCACGTGTCGGTTCATTTTCTGTCGCATGTTTTTTTTTTTTTTTGTGTTGCACTGAAAAATATGTCGCACATACTCAGACTTAAAAGAAAAAAACTAAAAAACATGAGTATAGAATACAAATCATTAATGGCATGTGCCAAACCAAACAAGCAAAACACAAGATTTAACGGGAATTAAGCAACAAAATAGAACTAAAAAAAGTAAATGGACTCTCCGACCATCTAATATAGGAGTTTAACCCCCCCCCCCCCCCCCAAAAAAAAAAAAAAAAAAAAAAGAAGTGTATGTTGTGCGGTGTAAAATTTGGGCGCAGAATTAGCCACACGGATGGTGCGACAAAAATGTAGGCGCATAAACCGAGAAAAAAAGTCGGTTGGACTTTAGTAAATCAGGGCCATAGTGTACTTATGGCCAAGGATGTACCTACTATACAGATGTCTCTTGTGGGTTATGTGGGCTTCATGGATGCTTCATGACTTATTTTGAAAGGCAAAGCTTGAAGTTTCTTGTCCACAATGTGAAATCTATAATGGAGTTTCCAAAAATCATTTATACCTGACTGAGTGCCAACTAGAAGAACATGGGAGGCATTACAGATTCCCTGAAACAGAGTCTCAGCACAATCCAGGAACCACAATATGGTAGGTGGAGATGCCAATCAGAAATTTTAGTCCAGCGGCGGTGCCAAGAAGTGCGAGTGGTATAGACTTCAGAATAGTATAACATGAGGCAAAAGAAAATATCCTGCACTCACCACAAACTTATAGCGCTTAGAGGCGTCTGCCGGCTGTTTTGCAAAACAGAGATTCTTGGAGCCGGTCCACCGGTATTGTCCAAGTAAGAGCATTCAGTCCATAAGTTTGCAGTGAGTGCAGGATATTTCCTTTTCCTTGTGTTATTTATACATGACTCCTTATATTGGGCAGTAGACCAGGTGTGTAGCTATAGCTACCTAACAACACTTCTGCCAGCTAACAACACTTTCCTATTATAAATGACAGGAAGGGGGGTCTGTTACAGATTTTGCAATGCATTAATACCCTGTCCTTTTAAAGATGCTATGACCGAGTCATTTTTCCCTCACAACTTTGCCCATGTATAAGTTGCTCAGATCCTTATACTTGCCCATTTTGCTGCCTAATATATCCCACTCTTTGACAGATTATTTTTTTTCTTTTTCATTTCACATTGTGGTATTAATATCGTGTCTGATTATTGTAAATACCATTCAGAGTCAAAGGAAAACTAGGTGATAACATAAGGGCATAATAATAGCTGTGTTTAGTAGTTGTCAGCCAACAGCTGTTATGTATTAGCCATAGAGGAGGAGGGTGGATGGATTCCTTGTTTCTTCTCCTATAACAACATAAGAACAATACCGGTGGCTGTGTGACTGATTTCCCAGGAACATCTTGAGGTCACACAATAGTCCGAAAATATATATAAAGTTTAATTTCATGAAATGTATCCATCCAGCATTCCTCATCTTCATTCCAGAGTGGTACACTGCAGTTCTCAGCAATTTTCATCCTGGGTGATTAAAGGTTCACATGAGTGATTTGCTCTATTGCACAATCCTAAGTGATCATCTTCAAGGAGGTCTGAGTCACTCCACGACTCCAAGGTAGGAGCTCATTAGTGATGTCACAGTTCACTGTTATTTCACAAAACAAGATAAAGACAGTGATTTATTAAAGGTGACTGGACAGAGAGGAGAGTAAACACAACCAGGAGATCTGGACATTAGGAATGCATTTGTAGTTCACAACACTCCTCCTCCTCTGCTTTCCTGTATAGTCTAGGCAATCTGAGTCATGCTTCTTAAATCTGAGGCTACACTGCTCTATGGGGGTCTTAAAGGAGTTTTCCTGGATCTTAATATTGATGGCTTGAAGTTAGGATAAGCCATAAATAAAGGAGTCCAACATCAGGTATTAAAGGCCAGCAGCACTGCGATGAGTCATGAGACCTCTTCTTCAGTAGGCACAGCTCAGTACATTTTATTGTGGCTATGCTAGGTAAAAGGGGTTAAGTTGTGGTGAGCTGCAACAGTCCATTTTAGTTAGTCATTTTCCATTCAACCTAAAAGTCCATGTTTAACTTATTCAATGTGCTTCTACAGCACAAAAAATCTTCAGTCACACTGTAGTCATTACACATATCAGTGTGGCTCAAAATGTGGTAGCCCACTTTATACTGGCACACCAGTGTCTATTTAGTAGGAATCCAGGATGTTTTGGGATGTTTTTGTGTGTGTGTTGGAATTAGCTTAATACCCAGAGGGAGAACACAAATGGAAATAACAGGCAAATTCCATGCAGATGCTAACCTTGATCAGACAATTTTTTTGTAAATTTGTTTTTATTGAACAAAAGCTTTTCAGGAGAATACAAAGAGCATTTGTGTCAGTATCAGAGGCCCAAGGTCACTGATGTGTCTTCATTTATGTATATGGGAGGGGGTGTGGTGGCCATTACATCCCCTCCTATAGACATGAATGGAGGAAGCATGGCATGACGACACAAGGGGGCGCGACGTGACATCACGACCACGACTATGACCATCTGTACCAAGCGTTCTAAACATAATGTTCAGAACGTGAGTGCTGCAAAGAGATCCCGGGGGGTCCCAGAGGCTGGATTCCCAGAATCAGACATCTTATCCCCTATCCTTTTAGATAAGGGATAAGATGTCTAGGGGCAGAGTACTATTTTAAAGCAAAACAATCTTTTTAAGGCTATAACTCTTTTATGTGTAATGAGTCTCAACTAGCCAACTCCTCTAATCTTACAACTTGTTGAACTTTGCTCACCCCATAATAACCCGAAAGGTTGTTCAGTATCATGTATAGGGGAATATGCAAAGCAGCTCATTACATCACCTTTTCAGGTAATGTTCCCTGGTATCAGCTTAGCTCCTGTTAAGGAATATAAAAGGCTGATCGGGATTTTATGCCAAGCCAGACTACTCCCCAAAAGGGAAGTTTCTACCTATCTGCAGTCAGCTGTTTCATGGTTTTTGTCACTCGTCAGTACAGAGCAGGGTGATCTGGCTTGGCTGAGGCCAACACTCCAGGTGTAACGGAGCTTCAGAAGGCCATTAAGCACTCCGCATGGCCTTCTGAAGCTCCGTTACACCAGGAGAGATGGCCTCGCCCTGAGGTAAATACTCAGCCCCTCTCTCTCTCTCTCTCTCTCTCTCTCTCTCTCTCTCTCTCTCTCTCTCTCTCTCTCTCTCTCTCTCTCTCTCTCTCTCTCTCCTCTCTCTCTCTCTCTCTCTCTCTCTCTCTCTCTCTCTCTCTCTCTCTCTCTCTCTCTCTCTCTCTCTCTCTCTCTCTCTCTCTCTATATATATATATATAGTGTATTGAAGGGGTATTCCAGGAAAAAAACTTTTTTTTTTTTTTTACATCAACTGGCTCCAGAAAGTTAAATAGATTTGTAAATTACTTCTATTAAAAAATCTTAATCCTTCCAGTAGTTATCAGCTGCTGAAGTTGAGTTGTTCTTTTCTGTCTGACTCCAGTGTTCTCTGCTGACACCTCCACTTGTCCAGGAGTAGGAGCAAATCCCCATAGCAAACCTCTAATGCTTCGGACAGTTCCTGAGACAAGCAAAGGTGTCAGCAGAGAGCACTGTTATCAGACAGAAATGAACAACTCAACTTTTGCAGCTGATAACTACTAGTAGGATTAAGATTTTTTTCCTAGAATATCCCTTTAAACCCCTTAACGACAATGGACGTAAATGTACGTCATGGTGCCGTGGTACTAAACGCACCATGACGTACATTTACGCACCGCAATGACCGCGAGCACCGGACCGGTGCTCGCATCATGCGCAGCAGGTCCCGGCTGCTATTAGCAGCCAGGGACCCACCGGTAATGGCGGACTTCCGCGATTAACCCTTCAGATGCCGTGATCAATACAGATCACGGCATCCTGCGGCAGTGTGGTACTTTGAATGGATGATCGGATCTCCCGCAGCGGTGCCGTGGGGATTCGATCATTCAGCATGGCAGCCGTAGGTCCCCTCACCTTGCTCCGGCTGTCCTCCCGGGGTCTTCTGCTCTGATCTGAGATTGACCAGACCAGAGCAGAAGATCACCAATAATACTGATCAGTGCTATGCTCTATGCATAGCACTGAACAGTATTAGCAATATATAATGGCTATAGATAGTCCCCTAAATGGCCATAAAAAAGTGTAAAGAAATGTGAAAAATCCCCTCCCCCAATAAAAAAGTAAAACATCAGTTTTTCCCTTTTTACCCCCTAAAAAGCGTAAAAAAATTATTAATACACATATTTTGTATCGCCACATGCTTAAAAGTCTGAACTATTAAAATATATTGTTATTTATCCCATACAGTGAACGGCGTAAACATAATTTTTTTTTTTTTTTAAAGTCAAAATATCTTCCAAAAGAATTAATAAAAAATTTATAAAATGTAAAACCAAAGCAAAAGTGGTACTGATGAAAACTAAAGATCATGGTGCAAAAAATGAGCCCCATATATATGTTAAAATGTTTTTTTTTTTAAGCGGTACAATTATAGAAAAGCATATAACATGGGTATCATTTTTTTCCCCAAACAAGTGTTTATTAGGTTTACATTAACTCTTGCATAAACAATCAGAAAACAACTGCAGTGCTTAGTAGTTAGTAACACAGTACAAAGGGATCATAGTCTTAAGGCAGAAACTACAAGCATCAAGACAGCCGCCAACAAGCTCATAGGTAGAAGAGTTAATGGCAGTCCAATGCGGCAAATGTTAACACTCCAAGGAGAAGAGGGGAGGGAAAAAGGGGAGGAGGGGCGGGAAGGGGGGAGGGGTAGTGGGAAAGGAAACTGAGAAAAAAGAAGGAAAAAGAAGGGAGAAAGAAGAAGTACAGTGAGAAAGGGAGATAGAGAGAGGGAGGGAGAGAGGAAAAAGGTCCACAGTGCATACCTAAGTGGCGAACTCACCAATCCAAGGCGGCCCCGACTCCAGTATCAGCAAAATCCATACAAGGTCCAAGTCCCCTCTATGCAGACAGGTTAAGTGGTCAGAGTAGGGCACGCTTGAGACAGTATGTGCATGGATGTGAAGTTAGTCGAGTGGAGCAACGTCAGCCACGGGGACCAGATTGCCGTACATTTACGGTGGGAACCATTGGAGTCCGAGCGGAGTTCCTCCATTCTGTGCAGATATGCTACTTCCTGAAGCCAAGACGAAAGGGTCGGAGGCACTGCCGATCTCCAGAGATGGGGAATTACTGTACGGGCCGCAAGCAATAGAAAGTACAGTAAGGGCCTAGTATGTTTAGGTACTGAGTTGGGTAAGATTGAGAGGAGCAGGGAGGCCAGGTCGCGAGTCAGGGCGGACCGCTGTGACACGGTGGATGGTGTCCAATACCTGTGACCAGTAGGAGGCCAGGGAGGGGCAATCAACCCAGATGTGTGTGATTGATCCCCCGGGGCCCACATCTCCAACAGACATTGGGCACTGAGGGGTAGAAGCGTGCAAGGAGCTCTGGCACCCTGTACCACCGCGTGAGTAGTTTATAGTTTGTTTCCTGAGCTTTGCAGGATACAGACGTGGCATGGCACCACCTAATTGCTGCTGCCCCATTTCCCCTCCGTCAACGAGCGACCTATGGCCGACTCCCAGGAACGCCTAAAAGGGAGTTGTGTGTCGACTAGTAAGTCCAGGCAAATGCCATACAACACCCTGATCGGATGGCTGACAGGGGATGTGGAGGCACAAAGTCGTTCAAAGGGAGTTAGTGAGCGATGCAGCTGTAGAGACTGCTCAGATGCCCTGTAGAAGTGTCTCAATTGTGCATATTGGAAACCATCCATAGCGGAAGGAACAGCACCCTCTAGGATCATGTCTAGCGACTTTAGGCTGGAGGCATCTAAAAAGTCTCTGAACAACACGCCTGACATTTTGCTCCTACCCAGGAAGGATGAGACGGACAGGGCCGGGGGGAAGGCTGTATTACCAAAGACTGGGGATAGGGGACCATGTGGCAACACTAAGGGGGAGTGGCGTAGGTACGATTTTTCAGCATAGCTATAGATGTCATTACCGGGGGCATAGAAGTTAGAGCCGCTTTGGATAGAGCTGCATCAGGAAGCCAGATGAGGGCCATGGGGTCTGACTGGGTCTCGGACGATTCGAGGGCAATCCACAATTTCTTGTTTCTATTGTGAAAACTATCGAGAACTCTCGAAAGGACTGCAGACAGGTAATAGAATCTACAGTCCGGGAGAGCCAAACCCCGTCCGCCTTCCTCCTTATCAGTATGTTTTGTGCAATGCGTGCGTGTCTATTGGCCCAAACAAAGCCAGAGAGGAGCTGATTTACCTTTAGAAAGAAGGAGGGTGGTATGGGTATCATTTTAATTGTATTGACCCACAGAATAAAGGAAACATGTCATTTTTACCGGAAAGTGTACAGCGTGAAAACAAAACCTTCCAAAATTTGCTAAATTGCGGTTTTCTTTTCAATTTTCCCACATAAATAATATTTGTTTGGTTGTGCCATACATTTTATGGTAAAATAAGTGATATAATTACAAATTAAAATTGGTGACACAAAAAATAAGCCCTCATATGGGTCTGTGGATGGAAATATAAAAGAGTTATGATTTTTAGAAGGCAGGGAGGAAAAAACGAAAATGCAAAAATAAAATTGGTCTGGTCCTTAAGGCCAAAATTGTCCGGGTCCTTAAGGGGTGAAAGGGGTTGTCCAGAAGGAAAAACAACAGATTCCCTGTCCACAGGGGTCTTATTTCCTCACCTTTGGATACTGCTTTTCACTTCTGTGAACTCCCCAACATCAACATTCACTAGAGATGAGCAAATTGAATATGACAAATCCAAATTCATTATGAATTTCATGAAAAATTAGATTTGCCTGGAATGCAAATATCACCGCAATTCCAGCGTGCAAATCGCTTCATTAGACTCCATTTAGTGTGGTCCAGGCTCCACATGTGAGCACATGAGGCAAAGGAACTCTGGGAAGGCGGGAACAAGGGTCGGCGGGATGACACTGAGTCACATGCAGCATATCAGCAGCCAGTCACCCCTGTGATGTCACAGCCCTATATAATCGGCAGCCACATTCCAGCTCGTCACTTCATCCTTTCATTACAGAGAGATAGGACAGTGCTGTGTGTTACACAGACAAGCTTTTTAAAGCAGCGTTTCACCTCATAGTCACGTCAGTGTTCTGGTGGACAGAGAGCAGTGCATTTTTTACTGCAGCCATTAACCTCCCAGTTACTTTCTACAGCATTGTACTACAGAGAGGGGCAGAGAGCTGTGTATTGCCTCATACATTTAAACAAGCTGGCTCAGCTTCAGAAACAGCAGCGGATGGAGGAATAATATTTCAGCGCAACTCTGTGTCTTTGTTCCACAACAAATGGTCTGCTGGTTATACTAGTCTGTAGATGGTATAATACCCAGGTATAATACATTCCTAATAGTCTTTGAGAGAGTGAAATTTTGGGTTTAGTACACAGCAACAGTGTGCTGCAGCACTGTTGTGTACTGCTGGTGTTGTGCAAAAATAAGATTTTTAAGCGCACTGTAGCGCATTTTTCTGCCCTCATCTAAGTAGTGTACTTTTTTGAACCTGTTAATCTGTCAAGGGCCTAGATATTGTGAAAGGCCAGGCAAAAATAATCACCGGCTGGTGTTTTACTGCAATACGTTTTTTAAGCGTACTGTGGCACATTTTTCTGCCCTCATAAGTGCATACCACATACGTACAGCTAAGTAGTGTACTATTTTGTACCTTATAATCTTTCAAGGGCCTAGGTACTTTGAAAGGCCAGGCAAAAGTAATCACCACTGATGTTTCATTCCAATACTTTTTTAAGTGTACTGTAGCGCATTTTTCTGCCCTCTTTGTTCCACAACAAATGGCCTGCTGGTTATACTATACTATAATACACACCCAGCAGTCCATTCCTAATAGTCTGTGAGAGAGTGCAATTTTGGGTTTAGTACACAGCTAAAGAAGAGCGAACTTTAGAAAAATTTGATTCGACCAATTTGCCTAATTTTCAGAAAAAATTAGTTTCGGACCGAATTTATTTGCGGCGAATCGCTATTAAACCATTAAGGACCCAAGGCGTATGGGTATTCCCTGGCTCCTTGGTACTTAAGGACGTGGGAATTTTGGAATCCGCCGCGCGCCGGACAGGGACCGAACCAGATGACTGCTGATATCTATCAGCAGGCATCCCGTGCAAATGCTCAGGGGAGTCCTGAGACCCTTCCCATGTCGGCGCAAATCGTCAGTCAATTGACCCGGTGACCTGGAAAATAACTGGGATCAGAAGTGTCCAAGACACCCATGATCCCCCTGAAGGGATAGGAGTGAGATGGCAGGGGTGCCACCCCTCCTATTCCTGCTATTGGATCGGTCAGAAGCAACCGACCAATAGCAGATCAAGGGCGAGGGGGTTAAAGTTTGGTTCCCCCGTTCTGCCCACCCACATTAGTCCAGGCAGAACGGGGGGAACTGTCCTGTGACCAGCGCCAGAGGTCCACTTGCCATCAGACGTGCATCTGGCTTCCAGATGCAGACTAAGGAAGCTGGTGAGTTGCCTAGCAACATCTGGAGGGCTACAGTTTGGAGACCACTATACAGTGGTCTCTAAACTGTAGCCCTCCAGATGTTGCAACACTATAACTCTCAGCATTCCCAGACAGCTGTTTGCTGTGTGGGCACGCTGGGATGTGTAGTTTTGCAACAGCTGGAGGGCTACAGTTTGGAGATCACTGTGCAGTGGTCTCTAAATTGTGGCCCTCTAGATCTAGCAAAACTACAACTCCCAGCATGCCCAGACAGCAGTGTGCTGTCTGGGCATGCTGGGATTTGTAGTTTTGCAACATCTGGAGGGCCACAGTTTGGAGATCACTGTGACGTGGTTTCTAAACCGTGGCCCTTTCAATCTTTCAAAACTACAATTCCCATCATGCACAAACAGCAAACGGCTGTCTCGCCATGCTGAGAGTTTTAGCGCACCTCCAGCTGTTGTATGACTACACCTCCCAGAATGCCCTTCAGTGATCAGTACATGCTGGGAGTTGTAGTTTTGCAACAGCTGGAGGCATACTGGTTGGAAAATACTGAGTTATATAACAGAACTTAACTGAAGGCTTTCCAACTAGTGTGCTTCCAGCTGTTGCAAAACTACAACTCCAAGCATGTATGTTCTGTCAGTGCATGTTGGGAGTTGTAGTTTTGCAACAGCTGGAGGTTTGCCCCCCAACAATGTGAATGCACAGGGTAAATTCACACGAGCGGGTTTACAGCGAGTTTCCTGCTTCAAGCTTGAGCTGCGGCAAATTTTCCGCTGCAGCGCAAACTCCTAGTAGGAAACTCACCGTAAACCACCGCCCGTGTGAATGTACCCTAAAAACACTGCACTACACCAACACATAATAATGGGTAAAACACTACATATACAACCCTCTACACTGTCCCCCCAATAAAAATGAAAAACATATCATACGGCAGTGTTTCCAAAACGTAGCCTCTGTTGCAAAACAAATTTCCAGCATTTCCGGACAGCCACTGACTGTCCAGGCGTGCTGGGAGTTTAGCAACAGCTGGAGGCACCCTGTTTGGGAATGACTGGTGTAGAATACCCCTATGTCCACCCTTATGTATTCCCTAATTTAGTCCTCAAATGCTCTTGGTGCTCTCTCACTTTGGAGCCCTGTCGTATTTCAAGGAAACAGTTTAGGGCCACATATAGGGTATTTCCATACTCGGGAGAAATTGCGTTACAAATTTTGGGAGGCTTTTTCTCCTTCTACCCCTTATGAAAAGGAAAAGTTGGGGTCTACACCAGCCTGTTAGCGTAAAAAAATAAAAAAAAAATTACACTAACATGTTGGTGTTGCCCCATACTTTTCATTTTTACAAGAGGTAATAGGGAAAAAAAAATTCTCCTGAGTACGGAAATACCCCACATGTGGGCGTACAATGCTCTGCAGGCGCACGACAAGGCACAGGAGTGAGAGCGCACCATGTACATTTGAGGCCTAAATTGGTGATTTGCACAGGGGTGGCTGATTTTACAGCGGTTCTGACAATAACACAAAAAAAATACCCACATGTTACCCCCTTTTAGAAACTAGTGCAACAGAATAACCACGAGGGTTTAAAAGAGACCTCTATGTTGCATGTGTCTCACAAGTGATAAAACTTAACTTTTAATGTGAATAGTTTAATATAAAGTGAGGAACAAAAAGTATTTAAAAACACAGCTCCACTGTAGTCATAGGCATCTGCAAATGTGCCTCAAGGTCATAGATGGGACTACACAATTTGGTGGGTCAGAAGATTTGGACTCAATCGGTCTCGAGTCTCAGATTTATATGTATAATCCTGGGCTTAGAAGCTCTGATGTTACTTAGAGATGTACCCCAATGGGAATAACCATAGTCTCTCTTATTAGGCCACTTATATATGTGGCACTTAGCCAGTGCTTGACCCCACAGGAAGTGTTTGGAGTGTCACAATACTAAGCTCCCACAGCCTGCAGTGCACCGTTGGTGTGGGCTGTGTAAACCTAGACCTTATTTATTAGTTCTGGATTAGAGTACAGTGGAGTTGCTAGTTAAAATACAAATCTGTCACACCCCGACATGTTTCGCCACTTATGTGACTTTATCAAGGAGACAAATGACAGCATTTTAGAAACTGCACCCTTCACAGAACGTATCAAGAGGTATAATGAGCCTTATACAGCCCACAGGTGTTTGACAAATTTTTGTTAAAGTTGGATAGGAACAACGGAAAAAAAAATGTTTAACTAAAATGCTGGTGTTACCCTAAATTTTTCATTTTAATTTACAAAATGTTTAACCCTATTTCTTCTGAGTAAGAACATACCCCATATGTGGATGTAAAGTGCTCTGCTGGCAAACTACAATGCTCAGAAGAGAAGGAGCACCATTGGGCTTTTGGTGAGAAAATTTGTCCGAAATTGAAGGCCACATGTGTTTACAAAGCCCCCATAGTGCACATAACATATGACCCCATTTTGGAAACTACACCCTCATGTAATGTAAATAATCAATGTAATTTTTGTAAAATTATTGTTGTCTTAGATTTTTCCCAGGCTGCAATGCGGCCGAGACCTGACTCACTAGTCAGCTGATGACAGGGAGCCTGTCTGCTTCAATGGGTGGAGGGATCGCTTTGGGGGACTAATGCAACAGCTGTAGGCACCCTGATTGAAAACCACAGGTCTTTTGAATGGATGCAGCTAATTTATGTTTCAATGGGTGGGGTGGATGATGTGTGGGAGGGAAGAAAATGGAATAATGGGATTTGTAATCAAAAAAGAAAACTCAAGCAGGAAATACCAGTTCACAAAAGACTAACCACAGTGTTATGGTAATCTCACAACATAGCCATTCATCCCCAAGACAAGCGTAGATCATTCCTAAGCATGTCCATTACTGCCTGCCAGGTACGTACTAAAATCACTTTATGGTGGATAACCCCTTTAACAGGGGACCCTCAGAATTATCTATTGGGTAAGGAAAATAGGTTCCTTCTTTACCATTGGAAAATGTGTGCATTCTCTGCAGCAGAGAGTCCACAGCAGGAAAATCTTCACCGTATTGTGCAGATTTTGGTTCAGATTGTTGTGGTTTTCCCATTGCAGACACTGCTGCCAGTTATGGTAGTTTATAGAAAATAAATCTCCAAACGTGGTGCTTCTCCCATAAAAGATTTTCTTTATTTGAACATCAAAGGTATAACAGGATGGTGATAACACTTTCAACGCGTTTCAAGCTCGTACCAAGCTCTTTATCAAGATGTGCTTACATATACATAGCCAGGACACATTATATAGAGGCATACTGATGAGTGGACAAGCTGCCAATAATACCTGTAAGAAAATAAAAATAAATAATGTATTTAAAATATGCAGATGTAGACTATACTGCTACTTTCCACAACAAAATCCACAACACCACAGATTTATTCCAGATTTTGACTTTCTACTGAAGTCAAAGGGTAAATCCGCAATAATTTTGTAGCAGATCCGTGGCATACTGTCAACTGGCATCCTGAAGAATAAGAATCCAGATCAATTTCCGTGGGCATTCTGCATGGATTTATTTTTTCTGCACTTTTATATTGGCTGTAATATGCTGCAGTTTTGTGGAATATCTGTATTTTATCCAGCCCCTGTGAAATTATCCTTGAAGCAGTTAACATATTGCAATATTTTATCTCCACAACTGTCTTGATGCTTCATCTTTATTTACACACACATTTGCATTCTGAAATATGAGAATTTGTTTTCCTTAAGTCTTAATGATTTCAAGAACATCAATATGTTGATTTTTTTTTCTTCCCACTTTGTCAAACTTGGGTCGCATGAAATGTAAAGGCAAATCCTGTTCCACCACTCTATAGATCTGTAGGCGGATTGCGAGAGTCAAGGGTTGATGCAAGTCAATGACTAGGTCAAATGTTACCACACCAATTTGTTAACATGTCTCAAGAAAAGGATTAATGGAAGTCTTCATCAAAGATCAATATTTTTTTCAGCTATAGTGTTAATACAAATATGACTGTATTTATATGCTCAGTCAGCACTGCTAAGGCCTTTCACTGATGCAGATGGTACTCTTTTGAAAGCACTCTTTTGAAAGCCATATATGTTGGCAGCAATAGGGCACTGTATGACATTATTATTTAAGTCTAGTATTTGGGTATAGTGTTGCTCGCGAATATTCGCAAAGCAAATTTTATTCGCGAATATCGCATATTCGCAAATTCACGAATATTCGCGAATATAGCACTATATATTCGTAATTACGAATATTCCTTTTTTTTTTTCACAGTACACATCACAGTGATCATCCCTCTCTGCTTCCAGCTTGTGTGGTGTAAAGAAGGCTCTAATACTACTGTGTGAGACTGGCGTGCGAATTTTCGCATATGCAAATTTTTGTTTATGTTAATTTTCGCATATGCGAATTTTTCGCGCATGCGGAAATAAATCGAGGGTATTACGAATATGCGAATATTCGCGAATATATGACGAATATTCGTCCATATATTCGCGAATATTCGCGAATTCGAATATGGCCTATGCTGCTCAACACTATTTGGGTATTATGGTTGCAATATTTTGTCAAAACTAAAACCAAAGAAGCTTCTAGTCTCTATTAACAGGCTGCATGTATAACATAAAAGAAAAGAAAAACACCATCAAAGAACACAGATTAATGATCTTTAAACATTAACTTTGAAGTTAATAAAATGGTCCTTCATATAGCGAACCAGAGTCGGTGGTATCATCCCTACCTAAAGAATCTGTAGGAAACAGGCTAGAAGCCCATCCATGCAGAAAGCAAAACCACTTTTGGGGTTTGTTCCTAATATCATTTATGTATATATATATATATATATTTTTTTTTTTATAAACTTTGACCCTTGGTTAATTTATTTTGGTAAATTCGACTGGTTGTTGTATTCATCATTATTCTATGAGGGCTTTTATACAAATTTTTTGTTGGATATCAATACGTGGATGCTGTTTCAGTACATTATTAATTAAAGGGCTACTCCACCCTTAGACACCCTTAGATGTTTGATCGTGAAGGGTCTGGCCACCGGGACCCACCGTGATCTCTTGGCCAGCACAGCTGTGGTCGCTCGTCACACCCCATCCCATACCCATGAATGGAGGGGGCGTGATGTGATGCCACAACACCCCCAGCGATCAGACATCTTATTCCCTATCATTTTGATAGGGGATAAGATGTCTAGGGACAGAGTACTCCTTTAAAAGTAACATTCCGTAGTTTTTCCTAGGGTCCACTGCAGACCTGGATTTTGTCCTATATGCACCACACTAAGGCAACGTTTACACAATCCTTATGACTTGAATTTTAGCTATAGAGAAATATGTAAAAATGTCAAAAATCTACTGTTTGTCAGCCATTTAAAAATGGCTGGAAATACTAATTTAAAAAACAATTTTTTTTTAAGCCATAATTTGTCAAAGGAAAATGCATGTCAATTAACTTTACTATTATTACAATTTTTTTGTCCACCACCTGCACTCACTTGCTAATGGTTTATCCTGGATCCCAAGTGAGTACCACCTCAAAAGTATGCACCCGCATACTACCTACCTAGCTGTCTACCTACCTATTCAGCCCCCAACCCAACTAACTGGCTGTCTACCTACCCACACACATACCCACCTGACTGTCTACCTACCATCCTACCTATCTGGCTGACCACTTACCTACGAGGTTGTCAACCTACTCACTTGTGTTGCTTGCAAATATTCACAATGTGAATTTTATTCGCGAATATCGCATATTCGCGAATATAGCACTATATATTTGTAATTACAAATATTCGTATTTTTTTTTTCACAGTACACATCACAGTGATCATTCCTCTCTGCTTCCAGCTTGTGTGATGTAAAGAAGGCTCTAATACTACTGTGTGAGACTGATGTACGAATTTTCGCATATGTGAAAATTTGCATATGCAAATTTTCGCATATGCAAATTTTCGCTTATGCTAATTATTGCATATGCTAATTTTCGCACATGCAAATTTACGTTTATGCAAATTTTTGCATATGCAAATTTTCGCATATGCGAATTTTCGCATATGCGAAAATTTTACGCAAGTATTACGAATATGCGAATTTAGCGAATATATGATGAATATTCGTCCATATATTCGTGAAATATCCCGAATTCGAATATGGCCTATGCTGCTCAACACTACTACTCACTCACCAGCTAGCTACCTACCTGACCTAGTCACTCACTCACTCACCTTCTCACCCGGCTATAAACCTTCCAAACTAACTACCTGGCTGTCCACCTACCTAGCTAACTACCTACCTACCTGGCTATCTATCTTCCTAGATACCTAACTATGTGTCTACCTACGCAGCTATTTACCTATCTGGCTGTCTACCTAGCTAGGTATTAACCTGCCTAGATAGCTAACTGCCTGGCTACTAATCTACCTAGTAATCTACCCAGTTACATCCCTATTTGATTGTCCCCAAATAGGAATAGCTAGCTATCTACCTTCCTGGCTACCTACGTCTGCAGCGCTGAAGGTATGGGGAGAATTTCGACTGTTCTGGCAGCCTGAGGGCTTGTTTCTCTTTCCATGGCTGCCGTGGCTCTTCTATTAATAGAGCTGTTCTGTAGCAGGCTCTAACAATAGAGCACAGATCACATAGATTAATGCAATTCAATAGAACTGCATTGATCTGTATGAAAACTCCCTAAGGGAACTAATAAAATGTGGAAAAGAAAAGAATGTTAGAAATGTTTTACACGTATACATTAACCCGTTCCATACTAAAATTTTAAATCCCCTTTCCCATTTTTCAAAATAAATAAACGTCATAAAGCATGTAAACATAATTAAAAAAAAACATATTTTCTGAGCTAATAAAATATAACATTATTTAACCAACATAGGGAATGGCATAACTGTGAAAAAAATACCAACCCCCAATATTGTATTTTGTTTGAACACATCACATCCCTGAAAAAAATGAAGCCAAAATCTATGAAAAGTTTGATCAATACTACAGTGGTACTGATAAAAAACTACAGATCATAGCACAAAAAAGTGAACCCATATACAGTCTGATATATGGGGCGAAAAACTGGTAGGAGTAACAAAATGAAAAGTTTAGAATTTTAGTAAAACTAAATAAATTGGTTATTGTAATTGTGCAAGCCAATAGAATCCGTATAACATGACAGATTGACTGTATGGTGAATGGTGCATTTTTTTTTTTCTTATTTGTTTTGAAGCATATGTTATTGAAAAATGAAGGAGCATGAGAGATGCTTTACTTGAGAATCTTTGATGCTTCCAGAAATATAAATGGAGTGCATGTTGTCTGCAGTATCACAATCAGACACTTATCCCCTATCCTGTGGAATTCGGATAAGTTGTTTTTCAATTGACATCCCCTTTAAGTGCTACAAAACTCAATAATAAAAAACTGACGTTTAACTGCTCAAAAAATGGCATTTTACTAATGGCCTTTTTATGGACCAAAAATCAGCAAAAATAGATTGCATGATAATGTCCTTAGCACTGTCACTTTAATTTATCTACTGTAAAATTTGTCATTTATGTTGCATACAAGACATAATCTTTCATTGCATATCTAAAGATTGTTTTCCCTTCTGTACACATATTGGACCATGGATACTCAACCCATCAAAATATTATTGAAAATTGAAAATTTCTGCCAAATATTTCCAGGCACAAATTTATATTATTTAAAAACACCTATTAAAAAAAATAAAATAAAACTACCTACGCTCTCTGTCCCATTGATATCTTTTTGACTGCTTTCACACGTGTTTTTGGACATGATCTAAAGAGGAATCTTCCTTTAAAAGCTAATGCAAGGCAATGCCCTTCATCTTCAGCTGGACTGTCTGTGCAACAAATCCTGTGCAGTATACAATCTGGTAATGTCACAGTGTTCTTGGGCTAGTCTGTTCACAATAGTTCTTTCTCTGAAGCCTGATAAACCAGTATGTATCAAAGGAACAAAAGGACATGCTTTGTTGGCAGAAAAAAAAAAAATCACAACCTAAAAGAGGTGCAATTCATGGTGTGAACTGCTATAGTCAAGCTTGAAAGATGTTTTGCCAATGTCTTTTTAACCCACAAGGAAACATTACAATCCATACAGGCAATCCTCCCACTAGGCAGCAAATTCCTTGAAGGTCACTTCACGAACTCGGTTAAACTATAATTTTCTCTAAATGTTCAGCAAAAAAAGATGCAAACCCCTTTCTATTTATCTGTTTATCTGTCTTCCTAGTTTCATGTCCCTAGAATCCGGATGGAATCCAGTAGGTAAAAGATGTAAAAAACTTTTTATTTCATTCATTTTCTCTTTTATAATGAAATGCAGGAAAGGAAGAAATCTCTGATGGTAAATGCCACCGAAACACAATTGCCAAGTGTGACCAGAGCCCTACCTGACAAAAGCGCAGAGAATCTTGAGTTCTTTGTGTTTGTAATTTCCTCTAATGAATCTATTACGAGGTGTCACACTCCTGACACTTTAGTCATTTTGTTCCTCTAATTAAGAACCAGTATACTTCTGTCTATGGGGCACCATGGCACAATGCATTATTTTCTTTATCTAAACAGTGTCACATAGCATGCCATTTCCACAGTCTGCTCTGCATGAAAATGCTTCTGCCAACTCGGGTTTGTTAATAAAGATGGTGGAGAAACTGCCAGGCAGCATTTTGAAAAGGGCAAGTATCGAGCTTGTAAAAACCTTGGACTTCAGAAAGCTTTTTAGCGATTAAAAAATAATAATAATAATAATAATAATCACATAAAAATAATGAGAAAATAAAATATCATAAATAGATGATTACAGGCACACTGAGCTATAATATAACAGCTTCTTAACCTTGTGACCTGACATTAGTACTGTGTGTACCTGGCAAATGTTTGCAATAGTCTGCAAAAGAGTTGAAAGTGTGAAATTCAAATACCTAAGTGCAATGTAAATACACGAGCATGGCACCAACATTCAGCACAAATACTAAGGGATAAAAAGAGAGGAGGGGGATGTGCAAAAAGAAACATGCTGCAATGGTGTCAGGGGTGATATCAGGTCATTTCAATTCAGGTAAACTGGGGTATTAGGCTGGATTTGCACGTAGTTATGATGTTTTATATACTGGTTTTTTTATATACTGTTTTTTTATTTAGAAACACATTGGAGCAAATTTATTAATACAAATGTGTAAGAATGTTGGGGAAATTTGCACCAGTACAGATACTTTCATGATTTGCACTATTATGTAAAAATATAAAAATATATAATTTAGGCTGGGTTCACATTTACCAGGCATCCGGCATAGTTTCCCTTCAGAGTGCACCAGAGGGAAACTGATGCTAGAATTTATCCCATTCATTTGAAGTTCACAATTCAGTTCACATTCATCCAGCGTCTCAATTTTGACACCGGATGGTTGGACATGCCGGAGGGTGCCAGACAGGGGAAAGCATAAACAATGGACGCCGGATGCCATACAACTGATGAGAACTTGTCATCAGTTGTGGCATCAGTTGCGTCGAGATCTAGGCTGAGTTCACCTGTGTCGGATGCCGGACATATGTGAACCCAGCCTTACCTGGTTTTGGTGCACTGAGGGTGTTTCTCATGCCCTATTATGGTGCATGTTTATACTAGCCTGGCTCAGCCTTTTACAAAAACACAGTCAAGACGTGCTATGATATCTCCTGCACAGCCTTTATCACCACCACTTATGCACTACTTTAATTCTACTCCTAGAAGTGGCGCATGCGATGTGGGGGTACTGTTAATCTAAATTCACCCACAGCGGGTACCATTTAGATTTTTTATTACAGGTTACTGTGGGCCATACAGTTGCAATAAGGCTCTGACGAAGGCTGCCTCCGTACAGGATTACCTTATCCCACTATGTCACAAGGACCATTCACTCCTATAACTTTACCCCAATTCTGATTACTTGCAATAACTGATGGTTTCTATATCTATATCACTGTCAGGCTTCATAAAGGGAATTATGTAAGGATCTGGGCTGTATTCACCTGTCCGCATTAAATCATGACAAATGAAGGTACAATAATGGCATGTGATACATAAAGTCCTGCTTTAGAATAATACACCTATGCTGATTCATTAAAAGACATCCTGAAGGATCTGTGACAAATGGTCTTGTCCTCCATAGGGTGTTTAATCAAGGTACAGAAAAGTAGTGAAAAATGATGGCAGCAAAGTGCGGGAAGTGATTAATAAATTACAGAGGAAACAAAATGAATAAGGAAGCCATTATAACAGTGATGTTCACCCATCAGTCATATCAATTGTTAAAGAGACATCGCCAACTGGAAACAGGATAAGTAGAAGATCACAAAGGTCTGACCATTGGGTCCCCCCACTATTTTCTAGAACTGAGTTTGCATCCCCGACCTTTTTAGTAGGCATGGTTAGTTTTTACAATATATTTTAAAGGTGTAGATTAAATCTCTTGGGTTCGAGTGCAATGGCTACATTGCCCTTCACCCCCACCATAGCTCCACCCCTGTATACCATGGTTAGATTGTATAGAGCTGCAACTGAACATGCATGTTGTTCCATAAGAATCTCTGGAAGTTTTAGAAAAAACTAAGGGGGAGATTTATCAAAACCTGTGCAAAGTAAAAGTTGCCCAGTTGCCCATAGCAACCGATCAGATTTCTTCTTTAATTTTGCAGAGGCCTTTTTAAAAATGAAAGAAGCGAGCTGATATGCTGCTATGGGCAACTGGGCAACTTTTCCTCTGGACAGGTTTTGATAAATCTCCCCCTAAGTGAAGGACTGCTTTAGCTGAGCATTTTGCGATGGAGAACAATACAATCTATTTTTCCCTGTTATCAACCAGGTCCGGCTGGAAAAGGGCTGACTACAGAATGTTTCAATAAGAACACTGAATCCTCTACATGCCTTTGGTGCAGAGAACCTTCATATGCATGTGAATGGTATTAGCAGATCATATAATTTTGTAATGTGCATGAGGAGGAAGAGCTATCTACTGTATGTACTATATAGGAACAGTATCCTTTTTTTAAATGCCATCTGTCACTTTAAATGTTTGCATCTGAGAAACTGCTCAGTGTATATTTGAATATACTGTACCCAGTACATGCCTGTTTTTTTTTTTTTTTTACAGATGTTAAGTTAATACCCAGTTACACTGTCATGTTGGATTGCTCTTTCTGGTAACTAAAGTGGAAGTCTTATGGAATAGCAGCCACAGGGGTAGATATGGGTACTGGCATTGGCCCTGGTAGAGTCAAATGCTGGTGGAAGGACATGCATGGTGGTACTGATGTGCTTGACAACCACTCTGACTAGCTGACTAGTAAGTACCTTGGGGAAGCGTTGAAAGGCTTGGGTTTGGTACCAATGGGGGGGGGGGGGGGGTGTAGATGGCCCTTTGGGTCATCTTTGGAAAGTGCTGTTGTCATGTGTAGCTGATAAGTGGGTCTGAGGGGTGGACATCTGGCACAAACTTATACATCTGCAGGTGAGAAAGAGTGGCTTAAAGCTGCTAGGTTGCTAGTAAGACAGGAAGATGCATAGGGCTGCATCGGGCTGTATAAGAGCTATGAGAAGTGAGTCTCTGAGAGAGAAGCCATACAGCTGCATTGCCAAGCAGGGTACAGCTGTTGCAAGGTAGGTGGTGAAATTATTACTGCCACTATTCGGGGCTAGTGAGGACTGGGCATGAAGGAGAATTGCTCACAAGTCTGGGTGCCGAAAAGTGGGAACTGTAACCATGAACATTAACATGCCACTGTGTATGAGGAGATCATGCAAGAGAGCAAAAGAGACCCCATATTATATGCTGAGCTTGTATAGGATTCTGATTTAAGAACAAGAACCCTTTAAAATAGTCCGGTACCTGCATTGTATTATGTGAGCTGTGGTGCAACTATATTGGTTTATTTATTTTTGTTTTTTATTGACACTTGGTTAAACTGATTCTGACAACTTGTTGGTCAGCGATTTGTGAATAAAAGTGATCTGTTGAAGTAATTACGGCCTCTTTTACTGCAATGTATTATAAAATATGAGCGGCAATAAACTTGCTAGATATTAGAGAACATTAGAGATTAAACAAGTGCTCTGTGCTCCAATGAAAATGTCACCCCAAAACTGTGCAGCCATGAATATAGAAGAGTTAATAGAGAAGTCATGCTCCAAAAATGTGGAGTGAAGCCAAGGTAGATTTCATCCAGCATTGGCACGGAGAAGCACAGGGGCCTATTTCAAATTCTGCCAACAATTACGTCATTTTTAGTTCCACCTTGTAAGCACATAAAGTGAAAGGTTTTGAGGAAGACTAAACGCAGTGAAGGGGCTATAAAAAGAGAGCAATCCTACCAGGTCTTAAGCAATGTGTAGGTCCAGTGGCCACCTAGCCACATAACATAACAGGGTTGTTAGAGGATAAAGCAATGAATTCACATACTGTAGTAATTTCAATATTTCCCTATGAGGAAAAACATTTGGCATAACTTTATTCCCCAAAGAGTAACTTTGAGGGTGCACCTAGCTGATATATATAAAGAAAAGTTTTTTTCCTGGAATACCCCTTTAAGGCTTCCATCCCACTAACTTTTTGTGGAATTTTTTTTTAACTAAAAATAACCATCTAAAAACCCCATCATTAAGCACTTCACACATTTTATACAGCTTGTGTGGCGGTTTTCCTAAAAAGTGAGCAATGCCACACCAACCAATGATATTGCTTCTTTAATTTTTAAAAGGGTTTCTGAAAACTGAAAGCTGGAATTGTCCACCTACAGATCTATTTAAGGGCTTATTTTTTGCACCACCAATTTTACTTTGTAATGACATCAATCATTTCACCACACAATCTATAGCTAAACAAAAAAATATATTTATTTGCAAGACAAAATTGAAAGAAAAAATAACAAAAAAACAAAACACCATTTTGTAACTTTTGTGGCTTCCGATTCTACGCAGTGCACTTTTCGGTTAAAAATGACGCCTTATCTTTATTCTGTATGATTGAAATTATACTGAACTAATATCTTTCGACCCCTAACAATTTTTTATTTTCCGTATACAGGAATGTGTGAGGGCTCGTTTTTTGCGACATAATAGTTAGTTTCTTTCGGTACCATTTTAGTTTTGATGGGACTTTTTGATCACTTTCATACATTTGCAATTCTGGATTTTTTTTTTTTTTTTTTTTTTACGTTTATATGCTATTGACCGTGAAGTTCAAGTAAAGTTATCTATACCACATATGTTTATGTTTATTTTTGTTCACATATTTTTTTTTCAATGGAAAAAGGGGGGTGATTCTATCTTTTTATTAGGGAAATGGTTAAATCACTTTTATTAACTTTTTTTTTTTACTTTTCTTACACTGTTATAGTCCCCATAGGGGACTATTACAAGCAATATTCAGAATTGATAAGTGTTATCGATGCTCCATTGCTTTAGTCTGCCATGGCTGACTGGAGCTTTGGATTACCTATCGGACATTGAGGAGGCAGGTAAGGGCCCTCCCACCATCCTCTCAGCTGATCGGGACACTGTTGAGCAACCGAGAAGTGGTTTTTTTTTTTACATTTTAGATGCAGCGATCAACTTGATCATGGTGCATAAGGCGTTAATGCCAGGCATCACCATGATGAGCACATTTTTTTTTTTTATTCGATTTGGCTGATTCGCAGAATTTTCAGAAATAAATTTGGTTTGATCTGAATTTATTTGCGGCAACTCACTACTAAAACTGGCTATTTTGGGGCTACAGAGAGCCTCAATAGGGGTGTAAAACACTTTGCTTTGTTGTAACACGCATAGGGAGTGTGCTGGGGTAGTGATATTATACTGTCATTCAGTATAGAATGCAGATTTCAGGCAACACTATTAGAATCACTGCTGCACAGCGGCACAATGACAGAGCCTGGTAATTGGAATGAGCAAACTTGAAATCCTTTTTGAGGACCCATTGGAGGGCAAGTCTTGTGCCAGCAGCCGCAGTATTTCCAGCTCCAATAGTGTATAATTGTTGCAGTATATAAGTTGCTGCAGTGGAAAAGCTTGTATCTTAAAATTGAGCTGGCGAGTTACCGCCTGTCCCAGCCCCTGCCTCTCAGCGCACCCCCATGTTCACGACTGAGTGTCCCGGGTGCCCGAAGTGTTTACTTTTAAAAAATACTGTCAAACTACAAGATCAATATAACAAGGAGATCACATGGCGGCACAATGGCAGAGGTGGCAGCAGCATGAGAAGACCATAAGGCAGCACTATGATAAAGCCGGGATGTGGCAGCAGTATGAGGAGACCATATGGCTGTACAATGACACAGTCTAGAGGTAGAAGCAGCCTATGTAGCCCACAGAGCGGCACAATTTTAGAGTAGTGTGTCAGTTTGTACTCCCTCTCAGTGGTGCAGGCGTGACCTGGGAGGGCTACTGGGTAGATCCTGCCAGTATGAAATGCTTGTCAAAAATATCAAGCCATGTGTAAGCAAACTGCGTATGAAACGTTAAATGTTTCATTCAATCACTTATGGTTTAATTTTCTCACTCAAACTTGTCTCTTTGGATTCTTGTGGTAATTCCAGAAATGACATATAAGGACTAGCGATGATCAAATTTTATTAAAAATGTCATTCGTCCCATAAGCAGAATTTTCAGAAAAATTTTGTTTGATATGAATTTATTTGGGTCGAAAAGCTATAAAAAACTGACATGAGCCAGCGGAGATCAAATGGTGGCAATGACACAGCCTGGAGGTGGCAGAAGCATGAGGAGACCATAGGGCCTAATTATGATAGAGACTGTATGTGGCAGCAGTATGAGGAGACCATATGGCGACACAATAACACAGTCTGGAGCTGGCGGCAGCCTATGTAGGCCACAGAGCAGCACAATTTTAGAGTAGTGTGTGAGTTTGTATTCCTTCTCAGTGGTGCAGGCCTGACTCGGGAGGGCTAATAGGTAGATCCTGCCAGTATGAAATGCTTGTCAAAATTATCAACCCATGCACGTGTAAGTAAACACGGCTGGTACTGCGAAACTGCGTATTAAACTTTAAATGTTTCACTTAATCAGTTATGGTTTAATTTTCTCGCTGTAACCTAATTTTTATGGTAATTCCAGAGATAACATTTGAGGACTAGCGATGATCGAATTTTATAAAAAATTAATTTGTCCCATTAGCAGATGTTTCTGAAAAAAATGTTGTTCGATATGAATTTATTTGGGTCAAAAAGCCATGAAAAACTGACATCAGCCAGCAGAATGACACAGCCTGGAGGTGGCAGCAGCAGTCGCGGTAATTCCAGCTTCAATAGTGTATAATTACTACTACAAGATCAATATAACAAGGATATCCCATGGCGGCACAATGACAGAGCCTAGAGGTAGCAGCAGCCTAACGAGACCATAGGGTCTCACAATTGAAAAGATTAAAGATATTTTCTTAAATGTAAATTGAAGATTTTAAATATATGATGGACATAAAAAGTATAATTTAATTTGCCAGCAGCATGTGGAGACCACATGGTGGCAAAATGACACAGCCTGGAGGTGGCGGCAGCATATTGTGGCTGAATGACACAGCCTGGAGTTTGCGGCAGCATGAGGAGAACATATAGTGGCTGAATGACACAGCCTGGAGGTGGCGGAAACATGAGGAGGCCATATAGTGCCTGAATGACACAACGTGGAGGTGGCGGAAGCATGAGGAGGCCATATAGTGCCTGAATGACACAACGTGGAGGTGGCGGAAGCATGAAGAGACCATATAGTGGCTGAATGACACAGCCTGGAGGTGGAGGAAGTATGAGAAGACCATATAGTGGCTGAATGACACAGCCTGGAGGTGGTGGCAGCATAAGGAGACCATATAGTGGCAGAATGACTCAGCTTGGAGGTGGAGGAAATATGAGGAGGCCATATAGTGGCTGAATGACACAGCGTGGAGGTGGTGGCAGCATGAGGAGACCATATAGTAGCTGAATGACACAGGCTGGAGGTGGCGGAAGCATCAGGAGACCATATAGTGGCTGAATGACATAGCTTGGATGTGGCGGAAGCATGAGGAGACCATATAGTGGTTGAATGACACAGCCTGGAGGTGGCGGAAGCATGAGGAGACCATATAGTGGCTGAATGACACAACGTGGAGGTGGCGGAAGCATGAGGAGACCATATAGTGGCTGAATGACACAGCTTGGACGCACTCAGGGTTTTTCAGTTTTTGCACTTTAGTTTTTTCCTCCTTACCTTTTAAAAATCATAACCCTTTCAATTTTCCACCTAAAAATCTATATTATGGCTTATTTTTTGCATCGCCAATTCTACTTTGCAGTGACATTAGTCATTTTACCCAAAAATGCACGGCGAAACGGGAAAAAACGCCATTTTGTAACTTTTGGGGGCTTCCGTTTCTACGCAGTGCATATTTCGGTAAAAATTACACCTTATCATTATTCTGTAGGTCCATACGGTTAAAATGATACCCTACTTATATAGGTTTGATTTTGTCGCACTTCTGGAAAAAATCATATCTACATGCAGGAAAATTTATACGTTTAAAAATGTCATCTTTTGACCACTATAACTTTTTTATTTTTCCACGTAAAGGGCGGTATGAGGACTCATTTTTTGCGCCGTGATCTGAAGTTTTTATCGGTATGATTTTTGTTTTGATCTGACTTTTTGATCACTTTTTATTCATTTTTTAATGGTATAAAAAGTGACCAAAAATGTGCTTTTTTTGACTTTGGAATTTTTTTGCGCGTACGCCATTGACCGTGCGGTTTAATTAATGATATATTTTTATAGTCCGGACATTTACGCACGCGGAAATACCACATATGTTTATTTTTATTTTTTTTACACTGTTTTATTTTTTTTATGGGAAAAGGGGGATGATTCAAACTTTTATTTGGGAAGGGGTTAAATGACCTTTATTAACACTTTTTTTTTTTTTTTTACTTTTTTTTTTGCAGTGTTATAGGTCTCATAGGGACCTATAACACTGCACACACTGATCTCTCATCCTGATCACAGGCGTGCATTAACACGCCTGTGATCAGTGTTATCGGCGCTTGACTGCTCCTGCCTGGATCTCAGGCACGGAGCAGTCATTCGCCGATCGGACACCGAGGAGGCAGGTAGGGGCCCTCCCGATGTCCTGCAAGCTGTTCGGGATGCCGCAATTTCACCGCGGCGGTCCCGAACAGCCCGGGTCACTTTCACTTTCACTTTAGAAGCGGCAGTCAGCTTTGACCGCCGCTTCTAAAGGGTTAATACCGCACATCGCCGCGATCGGCGATGTGTGGTATTAGCCGCGGGTCCCGGCCGTTGATGAGCGCCGGGACCGAAGCGATATGATGCGGGATCGCGGCGCGATCCCGCTTCATATCGCGGGAGCCGGAGCAGGACGTAAATATACGTCCTGCGTCGTTAAGGGGTTAATGACTGACACCAAGTTGAAGTAGCAGGAGCATCTAGACAGAAGAGGGGTATGACAGACAGCTCCCTAAGGCTGAGGTGGGTGAGCCTTGGCTTGCTGAAACAGGGAGCAGCATGCCACTGGGTGACGCAGCAGGCTGGACCACTGCATCGGAGCCACAGTTTTCCCAGGCCACTTTATGGTGACGCTGCATATGTTGACGCAAGGCCGTGGTGCCAAAATTCTCTGGATATTTGATGAAAAACTGCCACACCGCTGAGTAGCTGATTTTCCCCTCAACAGTCTGCACTGACTGACTGCTACTGCCGCCGACTCCAGGAACCCCAGTTCCACTACCTCCCGGGCAGGTAAGCAAAGCAGGTGGTCTACCCCAGGCACGTTTGGCTACAGACTTCCTACTGCTGCCACCATGCTGACTGCCAACCATACTACTGTCTTGCTGGCTCAGCTGCTGCCTCACGGGCAACCTGCAATCCTCTTCTCCTGATGATGATGAAACCCCTTCTGCACCCAGCTCCCAAGTTCGATCGGCTTCATCATCATTGAGTTGTGTCTGCACATCACTGATGTCCTCCTCTGGTTCCTCAACGGTATCTGCTTCAGGAGCCTGAATGCTCACAACACCACCTCCCACGCCACTCTCCTCATCACTACATGCCCGCCTAGTGGAGAAAACAGCAGATGTGTCCTCCAATTCTTGTCTGGGCCCATAAACTCCATTATATCAGAGTAGTCAAAAGCATGCCAGTTTTGGCTTTGTTTTGTCCACTATCTGTTTATGTATAATTTTTTTGGGGGTAGAAGTACTGTATGTAGTACTTTTCTGTATCACAAAATATTGTATACTATGGTATACATTTTTTCCCCATAGAAGTTCAATATAATACTTGTGCATGGTGTTGTATGGTGTTGCTAAGTTGTTGTTAGGATTTGGCAGGCTGGAGGTGGATCCTCTGTGTCAGCGAGGGATTGGCGTGGACCGGTTCTAGGTTGCTACTGGTATTCACCAGAGCCCGCCGCAAAGCGGGATGGTCTTGCTGCGGCGGTAGCAACCAGGTCGTATCCACCGGCAATGGCTCAACCTCGCTGACTGCTGAGAAGGCGTGGGACAGAAGGACTAGGCAGAGGCAAGGTCAGACGTAGCAGAAGGTCGGGGCAGGCGGCAAGGTTCGTAGTCAATGGCGATAGCAAGAGGTCAGGTACTCTGGTAAGGCAAACACTATAAACGCTTTCTCTGGCACAAGGCAACAAGATCCGGCAAGGAAGTGAAGGGGAAGTGAGGTTAAATAGACAGGGAGCAGGTGGACGCTAATTAGACTGATTGGGCCAGGCACCAATCATTGGTGCACTGGCCCTTTAAATCTTAGAGAGCTGGCGCGCGCGCCCTAAGTAGCGGAGCCGCGCGCGCCAGGACGAGACAGCCGGGGACCGTGACAGGTGAGTGACTTGGGATGCGATTCGCGAGTGGGCGCGTCCCGCTATGCGAATCGCATCCCCGCCGGCAGTGTCAGTGCAGCGCTCCCGGTCAGCGGGTCTGACCGGGGCGCTGCAGAGAGAGGAACGCTGCGAGCGCTCCGGGGAGGAGCAGGGACCCGGAGCGCTCGGCGTAACAGTACCCACCCTTAGGTCTCCCCCTCTTTTTGTCCGGATGTCGCTCCACATGGGACGAGGACATTGGGAGCGATTTTAGAGTCTCCTTCTGGGGGAGGGGGGGCAGAGGGTGAAGCTTGGCACGGGGCAGAGTGTTACCAGGATGGGGGCTATGAGGAGGCACGGCATAGTCCTGATAGGCCTTGGGGAGACCAGGTATAGGAGGAGACACTGAGGTTTGAAAGACGGGACTGGGAGCAGACGTGAGGCATTTTTTGTGAAGAAGCACCCCAGCTCTTGATCTCCCCGGTGGTCCAATCAAGGGTAGGAGAGTGGCGTTGGAGCCATGGCAGACAAAGGAGGACTTCAGAGGTGCAGTTGGGCAAAACAAAAAGTTAAATTTTTTCGTGATGCAGTCCAATGCTCATGAGCAGGGGTTCTGTGCGGTAACGCACAGTGCAGTCCAATTTCACTCCGTTGACCGAGGAAATGTAGAGCGGCTTGGCGAGACGGGTCACAGGGATGTTGAACTTATTAACAAAAGTGGCCAAAATGAAATTTCCCGCAGAACCAGAGTCCAAGAAGGCCATAGCTGAGAAGGAGGAGTTGGCATAAGGAGAAATCCGTACGGGCACAGTGAGACGTGGAGAAGCAGACTTCAGACCAAGAGACGCCACTCCCACGTGAGCTGGGTGCGTGCGTTTCCCAGACGTGGAGGACGAATAGGGCAATCCACCAAGAAATGTTCGGTACTAGCGCAGTACAGACATAAATTTTTATCTCTGCGGCGAGTCCTCTCTTCATGGGTCAGGCGAGACCGATCCACTTGCATAGCCTCCTCGGCGGGAGGCACAGGGGTAGATTGCAAAGGATACTGTGAGAGAGGTGCCCAGAGATCAAGGTCTTTTTCCTGGCGGAGCTCCTGGTGTCTTTCAGAAAAACGAATGTCAATGCGGGTGGCCAAATGGATAAGTTCATGCAGGTTGGCAGGAATTTCTCATGCGGCCAGCACATCTTTGATGTCACTGGATAGGCCTTTTTTAAAGGTCGCGCAGAGGGCCTCGTTATTCCAAGATAATTTGGAGGCGAGAGTACGAAATTGGATGGCGTACTCGCCTACTAAAGAATTACCCTGGACCAGGTTCAGCAGGGCAGTCTCGGCAGAAGAAGCTCGGGCTGGTTCCTCGAAGACACTTCGAATCTCAGCGAAAAAGGACTGTACGGAGGCAGTGACAGGATCATTGCGGTCCCAGAGCGGTGTGGCCCATGACAGGGCCTTCCCAGACAGGAGACTGACCACGAAAGCCACCTTCGACCGTTCTGTAGGAAATTGGTCCGACAACATCTCCAAATGTAGGGAACATTGTGACAGGAAACCACGGCAAAGTCTAGAGTCCCCATCAAATTTGTCTGGCAGGGACAAGCAGAGGCCAGGAGCGGGCACTCGCTGCGGAGGAGGTGCAGGAGCTGGCGGAGGAGATGGTTGCTGCTGTAGCTGTGGCAGAAGATGCTGTAGCATGGCGGTCAACTGCGACAGCTGCTGTCCTTGTTGGGCGAACTGTTGTCCAAGTTGCTCTATCTGTTGGGACTGCTGGGCGACCACAGTGGTAAGGTCAGCGACAACTGGCAGTGGGACCTCAACGGGATCCATGGCCGGATCTACTGTTAGGATTCGGCAGGCTGGAGGTGGATCCTCTGTGTCAGCGAGGGATTGGCGTGGACCGTGTCGGTGGACCGGTTCTAGGTTGCTATTGGTTTTCACCAGAGCCAGCCGCAAAGCGGGATGGTCTTGCTGCGGCGGTAGCAACCAGGTCGTATCCACCGGCAACGGCTCAACCTCGCTGACTGCTGAGAAGGCGTGGGACAGAAGGACTAGACAGAGGCAAGGTCAGACGTAGCAGAAGGTCGGGGCAGGCGGCAAGGTTCGTAGTCAATGGCGATAGCAAGAGGTCAGGTACTCTGGTAAGGCAAACGCTATAAACGCTTTCCCTGGCACAAGGCAACAAGATCTGGCAAGGAAGTGAAGGGGGAGTGAGGTTAAATAGACAGGGAGCTGGTGGAGGCTAATTAGACTGATTGCGCCAGGCACCAATCATTGGTGCACTGGCCCTTTAAATCTTAGAGAGCTGGTGCGCACGCGCCCTAAGGAGCGGAGCCGCGCGCGCCAGGACGAGACAGCCGAGGACCGGGACAGGTGAGTGACTTGGGATGCGATTCGCGAGCGGGCGCGTACCGCTATGCGAATCGCATCCCCGCCGGCAGTGTCAGTGCAGCGCTCCCGGTCAGCGGGTCTGACCGGGGCGCTGCAGAGAGAGGAACACCGCGAGCGCTCCGGGGAGGAGCAGGGACCCGGAGCGCTCGGCGTAACAATTGTTTGTTTTTATTTTGCTTGTTCTACAGTTTTTACGTAGTTTACACAAACAAAAAAATCTATACCTCAAAAATATATGCAACATTGAGTCAAATTTGCCTTGTTTTTATATGTTTGTTTGTGAATCTACCCTTATGGATATAGTCCTAGGTATAAACAAGTCATAGCAGAAATCTCTGTATGGATAGTTACTATATGTGAAAAATAAAATGGGACATGCACCGGCACACCCTGTGCCTTTACCTCATGGCGGTGGGTATAAATAGGTGTGTAAGATGTAACTGCTCACCTTGATGTGTTGCGCTCTGGGTGCAACACCATTGTAGGCCTTGAGCAGGGAGGGAGCAGCAGCAGCCCGTGCCTGTCCTTGCCCAGCGTCTTGGGGCAGTCTTAAAGTGTAGAGGTCCGCACTCTTGGTGGGGTTGTAGAAAAATAGACACTTTTCTGGCACTTGCTGGTATAGGATGAAGGAGTAAAATGATGCCAAAAATCCAGGTGGTGATAAACAATGTTCTTTTATTTCAGGAATTAAGTACTTGAAAATGCGTTTCAAGGGGGTCTGCACCCCTCTTCCTCAGGTCAGGGAGGGGTCAAATGCACACATGGGTAGTTATATACATGTACAATTTGCAAAAAGAAAAAAAAGTTTGTACTTTCAGCTCACCATTTGCCAGAATATAAAGGGAGAAGATGTCCATTTGCAGGGAGCACAAGAAACAAGAGCCAAGCCATATCCTTGGTTGATACAATCCAATACGAAAAGACAGGGGTTCCAGCTCCACAAAATATAGTTAAAAATAGGTAACTTTAATTCATATCATATTAAAAAATGATGAAAGGAAAACACACATACGGTAACAAAAAAGTGCTCTAGTGAGTTAAGAACCCACGTCCACCGACGCATTTTGAACAAATATGTTCTTAATCATGGCATATGCCATGATTAAGAACATATTTGTTCGAAACGTGTAAGTGGACGTGGGTTTTTAACTCACTAGAGTACTTTTTTATTATGTGTTTTTTCCTTTCATCATTTTTTTAAATATGATATGAATTAAAGTTACCTATTTTTAACAATTTTTTGGTGGAGCTGGAACCCCTGTGTTTTCAACTTAATTTGCAAAGAGCCCGCAAGTGAACTCGGTTTGTGGGCAGGTTGGGTGATGTCATGGTGGGCGTATGTGTCAGTAAAAAGTAAACAAGGAGCATGTGTTTTTCATACATAACATACAGTACATTTGCATTATATCTGTGCCGGCAGTGTCCGTCACAGGGCACAGCTGCCGGCATGGTGGTGTGGGGCAGTGTGTGCAGGGGATCGGGATTAATCCCCTGCCGTGCGCTAACACGATCTGCCATGCTCGGGTAATGCTTTCAGTGTGCGCTTATGCTGAGCACTGATCATTGACAGCTACTGAGCTGGTTGGGCTCGGGACAGCTAGAATGGGGATCGGTGGTGATCCTGTGCCGTCTGCTAGCAACATCTGCAGTCCCTTGGTTCGAGACCGCTGTGCGTGTGCATCTGCGCAAAGCGTTGGGTGCTGACAGCTACGGAGCTGCTGACATGCTGCGCTTGCGCATAGGGATGTTCTCCGTGTGCTCGTAACATCTGTAGTGTCCTGGCTCTTGACCACTGTGTGTGCGCGATAGATATGGCTTGACTGAGGTCCGCTGGATATATGCTCTGTGCAGGGGCTAGGTAAGATACTGAAGGGGGCTAAATTAATAACGAATGAAGGTGGTTGTATTCAAAGTGTGAGGTTTCATGAGATCAATGGATGAGTTCCATCATTTCATTGAGACCTTGTGGTTGCAATGTTCCCAAGTTTTTATTGATTTTATTGATAGTTGATATATTGATACATTGTTATTAGGTCACCCATCTTTTTTTACACTAACTTTAATTTTGATGACTGTTCTTGGTACAGTAACCCACTCATTTGAATTATTATTTTGGTTATCCAAACTTATACCCATAAATACAAAAAATAACATGGATCTACTTGGCTTACATGGCTTACAGAAAATGGCATCTGGAGGGGGATGGGTGGAATCCTCCAGGTCATGTAGCCTAAAGGGTGTTTTTTCAAATCCAAGTCCATGTGGTAATCTGCATTTCAATCCATGTGCAGTCCATGAGGTGCAAATATGCAACAAAGAAATGCATGAAGTGCAGATTTTCACACTAGATTCCTTTGAAATTCACAGAGAATTGTCATCTGAGAAACATGCAGACTTAGCCTAAGACCAAAGAACTCAGCCCCCAGATATGAACAAATATGTCTTTATTTGCTGACCACAAAGATCTTGACCTTGATGAATAATAAAATAAACAAATTGACACACAAAGTTTATTGCCCTTGTAATGAGGTTGTTTTGTAATGACCGGGCCCCATTCACAGCTAACATGTGTCTTTTTATGTGGTAATCATTTTTGAATGCCTTTTACTGATTGAACCAATTCTGAGAATGTTTTTTCGTGACATATTGTACTTTATATTAGTGCTAAATTTTTGTTAATACATGTAGCAATTTTTCTGCAAACGCAGAGCATTTATTTAGTTATTAGAATTTTTTTTATTTTTATAACTATCAGTACACGCTGGCTGGACCTCACAAGTTTCTGTATTTGGCAGACAGGAGGCCCATCACCTGGCCTCCAGCTGCCATGATAACAATCAGGACCCCACAATCGGATTGCGAGGTCACCAATGGGGGGACAGGGTAAGCCCCCTGTTAGGTGCGTGCTAACTATTACCAGTCACCCAGCTTCTCACTGATGAGCTAGTCCTACCTTCTGGCGTCCGTGCTCCATGTCTCTGCACCGTTGAAATAAAGAAAATTGCACCGTATCCTGGTGAGTGACGTCCCTCTCTTTCTCTTTTGTACATATTAACATTGCCTAGACTGACACGATCTTGGTCTCAGCAGCTGTGGCAAGATCACAGCAGCGATTGATTCTCAGGCGGCACGTCCACACCTGGGAATAAGCACAACGTATGGTTGTGTCCTGTTGTAGGAACGCACCTACCACAAAGACATACAGGAATGTGGGTGCACTACTGTGGTAGATGTATACAATGACATTGGCTATCCCTCAACACTGATGTTAAAATTGAGACATTCGCCAGTGTATCCTTATATGAAGGACACACCAGAGCCCGCACACCAACGCCAAGGTTTCTCAAAATGGAGCAGGACCTACGCTAATCCTACCTATGCTTGATAAGCAAAACAGGGGCCAGTGTGCAATTACGTCAGAATTCGGTCGACTCACAACTTCCACCCAGATACCCTCCAGCGTGACTGAGCACACATGCAATGGGAGGAGGGAGGCAAGCTGTAAGCCCCACCTGAGTTGGCTCATATGGGTGCCTAGCCTCACAGGTGCTACCTTAATTTGCCCACTGGCCCCTGTTTTGCTTATCAAGCACAGGTAGGATTAGCGTAGGTCCCGCGCCATTTTCAGAAACCTTGGCGTTGGTGTGCAGGCTCTGGTGTGTCCTTCATATAAGGATACACTGGCGAATGTCTCAATTTTAACATCAGTGTTGAGGATTAGCCAATGTCATTGTATACATCTACCACAGTAGTGCACCCACATTCCTGTATTGTATTATTGTTACACATCCACACCGTTTATCTGGTGGAGGATTCTATTGTGGCACGTGTAGTCCGCTGCAGGCATCCTCCATTGTATGCATATTATGATGACGATCGCCCCTAGCAACGGACTACAAGGGCAGGATCTGCTCCCCCAGTATAAATGCACAACCGCATTTGGGGTTGAACACCTCCAGCCATTTGAGACCATGTTTCTGTTGTTTACCACAAGGACATACCCATAAGTCCTGGGGAGGTAAAGCAATTAAACCTTGGGAAATGGAACCGTAGAACAGTTGCCCGATTTCTTCATTGATTAAAAAGCCGAAATCTGTTTATGGGAAACTCTCCTGCTTATCCTCCGCATAAGGTTTAATAAATCTCCCCCAAAGTTTATTAGAAAGTTGTAGGAATTTCCATGTAACAATTAAGCTTTATTTATATCAAATCTAAAAGCTCCTTTATAGCGAATCACAAACCTAATTTCTTTTGGATCTTTTACATCTTTTCTGTTTTTTTTTGTGATGTTCCTAATTCAGCAGCAGGAGAAGTTTCAATGCAGAGAATGTTTTCAATTTACACCATGGGATATTGCCGGGTGCAGTTTAGCCAAAATCAGTTGGGGGGGGGGGGGGGGTAGGGGAACAGATGAGAAACTAGTTATGTTTATTCTCTGGCGCAGGTTCCAATAACTGCAGCCCCCACTATCATGCAGCCAAACTATGCAGGTGCCACAAGCTTATACAAATACGACACTGGCTCGTGTTACATAGACTCCGAGGTACAAAAGACCATGTTTATGTTACTGGCTTCATTTATATTAGGGCTCCACTTATGGCTATGATTTGTCTACTTATGTCATTACATTAGTGCTTTCAAAAGAAGATAATGGTTTCCTTTATTCAGTTTTTCATATGACCTGTCTGCTTTTTGCAATGACTATAAAGTCTATTTCTTTGGCTTGTGCTGCGGCAAAATCTTTTATTTAAAGGATTTTATTATCATGTTGGTGAAAGAAGGAATGGCACTAGAATATGCCATTATTTACAGTTTGGTGAGAATTCAACCTAGGCAGCAACTATGTCCTATTCAAGAGGTTGGGATTGGCGCTATGCAGGGCAAAAAAATCAGAAGGAGCTATATATACAGTGGTCCCTCAACATACGATGGTAATCCGTTCCAAATGGACCATCGTTTGTTGAACCCATCGTATGTTGAGGGATCCGTGCAATGTAAAGTATAGGACAGTGGTCTACAACCTGCGGACCTCCAGATGTTGCAAAACGACAACACCCAGCATGCCCGGACGCATGCTGGGAGTTGTAGTTTTGCAACATCTGGAGGTCCGCAGGTTGAAGACCACTGATATTGGAGGTTATACTGGATGTCGCCATACATCGCTGTCGCCGCGTCCCCGGGGTGTCCCCGACGCTCCGGCAAGGCTTCTGCTTCCCCGGCATCCTCGCTCTCCGTCGCCGACATGATGACAACGATGGAGAACGCCGACGATGCAGGGGATCCCGAGGACGTCCATGTTAAAAAAAAAAAACGTATGCGGTTGTAGTACGGTTTTTAAACCGGAGTCAAAACCATGGTTGACCACGATTTTGTCTCCGGTTTAAAAAACATACTGCAACCACATACGTTTTTTTTAACATGGACGTCAACGGGAAATGCACATGTATATGGTTCCATACGGGAAAAATGTATACGTTTTTACTTTGCACATGCGCATTTGAATCCTAAAGTCCCCACCCAAGACCCCTCCCATTAAAAATGGACAACATTTTCAAAAACGTATGGTTTTTTTTCTATAAAAACTGACGGAACTGTATGCACTTTTAAAAACAGTATACTGTTTAAAAACGCATATGGTTTCCTTTTTCCCATACTGTTCCATCCGTTTTTTTCCCATACGGTTTTTGATAGAAAACGTATGCGGGAACCGTAGTTGAAAAACGTAGTTTGAACCTAGCCTTATTGAGGTAACCTATACTATGTAATTTTAATTTTTTGGGGGTTCACCACAGGTCCCTTTTTAATTGCATTGTAATTTATGTTGCTGTCTTTGAGCACAAATGACATATCCTCAATAACACCTAATAATTTATCTTTGGCTAAATCATTTTATAACAAATAGTGGCTAGAAATGTCACTTAAAGGGTTCCCCTAACTTGCAAAGTTATCCCCTATCCATTTGATAGGGGATAATAACTATCTGTTCACAGGGTGTTCACTGCTGGAGCCCCCTGCAACCTTGAGAACAGGGACCTGTTAGGATTGGGCAGGTTGTACATGTGCATCACTGCAATCTATGGGGGCCGAGGAGACATACAAATTGTGAAGTTGGCTATGTCCCATAGAGAATGAGTGGCTGTGCGCATGAGCAACCTGCTGATCCATTGTAACTGGAGGCTTAAGATTGTAAGGGTCCCAATGGTTTGACCGTTTGTGGATAAGGCATAACGTTGCAAGTTGGGAAGACCATTATAAAGCTCATGGGCCCCATAGCAAAATCGGTAACAAGGCTGTGTACCTACCAGATATTACTATAATACAAGTGTCAAGATTTACTGTACCTCTGCACCATCTATAATCCCCCAAGTAGCAAGTGATAGATTCAAAAATCAGCTGCCTTAATGTTAAATACTGGGGGGTAATGGTGTGTTTGTGTATGGTGGGGTGATGTGAAGCCAGAAGTGTTATACACCACACTAGCAAGGATAAATGGTTGTCAGTGCCAAGTGCCAGGTAAATAAATATCACAACTGTCAGGTTAGGGAAACCGCTTTAACTTTACTTCAGGAATTTGCAATACAAATAGGAACAGTTTAGTTTAGTGCAATAATCACTGAAGGCTGCAACAAAGAACTACAATTACTGCTTGCCACTATGGGACTTGTAGTCCTTGCCAATTAACTTGAGACCTAGACCTATATTTGTAATATACATTGGTTAAAAACTGTGTATATTTTTGTCCCTACAGCGATTGTTTGTGTGTTTCTATGAGGAGTCCAAATACAGAAGGTGTGGGTGGACAAGAAGGGGTCTGTGCACTTAGGATAAGCAGGGCTCTGCACACTGAGGCTCTATGACATGCCCCTGGACTCCTCATAGACACACACAGGCAATAGCTGCAGGGAGAGCATTTTTCACCCAATTTTTCACACCCATACACATTTTTTATCAATTGTATATTACAAATATACATATAATAGTATTATATACATTATCAGCTGCTGTATGCTCCACAGGAAGTTGTATTACTTGGAATTATTTTCAGTCTCACCACAGTGCTCTCTGTTGACACCTCTGTCCATATCAGGAACTGTCCAGAGCAGGAGAGGTTTGCTATGGGGATTTGCTTGTAATTCCTGACATGGACAGAGGTGTCAGCAGAGAGCACTGTGGTCAGATGTATGCATGTATGCAATTCTTTTTATTTATTTATTTATTTTATTTTACTTTATAGCCTTTCTTACTAGTACTATTTTTATCCAGGTGTTATGAATTTACATTCAGGTATATTATGTGGCACTACGACACATGTATGAATTGTTTTTTTTAATATACTAATATACTATGCAATTGCATATACTCTATGGATCCGCATGTCTCCTCCTTTTGGTGTTAATATCTCTGTAGTGTTTATGTTTTTTTGGTGGGATAATTTTAGTTTTGTTTGTCATGTCTGAGAAACGAAAAATATTAAGCATGAATTATTGTTGCTTTCTTTTTTTTTTAGGCAAGGGTTCTTTGTAGGTTGTTTAGATTACGGAACAGTTCCTGGTGTAAATGGGACACTTCCCACAATGCAAATCTCTACAGAAAACTCTGTACAAACATTCAGCGAGCAGGGATTACATTTTATTTGCAGAACGCTATAAATGCTGCACTTCACTTTAGAAACCTACAAGATAAGTACTGTAATGGGGGAGATTCTCAATAACTACTGTAATTTCAGTTCCAGCGATATTATTCACACCTTTTTTTTCTCCTCACATTTTCAAAGGTCTTTTGTGCTGCTTTGAAAATATGTGAAAATTAATTTTTGTGCCACTTTTGTTTTTTTGTTGCAGCAATATTGTATTTTTTGCGCTAAAATTGCTGTGATTGGCACCAAAATCTGCAATTTTGAGGCCAAAATTGCTGATTTTTGCGCCAAATTTTACATCCCAGAAAATTCTGGTGGAAACATGTCACAAAATATTCCATGGTTACTAGTGCCCAGACAAGCGATAACTGTATAAATAAAACATTTCTGAGCTTTAATGTGAGTGCAGGTGCAGTGACCACCAAGAAAGAAAGTAAAAGTAAAAAAATATATATATTTTTTTTTCATAACATTTTTCAATAATAATATTTTTTTTAAAATAATTACTTAAATAACACCTTTCCCCCTCCCCCCCCCCCCAAAAAAAAAACCAAAGAAAAAAACAAAAAAAAAAAAAAAACAATAAAACTACAACCATTTCTATGATCAAAAAGCTGATGTGAAATTTTTTGATGGATTGGATAGATTGATGGACTCTCACCCCTTTGAAAATATCATGTAAAGCAGACAATATACGTGGACACACCCACTTTTACAAAACTGACGTGAACAGTGTAAACCGCAGCACAAAGCTCCTTGAAAATGTGGTCGATACTTTTCGCGCTAAAATTTTGGCGCAAAATAGATTTTTTGGGGCGCAAAAATCTTTGAGAATCTCCCCCAATGTATTTACAACTTTCTACATATAAGTTATAAAGTAGTGTTAAAAAAATGGACTATCTTTCTGAAGAAGCACAAGTCCTTCCTTGGTAATAAAAGACAATATTATACATTTTTCAGCTGAACAAATGGCCTTGATCCATAGCAAATGTGGACATTTCCACCAGATTGTAAATTATTAGAGGCTTTGAATGTTGTGTGAGGAGTGTTGTTGTGGAAGAAGCGAGATTACAGAATTTAATGGATTGTTTGTATTGGACTTAACATAAGCTGCAAGTTTGATTGTGCCATTAATACCATATGTAGAAAGGACTGCTAAGTTTAGCTGCGGAAGATATGAGAAATATTAAACTCATATTACAACATCTGTAAAAAAAAAGAAAAAATGCTCAGAATAAAAGAGTTGTCCAGGAGAATTTGAATTTAAACCAGAATTAGAATCTTTTTTTTCTGGACTGGTGGGAGGTGTCTAGTATTGTTGCTAAAACAAAAAAGAGACCCATGAATAGAGGGATAACTAAAAGGGGGTACTCCAGGCAAAAACATTTTATCCCCAATCCAAAGGATATGGGATATGATGTTTGATCGCGGGGGGCCCGCTGCTGAGAGCCCCCGCGATCTCCCTGCAGCACTCACTTTCTATTCGGGTGCAGAATCTCCAGTTTCGGAAATCTCCGGGTTTCCGGGACTGGGGACGTGACGTCACGCCACGCCAGGCCCCCTCCATTCATGTCTATGGGAGGGGGCGTGACGGCTGTCACGCCCCCTCCCATAGACATGAATGGAGGGGGCGTGGTGTGAGGTCACGTCCCCAGTCCGAACTGGAGATTCAGAACCCCCATAGAATGCGAGTGCTGCAGGGAGATCGTGGGGGGTCTCAGCAGCGGGCCCCCCACGATCAGACATCTTATCCCCTATACTTTGGATAGGGGATAAAATGTTTTTGCCCGGAATACCCCTTTAATTAGTAAGTTCTAATGAGCTGGAATTTAGTATTGCAGCTCATCCCCTTTCATTCGAATGAGGATGAGCTGCAATAACAAACATGGCCTTTGGGCAAAATGATGCTGTTTAAAAAAATGTGCAGGGCTTTTGTAAAAAAATGACTTAAAAAAGGCATAAGGTTGGTGAATATGCATTCAGAGTCTATATTTAAAATGTTAATATAAAATAAAATAACATCTCATCAGCCTTTCCTTTCCAGCTAAATAATGGCTGAAAATAATCTACCATGATTGATCAAATGTTAAGACAAACTGGGGGAGATTCTCAAAAACTACTGTAATTTCTATTCCAGCGATAATATTCACACCTTGTTTTTTCACTTCACATTTTCAAAGGTCTTTTGTGCTGCTTTGAAAATAGGAAAATATGTGAAAATAAATTTTTGCTTTATTTAAGTTTTTTTTTTTTTTTGCAGCAATATTGGCTTTTTTTTGCGCCAAAATTGCCGACTTTGGCACCAAATTTTACATCCCAGAAAATTCTGGTGGTAACATAATACTCACAAAATATTCCATGGTTACTAGTGCCCAGACAAGCGACAACTGTATAAATAAAGCATTTCTGAGCTTAAATGTGAGTGCGGGTGCAGTGACCAAGAAAAATAAATATATATATATATATATATATATATATATATATATATATATATATATATATAGCCTTCTGAAGCTTCGTTACACCAGGAGTGGTGGCCTCGCCCTGAGGTAAATACTCACCCCCTTTAGTTGCTCTCAGGCCTCTTATCCCAGCCAAGCCAGATCACCCTGCTCTGTACTGACGAATGGCAAAAACCATGAAACAGCTGTCTGCAGATGGGTAGAAACTTCCCTTTTAGGGAGTAGTCTGGCTTGGCATAAAATCCCGATCAGCTTTTTATATTCCTTAACAGGAGCTAAGCTAATACCAAGGAACATTACCTGAAAAGGTGATGTAATGAGCTGCTTTGCATATTCCCGTACCCAGAATGCCCACGGAGTGCTTTATGGCCTTCTGAAGCTCCGTTACACCAGGAGCTCCGTTACACCAAAGGCTGTCTGGGCATGCTGGGAGTAATAGTTTTGCAACAGCTGGAGGCACCCTGGTTGGGAAACACTGTATTAAATACACAGTTGTGCAGAGAGGTCTCACCAGTCTCTTGTCTTCACTTTCTCCTCTCCCCGGGCGGCTCCAGGTCCAGGAATGTCCGGGGGTTGGGGAGGAATTGATCACCCATGCAGACGCGGAGCACATGAGGCAGGGACACGTCGGGGGAGGGAGCAGACGTGTGCACGGCACTTCTGTTCCCAGAAAGCATTGCACGTCTTAAAGAGGCAGCTTCCTGGGGCTGGGGGATAGGATTGTGTCGGGGGCTGAAATTGGAGTGCGGCAGCCTGCAGGTCATGAAAGAAGCCTCTTTTGTCTGGGGATGCTGCAAATACCGGCTTAGTGGAGTGACGGTGTGCAGATATGGGGGGGTGCTGCCGGCCGTGGTGTCACCCCTCCAGGCTGGTGTCACCCGTTGCGCTCCGCACCCCCCGCACCCGGGTCGCAACGCCACTGCTGCCAGGTATGTACTAAAATCACCTTATGGTGGATAACCCCTTTAAATAACACTTTTTCCCCCAAAAAAAGAAAAACAATAAAGTAATTAAAACTACAACCATTTCTGTGATTTCTACACTATCAAAAAGCTGGTGTGAAATTTTTTATGTAAACTGGACTCTCACCCCTTTGAAAATATCATGTAAAGCAGACAATATATGTGGACACACTCCCTTTTACAAAACTAACATGAACAGCGTAAACCGCAAAGCTCTTTGAAAATGTGGTCAATACTTTTTGCGCGAAATTGATTTTTTTTGGCTCAAAATTCTTTGAGAATCTCCCCCTCTGTCTTTAGGACAACAACTGGGAAAACAATTTAAATCAACTATTCATAGAGGAGGATGCGGCATAAAGTAATGGTGGCACCTCAAGGATTGTATATTGATACTTCTGGCACAGCTGTATTTTTCTTTGGGGCTCAAGAAAGAAGTCATCTGTCAAGCTAGTCCTTGATCTTTGTGACAGCTGCCATTGTTACACAGACATCAAGTATAACACCGGTTATCAAGTCATGGGTGTATGTAGGGTCTGTGGAAAATGTGATTACAGATCTTTCTGGGTACTCTGAACCTACACAGAGTCCCCAACCCACTTCTTACAACATTCATAACTAATGGAGTGAGATTGTACAATTTTCTACTGCATGGAATTAATGTTAAAGAGGTTTAGTCATTTATGGAGTATCCACAGGTGTGACAGATGTGGGAGCCACAAAAGGGAAGAACCAAAAGTTAATCATATTTGGGTTTAATAGAGTATATATAGAAAAAATATATTATAAAGAAAAAAAAATAATTATATATATATATATATATATATATATATATATATATATATATATATATATATATATTTATCACCATACATATTACCATCATACTGTTATTGACCAATTTCTGTATACTGACACCAATATTACAAATAGTACCAGTAGAAAATAAATAAATATTTATCACCATACATATTACTGAGACCAATATTACAAATAATACCAGTTAACAATAAATACATTTTATCACCATACATGTTACCATCATACTGAGACCAATATTACCAATAATACCAGTAAACAAGAAAGAAATATTATCACCGTACATATTACCATCATACTGTTACTGAGAAAATCCTACATACTGCGAGCAATATAACCAATAATACCAATATACAAGGAGGACATTTTCCTTCCCCATACAGTGACCATATAGTGATAGATACCAGCTGTACACAGGCTCTGAAGACCATATAAGTGACTACAGTGCAGTTATATCTGGTGACTTACAGGTGATTCATTCATTTTCCTTTTTCTTCTCCATCCAGCGTCATGATGATTTCTTCTAGCCACGAATCATCTCCACAGAACCAGCCAAACAAACAATTGTGCTCCATACTATGCCTATAACACCCCAAACAGTTAACGTGTTCCTCTCAGTGTCCATCAAAGTAGAGTAGGTAGTTAAGTGGGTTGATAAGAGTAGGAAGGCCCCCCTCCCATTAGGTAGTTGGTCGCCCCAGTAGGCAGACATGTCCTGTCAAATAGTTTCCCCCATTACATAAGTGCCCCAAGTAGATATGTCCCTCTGTAGCTGGTAGGTAGTAAGTAGCCCCTATGTAGGCAGCAGCCACATCTGCAGGCAGTAGCCCTGCTGTAGGTAATATCCCCACTGTAGCTCATGTAGGTAGTAAGTAGCCCCTATGTAGGCAGCAGCCCTGCTGTAGGAAATATCCCCACTGTAGGTAGTAGGTAGACCTCCCCCTGTAGGCAGAAGCCCCCTTGCAGGTAGCAGCCTGCCTGTAGGTAGTAAGTATCCCCCCGTAGGCAGTAGCCCACTGTAGGTAGCCACACTCCTACAAGTAGTAAGTAGCCCCTCCTCCCTTGTGGGCAGTAATGCACTGTAAGTAGCCCTTTCTAGTTCTCATATCCTAAAAAGTCGCTGAAACAACAGGGGCACCTTAAGAAATGTACTCTTAAATGCACAATACAATCATGTGAATTTAATTGCAATGCACTTCATTCATAGCATCCAGTGTCATCTGGGCAGGAAATGGTCAATATTTTGAAGTGTTATTTTTCAGTTCTGTTAGAATTGACAAGGCCTGTATTCACATATTAATGGTGCCGGATGAATTTGCAAGATAAAGGTCAATATCACTACAGAAAACAATTGAAAAGTTTTAGACATGTTGTGAAAACTTAAGCAGGGCCGTATTTATAGCTAATGCTGCCCTAGGCCCTAGGACTTAACGTTCTCTATTTGGGTGATTCCACCTGTGTCTGAATCATTTCATGCAGATACGCAGTAAAAATGTATACGTTACATGTAGATTTTGTTGCAGATTCACTATAAATCTCACCCCTATACACAGTAACATGTAAAATCCATAACAAATCCACAAGATAATGAGCTTCCGTGGCGTATGGAGTGGAGTATGCCTTTAAGGATAAGGCTAGACTAAGACTTTTTATAAGTGCTGCTTATTAATTTATTGTTGTTATTATATTTATTAATTTTTCTTATTAATAGTAAAAGCTTCATTCCACCAAAACTGCATACAACCCAATGGCTTACATTTATCAACCAACCAATCACAGCTTAGCTTTCATGGACCAATGTATTGATTTAGATTGCAGTTGTAGCCAAATAGTTAAAATCAATCAGTTGTGCCACATAAAGTCACAGAATAGCCCTTGTCTTACTGTTGGAAACACAATTGTCACATGAGTCATTTCAGGTTAAGTGAGTCCATCGTAGGTGGTTAAAAGCAGAGGACATTAAATAGTGATGTCAGGATCATTATGTCACATGATTCAGGTCATATTAAGCTAAGGCTACAGTTTTTACAATGCATTTGTAAAGCCTTCAAACCTTTTAAATGTATCACATTTTGTTATTTTGTAGCCTTGTGCTAAAATAAAAAAATAAATAAAAAAAATGTTTTCCCCCACGATTCAGCAGTCAAAACCACATAATAAGAATGTTAAAACTGAATTTTAGAAACCTCTCATAATTTATAAAGAAGAAAAAGTTTAAAATAAGTTTCAAGTTAGAGATTAGAATTCAAACCCTTTGCTAGGACGATTGAATTTAGCTGTGGAGGGGGGGGGGGGGGGGGGTCTCTTATTTTTATGGATCCCCTCTGAGATATTTCTACACCTTGAAGGGAATCACCTGTGGTAAATTCAGTAGATTGAAAATGATTTGGAAACACAGCCCTTTCTATGTAAGGTCTCATAGCTAACAATGCATATAAGGACAAAAAACAAGCCATGAGGTAGAAAGAACTCCCTGTAGAGCTTAGAACAATATTGTGAGAAGATCTGAAAGAGGGAACAAAACCATTTCTGCTGCACTAAATGTTTCCAAGGTCACAGTGGCCTCTGTAATTATTAAATGGAAGAAATATGGCACAACCACGACTCTCTCTAAACCTGGCTGCCCCATTAAACTAAGTAATTGGGGGAGAGAGGTAACCAAGAACCCAATGGTAACTTTGACTGAGCTCCAAAGATACTGTTTGCAGATAGGATAACCTTCTACAAGGTCAAAAAAAACAAAAAAAATAATTAGCTGCACTCCAACTATCCCGCAACAACCCACCCACCCTCTTCAGAAATAAAAATATATTAAAAACATACTATGCCGCACCATAAATATCCGCACCAACAGGCACATAAACAATAGTGAAGCCACAAAAAAAAATGTCTTTGTATGTTACCCACCCCAAAATGTGCATTAAGATGTATTACTATGGATGTTTCTTTTTTTTTTTTTTTAAGGAAAAATTTTAGTGCCACATATGGGTTATTTACGTAGTCTGTAAAAATTCTTACGCAATTATTTTGTGCCTTATTCTATTTTAACACAACATTAATTTTAAAATTTAGTGGGTACGACAGCATGTACGTGTCCTAAAATTTACAAGGTGTGCAGTGTGTATTTTTAACCTTAAAATTAATAGTTATTAGTTATATAATTAATTTTTTCTATAATTAACATTAACGCTAATGTAGTAGCTTTGTTTCATGATGCAGAACAAGAACAGTTGTTAAAGTGGGTGTTAATGTCCTTTTCTGCAGACATATGCACTTTCTGTAAGCCAGGTTGGACCTGGAATACATATTCAACTTTTAAATGGAGATGCAACTTTTTTTCTTCTTAAATAGCGACTATCGCATTTGATAAATACATGACCACTGCAAAGTAAAAAAAAAAATAAAAGAATTACCACGTGAGCAGATTTCAGAAATGTACTAATAAACAAAAATCAAAAAGTCGCAGCATGCATGGAAAAGTCGCACGTGTGCAAGTACGTGCATCTTTTTCATGCAAAAAAAAAAAATATATATATATATATATATATATACTACGGAGCTTGATAAATCTCCTTCATAGTGTCTGTACCTGTGTGTGACAGTGGTTTCACAATTCTTCTGTGATTTTGGCATACAAAATGACTGTTGTCTCAAGTTTTCCCAGGTTGCAGTGTGACCCGAGACATATTATCACGAGTCAGGTGATGACAGAGAGCTTGTCTGCTTCACTGGGTGAAGTGACCGGTGGGTGGGAGAGAGATCATTCTACAATTAATTGTATTTTTGCAACAGCTGTAGGCACCCTTGTTAGAAAACACTGGTCTTTTGAATAGAATGCTGCTCATTTATGTTTCAATGGATGGGTTGGCTGATGTGTGGGAGGGAGGAAAGGGACCTAACACTTACAAACAATAAACTATGGAATTTGTAGTTTGAGAGAATGAATTCCAACAGCAAATACCCAGTTCACAAAAAGATTGCCACAGCGTTGTGGTAATATCAAAACATCGCTATATAGCCCAAGACAAGCACAGATTCTTCCTAAGCATGTCCATTACTGTCTAGCAGGTATATACTAAAATCACCTTATGGTGGATAACCTCTTTTATTTATGAATAAATGTGTGATCCAAGCCTTAGGTAGAGTGTGGTCTTTTTCTATAATTATTATTTGAAAGTGACCAAAAGATAAAGAAAACTGCACTGTAAACCCCTTACAAATGGGTGGATATTCATTGGAAAGTCATGAATGGTTTTAAGATTATTGGGGCCCTTCACAGCAAAGTCAAAAATCATTTATAGGTCTACCCAATGAAGACCCCAGAGATTTTGTAGGCCTGTGCTATACCAAAATTCCCCCAAAAATTACTCTAGGCCACAGAGACCTACTACACTTGCTCATGCGAGCAAGACAGAATGTACCTGAGAAACACCTAGTGAGGGGTGGAGTGAGTGAGCAGAGGCCAGGGTTTCATCAAATGTCATCATCATCATCCCCATACAATATTTGTTTACCACAATGTCAGAAGACATGGATGGACTAACCTAAGGTAACTTCCCCCTTCTCACCCTTAACAGATGTAAAGTTAGAAGGCAACAGTTGTACATTCTCCAAGTCCTCCAGTCGCTATATGGAGGGTTTGTAGCTACAGACGGCATAAGATCAGATTTTTATCTAAAATCCCTTTTTAAATGGGTATTCCGGCCATAGATATCTTATCCCCTATCCAAAGGATAGGGTATAAAATGTCTGATCGTGGGGGACCTGCCGCTCAGACCCCCCAATTGCCCTCCAGCACCCGCATTCTATGCCGGGCTGCTGCTCCAGAGTCGGAAACCTCTGTGTTTCCAGGACTGGACATGTGATGTCATGCTACGCCCCTCGTGATGTCACCCCACGTTCCCTCCATTCATGTCTATGGGAGGGGGGTCACGAGGGGACGTGGAGTGACGTCACATCTTCATTCCCGGAAACACAGAGGTTTCCGAGACTGGAACAGCATCCCGGCACAGAATGCGGGTGCTGCACGGACATTGCGGAGGGTACGAGCGGTGGGCCCCCGTGATCAGACATCTTATCCCCTATTCTTTTGATAGGGGATAAGATGTCTAAGTCTGGAATACCCCTTTAAAGGGGTATTCCAGAAGAAACTAATTTTTTTATGTCAACTGGCTCCAGAAAGTTAAAGTTGTAAATTACTTCTATTGAAAAATCTTAATCCTTCCAATAATTATCAGCTGCTGAAGTTGAGTTGTTCTTTTCTGTCTGACAACAGTGCTCTCTTCTGACATCTCTGCTTGTCTTGGGAACTGCACAGAGTAGAAGAGGTTTGCTATGGGGATTTACTTTTACTCTAGACAGTTCCCGAGACAGGTCTCATCAGAGAGCACTTGGACAGAAAAGAACAACTCAACTTCAGCAGCTCATAAGTACTGAAAAGATTAAGATTTTTTAATAGAAGAAATTTATAAATCTGTTTAACTTTCTGGAGCCAGTTGATATAAAAAAAAGTTTTTTTCCTGGATAACCCCTTTATGCACACCATTTCACATGAATGGAAGACCTTATAGTTCTACATGTTATTCCTGTTCATCGATATGCTGTAATGCCCAGTACATACCGTGTATATATTCCATTATATCATACTGACAAACCAACTCTTCAGGTTCATGCAAATGTGAATTGTACCAAGAAATCTCTTTCACAAAAAAAGACAACTATCATTTTCCCAGAGGAACTAAGGATCTTTTCATTTCCCCATAATAAATTTGTAAAACGCACAACAGCCAGTTAAGACGCCGCTTCAGAAGAAGAAATGAAGAAAATCTTTAAGTAAACATCATTAACACAAGCGTCTTATGAAGACAAATTCTCAGTAAATGGAAGGTTTTTATTTATTTCTTTTTCCTGCTCTCATACTTGCCACCGCAATTTACTCGCTTGCTTCTGAAAGAATGGCTGATGACTGCCACACAGCCCCTGTGTGTATAATTGAATAGTTTAAGCAGGGTATTGTATTATATGTACATTAGCAGCATCTCACAATAAACTGCTCTATTAAGGAGAAAGTGGTGAGATCCACTCAGCGAACAAGAAAGCCGAGAGCTGGGTGGCAACAACCTATTTTCATCTCCATCCTCCATCATTATATTGTGAAATATTTCTCTAGATTTCAGCAAAACCTCTTGGGAAATTAGGTGTTGTCAAATAAAGTTAAAGAAGCATCATTTTTTTTATTGTTTTTACCAAAATGGCAATGTTAAGGATATTGTGAGATGTTTTGACATCATCATAATGAGATTAGAGACTAGTATTGGTGTATGTTGTGAGGAGAGGACCCTCTCCCCAAACCCAACCTAGAATGTAACCCATACATGTGTGTGTCTAGGATTGGCAGCTATAACATCTGTACCATTAAAGGCGTACTCCGCCCCTAGACATCTTATTCCCTACCCTTTGGATAGAGGATAAAATGTCTGATCGTGGGGGTCCTGCCACTGGGACCCACCGCGATCTCCCTGCAGCTCCCTGCAGCACCCAGCAGGGGGGCCGTGATGTCAGCGCCGCATTGCTAGTCATCAGGCATGGAGTGAAGTTTGCTCTGTGCACCGGATGACTGCGGTGGCGCAGCAGAGATTGCATGAGTTCCCAGCGGCGGGAACCCTGCGATCCTTTGGATAGGGGGGTAAGATGTCTAGGGGCGAAGTACCCTTTTAAGCCCACGTACATAATTGTTGACCAAAGCCTATCACCCAAGTTTAGTATCAGAATTGGGTTACAACAGTTTTGGAGACCCTAAAAGTGGTAGAAAACACCTTAAAATCATGCACAATCACTCTACTTTTGACATTTATAGTCTACACACATATTTTAAATGCATAAAGGGAATCAACACTGTAAAGAAGGAGAGTATATTCAAAAGAAGGAAAAGCAACCACAAAGGGACATCGTTTTAAATTAGAGGGGCAAAGGTTTGGAAGTAATAGCAGGAAGTACACTTTACTGAGAGAGTAGTGGATGCATTGAATAGCCTTCGTAGCTGCAAATATAGTGAAGGAATTTCAGCATGCTTGGGATAGATATAAGGCTATCCTTTATATAAAATAGGTACAAGGAGTATTGGTATTATACAGAATATTGGGGAGACTAATTAGGCTAAATGGTTTTTCTCTGCCAACACATATCATGTTTCTATAGCACATAACGAAATATGTGAGCACCTGCTCTTAGTGCACTACCTATCAATGCATGCATGTCTGTTGGAAAATATATACCTGTAGCTCACAAGCACCAAAACCGAACACCCTTGTTCAGCAGCACAGTTATTGTTGTATAGTGTTACTTAGTCCCTACATTGTTGGAAAACCTGGAAGGTTTAGAAGGGAAGGCCAAAGTTTAGAAGCCATCACCCAATTGTGCACCCTTAGGGTATATTCACACTATGGATATGTAGCTGAATCTCCGCTCACGGTATTCAGCAAGCGTAGATTCAGCCTGGCAGCCGGCGGTGGCGGTAGGACTGCGCCATCACCATTGATGGCTATGCAGTGCTCGCGGACTTCCACACAAAAAATTAACATGTTCTTTCTTTGCGCTGAAATTCTGAAGTGTGAACGGGTCTAGCCGAAGACCCATTCACACTAATGCTAACGTTCACTGTGCGGAATTTCACTCTTCCCCGGGAATTCCGCAGTGTGAACATATCCTTACATTAATATTAACACAAGGTATTCCAGAAGTAATATTGTCCAATGACTCAACACCATACCTCCATTTTGGTTTGCATCCATGTTTCATACTCCCCCTTTCACGGATCAGTCTGTTCTTAAACTTTGAAGACATGTATGTTAAAGGCATCTATAGAAAATGATACAACTAACATGGTTCCCCACATTTCTCTTCAAAAAGGAGTTCAAAGGGTGCTGTCACCTAGTTCCTGAAAAATTATGAAAGGGGTTCTCCACCCCTAGACATTGTTCTGAATGCTTGATTAGGGGCCGTGGCTGTGACATCACCCCACGCCCTCTTCAAGATGTCTTGCCAAGCTTGTTCCAAATGCTGGGTTCAGGGCTGTGGTCGTGACATCACCCCACACCCATTGTGACATCCCGCCATGCCCCCTCTATCTATGTCTATGGGAGGGGGCGTGGCGTCCGTCACGCCCCCTCCCATAGACATGAATAGAGGGGGCGTGGTATGACATCACAAGGGGCGTGGGGTGATGTCACAACAAGACAGACCTAAACCCGGCGTTCAGAATGAAATGTTCAGAATGCCAGGGTGGCAGGAGATTGTGAGGGTTCCCACCGTTGGGACCTCGGCGATCATACATCTTATCCCCTATCCAAAGGATAGGGGATAAGATGTCTAGGGGCGGAGTATTCCTTTAAGGAACAAGCTTTCCAATAGTTTCCACAGTAGGTTGCAGCTACATTTTTTAAAATTGCTGTAGGCTTTTTGTTACTATTAGGTGCCATTTAAGAAAGTATTTCCCTGATATCCACTCATACATTGTTTTACTAAGAATACCATGCATAGTTATTATTCAATGTTATTATGTATTTCACATTCTGTCTGTGACAGCATCAGAAAATGACACTCTAACTGGTATACTCTGTGTAGCTGCTGGAAATTAGTTATAGCAAAGAGCAGGCAGTGATATCACTTGTTCCTGAAAGTGATAACTAATTGTCTATTAATTCTCTGATCAATAGTCACACCATTAAAAATAGCTGCAGGGTCAGCTCCTCCACCATTAGAGGGTGGGGAGTAGTGAAGATCTGTCAGTAATCACACCTGTATGTGACATAAAGGTAGAAAATGTTAATGACTTCCTTTACCTACTACATGCCTCTTATGGGGAGGGATAATGATAATCCTAATAGGAAATGAGCAAGTGCTTAATATGGTTGGGACTGGTCCTCCAAATACTGTGGAAGGTGGAAGGCAGGGGCAGCCTGGGAGTAATCTGGGCCCTTGGGGTTAAAGGTTATGGACATGAATATTAAAATGGGGAAAATAGATTGCAAGCCTATCGAAGGGCCTGAAGAGCTGGTGCATCATACAGATCACAAGAGAATTTATGTGTCATGCTTCACACCTGCAAACCCTGCACTTGGCATAGCATAATGGATCTGCTGGAGGGGACCTTTAAATCTAGAATAGATTAAAGACTTAAGGTGTGAAAGGTTATTCCCATCTCAGACATTTATAGCTTATCTACAGAATATATCATGAATGTCTGATAGATGTGGGTCCCACCGAATAACAGAAACAGCATAGCTCTCCGTGCTACGTTGTATCCGCAATTCCTGTTTACTTCAATGCAAACAGTATTAAAGAGTCTGCTCAGCTGTTTTCATAATCTTGGCCATCGCAAAACACATAATCTGTATTGTGATATGGTAATATGTATAGATATATATCCAGCAAAGACAAGAATAACGGAGCACTCACCGCTTCAAATACAGTAGACAGGTACTTCTTTATTTTCTTACAGTATATATAGACAAGTGGACCGGAACAGGGAAGGTGGACCAGGTCTTGTGCGGGGGGGTTACAGGTGATCACACGGGGCGGCGTTCCTTATTGCGCTGTTGCGCTTCCTCGGGCCCCAGGTATGTGCACACATATACATAAAAGGGGGCTTGAGCCCCTGCCCTTTGACAGGCATATTATTGCATTTGGCTGCAATTTGCAAAACATTGCGACAAAATCCCCACAATTCTGCACAAATGTGGCAGATTGCAATAATGTGAATGTTGTCTTATAGCTGCTTGGGCTGCACAGAGTACATAGAGCACCACATATTACTGGACCTTAAAGGACCTCTGAGGACCTGCAATTACATCATTAGGTCCTAAAGGGTCTTGCATAAGTGCACGGAGGAGAAAATATGGAAGGCATAGAAACCAAAATACGTGGGGGTGGGGAGGTCATAGTGAACAATATATAGAGGGGATAGGGAGCAGTATATAAAGGAATAAGGAACAGTATATTTGTGTTATATATGGGGCAGTGTATGTGAGATAGGAGGTCATAGGGAGCAGTATATAAAGGAATAAGGAGCAGTATATTTGTGTTAGATATGGGGCAGTGTATGTGAGATAGGGGGTCATAGGGAGCAGTATATAGGGGAATAAGGAGCAGTATATTTGTGTTAGATATGGGGCAGTATATGTGAGATAGGGGGTCATAGGGAGCAGTATATAAAGGAATAAGGAGCAGTATATTTGTGTTAGATATGGGGCAGTGTATGTGAGATAGGGGGTCATAGGGAGCAGTATATAGGGGAATAAGGAGCAGTATATTTGTGTTATATATGGGGCAGTGTATGTGAGATAGGAGGTCATAGGGAGCAGTATATAAAGGAATAAGGAGCAGTATATTTGTGTTAGATATGGGGCAGTGTATGTGAGATAGGGAGTCATAGGGAGCAGTATATAGGGGAATAAGGAGCAGTATATTTGTGTTATATATGGGGCAGTGTATGTGAGATAGGGAGTCATAGGGAGCAGTATATAGGGAATAAGGAGCAGTATATTTGTGTTATATATGGGGCAGTCTATGTGAGATAGGAGGTCATAGGGAGCAGTATATAGGGAATAAGGAGCAGTATATTTGTGTTAGATATGGGGCAGTGTATGTGAGATAGGGGGTCATAGGGAGCAGTATATAGGGGAATAAGGAGCAGTATATTTGTGTAAGATATGGGGCAGTGTGTGAGATAGGGGGTCATAGGGAGCAGTTTATAGGGGAATAAGGAACAGTATATTTGTGTTAGATATGGGGCAGTATATGTGAGATAGGGGGTCATAGGGAGCAGTATATAGGGGAATAAGGAGCAATATATTTGTGTTAGATATGGGGCAGTGTATGTGAGATAGGGGGTCATAGGGAGCAGTATATAGGGGAATAAGGAGCAGTATATTTGTGTAAGATATGGGGCAGTGTGTGAGATAGGGGGTCATAGGGAGCAGTTTATAGGGGAATAAGGAACAGTATATTTGTGTTAGATATGGGGCAGTATATGTGAGATAGGGGGTCATAGGGAGCAGTATATAGGGGAATAAGGAGCAATATATTTGTGTTAGATATGGGGCAGTGTATGTGAGATAGGGGGTCATAGGGAGCAGTATATAGGGGAATAAGGAGCAGTATATTTGTGTTAGATATGGGGGAGTGTGTGAGATAGGGGGTCATAGGGAGCAGTTTATAGGGGAATAAGGAGCAGTATATTTGTGTTATATATGGGGCAGTGTGTGTGATAGGGGGTCATAGGGAGCAGTTTATAGGGGAATAAGGAACAGTATATTTGTGTTATATATGGGGCAGTATATATGAGATAGGAGGTCATATGAAGCTGTATATATGGGGTATAGGCATGTCACAGAGCAGGGATAATACACACAGTGAAGTGCTCTTTTTTACCTGAGCCCCTGCACCTGAGTATAACATCAATATATATCAATCAGATAGACAGTGGGCCATGATTCCTGCGTGCCCTGTGCTGTGACAGCCATATCCCATCCTTTTTAACCAATCTGCTAGAGAAACTCCATCCTTGATGAGCCAAGATAGGCAGAGAGCTTTGTTTACATGTATTTTTATTATAGTGAGAGATGAAGTGATGGACGTGGAAGGGCAGCTGAGATATGACAGATAATGCATTAACCCTTTCACTTCTGAGCAACTAGAGAGGAAAAAGGATGAAGATGTGATGTGCTTCTTAGTGCAGCGAGGACGCAGGGAATCAGAGAAATGCCATTTCTATATTTACCGGAATGCAATTCAACGTAATTTCATTTCTCTAAATTTGATAAACTGTAGTGTGGTTCCATATCACACTATTGGAGCACGAGCGGGTAACCTGGTGCACTTGTCTTACCCAGCATTCCTGTTTCCATTCACTCGTATTTCATGCATAACAGCAACTAAGATGTCCACATACCCCAGAGAGAACTAATGATTTACACAATGTCTTTTTTTTCTTCTTTCAATGCTTGCATTTTTATTAAAGGAAAGAATGCAGATAAGATAAATCTAGGGTAACACTGCAGAAAATGTGTACGATATGAACATAACCTTAGGGGATATTTACAGAGTAGAGTAATGTACATGCAGAGGCCATATGGCTTCTCAATATTTCTGAATGAATCTGACAGAAGAAATGATTGTGTCATGCGTCATCATGCTGCATTATGTATGAAGGTGCTCTCCACTTATGATCGGTGGGGGCACTGAGACCCCCACCAATCAAAAGTTTTAATCCGTCCCTAGGACACATTTTAAATCCACCTTCCGGTACAAGAGATCAGAGATTGCCCAAGATTTTTTAATATCCTGTCTACCATCTGGCAGGCAGGTGCAGAGAATAGTCAGTGCAGGGAAAGGGTTATGAGGGACGAAATAGGAGGTCAGGATATAAGACTATGATAGGAGGACAGGATATGAGTTAGGATATGAGGATAGGAAATGAGGACAGGAAAAAAGGATTGGAGAATGAGGTTGGGATATGAGGTCAGGATATGAAGGCTGGATATGAGGGACTGGATATGAGGGACCAAATGTGAGGTTGTGATATGAGGAAGGCATAGAACGACAGCATATAAGGTCACTATATGAGGACGGGATAGCAGGACAGGATATGAGGTCAGGATATGAAGACAAGATATGAGGGAGGGGATATGAGGGACCAAATATGAGGTTGTGATATGAGGAAGGCATAGAAGGACGGGATATAAGGTCACTATATGAGGACAGGATAGCAGGACAGGATATGAGGTAGGGATATGAGGTCAGGACATGAAGACAAGATATGAGGAATGGGATATGAGGTAGGAATATGAGGACAAGATATGAGGTCAGGATATGAGGACGAGATATGAGGACAGGATGTGAGCACAAGAGTGGCATAGTTGCTTTATCCCACAAGGTTTAGGTAGGGATACCATGCAACACCAAGTATTGTGTTACGATTTCTTTTTGTTAGAATGTATTCCTGGTGATCTACTGGAGAAACAGGTTTTCACCTTCCCTGTAGTGCCACCACAGGGGAAGTGAGGTCTAAGGGTACGTTCACACGGGCGGATTTATTTGCGGGTTTCCCGCTGAGTATTTGAAAGGGGGTCCTCTGCAGATTTTCCGCAGCGGAAATTATGCAGCGGAAAATCTGCTGCAGACAGCCGAGAAGAGCCCACCCCCTTTCACATACGCAGTGGGAAACCCGCAAATAAATCCGCCCGTGTGAACGTACCCTTACACAGTTTCTTTATGCACAGAAGTGCTGCTGTAGGTCCTCCAGAGCCACTCTCTGGTCTTGCAGAGTTTGCAGCAAAGAAAGAATTAGTGGCACACCTCTCCTCTGTGGAAATCACTCTGGACTTTATTTAGTACATAAAATGTACAGCAGAGGAGGACACAACGTCAACAGGTTGAGCAACAAGGGCAAAGTTCGCCCACCTATCTCGTCCAGTTGACATTTTGTCCTCCCCTGCTGTGCATTTTATGTACTAAATAAAGTCCAGAGTGAGTTCCACAGAGGAGAGGTGTGCCACTAATTCTTTCTTTGCTACAAACTCTACATGAACTATTGCTATTCATGTTGAATAGTGGATGTACCCAGTGTCCCACCAAAGTATCTACCGACAGATTAAGATACATTTCTATTTAACAGTTGCTGTATGGCTGTGCCCCACTGTTTTCTTTTTCTATACATTTTCCACTCTCTGCTCTTGTTAACGGATGAGGAACCTGAACAGTCCTCTTTATTTGCTCAATATTCCACCAGTGCCACGAATAACCATGCATAGTTCTTAAATATGCACTATTATCTTTTTTTTTTTTTTTAAGTAAAATCTAAAAAAAAAAAATAAAGAGATTATTAAATACATTAATTATTTAAAAGTCATAAAGTCACTAACATTTAAACATGTTTTTAAATAAATAAATGAATACATATATTAATAAATAAATCAGTAAGTAAAATTCTACATCTGCCATAAAGAAACAACACTTCATAAATGAAGCCAATTCCTTTTCACCTCTGTACTGGTATGTATACCTACGCTTTGTTACATATAATGTAACTTACACTCTTTTTCTGCCACAAGCCAGTAAATAACTAGTGTGGAATAGTATAAATCCTGTAAATGACAGCTGCTGTTGTTCCAGTCTGGTACAAATAAAGCAAAACTAAGTGACCCTGAAAGGTGAAATATATGGGGTCCCTGGAGATACCCACAAACCATGCACAAAGCAAAACTCAAAGTTCATCTGCTCTCTAAGGTAAACATCTTTACATAGAGAAAAGGCTTCATATATAATGCTACCTAAAGAAGGAAGCATCCTTGTGCTAGGGAAATGTCAATGCTATGTTGTTAGAAAGGAAAACAGAAGGAAGGTACAGTATGCAGGCCATTCATGCCCACTGTACTGTAAGTAAATACGGCCCATAATCTGCCACAAAGCAAAGCCATTAATTGGGGCAAACCATCCAGGCCTGGGATCTGCAGAAGGTCTGTAAACAAAAGCAGTGGATTTGTCCAGGAAAACACCCTGTAGCTTAGTTCTCTGTGCATTGCATCACTCATGCAGCTGGGACACATTGGTAAATATCTCTATTCATGCCAGTGCCTGCACCAAAGATTAATCTTGGAATGATCACTCCGCATCAGGAAACCCAGTAGAGTAGACGCTGTGCCAGCTATACATGCCAAGTGTATTATACCTTGCGGACAGCACTATCTCCTAACCCCCAGAGCTTGCAATCTAATGTGCAGACAGACACAGAATAAGATTCCCACTAACTCATTGCACAGCTTAGACACAAAAAAGAAAATAGATTTTCAAATACTCTGTTATCATTACCTTTAGAACTGTAACATTGTATATGTAAAAAAAAAATGACACATGTAAAGAAAAATCTAATAAGAGATAGTAACTCAGGAACTTGTGGCATTGCGCACTGTCTTTATTTAGTTGGATCACCTGAGCCATGTCCCTTATTTATGCAATGTCCCGGTAGCCATGTCCCAGCTAAAAATATGTAAAGTTGTTTTGTGACTGAGGAATCCCTGTCTAAAAGCTATAAATCTGTCTCTGGGGTATCACTTGCATAGCTGTTCTTTTGTATATTGCACTGCCATCACAGCATACACTGAGGTATCATAGATGTTAAACCCCTTAAGGACCCAGCCATTTTACACCTTAGGACCTGGCCATTTTTTGCACATCTGACCACTGTCACTTTAAACATTAATAACTCTGGAATGCTTTTAGTTATCATTCTGATTCCGAGATAGTTTTTTTGTGACATATTCTACTTTAACATAGTGGTAAAATTTTGTGGTAACTTGCATCCTTTCTTGGTGAAAAATCCCAAAATTTGATGAAAAATTTGAAAATTTTGCATTTTTCTAACTTTGAAGCTCTCTGCTTGTAAGGAAAATGGATATTCCAAATATTTTTTTTTATTCACATATACAATATGTCTACTTTATATTTGCTTCATAAAATTTACATGTTTTTACTTTTGGAAGACACCAGAGGGCTTCAAAGTTCAGCAGCAATTTTCCAATTTTTCTCAAAATTTCCAAAATCACAATTTTTCAGGGACCAGTTCAGGTTTGAAGTGGATTTGAAGGGTCTTCATCTTAGAAATACCCCACAAATGACCCCATTATAAAAACTGCACCACCCAAAGTATTCAAAATGACATTCAGTCAGAATTTTAACCCTTTAGGTGTTTCACAGGAATAGCAGCAAAGTGAAGGAGAGAATTCACAATCTCCATTTTTTACACTTGCATGTTCTTGTAGACCCAATTTTAGAATTTTTACAAGGGGTAAAAGGAGAAAATGTATACATCTATTTGTAGCCCAATTTCTCTCGAGTAAGCACATACCTCATATGTCTATTTAAAGTGTTCGGCGGGCACAGTAGAGATCTCAGAAGGGAAAGAGCGACAAGGGGATTTTGGAGAGTACGTCTTTCTGAAATGGTTTTTGGGGGGCATGTTGCATTTAGGAAGCCCCTATGGTGCCAGAACAGGAAAAAAAAAACACATGGCATACCATTTTGGAAACTTGACCCCTTGAGGAATGTAACAAGGAATAAAGTGAGCCTTAATACCCCACAGGTGTTTCACGACTTTTGCATATGTAAAAAAATAAAAAAAACATTTCAATAAAATGTGTGTTTCCCCCCAAATTTCAAATTTTTGCAAGGGTTAATAGCAGAAAATACCCCCCAACATTTGTAACCCCATCTCTTCTGAGTATGGAGGTACCCCATAAGTTGACCCGAAGTGCACTACGGGCGAACTACAATGCTCAGAAGAGAAGGAGTCATATTTGGCTTTTTGAGAGCAAATTTTGCTCGGGGGCATGTCGCGTTTAGGAATCCCCTATGGTGCCAGAACAGCAAAATAACCCCCACATGGCATACCATTTTGGAAACTAGACCCCTTGAGGAACGTAACAAGGGGTACAGTGAGCATTTACCCCCCACTGGTGTCTGTCAGATCTTTGGAACAGTGGGCTGTACAAATGTTTTAATTTGCACAGCCCACTGTTCCAAAGATCTGTCAGACACCAGTGGGATGCAAATTCTCACTGCACCCCTCATTACATTCCGTGAAGGGTGTAGTTTCCGAAATGGGGTCACATGTGGTTTTTTTTTTTTTTTGCGTTTGTCAAAACCGCTGTAACAATCAGCCACCCCTGTGCAAATCACCTCAAATGTAAATGGCTCACTCTCCCTTCTGGGCCTTATTGTGCGCCCCCAGAGCACTTTGCGCCCACATATGGGGTATCTCCGTAGTCGGGAGAAATTGCATTACAAATTTTGGGGGGCTTTTTTCCCTTTTACCTCTTGTCGAAATGAAAAGTATAGGGGAATACCAGCATGTTAGTGTAAAACATTAATTCTTTTACACTAACATGCTGGTGTAGACCCCAACTTCACCTTTTCATAAGGGGTGAAAGGAGAAAAAGCCCCACAAAATTTGTAAGGCAATTTCTCCCGAGTACGGCGATACCCCATATGTGGACCTAAACTATTGCCTTGAAATACGACAGGGCTCCAAAGTGAGAGTGCCATGTGCATTTGAGGCCTGAATTAGGGATTTGCATAGGGGTGGACATAAGGGTATTCTACGCCAGTGATTCCCAAACAGGGTGCCTCCAGCTTTTGCAAAACTCCCAGCATGCTTGGACAGTCAACGGCTGTCCGGCAATACTGGGAGTTGTTGTTTTGCAACAGCTGGAGGCTCCATTTTGAAAACAGTGGCGTACCAGACATTTTTCATTTTTATTGGGGAGGGGAGGGGGGCTGAGTAGGGGTATGTGTATATGTAGTGTTTTTTACCTTTTATTTTATTTTGTGTTAGTGTAGTGTAGTGTTTTTAGGGTACAGTCACACGGGCGGGGGATTACAGCGAGTTTCCCGCTGCGAGTTTGAGCTGCCGCTCAAAATTTGCTGCATCGCAAACTTGCAGCCTGATACTCACTGTAAGCCCCTGCCCATGTGAATGTACCCTGTACATTCACAGGGGGGGGGACCTCCAGCTGTTGCAAAACTACAACTCCCAGCATGCACAGTCAATCAGTGCATGCTGGTAGTTATAGTTTTGCAACAGCTGGAGGCACACGGGTTTGGAAACACTGAGTTAGGAAACAGACAATGTTTCCCAACCAGTGTGCCTCCTGTTGTTACAAAACCACAACTCCCAAACATTCTCAGGCATGCTGGAAGTAGTAGTTCAGCATGCTTGGAGTTGTAGTTTGCAACATCTGGAGGACTACAGTTTACAGACCACTAATACAGTGGTTCCCAATATGTGCCCTTCCAGATGTTGCAAAACTACAACTCCCAGTATGCCAAAACTGTCCAGGCATGCTGGGAGTTGTAGTTCTGCAACATCTGAAGGGCCAGATGTTACAGAACTACAACTCCCAGCATGCCTGGACAGTAAGGGCATGCTGAGTATCTGTAGTTTTGCAACATCTGGAAGGGCACAGTGGTCCCAAAACTGCGGACCTCCAGATGTTGCAAAACTGCAACTCCCAGCATGCCCAGATGCCAAGGGCTGTCTGGGCATGCTGGGAGTTGTAGTATACAGGATCCCAATACAGCAATGCATGTCGCTTTACGGCGACATGCATTGCTGTAAAGGGCCCGACCGCGGCTGAAGATCCACTCACCTGTCGCCGCCGCCGTCTTCATCGCTGGGATCCGGGTCTTCAGGGACGAGGTAAGTAACGGGGCCGGGCCCCAGCACTCCCCCATCCCCCGCCGCGTCCTTCGGTCTTCCTCCCGTCCTCTCCGGACTTCCAGGGGCCGGGCAGGGCGGGAGGAAGTAACCGCCCCCCCCCCCTGCAATTGGTCGGTTAACTAACCGAAGAATCGCAGGGGATCGGAGGAGGTGGCCGGCTTGCCACCTCGCTCCTATACTTCAGCATGGTCCTGGCTGTCTGTGACAGACGGGATCATGCAAAATTACCAGGCGGTCGGGTCCCAGAGACCCGATCAACCCGGTATCGCCGCAGATCGCAAGGGCGATTTCCCTTGCGATTTGCGGCGATCGCCGACATGGGGGGTCTACATGGCCCTCCTCGGCGTGTGCCCTGGATCCCTGCTGAAGGATTTCAGCAGGGATCCGCTTCCGATCTCCGCTGGGTAAGCGGCGGAGACCAGGAAAAGACCATGACGTATGCATACGTCATGGGTCCTTAAGGGGTTAAAGGGATACTCTGGTGGAAAACAATTATTTTCAAATCAACTGGTAAACAGATTTGTAAATTACTGCTATTACAAAATCATAACCCTTCCAGTACTTATCAGAGGAAGTTGTGTAGTTCTTTTCTGTCTGACCACAGATAAGGGGGATAAGATGTCAAATCACGGGGTCACACCCCCCCATAGACTTGTATTAAGGGGGTGGGGCCATGAAGTCACAATGCTCCGTCCCGTGCATCTCCCCATCATCACGCACAGAGCCAGTTTGCTCTGCAGTGATGACGGTGGGATGCCACTGCAGAGATTGCGGGGCCCCCAAGCAGCGGGACCCCCACGGTCAGACATCTTATCCACTAACCTTTGGATGCTTTTATATGTCGGGGCCATCACATTAACTGCTATCCGACAGCGCAAAATGCTTAAGCTGCTGTCGGATAGCAGTTTAAGCATCCCGGGCAGGTTCGCCTACCTTTCCACTTCGCGAACCTCTGGCGTCTTCTGCATCTTCTCCAGGGTCCAGGCCTCGCTTTCTGGCGTCGTTATTACGTCACTACGCGCGCCGCGCCGGTGCAGCAGCATAATAACATCACCAGAAAGCGAGGCCCGGACCCTGCAGAAGATGCGGAAGAAGCCGGAGGATCGCGAAGAAGACACTGGAGCAGCGGGACAGCATCGGGAGCCCCTTGGACAGCATTGGGAGCGGTGAGGACCTGGTCCGGAGCGGCGGGGACAGGTGAGTACAGCTTCCTATACTTTACATTGCACGGATCCCTCAAAATACGATGGATTCGACAAATGATGGGTCGTTTGGAACGAATTACCATGGTATGTTGAGGGACCACTGTATTCGTAATTGCGAATATATAGTGCTATATTCGCGAATATTCGCGAATTCGCGAATAAAATTTGCGAGCAACACTACTGCTTAGAGCCTCTGCCTCTGAAGGGGGCATCAGATGACGGATGTGCAACCAGAAATTGAACAAGTACTAGGAGAGATTTATTTAAAAAAAAAAAAAAAAAAGCCCTCCAAGAGCCTATTCACACATACAGCATCTTGTGCATATTTCATGTGTAGGATTCCCAGCTGCAGATGTGTTCAATCATTTAGTTTATATTGAAATCTGCAGCATAAAACTGGCAGCTTCAAATCCTGTGCATCAAAAATGCACAGGATACTGTAAGTGTTAATACACCGTAAGAAAATAAATCTGATTGGGTTCTATGGGCAACTACAGGAGCACGGGACCTGAAGAGGACAGGAAAAAACCCATCTGCACAGTAAAGGAGATTGTTATACAGATTTTTACATGGCAAGGATCAATGCCTAATTTGTTAATTGGTGGAATATTACATAGCAATGGGGTGTAGACAGGTAAACTTACTGGATGATGAGCCATAAATGGTTAAATAGGCCCTGATGTTTCAACAAACTTGTCAATAACAAAAATAAAAAAGGCAAATATATTAAAAAAACATAACAAAAAACAACAACAACTACTTCTTCTAACTCTCTAACTCCTGCACTGATTATTCACTTTCCATTCATGGCTAAAATCCATCTTGGGAGATGAGACGGATTTTCAGCTCACTGCAGGATCGCTTTTTCTGATGCCAATCCAAAATCCTGCAAATATATAGAAAGAGGAGGAGGAGAAAAGAAGAGAGAGATGAGCTCAGGGAAAACAAACTATTTGGCTAAAGTTATAGAGAAACTTCCGAAATAATTTGGTTCGATCAGAATATATTCGTCTTGAATCGCTACTAAAAACAGCTATTTACAGGCTACAGAAAGCCTTAATAGGGGTATAGAACACTTTGCCTTGCCGTAACACGCATAGGGTGTGTGCTGGGGTAGTGAAATAATTCTGTTATTCAGTATGACATGCAGATTACAAGCGTCGCTATTAGAATCACTGCCGCAGAGCACAATGACAGAGTCTGGATGCACTATGGTTGCTTGCAATCTTTGAATGGGGAGTGCTTCCAGTGATAATCTCAATTGTCAGACTATGAAATTACTTCTAAACTTTCCCTGCCTGCCTGCCATGATGCAGGCTTGAGGTCAATGAATTTCCCCTTTGCTGATCTGTATTGTCAGTAACACTGATTAGTGACCACACAGTGTCTGCTCTTTCCCTAGCCAGAACGAATGTGGGCTTGAGGTGAATGTATTCTCCGCTGTAAAGATCTGTATTGTCAGTAATGGTGATTAGTGTGCACACAGTCTCTGGTCTCAGGAAATGCCCGTCTTTGGCAATGGCTGCCGAATATATAGGGCTGTGACATCACAGGGCTGGCTGTCTGCTCACAGGCTGCATGCCGCCATGTGATTCAGGGTGATCCAGCCTACCCGCCTTCCTTGTCCCATGTCCTCACATGTGTAGCTGCCATTTTAGCTCCCCCCCCCCCCCCCCGGGTCGCACAAAATGTAGTGAATGAAGTGATTCATTACCACGAAGCGTGAGGTTCAGATTTGTTCAGAATCAAATTTTTCATGAAATTTGGAACAAAATACTACTATGCATAATAAATAATACTACTACTCATGCACATACACAACAGATTGTTTTGATAAGGTGTCTGTAGCAAAAGGTATGTTTTAATTTATTGTGAAGTTAGATTTACTAGTGCAGTGTTAGTATAGTAAGTATTAAAGAAGAAAAAACAATGATAGTGAGAATGACCCTTTAAAACTTTATGCACATTATCAAAAGCCTGTATGGTAAATAAATAGTAACTTTTTATCTCCTTCCCGACCCAGGACGTACCGGTATGTCCTGGGTCCTTTCCCTCTCTACAACAAGGGGCCGGGCCCAGCAACTAGCAACAACCGGGACCTGGGGCTAATAGCGCGTGGTGCTGATCGCTTTGCCGTGTACTATTAACCCTTTAGAAGCGGCGTTCAAAGTTGATCGCCGCATCTAAAGTGAAAGCTAAGTGTCGGTTAGCTCAGTGGGCTGTTCGGGACTGCTGCGGCGAACAGCTGGAGGACACGCGGAGGATACCTTACCTTCCTACTTCGTGTCCGATCGCCGAATGTCTGCTCAGTGCCTGAGATCCTGGCATGAGCAGTCAAGCGGCAGAAACACTGATCAATGCTTTGAACAGTATGAGAGATCAATGTACTGCATGTTATAGTCCCCTATGAGGGCTATAGCATTGCAAAAAAAAAAAGTGAAAAAAAAAAAGTTTATAAAGATCATTTAACCCTTTCCCTAATTAAAGTAAGAATCACCCCCCTTTTCCCATTTAAAAAAATAAAAACCAGTGTAAATAAAAATAAACATATGTGGTATCGCCGCATGCGAAAATGTCTGAATTATAAAAAATATATTGTTAATTAAACTGCACGGTCAATGGTGTAGGCACAAAAAAAATTCCAAAATCCAAAATAGCATATTTTTGGTCACTTTTTATATCAGGAAAAATGAATAAAAAGCGATCAAAAAGTCCGATCAATACAAAAATGGTACCACTAGAAACTTCAGATCATGGTGCAAAAAATGAGTCCTCATACCGCCTTGGTATAAAAAAGTAATAGGGGTCAGAAGATGACAATTTTAAACATATAAAATTTCCTGCATGTAGTTATGATTTTTTCCAGAAGTACGACAAAATCAAACCTGTATAGGTAGGGTATCATTTTAATCGTATGGACCTACAGAATAAAGAGAAGGTGTTATTTTTACCGAAAAATGTACTGCATAGAAACGGAATCCTCCCAAAGTTACAAAATGGCGTTTTTTCTTCAATTTTGTCACACAATGATTTTTTTTCCCTTTTTGCCTGCCTTAGATTTTTGGGTCAAAGAAGAAATAGTGGCGCAAAAAATAAAATTTCAAACAAATATCTCACAATGCTCTTGAAAGTTCTTTTATTTTTTTGGGTTTGCTTCATTTACTACTATTCTGTTTATTCTGTTTTGTTATGTGTGTTACATTTCTGTTTATTTATGTATTTGTTGTTTTTATCATCATTTTGCATTGTTTGCCAGTTCTGACTGTTATCAGATATCTCTAGGGATGCGTATTAGATCAGTAACATTTTTATGAATGGGAAGAAACCAGGATTAGCATATCTTGGGCAGCCAGTATAAATCCAGTAGCCCAAATAGTCTTCTTGTCTATTGATCAGTGTACAGAGAGTCTAAACTCTCTACCTTCTCTGGCTGCAGCCTTTTCTGCCTCCTCAGCGGTGTTGACCTGCCTTTGCCCAGCAGCAGCTCTTGAACTCAACACTTTTACAGTTTATTTGGCTGAGCCCCCCTTTCCCTCCACCCCTTACTGCCCCCTCCAGCATTCAATCCCTTCAAATGAATGCACAATATATGCAAATTTAAATCCTCCCTGGATGCAATGAAAGAAAACCAGATATCCTTAAAACAGTGTAGAACAGTATTTCCCAACCAGGGTGCCTCCAGCTGTTGCAAAACTACAACTCCCAGCATGCCCGGACAGCCGAAGGCTGTCCGGGCATGCTGGGAGTTGTAGTTCTGCAACAGCTGGAGGCACCCTGGTTTGGAAACACAGCCATAGAACATGGCTCCCCAAGATGCCATAACATCCAAGGACATGCATTGACTAGAAAGGGGGCTTGAGCCCCTGCCCTTTTCATGTTCTTCCTATAAGTGCATCATTATGTGGGCATTTATATAAATAATCACAAGAAGTGCCCCTGCCCACCCCCCAAATATATATATATATATATATATATATATATATATATATATATATATATATATATATCTGTGCACGTCCCTGATAACATCTCCCCCCTCGACCCCACCATAGATGTTGTGCTGCTCACTTCTCAGGGCCCCCCCTGTTTTTCCTCTTTATGCTGCTTTTTGCTGCACAATCTGCTTTGCATCAATTCCATCTTTCCATCACTTTCTCCATGATAGCATCTCTCAGATGTGTCACCAGTAAGTGAGATGCAGGAGGGGGGTTGGGGGGGTCACCTTTGATGGACACCACTCCTCATCTTCATAAGTCAGGAAAGAGGCTGTAAGACCCCTGCCTCTTGCAATTATTCACGTGATTTGGTTCTCCCTGGCCCCCTCTCCTTCCCTCCGTCAGCAGCTTGCTCTCACTCCCAGCCTCCCCCTCCCCTCTCCATGTCTCTCTCTTCTCTCTCTGTTGCATTCCTTGCCAGAAGCTCCGAGCTTCACTAGGTTCTCCTTGCTGGGCTGGAGTGTAAAGGACTTGAGGATGCTGTTGGGTCTCCACAACGTCTCCTTGTGACTGGGACCTTACAATTTCTTCTCTTGGGTGTCATCTGAAGAAAGCACCAAGGTAAGGACCTTCCACCCAGAAGGGATCTCTGTCTGTCTCCTTGTCTCTTTGCATCTGTGTCCTCTTGCGAGTTGAGGGTTCCGATGGCACCAGGGATATGGTGAAGCTGGCAGCTAGAGATGTGTCCACTCCTGGAGGAACTTATATGCCAGGTTGGGCAAGGAGCCACTGTTTGTCCACCAAGTCATTCCTTAGAGCTCCTTGAGAAGCTACAGTGGAGCTTTGGTACCTTCTCAATCCTAAGGAGAGATCTTATGGCTGCTATTGGGCATTTTGGTTCTGATCACAAATTTTGGCTGTGTTTTGTTTCACTGGTTTCTCCTAAATTTGATGTATTTTTGAGCACATCTTCACCCTCTGGGCTGTTTGGACCTCCTCATCCTTAAGGAGATAACTAAGTGGTGTAAGACGTGCAGAAGAGGACATAACTGGGGATATTGTGGAGTAGAAGAAAAAGCCCTTTTACCATATATCTGGCTCAGTTTTAATCAAGCATGTGCCAGGAGGCATTCCAGTGCATCTCTATGTTGGTACCCAAATGATCCCTCTATTCTCCTGGCATAGGGTTAACAGCAATGCCTAATTGCTACTTCCCCTCTGTCTCAAAAAAAGGGTTAACATTGCTCCCTGTGGGATATTTCTTTGAAAATAAACTCTGCCAACTGTTTTACCCTGCACTGAAAAAGGGTTAAATGGAGTTCTCTTTGCAGAGCACTCTTAACTCCTTGACTGCCAGAGGGTCTGTGGAGACCCCCTTAACATAGAGGAGGTTCATTTAATTTACTGGGGCTTGGGTATGTTGGGGGATATAGTTAAGCAGGGAGAGGCGTCTGCTGCATGCCACAGCCATTAGCTGGCACTGTTAACCCTTTCATTGACCAGCCTGATGTTGTAGGCCATGGTATCTTAAGTGTTAACCATTTAGTAGAAAATAGCCTGGAAAGAGCTTTCTTTGGTGAGACCCAAGAAGCATTGATTTTCTTTTGCATAGTACCCTAAATATTTAATTGAAAACACCTCCTGTGGCTCTTGCAGGATTCATCCTTAGGGTATTCTTATAACAAACTCTTTCCAGTAGGGAAGCTTGACCCTCGGAAGAGAACAGAATGCCAGGGAATTCAATGTATCTCTTCTGGCTGAGGTATGAGAAAGATGCAGGGACTACATAATCCATCTACATCTGAAGCCCCTCAGGGGTACAGCAGCGTCTTGCGGATTCAGTGTATGAGCCCCTCTGAATGCATTATATACAGTCTAGCACATACCATTAGGAGTAGATTGGCAGACCTGCATTGTGACCACAGAGCCTGCTTGCATAGTCTTTCATATGATCAAGGCTTAAACTGTTGTCGAAACTGCATCTCCCATGAAGAATAGAATTTTCTTTTGAATAATTTAATCATGGAACAGTTCAGCGAGAAAGAATAACAGACTGATGACAGAGAGGAACAGTCCTCCCAGCTGTACAATATCTCCCTATGTAATGTAGATAAAAGAGCCATATGATCCATAGGCACCCCTCCCCACCCCCACTTTCTTCCCCTATACATCCTGGTGTTCTCATGGCTCCTGTCCATAAAAAAAAACCTGGGTATTTAATTAAAGCGGCCAAGTCCTCAGCCACTATTATAAAGTGTGTCTCAAATCAATTCTTTTTTTCCGCCGAGGACATACAACATAAGTGGATGATTGTCAAGTGTCTGAATTTTTATGAGACGCGGATATTCAGGTTTTCATATTACCACCTCGCTTTGAGGCATCAGCAAAAAAAGGACTACTTGCAAATTTGTGACATCTTTTATGGCAAACTTAAAAATGGGTGTGTGGGCGTAAAACTGTGCAGAAATAGCAGAGCTGAGTTTGTCCAATGTACAACCTATTTTAGTAATGCCATGTGTTATATGGGGTCTTACTATTACTGAGAATAAGCCTACTGGATTCTTTTATCTTAAAATGTCACAATGTAGCCCCAGAGAGTTAAATGACTCATTCAGCTCTGCTGCATCTGCATCTTGCATTCAGAGTGGCTATGGATTGAACAAGGTTCTGCAGTTAGAAACAGACTTGGTTCCCTTTTGGGAAATAATCTCATTCTATCTTCATGCCTGTAGTATGATATGCTTGCATAGGCTGTAGCATTGTACAACCCATATAAAATGCCTGCACAGAACCCAAATTGCCTTTAGAATTTCAGGCTTTTCTGCTGAGAATTGCTAAGCATAGACTGAAGCATTCATGATTATGCGGAAGGAATTTTTATTAGCAAAAAAAGATCTAATGCTGCATACTCCATAAGAGATGGGTATACAATGTATTCATTTGTCTCTAACTTCAATGAAGAGGCTATTTGAATACGTTTAGTTTGCCAGTAACCCTAAAGTCTGCAGTTTACATGAATGAAAAAATAATAGAAATAATAGAAAAAAAAAAGTTGCTGACATCGCCTTGTATGTAAATTTGAGCTTTAATGGGTCAGAGATTCTTCTGGACTTTTAATAAAGAACACTAGAGATGTCCTGAAATGGCTGATAACATAAAATAATAGATGACATTCAACTGTACAGCCAGCTGGAGATAAGATAAACTTTAGGGCAGTGTCCCTTTAAAAAATAAAACAATAGGCTTATCGTAGGTTATCTGTCCATATAAGACATTATGGAGAGAGATATCATGCCGTGTATCCAGCCTCTGTAATGTCAAGACGTAATATTGTCTTGAAGAAAAAAAAAGAAGGACAGAGAGACTGTAGCTTAAGTGGGACCCCGCTGTTAGAAGCAGGCTCTGAATCTTCCTCCTTTAATAAGGATGTTTGAATTTATTTCCAACTTCCAGGCCTAAAACATTGCTGGCACATTAAATATAAATCACTTGCCCCTGTCGTGTTTTTGATCATTTTTTACACACTAGAATTTAGAGATATTTGAAAAAAGAAATAGTTAATGTAGGTCTATGTCTTCCAGACTGACACTGTAGTCTGGTTCATTTTTCTTCCATTGTTTTGCAAATAAGAAAATCTTATACGAGGCATTGACTTGTTCTCTTTGGTCAGATCATTAAAAATCGGAAAACTGGGTATAAAACAGTATGGCATCCATTAAAGTTTCCAAAGGGGGTTACTGCCTAGCTTTCCTTGAACCATGAAAAGCATATCAGTCCTTTATACTTGCAAAATGGGGACTAGGCAGATTTTTTTAGGGGTCTTCATGACATCTAATGCCTCCATAATGTTGTCCTATTTCCCAAAATTGACAACATTTTTATGACTGAATTTACCCACCTATCAATGAAAAATCTAGAGACATTTGTCATTTAGGAGTCTGGTAAAGTTGGGAGCTTATAGCCCTATCAATTGTTCCACTAAAACAAAACAAAAACAAAAACAAAAAAAAACTGAAAAACAAACTAATGAAAAAGTTTAAACTCTAAAAAGTTATATTTATGTATTTATGGCAAAGTGTACTTAAAGTATTTGTATAACGTGTCACTTTTGTTACTAAACTGCGGTTCAGTGTTCTCTTGGTGGAAAAGTAGGAAAACTTTTTTTTTCTTCTTTTTTTAACTTCTTTGTCTCAGCAGAAAACGAGCATCTGTATTTAATTACTGGGCTCCACCAATGAGGACGTAGTTTAGGCTTCCCCGCTGAACAATTACACATAGGCCGCTACACAGCCAATGACTAACTCTTTGGGCTGTATATACAATGTAGCCTGTGTTTATCTGGTACCAGACTTTTGGGTAAGGTGAAAGGCCAATGTGCTACAGGGAATATTGTTTCAATGTTATTTAATAAGTCTGTTCGGAAACAAAAACATTATTGATAGATTTATGTGGAATGTTCTATTATCTACCATTTTTTTTTTAGTTTCTGTTCATATGTAGCTTTTTTTCCCAGAGGGCTTTATACTGGCTGCATTGTATTTGGCATTATAATATGTATATGGGGGTCTAAGTGTAATATTTATATGGTCATTTTACCTAATGACTTCAATGTGGCAAAAGTATAATGTAAACATCCCGAAATAGTTAAAAACACTGTATTAGTGTATTCAATTGTTTTAATGTCAGGCTTTTTTCTTTTTAGTGAAACCCCCCTCCTTACTGTCAGCTCTTTGGCTCCTTTGTGTTTGGATGGAGATTGACTGGATGTTTGTCTTGATGTATATACATCTAGTTATGATTTACAGACCACAGCCGTGGTAAAAATAAAAAATATGAAAATGTCTGAGCAGATGTAAATGGAAAACCTAGGATGTTTTAATCATCGCTTGGCACTTTGTAACACGCCGTTTGTGATTTGCTGCGTTCGGGCTTCATTTCCTGACTGGTTCTTTCACATTGATACCTTCAATATGCCAGATACAATGTCTTTTTCATCTGGAAATACTTCAGACTGAGCAGTAAGACAAAATTCCTGCAAGGCATATTGTTTTCATGGCTGTCAGAGACCCTGGAAAAATGCACAAGCAACCCCAGGCTGGGGGGAAGTGTGAGGGGTGGTGTGAGTTTAAAAAGGGGGGCGGCGGGCGGGAAGGTTGGGGGTTTACAGCTACAGTATTCCAACATCTGGAAGTGATTCCCCCACAGGTCGTCTGGTGTTTTCATTCCTTTTCCATACGCACATCTTTTCACAATCTTCAGACGCTTTCATATGATCCCCTCATTCCAAGGCTAATGAAGGCCTCATGTTGTTTTGTGTGGAAAGTCTACAAACTTGTAGTATATCATTTGTATTTTTAGTATTTCAAAATAGTCCGGCAGCCAAATCTTTACTGCTTGATCATATAACCTGGGTGGACATAGGTGCACTATAACACCCATGTGTAGTTGTAGCTATACAGAGTTATGTTTATATATATTTTATTTCCTTAATACAGAAGCCATAATAAGGCCAACACTAAGCCATAACTCTCAGAATAAACTTTGCATTGTTCTGTGTGTAAAGGGAAACTCTACCTTAACTTACTTTCTGACATATTGTCAATACGTTTAATTAGATAACATTGGTGGGCAGAAGAGTAACTTGTAGCTTCGGGGCCCCAATGCAAAATCAGCAACAGGGCCCCATAGGCCAATTATTGTACTGCTCTCTTATGGGGCAGATGTGCTTTGGGGCCCCCTTAGGCACCATGGCCCTGGTGTGACTGCTACCTCTGCTACCCCTATAACTACGCCCCTGTTGGTGGATATATGTAAGGTAAGACTCCAACCCAACTCCGCCTGTCTGTAGATTTCCATCACCTGGACAAAGATTTATTTTTCTGCCCTGGTGTTATATCTAGATACCATGACAAAGGCAGAGTGACCTGTTGGTGTTCCCCCCTGGCATCAAGCATTGGGGGTATATGCCCAATCAGCCCTCTTAATTTAGAACACATGGCATAGTCCAGCCATTGCAAGAACTGCTGAGTGTTGTCACTTCTACTATTGGGCTCCAGGTGACTTAGAGCAGAGGTCCCCAACCCAGTCCTCAAGGCCACCTACAGTGCAGAATGAGATTTTTTTTCCTATTCTATTCCAGTGGAATAACTAAAAAAAAATGGTGGACCTTGAGGACTGGGTTGGGAACCACTGACTTAGAGGGGCTATAGTGAAATAGTTTTTCACTCCTGAAAAATAGGACCACAGTCTGAGGCATATCTGTAAATCAGTCTTTAGATATGTCTCTGGCAATGATAACACCTATAGTAAGGAAAACTTTAAATGTTGTCAATAGTAACCAATGTGGTGTCTGCCTAATTTTCCAACCTGCCTGTAAAGTTCAGTAGCCAATACTCTCATTGGTTTCTATTGAATTGGTCAGGATGAGTACTCAAAAAACTTTATGTGTAATAAACAATCTGACAATGTTACATAAAAAAAAAAAAAAAAAAAAAAAAGTCATCAGGTAAAAGCATTATTCCCCTTACAGAAGGTCCCTGTGTGACTTTTGTTATTTAGGACATTTTGAACGTATTTCCAGTTTACTTAATTTATTATAATTTTTTTTTAATCTTTAATCCAGAATGAACAGGACCAAATAAGTTTATACTATTTATGATTGTAAAAACTCTAGGGTATAGAATTGTAAAATTGTAAAATCAAACCTCGTGCAGAGGAACAGTGGTGGAGCAGTTGCTATTAGCAACCAATCAGATTGATTCTTTCATTTCTGAAAAGGTTTGGAGAAAATGAAAGCTGGAATCTGGTTGCTATGGGCAACAGCCTCACTGTTCCTTTGCCCAAGGTTTAATAGTCCCCCCCCCCCCATCATGTTTTAAGGAACTCTCCTTGGAAAACGGATACAGGGTGTGATGTCAAGTGCAGGACCTGAGGGGGCGGAGCATGACACCAATTCTTTTGTGTTCTTTGAAAGCCGATCCATGTGTAGCCCTGAACCAAGTGCATCATAGAACTACTAGAAAAGCATCTAAAGTAATATGCTATTTGTTATTTGTTCCTTTTTTTTCTCTATGCTCTTTTATGAGGTATGGGGTTATGAGATTTTTTCAGTTATCAGACTATATTTATGGCTAGAACTTTAGACGGGTTAGTCCATAGTGCGGTGTTTCCTATCCCGGGTGCCTCCAGCTGTTGCAAAAATACAACGCCCAGCATGCCTGGGCAGCCTTCGGCTGCCCAGGCATGCTGGGCGTTGTAGTTTTGCAACAACTGGAGGCACCCAAGTTGGGAAACACTGCCAACACTACCATTAAGGCAATGTGCCTTGTGCCTATCTAGTTATTGTGAAACTACAACTCCCAGCATGTCTGGACAACCTGCAGCTGTGATGTAAAATTCTAACCTCAGCTGGAAAGCTTGTGTTTCGTCTCCTAGGCTCAGTTTTCTGCAACTCTTTATCGCGTCGGTCCTATCCGTAGTGAGCGTGTTGTTGGTTTTCGCAGCTTTTATTGCCTTTGTAGCCTTTCTATATCTGTACTGTACACTATGTGGATGGTAATTAGAGCTGCAGGAGCGTATGAGGTGTTGAGCGCACAATTGGATTACAAGCAAAAGTAGATTAGGGTTTGGCAATCCGTGGCTCTCCAAGTATTATGGAAGTAACCCCCTCTGTGCTGGTAGAATGAAGGAAAAAAATACTGGTAGTTGTAGTTGTTGTTTTTTTTTATCCTTCCTTTATTGATGTTTGAGCTACAATAAAGTCTTGGGCATGTTAGCCATATTACATACAAGAACATGAGTTTGTTCCATAAAATGACCATCACTGGGATCAGATTGGCCAGAGTGAGGACTAGAGGATTCTTTGGTAACCTAGGTCTTGATCTGACAGTGTGCACTGAGGTCCACCAAAGAGTAACACCTTCCAAAGAAGCAGATTATGTACACTAAAGCCCCCTTATTGGTCATAGGTGGTATAAGTTTTTGGAGGTAACTAAATGGTAATCGATTAGACTTTGTTAAAGTGTTTTCAAATCAACTGGGGCCAGAAATTATACAGATTACTTATATGTAAAAATCTTAATCCTTCCAGTACTTATCAGCGACTGTATGCTTCAGAGGAAGTGGTGTAGTGCTTTCTAGTCTGACCACAGTGCTCTCTGCTGCCACCTCTGTCTGTGTCAGAAACAGTCCGAAGCAGAAGAGGTTTGTTATGGGAATTAGATCATTCTTTGGATAATGCCTGACATGGACAGAGGTGGCAGCAATGAGCACTGTGGTCAGACTGGAAAGAACTACACAGCTTCCTGTGCATACAGCAGCTGATAAGTGCTGGAAGAATTAACAAATCTGTATAACTTTCTGATTTAAAAATGTTTTTCCTCCAGAGTACTACTTTAATATGACCGGTGCATTATAACTGTAAAGGAAGACAGCGAATAATTGTAGTTTGCTGTGACTACTGCAAGTGGGACAAGCCAAAACACTAGGGGGCTGTTTTGTTGTTGTGGCAGTGACACATGCTGGTTGGTGGGCAGCAAGTAGTACTCAATGCATCTCTAGGGAATGGCTAGGGAACCTATCACAAAGAAAATGCAGTCAGTCTGTAGGCACCATGTTATAGAGATGAAGAAGATGAACAGAAATATCATGTGTTTTTGTATCTCTTTTATTGTTTCCTTTGCAATACGTTCAGTTGTTCTCTATACAAAAACATAGTCAATTATGGTGTGATCTATTTATTTTGTAATGTAAGTCAATGGGAAATGTATTTTGCTTCATAGCATACAGCAGCATAAATTTTTAGCATCTGTTAAAGGAAAACGGTCATCCTATTCACCCACACTAAACCCAATACACTACGTTATAGTGTGGGTTAACAGGAGACCAATGCGGGCTCTCTGACTAACATACGTACCTTCAGTCTGGCGCCTGGTCCCTCTGAAGGTCTGCATCTTTCTTCAGCGAATTGTGCACTGAGGCGGGCACGCCAGTGAATTTGAATATTCATGGGCGCTGGTCACCTGAGCGCTCAGTAGGCGTAAACGCTCATGTGACCAGTGCCACATGAATATGTACCTTCAATGCACAATTTGCCCAAAAAAGAAGCCGATCTTCAGAGGGATCGGGAGCCGGACTGAAGGTTCATATGTTAGTCAGAAAACCTGCAACAGTCTCCTGTTCACCCGCACTGTAACCCAGTGTTTTGGATTAAATGTGAGTGAACGGGATGACCGTTTTCCTTTAACATGTATGTGTTTAAAATGTTAAAAGGAAACATAAACACAGTGTAAACGCAGCCTAACTAGTGACTTCTCTGCTTCTTTTGGCTTAAGAGTCCAGTGGGTGGTTCTAACCAGTGACTGACTACAGGAAAGGCTACCAGTCACTGATACTAAACGTCCTTTGAACTTCTAAGTCTAGAATGATCAGAGGCTTAGATTAATATGTTACTAGTTATAGTAAATCGTCTTTCACAACATTATACAGTGAAACTTCTTTGAGAAGACCACCCAAATGGCTTTGAAAATTGGTCTTTTATGGGGTTAGTCTTCTCTGCAACATCTGTCATACAAAATCTGGTCTGGGTAAGAAGGTGGGCTTTTGGAGAGCTTTCACTGTATATCTGTCTGGTTGGCTCCACATGCTCTGCAACATGATTCATATGGATTGGACAAGTCCCCAATCTATCCCAATACTTGAGGTGCAGCTGAAATGTTTATCTCTACCATATATCACATAGACGTTAAAAAGTACCTGTCACCAAATAAACTTTTCTAAACTAACTCATGCTATGTTCCCTAATTACTCCTAACACCCCTCCTGCCCTTAAAAAAAATCTCTGAGCTTTAAAAAGCTGTGTATCATATTTTTATTGTTTCTCACATAGTGCAATCTCCCAGCAGGAGAAAGTGGGCGTTTCCCAGCAAGCATGACATTACTGAAGCCTGCTGGGGGACCACTTCCACCCTCACATGTTGCAGCGCTGTGATGAATAGAAGACCTCAGGCTCTATGCATGTTTCAGTGAGGCTCTATGCAGGCTCTATGCATCTTTCAGTGAGGCTTTATGCATGTTTCATTGAGGCTCCTTGCAGCTTTTAGTAAGGCTCTGTGCAGCATTCAGTGAGGGTCTGTGCAGCTGTCAATCATGTTCAGTGCAGAGAAAACCTTCCTGAGTTTGGTCTCCTGCCAGGCTGGGAGGAGACCAAACTCAATGTACTATATAATTGCAGCAGGAAACAGAACAGAGCCACCTAGTGGCGTTTTTTTCAATTACATTTTAAACTTATTTATGTTGATAATTTCAAAAGCAAATGAATGGGAAAGTGTCTGCTAATTACACAAGGAATACTATATTAAAAGTTTTATTTGGTGACAGATACTCTTTAATATACAGTGGTCCCTCAACATACGATGGTAATCCGTTCCAAATGGACCATCGTTTGTTGAGGGATCCGTGCAATGTAAAGTATAGGACAGTGGTCTACAACCTGCGGACCTCCAGATGTTGCAAAACTACAACACCCAGCATGCCCGGACAGCCAATGGATGTCCGGGCATGCTGGAAGTTGTAGTTTTTCAACATCTGGAGGTCCGCAGGTTGAAGACCACTGGTATAGGAAGTTGTACTCACCTGTCGCCGCTGCTCCGGACCGTCACCACTCGTCACCGCTGCCATGGATGTCGCCCTCCATCGCTGTCGCACACTGCTGTCCCTGTGGTGTCCCCGACGCTCCGGCACGGCCTCTGCTTCCCCGGCATCCTCGCTCTCCGTCGCCGCCATCACGTCGCTACCCACGCTGCTCCTATTGGATGACGGAACGACGTGCGCAGCAACGTGTTGACGACGATGGAGCGCTCCGACGATGCAGGGGATCCTGAAGAGAAAGCGCCGGAGGTCCGAGGACAGGTAAGTGATCCTCAGTGGACCACACGGGGCACCGTAAACGGCTATCCGGTGGCAGCTGAAGCAGTCTGCGCTGCCGGATAGCCGTTTATGTGATGGCCCCGACATACAAAAGCATCGTATGTTGATGCTGCCTTCAACATGCGATGGCCTCTGAGAGGCCATCGTATGTTGAAATGATCGTATGTCGGAGCGATCGTAGGTCGGGGGGTCACTATACAGTGATCACAAATGTGCCATAAATGGCTTCCTATGAATTCTATCAATCAGGCCTGTATAGCCTGTCTAGTCAGACAATGGTGGGAGTTGTAATTTAGGAATAGCTGAAGAGCCACAGGTTGGAGATGACTGTAGTGGTGCAGGTGCTTGAAGAGATATCCGCACTGCTTTGACCATCCACCTGAGCTGCATTCTTCTCAGAAGCCATTGATCAGAACAGAACGCCTTCAGACTGAATTTACAATGGGGTTATTGATCCCTATCTTGATCATAAGGATGCTTCACACAGCTACTGAGTGCAATACAGAATAAATGCTCGAAGCAGAAGAGATGGGGAAAAAATGCATTTGACTAATTGACATTTGGAATGCAGCAAAGGGAGGCTTATCAGATGTAGCAGAACCGAGTTTGTTGTTTGGCATTACTCATCATAAGGAAAACCTAATGCATGTGCTTAACTTTATTAATGTGCACAGTGCACTTTTCACAAATTCAGCTCTGCTTTATCTCTGTGTTTCACCAGTGACCTACTTATTGCTAATCTTTAGAAGAATGACCCTTCAACCTACATAGGAATAGATGATTGAGGGAGCACATATAGAGAAATGAACAATGATGCGGTCATTGGAGAAACATACAGATGTAGCTCATCTCTGCTGCACTGACAAATGTAGCAGAGTTACATTTGTCAGTGCAGTAGAGATGAGTTTACTCTTTGCCCAAACTTCAAAATTCTAAATCAATCTTTCCTTGTACACTAAACTCAGCTACATCTGTATGTTTCTCCAATGACCGCATCATTGTTCTAATCAATCTAAGCGACTCTTACAATCCACATAGGAATTGATGATGCTTTTATAAATCTCTATTAGTACTCCATTATGATCTTTTTAGTTGCAGTTTAATGAACCACACTATAATAAGAGGGTGGACTTCTGCTTCATACCCTAGGTCTGTATTTCCCAACCAGAGTGCCTCCAGATGTTTCAAAACTACAACTCCCAGCATGCCCGGACAGCCTTTGGCTGTCCGGGCATGCTGGGAGTTGTAGTTTTGAAACAGCTGGAGGCACCCTGGTTGGGAAACAATGCCCTAGGTTCAGCATGATCATCCTCAGTTGTCCCCAAGCGTAATCAGTCTATGAGGAATATCATTGAGATGCCCTCAAAGAATCCTAACAACATGGGGTTAGTGCCAAAAGTATATTATTTTAGGTTTATGAGATAAAGGAATAGATTTTTTAGGGTTCATATTTAAGGTGGTTTATTCATGGTGGGGGTGATGATTGATGATGATGAGAATAAAGCCGATCTGACCCTTCAAATACTTTTTCATAATTTATGGGAAGAGCTAAATTATTATTAGTTTTTAGTTAAATGAGCAATCTGGGTAAAATGGATGTATTGTGTTTTGTCTAGTGCATGGCCCGAGGGAACGGTGCCTGACACAAAGAGGCAAAGACAACCGAAAAGCAAATCTTTGTGTCCAGCTCTGCCCCTCAGGTCCAGCCTTAAGTGTAGCACTGTGTATAAGGTTTTTCTGTGAGTATTCCTGTAATGGCATCTGAGTGTTTTAGTTGTCCTGGATACAGAATGGACAAAGCAATTCTATGGACACTTCACAATAGATCATTCATAAGAAAAGATTATATATCAGGATAAGTAACATTATTTTTGCTGCTTCCAATTACTGACTATATAAGGGTGTGGAATTCCCGCAGAATTTCGTCAGTAGAATTCCGTGCAGTGAACAGTACCATCAGTGTGAATGGGTCTTCCGCGAGACTCATTCACACTGCTGGATTTCAGCGGCTGACAATTTGTTCCGCGCAAAGAAAGAAAATGTTCATTATTTGCGCGGAATTATGCGAGTACTGCATAGCTGTCAATGGTGATGGTGCAGTGCCCCGCGGTCCTACCACCGAAGTATTTTTGGCAGCAGCTACCTGACGGAATCGCCACTCACGGAGTGTGAACATACCTTAAAGGAATAGTCACCAGGAGAGATTCTTCTAAACTTAATCATATAAGAAGTTCCAAAAAAGTACATTAGAAGTATTGGGCAAAAATGGTGTCTAGTGTCTTGTCATATAATAGACCTCCCCACAGAGACGTAGCTTGTGGCTTCTGGGCCCCAATGTGAAATCTGCAACAGTGCCTCATATGCCAACTAAAATACTGGTCTCTTATGGGGCAGATGTGTTTCAGGGCCCCCTTAGGAACGAGAGCCCTGGAGAGTTAGCAGTGCTAACTCTATAGCTATGCCCCCTGCCTCCCCGTTGCCTCACAACATGTCTTTAAAAAACAGGTTTCTATCATACATTGTGAAGATGGCAACTATAACTGGAGCTGCTTATGGTTTTTAAACAAAGAACATGCAATTGCATTTAAAGGAGTAGTAGAGCGAAAAATAACGTATCCTCTATCCAAAGGATAGGGGATAAGTTATGGATCGTAGGGGTTTAAGTGCTGGGACCCCCCGCAATCTTCTAAATGGGGCCCCGGCAGTATGCCGGAATCGGCCATTCCGACCCCCGCAGGAAACCGTGGCCGACATCCCCCCTCCATGTATCTCTATGGGATACATGAAGGGGGTGTGTCGAACTGCGTTCCATGCCGGGGTCGGTACGTCCACTTCCAGCAGACTGCCGGGGCCCCATACAGGAGATCGTGGGGGGGGGGGGGGTCCAGCGCTCGGACCCCCCACAATCTATAACTTATGCGCTATCCTTTGGATAGGGGAAAAGTTATTTTTCACTGCAGAACTCCTTGAATTTACTGTACTTTCTGTATACTGGTATCCAAAGTAGTCTTATTCAGGTGCCTGAGCACTTGGTACCAGGGGAAAAACCCTTGTTTTTGGTTGAAACGGGTTATACAGATGAAGTAATAAGAGAACTATTTCATTTATAAATTGATGTTCCTACATTGTTTAGGGAATGATGAGTTGGGCCAGTTATAGTTGTCAGCCTATTGATGTTTGATGGATTTATGCAGGAAACATTAGGACAGGCTCCGATGCCAACAAAAACTTGGCTTACAGGTTGTGTCTATACATCACACAGGTGAGTGTAGTCTTTTTTTCATGTTGATTTGTAAGAAGTACATCCTGGCTCTTCCATCTTAGAACACGCTCTCTCCTTCTTTATTTTTGTCAAGTGCTTGTGCGCCTATTTTTCTACTTCTTCAGCATATTTAACAGCCTGGTTAACACGTTGGGGTGTTTAGAGGGTATAATTGCTCTTGCTAGCTCACTTTAATACTGATATTCTAATTCTGAGATGTTGGTCCTAATACCAGATTGTCTAATATAGGACTATTGTAAGGCAGATAGAAATAGTAGATAGATAGATAGACAATAAAGCGATAGATAGATAGATAGATAGATAGTAGAAGGAAGATCACATGCAGCGCTCTATATGGTGAACAAAAATTATTAGCTTTATTCCATCAGGAGAATGGATACAACATTTCGGTTGCCCTTGCAACCTTTTTTGAGCATGCTTGAAAAAGTTTGCAAGGGCAACCAAAATGTTGTATCCATTCACCTGATGGAATAAAGCTACTCATTTTTGTTCACCATATGGAGTGCTGCATGTGATTTTCCTTTTACTAACCTTCTGAGACCCTGACCTGGGTTCTCCACCTGAGGGCACCCTGCATATGTACTTTTGCTGTGTTGCTTCCTTTCACCAGAGAATTAATAGATAGATAGATCCATAGAGAACAGAACTATCGCAATAATTCACCCTGGTCACAGGCCTCCAGATATCAGCAAGTGTGAAAAAAGTAGCTTATTTATTTATTTTAACAATCCAGTGTTGCAACATGCAGCCATTTTCTAGGATAGATAGTAACTCCTTATATGTACATAGGAAATTGATGCATTTTTCACCCATGCTGATGCCTAATCTAATATATATACTATGTTAGCATTGTCCATATACTGTCTGCAGCAGTAAAGCCAACATTTATGGTAAATGTTTCCATAGACCCCCATTACTTGATAGAGGCCAAAAGAATAGTTTGTTGCCAGCAATAGTTTGTTGCCAGCAAGTTTGATTTACACCACCAAACATTGAACATCAACTAATGACCATCGCAAGGGTCTTCATCAATACTTAACATAGACCCCTTCATGGGTTGATACATGGTGTTCATCGTCTGATGCAAGTAAACTTTTTTTTTCTTAGTATAGGAATTTTAGCAACCTTTTATGAACGACTATGAACCATGCATTATCTGTGTTGGGAAATATCTTATAATTGGTCCTCTGTAAGGCTATGTTCACATAGCATAATTTCCAATTTCGCTTAAAGGACAACTGCAGCCATAATAACGTATCCCCTATCCACAGGATAGGGGATAACTGTTTGATAATGGGGGGTCCGACCGCTGGGACCCCCAGCGAACTCCCAAACCGGCCCCGGTATAGCCGCTCTGTGAGAGCGGCAAATGCGCGTAGCGTCGACCTCAGTGAGGTCAACGGTACACCCCCTGCCCATACAGCTCTATGGGAGAGGCGGGGAGGCACGAACGCTGCATCCCCGCCTCTCCCATAGAACTACATGGAGGAGGCATGTCGGTCGCAGCAAAGCCGAGGCCCCATGAAGGAGATCACGGGGGTCCCAGCGGTCAGACATCCTGCGATCAGGCACTTATGCCCTATCCCCAGGATTTGGGATAAGTTGTTATGGCTGCATATTTCCTTTAAGTTCTGTTCTGCAGAGCTTGCAGCAGAATTTTTCCTTGTAAAATCCAAGGGCGGATCTGCAATTGCTGATCCCCAACTTCAAATCAGCAGCGGATCTGGTATATAAACAAACCCTTATACAGTAAAAGAAAATAAATTACTACCTGGTATAGTTATTTTTTTTTTTTTTTAAAGCATAGTAGCCTATGCAACTTCTCACTGGCATCAGTGAGAGGTATTCCTTGATAAAATACATCATGGAATCTTCCCAGCACGTACTTTGATAAGACACCACAAGATGCAATGTGTCAGTGGGCCACATGTTCACTCCTACAGAATCTCTTGTCATTCACACGACTCTATGCGGTGTCTGATAGTGAAGGAAAATGTCTTGTCAATAATAAAAAATAATACACACATACAGTGCTATGTTTGTACTTATCGTCCCTATCTAGTTTTTCTTTTCTTTTTTTTTGCTCTCAAAATGTTTAGTGTACGAGTTTGCAGAATATCGCAAAGAAGCAAACAGTTCAGTGGAGGTGAAAGAGTTAAATGTGCACGGCTGAACATGGCTACTTCAATGAACATGAAGTAACTTAATAGCCGTCGATTATTCTTTTCGAACATAAGAGTAATCACTAGAGGGCAGTAATGTTCTTCCATAAATCTCGGCTAGTGGCCTCTGTGCATTTCAGGGCAGTATGAAAAGATGTTTTGTTACCTCCAGCGATATATAAAGTCTCTGGGGAGACAGAATTCAATCTAGCTGTGCTCCGGCCTAATGCTCAAGCAGTTTGTCAGGATTAACATCTTTCTAGTCAGTGGTTCTTCTTACCTGTAGCGTTATATTAGCACCTCGATGTGTGCGACAAAGTTTTGGGGAATTGTACAACTTTAGATTATCTGTGGAGTGGAGGTTACAAGAAAATGCTACCAGCGGCGGTGATGTCTAGAGATTTACCGTTTCTTTTCATTCATAGACGAGAATTAGAGATGAGAAGTGGAGTAAATGAAAAATCCCAAGAATAAACAGTAGAGCAGTTTGTGAAACACAATAAAACTTTGGGAAATGGATAAAGCATGTGACTTAAAGTATAGGTTCGCCTTATATGAACTAAAGAATAAGGAGCTATTTAAATAGCAATTCCCTTGTATAGTGAAGCTGCAGCAAATATTGACCCCACCACCACCACCAACGCTACCTTTCAGAGTTGTCAGTTCACTCTTTACAAGAGTCTATTCACACGTCAGAATTGCCGCTTGCCTCAGAATTTTGACTCAAATTAAAGCCCATAGACTTCTATGGGATTCTGCACTCCCATTCACACTTCTGAATTTCCGCTTGCGGAAGCAAGCGGAAATTCGGAAGTGTGAATGGGAGTGCCGAATCCCATAGAGGTCTATGAGCTTTAATTTGAGGCAAAATTCCGAAAACGGCAATAGACTCTAAGGCCATGTCCACTGCAGCAGCAGAGTTCCATTGATTTTAATGGGATTCTGCTGCAATGTGCACACGGCAGAATTTCCGCAGCAGATGTTTCTGGTCCGCAGAAGGAATAGACATGTTTATGAGACAACACATTTCTGAGTGGTCCTAGCGCCAGCATGTTCTGTGGAATGTCTGTACGGAAATTTTACATGCGGAAGTTCCAATGTGTGAACATAGTCTAAGCAGCTGTTTAGTGCATGTCAGCGCACATTACTGACATAAAACAGCTAAAATAAGCTAAAAGGGGGGGAGGGGAGGGGGAATCAAGAACATTTACAAATTCTCTAAGATACTATATTTAAAGGAGCAGACTTATAGTAAAAAAATGTATGCCCTTTCCACAGGGGAAACGTTTTAGATTGCTGGGGGGGGGGGGGGGGGGGGTTGACCGATGCGATCCCCGTGATCTCCTCTATGGGGCCCCGACTCTCCCTGGGAGCGCTGCGTCCCATATCGTCCCATATCTCTATGAGAGAGCAGAAGATAGAGGAATGGCTCTCCCATAGAGATATATGCTTCCTGCAGAGGTTGTGATGCACCACTCCCAGGAGAGCCAAAGCCCTGCACAGGAGATCCCGGAGGGGGGGGGGGGGGGGATCTCCTGTGCAATCTAAAACTTATCCCCAGGAAATCTCTCCTTTAAGGGGTGCTCAACTGCCAGCTATAATGTTAGAGGGACCCAGAAGGCAAGTGAAAATTAGGCATTACACCAGTATTTCCCAAACAGGTTGCCTCCAGCTGTTGCAAAGCTACAACTCCCAGCATGCTGGGAGTTGTATTTTGCAACAGCTAGAGGCACCCTGGTTGGGAAACACTGCATTACACAGTTCCACTGGAATCAATAGTTCTAATGTGGGTAAGGGCAGGAAATGTTAAACTTGCCCCTTAAAGGGGTTTCCAGGCAATTCTATGGTTGGGTCTCTATTATTTGTTTTGCGCTTCTGGGTTTGCAGGCATTTTATATTGATGGCCTGGACCCCTATACATCAGCTGGCTAGCAGCATATATACAATGAAGAGAGTACAAGCCCTGGTTCTGTTCATTGTGTAGTGGTGGCACTGAGTTACTGCAGCTTAGTAACCTGACATCACCTCTACACAATGAACAGAGGCATCTGCTTCCATGTGTATGGTGTATAAGTCAGGCAGGAGTATTGGGTGTCAGTACCTTGCTGATCAGACACTGATGGCCCCCTTATAGGAGTACTCCAGAAGGCAATTTTTTTAAACTGCCCTTGAAAAAAATTTCCACCAGCCACTCTTCCAGTGCCTCTGGTATTTGGCTCCCAGCCTCTGCTGCGGTCTTTGTTCTGCTTCTTGTGGTTGACTCATCACCCTGCGGTTTAGATAATTGTTGTGATATCCCATGTGATCTGCAGTGTGACGTATTGGGCCCGGGCTTCCATCTTCCTCCTGGTGCCAGGGATCAATAAGCCACACTGCCGCTCAGCCAATCACTGGCTGTGGGGGGACATTACTGTGGGTGGCTGAGCCCAGAGCCGGAATGGGAACAAATATAGGCTCGAGCATTTTAGACTGAGCAGCCCACTTTAGTCAGGGGTGTGGCTACATGAGGGCGGGACCAGAAAGGGGGAGGGACCAAATGGTAGTCATTGTTGGATATAGTGGGGTGTATAATGCCGGCGGTGGATGGTGGAACACACTTCAACAGCACAGCGTAGCGTGTATACACAGTGACTCCTCACGTAGAATAGTCAGTACAGCTCTGGAGTATAATACAGGATACAACTCAGGATAAGTACAGGATAAGTAATGTATGTACACATTGATTTCACCAGCAGAATAGTGAGTAGAGCTCTGGAGTATAATACAGGATATAACTCAGGACCAGTACAGGATAAGTAATGTAATGCATTTAGGTCATAATGGTGATTAGTTGCAGTTTTGCAGCAGCTGAAAAACCGCAGTAGTCGCATGGTCCGGCCTGTGAAGTGTTGTCAGTGTATAGCAGCAGTGTCCTGAGCTTTAACCTATTCTACAACAAAGATACATTTGACATAGATAAATATGTAATAGAGGAGGCAGACACAATTGTCATACCTCCAAATCTGAAACACTGGCCGGCAGCGGATGGTGGTACACACTTCAACAGCACAGCATAGCGTATATACACAGTGACTCCTCACGCAGAATAGTCAGTACAGCTCTGGAGTATAATACAGGATATAACTCAGGATTAGTACAGGATAAGTAATATAATGTATGTACACAGTGACTTCACCAGCAGAATAGTGAGTACAGCTCTGGAGCATAATACAGGATATAACTCTGGATCAGTACAGGATAAGTAATATAATGTATGTACACAGTGACTTCACCAGCAGAATAGTGAGTACAGCTCTGGAGTATAATACAGGATATAACTCAGGATAAGTAATGTAATGTATGTACACAGTGACCTGACTAAGATGGAGAGGGGAGAGGGATAATGGAAAAGGGGATCAGAGGGAGGGGGGATAATGGCACAAGGGGATTAACATGGAGGGGGGTGATTAATCCCCTTGTGCCATTATCCCCCCTCCCTCTGATCCCCTTTTCCATTATCCCTCTCTCCCCTCCTTCTAAATGCCTTGTGCTTTATTTCTCCCCATCCCCCCTACGCCACTGATCCCTTTTTCCATTATCCCTCTCTCCCCTCCTTCTAAATGCCTTGTGCTTTATTTCTCCCCATCCCCCCTACGCCATTATCCCTATCCTCCCTCCATCTTAATCATTAAGATGGAGGGGGAGAGGGATAATGGTGGAGGGGGAGTGAGGAGAAATAAAGCACAAGGCATTAAGAAGGAGGGGAGAGAGGGATAACGGAAAAGGGGATCAGAGGGAGGGGGATAATGGCACAAGGGGATTAATCACCGCCCCTCCATATTAATTCCCTTGTGCCATTATCCCCCCTTCCTCTGATCCCCTTTTCCATTATCCCTCTTCCCCTCCATCTTAATGCATTGTGCTTTATTTCTCCCCATCCCCCCACCACCATGATCCCTCTCCCCCCTCCATCTTAATGCCTCGTGCTCAACCCCCCCTTCATAGTCCTTACCTCCTCCATGCCTTGTGTTAACCCCCCCCCCATCTTAATGCCCTCCCTCCATCTATGCACTTATTTTTAACTTTAAAACTTTTTTTTACTTTACCAGGGTCCGGGCCTCCTATGGTCCTGTTGCCTGCTCCTTCATGCAACGCTCAGCGGGGCACCTCCGCACAACGTCAGGGGTGGTCACACGTCTCCCCCGGAATGACGCAGCTCACTTACAGTAGCAGCGGCCACAGCTCAAGCCGCACTACTGTACAGTGAGCTGTAGCGGGGATTAAGACACGTGCCTGTGCGGCACCTGACGCAACACGTGTCTCCACTGCTCTTAAAGCGGCACCGCCGGCCACTGTTCTGTGCGGCAGGCCGGCACACAAAGGGTCCTGACCCCGTCTGTCAGTGTGTTAGTACTGCCAGCCGTTACCCTCAAAGCAGCGGCCGTGGCTGGCTACTAGTTCTGCCACAGAGCTGCAGATTCAGGGCAGTTGGACAGCCCGGCCCACCGGGCAAGTGCCTGGTCTGCCGATGGCCAGTCTGGGCCTGATTGAGCTGCAGTGTGATGAGTCCGGGAGCAGGATACCAGAGAAACCAGGAGAGCTGCTGGAGGTAAATCTAGTTCTTTTTTTTTTTTTCTGCTAGTATTCTGGGTAGGTAAAAAAAGAAAAATATGCATCTTGGAATACTCCTTTAAGGTTAGGCTAACAGGAAGAGATGCTAGCATCAGCGTGTGTCCAGAAAGAGTCTGATGCTGAAATGACACAGCGTTGAAATGCTGGAATGCTACACCACAAGGTTGAAAGGTGGGTGAAAGATCAGTTTATAGTAAATACTGGTTTGATGCTAAGGGACTGAGTGCAGATGGTCCTCATATGATGTCTGGAAAACCTGCAATTGGCCAATGTATTTGTAAGGCCTGGGCTTGTCCATTGGTAATGTAAAGTCCATTGTGAGGGAGGCAAAGGGGCTGGAGACCAGTGTCATAGACAAGAAGACCGTGGATACATCTTAAACTAGGTCAACTAGACTGCTTTCGAGGAATCCATAGCTTATAGCTGCCAACATGATATGATCTAGAGATGAGACTGGGAGATGCAGAGTTAGATGCCATATCTAGCATCTAGATGGAGATTGGCTGCCCTGAGGCCTGAATAAGGCCTGGATGATCCAGTCCAGTAATGTAGTGTGCTAGAGGGTTCAGCTAAGGCAAGGTTCTCAGAAATAGGGCTTGTTGTAGAAGAGAACAACTTCCTTTATATTGTGAGTTCTTATTCCATGTTGCTACCGTTCTCTTGTCTGTGTGGAAACAACATTGACCTGTCCGAAGTGATAGTTCTAGAAGATTCCCTTACCACCTAGAATGTGTTGTAACTGCCAAGATTCTGTGCCCACTATAATTGAAGTAACTGAAGTAAAAAAAGTAGTCTTCTTCTTCCTAGGCATGGTATGTGACTGTATTTAAAGGAGAATTCACAACTACAATATTGTAAAACACATGAATGCTTTGTCCTCTAGAGCAAGAATGCTTCTTGGTAGCCTTTGTCTACTCTAAATGATAACTACAGGGGTAACCATGGAGACACACAGGTCTGCATGGGAACTGCAGACTCATATAGGCCCTCTCTGACCCACGTGCCTCTTATCCTCATTGTGTTATACTAAGAAAAACTGCAATTTTACCATTTGTTCTTTTCGGCCAAGTCCCAGCTTTGAACTGAGTTGATCTGGCACTTAAAAGCTCCACATCGTCTGTTTTCTTTTATGTGTACAATATTTTGTACAAGGGGACATTTTATGACTAATAATTTCATTATAGATGTCTAGATGAACCGGTTACAAAAAGTGCAAGCTGCGTATCAGTTATATCTGCCAGTTTGATAGAGTTCTACCACTTCATACAGTACACGTCTCAGTCATCAAGATGTTACCTTATCTATATTCATAAATATATTTTATCAGCTCCTGAGCCCCAATGTAAAAAAGAGTGCTCCCTAACTATTACATGTAATTTACAGTATTGATCTCTTTATATGGGACGTGGGACCTTTTAGCCCTCCTTAGACTCCTAGACCTCGGTCTGATATTAAGATTTACACCGTCTATACTCATGTTCCATCATGTGTTTGGGTGTTAAAATAATAACTTCTAGCAGATACATAGCTACACTTTTCTTCACCTGGAGCCAAGGTTATGTTTACTGTCCCAATGTTTTATTTCAATATGCTAACTAGGGCAGAGTGGCTTGTTGTAGCCTACACTGGCACCCTGTGCTAGAGCATATGCACTAGCAGCAAGTCCCTGGCTTGGTCTCCATATCACTCCAGATCTTAGTAATTATAGTAATAACCATTCATCAATAAGCTCTTTAATTTGCATTTAATTGAATCTTGATATTTTGATTGCTTTATGAGCATCATCTAGCATGGGTCCTACCTTATGAAGAACACTCTTGGGCACTGCCTCATTTACTGACCTTTCAGACTTTCCCTTGGAGGTTGTATACATACTGGCTAGTGTTGCTCGCGAATATTCGCAATGCGAATTTTATTCGCGAATATCGCATATTCGCGAATTCGCGAATGTTCGCGAATATAGCACTATATATTAGTAATTACGAATATTCGTTTTTATTTATTTTTTTCGTTTTTTTTTTTTCGTTTTTTTTTATCACAGTACACATCACAGTGATCATCCCTCTCTGCTTCCACCTTGTGTGGAGTAATGAAGGCTCTAATACTACTGTGTGAGACTGGCGTGCAAATTTTCGCATATGCGAAAATGTGCATATGCTAATTTTATATATGCTAATTTTCGCATATGCTAATTTGCGCATACGCAAATTTTTGTATATGCGAAAATAAATGTGAATATTACGAATATGCGAATTTAGCGAATATATGATGAATATTCTTCCATATATTCGCGAATATTCGCGAATTTGAATATGGCCTATGCCGCTCAACACTAATACTGGCATGCTTGGTGATGTAGGATCCCTATGCACTTATCATACACTAAGTTTTAGCCAGAGCTCTTTATTTGACATACAGTTGGCTAAACCAGTCACATGAAAATGGGAAATAGACAGTTTGTTTGCCCCATGGGTGGTTTAAATCTACAAAACTCTTCTTTTTCTGTTAGCTGACACAAGAGATAGGGATAAACCCAAAGGCCTGGCAGCCCCTACTTCCTTCATGAATGGGGTGTGAGGATCAAATAAGGTACATTCTATACTATGTTGTGGCAGACATAACTAGCATTCATGATTGGATAGCATTTTAAATAGCTCTTCTTATAGCAAAAATATTTTTGAAATAAAGATTCACTTAAGATTGTGAGTTTCTATGGATAAAGGTAAACATGTGTGGTTTACATGGATATGGGGGAAGCAGCAGGTGGCAGAGAATAGAGAAAGTTCCATTATATCGATATAGAAGTTTACATACAGCTAAAAGGCATTTCAAAGAATGATGATCAGAGTGCTCACCATACGGGTACAGTGGAGCTTTATTCCATGATGGCTACAATGGTAAGCAACATCAAAGAGTACAGCGCTACACAGGCAGGAACGTCTCATCAGGCCCACCCAGTAAAGACGGTCTTGCATGTGTGTCTCAGCACCCTATAATGTTGCTTACCGTTGTAGCCATCATGAAATAAAGCTCTACTCTGCCTGTATGGTGAGTGCTCCAATCATCTTTCTTTTAAATGCTTTGTACATGAACTCTTTTTGGTTGTTTGGCCTCTTCCACTTTATATCTAGCCTGAACAGCAGTGTAGACTGTGCCCGGTTTCACCTTGTCTTTCAGTGATAAAGCTAAAAGGTTCTAAAAATGTTGCATAGGTATGAACATTTAGCAATTACTTAGTTCTTTTATGCCTGGTAAGGATGAACATACCCTAAAGATTACATCTTCAGTTGCCACAGGGCACAAGAAAAAGAAGACCTCTACTTATATCGACCTATCTCTTCAATTTCTCCATGTTAGCCAACAAGGGAAATAGGAACAGACCCTTAAATTTTACAATGGATAAGGGGACAAGCAAGGTACGAAGTGATTAAAATTGCTCTTCCTTTGAAAAACTCCCTGTAACTTGTGAGCTTCTATGGACAAAGGCAAAACCATTACTTTCACTCTATTTTGATGGAAAGCTATGTGGGCCACAAAGATTTGAGGTGAATTGTAGGTAGCAGAGCACAGAGAGTGTTATTTTCTCCTCTATATAGAACTTCATTGCTCCTTTTTGTGTGAATGAAAGCAGTCGATCAACTGAATCAGCAGAAGATTTTATCAAAGCTGTTAATAGTATTGTAATGAATTCGGAGATGAAGCGGAAGAAATCAATGCGGAGGAAGTATGTGGATTAGAGCTTTAAAAGCTGTCTGTTGGAGTATGACTGAGAATATACGTTCCTGTGATGCACATACATAGCACAAGCAGAGAATACGGCCTTTGCTGAAGATTGGTAGGATGTGAAAAGTGCTTATTTATGGACAAAGCTTTTACTTTCTACAGAATGGGAAGAGAGGGAGAATGAGGGTGAGAGAGGGCTCACATTACCGTCCAGTAACTCCTGATTTATAGTGTTCTTATGGTTTTAATTAGACTTTGTTTAATTTGTGCTGGATACTAAAATGCTCTAAAAACATCAACTAGATAATGAAACTTTTCTATAGCTGTGTTATTTCATCCTTGGTGTGGGTAAACATACCACAGAGGAAGCTTTTTCAGCTGTTCTGGAGCAATGGACATGGGGGGGGTGATTTGAATTTTTAATAACAGGTTCCCTACTTGGCATGATGGACACCCACAGGGTAGCATGTTGCGGAAATTTATATCTGCTGTAGTAATCAAATATACCTATTGTCAAGTAAGGGTAAAGCTCAAAAGAAGTTTTTACCATGTGAAATTACAGTTTTTAATAGGCACTAAGCAGTGGGAAGGTTTGCTGGGAGATGTTGTTCCACCTACCATTACTGCAGAACTTGAAGAACTGTAGCAGCTACAATTTTCTTTCCTCCATAAATATGCAAAATTATAAGAGCACCAATATTGTGTCTTGGGTGTGCCTAAAAAAATTACTTTTAATGTAGACTATTTAAAATATTACATAACTTTTAAAGGAAATCTGTCATCAGAATAACACGCACTAAACCTGTTACACAGGCTTGTAGTGCGGGTGATCCTGATTAAAACGCTCCTTAACTGGTCAAAAATGGTTCAGCGCTTCTTAAGATATCTATATTTTTAGTTTTCTGTTATTCCCTGGCTTGGCACTCACTGGGAGGTGTTATCATCTGGGACTCGGCCACACGTCATTCTAGCTGGGCGGAGCTGCCGCCCGGCTCATAAATTTTCATGAACTTATCCTCCTGGTCTAATTCTTCTTTCTCGGTCTGGTGTGGAGGGCCGCGCATGCGCCGCGTTCCGTACACCCGGAAGCGGCGTTCTCCCCCCGGCTTCACTCAAGCTGCGGCCCTATACAAGTAAGAAGACGGGCTGCATGAGTGAAAAGCCAGGGGTGGGAGGAAGGGAGGGACGGAGGGTGTATTTATTCACAAACAGACCGAGAAAGAAGAATTAGACCAGGAGGATAAGTTCATGAATATTCATGAGCCGGGTGGCAGAATGACGTGTGGCCGAGTCCCAGATGATAACACCTCCCACTGAGTCCCAAGCCAGGGAATAACAGAAAACTAAAAATATAGATATCTTAAGAAGCGCTGAACCATTTTTAACCAGGTAAGGAGCGTTTTAATCAGGATCACCCGCACTACAAGCCTGTGTAACAGGTTTAGTGCGGGTGATTCTGATGACAGATTTCCTTTAAGTGTACTTGTGTTAACAATCACCACAAATAACCAGGGATGTCATTGGTGCATATAAAGGAGGCCCAGGTGGGCTCTGCTTGGCCTTGCCAGCCCAACTTAGACTCACATGCATCAACTACTCCCACCAATTAGAGCCGCCCACACGTTTCTGCCAATAATTTTAATGGCGTCATCAGGGAGGTTCACAGATTGGTTTATATAGACATCACAAGATAAATGTAAAATGTATAATATCACAAATATCACTATTGAGTTCCATATATTAGGCAACAGAAATATTCAGGTCTCTCCCTAAGTTCCCGTAAGGAAAAAGATAGGGCCATGTACGATGCCTGTGAAATAAATGTAACTGTCCCTAGAGAACTCCAGTGTGTCCAGGATAACCGGTCTGGTCCACTCACGGTTTCCTGCTCCGGACGGGTCTCACACAACCTGCTGTAGTGCAGGGAGCTGCTAACTCGTAGCTCTGCTCGCTCGGTGAAGCGAGGTGCCTATTGTCAAGTAAGGGTAAAGCTCAAAAGAAGTTTTTACTATGTGAAATTACAGTTTTTAATAGGCCCTAAGCAGTGGGAAGGTTTGGTGGGAGATGTTGTTCCACCTATCATTACTGCAGAACTTGAAGAACTGTAGTAACTACAATTTTCTTTTCCCCATAAATATGACCATGCTGCTTGCTAATAGTAAAAAAAAAAAAGCCTGTACTTATCTCCCACACTCCCCCTCAGTTTCTGTTATCACAGTGTTCAGTCTCTGCAGTGCTTCACTTCCCATTGCTATGGGTAACACATCACATTGCCATTTAGCCACTCACTGGCTGAGGCGGGACACCACTGTACCATGTGGTTGGCTTAGCAGCAATGTGGTGTGTCTGCCAAAACATCGGGAAGTAAAGTGTGGCAGAGATGGAAGCACAGAAGGTAATTACAGGCTTTTTACTTTTAGCAGGCAGCCTGTTAAATAAAAAAATTTAAAAAAATTGCCAGACAACCTCTTTAAGGTGTCCATAAACAATATGTAACTTTTGGCTTATTCCACCAAATGTGAAGGGACCAATTGACTATATATTGTGTCAGGTGTCACAGGACTCTCCCCAGCAGGTAATAGGAAAAAGAATAGCTGGGCAAATTAGATTTCAGCCTGTCCAATCCTTTGTCCCTCCAAGGCATAAACCACTGTCACTGAAAAAAAAAGCATCTTTATGGTTTTCATGCAATTAAGACATTTCTGATATAAGACATGACATTAGACATTTCAGTTCCACGTGACATGACCATTGGTTCTCCTGGAGTGTTAGTAAAAGGTAAGCTACTTAAAGCCGGGTGTTCTGGTAGGACAACCACTTTTTAACAGAGATTGCAAGCCATTTCTAAATGCATTCATCAAACCAATGGGCTATGATAGAACAACTGACAGATGTTTTTTGTTTTTTTTCTCAAATTTTATTTACACATTGTTACACTTTGTGTTATCTTCTAGATCTGGATGACCAACATGAAGGCCACCATCACTGTACCCATTATGGTTGTCAGCTCCTCTGGCTAACGTTTCTGTTGCTGCAAAACTAGGCACCAGGATGTATATAGGGGGCCACACAGCAGGGAACATCACATGTGCTGCAAATGGTGTTTGTGTTCCATACAACATTCTATAATGTCGATATTGGGGGGAGATTTATCAAAACCTGTCTAGAGGAAAAGTTGCCCAGTTACCCATAGCAACCAATCAGATCGCTTCTTTAATTCTTCACAGGCCTTGTTAAAAATGAAAGAAGCAATCTGGTTGCTCTGGGCAACTGCACTGCTCTTCCTCTACACAGGTTTTTATTAATCTCCTCCATTCTTCCCAATAAATCCTTTCTTAAAACATCTTACATGCTAAATGAATAATACTTTGCATGTTGTAGTTTTATTTCCACCAAAAAAACTAATTTCCACCAATGCAAATAATCCTGGGGGATTAATATGTACTCTTGGTATACCGGCAGGAAAAATATATGGTAAACCCCCATCTCATTAACATAAACAGATACAATTATCTATAACACACTCTTATCACTAGATAATGCAATCCTTTGTTTGTTTCTATTAAAAGACGACCCGTTTAGCAAGTTTTACATTAGGAGTTATATGTTTAGGTTGGGAGTGGGACATTAAGAAAATCAGTATAGAAAATCTATGTTCATCAAAATATGAGCACGGGTCAAATCAGTTGTCTATTTCAGCTATTTCTATTTCTATTGCCACACTCTTTGAGTGATATTTTGCCCTAAGGCTGGGTTCACACTGCCTTTTCTTTTTATGTTTCATTTACACTTTTTTATACCCTGCAAAACATATAAAAGGCTGTGAAAATAGATTCGGCTGTATGGCGTAAACTATATAAAAAAAAATAGGATGCAATGTACATGGTTTTTTAAATATTTTTGATGGACACAATAGTGCAGACTACTATGCTATAGTATAAGCAAAATAATAAAATAATGATGCAGAAACCAGTGAAGCGTAGGCAAATGGAAATATTGTTTGCTGAGGTTACACCATAGAACATCAATATTTACATTTATCAATGATCTTGATGATCGGTGCTCCTTTAATAAGCCTTTACATGGCTCAATCAATTCGGAATGCAAAAACCTTTGCAAGATAATTAATGCATCCTGCCTACACATCACTGATGTAGGCAGTAGGGGTACTTCTCTGGAAACCTTTATTTATTTATTTATTTATTTTTAAATCAACTGGTGCCAGAAAGTTAGACAGATTTGTAAATTACTTATATTTAAAAATCTTAATCCTTCCAGTACTTATCACCTGTTATATGCTCCTCAGGAAGTTCTTTACTTTTTTAATTTCCTTTCTCTCTGACCACAGTGCTTGCTGCTTACACCTGTCCATTTTAGGAACTGTCCAGTGTAGGAGCAAATCCCCATAGCAAACCTATCCTGCTCTGGACAATTCCTGACATGGTGAGTGGTGTCAGCAGCGAGCACTGTGGTTAGACAGAAAGGAAATTCAAAAGGAAAAGAACTTCCTCTGTAGTATACAGCAACTGATAAGTACTGGAAGGATTAAGATTTTTAAATAGAAGTAATTTACAAATCTGTTTAACTTTCTGGCATCAGTTAATTTAAAAAAAAAAATGTTTTCCAGCGGAGTACCCCTTTAAGGAGGATTTTATTGGCCACACAAAAGATGTGATCACTGATGCTGATTGCTGGGCCTTTTAGGGTACTTTTACATGCAGTGCTATCGGCTGCAACTAGCACTGCAATATTCATTTCTGGCTGGCCCTGGAGTTGTCACTTGTACAAATGTATCCCTCAATTATTGGTAAATATCCAGCATTAGCAATGGCCACCAGTGCTGGTTACTCCCTGATAATTACAGGCTGCATCTGGACTTGCCACACTAGCCACGGCTGCTAACATTGAGTGTTTAGAACATCCTATGGGGATCTATAATGAACCATAGCTATCCCATTAACCAACAATCCTAATGGCTTTAAGCTTTAAATATGGGTGAAAGCTAAAAGTAAATTTATAGCCAACACCCTGTGGGGCGACAGAGACTTGGCTTCCTGCTAAGGAGGACTAAACAGATAGAGAGATGTAAAGTTCCCTGTTAGACCAAAGACATCACATACAAATTACAAATGTAGTGTGCGGATGTAGCAAACCTAATTTTGATGTTTAAGTCTTTGATTCTGCTCAGTGATGACTTTCTGAGTTTCTGTCATGCGGAAGATTTGCCTGGAGTGCTATGGAAATCTGAAGATATAATATTGTGATATTACAACATCAAGGTCTGACGGAGGGTCAGCTGGGGTTGGATTGATGCTCTTGCATCCGGCAGCCCATTGGCATTACATACAGTAAATGTAACTTACTTTTTCTACTTTTTTTTTTTTTTGGTTGAGGCCTTGAGCATCTAAAATTGTCACCAATTCTCTTTGAAAGCCTAAAATTTCCAGAATGCTGAACTTTTTAATGAGAACTCGGAGGCGCTTCCTTGCACTAATGAAGGCAAGCATTTCATTGGTTGTGTCAGATCTTCCATTAAAATAATCCTCCAGGCTTGTACTTCTTAAATATATGACACTCTCACTGCACTGTAACTTATATGTCTGTAAACTGCCTGTTAACCTCACCAATTTCATTGCCCTGACACCTAGAGGGCATAATGTAATCAAAAACTCTTCTCACTGCTTTGACACACAATGAGCTTTTAACTGCTGGGGATAAGAAGTGTAGCAGCATTTGATCATTATTGTATAATACACGTTCTGTATAGATATTAGTTGCCTTTGATTTGTGGAAATGTTGATGATTGATAGAAAGATTTGGAAGCTTTATAGATGTAGCAGAGCTGAATTTGTCTTTTTAAGACTTCATTGCACACTGGATAGCTCATTGAGTTAAAGTATTGGGTATACCTGCAGATGGATCTAAAATCAAAGAACATACATTATTCCATTATGAGGAGTTGGACAAATGACCAACATGATTTTTAAAATTATAGCTTCACTAAACCAAGTAGGTAAATACTTAATTTACCCTAACTCCCCAATTCAGTTTTGGAAATACCTTTTGGAAATGCAAGCATTCAGTTCCTCTGTATAGACTCCTAATCCCTATCGGTACTCTTCTGTCATGTGACCAGACCTGGTGCCTGTATTTTACATCACAAATAGAGAAACACAGCCGCACATCCACCATTTGTATTTTTGATTTACTTGCTTCTCAGCATAATTTAAAAAACTAACAGGTTGTTAGTATACATTTTGATCAAAAAGTACAAGCCCACTCGCCACGTCAAGGCCACCTAGTCAGAGTGGGTCCCTAACCTAACATTGGCGTAGTGCCGGGTGGCGACCACTGCCTGACACGATGCTCACAGTGGGAGTGACCCAGTGGGAGTGAACACCTACCGTGTGCCCCCTACCAGAGGGCTGGAAGAATATAAGGAGGAACCCCTATGCAGTCTCCTGCATAGATCAAAATACAAATGGTGGATCTGCGGCTATGTTTCTCTATTTGTGCTATATTTTACATACTTGTGACACTCATCGCTGTGCAAGAAAATGACTGTAGTATCAGATAATTTCTGAATCAAAATGAAGAAATGCTCTTGCAGGAAAAAGGATGACTGCCATAACCCAGCTGCCGGGTGAGATGTGACATGGAACAGGCATTGCCACCTCTCTTTTGAGGTGTAGATTAAGGTCATACAAGGTGTCGGGTGCAGTAATTACCCATTATCCAGGGGTCTGTAAGGCCGTGCTCTGTACTAAAGATGTGGAACAGATTGTCACATATATCACATTACTAGCCACGCTTTTATCATTTTGTACATCTTCACTGCAAGATTCTTTTTAAACAGGAATAGAACACATCAGTTCTGTTTTCTTCTATTATACACTAATGTAGTATAGCTATAGGAATGAAGGCAAAACAACTTTATTTTATCCCAGGGCTCATCAAATACAATTGAATGATAAATTAAGCCCTACTATTTCTCCAGATGCAACACAAACATATCTATCTATTAACATGTCTGTCTGTCCATCAATCATCTGTCTATTTTTCTATCTATCTATCTATCTATCTATCTATCTGTCTGTCTGTCTGTATGTCTATCTATATCTATCTATCTATCTATCTATCTATCTATCTATATATATATATATATATATATATATCCCTCTATCTATCTATCTGTTTGTTTGTTTGTTTGTTTATCTGTTTGTCTATCTATTTATCTGTCTGTCTATCTATCTATCCCTCTATCTATGTTTGTTTGTCTGTTTGTCTATCTATCTATCTGTCCATCTATCTATCTATCAACATATTTATCTATCTCTCATGTCTATCTGTCTATCAATCTATCTAATCTATCTATCTATCTACATATCTGTCTACATCTATCTATCTATCTATCTATCTATCTGTCTGTCTGTCTGTCTGTCTATCTATTTATCTATCTGTCTAACTATCTCTCTCTATATTTGTCTATCTATCTATCCATCTAACTATCTATCTACATATCTGTCTACATACATATTTCTCTATCTATCTATGCATCTATCTGTCTGTCTGTCTATCTATCCATCTATCTATCTATCTATCTATCTATTTGTCTATCTATCTACCTGTCTGTCTACCTACATTTTATCTGTCTATCTGTCTGTCTATCTATCTATCTATCTATCTATCTATCCATCCATCCATTCATTTTACAGTATATCTACAGTATCTATTTTAAAAGCTGGTTAAAGGGATTTGTCCACCAAGAAAATACCAACATTTTTGGATTGTTCCTGGCCACAATTACACTTTTTGAAAAATAGAAGTAGTTAAACTCTTTGCTAAATGTTACATTTCTTATTTATTAATGGGTTTTGTTTTTTATTTAATTGAAAAATACTAATTTTAGACAGGGAAGGGAAGGGATTTTTTCCCTCCCAAACAAGGTGTCGGAAATTCAATATAAAAAATACAGAGTTTTGTAAAGGGTCCTAAAGTGTGATCAATCATATGTACATTCTCTTTCAGAATGTATTGGCTGCTAAATAAAGAAGTCATTTCTACCAGGAGCCATTTCTTAACTAAATACTCGTATCTCCTCCAGTTTGTTTAGGGGGTCTGACAGGTATCTGTATATAATTTGAGGTCAGACTCAAGGTTTCCATTTATGTGTGTTTGTGTTGGGGAGTATGGAATCTGTATTAATTTATTTTGGGGTCTGGGATTTATTGAGGGAGTCTGATGCATGGATGAATGGGTTTAGTCTAGGGCCTTTATTTTATAGTCTGCTCTAGAGTCTGTATTTCTTTACGAAGTCCTGTGTTCATTTGTAGGGTCTACTTTCATTGTTTGTTTTCTTTAGGTTAAATACTTTAACTTAGGGGCCCTACTACAGTTTTTGAAATGTACTATAAACTTCCACTCTCATATAAACTCTGTGAGTCTGCAGATCGTTCTCTTAGACTAAACAGTTTTAGGAGAGGTCATGGTTGGGTGAGCAGGATTCCTGTGCTCAAGTAGGTGGTCTCCACAAAGATGAGCCTGGGAGCCTAATTCTGCTGTCATCTCCTTTCTCTTGAAATTACCAAGAGCCCCTGAATGAAAGGTAGGACTGATAGCGTTATCTCATCCACCTACACAGTCCTCATCCTGCACCATGTCAACTGGTGGCTCTAGATTCTCTGTGACACTTTTCTTTGAGAGAATCCTCCATCTGCCGAGTTTTGCTGCTTTTTATAGAAACCCTTTTCAAATTGAATTTAAAAACTGCCGAGCGAGACTCTGCCTCTTAGTCTGTGACCACTTGACTGCACTTTCAGCTGCAGGAGAAAAATGTGCATGTATATAAATTCAGACAGGAAGACTGGATGCTGTGTGTGGGCCTGTCAGTCCTTAGGCCTTGGGTGACTTCATGTAGAAGTTACTGTAGTGCCTGCTGTCAGCTAATGCATTTCAATTTCAGGTAACTGTTTGATGTGTTTGGGCTAGGCATTGACTAAGTACTGTAGTTTAGCTTCACTTAAAGGGGGGCCACTATTTTTTTGGTATGCCCCTGTTTTAGAGTGTAAGTGCATGATAGAGATAGGGAAGTTAGCTGCATGGGAATGTAGACTTATACAGGGACATGCATTAGTATTAATCATTTTGCAATATTTATTTAATTTGTGCAGAGGTGAGCTTCATTCTTTCAGGCAATCTACTTAGATAGAATGTTTCTCTATGAAAGTACATGTTAGACATTAGCAAAAATCTAAATGAGCCACTTGTTTGCTCATAATTTGCATCCATTGGCTCATTGAGCAAAAGGGCCAGGTGCTAAATACTAATCTTTGTATTACCAAAGGGTAATTTTAGGGCATTCTAAAGGAAGCATCGACTTTGCCATGGAGGAGAATGCTTCTTTTCACATTAGTATAAAAGCTTCCACAGGGTTGTCCTACACTCTTTTGGCTGGCATAGCGAAGAAGGGGCAGCAGAGAAGGTGATGGTGTTATTAAATCCTTCAGAGCATACCCTATGAGATATCTGACCTGATGGTGTTTTAGGTGCCCTTAATAGTGCAAAAAAAAAAAACAGGCACTTGTCTAACACTTGAAGGCACAACTTTAGTATTGGTTCACAAATTGTTCCATGAGTAGAGGCATATGGGAAGATTTAAAAACCTGTGTAGAAGAAGTGTATTTCCAGTAAAACACTACAATTTGCCTATGAGATGAGTCCCTTCATCTTTTTATAATACTGCTGTGTCTCTGTAGTGGGCGCGTCATGTACAGCTTCACAATGAGCAAGGGCCAAGCCGAACAACCATAGGCCCAGCAGCAATGATAGCAAGCTTTCCGTACAGTACCCGGGCTATAGAAAAATCAGTGAACTTAGAATTGTTTTCTTCCTGCTTTTAGTATTTTCTATAATTAGTTTGGCCTTTCTATAGAGTTCATCGCGTCTCGAAAGTGACACAGAAACATTGGAAGCGACATTTTATTCTGCAAAACTTTGAGATAAAAACATTGCGGGTAAAAATGTTCGTGTTTCAACTTCTCATTTACTGTCATGCTCCCTTTGGATTTACATGTTCTAAATCCGAGCATAAAGGACTCAAGTCCCAAGAGTTTGACACTTAGAAAGGATGTGGAACAGGCGAAAGTGTTCACTTCGTCATTTATTTTCACACCATATTTATTGCAAGGAGGTATTGACTGCCCTCATCTCCTTGTAAAATAGAGCTGGCATTAAATTTTAGCAAAAGATCTTCCTGTGTTAATGTTCACAGTTCCAAAACGGAACTCTCTCTACTATACACTCTATCTATCTGTCTATCTATCTATCTTTTGACCCAAACTGAAATTTATCTACTGAACAAACTATCTATCTTTCTATCTATCCAACTATCTATCTATCTATCCTCTGTTTATCTCTAGACCATGTATTGGGTACAATATCTTTAAAATGAGAATTACCCTGAATAGACCATGTACTCTAAGATCTCTATTTCAAAGACTGACATAAAGTAATATGTCTTTAATTTTTTTTCTACTATTTTAGCTTTGATCCCTGCCAGTAATTTCTAGAGCCTTGGGATAATGGATTAATGAGCAGTAATAAATTTGAGTCGTCCATTAGTACCTCATGGACATGTTACCAATATGTTTCCATTTCAGTCTTGAAACCACTTTAGCATCTTATGCCTATGCAATGTTATATCCACAGGGAAGAGGGTTAATAATACAAAAATGTACAGCAAGTAATGGAAAACCACTAGGACCACAGTGATCTGGATGATGAGCATCCGCATATTGATCAAATTCCAATGTATTACTTTAATGGGTATTTTTCAGATAACCCACAGAGTAGTTATCTGTCAATAGCATTGCCCATATATAGTTCAGGATTTTGGAGTCAGCAATGGAATTATCAACTGTAACACATATTAAACAGAGCTGGGCTAAGAGTTTTCTGGGCCTACAGGCAGTAATGGTCATGGGCTCCTTTCTGACCATCATAATACAAATAAACCAGATTAACACCATGCCTCTAAATTGGACTTTGGAGACCACATATTGTAATGCATCAGACTCTGCTCTATGAGACGCTAATGGCCATGAGTCATAAGGCCTTACCTTTATGCCCACATGGTCACCCCTACTGTGTGCCTTTTAAAATACTAAAACTTAGAACCGCCAGAACCACCTAAGGACCTCCTCGTGCATAAGGACTGGCTATGATTATTTCCTTGGCACCAATTAAAACTACAGCCCATAGGATTATTAAAGGGATGGTTTTGCTTAAATTTTTGCCAAATGTAGATAGAACAATCAATGAGAATTTTTTTCTACAAGCATGGGAAAATGGAAGCGCTAAGAGTATCAAATAGACATTTACTTCTTATTGAAAAATTCCTATGTGTGATATGAATTACTTCCACCCCTTTTATCGCTCTAACTGATTAAATACATTGACTCTAGCCAAAAAAAAAATGCCCCTTGGTGCTCAGTATTAGCATTAGGAAACTTTGACCAGATGCAAAGGCATCATAGGCCTAAATGATATGGTAAGAATGTTCTTCACTTTTCATGCCAAGGGTATGGTTGACAGGTTGTGTTCTAGGCATAAACCTGGACCTGGTTCTGAGTGGCTTACTTTAGTTATCATCTCTACTCTGTCAGATTTTTACTATAACAAATAACACAATGTTTGTTTCATCCTTGCGCCCTAAATTGACCTGAGATGAGATGTCAGGTATCTTTTGAGGGTCTTGATAGTGGGTGAGAGCCAGGTGATTTGGGGTAACAAGTCCCAGTGTATTGGGAAAGCACAGAAGAAATCTTGGAGACAGTTGTTACATAGTTACAGAGTCAGTATGGTTGAAAAAAGTAATACGTCCATCAAGTGCAACCAAGAAGTTGAAGGGGAGTATGGTTGTATGAAGTGTGGATGAGGGGAGAGCACAGAGGTCTTAAAGCATCAGAAATTATGTGAGGGATTGTTTTGGGAGATCAGATCACAGATCTATGGAGAGGTTGTGGACGGCTTTGTATGTCATTGTGAACAGTTTACATTGAATTTGTGGGACAGCTAGTAGTCAGTGAAGGGATTGGCACAGGGGAGAGGCAGACGAAAAGTGAGGGGAGAGCAGGCTGGGCAGCAGAGTTAAGGATGGATTGGAGGGGAGAAATAGTGTTTGATGGAAGCCACAGAGTTTCATTATTGAGGCAATGACCATTAATAGAAATATGGGATATTCTTTGAATTGAGTTGAGTGAAGTCGAATTAAAATAATGTACAAAGGCACTGCATATATCTTTTAGTGGTAAGAAACAAATAAGAGGAACAAACAAGAATAGAACAAATCTAAGATCAGTCATCCTCACCAAGCTGAAGTTGATACACTTAGTAGAGTTCTCTAATTTATTTATATATATATATATATATATATATATATATATATATATATATATATATATATCCAAATCTTACACATAGACACAGAGATACATGCAACTTGCACTAAAGGATTGCCAGCATTTTACCTTTTAGGGTCTCTTCATACTTACAGTATCCTGCACATATTTGATCTGCAGGATTTAAAGCTGCAGATTTGAAGCTGTGTTCAGTCATTTAGTTTACATTGAACTCTGCAGCATAAAATCTTCTGCATCAAACCTGCACATGAAAATATGTCCCTTAAAGCCATGTCTATGTAAAAAAAGAAACTGGTTGTTAATAAGATCAATTAAAAAATTAAGTAATAAGAATAGAATTCTAAACCTAAATTCCTATCAGTGATCAGATCCTACAATTGTGTAAATGTCTTGCATTATCCCACACATGGTTTGTTCGTAGTTGTTTTCATGTATTGAATAGGCGTGCATAGAAACAGGCATACAACAGTTACAAAGGTGCCTGAGTTGCAGAAGTATATAGGGGGAGATTTATCAAAACCTGTGCAGAGGAAGAGTGGTGCAGTTGCCCATAGCAACCAATCAGATTGCTTCTTTCATTTTCCACAGGCCTCTTAGAGTCCTGTGGAAAATGAAAGAAGCAATCTGATTGGTTGCTATGGGCAACTGCACCACTCTTCCTCTGCACAGGTTTTGATAAATCTCCCCCATAGACTCTCAAAGCGCAAATGTTTATGTATCATTCACTATTGTTCCAAGCGGTTATGTAGTATAAGAAGGTACCTTTTGAAGAATGCTCCAGTCCAATAACCAAGCAAATGATTTAATGGGAAGGAAAACATTTCCTGGTTATGATGCTGGAGAGAAGGGAAACTCAGCTGCAAGTGTTTTGAGATAAGGCACAAGCCTGCGCCATTACCACGGAGGGAGGAATTGATTAACAGTAGCACACTTCATTAACATTGCTGTTTCTCAATCATAATAATTGGGCCTCTTTTTGAAAACATCGAGTGTAACTGGTTTCATTTCAAGCAAATCAATCTAATGTGCAAAAATTTACATAATTCCCCCTCATTGCATTTATCAGATGGCATACTTTTAAATTACATTGTCTGCATAATCTGTAATCAAAGTGTTAAGAGCACAAAGTATATTCATTTGCTTTGGCTTCTGGTGCGATATTAACATAATATGCTGCATTTTCAATTTTTTATCCTGTGCCCATTATGCCACTTTAATATGACCATTTTGCATGGCATCTAATATACTATGTTTCAACAAACCACCCCAAGCCTCTTATGTTGGTTGTTTACCTGTGATTTGTTTATGTGCTCCAAATTGTGGGCCCGTAATGTCTGCAACCGGGTAATGCGATGGTAAAAAGAGTACTGCAAAAGCCATGTAATTCAGGAATATGAAAGACACAGAATTAAAGGGTTTGGTTGGTTTATGGATAAGGGCATTATACATTCATAGTTGGGATCTTTTTTTCAGGACCCTATTTTTAGCCACAGTTTTTTCTGGAAGACTCAACATTACTCAGCAAGTCCTTTAATTTCAGTGCCCCCCATGCAATGCTTATTTTACTCTGCGGAGAAGCTGCAAAAGAACTGTTCATGTTTTACCAGGTTCCACACCAAATTATAGCTGATTTTTGGGGTACCAAAACAGGGACACCCAACAATCCAGATTGACCACTAGGGACCGTCTAGCAAAAAAAAGGGTTAAATAAAGAATAATATTTACCCCCCCCCCACCCTTACATGTTGTCCTCTTCTGCAAAATTTAATTTGTGTGTGTGTATATATATGTATATGTATATATATATATATATATATATATATATATATATATATATATATTTATTTCTACACATGTATATGCACCACCATCTCACTCTACATGCTACACAAGTGGTCTTCAATCTGTTGCTTTTCAGTGGGCTTAAAACTTTCAAACTGTTCTGGGAACTTTCAAGTAAATGTAATAATTATTCTTTTCATGTGATATATTAGCTGTGATGATGCTCCTTGAAGTCACTATCTTCTACCAAACATATCTTATGGTTGCTTGTATATCGTGCTTGCTCTTAAAGGCAATGTGTCGCCTAGATTATTTTTTACTGATTTAGTACATTATTATGGGGCAGACATATTGCCTGAGCTTCTGCTTTTATCTGTCCATTTAGAGAGATTCTTTTCAGTAGCCATACAAACCTAAGGGGTCACTCATTAACTTATATTAGAGTGTTTTCTAGGCATGCTGTGTGACCCTTGCAGAGGTCATTGAGCAAGAAGGGGGAAGGAGGTGAGCTGTTATCATCACCTCTTGTGAATCATGTTATTTATATGTAGGTGTCGGCATTTATTGTGATTCAACTTCTCCTGATCAGGAAGTCTTAGCTAATTATTAGGCTTAAGAAACTAAAGGGGTTACCAAGTAAACATGTGTGAACATCATTTCTTCACATTAGAGCTAAAGGGAAAATTTGATAGCTAACCCTGTTGGGTAAATTTGATTAAAACATATAATTCTAAAACATAAATAAAGTAAAGTAGAATTAGAATGAAAGTTTAAGGGTGACAGAAAAAAAAACATTGTGCAAAATTGATACTTGACCCTTTTAACTTTCTCTTCTCACCTATAATTCCTTCACCATGTCGTATCTTTCCTGGTTGCTTCACATGGTTAGATGCAGTATGGGTGAGAATGTCTTCTTCAGTGACTAGATTATACCTACATCTCTGCCCCTTACACATTTGATAGCACATTTGTATTCAAAACATGGTCACTTCTGCTTCAGATTTGTATATTTTATTTCTTGAGAGAAGCTAAGCTTGACATGGTGTAGGATCCATTTGGTCATCTTCATAACTATACCATCAAATGTCTTTGCCAAAATATGGTTGTATGAGCATGACCATGGTAGATGTTGATGTCTCACAGGATGCCATTCCCAAGCTTCTAGACCTTTAAAGGGGTACTTCACTGCCCAAGCGATCAGAACATTGTAGGCTGTGGGGGTTGTGATGTCATGGCCATGCCCCTTATGACATCACATCACACCCCCTCAATTAGCGATCAAGTCCTGGAAAAAAGGGTGGGAACTCACCCAAGATTTCTAATACACCCCCCAGTTTGTGAAAAAAAAAAAAAAAAAACTAACAAAAATGTCCAAGCTAAAACTTGACATCCTGCACAGTTCCAGGATTCTTGCAGGCCACAGGCATACAGCTGCCTATGGAGTATAAGAGTGACACACTGTAACAAACCTACTCCACATGTAATCTACTTGCTACTGGGGTGACACACTGTAACAAACCCCCTCTTCATGTAATCTCCTTACTACTGGGGTGACACACTGTAACAAACCTACTCCACATGTAATCTCCTTGCTATTGGGGTGACACACTGTAACAAACCTCCTCCTCCTCATGTAATCACATTACTACTGGGGTGACACACTGTAACACATCTCCTCCTCATGTAATCACCTTACTACTGGGGTGACACACTGTAAAAAATCTCCTCCTCATGTAATCTCCTTACTACTGGGGTGACACACTGTAACAAACCTCCTCCTCACTTAATTACCTTACTATAGGGGTGACACACTGTAACAAACCTCCTCCTCATGTAATCACCTTACTACTGGTGTGACACACTGTAACAAGCCCCCTCTTTATGTAATTTCCTTACTACTGGGGTGACACACTGTAACAAACCTCCTCCTCATGTAATCTTCTTACTACCAGGGTGATACACTGTAGCAAAACTCCTCCTCATGTAATCTCTTTACAACTGGCGTGAGACACTGTAACACACCTCCTCCTCATGTAATCACCTTACTACTGGGGTGACACACTGTAAAAAACCTCCTCCTCATGTCATCTCCTTACTACTTGGGTGACACACTGTAACAAACCTCCTCCTCACTTAATTACCTTACTACTGGGGTGACACACTGTAACAAACCTCCTCCTCATGTAATCACTTTACTACTGGGTTGACACACTGTAACAAACCTCCTCCTCATGTAATCTCCTTACTACTGGGGTGACACACTGTAACAAACCTCCTCCTCATGTAATCATCTTACTACTGGGGTGGCACACTGTAACAAATCTCCTCCACATGTAATCTCCTTACTACTGTGGTGACACACTGTAACAAATCTCCTTCCCTGTAATTACCTTACTGGAGTGACATGTGACCTCTTCTCCAGCTCAGCCCCGCCTCCTCCACAGCATCACACAGGTCCTTTAACCACGATCTTCCCTCTCCTCCACAGCTAAGCTCCGCTCCCAACATGTGATGGTGACATCATCACAGGTCCTACATCTCCAGCATCTAGCAGTCCGGACCAGGAGAGGAGACGGAAGGAGGATAAGAATAATTCAGAGGTCAGTCCTGCAGGACTAATGTAACAGGGACGGCGTTCCTCCTCTGGAAAAAGCAAAGGCATGACACATCCTTAGACTTGCATTGAGGGGGTGTGATGTGATGTCACAAGGGGGTTGGCCATGACATCACGACCCCTGCAGCCCGCAACCAGCAATGTTCTGGACGCTGGAGCAGTGGAGTACCCCTTTAATGAAATAATACTGAAAGGAAAACTGACAGTATTTGAAACTCACATTTTCTCTACACAAGTTGAAGTGCCACAATTGTATTTCCAATAGGTTCTGAGTATTTTGCCTGCAGTTTTTTTCAAGTGTCTGGGGACAATTTTGATGTTTGAATAAGGTGAACTATATCGAAATTGACACTTGGGTTCCCTGTAAAGAAAAGCTGAATATTATGAGATGGTTGTGTTAACAAAGCAATGCCTTCTGGTTAAGAAAAAAATGAGTGTACTGTACATTGCAATTTTTGGTGTCTATCCATTGTGTCATATTACGACTTTATCTGATCTATCTGTTATAATAAATGCATCTAGTTCTTGGAGACTTGAGCATAACTGTACCACATACAAATACAGCTTATTATATACATAAGATAACCAGCAAATCTTTTGTGTCTTTCAGCGTATTTCAATGTTGTTAGTAGGGGTTGGCCATAAAAATTGGACCCCTATCAAGTAATATGTTCTTATGGCTTTATTAGCTATAATAATGGACATTTTAATATATGATTTTACTAGTGGGAATTTATAATCACCACTGGGCAAGTATTCATTTACAAATCCTTGCCAATAACTAGAAAGAATGTTTCTTCTTTTTTTTTTTATATGTCTTTAAATATAATCCTTCTTAAAGGGGTACTCCGCCCCTGGCATCTTATCCCCTATCCAAAGGATAGGGGATAAGATGTTAGATCGCCGGGGTCTCGCTGCTGGGGACCCCCGGGATCCCCGCTGCGGCACCTCACCATCATTACTGCACAGAGCGTGTTCGCTCTGTGCGTAATGACGGGCGATACAGGGCCGGAGCAGCGTGACTTCATGGCTCCGCCCCTCATGACATCACGGCCTGTCCCCTTAATGCAAGTCTATGGCAGGGGGCGTGGCGACTGCCACGCCCCCTCCCATAGACTTGTATTGACGGGGGCGGGCCGTGACGTCACGAGGGGCGGAGCCGTGACGTAACGATGCTCCGGCCCCTGTATTGCCCGTCATTACGTGCAGAGCGATCTCGCTCTGCGCAGTAATGATAGTGGGGTGCTGCAGTAGCGATCCCCGGGGTCCCCAGCAGCGGGACCCCGGCGATCTGACATTTTATCCCCTATCCAAAGGGGATGTCTAGGGGCGGAGTACCCCTTTAAGGGAGGCCGATCCCATATTCACACATATTTTTGATAACATTCCCTCTTTTAATATGTGATGTACCACTTATAGGGCTCTTTTACTCCAATCACCCCCTGTCGTTTACCTGTTGGTTCCTGACATTATTGGAGTACCCATTCCTGTACCAACAATGATGTCACCTCTCTAATATGTCTACTATAGATCAGGCCATGCTGGAAGCTGTAGTTCACAACAGCTTATGAATTATAGGTTATAAATCACTGTGCTGGACATTTGGAAGCAGAGCTGGTAGGGGATATTAAGTGGTTGCCACATTAATATACAGAATTTTTCTCATAATCCAAGGGTTGAAATCACTATTTCCCAGTTGATAAGATTTACAGAACCTTTATAAGTACTTAGAAAGTATATCCAGGGATCACACATTGGTGCTTTGCTGATAAGATGTGAAATCCAATTATCAAGAGACCTGAAGTTATTTTTTTTCTTTACATCTTTCTGAGCTTTCTCCGACAAGTCTGACGAAGACAGCACAGCACTTAAAGGATGGTTCCAGTCCTTGCCGATCAAGCCTTAGGATGATTTCAAATTCTATTTTACCTGAAAGGAGCTTTCTCATATAATAAATGTATTTTAGAATTAATATACTTTATATGACCTATTGATTGTAGAGGGGTGAAAAATCAAATATGTAAACATTTTGATCTAAAATGTTTATTACCACTGACTGCATAGTACCAGTGTGTCAGTACTATTGTCTGGGTTAAATGGGTTAAACTTATATGGTAATTTTATGTTCTGCCGCACTTATGTGACTTTCATCAAGGTACTCCGGTTTCTTACCATGCAAAATCATTGAAGTCCTAGCCTCTAGATCTAGTGGCATTTAATACAAGCCCCATAAAGCCCTCAGACTGCTTTTATTTTCCATCCTGTCCAACTAATATCCCTGAAGACAAAGCTTCAAAAGGAACATTTTAGACTTAGCATCCATATTTACATTTTTTTTTTATGATGCTTAAAAACAAGACTTCTCCTCTGCTGCACTATTTCATGCATTACTAGCCAAGTAATCCATTGCCCTGTGCAGGCAGTGCGATTGTAATAAACAGGCTAGGTTAGAAAGCAGTCCTGACGCTGACTTGGGTCATGCTCCGAATACCGAGTGAGTAGAGCATTGATTCAGAGGAATTTCATTTGAATTAACGTTCCTCGGTTCTTCAAAACAGAAGTCTGTTAAAATTCTCCCTAACCCTCTTCAATGACTCTCTCAATGTATCTGCTCACTCACTTTGCAGTACCGGGAGGACCACATGTATCTTATAGATACTAATGAGACTGCGTAGTCAGAGCATAATAGACTACAAGAGGCTAACATTATTTCATTTAAGCAGTAGTTTCCAACGTACTCTGGCAGACAGGAGGTTAAACACGGAACCTGGGATAACACCTGTTAAAAGACATCACAGCTGCAGTACGGGACGTGTTGCTAAGCAACTTCCGAAATTTACAAGGCAGCCTGCCTAGCTGGGGGAATATAAAAGTTCTCCAAGTGACTACAGGAAACTCTTTTTATTTGACTGCAGATTTTATACCATTGGGGGTGTATTATTATGCAGCTATTTATACCTTACTTTCCAAAGCGATGTGCACTTACATGGCTGGCAGCATGGAGGTAAATGGCTTTGAAATGTACTGAAGACCCCTCGGAAGGGATGATCGGGGGATGCAACTGGAAAGAAGAGAGCCATAAAAAATGTCTCCCCAATATAGTGTTTTATGTGGGTAATTGGAGGTCACAGGGGTCATATTCTTGATCTATAGTTGTCCACTTCTGCTTCTATGATTATAAAACTTTTTCTTTACGTTTATAAAGTCATTATACTGAAATACGACGTGTACTCCAAGGAGAAACTGTTCTTGCTGATTAGACAAAATCAAAGGTTAATTCCGCTCCCATTCCGAAAATTACTAATGTGATTTATGGAGCTGAATCTCCCGGCCCTTCTATAACTAGAGGTCTCTGGATCACTGCTCTTTCTATATGTATCATATGTTCATGAGCAATGTTGTGTTTTGCACATTGGTGTGTTGTGTACTAATAGAGTGCTAATAGAGTACATGGATCTGATGCCATTCTCTTCTCTCCTGTGCACCATTTCTAATATTGTAGCTTAGTAGATTTGGGTGGAATTTCTTCTCTCCTACCTCTGTCAGAGGTTAGGAGTAGTGTTGCTCGCGAATATTCGCAATTCAAATTTTATTAGCAAATATCACATTTTCGCGAATTCGCGAATATTCGCGAATATAGCACTATATTAGAAGTTACGAATATTCGCTTTTTTTTTTCACAGTACACATCACAGTGATCACCCCTCTCTGCTTCCAGCTTGTGTGGTGTAAAGAAGGCTCTAATACTACTGTGTGAGACCACTGGGCGAATATTCACATATGCGAATATTCGCGAATATTGATCCCTTCCTTCTGCTGCTTCTATCAAGTTACACTGGTATACTTGCTATAAAGTTCATAAATTTTCACATATGCGAATTTTCGCATATGCGAATTTTCACATATGCGAAAAAAAAACGAATATTTTGAATATGCGAATTTAGCGAATATATGACGAATATTCGTCCATATATTCGCAAAATATCGTGAATTTGAATATGGCCTATGCTGCTCAACACTAGTTATGAGGTCATGTTCTATTCCATTAGCTTTAATCCAGAGGACCATAGATAACTGAACCTTTTTATGACAGTGCAGTTTTGCATGTCAAAAAGAACATTAATGGACGGATCTCTCACCTGCTGAATAGCTATATTAAAGGTAGGGAGAGAAATGTTTGCACTTTGTAGCTTTCCTTCTATTAATGATACTATAAGATGGCCTCTTTTTTTCCAGGACATGTCCTCCTTTTACAATGTTAAGTGGCTGCCCTGAAGGATTGTTACAGTTTTGTCCTGGTTTCCCGTTGCTCTAGAAACGACCAGTTTGATATTCGGCTATAGTATGTACTTTATATCTATATAGTGTATGTAAAGCAAAGAAGTTGTCCACAGCACTCCAAAATGGTGGATAACAAAGTGTTTATTGCCTCATGGTAGGATACAACGTTTTGACCGTCACCACGGTCTTTTTCAAGCATGCAATGTGACACACACATCCCATTTTTATATGGGTTACATACAAATTACAATCAGTGAACAATAAAGCAGAATAAGTGAAATACATAACAGTGTTGATGCAAAAAATATATGAAAAAACATATCACAGTGAGTACTGTGTCTGACGCAAAGATAATAGAGTGACAACGTTGCTGTAAATTATATACATAAGTGTCCCATGTCGTGTACAGTGTTAAAGACATAATTGCAGTGCAGGTGCATGGTTAAAAGCAATCAAGGGGAAATCCTAATGATCAAACACTCACCCATCTGGAGTCAGTGGCGGCCATTACCTGCCGCCGTGTGTACACACGGCTGTACAGGATTCCGCAGGCTAGACCGGAGCACAGCCAATCACAGGGAGGCGCACACTCGCTGTGCTTCCGGATACCGTGTGCGCCATGTTGCTTGAGGGCAGATAGTGCCCGAAATCGGCGCATGCGCGTCTGGAGGAGATGAGGTTGTGGCGGCCATGTAGGTGTCGGGCATTAGACCCGATGCATGTGTGGATGTTAATGCTGGACAGGGGAGCTGTATATGTGTAGGGATCTTATGAATGGGTGAAAAGTGTGTCATAATATGTGTAGATACAAAATGTAAAAAATGTTGAACATATGTGTTAAAATAAGTTTAGGAGCTGGTGAACACTTGTGTGGGGCGTGTATGGAATGGTTAAAATGAAAAGTGAAGAAGTGATATGGGCAAAGAATATGTGTGTGATGTATGTGAAATCTATGTGAAAAAGAAGGTGTGATATATAGTGTATGTAGCTATATAGCATCTTTTGTAAACTGAAAGAGGAACCTGACAGTAAGTGTTCAGTTTCCCAGCAGCACCACCACTGGACAAATGAAGCATAGCACCATTCCTGTGTAAATGAATAGGTCACTAAGGTAATGTATGAATGCTTTGGGTTTTCCAGAAATGCAAGTTCCTCTGCCGTCTATTACAATGTTTGCCAACCAATGTGTCTCCAGCTGTTGAAAAACTACAACCCCCAGCATGCCCGGACATGCTGGGAGTTGTAGTTTTGCAACAGCTGGAGGAACACTAGTTGGGAAACACTGGTCTATTAACTTACCGAAATTGAGAAATGTTTGTGATTCATCTGCTGATAGCTACAGTGACTCTTATTGTTACTGAATCCCTTCTTTATGTGTAAGATTTTCAGAGGTGTTAAACCGAATGTAAGATTCCTTGTCAAAATAAGGTTTATGAGACTGAAACCTAAATAGCAGCCATTGTAAATGTCACCCTTTTTCTGCAGTTCAGCAGGTTAAATGACACTTCTCATGGGATCTATATGTGAACTGCAATGTGATGTCATATAAAAATCCTTTTCTGTTTTCCCTCTTCTGGTTTCTACACTGCTCAAATCAATCTGCTCAATCACATTTCTGTGAAATCACACTGTCCACTCAGGAAGCAACACTGATTGACAATCAATTTCATATGCTGTTGCGCAAATGGAACCGACAACAGGTGGACATTATAGGCAATTAACAAGACACCCCCCAATAAAGGAGTGGTTCTGCAGGTGGTAACCAAAGACCACTTCTCAGTTCCTATGCTTCCTGGCTGATGTTGTGGTCACTTTTAAATGCTGGCGGTGCTTTCATTCTAGTGGTAGCATGAGACAGAGTCTACAACCCACATATGTGTCTCAGGTAGTGCAGCTCATCCAGGATGGCACATCAATGCGAGCTGTGGCAAGAAGGTTTGCTGCTTCTGTCAGCGTAGTGTCCAGAGCATGGAGACGCTACCAGGAGACAGGCCAATACATCTGGAAGTATGGAGGAGGCCATAGGAGGGCAACAACCCAGCAGCAGGACTGCTACCTCCACCTTTATGCACGGAGGAGCGGGAGGAGCACTACCAGAGCCCTGCAAAATGACCTCCAGCAGGCCACAAATGTGCATTTGTCCACTCAAATGGTCAAAAACAGACTCCATGAGGGTGGTAGGAGGGCCCAACATCCACAGGTGGGGGTTGTGCTTACAGCTTAACACCGTGCAGGATGTTTGGCATGTGCAAGAGAACACCAAGATGACATGTACTCTTCACAGATGAAAGCAGGTTCACACTGAGCACATGTGACAGATGTGACAGAGTCTGGAGATGCCGTGGAGAACGTTCTGCTGCCTGCACCATCCTCAACATAACCGGTTTGGTGGTGGGTCAGTAATAGTGTGGGGTGGCATTTCTTTGGGGGGGGGGGCACACAGCCCTCCATGTGCTTGCCAGAGATAGCCTGACTGCCATTAGGTACCAAGATGAGATCCTTGTGCGACCATATGCTGGTGCGGTTGGCCCTGTGTTCCTCCTAATGCAAGACAATGCTAGACCTCATGTGGCTGGAGTGTGTCAGTAGTTCCTGCAGGAGGAAGGCATTGATGCTATGTACTGGGCCGCCCACTCCCCAGACCTGAATCCGATTGAGCACATCTGGGACATCATCACTTGCTCGATCCACCAATGCCAAGTTGCACCACAGACTGTCCAGGAGTTTGCAGATGTTTTAGTCCAGATCTGGGAGGACATCCCTCAGGAGACCATCTGCCACCTCATCAGGAGCATGCCCAGGCATTGTAGGGAGGTCATACGGGTACGGGGAGGCCACACACACTACTGAGCCTCACTGTGACTTGTTTTAAGGACATTACATCAAAGTTGGAATAGCCTATAGTGTGGTTTTCCAATTAGATTTTTCGTGTGTCCCTATATCTAGATTTGATTTCCATTAATTTCAATTTTCGTGTGGTTTTGTTGTCAGCACATTCAACTAGGTAATGACGAAAGTATTTCATACAATTAGTTCATTCATTCATATGTAGGATGTGTTATCTTAGTGTTCCCTTTATTTTTTTGAGCAGTGTCACTCAGCACAGGTCTTAAAAAGTTAATTTAGTGGTCCACATTCACATTGGTGGGGACACTCTCTACCTTTCCTTTTCAGATTTTGGACCAACTAGCCTATGATATTTTTGGAGCATAATTACAAATCTCCTGATAAAAGGATTCTTGGGTGGATCAGCTAAGTCTAAGCTTTTTAATTTAATGTGTTTGCTCTGTTCACCTGGTGTGTAGCTCATGGGGGCACATTCTGCTTGGAGCATTGCTTACGTTTTAAAGGGCCTTCTGAAACTGTAAGGATGTCATTACCTCCTTGCTGATGCTGTTTACTATAAGGCCTCCACCGAAATAATTGACATGGTAATCCTTTTTGAGGAATCCATTAGAAAATGCATTGCCGCCTATGAAGAGGGAGCATTACTAAGCGATCCTAGCACCCTCAATTTGCAGAATGTCTGCAAATGTTTTTCAGGTGGACATTTCGCAAATATTACGCAGTGTGAACATAGCCTAAGGCTGGGTTCAGACTGAGAAATTTCCAAACATAATTCCGTTCAGAAATTACACTTGGTAATTCCAGAGCAGCATAATTCCATTGCTGTCCATGGAATTCTGCTTCACAGTCCACATTACAAAATTTTCACCACTGGATTTCTGATTCTGAATTATTTCATCTGGTTCCACACAGAATAGATTGGTAGCAATGTCCACATTGTCCTAGCCCCAACTGTTTGAGTCGGCGCAGGGCACCCCTGGATTCCTAGCCTGAATGTCATCTATATGATCACTTTGTTACTGACACTATTAGGCCATGTTCATACGTCGTAATTTCCATACCGGATTCCTCATTTGAATTCGGCATGGAGATTCCACTGCAGCAGAGTCCCGTTGAATTTAACAGGATTCTGCTGCGCTGTGTACATTGTTGAATTTACGTGTCAGATGTTTCCGGCACGGAAATTCCGTTTTCCATGTCCGCAAAAACAGTGAACGCGCTCATTCTTTCTACGGACTCCACACGGAACGCATAGCCATCATTAAGACTTGGTGACCCACATCTCCCTGAAATATCTTTTTTCAACAATATCAACTCAGCCTTGTAAAGATACAGTGTATCCAGGCAAAAGCTTATTGCAGAATACACTTCATGCAGATACTATAGGTCATGGCTGAAACCCATGGATCATAATGTAGTTAGTCAACAAAAATTATTTATGAGCCCCTTAGAATTAAATCATCTATTTAATCAAAAATGTTTTCAATTTAGGGACAATCCCTTTGAATAACTAACTCAGCACTGCTACATTAGTACAGCACTATGCATAGAGCACTGCTTAGCATCCAGGGCCTAGCTGGTTAATATATTACTGACTGCACCATTATCCCATCTTGACTGGCATGATCCAAACAAGGTTTCAGTTTCCTGTGAAAAGTTTCCTCTACAGAAATGATTTACAAGTGATTGACGGAAGCAAAGTTTTTCGTAGGTGCTTTATGTAATCAAATAGCGCAACCAGGAGGAGAAATCCATTTCATTGATTTCGGCCCGAGGTGCATAATTTAATAGAAGTTTACTGGAAGTTTGCTGCCTGAATTGGTATTAATATGGGCATAAGTGGTCTTTTACAGTAAATGTCTTCTCCTTCTCCCACTTGATGGATAGATAGGTATCATTTATTTGTATCTATTTTCCACTAGGAAGCAGCACATTGGGATTTGTATTAAGGTCTTTATGAGACCGCAGTGATCCTATTCTCCGCAGAGAGTGATCTTGTCTATGGGATTTAGTTTAATTTGCACACAATTTGCTTCCTCTCTCTCCTGATGCTGTGCATTGAGGTGCCCCCCGGCATACAGCGTGTAATAAAGGTTAATAGAATTATTATATATCCTATGTGATAACAAGATATCTTCTATTACTGGAAGAAGAGTACACTGCGGCCAAGATGTATCCCGAGACATATCCGGGAATATACTAAATGACCTCATCAGTGTATTAATTGTAGTATTGCACAATAAAATCGTTATGCCTTTTCACCCATGTTACTGTTATGCAAACTCCCTTATGGTGGTGCAAACATTTCCTCCATGCAGGGGATTCTGTAATTTTTCCAGACCGGGTTTATTTATTTATTTTTGCCACTGGTGTTAATGTAATGCTCTATTATTTTTATTTTATTTTTATTTTTTTGTCTTTTGCCTTGTATACCACAAGATTTGGTAAATTTATTTGTGTAAAATTAACCTTATGTGTCCTGGAGATAGTAAACTATGAGCTTTTTTAGAGACATGACCTAATGTGAAAGCATACAGGGATAAGTGTCTGATCGAGGGGGGTACCAGAAACTGCTGTGGTTCTCTTCGGCTAATGCTTGTGTCATCATCTTCACTAAGAGGTTGACAGATATGCCCCCTCCATTCAGTTCTTTGGGAGAGGCGCATATGCATGAACACTGCATCTCCGCCTCTTCCATGGAGGTACATGGAGGGGGTGTGATGGCCGCGGATAGGGGATAAGTTGTCTAAGACTGCAGATCTCCTTTAACACATTTTTATGGCTACTTTCAGGCCTCCTTTATTCAGTGTCAAAATTTTCGGACAGTGTAAATTTAGACTAGACAGTCAAGATTATGCCAGTTTATGTATAAAAACTGTCAAAAACTCATCATAAATATGATGTATTTATTAGGGTGTAATAGTCTACCTCAGTTTGAAATGCCACAAAAATGTGTTTTAAAACACTAATGTCCGTTTATTTGTTTTTGCATTTTTCCTTTTTACGCCCTGTTCAGACCTTGTTTTTCATGCTTTATCTGTTTTCTGTGCTTTTCTTCCAGGCATGGGAGAGGTAATCATTTCACCCAATTGCAATGCGGATCTGCCTATGTATCTCCAGCTCAGTCTGTATTCCATTGCTGGTTATTTAGTGCAATACACTTTCTCTCCTTGTGCATTATACTTTTATGTCTGCTTGAGCATTTATCTTGTGTTTTGTGATTTGATCTGAGTTTTTAGTCATAGTTAAATAGTTTTATATTGTAGATTTTAGTCTGTGTTTCATTAGTCATTTTTAGGATTGTATTTATGTTTTGCTGTTCACACTGTGAGTCTTCTTGTATCCTTGTTCTGAGTTTTTGTAGCATTTGTAGTATCCCTGTGACCTTTGTATGGGACTCTGGGGAATTGAGTTTTAGTACAAGATATTTCCGTGCTCCATGGTGGACTCTAGGAGATTGAGTTCTAGTATCAAGACATTCCCGTGTTTTCTGGAGGTTTTCTGGGGGATTAAGTTTTTATTCCTGTTTGTTCCTGGAGTCTATGCTGACTCATCCGTTTCCCAGTCTTGTGTTCTGGACCTTATCTGTTTGTTAGTTATCTGTGTTCAGTGTGAACAGTGGTCTATATGTATATCCTGTTTGATTGATCTGATCTTTATCCTTTGTACTTGTATCTGTTTGTGAACAGTGTCCTATGTTCCTGATCAGTGTGCCTGTTTAGATTCTGCCCTGTTAGTATTTGTATCCTGTCTGGTATATCTGATTGTTTAGTAGTTTCCTGTTTCTGGCCTATGACCGACTGTGTATATTATTTGTTTTTTACACCACTGCACTGTAGCGCAGGGAGGGACTGGCTCCAAGTTGTCGATCCATCGCTTAGGATGGATGGGCATGTAGGCAGCGAGAGTTTTTAGGGTCAGTTTCTCTCCCTGTCCCCCCAGTCAGTCATGACGGGGATTTTCTAATTACCATGCACACACATCTTTATGCTGTGTTTATAGTATGCTTTTCATGTATGTTTTTTTTATTGACATTTTTAACAGGGATATAATAAAGCTTATAGGACATGTTTTTAAAGTCTACATACATTCCTGGAATCCTGATGACTAGTCCTATATAAATATGTGCTTATTTACACCCCTGTTTTCTGCTTAAAGGTCCACTTTAATACTGAATGCTGTGGGAATGGTATATTTATGGCTTTTCATTCAAAGACATAAATAAAATAGAGGCAACCTATATAGCTACTATGAAGCCCAAGAAAAGAGACTTTGTATTTTCTTCATTGTATTTGACTGTATAGACTTCACAGCTTACCATGAACATTTTACAGCCATGAAATAAATGTTCAGGAATAGAGAACAATTCATTTTTTCTATTCCTTACACTGTATTTGAATTGCCTCCTATATCCATGGTGCTATGTTTCCCTTCAACAACCCTTGGCATAATTCCTTCAGATTTCCATTCCCATTTTAGAATGCGCAGACTGTGGATATTTCAATTTAACGCAAATGGAGCTTTGCTTTAATAAGGTAGCATTAGCTGCAATCTTCCCAGCCATCCCTATGTCTTCTAATGGCCGCTGACTGGTGCTCATCATGCTGTATGCCAACGTCGCTTTGTCTGAGCTGCAGAGCAGGTGTGGGCTTTGCTTCATGGACACCTGTAATTTTAACTTCTCCGTTTGCAGCCGCTGACCTCTTTATGGCAGCAACCACATTAACTCTTCAATGAATGAGATGTTAAGCACCATTCACACAGGGATTAGGATCGCTGTTACCGTGGTGAGTTGACCTTGTCTCGACTCGCGGCACACTGAACAGATGAGAAATGTTGGTGATCACTGATGCTGCCTAAGGAGAGAGGGGAAATAGACAGAAGGACAAAAGGGCATTTATCATGGTAAAAGCAGATGTACATGCACTACATAGTGTTCACTCAACATTTCCCTTTACAAAATGTATAAATAGAGTACAATATATACTGCATACAAATATAACATAGCAGACTTTTGCCTTTTAATAGTTATAACACTGTTGTAGGTTTTGCTATAATGAATGGAAATTCACATATATTGTGAATGTAAATCCATGTATCATCCATGTAAATAATAAAATTATTTTTTCTACACCTAAGACATGGCCTGATATGTGATATTAGATATTCTGGATAAAAATAGCTTGGAATAATTTGGTGTGGAGATAATATATAGGAATGATTATGGACTGTAAGGGACCAGCATGTTTTGATATGGGGGATTTTTGATGGTAGAGAATGGAAGGTGTGGAAGAAAATACTATATTTTATTCACATGACGTGATTTTTTTTTTTCTTTGCATTTGTATTTCTCTTTGAAAGTAATGCATCATTAAACTTGTTTACAGTGAATTGCTGCATTTTTTCAGTGCTATGGTTTCAATATTTAAAAAGTGGTGTGCAAAGAAAATGTATTTAAAAGTTGACACTGTATAAATATACTAAATATTCTTCATTGAATAATCCCTTATCTTAAATTGTTTGCATGATTGAATAAACAAGTTATTTCTATACAGTTAAGAAGAGTAAAGGAAATGTCTGTTAAATGTCTTTATGGTGGATTAAACGAATAGATCAAGTTTATACCCTAGCAATACTGGTATTTCTTGGATGAAATACCGTATCTCATGGTCTGGAGTGATGATTCCAGGCAAAAAATTACCTTTGTGTTGATTCTTTAAGGAGTTATTCATGAGTAGAACACATGGCTAATTTCTTCCAAAAACAGCATCCCACTTGTCCTCAGGTTGTGTGTGGTATTACAAAAACTTGGCTTCAAAGGAGTGAGATGCTTTTTTTGGAAAAAAAAATCAACTAATTTCTTCTAATCCTGGCTGGGTTTTTACATGGCAGTTTCTAAATAATTTTTTTTTTTTTTTTTTTTTTAAACTGTCACTGCAGTTTTTGAGTTGAAACCAGAAGTGGATCCGGAAGGAAGTATAAGACTTTTTTTTATATTGTTAATCTATTTTGAATCTGCTCTTGGTTTTGACTCAAAAACTGCAGAGACCGTTTTCCCCAAGACTACCAAGTGGAAACCCAGCCTAACTCCTAAGGTTTCTCTCACACTATAGAGTGTTCATCTGTTATTAAACATCCGTTTTCTGTATTGTATAATAAAAAAAACGGATGCATAATAACGGATGAAAAAACAGGGGCTAACGGCTGAATAACAACTGGCATATTCAAAATAAAAAATAACTGGCATAATCATCCTTTTAGACCCGTTATAACATCCGTCATGTAATGTTATTTTATGGCCGTTTTAACACCTCTGCCTACAGACTCCCACAGCCGGGACTAATACTACTCCCATAATAGAACATACTTGTTTCCATGATGGGAGTAGTAGTTCCCTGGCTGCAGGAGTCTGCTGGTGTTTGTACTACTACCCCCTCAGACTCTGTTCCATGATGGGGTTGTAGTACAGGGGCTGAGGGATTGATCACACCGGGTCTCACTTCTGAGAACCGATGCAATCAGAAGTTATTAAACTGGAACTTGTTCAGTTTGCTCCACTCCCCTGCGATGTACAATGTATTTTTACTTAAATTTTTAAATTTTCCAGTACGGAGGAGCCATTCAGGGCTCTCAGTGGGGTTTTTAAACTTACAGTTTTCCTAATTACTGTATAATCACATTCCCCCTGACATGAGTATATTCATTTTATTCCCCCAATGTGTATATGTATGATTCCCCCCTGCCTGCTGCCCGGTCGTCTTCTAGCGCTGTCACAGAGATACTTGACAGAGATGAGCAGCCGGGAATTGAGGGCCCAGTCCCCTCTGTGCGCTGCTTCATTCTCCACATGACCCCGCTGTTGCCCTGCTCCAAGCGCAATCAGAGCTCACAGCGGGGACTTGTCAGTCTATTCCCCACTGCTCATTTCCGTACCCAACGGATATTTTGCTGTTCTGGCACCATAGGGGCTTCCTAAATGTGACATGCTCCCCAAAAACCAATTCAGCAAAATTTGCTCTCCAAAAGCCAAGTGTGACTCCTTCTCTTCTGAGCATTGTAGTGCGCCTGTAGTGCACTTGATGTCCACACATGGGGTATTTACATACTCAGAAGAGATGGGATTACAAATTTTGGGGGGCATTTTCTCCCATTACCCCTTGTAAAAATGTAAAATTTGGGGGAAAACCAGAATTTCAATGAAAACAAAATGTAATTTACACATCCGACTTTAACGAAAAGTCGTCAAACACCTGTGGGGTGTTAAGGCTCACTGTACCCCTTGTTAAGTTCCTTGAGGGGTGTAGTTTCCTAAATAGTATGTCATGTTGTTGTTGTTTTTTTTTTGCTGTTCTGGCACCATAGGGGCTTGCTAAATGTGTCATGCCCCTCTAAAACCATTTCAGAAAAACTCACTCTTCAAAATCCCATTGTCGCTCCTTCTCTTCTGAGCCCTCTACTACGCCCGCTGAACACTTTACATACACGTATGAGGTATTTCCTTACTCAAGAGAAATTGGGTTACAAATTTTGGGGGGCTTTTTCTTCTTTTACCCCTTGTAAAATTAAAAAAATGGGGTCTACAAGAACATGCGAGTGCAAAAATTGAAGATTTTGAATTTTCTCCTTCACTTTGCTGTTATTCCTGTGAAACACCTAAAGGGTTAACACACTTTCTGAATGTCATTTTGAATATTTTAGGTGGTGCAGTTTTTATAATGGGGTCATTTATGGGGTATTTCTAATATGAAGGCCCTTCAAATCCACTTCAAAACTGAACTGGTCCCTGAAAAATTCCGATTTTTGAAAATTGCTGCTTAACTCTGAATCCCTCTGATGTCTTCCAAAAGTAAAAACATATCAACTTTATGATGAAATTCATTGTGCGACAAAATTGAAGAAAAGACGCCATTTTGTAAATGTTGTGGGCTTTCGTTTCTACACAGTACATTATTCGGTAAAAATGACACCTTATCTTTATTCTGTAGGTCCATACAATTTTTTTTCACTTTCTGCAATGTTATAGCTCTCATAGAGGGCTATAACAATGCACACACTGATCTTTTACATTGATCAATGGTTTCTCATAGGAAGCCATTGATCGATGATTCTGCCTCTTGACTGCTCATGCCTGGATCTCAGGCACTGAGCAGTCATTCGGCGATCGGACACCAGGAGGCAGGTAAAGGGATACTCCTCGTGTCCTTCAGATGTTGGGGATGCCGCAATTTCACCCCGGCGATCCCGAACAGCCACCTGAGCTAACCGGCATTAGTTTAGTTTCTCTTTAAACGCTGCAATCAACTTTGAATGCCGCGTCTAAAGGGTTAATAGAATGCACCGCGATCAGTGCCGCGCGCTATTAGCCACAGGTCCCGGGCCCGACACGCCGTGGCCCGCGTTATAGAACGAGAGCAGACTCATGACGTACGTCATGGGTCCTTAAGAGGTTAATGCTTAAAGTGACAGTGGTCAGATGTGCAAAAAATGCATGGGTCCTTAAGGTGAAAATGGGCTGGTTCCTTAAGGGGCTAATTTTGTCCTACCTAGAGGTTGCATCATTCCTTCATTATTACAGGAATAGGATATTTCTCTGGAAGGAGCTTTATGTGACCAAACTTATTGGACAGCACATGTCTATTGAAACCTTAAGTGGGAGGGAGATCATTCTTCACAGGGCTGCAGGGAATTTTAGTTTCAAGCACAGCACATATGGAAAGGAGCCTAGCTGTGCTGCAATAGGTGTGGTGGTTGATGTGTGGAAAGGAGATAAGTCACCTTCTACCTAGAAACAAGGGATCCTGAGGATTGTAGTTGGAAGGAAGACACAGAAACAGGAAGTAGCAAGTTCACACAAACAAGCCAGCTGAGTGATAGGGGACAAAGGACACGGCCATTTACCACCAACACAAGCACAAATCCTTGGTAAGCATGACAGGTAATTAGTAAAGTCACCTTATGCTTGCTAACCCATTTAAAGTATATCAAGTCTACCAAGATTAAACTCTATCTATGATTTGTTTGCACTACGTGCATCACATTTACCTGTTCTTTCTGCTCTCCAAGTTTTGGCTAGGGGAGCCCCACACAACTCCAATCTCAGGAAACAGTGGTGTGGTGGTTGATGTGTGGGAAGGAGATAAGTCACCTTCTACCTAGAAACAAGGGATCCTGAGGATTGTAGTTGGAAGGAAGACACAGAAACAGGAAGTAGCAAGTTCACACGAACAAGCCAGCTGAATGATAGGGGACACAGGACACGGCCATTTACCACCAACACAAGCACAAATCCTTGGTAAACATGACAGGTAATTAGTAAAGTCACCTTATGCTGTCTAACCCATTTAAAGTCTATCATGTCTACCAAGATTAAACTCTATCTATGATTTGTGTGCACTACGTGCATCACATGTACCTGTTCTTTCTTCTCTCCATGTTTTGGCTAGGGGAGCCCCACACAACTCCAATCTCAGGAAACAGAAGCACCGGAATAGTTCCAGGTTATCCCATCTGCTTTATTAGTAGCCACTGAGCTGATATATTATTGTGTATGTGCCCTCTCTATGGTATGCAGTGTAGAGGTAGGTATACTAGAGCCCTCTATCACATTCACGTAGTTAGACACATATTATAAATGCCACAATTTAGATAGTGGTCCTTGTTACTGATGTTGCCCAATAACTTCAAGTAATATCTTGAACAACCCATAACAGTTATTCACAGGGTATTTATAAAAACATGTGTACACTTTAATATTTTTCACACACTCGCCACCTCCATAGGTGATGATTGAGGCTAAATTCAGTTTGCTAAACCTTGCAGTCACATTAACATTTGATGTCTTCACCGGAGGAAGACACATTTGTTTCCGCTAATGAACAAGGACATCCGTAGCCACAAGGTGTTCTTAAGTATAATCTAGGTTTAGTAAACAATTCCTCGCAGGTTAAATTTGTAGGTTTGGGGCTAATAGCTGATAGTTGGTATCAGCATGTCTGGTGCATTGTATTTATAAAGAGAGGATTAGGTTTGCAGAAATTATATGTTGGCACCAAGAATGCTGCTGACTGGAATATAATAAAGAAGCAAAAGCAAGATGCAAATTATTATTGTTGTTACTGTAAGGGAGACATTTGTCTTGCAGGATGATCATTTAGTAAATGACAGGTAATGAATCTTTAGCTTCTGTAATGGAGTCATTGAGATAACTACTTTACAGCAGACTCTTCACATTTAGAGATCCTTGACAGATTTGGGTCTGGTTGTTCAAGCTGAAGATTACAGGCAGCAGATCTATTACACTCGATAATATATCACTTTTTATCAGTACCTGGCTGCAGATTTGTACATGTCTTCAAGACTACAATGAAATTGCTGAGGTGTCGTATGTTGTGTTCTTCTAAAGGAGAAGATAAACTAGAGCTGAAGCAGGTAAAAATGTTCAACCTAATATTAAAGTATAATAAAAGGATATTGAAAGCAACACAGATTATATCAGTTGAACAAAAAAACTACATCCCTATGTTTACTTATTTATAAATAGGAGGAGGGCCCAACAATAATGCAGTTCTAGAATTACTGGTACTTATAGAGGTTTATACTGGGGATACGGACTCCCACTGAAAATGGCAAAGAGGAAAGGAAGTAAGGGAGGGAGGAAGAAGGAAGGAAGGGAAGTGGAAAGGAAGCAGGGAAGGGAGGGAGGGGGAGGAAGGGAGGGAAGGTGCTGGGTAGGAAGGAAGGAAGGAAAAGAGGGAGGGAGGAAGAATGGGAGGAATCAAGTAAGAAAGAGAGGGATGAAGAAAGAAAGAAAGGAAGGGAGGGGGAGGAAAAAGGGAGGAAGAGAGTAAGGGAGAAAGGGAGGAAGAAATAAAGATGGAGGAAAGAAGGGAAAAAGGGTGGGAGGGAGGATGGATGGCTAGATGAATGGGAGCGATGAAGGTAGGTAGTAAAAAAAGAAAAAAGGAAGAAAGCAGAAAGGAAGGCCTAAAATATGTAAATGAGGGAGATGCCTATGTCTCCTTCAATGCAGCTTGTTTTTAATGTAATATACGCATATATCGGTTTAACCCTGTACAGACAGATGGCTGGATTTAACTAAATCTTGCCTTTACATGTGTTTTATTTTAAGATGTAGAGAGAGTTAATGAAAGAAAACTCTTGAACAAAACAGTGGGATAAAAAGAGGTCTGAGCGGTCTGGAGATCTAATACAGAGGTCAAGCATAAGACCTGACTTATCCAGAGTCAGTCATTCTTCCATGGAACAAGTAACGGCAGATATCTATGGACTCCATCTTTTTATTTGGGAATTATGTGGAGACAATGAAGGACATTTGTATATTAAGCAGATAAGCTCTTTGATGGCAAAGAACAGTTTTGTTTAACACAAAAATTCTATTGTTCATTGCTCTGGTTGTCAAGTGTGTAGGGAGCGCCAGATTTGCGGTGCTGTTACAATGAGTCTTTCAGTAACAGGTCTGAGAAGCTGTGAAATTTTCGATCCTCTGCTTTTCAAGCTCAGTAATCTATTTATCGAGTAAGTACAATGCAGGATTCAGCTGCTGTTTGGTACATAAGACTGTCCATTTTATACCACTTATTCTGAAATAATACCCTTTATTACCATGTGCTTTACAAACTAGTAAGCAACACCGAACAAAAGGCCAAGGGTGTCACTTGAGATTAGGCCACTATGAAGCTACAGCTTATTTACCGAGCAGTAGAGCCTTTCATAAGTAAGAGGTAACCTGCCCCCTGTTTCTGCTGTTTAGATAATAAGAAGGCTTAGTCGAGTCCATAAGAACAGAAATAGTGCATTTACATTTATTTTATTTAAGTATTTACTAATCACCCCTAATCCCCGGGGCATGAATATCCTTGATGTGTCCTTTCTGTCATTTGTTACAAATACTGCTCAGTTATTTCTTTATAATCTTCAGAAGAGAATAAATAGCCGTCACTCACCGCATCTTTTTAAAACTCTTCTATATTCATATATACTAATATAAATATTCCATAACAAACAGTGGAGGACATACGGGGGATACAGCAAAAGGCAACAGCAGTGGTTTCTCACTATCTAGTCTCTAGAGTGCCAACTATCTATTTTCTTCTTAAAGGGGTACTCCATCCCTAGACATCTTATCCCCTATCCAATGGATAGGGGATAAGATGTCTGATCAGGGGGGCCCGCCGCTGAGGCACCCCAGACTTCTGGTGCACAGAGCGAACTTTGCTCCGTGCAGGATGATTGGCGGAGCTGCACCCGATGCTGCAGCAGGGAGATTGCGGGCGTCTCCAGCAGCGGGACCACCCCTATCAGACATCTTACCCCCTATTCTTTGGATAGGGGATAGGATGTCTAGGGGTGGAGTACCCCTTTAAGGTTGCACCACTGTACTGTTTTTGTTAGAGCACCACGATGCCCCTTTGAAGTATGTGGCTACCCATATATTGCTGCCTCAAGAAGTGGATGCTCCATAACTGTTTCTATGAGCATGTTATTTCTTTATAATATCTATCTCTGGAACAGTTGTATAATGCTTATATGGCTGCCATTTTCCTGAGGTGACAAGTTTGCAATTTTATGGGGTATGGATTCCATTGCTGTTATAATTAGGTATGTTTTCAATTCAGAAGCTAAGGAAAGTAGAGTGTTAGCCCCTGTGTGAATAAAGGAAATATTCCATGGTCCAACAGTCTGCCTATGACCACAATAATCTATATCTTGATTGAGGTTTTTCCAATTAGGTTTACATACTAGTCCAGGTTTGTTTGGTGTAACCTATCTATATAGTCTATCAACTACTACAGTATGTACTTATTCTGAGATAATTTAAATTGACATAACTGTAATAGTGATCCAAGATCTTCTTGGGGGGGGGGGGGGGGGTCAGCATCTGCAGACCAATATCAATTGATGGATGACACAGTGGAAGTCGGCCTATAAACATCAATTCATAAAAGCTGAAAATAAATTGTCCTACACACTCTTTGACAAAATAGGTTCCTAGGTTTCCTGTTAGACAACATAAGAATTATATCAACAGTGTCCAAAAATGTCCTATGTAGTTTTTTCAAAGAGAGTCTCATAAAAAAATGCCAATAGAGGGAAATGCCCAGTTTTGCAGCAGATTTTTCTGTATCAGACTCGGTGCTTTAGAATATTAGATCCTTCTTAAATACATTACTAGTCACACTGTTCACATCTTATCCTCTAGATAATGTTTAGGGAGCAATGACCTGATACATCAACAACGTGCAATGTGTTCTTTGCAGAACTATCATTTTTGCAGAGATGAAAGAGATTAAAGTTGATGTACCTGAAATGTGAACTTCAAAGGGAATTTGATAATTATTTTATTATTCTTCTACCTGCAGTATAGATAGGGCAAAATTCTGAAACAAACTAGGATGTAAGCCAAAAAGTATTTGTATTCAAGAGCAGTGTTGGATTTGGGTTCCTTTATGTTACCAGATGATACCATTTTAAGAACCTACTCTCCATAAACTTACCGTGTGAACATCATGTGTATCATTTTTGAATAAATTCATATGAAATAGACACTATTTGTAGGTGACTGGCTCCGTTGTAAGTTCTAAATAAGTGTTTCTTTTGCTAGACCTTTCTGGCTCATATTATACCAATGTTTGAATCTACTTAACCCCTTAAGGACCAAGCCCATTTTCACCTTAAGGACCAGGCCAATTTCATGCTTGCGTTTTTGTTTTTTCCTCCTCGCCTTCTAAAATCTATAACTCCTTTATATTTACATCTACAGACCCATATAAGGGCTTTTTTTTCGCGTGACTAATTTTACTTTGCAATGAAACCTCCCATTTTACCATAAAATGTACGGCGAACCCAAAAAAAAAATTTAGGGAGGAAATTTTAATGAAAACCACAATTTTGCACATTTTGGAGGGTTATATTTTTGTACCGCTTAAAAAAAATCTAAAACTTTTTGTACAAAATCAGTTATCTAAAATCGCCCTATTTTGACCACCTATAACTTTTTAATTTTTCCATATATAGGTCGGTATGAGGGCTCATTTTTTGTGCCGTCATCTGTACTTTTTATCGATACCACATTTACATATATAAAACTTTTAAATGAACTTTTTTAATTTTTTACGTTTACGCCATTCACTGTACGGGATAATTAACATTATATTTTGATAGTACGGACATTTACTCACGCGGCGATACCAAATATGTTCATATAAAAAAAATTACGCTTTTTGGGGGTAAAATTGAAAAAACTGACAATTTAAATTTTAATTGGGGGAGGGGATTTTTCCCTTTTTTTTTTTTTTACTTTTTTTTTTTTACATTTTTCAACTTTTATTTTACACTTTTTATGTCCCCATAGGGGAATATCTATAGAAATCCTTTGATTGCTAATACTGTTCAGTGCTATGTATAGGACACAGCACTGATCAGTATTATCGGTGATCTTCTGCTCTGGTCTGCTCGATCTCAGACCAGAGCAGAAGACCCCGGGAGATGGCCGGAGCCAGGTGAGGGGACCTCCGGACGCCATGCTGTATGATCGGATCGCTGCGGCATCGCTGTATCTGTATTGATCATGGCATCTGAGGGGTTAATGGTGGACATCCGCTCGATCGCGGGAACCTGCCGTGTATGACGAGAGTACCGTTCCGATGCTCGCGGTCATACACAGGACGTAAATGTACGTCCTGGTGTGGGAAGTCCTGCCAAACCAGGACGTACATTTACATACGTGGTCGTTAAGGGGTTAGGGATTCTCTGCTTTTTTTTGTAAGCCTGCCCAACCCTGATCAAGATTGCACACCATAGATGAACTTTGTTTAGGCTACTGTGAGGTCATAGAGTTATTCCCCACTGAAGCTTCCTTTATCTTTAGGAGCAATAGTATGAACAATGGTAAAAAGTAATATATCCTTCACTCCATGCTTCTTAGTACAAAGGGTGGAAAAGATAGGTTGATTAAACATCAGGACCTTAGACTTTTGCAATGTAATCCTGAAAGGGGGTAAAAGATTGACATTGCTCCTCATAGCCTATGAACTGCAACATCATTAGAGAGAAGTTGTGGTAGCTGCACAAAGGTTTGGGACTTTTTTGGAAGCCAGCTATTATGAGCTAGGAGACAGAGTATCATGATGCTGATATGCTGCACCACCATTCTTAATGGTTAGGGAGGTAACAAACAACCATTAGAGGTCTGAGACTGTTTAGCTGTGGTTGGGGTAGGACTATGGTTGTATCATAGGTTGCCAATGATGTGCATGCTTCTGAAGTGTACTGTCAGTCTTCAAGAACCCAATTTAGGAGCCCATGTAGTCAACTCTGGCTATGGCCATTTGCATGAAAGACGCTGTTGGTTGTGGTATAATATGAGCCCTTTAAGGTTGATTGAAGATAAAGACTACTCTACCATCTCATAGAGGAGAGACTTAGAAAAGAGCCCAATTTATCACTGGCACTCCCCATAGTATTAGTGGTTGTGATAGTGCCTTATGAGTTCTATGTTCAGCACATAACCCTTGACAAACAAGGTTGATGATGACCTTGTGATAGAAATACTGAGATCCCAGAAACTGTATCAAAGAGATAGAACCCTTAAGACTCAAAGAATTGAGTGTTAGGCCCCCATACACAGCAGACCTTTAATTTTTTCTGGGAACAACCCCCAGATGAGGTTGAGGGAGAGGGGAATTAGGCATGTTGAATTTCAAATGCTCATCTGGCAGCAACTTACTACCCCCCCCCCCTCCCCATACGGAAAACAGGAACACTGTGCTGAGCGTTCATATATAAAGAGGTATCAGGAGGATAACCTTTTGGCTGATAGTTATCCCATGTGTATGGCTTCATTTAGCCACGAGAGCAAGGAGTAATTGACAATCTGAAAGGGAAAGAATTAGCTAGGTGTGTTCCTGTGTCGGGCAATACAGGTGGGAAGTAGGCTCCTGTGAACATTAACTTAAATAACACACTAGTAACTAGCAGTGGGTTTCCCGCTGTGGGAAACCTGCTGCGAGTTATGCTACCATTCATTTGAATGGGTCTGCAGACAGTCCTCAAATCTGACACTATTGCAAACTTTCTGTGGACCCATTTAAAGCAATGGGTAATGTTACTTGCAGCAGGATTCCCGCAGCGGGAAACCCGCTGCTAGTAATAGCGTGTAAACGTACCCTAAGGGCTAGATATACTGGTAAAATCCACTTATATTTTGTGCTTTGTAATGTTTATACATTGTGCTACTTGGAAAAATGACCGCTCAGATTCTCTGCCTTTATTGAGGACTACAACCGTAATGACTATAACACTTTTAAGAACTGTTGCACCTCCTAAGTGCCAGTGTTTTTCACTTGTCTTATTTTAAGTGGTAAACAGCATGTGAGAAAGAGAGTGGGATGTTAAAAGTTAGCTAGAGAGCTCTGCTGTGATATAGCTTTGGGGTGTCTTATTCTTCATAATCATAATCTTAACTTACTGGATAACAATATTTTATTTAGTTTTAAAATGAATATGCAATTATTATATTTTAAAAAATAGGCCTGGAAGTCTTCATTCTATATATATCACTTTTTAATAATGCCTTAAAGACATTTTGTAATTTCTAAATTGAAATACGAGCTCAAACACAAACACCTGTAACACATTTCTAATGAGCTGTCTCTGTTGTCACCTTTTTGTTAGAATAGATAGAAGGTGTATTGACACCTTGATGTACATTAACATGTTAATACCAACCTCATCAACGTCTTCTCATTACGGATACAAGAAAAGGAAACTGACTTTTAATATGATTAAAGGGGTACTCCGCTGAAAACACCCCTTTATTTGGAGCACAGAGTGAACCGATGCAAGCCGCCATGCCCCCTGCATTCATGTCTATGGGAGGAGGCGTGACAGCTATGTACTAGCCATAATGCCCCCTCCCATAGACATGAATGGAGGGGGCATGACGTGACGTCACAAACGTGGAAGCTGCATGCTGCCAGCCCGGAGAATGTGGGGGTCCTCTGCTGTGGGACCCCCACAATCTACTATCGTATTCCCTATCCTTCAGATAGGGGATAAGATGTTTCCAATGGAGTACCCCTTTAACTATTAGTTTATAGTCAAAAGTTTCAAACTCATATGTAAATTGTGGGAGACTAGTGCTGTAGGGCCAATCATATAACAGAAATCAGCAGTCAGAGACAGTGACTCAGAAGTTAGGTTTTATCGTGGCTTTTCCTGTTGTTATTTTTCAGCATAAAAAAATACACTCAGGCACAAAATACAAATCAAATCCTGCTAGTCTATGCACTAACTAGCACAATATTCCCGATCTGTACAGGAGACTCTCTACAAGCCACCCAACAAAATAGCCATCAAATACTTACACAAGTGCAAATGTCTCCTTTTAAAGGAAAACTGTCAGTAGTATCTCCCGCACTAAACCTGTCACACAAGCTTGTAGTGTGGGTGATGCTGATTAAAACGGTACTCACATTGTCCAGATTCGCCCAGCAGTTCCAGCGCAAATTGCGTTTTTTCTATTTATGCTAATGAGGGCCTTGGGTCATGGCAGAGCTCCGATCCAAGTTTGGGGCACGCTGACGTCATCTTATATAGTGCCCCCCAGCCACCATTCGTGTCATTGTCTCACAAAATACAAATCAGTCAAGGACAAAATACAAATGAAAAAATATAGATATACCATATTTGTAGCCTCCCTCCATATTTCTTTGGGGAAAGATGTGATTGTTATAAGCACACTGCATGAATAGAAATGTAGACTATATACAGTTTGGCAAAAAAGTATTTAGCCAGCCACTAATTGTGCAAGTTCTCCCACTTAAAAAGATGAGAGAGGCCTGTAATTTTCATCATAGGTATACCTCAACTATGAGAGACATGATGAGAAAAAAATATATATAAAATCATTTTTTTTAAGTATTTAGTTGCAAATTATGGTGGAAAATAAGTATTTGGTTTCCTACAAACAAGCAAAATGTCTGGCTCTTAAAGACCTGTAAGATCTTCTTTAAGAGTCTCATCTGTCTTCCACTCGTTACCTGTATCAATGGCACCTGTTTGAACTTGTTATCAGAATAAAAGACACCTGTCCACAACCTCAAACAGTCACACTCCAAAATCCACTTTGGCCATGCCCAAAGAGCTGTCGAAGGACACCAGAAACAAAATTGTAGACCTGCACCAGGCTGGGAAGACTGAATCTGCTATAGGCAAGCAGCATAATGTGAAGAAAACAACTGTGGGAGCAATTATTAGGAAATGGAAGACCTACAAGACCACTGATAATCTCCCTCGATCTGGGGCTCCACTCAAGATCTCACCCCATGGTGTCAAAATGATCACAAGAATGGTAAGCAAAAATTCCAGAACCACACAGGGGGACATAGTGAATGACCTGCAGGGAGATGGGACCAAAGTAACAAAGGCTACCATCAGTAACACACTATGCCGCAAGGGACTTTAATCATGCAGTGCCAGACGTGTCCCCCTGCTAAAGCCAGTACATGTCCGGGCCCGTCTGAAGTTTGCTCGAGAGCATTTGGATGATCCAGAAGAGTATTGGGAGAATGTGATATGGTCAGATGAAACCATAGTAGAACTTTTTGGTAAAAACTCAACTTGTCGTGTTTGGAGGAGAAAGAATGTTGCATCCAAAGAACACCATACCTACTGTGAAGCATGGAGGTGGAACCATCATGCTTTGAGGCTGTTTTTCTGCAAAGGGACCAGGACGACTAATCCATGTAAAAGAAAGAATGAATGTGACCTTATATCGTGAGACTTTGAGTGACAACCTCCTTCTATCAGCAAGAGCATTGAAGATGAAACGTGGCAGGGTCTTTCAGCATGATAATGATCCAAAGCACACCGATCCAAAACACACAAAGTATTGAGAAATTTTTTTGTTATTGACCCAATACTTATTTTCCACCATAATTTGCAAATAAATTCTTTAAAAATTCTTAAAAAATGTGATGTTATGGATTTTTTTTTCTCATCATGTCTCTCATAGTTGAGCTATACCTATGATGAAAATTACAGGCCTCTTACATCTTTTTAAGTGGGAGAACTTGCACAATTTATGGCTGACTAAATACTTTTTGCCCCACTGTATAGAAATGCAGGCGAGTACATACCTTCTTAGACTAACATAACCTATGTAACATGGATGCAGAGATAAAAGTTTCCCAACAATTAGGGACCCCTAAGTTGAAGAGGGATTTTAAGTTAGCTGTGGCTTATTGGCATGATTTGTGGTGGAGAAGGTGTTTTTTGTTAGTAAAATATTTTTCATTAGCACAAAATGAAAAATATAGCACCTATCTGAATGATTGGTAATAAATAGTGTTGAGCGGCATAGGCCATATTCGAATTCGTGATATTTCGCGAATATATGGACGAATATTCGTCATATATTCGCTAAATACGCATATTTGTAATATTCGTGTTTTATTTCCGCATAAGGAAAATTTGCATAAGTGAAAATTTGCATATGCAAAAATTAGCATATGCAAAAATTAGCATAAGTGAGCATTTGCATATGCGAAAATTCACGTGCCAGTCTCACGCAGTAGTATTAGAGCCTTCTTTACACCACACAAGCTGGAAGCAGAGAGGGATGATCACTGTGATGTGTACTGTGAAAAAAAAAAAAAAAAAATATATATATATATATATATATATATATATATATATATATATACATACTTAATTTCAAATATATAGTGCTATATTCGCGAATATGCGATATTCGCGAATAAAATTTGCATTGCGAATATTCGCGAGCAACACTAGTAATAAATAATCAGTGGGGGTCCATTCTTTGGGACTCCCACCGATCATTAAAACCTTGTCCCCTGAGTGATTTGGAGTGGTAGTGCCATTACTGACTGCTGCGCCAGCCAAGGTCAGATCTTTGTAAGTCCTATGGAAAATAAATGGAGCTGCAACCAAGCATGAACACTGCAACTCCATTCATTTGAAAGACAAGAAACCCCATTCTTATAATCAATGGGGGTCCCAGTAGTCCAATCCCCACCAAGTACATCACTTATCCTGTTTTAGGTGATTATTTTTAAAATTTGTGTTTTTTTGGGACACAGTGGCAGGTTTTTCATCCATTTCCAATCTTCTGTTCTTTAGTTGGAGTAAAAATAAAAGAGATATGTGTGTTTGGTATCTGTGTTGCCATGATACTAGGCACAGCTCATGGACAAGAGTGGTGCAGAATATCGAAAAAAAAAGTCCCTTCTATTTAATCTAACAAGGACTATAAGATTTACTGTAGAGTTTTTAGTGGGGGGGGGGGGTGCTTTTTAATTTAATCTGTTCATGCTGAAGAGGTTCTGGAGCAGTGGTTAATGGGAATGCTATCATCTTCCTTAACTTGCATTAAATTATTGGCAATACTGCAGCCAAAAAGATGATAACCTTTGCCTGTTAGTGCACAGTGGGTAGAGCACTGGAATTGAGATGAGCTGGAGAGCATTGATCTGTGTAGAGGAATACTGAACACAGGTGCGCTTTTATGCAAATCCCCCGAGTCAAATAGCTCCAAACGCCAATACTGAAAATAGCAAATGAAAAATCTTACGCAATTTCAATCACTCCCTGCATCACAATATATTCTGACATCCATCTTTTGGAGAGGTGCCAGGATGCTTCTCTGGAAAAAGAATTGCTGTTTGCATAGATGTTTCGGGGTCATTGTTATGGATTTTAGATGTTTTTTATTATGTGTGTGCAAAGCGATTTCAAACTGTATGATTGACAGACTATGAGGCCACCACAACCTCTTCTCAGAAGCTAATGCTTTCTGGGCACATTCTATATATAAATATATATAGTCCTGAAAGCCAGGTCAGTGGGATCTGGATAATCATTCAAACGCTATTATGGTATGAATCAGATTTTTTTTTTTTTACATTATTTATTATTCTTTATAACAATTTTAATACCATTTTTATCTGTTGTTATTATTATTTTCATGCTGAAAATAAATCTGTCTATATACAATGGCATATATACAATGACACCTCTAAAAGAAGAGAGGGGTGGTCTTCTCAAAAGAAAACGTATAGTGAACTATCACACAAAATATGGTCTTCTTAAAGAAGTGTTCTTTTTAAGAGGTTTAATTTTATCTAATAATAATCTTTTTTTATTTTTTACATTTATAGCAAATTTTACGTATGCTATGATAAATTCATTTTTAAAATATGTATCATTCCTATAATAATTAGATTCCTATAATAATTAGACCACTAGAGCATTCTCCTTTGTCACTAAACATCAGATTACCTCTACAGATTTGTATTTTGTCCCTCATTGGTTGTTGTTCTCTTAGTCACACAGCATTAAAGGGGTACTCCGGTGGAAAACATTTTTTTAATCAACTTGTGCCAGAAAGTTAAACAGATTTGTAAATTACTTGTCCTTACTTTATCCTTCCAGTACTTATTAGCAGCTGTATATTACAAAGAAAGTTCCTTTCTTTTTTTTATTTATTTTCTGTCTGACCACAGTGCTCTCTGCTGACACATCTGTCCATATCAGGAACTGTCCAGAGCTTCATAGGTTTGCAATGAAGATTTGCTCCTGCTCTGGTCCTGATATAGCCAGAGGTGTCAGCAGAGAGCACCGAGGACAGAAAAAAAAAAGAAATCCAAAAAGAAAAGATATTTGTCTGTTGTATATAGCAACTAATAAGTACTGGAAGGATACGTTTTTTTTTTTATAGAAGTAATTTACAAATCTGTTAAACTTCCTGGCACCAGTTGATTAAAAAAAAAGTTTTCCACCAGAGTACCCCTTTAAGGATACTTAGTTTAAGAAAACTAGGGGACTGTCCCCAACACAGCAAGAGCCAAAGTAAGTCCAGCCCATGACCTTGTTATCAATGTTTCCTGACCTATCCTGTTTGACTGACAGCCACTAGATAAAGAAGAAATGAGTTGGACTCACCTGGGCTCTAACTATGTTGGCGAACACCTCCTTGGAACTTGAGCCTCATTAGAATAATAAAAAAAATGTTTATATTTCACCGATGGAAAGGAATATTAAAATAAAAAAGGTATTCCAGAATTGCGATGTCTAGCCCTATCTATGTTCCTATTTACATCACTGTGCCTATTTTCATCATTTGCCTGCTACAGGTCTCCTTAAAGATCTAAAACACATACTTTACACATAGTTACATACATTTTAGTGTATTTATACATAAACGCGCCTTTCATCAGGTACCACTCCTTACCTGGCCCTGCTTATAGACTCAGGTCTACTGTGCCTATAGGCAAATTTTGCTATGGTGAGACTCAGTCCAGAGATTAGATATGTAGAGTAGCAATTCTTTTCTCCACCATTGGATTCAATATATCTAAGCCTGTACACAGGCTGTTGTTAGAAAATCTCCTGTCACCTAACACTCCAGTTATATGCCCCGCCACCTCTAGCTACTACTTTGCGGCAATGTCATCTCCCCTCAATAATCCTAAATAGCCAATTTTCCAAAGATTTGAAAGTGAATGGATTTGACTTTGTATATCAAAATTAATTGGCATTCAGGCAGTCTGGAAAATGCCCAATAAATGTCCCGACCCTGGGGCTGTCGACAGACACATGCCAACCTTATCTATAAGTAAATTAGTAATACCCAATAAGACTGCAGAATAGAGACATAGGTGTTCCTTCACCTGGGGCACAAATCCAGCTTGCTGCTCTAGCATAGTATCTTGGTGCCCTGGATTCCCTTCTGGCACCTAATACCCAGGTCACATCTCTTGCTAGACATCCTTAGTAGAATTACCGTACATCTTTCCTTGAGTCTTGAATAGACAATCTGGGTGAGGTATAAAAGTGGTCCCTCAACATACGATGGTAACTAGTTCCAAACGACCCATCGTTTGTCGAATCCATCGTATGTTGAGGGATCCGTGCAATGTAAAGTATAGGATGCTGTACTCACCTGTCCCTGCCGCTCCGGACCAGGTCCTCACCGCTCCCGATGCTGTCCCAGGGGCTCCCGATGCTGTCCCGCTGCTCTGGTGTCTTCTTCGCGATCCTCCGGCTTCTTCCGGATCTTCTGCAGGGTCCGGGTCTTGCTTTCTGGCGGCGTTCTGCAGGGTCCGGGTCTTGCTTTCTGGCGCGGTGTGCATAGTGACGTAATAACGATGCCGGAAAGCGAGGCCCGGACCCTGGAGAAGATGCGGAAGACGCCGGAGGATCGCGAAGTGGACCCGGAGCAGCGGGAATAGGTAAGCGAACCTGCCCGGGATGCTTAAACTGCTATCCGACAGCAGCTTAAGCATTTTGTGTTGTCGGATAGCAGTTAATGCGATGGCCTCGACATATAAAAGCATTGTATGTCGATACTGACATCGAAATGCGATGGCCTCTGAGAGGCCATCGTATGTCGATTTTATCATATGTCGGGGCCATCGCATGTCGGGGGGTTACTGTATCTTTGCATCCCTAGTTTATTCGTCATTCAGGAGTGACATCTCAGGGATCGAGGTTTAGAGGGAATTTTTGCATTTCAGGTGGCAATTCTTCATAATGATTTCTAATTACACCGAACGCTACTCATTGTCTCACTTTTCCTGGAGAGACTTTGAAATAATCATCTCAGTAAAGTGTCAACTTTGCTGATGGGTTCACGTTAGTTAAAGCGTTGTGTCATCTGACAGCGTGGGAGATATCTACAGTCAGAGTGCAATGTTTGGTAACGTGTAACTACCAATTAGTTCTCATCTCTGTCCTCCATGTTTAAAGCAATCCTCTGATTGGAGGTTTCAGGAAAACTGCTCATTTACGGTACATTTTAGTGTGTCCGATGAGCAGTGTTCTCCTGAAAAATAATTCATTTCAGAGAGAGAAATATTTGGAAATAGCTTTTTTCGTAATTACGTGCTTCTGTATTAGATTTATAGAAAACATTTGCCGGTTTTGTTAGAATTACTCCGAAAATGTAATGAAAGGTTTAAACTAGTGTTAGTCACACATAGGCAATTAAATTAGCATTGTTAATGGTGGATGCATGCCACAGTCATTTCAATAGGCTGTTATTTCAAAGGCGTCTTTGCTAAATATGGTGATTTTATGTGCATTTAGAGGGTGCTGTTCTCTTCAGTGACTTTGTTTAATATGGTGAATTTAATGTGCATTTCAAGGGCGCTGATCCCTTAATATGTGTCTGCAAAGTATGATGATTTTAATGAGCGCTTAAAGCCTGCTGCTGTGTTTTGTAGCAGGTAAGTCATTTAACTGCTTCCATACCATATTATCGAGCCCCAGCCTGACCCAGAGTAAGTTCCTATAGGGTCAGGCTCTGATTCAACATTTTGCCCCAAAGAGGAGCAGAGTTTGGGCCAATTGCTTAACACTATGGTTTTATGGGATGATTCACAAACCACCAGCTCTGGTTCTATATAAGGCTAATGAGCATTTCCCCTTAAACGAATTTCCAGAAAATTAAACTCTTCATTTTATTACATATTTTTGTTCATACACTAAAACAAATTGGTGATGACCGATATGTCTTTTTCTATAAAAGATAAGTTAGAAAAAATATTTTTATAGACACAGCATATGCCCTAAATGTCTATATAGCTGACAAACACCTATAAGGAGAATTGGTTTGATTTTCCTCTGTGTGACCACAGAAAACAACCATAGTGGATGCATAGAGAAATAAAGGGCAGCTGGCTGCACCAATCCTTCATTGTAGTTTATGGGAGCTATGGGAATAGCTGAACAAGTGCTCTTCCCATCCTCTTCTTGCTTTTGCAACACATTGAACCCACATTCTCTAAATAGATGAGGTCCAGAGGAGGGAGCCACTTATGGCATATCCTAGGTCCTTTTCTATCTTTGTTGTCAGAATAACTGTTTAAGTTGCAACTTTTTTTTAGTTATCTTTTAATTTTCCAATTCAAGGAAGTTTGGGTAACAACTCAAGTTTCTTCTTTTACATTGTACGTCTGGGTGAAGGAGAGAGTAATTTCTTACCATACTCCATCAGATAGCACCCAGCACATGCTACACATACTCCTCTTGCTCCCCTTTTCGGGGGTCACACCCAGACTTTTGTTATGTAGCAGATTCACCATCAATATTCATGGTCACGTAATGTCGCATAGCCCATATCAAGCAGATATTCCATGTGTTTTCATTTGCACATATCAGCTAGATGATAATTAATATTCAACTGGGAAGTGATTTGAATTTAAGCAGCGTTAAAACCTGCAGCATCCACCCTGGAATCACTCTGGATCTATTCGTCCGAAGGATACTTCTGATGGATATATCTCAGTGACATCCGTTACACATAGACTCCCAAGTTTACCTTGTTGTTTTAGCTTTTTTAATGTATTCCTCTCTGTGGAGTAGCACAGTCTGTCTGCTGTGCTATTTTGTAAAGAAAATAAACATATACCCCAATGAAATGAAACTCTGCCGGGTCTCATTTGGGTAATGCAGGTCTACAGATACAGTTACCATATACTTTAGAAGCTTTCCCAGCACATACGGTAAGCAGACATTGCTAACATAGTGGGAAAAGAGCCTTAATTGGATTTTAGTAATATTCCCTCTCTGATTGGATGCGGCTGACATATTGTATATAATCATTCACTGGATTCTGTTAACCTTGTTGAGTGTTGAACGGTTCTTTCAGTTAGTTTTTTTTTTATTGTGTTCGATACTTTGGCATATTGTCACAACAGCTTGTAATTAGAATGTGAGCTGAAACCCTCGAACTACCCATACAGATATGCAAATCTGCATGAAATATCATAATTAACAAGTGCAGCAGGGTTTACCATTTGTTTTACGTATTATTGTTATTGTATTTTTTTTTTTTTATATTATATTGGCATTTATTGTTTGGGTAATTAAATTGTTATATGTACTGTTGATAAATTATTTTTTAATCCGTAAATTTTTTTGCTAGACTGTTGTCAATTTCAGCTGTTTATCCAAAAAGTGGGCGTGGCTTTCTACTTTTCTAGAATTTGAGTCATTTATTACATTTTACACCATATTTTTGGTATCTTTTTCCCATGTGATCTTTTATTTAAAAGAGAGAGCTTAAATATATGAAATCCTCTTTATTTGGTCATTTTGGCTCATCCAAAAATCCCTATTCTAGAATATGAGGGCAAACATACTAGATTTTTTTATATAGAAATAAAAAAAAAAAAAACAGATTCATTGATAAATCAAGCTTTTGTGTTATACAAAGTGCACGGCCTAAAGGCATATGCATGGCTTACATTATACAGCATAACTAATATTTTACCCTTTCCCTTTATCATATTTATTGGACCTTGCTAATGCTTTAAAGGGGTACTCTGGTGGAAAACGTTTTTTTTTTATTTTATTTTTTAAATCAACAATAAATTACAGCCTTACTAGGTTGAGAAATGGACTTCTATACTATTGTCGCCATCAGCTATTGAAAAAGGGGACCTGGCTCCCCAAAATGTGTCTAGCCAGCCACCCTTATAATCGCAAACACCCCAATATAGGCAAGCTTGAATCACTATCCACCTTTACTGCAATGCTGTAAACTTTGGAGAATGTCATTCCATCAGCGGAGCGCGTGCTCCCAGGAACCTAACTTACCTCACTGAGTAACAACGTGAGACTCATCCGGGACATTGACCCTCCAGATTGAAAGAAGCAGCACTTTTCACTGGCACACATATAAGAGGTACTTGGTACCAATCCCCACCCCACTCGTGACTTATATCTAACTAGCCCTGTGCCTCCAGGATAGAGTGGGCTGCAAACAGGGGGGGATTCAGCGCTGCAGAGCGCACTTACCCTGTTAGATACCAGCCGTTTTCAGTACTAGAGGTACGGCTTAGCACTACCTGAGCCATTTACCCCAGAGATGGATCATCAGACACACGGTTAACCCCTTAACGACGCAGGACGTAAATGTACATCCTGGTGATGTGGTACTTAACGCACCAGGACGTACATTTACGTCCTGAGCATAACCGTCATTTTTACTGTAAATTGTATGGCGTGAAAACAATACCTTCCAAAATTTGCTAAATTGTGGTTTTCTTTTTAATTTCCCCACACAAATAGTATTTTTTTGGTTGCGCCATACATTTTATGGTAAAGTGAGTAGTGGCATTACAACGGACAACTGGTCGCGCAAAAAACAAGCCCTCATACTAGTCTGTGAATGAAAATATAAAAGAGTTATGATTTTTTGAAGGGGAGGAGGATTTTTTGTTTGTTTTTATTAACTGGTGCCAGAAAGTTAAAGAGATTTGTAAATTACTTCTATTAAAAAATCCTAATCCTTCCAGTACTTATCAGCTGCCGTTATGATCCGCAGGAAGTTCTTTACTTTTTTAATTTCCTTTCTGCCTGAACACAGTGCTCTCTACTGACACCTCTGTCTATTTTAGGAACTGTCCAGAGCAGGATGGGTTTTCTATGGGGATTTTCTCCTACTCCGGACAGTTCCTAAAATGTGTCACTCCGGACAGTTCCGAAAAGGTGTCAGCAGAGAGCACTGTGGTCAGACAATAAAGAAATTCAAAAAGTAGCTGATAAGTACTGGAACTGGGAGCAGGCTACATGTCGACCTAGTGCTGCTGTAATTGCCCACTGGCCCCTGGCGTTAGGTCCCGTGCCATCTGAGAAACCTTGGCGTTGGTGTGCGGGCTCTGGTGTATCCTTGATATAAGGATACACTGGCGAATGTCTCAATTTTAACATCAGTGTTGAGGGATTAGCCAATGTCATTGTATACATCTACCACAGTAGTGCACCCATATTCCTGTAAAGTACTGGAACGATTAAGATTTTTTAATGGAAGTAAATTACAAAGCTGTTTAACTTTCTGGCACCAGTTGATTTACAATTTTTTTCTTTCCAGTGTAGTACCCCTTTCTTCTTTTTTCTTTCCAGTGGATATCTCCAGTAAACTCCGCTTCTAAATATCCACCTATTAACTTATAGCGCAATCACGCTACAGTGTGGTACAAAAAGCGTGTACTGGCAGCGCTGCATATTGGAGAAAACAAAAGGAGGTTGGCTGCATACTAAGATAATAAATGTTCCAACTGTACCGAAGTTCTGAATGTACTGCACTCGTAGTGCCAATAATATGTTAACAGAATAAAATTTACTTATTGACTTATATATTGACTTATAATGTAATCACACCACAGTGAGACACAAAAGTTTGTATTTAAAGGGTTGTGCGCTGCCCTGCCTTTCGGAGCTCAGCTCACAGCGTCCAGAAGTTCATTACTCCCGGCCCGGCCCCTCGTGACGTCTCGCCCGCCCCCTCGTGACATCCCGCCCGCCCCCTCTACCAAAGTCTATGGATTGGGTTTTTTCCTTGATCTATGTTGAACTCCCACAACCCTTTTTTCTCTCTTTTTTTTTTTTTTTTAAATCAACTGGTGACAGAAAGTTAAACAGATTTGAAAATGACTTCTATAAAAAAAATCTTAATCTTTCCAGTACTTACATACAGAGGAAATTCTTTTCTTTTTGGATTTCTTTTCTGTCACGACCACAGTGCTCTCTGCTGACACCTCTGTCCATTTTAGGAACTGTCCAGAACAGTATAGGTTTGCTATGGAGATTTTCTCCTGCTCTGGACAGTTCCTGACATGGACAGAGGTGACAGAAAAGAAATCCAAAAAGAAAATAATTTCCTCTGTAGTATACAGCCACTAATAAGTACTGGAAGGATTAAGATTTTTTTAATAGAAGTAATTTACATATCTGTTTAACTTTCTGTCATCAGTTGATTTAAAAAAAAAAAAAGTTTTCCACAGGAGTACCCCTTTAAGTTACTGCTTTTGTATCTATTTTTATGATTTCTTGTCTATTCTTTTACTTACATGCATATTAACTAAGGCTGGGTTCACATTTGTCCGGAGTCCAGCTCAGCCAACTCCTTGCAACTGAGGCCACAACTGATGACAAGCGCATCAGTTGGCATGAGTTGTGTAAGATTCAGCATTTATTATTGGGCAGCAATATGCATTCCCCTTTCTGACGACCCTGCAGCATTTTCCACTGAACTGTCCAATTCAAATGAATGGGATGAGTTCTACAATCAGTTTCCCTCTGGTGGTTTTTCTACAGTGCCAGAGAGAAATAAAGGGAACACAATGAAACTACAAGTCAATCACACTTCTTTGAAATCACACTGTCCACTCAGGAAGCAACACTGATTGACAATCAATTTCACATGCTGTTGTGCAAATGGAACAGACAACAGGTGGAAATTATAGGCAATTAGCAAGACACTCACAATAAAGGAGTGGTTCTGCATGTGGTGACCACACACCACTTTTCAGTTCCTATGGTTCCTGGCTGATGTTTTGATCAATTTTGAATGCTGGTGGTGCTTTCACTCTAGTGGTAGCATGATATGGCGTCTACAACCCACACATGTGGCTCAGGTAGTGCAGCTCATCAAGGATGGCACATCAATGCGAGCTGTGGCAAGAAGATTTGCTGTGTCTGTCAGAGTAGTGTCCAGAGCATGGAGGCGCTACCAGGAGACAGGCCAGTACATCAGGAGATGTGGAGGAGGCCGTAAGAGGACAATAACCCAGCAGCAGGACCGCTACCTCCACCTTTGGGCAAGGAGGAGCACTGCCAGAGCCCTGCAAAATGACCTCCAGCAGGCCACAAATGTGCATGTGTCCAGTCAAACGGTCAGAAACAGACTCCATGAGGGTGATATGAGGGCCCGAATTCCACAGGTGGGGTTTGTGATTACATCCCAACACCGTGCAGGACATTTGGCATTTGATAGAGAACACCAAGATTGAAAGCAGGTTCGCAATGAGGTTACCACTGTTACGCCGAGCGCTCCGGGTCCCCGCTCCTCCCCGGAGCGCTCGCTTCACTCTCCCCGCTGCAGCGCTCCGGTCACATCCTCTGACCCGAGGCGCTGCGATTCCGCTGCCAGCCGGGATGCGATTCGCGATGCGGGTAGCGCCCGCTCGCGATGCGCACCCCGGCTCCCGTACCTGACTCGCTCTCCGTCTGTTCTGTCCCGGCGCGCGCGGCCCCGCTCCCTAGGGCGCGCGCGCGCCGGGTCTCTGCGATTTAAAGGGCCACTGCGCCGCTGATTGGCGCAGTGGTTCCAATTAGTGTGTTCACCTGTGCACTTCCCTATATCACCTCACTTCCCCTGCACTCCCTTGCCGGATCTTGTTGCCATTGTGCCAGTGAAAGCGTTCCTTGTGTGTTCCTAGCCTGTGTTCCAGACCTTCTGCCGTTGCCCCTGACTACGATCCTTGCTGCCTGCCCCGACCTTCTGCTACGTCCGACCTTGCTTCTGCCTACTCCCTTGTACCGCGCCTATCTTCAGCAGCCAGAGAGGTGAGCCGTTGCTAGTGGATACGACCTGGTCACTACCGCCGCAGCAAGACCATCCCGCTTTGCGGCGGGCTCTGGTGAAAACCAGTAGTGGCTTAGAACCGGTCCACTAGCACGGTCCACGCCAATCCCTCTCTGGCACAGAGGATCCACTACCTGCCAGCCGGCATCGTGACAACCACAGATGAAAGCAGGTTCACACTGAGCACATGTGACAGACGTGACAAAGTCTGAAGAGGCCGTGGAGAACGTTCTGCTGCCTGCAACATCCTCCAGCATGATCGGTTTGGCTGTGGGTCAGTAATGGTGTGGGGTGGCATTTCTTTGGGGGGCCGCACAGCCCTCCATGTGCTTGCCAGAGGTAGCCTGACTGCCATTAGGTACCAAGATGAGATCCTCGTACCCCTTGTGAGACCATATGCTGGTGCGATTGGCCCTGGGTTCCTCCTAATGCAAGACAATGCTAGACCTCATGTGGCTGGAGTGTGTTAGTTGTTCCTGCAAGAGGAAGGCACTGATGCTATGGACTGGCCCGCCCGTTCCCCAGACCTGCATCCGATTGAGCACATCTAAGACATCATGTCTTGCTCCATCCACCAACAACGCATTGCACCACAGACTGTCCAGGGGTTGGCAGATTCTTTAGCCCAAGTCTGGGAGGACATCCCTCAGGAGACCATCCACCACCTCATCAGGAGCATGCCCCGGCGCTGTAGGGAGGTCATACGAGCATGTGGAGGCCACACACACTACTGAGCCTTATTTTGACTTGTTTTAAGGAAATTACATCAAAGTTGGATAAGTCTGTAGTGTGGTTTTCCACTTTGATTTTGAGTGTGACTCCATATCCAAATCTCCATGGGTTTATTAATTTGATGTACATTGATAATTTTTGTGTGATTTTGTTGTGAGCACATTCAACTATGTAAAGACAAAAGTATTTCATAAAATTAGTTCATTCATTTAGATCTATGATGTTATCTTAGTGTTCCCTTAATTTTTTTTGAGCAGTATATATATATATATATATATATATATATATATATATATATATATATATATATTTTTTTTTTTTTTTTACATTTATGTTGTCTAGGTAGAAATAGTAAAGCATTGTCATTTGGTTTTTCATTTGCAGGGTTAGCTAGAAGTGAATTGGTCTAGGTCATGATTATGTAATATCCCTTAGAATTGGCTTCTTGGATATGTGGGAGGACAAGCTGAAAACTAATTATGAATGTGTGAACAAGACTATGACAATTGGTATCAATCTGTCAGCTGATAACACATTGTGTTTGCATTTTTCTATGTTTTTCAATATGGTAATAACAACTTGTTGTATTATGTGGAAGTGAGAATGCCCTCTCATCCACAATCTAATGTACATTACAGTCTGTGCTACTGAATGCCCACTCTTATTTACTTATTGTCTACAGGAAACATTCCTTAAATCTATTATTAACAGAACCTACTACATGTAGTATCATCGATTAATGTGTACTGATAACTATAGGAGGCTTTACTGAAACACTAATAAACAGTGGGGATCAAAAGTTTGGGCACCCCAGGTAAAAATTTGTAGTAATGTGCATAAAGAAGCCAAGGAAAGATGGAAAAATCTCCAAAAGGCATCAAATTACCGATTAGACATTCTTATAATATGTCAACAAAAGTTAGATTTTATTTCCATCATTTACACTTTCAAAATAACAGAAAATGAAAAAATGGCATCTGCAAAAGTTTGGGCACCCTGCAAAATTTATAGCATGCACTGCCCCCTTTGCAAAGCTGAGACCTGCCAGTTGTTAGGATTCGGCTAGCTGGATGTGGATCCTCTGTGTCAGCGAGGGATTGGCGTGGACCGTGTCGGTGGACTGGTTCTAAGTTGCTACTGGTTTTCATCAGAGCCCGCCGCAAAGCGGGATGGTCTTGCTGCGGCGGTAGCAACCAGGTCGTATCCACCGGCAACGGCTCAACCTCGCTGACTGCTGAGAAGGCGTGGGACAGAAGGACTAGGCAGAGGCAAGGTCAGACGTAGCAGAAGGTCGGGGCAGGCGGCAAGGTTCGTAGTCAAAGAGGATAGCAGGAGATCTGGAACACAGGCTTTGGACAACACTAAACGCTTTCACTGGCACAAGGCAACAAGATCCGGCAAGGAAGTGCAGGGGAAGTGAGGTAATATGGACAGGGAGCAGGTGGAAGCTAATTAGGCTGATTGGGCCAGGCACCAATCATTGGTGCACTGGCCCTTTAAATCTTAGAGAGCTGGCGCGCGCGCGCCCTAAGGAGCGGAGCCGCGTGCGCCAAGACATGACAGCCGGGGGCCGGGACAGGTGAGTGACTTGGGATGCGTTTCGCGAGCGGGCGCGTCCCGCTATGCGAATCGCATCCCCGCCGGCAGTGTCAGTGCAGCGCTCTCGGTCAGCAGGTCTGACCGGGGCGCTGCAGAGAGAGAGACGCCGCGAGCGCTCCGGGGAGGAGCAGGGACCCGGAGCGCTCGGTGTAACACCAGTGTCATGGATTATTCTCAATCATCATCTTGGAAGACCAGGTGATGTCAATCTCAAAGGTTTTAAATGCCCAGAATCATCTGACCTTACCCCAACAATCAGCACCATGGGTTCTTCTAAGCAGTTGTCTAGAAATCTGAAACTGAAAATAGTTGACGCTCACAAAGCTGAAGAAGGCTATAAGAAGATAGCAAAACTTTTCAGATGTCAATATCCTCTATTCGGAATGTAATTAAGAAATGGCAGTCATCAGGAACAGTGGAAGTTAAAGCAAGATCTGGAAGACCAATAAAAATATCAGACAGATCAGCTCGCAGGATTGTGAGAAAAACAATTCAAAACCCACGTTTGACTGCACAATCACTCCAGAAAGATCTGGCAGACACTGGAGTTGTGGTACACTATTCCACTATAAAGAGATACTTGTACAAATATGATCTTCATGGAAGAGTCATCAGAAGAAAACCTCTTCTACATTCTCACCACAAAAATCAGCATTTGAACTTTGCAAATGAACATATAGACAAGCCTGATGCATTTTGGAAACAAGTTCTGTGGACCGATGAGGTTAAAATTAAACTTTTGGCCGGAATGAGCAAAGGTACGTTTGGAGAAAAAGGGGAACAGAATTTAATGAAAAGAACCTCTGTCCAACTGTTAAGCATGGGGTGGATCAATTATGCTTTGGGATTGTATTGCGGCCAGTGGCACAGGGAACATCTCATGAGGAGAAGGAAAAATGGACAGCAAATTTTGGATGCTAACTTGATGCCATCTGTGAAAAAGCTGAAGTTAAAGAGAGGATGGCTTCTACAAATGGATAAAGATCCTAAACACACCTCAAAATCCACGGGGATTACATCAAGAGGCATAAACTGAAGATTTGGCCATGGCCTTCACAATCTCCTGACCTCAACATAATTGGAAATCTATGGATAGACCTTAAAAGAGCAGTGCGTGACAGACAGCCCAGAAATCTCAAAGAACTGGAAGACTTTTGTAAAGAAGAATAGGCAAAGATACATCAAATAAGAATTGAAAGAATCTTGGCTGTCTACAAAAAGTGTTTACAAGCTGTGATACTTGCCAAAGGGGGCAGTACAATATGTTAACTCTGCAGGGTGCCCAAGCTTTTGCAGACACCATTTTTTAGTTTTCTGTTATTTTGAAAGGGTAAATGATGGAAAGAAAATCTAACTTTTGTTGACAAATTGTAAAAATGTCTGATCTGTAATTTGATGCCTTTTGGAGATTTTTCCATCTTTCCTTGGCTTCTTTATGCACATTAATACAATTTTTTACCTGGGGTGCCCAAACTTTTGATCCCCACTGTACACATGGTAGCATACTGTAGTTTATCAAGCTGGAAACATAAATCATTTCAGTAGTCTTCTGTCCTGTAATGTTGATTCACAGGATGACAAAAATAAAGAACCCTAAATAAAAATCCCTTTTGGGCAAAACCCAAATTTCCTCATTTCCTCAAAATTTGTTCTCTACATCAAATATGGCAATTAGAATAAAGCTCTGAATCAACAACCCAGAATGTATCAGCTATAACTTATAATATTATATTCTAGAAATACATTTAGGTCTCTGGCATATAGTTCTAGTCTCACTGTTTTTCCTGTAAAAAATCCCTGCCTGTGCTGCTGTATAAACTTCTTTCCAATAGGCATAGAGGATGTCCCCTTGTGATAGAGACAGTCCTGGGCATAAAAGGTCAGATTTGATTGACAGCTAGGAAGAGAGGCATGTGTTGCCACTTACTTAACCCAGCCATAACTCATGATCACAGCAGGTCTCAGAACTAAGAGCTGGTGTGATCTCAACTTTTGACATGTCTTGCAGCATGTTTATTTGCTATGTGCTATATTGCATTGCTATTTGAATTCTTTATGGGGTTATTTTTCAGGCATTATATTCATGTATGAGGTATTATTACTTAGACATCATATAGCACTTTTATTGGGCACTGTATAGCAGTGATATTTAAACCTTAAACCTTTTTCTGGGGTATATTTTCAGCATTTTATAGTATTTTTTGGGGGCATTCTGTAACACTAAAATGTGGGTTCTTCATTATGATATTATTTAAACACTGTATGGTTGTGTAATTTAGGTACTGTATTTTCTTTTATTGAGCCCTGTATTGCAGTGTAATTCAGGTAGTTTGTTGAGACATTATTAAGGCAATTTATGGCACAGTAATTTAGGCACTTTTGTTGGGCAGAATGTATAGCAGTTATATTTTGGTTCTGTATTGCTATAATGTAACAATGTTATTTTTGTATATTATGTATATTGCTACATGGCACAGTTTTTAAGCACTGCATAGAATTTTTTTATTTTAATTTATTTTTTGCTTATTTTAATTTCACTATTCTAAGAGGAGGTCCCACAATGTTTGCCCAGAACTGCTCATATATTGACTTTAGAGAAGCATATGTATATACATACTTGGCTATCATCATTAAACTACACATCACTGGCACATTTATTATGAACACTTACTGTAAGCAATTTATTCATAATAAGATCGTTGGCGTGCTTGTTTGTTCAATACATTAAGGCCAAATAAAAGAGAATGGGAGCTATGTATGCAGCCGACCCTCTTAGTGGCACTCGGCGTGTCTCGGTTTTAACGCTTGGCCCATTAGCATCTGCATAAAATGTAACCATCTTGTTTATGGAGCTGTGTTCATTTATTGTTTCGCTAGTGAGGCTCAGCAAGCATCAAGGCTACACAATCATTTAATATACAAACAAGAAAAAAATGGAAAATGTATGCGAATATGTGAATAGAATGAAGAAGCGTCTAATCATAATTCCACGACTCTCTGGTGGCCTCATTCCAAGAACTGCCCGTCAGTCATTCTCTCACATTTAAAGGATATTCTTCCCATCAAATATATCTTTCCATGACTGCTGCCAAATTAGTAATTTAAAGGGAAACTCTGAACTTTACCAGGCTCATTAAAGGGATATTCCGGCTTTATACATCTTATCTCCTATCCAAAGAATAGGGGATACAATGTATGATCGCAGGGATCCTGCCGCTGGGGACCCCCGCGATCTCGGTGCAGCACCTGGCATTCTGTGCACTGCCTCCGAGACGGGTGTGTGACGTCACGGCCATGCCCCTAGTGACATCATACCACACCCCCTGCATTCATGTCTATGGAAGGGAGTGGATAAACAGAATACCGCTGAATGGAGGGGATGAACAGAATACCCCTTTAATTTATGATATTTATGATTTGACATGGCAACAGTCAAACTTAGATGGAAAGAGTTAGCACAACAGGCATCATGTACCAAGTGCTTTTTTGCATCGAACAACAGCAAAGATAAACAATTCTTCATGGAAAAGATATTCCTTTGAATATGGAGCTCCCTTTTAAGCACATGTCAAACCTCAAACCTTTAAAAATGAATTACTTTCCTAGACATTTTCTGGATATTTTCATCTGTGTTCTATTAGTAAATGGTTGATGTGATAAGGAAGAACCTGTTTTGGTCAGTTACATATTCTATGATTGGGGATGTTGGAGGTTTATTGCTTGATTGGTTATACACATCCACAGTAGAATGCATGACAGAGCACCCATTGTGATCAAAAGCTGACTATGTTGTACCTAATTTACAGTATATAAAGCATCCCTGTGGTGTTTCATTGGAGAGCCTAGTGGTCATAAGCAGAACTGCAACTTATAATTGTATTATTTTGGGGAACAGTATTTCTTGACGTAATGTTAATAAAGATTTCTATAACTATTTTAATCATTTATGATTTTATAAATTAAGGGGTCTGAGGCAGCTAACAAGAACCACTAGCACGAATGTAAATGAAGCCTTAACAATAACCTGTTTACGAACGGTAGTAATGATAATCATATGGATATAAAATATTTACATGGCTTTTTTTCTTTTCTCAGGATCAATAAAAGATCATTGGAAGTGCGTTATGGATATAACCTTTGGGATGACATCTACTTTTTGGAATTGCTACTAACCTGTGGTTTTGCACTGATTAATTGGCTTAGAAAAGGGAAAAAGAACTGCTGAACCAATACTACCAAAAATGAAGAAGGACTTTTGTTTACATGGCATTCTTTTATGCCTGGGAATCGCATACTGTAGTCATGTCACATTCACAAGAAGAAGCAGTAAATTAAAGCAATCACTTCATGGTCATCATGAAAAGGGCAAAGAAGGACAAGTCTTACATAGATCCAAGAGGGGATGGGTATGGAATCAGTTTTTTGTAATAGAGGAATACACTGGACCGGATCCTGTGCTTGTCGGACGGGTAAGAACTATTTAGAGTTATTTTTACTGTCCCTGGGAAATTGTCATATTAAAGTGCTTGTTTGGGATCAGCTTGGGATCATCTTCGTTCAGTTAAATGAGGCTAAGCTGCATTTCCAGACCCAGTTCATGGACTGATATGCTGCTAAATAAATGTTTGAACACACAAAAACAGCAATATTTACGTTAAATTGTTTGTCATATACATGTACATAAAATAAGATGGTGTGTTGTTAACTAAAATACACACATCAACACATATATGGAAAATATCAGTGAGAAACACAGTTTTAGTTAAACAAAACATTTTTCCTACTGTTATTACACCCTTTAAAAGGAACCTGTCACTATTGTCATGCTTCCCGAACCATGAGCAGCATGAAACAAGTACAGGCTCCTTTATCCTGCTTGTAGTTTGTTAAGTTTTAACCTAGTGACTGGTTACCTTTAACCTCATTCTTTTTCTTTGAATTACATGTGTTGTTAGAAACAAGTCTGGTGATGCAGGGGTGTTAAGTGAAGCTTCAATGAAAATATGTAACATCATCTGAACTATGAAGCGTCAGGGTCAGTGTGGTGTCCTCTCATGGGACAGTCGCTAGTTGGTCCCCTTCGCACCTGCTATAGTTATGCAGTTGTGGTGTTAGATTTCTATTATAAATGTTGTAATTGTTAACACCTACAATTATAATTTTTTCCCGCTAATTGGGTGGACATGTTTCCAATGAAAGTTAAAGGAAAACTGTCAGATATTTTATCCTGCACTATCCACAGTACTGGTGGATAGTGTGGGAGACGCTGATTAAAACGAGCCCTACTTTACCCAGATCCGTCCGGCCGTTCGCCCGCAATTGTAGTTTTATTCTATGTGTATATCTTGTTGTAACTGGCACGGGTGGGGCTTCTGCACTGACATCAGTGCCGCTTATGAATATTCATCCCCCCTCCCTCCTGTTAGGAGCAACGAAGAGAGGGAGAACTGGAGGGAGGGGGGATAAATATTCATAAGCCCCGCCCGTGCCAGTTACAGCAAGATATACACATAGAATAAAACTACAATTGCGGGCGAACAGCCGGGCAGATCGGGGTAAGGTAGGGCTCGTTTTAATCAGCGTCTTCCACACTATCCATCAGTACTGTGGATAGTGCGGGAGAAAATACCGTATCTGACAGTTTTCCTTTAAAACAGCTGGGTCAAAAAGCTTTTGGATAGTGACATAATTCTAAAAGCTGTCCAAATACTTTTGGACCCAACTGTATACCCACCCCTTCAGAAAAATGTAATGAAAGAGCTAGGGTTAGTTAGAATAAATATATATATATATATATATATATATATATATATATATATACAGCCACCTTAATACCTGTGCGCAGTTACTTTAAACCTTCATAGAGGGACTCCAGCTAATGTAAATCCTGCATGGTAGCTAACAGGGCGTTAGCCCTTAAAGGGGTAATTTATTTAAATCAACTGGTGCCAGAACGTTATACAGATTTCTATAAAAAATTTTAATAAAAAATCTTAATCCTTCCAGTACTTATCAGCTGCTGTGTACTACAGAGAAAGTTATTTTCTTTTTGAATTTCTTTTCAGTCTGTAAACATTGCTCTCTGCTGACACCTCTGTCCATGTCAGGAACTGTCCAGAGCAGGATAGGTTTGCTATGGGGATTTGCTTCTACTCTGGACAATTCCTGGCATGGGCAGAGGTGTCAGCAGAAAGCACTGTGGCCAACAGAAAATAAATTAAAAAAGAAAAGAATTTTCTATGTAGTAAACAGCATCTAATAAGTACTGGAAGGATTAAGATTTTTTAATAGGAGCAATTTAGAAATCTGTTAAACTTTCTGGCAACAGTTGATTTAAAATAAATTGTTTTCCAGAGTACCCCTTTAACCCCTTAAGGACCCTTGACGTACGCGTACGTCATGACACCCTGGTACTTAAGGACCCATGACGTTTGCGTCATGGAGAATTCCAGCCCCTGCCGCGTGCCGGGCGGGGATCGGTCCGGGATGCCTGCTGAAATCTTTCAACAGGCATCCCATGCAAATGCCCAGGGGGGTCATCAGACCCCCCCCATGTCGGCGATCGCGGCAAATCACAAGTGAATTCACACTTGTGATTTGCGAGATTCCGGGTTATTACGGGTCTATAGTGACCCGGTGACCCGGAATATAAGGGGGATTGCGGTTGTTTAAGACACCCACGATCCCCCTGAAGGCATAGGAGTGAGGTGGCAGGGGTGCCACCTCTCCTATCCCTGCTATTGGTGGTCTAGACATGACCACCAATAGAAGATCGGGGGCGGGGGGTTAACTTCCGTTTTCCCCGTCCTGCCCACCCACAATAGGCGGGGCAGAACGGGGAACGAAAGGAGACCGGCGCTGAAGATCCACTTACCGATACGGGCGGGCGACGTAGGCTGCGAGCAACAGAGATCGGCGGTCAGCGATGACGTGCGGCTGGATCCGACGGAAGACGTTGAGTTGCCTAGCAACATCTGGAGGGCTACAGTTTGAGACCACTATAAAGTGGTCTCTAAACTGTAGCCCTCCAGATCTTGCAAAACTACAACTCCTAGCATGCCCAAACAACTGTTTGCTGTCTGGGCATGCTGGAATTTGTAGTTTTGCAACAGCTGGAGGACCACAGTTTGGAGATCACTTTGCAGTGTTCTCTAAAACTGAAGCCCTCCAGATGTTGCAAAACTGCAAATCCCAGCATGCACAGACAGCAAACAGCTGTCTCGGCATGCTGGGAGTTGTAGTTGCATACCTCCAGCTATTGCAACTACATCTCCCAGCATGCCCTTCGGCGATCAGTGCATGCTGGGAGTTGTAGTTTTGCAACAGCTGGAGGCAGACTGGTTGGAAAATACTGAGGTAACAGAACCTAACTTAAGGTTTTCCAACCAGTGTGTCTCCAGCTGTTGGAAAAGTACAACTCCCAGCATGCACGGTCTGTCAGTACATGCTGGGAGTTGTAGTTTTGAAACAGCTGGAGGTTTGCCCCCCATATGAACGTACAGGGTACATTCACACGGGCAGGTTTACAGTAAGTTTCCCGCATCAAGTTTGGGCTGCGGCAAATTTTTCGCTGCAGCTCAAACTCCTAGTGGGAAACTCACCGTAACACACCAGTGCGAATGTACCCTAAAAACACTACACTAACACATAATAAAGAGTAAAACACTACATATACACCCCCTCATACTGTCCCCCCCAATAAAAGTGAAAAACATATTGTATGGCAGTGTTTCCAGAACGGAGCCTCCAGCTGTTGTAAAACAACAACTGCCAGCCACTGACTGTCCAGGCATGCTGGGAATTTAGCAACAGCTGGAAGTACCCTGTTCGGGAATACCCCTATGTCCACCCCTATGCAATCCCTAATTTAGTCCTGAAATGCGCATGGAGCTTTCTCACTTCGGAGCCCTGTCGTATGTCAAGGAAACAGTTTAGAGCCACATATGGGGTATCTCCGTACTCGGGAGAAATTGCACTACAAATTTTGGGGGTCTTTTTCTCCTTTTACCCCTTATGAAAAGGAAAAGTTGGGGGCTACACCAGCTTGTTAGTGTAAATGTTTTTATTTTTTTACACTAACATGCTGGTGTTGCCCCATACTTTTTATTTTCACAAGCGTTAAAAGGAAAAAAAAGACCCCCAAAATTTGTAAAGCAATTTATCCTGAGTACGGAAATACCCCAGATGTGGTCATAAAATGCTCTGCGGGCGCACAACAAGGCTCAGGAGCGAGAGCGCACCATGTACATTTGAGGCCTAAATTGGTGATTTGCACAGGGGTGGCCGATTTTACAGCGGTTCTGACATAAACGGAAAAAAATAAATGTGTAATATGTGACCCCATTTTGGAAACTACACCCCTCACGTAATGTAATAAGGGGTGCAGTGAGAATTTACACCCCACAGGCAGATTGGCAGATTTTTGGAACAGTGGTCCGTGAAAATGAAAAATGTAATTTTTCATTTGCACAGCCCACTGTTCCAAAGATCTGTCAAACGCAAGTGGGGTGTAAATACTCACTGCACCCCATATTAAATTCTGTGAGGGGTGTAGTTTCCAAAATAGGGTCACATGTGGGGGGGAGTCCACTGTTCTGGCACCACGGAGGGCTTTGTAAACGCACATGGCCCCTGACTTCCATTCCAAACTATTTTTTCCCCAAAAGCTCAATGGCGCTCCTTCTCTTCTGAGCATTGTAGTGCGCCAGCAGAGCACTTGATGTCCACACATGGGGTATTTCCATACTCAGAAGAGATGGGGTTTCAAATTTTGGAGGGCATTTTGTCCTTTTACCCCTTGTAAAAATTAAAAATTTGAGGGAAAACTAGCATTTTAGTGAAAAATAAATAATTTACACATCCAACTTTCGCGAAAAGTCGTCAAACACCTGTGGGGTGTTAAGGCTCACTGGACCCCTTGTTACGTGCCTTGAGGGGTGTAGTTTTCAAAATAGTATGTCATGTGGCTTTTTTTTTTTGCTGTCCTGGAACCATAGTGGCTTCCTAAATGAGACATGCCCCCCAAAAACCATTTCAGCAAATTTTGCTTTTCAAAAGCTAAATGTGACTCCTTCTCTTCTGAGCATTGTAGTTTGCCCGCAAAGCATTTTATGTCCTAACATGGGGTATTTCCATACTCAGAAGAGATGGGGTTACAAATTTTGGGGGTCATTTTGTCCTATTATCCCTTGTAAAAAAAAAATAATATGAGGGAAAAATAGCATTTTAGTGACAAAAAAAATCATTTTCACGGCCAACTTTAACGAAAAGTCGTCAAACACCTGTGGGGTGTTAAGGCTCACTGGACCCCTTGTTATGTGCCTTGAGGGGTGTAGTTTCCAAAATAATATGCAATGAGGTTTTTTTTTTTTGCTGTTCTGGCACCATAGGGGCTTCCGAAATGTGACATGCCCCCCAAAAACCATTTCAGAAAAACTCACTCTCCAAAATCGCTCATTCCCTTCAGAGCCCTCTACTGCGCCCGCCGAACACCTTACATAGACATATGAGGTATGTCCTTACTTGAGAGAAATTGGGTTACACATTTTAGGAAGATATCTCTCCTTTTGCCCCTTGTAAAATTTCAATAACTGGGTCTAAAAGAACATGCCAGTGTAAAAAATGAAGATTTTGAATTTTCTCCTTCAATTTGCTGCTATTCCTGTGAAACACCTAAAGGGTTAACAAACCTTTTGAATGTCATTTTGAATACTTTGAGGGGTGCAGTTTTTATAATGGGGTCATTTGTGGGGTATTTCTAATAAAAAGGCCCTTCAAATCCATTTCAAAACAGAACTAGTCCCTGAAAAATTTCGATTTTGAAAATGTTGTGAAAAATTGGAAAATTGCTGCTATACTTTGAAGCCCTCTGATGTCTTCCAAAAGTAAAAACATGTCAACTTTATGATGGAAACATAAAGTAGACATATTGTATATGTGAATCAATATATAATTTATTTGGGATATTCATTCTCCTTATAAGCAGTGAGCTTCAAAGTTAAAAAAAAATGCTAAATTTTCAATTTTTTCATAAAATTTTGGAATTTTTCACCAAAATATGATGCAAGTATCGACAAAATTTTACCACTAACATAAAGTAGAATATGTCACAAAAAAACTATCTCGGAATCAGAATGAACGGTAAAAGCATCCCAGAGTGATTAATGTTTAAAGTGACAGTGGTCAGATGTGCAAAAAAAGGCCGTGTCCTACAGTGAAAATTGGCTGGGTCCTTAAGGGGTTAAGGACCACAGTTTTTTTTTTTTTTTTGCACTTTTGTTATTTTTCCTCCTCACTTTCATCTAAATTTTCCACCTGAAGACCCATATAAGGGTTGTTTTTTGCACCACCAATTTTATTTTGTAATGACATCAATCATTTCACCTCAAAATCTACAGCAAACCCAGAAAAAAAATATTTGTGGGGCTAAATTGATTTAAAAAAATTATACCTTATCCTAATTTTGTAGGTTCATACAAATAAAATGATACCCAACTTATATAGGTTTGATTTTGTTTTACTTCTGTTAAACAATTATAACTTCATGCAAGAGAGAAGTTGAGGTCAGCTCATCTATTGGCTGTCAGGGCACGGTGGGAGTTGTAGTGGGGAAGCTTCTACTCTATTGTGATTCAGTGTTTTTACAATTTAATATTAGTGAATATTCCTTATGCCTTATACTGGGTATCAGAGTACGCCCTATTTTCAGTTCCTACCATTTTTGTTGTAAATGTCATGTATGTTGTTTTTATCATCAATTTTCAATAAAGATTGTTTTTTCTTATGACATTTTTCTGCAGGAACAATTGTTGTAAGTGCATATTGTTGTCTATTGCAGATTTATATATTCTAGGGAGTATACGTATGTTCCTTCTCTACATATAGCAAGTAATCACACTGGCTCTTTTTGGTTGCACTTAGCCTAATATATACATTGCTTATTAAAGGCATATAAAAAAAAAAAAAAAAAAAAAAAAAATACATTTTTGTTTTTATATTAACTGGCTCCAGAAGGTTAAACAGATTTGTAAATGAATTCTAATAAAAAATCTTAATCCTTCCAGTACTTATCAGATGCTGAAATCGAGTTGTTCTTTTCTGTCTGACAGCAGTGCTCTCTGCTGACACCTCTGTCTGTCTCAGGAACTGTCCAGAGTACCAGCAAATCCCTATAACAAACCTCTTCTACTCTGGACAGACAGATGTGTCAGTAGAGAGCACTGTTGTCAGACAGAAAATATAAAGAACAACTCAACTTCAGCAGCTGATAAGTACTGGAAGGATTAAGATTTTTTAATAGAAGTAATTTACAAACATGTTTAACTTTCTGGAGCCAGTTGATATGAAAAGAAAAAAAGTTTTTTCATGGAATACCCCCTTAAAATAAGTGAGCAGGAAAAGTGTAACGCTTATGTGTACTATCTTTAAAATAAAAGGATTTGAGATTACTTTCTGATTTGAAGTGTTATGTTGTGGCTTTCATGTCTTCGTGTTAACCACTTGTCACTGACTATTTTGTTTTTTATAGTGTGTAGTAGCTAATTTGATTTTTGAATGACTATTAAAAGGTGGCTGATTGAACTATAATGTTGCTGTTGTTTAGTCATCCACAATATATCTATCTATCTATCTATCTATCTATCTATCTATCTATCTATCTATCTATATATATATATATATATATATATATATATATATATATATAAAACTCAACGTGTGTGTGTGTGTGGGTGTGTGGTGTGTGTGCGTATGTATGTATGTGTGTATGTTCCAGCATCACGTCCAAACGGCTAAAGATATTAACATGAAACTTGGCACACATGTTACTTATATGTCAACAACAAACATAGGATAGGTGATTTAACCCTTACTCACCCCAATTTGCCAGGGGCGGCGTTTATGTTTAAAGTCCCATACAAGTCAATGGGAAATATATATTACTGCATAACTTCCAAACGGCTGGAGATATTTCGATAATACTTGGTCACATGTTACTTATATGTCCACTTAAAATATAGGATAGTTAATTTAACCCTTAACTACCCCCATTTGTGAGGGTCAGGGTTTTTGTTTAAAGTCCCATTCAAATGAAAGGGAAATGTAGGTTCCCACATAACTTCCGTACGGCTGGAGATATTTCAATAACTGGTACACATATTACGGGTCGGGATAGGAGGACGGGATGGGAGGTCGAGATAGGAGGAGGGGATAGGAGGTCGGGATTGGAGGTTGGGATAGGAGGACGGGATAGGAGGTTGGGATAGGAGGACTGGATAGATGTACTGGATAGGAGGATGGGATAGGAGGACGGGAAAGGAGGTCGACATATGAGGACGGGAAAGGAGGACGAGATAGGAGGACAGGATAGGAGGACGGGATAGGAGGACGGGATAGGAGGATGGGAAAGGAGGACGGGAAAGGAGGTTGGGATTGGAGGACGGGAAAGGAGGTGGAGATAGGAGGACGGGAAAGGAGGTTGAGATATGAGGACGGGATAGGACAGGATAGGAGGACGGGATAGGAGGTCGGGATAGGAGGTCAGGATATGATGGCGGGATAGGAGGTCGGGATATGACAACAATATACGAGGACGGGATATGAAGTCAAAAGCTTCCTCCTTTGTTTATTTTCCTCCCCAACAAGGATTAGGAAGGAAAAACCGGGCAACGCCGGGTACTCAGCTAGTACACACACACACACACACATATATATATATATATATATATATATATATATATATATATATATATATATATAAATGTACATTGGAATTGTGGTCTGATTATCCCTCTTCTCTCTTCTTTGCAAATTCTGCAAATATATGGGAAACACGGAGCCCTGTTTTCAAAATAGACTGAGGTCCCTGAAGAGGATATCCTAATATATATATATATATATATATATATATATATATATATATATATATTTATATTTATTTATATATATATATATATATATATATATATATATATATATATATGTGTGTGTGTGTGTGAGTGTGTAGGACAGACCTTGGATATGCTGTCTGTTATAGTAGAATAGCCTCAAGGCCTTGAGCAATGTAGTGGCCTCGTTTGGCATTCATGGGGATTGCTTTTTGGTACTCTCTGGTACCCAGGGCACATGTATCTCTGTCTACAAGCTACAACCCTATAGCTCTTTCTGGGTGCTGTAAACAGATATTGACATAATTGCACAATTAATTATCTAAAATGTTGAATAGAATAAGTGGACACATTGATTTGTCCAGCTGAAATAAACCACTGCAGAGAATTATGTTTCTTTTACATGATAATAACATTTTATAAAACATTCACATGTCGGCATCTCCTCTCCTCTGCTGCTATGCAGATCTCTGCTTCTGGGAAATGCAGAGTAATGCATTGTCAGGCTGTCTTGCCTCATGCTCCCCAGAAAAAAGGTTTTGTGATGGCTTACTGTACTGTACAGAATGTGTACAATAGAGATGAGCGAATCGAAGCTGATGAACCCGATTTCGTTACAAATTTCCTGAAATATTCGATTAGCAACGAATGCAAATATTGCCACCACTCTATCGCGCAAATCACTTTATTAAACTCAATTTCCTGTGGTCCAGGCTCCAGGGCATCTAAAATGGCGGATCCAGATATCAGTAGATGGGGCAAGAAATGCTGGGAAGGCAAGGCGGGAAGGGAAGTAAGCGTGATGACCCTGAATCACATGCAGGATGCAGCCTATCACAGCCAGTCACCCCTGTGATGTCACAGCCCTATATATTCAGCAGCCTTTTTGCGGATGGTTATATAATTCAGTACACTGCATAGAGATTGGATGGACATCGCTGTGTGTGTGTTACACGGAAAAGCTTATTCCAACAGTGTTTCACATCCTAATTACATCAGCGTTCTGCTGGACAGAGAGCAGTGTTTTTTTCACTGAAAATGATTTTTACTGCAGCCATTATCTCCCAATTACTTTCTTCAGCATTGTATTACAGAGAGGGGCAGAGAGCTGTGTGCTGCCTCATACATTTTAAGTAGCTGCCTCAACCTCATAAACCTTAGCAGAGGAGGCAGGAATAATTTTTCAGCTCAATTCTGTGTCTTTGTTCCACAACAAATCATCTGCTGGTTATACTAGTCTGTAGACAGTATAATACCCAGGAGTCCATTCCTAATAGTCTGTAGACAGAGTAAAATGTTGTGTTCAGTACACAGCTTTTTAGAGCTGCAGCACTGTTGTGTTCTGCTGGTGTTGTGCAAAAACATGTTTTTTTAAGCATACTGTAGCTCATTTTTCTGCCCTCATCAGTGCATACCACATACCTACATCTAAGTGGTGTACTATTTTGTGCCTGTTAATCTGTCAAGAGCCTACATACTGTGAAAGGATAGCCAAAATTAATCACCGACTGGTGTTTTACCAAAATAAGTATTTTTAAGCATACTCTACCACATTTTTCTGCCCTCATAAGTGCATAACACATACCTACATCTAAGTGGTGTACTATTTCGTGCCTGTTAATCTGTCAAGGGCCTACATACTGTGAAAGGAATGCCAAAAGTAATCACCAGCTGGTGTTCTACTAAAATATGTTTTTTAAGCGTACTGTACCGCATTTTTCTGCCCTCATAAGTGCATTCCCCATACCCACATCTAAGTGGTGTAATATCTTGTGCCTGTTAATCTGTCAAGGGCCTACATACTGTGAAAGGGCAGCCAAAAGTAATCACCGGCTAGTGTTTTACTCCAATACGTTTATTAAGCACACAGTAGTGCATTTTTCTGCCCTCATAAGTGCATACCACATACCTTCATGTAAGTAGTGTCCTATTTTGTTCTTATTAATCTGTCAAGGGCCTACATACTGTGAAAGTCCAGGCAAAAATAATCACTTTCTGGTGTTTTACTTAAATCATTTTTGAAGTGTACGGTGGCGCATTTTTCTGCCCTCATAAGTGCATACCACATTCGTACATCTAAGTAGTGTACTTATTTGTACCTGTTAATCTGTCAAGGGCCTACACTGTGAAAGGACAGCTAAAAGTAATCACCGGCTGGTGTTTTACTCCAATACATTTATTAACCTCTTAAGGACCCAGCCAATTTTCAGTGTAGGATCCGGCCATTTTTTGCACATCTGACCACTGTCCCTTTAAGCATTATTAACTTTGGGATGCTTTTACCACTCATTCTGATTCAGAGATAGTTTTTTCGTGACATATTCTACTTTATATTAGAGGTAACATTTTGTCTATACTTTCATGATTTCTTTGTGAAAAATTCCAAAATTTGATGAAAACATCAACATTTTAGAAAATGTTGCATTTTTTTTAACTTTGAAGCTCTCTGCTTAAAAGGAAAATGGATATTCCAAATAAATTATATATGGATACACATATGCAATATGTCTACTTTATGTTGGCATCATAAACTTTACATATTTTTACTTTTGGAAGACATCAGAGGACTTCAAAGTATAGCAGCAATTTCAAATTTTTCACAAAATTTTCAAAATCAAAATTTTTCAGGGATCAGTTCTGTTTTGAAGTGGATTTGAAGGGCTTTCATATTAGAAATACCCCATAAATGACCCCATTATAAAAATTGCACCCCTCAAAGTATTCAAAATAACATTTAAAGGGATTGTTAACCCTTTAGGTGTTTCACAGGAATAGCAGCAAATTGAAGGAGACAATTCAAAATCTTCATTTTTTACACTGGCATATTCTTGTAGACCAAGTTTTTGAATTTTTACAAGGGGTAAAAGGAGAGAAATCTTCCTAAAATGTTTAACCCAATTTCTCTTGAGTAAGGAAATACCTCATATGTGTATGTCAAGTGCTCTGTGGGTGCACTAGAGGGCTCAGAAGGGAAGGAGCGATAGTGGGATTTTGGAGAGTGAGTTTTTCTGAAATGGTTTTTGGGGGGCATGTCGCATTTAGGAAGCCCCTATGGTGACAGAACAGCAAAAAATGCCGAACATGGCATACTAGTTTGGAAACTACACCCCTCAAGGAACGTAACAAGGAGTACAGTGAGCCTTAACACCCCACATGTGTTTGATGACTTTTCGTTAAAGTTGGATGTGTAAATGATTTTTATTTTTTCACCAAAATGCTGGTTTTCCCCCAAATTTTACATTTTTACAAGGGGTAATAGGAGAAAATCCCCCCCCAAAATTTGTAACCCCATCTCTTCTGAGTATGGAAATATCCCATGTGTGGACGTCAAGTGCTCTGCTGGCGTACTACAATGCTCAGAAGAGAAGGAGTCACATTTGGCTTTTGTAAAGCAAATTTAGCTGAAATGGTTTTTGGGGGGCATGTCCCATTTAGGAAGCCCCTATGGTTCCAGGACAGCAAAAAAACAAAAAAACACATGGGATACTATTTTGGAAATGTCACCCCCCAAGGAAGGTAACAAGGTGTACAGTGAGACTTAACACCCCACAGTGTTTGACGACTTGGATGTGTAAATTATTTTTTATTTAGATTTTCCACTAAAATGATGGTTTTTCCCCAAATGTAACATTTTTACAAGGGGTAATAGGAGAAATGCCCCCCAAAATGTGTAACCCCAACTTTTCTGAGTATGAAAATACCCCATGTGTGGACGTCTAGTGCACTGCGGGCACACTACACTGCTCAGAAGAGAAGGAGTCATATTTGCAAAATTTGCTGAAATGGGGGGGGAGGGGGATGTCACATTTAGGTAGAACATGCCCTATGATGCCAGAACAGCATAAAACCCCACATGGCATACTATTTTGAAAACTACACCCCTCAAGGAATGTAACAAGGGGTACAGTGATCCTTAACACCCCACAGGTGTTTGATAACTGTTCATTAAGTGGGATGTGAAGAGGAAAAATTAGATTTTTTTTTACAATAAAATGCTGGGGTCACCCCAAATTTTTCATTTTCACAAGTGGTAACAGGAGAAAATGTCACCATAAATTTGTAAGTACATTTCTTTGGAGTAAGAACATACCTCAAATCTGGAGGTTAGGAGCTCTGAGGGTGCACACCAGTCTCTGAGGTGCAGGAGCACATTCAGGGGCCTTGATCTTCTGCATTGCTGCCTATGGAGCCAGAACACTGCCCCCCCCCTCAAGGGGCATTACATGGGGTACACTAAATAACTAAAATGGGGTTCAGTGGGATGTAAAATCATAAAAAGGTTATGTTCCCAGAATGATGGCCAAAGCATAGCCAAACTAAAAATATGCCCACCCAAACCCTATGCTCTGAATCATCATTCTGGGAATGTGATGTGTGTGGCCGTCCCTAACCTGTTGCCTCAAATGCGCACCCTGCTCAGGTGGAGAGAGAGCACTGCACATTTGAGGCAACATAAAAAGTCCCAGGTGATAGTGACTTAGTGACCCATGACACATTTTGGGAAAAAAATACCCCCAGAGGTCTTATCAGGTTTTTATTTTTTGTTTTTTTATAAAATAGTTTTTTGGGCTATTTAGTGGTTTTATGGGGTTAAAACTTGGAATGTACTGTGGACTTGGTACATTGGGGTAAAATTATGGAAAATTAAAATGAAAATGGAAAATGTAGTACTCCATGGAAGTTTGATACTCCCCGAAGCAATCCTTAATGCAGAGGCCCAGATCATCAGGGCAAGTGTCACATTGAGTGGTTGTGTCCTTCCGTATCCCCCTCTTGTGACATACGCTGCATCTTTTCTGGAATCGTCTCTTCTTTCCAGTGTGGGGGACTTCACCTGGAAAGTGTTGGCCTGGGACGATCCTGGCACCTATAACTTCAGTTCCTTGGGAAGTCCGGCCTGCTCTTTCCCAATCAGCAAAGATCAGGACCTTTAGGACTTCTTGTCAGCAAAGATCAGGACCTTTAGGACTTCTTCTTGGAACTGAAGGTATGTCCCTGTGTTGCCAGCGTACTGAAACAGTACAAAAGAGTTGTACGTGGCAACCTGTACCATGTAGACCGCAACTTTTTGTACCATACCCGTGTTTTCCGTATCGTCATGTATGGCTTGAGGACTTGATCAGAAAGATCAATTCCCCCCATATACTGATTGTAGTCCAGAATACAGTCGGGCTTGAGGACCGGTGTTGTGGTACCTCGCACAGGGACAGGTGAGCTGCCATTACCATGAATTGTGGTTAGCATAAGGACATCCCTCTTATCCTTATACCTGACCAGCAACAGGTTTTCATGGGTAAGGGCACGGGACTCACCCTTGGGCATAGGTGTCTGGATCAAATTTAGAGGGAGGCCTCTTTGGTTTTTCCGCACGGTCCCACAAGCGGACGTGGATCTGGCGGCAAGGGATGTGAACAGAGGGATGCTGGTATAAAAGTTTCCACGTACACGTGGTAACCCTTATTTAGCAATGGGTGCACAAGGTCCCAAACGATTTTCCCGCCAACACCCAGAGTGGAGGAACAATCTGGGGGTTCAATACGGGAATCTCGTCCCTCAAATACTCTAAACTTGCAAGTGTACCCGGAGGTACTCTCACAAAGTTTGTAGAGCTTTACGCCATACCGCACCCGCTTTTTAGGGAATATACTGGCGGAATATGAGTTAAAACTGATATGAGACTCATCTACCGAGAGCTCCCTGCGGTACGTAGGCCTCCAAAAATTTAGCCCCAAAGTGATCAATGATCGGACTCACTTTGTAAAGGAGGTTACAGGTGGGATCACTTCGGGGTGGACATGCCTCATTATCTGCATAATGGAGGCATTTCCGAATGGCCTCGAACCGCTTCTGTGTCATGACCATACTGTAAAGCAGGGTCTGGGAGAAGATGTCCCCGCTCCAGTACTGTCTTACACTGGGCTTTTTGACCAGGCACATATGCAGCACGAGGCCCCAAAATGTCCTCATTTCTGCTGCATCAATGGCGTATCATTCATTGGACATGGCCAAAAAAGAATCTGGATGGTGGGCGATGACCTGCTGGGCATACAGATTAGTCTGCTCCACCATTAGATTGACAAAACTGTCACTGAAAAAATTACTGAAATAGTCAATTTCAGTGAATCCAGAATTGTCAATCTAGTTTCCAGAGTCGCCAACCAACTCCGGAACCTGTGGCTGATAAGCCTCTGGGGGTCTCCAGACAGGTTCACCGGAAGGGGGCTCTGGTAAACTTGTCTGGGGGGGTCGGACTCCTATTACGAGCGGCATTGTTGCTCGTACTAGTGCCGGCCACTGGGCCACTATCATGGAAGGTGCTTGGCCTCGTCTGACGGCGTTTCCGCCACCGTACAGGGGACTAATCATCAGTACTAGATGATGAGGAGGACGAGAAGAACACAGGAATGTAGGATCTTCCTCGTCCTCACTGACCGATTCGGAGTCGAAGACAAAAAAAAGCATATGCCTCCGCCGCCAAAAATGACTGGCGCGCCATCGCCATTTTTTCTACAGCGGCGGGGGGGGGGGGGGCAGTGGCGTTGGGGGGGAGGGTGTGTGTGTGGGGGAGTATGTAGTGTTCGTTCATGTATGTCATTGGTCCTTAACTACCAGGGTCCCATGACGTACCGGTACGACATGGGTCCTGAACAGGTTAAGCGTACTGTAGCACATTTTTCTGCCCTCATAAGTGCATATCACATACCTACATCTAAGAAGTGTAATATTTTGTACCTGTTAATCTGTCAAGAGCCTACATACTGTGAAAGGACAGCCAAAAGTAATCACCTGCTGCTGTTCTACACAAATACAGTTTTAAGCGTAGTGAAGCTTATTGTACTCCCCCTCATATACGCAATAAGTATGTCAGGCAGAGTAGTGCCAGGATGTGCACAGAGGAGTGGCAGAGGCCTAAATTCATCAGGCGCAGGCAGAGGTCCAATACCTATATTAAGCGTACTGTAGAGCATTTTTCTGCCCTCATAAGGGCGTACCTACCACTAAGAAGTGTACTATTTTAAACCTGTTAATCTGTCAAGGGCCTAGATACTGTGAAAGGACAACCAATAGTATACACCTGCTGCTGTTCTACACAAATACTGTTTTAAGCGTAGTGAAGCATATTGTACTCCCCCTCATATACGCAATAAGTATGTAAGGCAGAATAGTGCCAGGATGTGCACAGAGGAGTGGCAGAGGCCTAAATTCATCAGGCACAGGCAGAGTTCACAGCAGAGTAGGGGTGGTTGGCAGCCGGAGTCGCAGCGAGAGGTCTGAGCTCCCATTGTCAGCTGGCAGTCATGTCGCGACCAGCAACCCAGCAGCCGTGATTGATCAGTTCACTCGGTCATCCACTTCATCCCAAGTAAGGTTCACTTGGTCATCCACTTCATCCCAAGTGACATCTGACACCCCCAGTCAACAGTCGGTGGGTTCCTCAGACTCAAACCTCAGCCCTCATGCTGCTGCTACCACCTCCAGGCTCTGTCATTGAGCTGCCATATGGTCTCCTCATGCTGATGTTTCCACTTCCAGGCTCTCTCATTCTGCTGCTCTATGGTCTCCTCATGCTAATGCTACCACCACCATGCTCTGTCATTGTGCCACCATATGGTCTCCTCATGCTGATGCTACCACCTCCAGGCTCTGTCATTGTGCCGCCATATGGTCTTCTCATGCTGATACTGCCACCTCCAGGCTCTCTCATTGTACTGCTCTATGGTCTCCTCATGCTGATGCCACCACCTCCAGGCTCTGTCATTTTGCCACAATATGGTCTCCTCATGCTGATGCTTCCACCTCCAGGCTCTCTAATTGTGCTGCTCTGTGGTCTCCTCATGCTGATGCTACCACCTCCAGGCACTGTCAATGTGCCACCATATGGTCTCCTCATGCTGATGCTGGCACTTTCAGGCTCTCTAATTGTGCTGTTCTATGGTCTCCTCATGCTGATGCTGCCACCTCCAGGCTCTCTCATTGTGCTGCCATGGATACTGTAAAACATAATTAAGGTGCTGGTCCCCAGTTTCAGAAATTCCTTGCCTTAGGGTCACTTTCAGGACTCCTGATGCCATCTCCTGGCTTTCTCATGCAGCCACTATATGGTATCCTCATGCTTCAGCCACCTCCAGGCTGTGCCATTCATCTTATATATGTTTTACTGATGCTTCAGCCACCTCCAGGCTGTGCCATTCTTCCAATATATGGTTTACTGATGCTTAGCCAGCTCTAGTCTGTGTCATTCAGCAACTACATGGTTTAGTGATGATGCTGGGCCTATTACTTATATATGTCTTGGGTAGCACTATGGTACCATACATCTTCAATGGAAATTTCAAAATTTATACTTTATTCTTAGAGATTGTGAGGCCCTATTGTCTCCTCATCTGCTGCCAACTCCATGCAGTGCCATTCAGACACTATATGGTCTCCTCATGCTTCAGCCAACTCCAGGCTGTTCCATTCAGCCACTATATGGTCTCTTCTCATGCTTCAGCAAACTCCAGGCTGTGCCATTCAGCCACTATATGGTCTCCTCATGCTTCAGCCAACTCCAGGCTGCGTGATTCAGCCAGTTTATGGTTTACTGATGCTGCTGGGCTTAGGTCTGGGCCTAAAAATTTTGATGGTAACATTAGCTACCCTAAATCTTCAATTTAAATTTCAAAATTCATCTTTTAATCTTAGGGATTGCAAAACCCTAGAGTCTACTCTTGCTGCTGCCAACTACAGGCTGTGTCATTCAGCCACTATATTGTCTCCTCGTGCTGCCAACACCTCCACACTGTGTCATTCAGCCACTATATGGTCTCCTCATGCTTCAGCCACATCCAAGCTGTGTCATTCAGCCACTATATGGTCTCATCATGCTGACAACACCTCCATGCATTGTCATTTAGCCACTATATGGTCTCCTCATGCTGCCAACACCTCCACGCTGTGTCATTCAGCCACTATATGGTCTCCTCATACTTCAGCCACATCCAAGCTGTGTCATTCAGCCACTATATGGTCTTCTCATGCTGCCAACACATCCACACTGTGTCATTTAGCCACTGTATGGTCTCCTCATGCTGCTTACACATCCATGCTGTGTCATTCAGCCACAACATGGTCTCCTCATACTGATGCCACCTCCAGGCACTGTAGCTCTGCGGCTTTGATTCTAAAAGCGATGCCTGTAATCTGCATGTTATTTTGAATAACAGTATTATTTCACTACCCCAGCACACTCCATATGCGTGTTAGAACAAAGCAACGTGTTATACGCCCCTATCGAGGCTCTCTTTAATCCAGAAATAGCAGTTATTAGATTGGACCAAATTTTTTGGGAAAATTCGGCAAATCGGCTGAATCGAATTTTTCAAAGGTTCGCTCATCTCTAGTGTACAACAAGTTACATCTTAAATTATAACATCTATTTATTCTAATAGATTATTTGTGGTTCAACCCAAAATCTTGTCCAATCTGCAAGAAATTGTCTGTAAAGTGTACCTGTCATTTGCTAAAACTTTTTATATAATGTATGGCTCTGTGCAGGCTTGTCAGTCAGCCTGCTGTGTGAGCTGGGAGCGTGTCGCAGAGCCTCAGTGCACAGAGCCCTGCATGTTCTCAGTGCACAAAACCCTGCTTGTCTACACTGCACAGATCCCTGCTTGTCTACACTGCACAGATCCCTGCTTGTCCTCAGTGCACAGAGCCCTGCTTGTCTTCAGTGTACAGAGACCTGATTGTCCTCAGTGCACAGAACCTTGCTTACCCTCAGTCCACAGAGCCCTGCTAGTCCTCAGTGTACAGAGCCCTGCTTGTCCTCAGTGCACAGGACCCTGCTTGTCCTCGGTGTACAGAGCCCTGCTTGTCCTCAGTGTACAGAGCCCTGCTTGTCATTTAGTGCACAGAGACCTGCTTGTCCTCAGTCCACATAGCTATACTTCTCCTCAGTCAAGCCCTGCTTGTCCAACCACACTTCCTGTATTTGGTCAATGAACAGAGATACAGATGTAGGGACAAGCCAGGATTTTTTGACCCAAAAGTATACACTTTTTTAACCAATGTATATTACAAATATACATATAATGTAATTATCTACATTATATAAAAAGATTTTGCAAATAACAGGTACCCTTTAAATCAGCTTTGTATAGTATAAGGGTTCCAGAGTCAGTTTATTGGCAGAGCATAATCCCACTGGAGGATCCTCTGATACTGTTGGCCAGTCAGACTTTGGTGTAAGAGAACCAGGAGCGAGAGGAAGGATGGCAGCAGCCATTCTTCTACTCGATTATATTGGTGATGGGAAGATCTCAATAGCCATTCTATCATATTAAAAAATGTAATCTCTTTAGCACAAGAGTAACAAGGAGTAACCTCAGGTAATTTTCAGGCTGCTGTTATCTCATCATCTCTAATGCAGGGATTTGGGGATGTCTTCAGAATAGGTCAATATACATTAACAAATTTACATAATAGTTTTGAAACTTTTACTTCTAAATCCCTTTATCTAAATAGGTTCCAAATTATTTGCTAATGCATTTCTTAACATAATATAATACATAATATGATATATATATATATATATATATATATATATATATATATAAACAGTGGGGCAAAAAAGTATTTAGTCAGCCACCAATTGTGCAAGTTCTCCTACTTTAAAAGAGTAGAGAGGCCTGCAATTTTCATCATAGGTATACATCAACAAATTATGGTGGAAAACAAGTATTTGGTCACCTACAAACAAACAAGATTTCTGGCTCTCACAGACTTGTAACTTCTTCTTAGAGTCTCCTTGTTACCTGTATTAATGGCACCTGTTTGAACTTGTTATCAGTATACAAGACACCAGTCCACAACCTCAGTCACACTCCAAACTCCACTATGGCCAAGATCAAATAGCTGTTGAAGGACACCAGAAACAAAATTGTAGACCTGCGCCATGCTGGGAAGACTGAATCTGCAATAGGCAAGCAGCTTGGTGTGAAGAAATCAACTGTGGGAGCAATTATTAAAACATGGAAGACATACAAGACCACTGATAATTTCCCTTGATCTGGGGCTCCATGCAATATCTCACTCAATGGTGTCAAAATGATTACGGTGAGCAAAAAACCCAGAACCACATAGGGGGACCTAGTAAATGACCTGCAGAGAATGGGACCAAAGTAACAAAGGCTACCATTAGTAACACACTATGCCGCCAGGGACTCGAATCATGCAGTGCCAGACATGTCCCCCTGCTTAAGGAAGTACATTCTGAAGTTTGCTAGAGAGAATTTGGATGATCCGGAAGAGGATTGAGAGAATTTCATATAGTTAGATGAAACCAAAGTAGACCAAAGTAGAACTTTTTGGTAAAAACTCAACTCGTCGTGTTTGGAGGAGAAAGAATGCTGAGTGGCATCTAAAGAACACCATACCTACTGTGAAGCATGGGGGTGGAAACATGTTTTGGGGTCTGTTTTTCTGCAAAGGGACCAAGACGACTGATCCGTGTAAAGGAAAAAATGAATGGGGCCATGTATCGTGAAATTTTGAGTGAAAACCTCCTTCCATTAGCAAGGGCATTGAAGAAGAAACGTGGCTGGGTCTTTCAGCATGATAATGATCCCACACACACCACCTGGGCAACAAAGAAGTGGCTTTGTAAGAAGCATTTCAAGGTCCTGGAGTGGCCTAGCCAGTCCCCAGATCTCAACCCCATAGAAAACCTTTGGAGGGAGTTGAAAGTCAGTGTTGCCCAGCGACAGCCCCAAAACATCATTGCTCTAGAGGAGATTTGCATGGAGAAATGGGCAAAAATACCAGCAACAGTGTGTGAAAACTTTGTGAAAACTTACAGAAAACATTTGACCTCTGTCATTGCCAACAAAGGGTATATAACAAAGTATTGAGATTAACTTTAGTTATTGACCAAATACTTATTTTCCACCACCATTTGCAAATACATTCTTTAAAAATCAGACAATGTGATGTTATGGATTATTTTTTTTTATTATTATGTCTCTCATAGTTGAGGTATACCTATGCTGGAAATTACGTAGGAGAACTTGCACAATTGGTGGCAAGTGCAAGCTATATGGTCTTTATTGCATCATGATATACAATGCAACGTTTTGCATGCTTGAAAAAGGCTTGTAGCCGAAACGTCGCATTGTATATCATGATGCAATAAAGACCATATAGCTTGCACTTAAAGGGATTCTCTGGTGCTTAAGCATCTTATCCCCTGTCCAAAGGATAGGGGATAAGATGCCTGATCGCGGGAGTCCCGCCGCTGGGGACCCCCGGGATCATGCACGCGGCACCCCGTTTGTAATCAGTCCCCGGAGCGTGTTCACTCCGGTTCTGATTACGGGTGACTACAGGACGGGCGCCGTGTGACGTCACGCCTGCACCGGCGTGTGACGTCACGCTCCGACCCGCAATGCAAGCCTACGGGAGGGGGCGTGATAGCTATCACGGCCCCTCCCGTAGGCTTGCATTGAGGGGCAGAGCGTGACGTCACACGCTGGCGCAGGCGTGACGTCACACGCCGGCCGCCATGTAGTCGCCGGTAATCAGTCCCAGAGCGAACACGCTCCGGGGACTGATTACAAACGGGGTGCCGCGTGCATGATCCCGGGGGTCCCCAGCGGCGGCGTGTGACGTCACGCTCCGACCCGCAATGCAAGCCTACGGGAGGGGGCGTGATAGCTATCACGGCCCCTCCCGTAGGCTTGCATTGAGGGGCAGAGCGTGACGTCACACGCTGGCGCAGGCGTGACGTCACACGCCGGCCGCCATGTAGTCGCCGGTAATCAGTCCCAGAGCGAACACGCTCCGAGGACTGATTACAAACAGGATGCCGTGTGCATGATCCCGGGGGTCCCCAGCGGCGGGACTCCCGCGATCAGGCATCTTATCCCCTATCCCTTGGATAGGGGATTAGATGTTTAAGCACCGGAGAACCCCTTTAAAGCTGGACTTCGTGTTGGGTGCTGTTTCCAAGTGGAGAAATGTTTATGTGGATCCAGTTTGGCACACTGGGGGTTACATTGCACCACACCTGAGCCATCCGGTGCTGAAGTTTCCACAAAGACATATATATATATATATATATATATATATATATATATATATATACAAATTTCTGATTTATGATACATTCCAAAGTAAACATCCTGGTGGCTTGCTGCTACCACTAGAAGGAGCATTAAAGCGAACTGCTACTACATTCTGTTATACATTGAACTCCATAATAAAAGTCTATGCAGGGGATTTATAGGTCTGATCTGAAAAATAGAGCTCCAAATGCTGTAAAGATTTATGAAGAAATTAACCAGCACAGAATGTAGGACCTAAAAACGACATGATGATAAAAGGTAGAGATTCGCTTTAAATTATTCTCAATAAAATATATTTTTCAGTAGCATCAAGAATGTAATCAATTACCTTCAGTTTTAATAACACCGTACAGATTGAGAATTTCAGAAGATTCAAGAGGCTTTAGTATTTATGAAAATAGGTTGTGCTTACAACAATGATTACTTAGATCATGCAAGTATTTGCCATACAAGACCTTGCTGGCCTCCCGCAGGGCTGGAGTAAATAGATTGAATCATTTATACAATATTCAGCCGTCCCATACTGCTTTATTTCTGGGTTTTGATTGTTTTGGTGCTTATTCTCAGTTGGATGTCAGGGAAATGTTTATCAGCGAAATCATCTCTAAACTCGGTCAGTCAGTGTTAATTTGAGACATGCAGACTTTATATGTAGAAGGAGACTATGCGGAACTTAAATCTGCTTGTTAAATTGTCATTGACTTCTAAGTGGTATAATTCATTATATTATTTAAGTGTGAAGGCATTAGGGAAATTCATGCAGCTATTTTTTGGGCCGTGGATAGAGGGATCACATTTTAGATTAGCCTTGTCAATTTGGATAGGGTGTGATCTATTCAGGTGAGTCACAAAAATAGAATGTGGGTTCCAAGGACCTGTTGTCCAGTGTGGAGAGTGATGATGTCGAGTGAACATTGAAAAGGGCATCATTTTTGTATTTGCTATGATTCTCCCATCCTATATTTCTGCCAGTTGTTGGCTGTAGAATTTTTTTTTTTTTTAATAAAGGTCATGTCCTACGGACATGTCAAAAGTTTTAATTTGTCATGGCCTGGGGGAAAAACTAACAGGGATAAGCATGCAACTGAGAGCTGCATCCCTCTGCTCTCTGTGCATATGCCGAGATCTCCCCATAAAGCACATTATGAGGCTGTTTCCTTGCACAAAGCATTAAGACAATGTGCTTAGTGTAGTCTTATCCCAGATCATTCTAGCAGTTGGTTGGTGCTTGGGTGCTCAAACTCTCTAGGACACTCTATAACACAACGTGTTATATATGGTAAAATCTTCTTCCTCACCATAGTAGTCTCCAAGGCGAGAAGCTATACTCACATAGTCCCGTCTTCTCGGACTGCAATCCCGCCCCCTCAGCCTGATTGACAGAATTGGTCACCTCTCTGCTCCATAATCAGACAGAGCAGAGTGCTTACATGGACTGTACCCAGACTTTCAATCAGGATCAGAGGGCACGATTACAGCCAGAGCAGCAGGACTAGGTAAGTATAGTTTCCTTATATATTTACATTAATGTGGTCTATGGTGAAAGGAGGTGCTCCAAACCAAAGGGCAGTTGTGCACCTACATTGGAGTGGAGGACCTACACTTGTGGACCACAATATGGGTTCACTCCTGTGGTAGATGTAAACAATGACATTACCTAACCCTCAAAACTGATGTAAAATCGAGACATTAGCCAGAGGTCGGGATAGGATGATGGGATAGGAGGACAAGATAGGAGGTCAGGATAGGAGGTCGAGATAGGAGGTTGAGATAGGAGGTTGAGATAGGAGGTCGGGATAGGAGGTCGGGATAGGAGGATGGGATAGGAGGTCAGGATAGGAGGACGAGATAGGAGGTTGGGATAAGAGTTCGGGATAGGAGGTCGGGATATGAAGACGAGATGTGAGGATGGGATATGATGATGGGATAGGAGGTCAGGATATGAGGACAGGATATGGGGTTGGGATATGACAAGAATATATGAGGACGGGATATGAAGTCAAAAGCGTCCTCCTTTGTTTATTTTCCTCCCCAACAAGGATTAGGAAGGAAAAACTGGGCAACGCCGGGTATTCAGCTAGTGCATGATAAAATCTAATGACAGGTTCCCTTCCATCAAAGTATGCAAGTATTTTGCACGTAAATAGCTATATAGATTTGTCATGTAAATAGCTATATAGATTAATATTAGCTTTGTATTATGGACAGCAAAAACAGACATGAATCTAAAATCTGCTAGTGCGAAACTGGTCAAATAGATATTTTTATACATTTTGCTGTCTCTGATGTATGTAGGATGCATGACAGTATTAGTTAATTTTTTTTTTTTTTTTTTTACTCTGGATGCAAAATATTTTAGCCTGTGTTAGACTGGGTTCACATATGTCCGGCATTGGTGAACTCAGTCTAGATCTTGACGCAACTGATGCCATAACTGATGACAACGTGCATCAGTTATCATCAGTTGTATGGCTACTGGCATCCATTGTTTTGGATGCCGGACAGGGGAATGCAGCAAGCAGCATTCTCCTGTCTGGTGCCGTCTGGTGTATCCAACCATCCGTCGTCAAAATTGAGACACTGGATGATTGTGAATTGTTCCATTTAAATGAATGCAAACACCAATAGAAAAAAATGGAGTCACTTGGAATGGAATGGAATGGAATGACAATCACAATTGGAGATTTTCCTACCATTGGTGATGGAAAATATAGATTTTATTAAAGAGAAGAGACGAGCATTATACAGAATTCTTTCTTTAGTGAATTGATAGCAGCAAACAAAGAGCTAATAAACAGTAAACAAGGAAAAAAAGTTGAAGCAGTACATAAAGTCCAGTATTGAATCAGTAATGGTACAGTACAGGTGAATATAAGGACCCCTCAGGCAAAGCCCCTCCTCTTTCTTTGATGAAGTAGTAGATGAGAATAAAATTAAATTGAAGTTCTTATTTTGAAAACAGAATGAACGGAACTGGAACCAATTTTATAACAAGACAGGAGACTTACATTATGCTTGTTTAAAGCTTATGCATATAAAATACAATCCTAAATCTATAGTTAAAATAAAGATATAAAAACGTGTGGGTCTAAAATAAGAAGTTTTGCATGTGGATTCTGATGGCCAATAAGCAGCTTTCAATATCTGTGCCAAAGAGTCTCCTGCTTGTCTAACTTTAGTGGACATGGCACTTCTAGTTGAATGGGCCCCAAAAATGGAAGTATTAATACCTACTAGAGACATGACTTGTCTGATCCACCTAGATAAAGTTGAAGAAGATACCGGTAAATGAGGTCTGCAAAAGAAGATGAGTCATAGAGAAGTAAAGCATCTCATAAGAGTTTCCATTTTTAGTTAGTAAGACTTCAAGCAACCAACGTATACATTTTCTTGAAGAGGAAAAGCTGGGTAAAAAAACGTGCAAAGGTTAGTCTTAGTTTGTTTAATTATGGAAGAATATAACTCTTTGAGGGGAAAATTGTCTGTGAGAAATATCTAAAGCTCTAACGTTTGAGACTCTTACAAGAAATGAGACATGATAACATTGTGAGTTTAGAAGATAATTTTAATCGTATGGAATCATTATCTCCCAATGAATTGATCAATTTTAAGACTACCGTGGCATCCAAGTAGATTTATATCAAGGAGCAGAGGGTCTTCTTTATTTAACACCTTTCAATAACTTGCACATTACAGGGTGTTTTCCTAACGGTAAAGTGTGCACTGGTAAAGAGAGATGGCTGAACGATATACATTAATATTACGATAGATTTACCCACATCAAAAGAATCTGAAAGGAAATTGATGACTTGTATTATAGATGCATGTATGTGATCCAAATCCCGTTGTATGCATCAATTAGACCAAATTTTCCAGGCTTATCTGTAAGCTGATGTACCCGGAGCCCACACGTCCAATAGGATATCTCTAGCTGATTGTGAAAGATCTAAAACAGGTTCTGATGACCTGAGATAAACCAGGCTACTATAGACAATGTGTCGACAAAATCAGTGAATGTGGATTCCCTGACAGATCTAATAGGTTGGATTGATGTATTGGTGTGATGCAAGGACAATCTATAGACATCCCAGAATCTGAGGGAACCAATATTTGGTCAGCCAAAGAGAGGTTATATAGACAATTGTCGATTTCTGTAATTTTGTAATAGGAGAATTCTCGGAAATAATGCAAATGGTGGAAATGCATAAACGGTCTCTGATGGCCAAAGTTGAAGTAATGCATCTGGGCCGAAAGATTCTGGGTCAGGACACCAACTGAATAATCACGGAAGTTGGCGATTCATCAGACAGGATGTGAACAAGTCTAGATGAAGGGGACCCTAGAGAGAACTGAGTTGATTGAAAACAAGAGGATCTAGACTCAAATTGCTGTTGTTGATTAGGAAACGAGAGTTCCAGTCCACTATTGAGTTGGACAAACCTGGGAGGTATTCTGATTTCAAAATAATGTTTTGATTCAGACAAAAGTGCCAACAATATTTTGCAATATTGGTTAACATTTCCGATTTGGTATCTACTAGTCGATTGATGTATTGTTCCACAGCAATGTTTTCCATCCACAGCAGAATCCAACAATGTGACTTGTCTTTGGCAAAACTCTTGAGGGCAAAAGAACCCACCAAGAGTTCTAAACAGTTGACATGAAGAAGGGATTCTTCTTCGGATCATTTTCCTCCTGTGGAAAGGGAACTGCAGTGAGCAGACGACTGGCATTGGATTCTATGATCAATGATGCCATTCTAAGCCTGGATATGATGAAGTCACCATAGAAGTTCTTCTTTGGTATCTAAAGTAAGGGATATCTCATCTGAATAACCCAAGCCATTTCTCAAATGTTGAGCCTTGAAGTGCCCTGTAGTGAATAGGTGCGGGGAAGATTGCTTAAATGGAAGCAGAACATAATCCTACAATATGAGCAATGGCTCATAGGGACACTTATTGTTTGTTCAAAATGGATTGTATTGAACTCAAAATAATTTTACATTTTTGGGGGGAAGACTCAGTATGGCTGATTGAGTATTGACCAAGAATCCTAAAAATTCCACTTCTTTTGAAGGTTTGAAAACTGACATCTCGAGATTGATTAGAAATCCAAGATTGGTAAGTAAGGTTAGTGTCCAATGTAAGTGAAGATGAATGAGATTTAAAGAATCGGCCATGATGAGAATATTGTCCAATATACTATAAGACAAACTCCTGGAGCCCTCAAAATAGCAATTACTGGTTTCAATCATTTTGTAAAGCACCAAGGGGCTGAGGATTGACCGAATGGCAGGCTGGTGAATTGCCACTTTGACTGTAATAGATTTTCATCTATAATATCAAAATTATGAGTGTCAGACATTTTAGTTGATTCCTCGTTCTGCATGTATGAATAGAAATATATATATGCGAGAAAATATGGGAAATAATATAATAAATTAAGGATAAATAGAATTGTATAGTTATTGTAAAATATGTGTATACAGTATAATTAATAGTTTAGGAATGAATATGAATTCATTTTAATAATTATTATTATTAATTTATTAGTCTTATTTGTAATTTATTTATTAGTAAATTAATTATTTATTGACTTCTGCTATTCATTTATTTATTAAATTAATGACAGTTAAAAAGAATCTGAACAAAATGAATTACTAGAATATATTGAATGTAGTTATCTGAAATTAACACTAGATAACAGCAGACTTTTTATGGAGCTGAACCCTGACTGAAAGCTTTGGCTGCCGAAGCTGTGAGGTAATCAGTAGTGATGTCGCAAACATAAAATTTTCGGTTGGCGAACGTGAACTTCCGCAAATGTTCGCGAACCGAAGAACCGGGCGAACCGCCATTGACTTCAATGGGCAGGCAAATGATAAAACCCACAGGGACTCTTTCTGGCCACAATAGTGATTTAAAAGTTGTTTCAAGGGGACTAATACCTGGACTGTGGCGTGCCGGAGGGGGATCCATGGCAAAACTCCCATGGAAAATTACATAGTTGATGCAGAGTCTGGTTTTAATCCATAAAGGGCATAAATCACCTATTATTCCTAAATTATTTGGAATAACGTGCTTTAGCCCCCTTTAGGCAGCATATAGAGCCCCCCTTTAGGCATCACATAGTTAGATCCCCCCTTTAGGCAGCACATAGATTCCCCCATATTAGGCAGCGCATAGTTAGAGCCCCCCTTTAGGTAGCACATAGGTAGAGCCTCCCTTTAGGCAGCACATAGAGCCCCCTTTAGGCAGCACATAGTTAGATCCCCCCTTTAGGCAGCACATAGATTCCCCCATATTAGGCAGCACATAGTTAGAGCCCCCCTTTAGGTAGCACATAGGTAGAGCCTCCCTTTAGGCAGCACATAGAGCCCCCTTTAGGCAGCACATAGTTCGATCCCCCCTTTAGGCAGCACATAGATTCCCCCATGTTAGGCAGCACATAGTTTGAGCCACCCTTTAGGCAGCACATAGAGCCCCCCTTTAGGCATCACATAGATTCCCCCCATATTAGGCAGCACATAGTTAGAGCCTCCCTTTAAGCAGCACATAGAGCCCCCTTTAGGTAGCACATATTTAGATCCCCCCTTTAGGCAGCACATAGATTCCCCCATATTAGGCAGCACATAGTTAGAGCCCCGCTAGAGCACTGCTTTTTTTTTTTAAGTATATGTTTATTAAAGTTTTTCATGGAGATAACACACATAGAACAACAATGTCATTGGATTATATAACAGCAACCGTACAGTCTAGGTAGTCTGTTCTCAACAAAGAGTGCACAGGAAATGAAACTACATCCTAGTATACTATCGGCTAGCATTCCCTTAGGCATATCCTGGCACAATCTAAGCCTTAGTGAATTTGTCAAAGTTTAACCAAAATCTACAAACTCAAGACATGGATCACATGCAGCTAGCACATACTGAGAACATGTATTCCGAGCAGATAGTTATCTATTCACTACATTTCAAATCAGGCATGAGATGCGCAGAAAGGGTGAAAAGGAAAAATAGGATAGTAAGAACAGGTAAGAAATCAAGGAGGGACAGGGAAAGGGGTACAAGGAGAGGATAAAGTAGTACGGTCTAACAGAATTGACTAATTTACCTTGCGAAGCGGAACGACATTGGGGGTCCGGACATCCGAGGTATTGCACAATGAGGTGTCAGGGCAGCGGGGAATGCTGATTAGTGTGACAGAAGCCCAAATGAAGGGTCTCAAAGTCAGTGGAAGACATAAAGTCACTCCATGGCTGCCAGACAGCCAGGAATTTATCCAGCTGGTTCCTAGAATCTGCCAGCAACTCTTCCATCCTATACAGTTGAGAGACCTCTCTGAGCCAGGCCGAGATAGAAGGGGGTGTCAAGGCCCTCCACAGTCTCGGGATAACTGTCCTCGCAGCCAGTAGTAGGAAGTGAAGCAGCACTGGTTTTATTTCACAGCCAAAAAAGGTATTTTTTTATTTTTTTTTGAACAACTGTCACACCAAATGTGATTTGCACTAGTGTGATAATGAGCAAATAAGGTTGCCAGCGGAGTTTCCCTTTTAAGCAGAGGTCCCCAACCAGGGGGCCTCCAGCTGTTGCAAGACACACAGACTGAACTTATAGCCCTTTTAATACTGTAGTTAGTTGCTTGAAGGAACTTAAGTTTTATCCTGGAGTATCCCTTTTAACCAGCGGTTCCCTCCCAACCAGGGTGCCTCCAGCTGTTGCAAGACACACGGACTGATATTTTAGCCCTAAAATGGGCTTTTTTGGGTGCTGTCCTTAAAGCAGATGTTAGACTAGTACTTTAGGAGTAAAGTGGACCCTCAATACACCACCTAGCAGCAACCTAGCTATCGCTTTCCCTATTGCAGCAGGAGCAGCTTCTCTGTCCCTCCACTTTCTAAGCCTGCAGCATGCCGAATGAAGGTAAAATGGCGTCCGTGCAGGAGGTAGGAGGGTCTGGAAGGGAGGGACTGCTGCTGATTGGCTGTAATGTGTCTGCTGACTCTGACTCACAGGATCAAAGTTTACCACAATGTTAAAGTATAGGGGGCGAATCGAACTTCACATATGTTTGCCCGGCAATGCGAACGCGAACATGCTAAGTTCGCCGGCGAACAATTCGCAACATCTCTAGTAACCAGCTGACAGGAGAATCAGTGATGTGCCAGGAAAATGGATGCCTGTGTCTGAGGTGATTTGAGCGTGGAGCTGCCTGTGTCTGAGGTGATTTGAGCGTGGAGCTGCCTGTGTCTGAGGTGATTTGAGCGTAGAGCTGCCTATGTCTGAGGCGATTTGAGCGTGGAGCTGCCTGTGTCTGAGGTGATTTGAGCGTGGAACTGCCTGTCTGAGGTGATTTGAGCGTGGAGCTGCCTGTGTCTGAGGTGATTTGAGCATGGAGCTGCCTGTGTCTGAGGTGATTTGAGCGTGGAGCTGGTCACCAGCCCAAATGCAGGAAGCAGGGACACCACAGAGCTGTGAGGAAAACTGGCTGACAGGAGAAACAGTAATGTGACAGGAAAATGGATGTCTGTGTCTGAGGTGATTTGAGCGCATGTAGCTGATCACCAGCCCAAGCGCAGGAAGCAGGGACGCCACAGAGATGTACCTAAGGTAAATGTACAATGGGACAATAAAGGATAGGGGATAAGATACCTTATTGCAGGGGCCCGCCGCTGGGGACCCCCGTGATCTTGCACGCCGCACCACGTTAGAATCAGACCCCGGAGCGTGTTCGCTCCAGGTCTGATTACTGTCGATCACGGGAACAGAGCATTGTGATGTCATGGCTCTGCCCCGTGTGACGTTACACTCCGCCCCCTCAATGCAAGCCTATGGGAGGGGGCGTGACAGCTCCCATAGGCTTGCCTTGAGGGGGCGGGGCGTGACATCACCCGGGGGCGGAGCCGTGACTTCACAAAGCTCCGTCCCCGTGATTGACAGTAATCAGACCCGGAGTGAACACGCTCCAGGGACTGATTCTAACAGGGTGCGGCGAGCAAGATCACGGGGGTCCCCAGCGGCAGGACCCCCACGATCAGGCACCTTATACCCTATCCTTTGAATAGGGGATAAGATGTCTAAGCGCCGGAGTACCCCTTTAACATGACAATTGATGCCTCCCTGGTAAACACTATTACTACTGTCCATCATAACATATCTAGATGTGTATGCATGCAAAGAAATTGTGTACAGATACCTGCTGGTACAAGACTCTGAATATCACTGCCCAGTATACAAACTCCAACAACATGTCTGCTGGTCTTTTTTAAAGGCCCAACAATGGTGGTCTGATTTCAAAAGTGTAACTTACTTTGCCTTTTTCTCATTCCATGTAACTTCGATGTTGCCCTTTTATCTGTCTGCACTTCTTCTCCTAGAGGGAGTAGTCCACATTTATTTCATCATTTCCTCCCAGCCACCAAATTACATCTTCTCAGACATTGGCTATCCATTGAATTGCCAGATTTGTAATGATTGATAGCCAAGGTGGACCAATTCTAATGATTTGAAAAACCACTGAGAATCCCTTTCTACATCTTACTTTCTTAGACCTTGGCAACCTTGGGGGTCCTTTTTGGGGTTTGGTTGAGGAGGGGCAGGCAATTTATTATATTCATTCCTTTACCTAGTACACATTTCTGTGCCCCTCTCTTACTTTTTTGCCTCTATTTTTTTTACTTCTATGCAATTCAAGAGTCAGAAAAGCATTATCAAGAAGTACACATATGTGTGAGCCATATCCTTTTATATTATGTACTTGCTCCTGAACTTTCTGACATGAATGCTTTCTTAGGAATTGTTACAGTTCTTGATATAGTTCTTGCTATGTTCTTAAGGTTTGGCTGTCTATACAGGATTTCTTAGATCTCTTCACGACAATAGCGTCACTTTTCTTTGCATGGCTATAACCTAGCAATTGTTTTGCTTTGGTTGTTAGAATTTTGAGAAATTCCATACTATCTATCTATCTATCTATCTCTCTATCTAGACAAAGAATAAGTCAGCCAGCACTTTAGTTGATACCAAACTATTATATGGACCTGGCCTGCAGGTGCACGCTACTAGGCTAAATATACAGCAACAGAAGAATGCAGCAGCACACTGCCAGCACAAGGATATAGGTGAAACATGAACATGCAGATAAAACATGGAGAGCTATACAGCTATGGTGTAATAGATGCAAATGGGAAACTATGAGATAGTGAGGCACTTAGCTCGCAAATTTGTCTCCGCCGGCGGTCAAATAGCTTGGACCATCCCACCGCGATAAGGTGGACTCATTGGGATGGACCCTATACTGTGAATATGCCTCTGTGTGAACAGTTCAGTAAGCATGGCAGGATCAGGAACATCCAAGACACCTTATATACACACTTGATAGAGGTGGGTGGGGTGCAAGGCCAACATGGAGGTAGCCACTCCCCCGTATGTGTAATACAGACAAAGAATAAGTCAGCCAGCACTTTAGTTGATACCAAACTATTATATGGACCTGGCCTGCAGGTGCATGCTACTAGGCTAAATATACAGCAACAGAAGAATGCAGCAGCACACTGCCAGCACAAGGATATAGGTGAAACATGAACATGCAGATAAAACATGGAGAGCTATACAGCTATGGTGTAATAGATGCAAATGTGAAACTATGAGATAGTGAGGCACTTAGCTCGCAAATTTGTCTCCGCCGGTGGTCAAATAGCTTGGACCATCCCACCGCGATAAGGTGGACTCATTGGGATGGACCCTACACTGTGAATATGCCTCTGTGTGAACAGTTCAGTAAGCATGGCAGGATCTGGAACATCCAAGACACCTTATATACACACACCTGATAGAGGTGGGTGGGGTGCAAGGCCAACATGGAGGTAGCCACTCCCCCGTATGTGTAATACAGACAAAGAATAAGTCAGCCAGCACTTTAGTTGAAACCAAACTTTTATATGGACCTGGCCTGCATGTGCACGCTACTAGGCTAAATATACAGCAACAGAAGAATGCAGCAGCACACTGCCAGCACAAGGATATAGGTGAAACATGAACATGCAGATAAAACATGGAGAGCTATACAGCTATGGTGTAATAGATGCAAATGTGAAGCTATGAGATAGTGAGGCACTTAGCTCGCAAATTTGTCTCCGCCGGCGGAGGGACGGTCCAAGCTATTTGACCGCCGACGGATACAAATTTGCGAGCTAAGTGCCTCACTATCTCATAGTTTCTCATTTGCATCCATTTCACCATAGCTGTATAGTTCTCCATGTTTTATCTGCATGTTCATGTTTCACCTATATCCTTGTGCTGGCAGTGTGCTGCTGCATTCTTACACCATAGCTGTATAGGGTGCGTCCCAATGAGGCCACCTTATCGCGGTGGAACGGTCCAAGCTATTTGACCGCCGGTGGAGACAAATTTGCGAGCTAAGTGCCTCACTATCTCATAGTTTCACATTTGCATCTATTACACCATAGCTGTATAGCTCTCCATGTTTTATCTGCATGTTCATGTTTCACCTATATCATTGTGCTGGCAGTGTGCAGCCGCATTCTTCTGTTGCTATCTATCTATATATCTATCTATATATCTATCTTTACAAGAATGCACAAGAAGCTTGCTAAAAAATACAGAAGACAAATCTGTTGTGTTAAGTATTAGCATGATTTTTGTCCTCATGCACACAGCATAGTCATAAGCATTAAATCTGTAAAAGAGCTCCTCAAGTCCCTGTTATCTCATAGTAAAGCAACTGTCCAATAAGGAGCTCAAAAAAAATATATGTAAGTCAAAACTGACAGGCAGGGTCATACACAGAAATAACAGGGCTTTTGCTATAGGGCACAGTCCTTTAGCAAAAGTAAGGTTAAAAGACATATATCATGCATAAAAATGTATCCATTAACCAAAGGATAGGGGATAAGTTTTAGATTGCGGGGGTTCTGACCACTGGGCCCCCAACAATCTAGTGCAAAGACCTCCTGTTCTCCCTGGGTACAGGACTAGCTGACCCCTAAACGAAGCGGTGGCCGACACCCCCTCCATACTGTATGTCTCTATGGGAGCGCTGTTCGGCTATCTCCGGCTCTCCTATAGAGATATATGGAGGGGGCTAGACGGCTGAAGACCTAAGACTGGTTGGTAGGAGACATATTGCTTAACAACTCTTTTAAAACAATATGATTTTAAGGCAATATATCCCTACCATGTGTCTATCTTAGATGGCTGAAACATCTTTTACTACTTATAGATATGTAAGGATGCATTATACTAATCTGTGCACATTTCTTTGCAACAGCTTCATTCAGATGTCGATAGTGGGGATGGGAAGATAAAGTATATACTCTCAGGTGAAGGAGCTGGAACTATTTTTGTTATCGATGACAAATCAGGGAACATCCATGCAACAAAGACCTTGGACCGGGAAGAAAGAGCTCAATACACATTAATGGCGCAAGCAGTTGACCGAGAAACGAATAAGCCCCTGGAACCACCTTCAGAATTTATTGTGAAAGTCCAGGACATCAATGATAACCCTCCAGAATTCTTACATGGAAACTATCATGCAGATGTGCCAGAGATGTCGAATGTGGGTACGTGTATTTCTCAAACGCTTCAGCCTGCATGCTCTGTATAAATGCTCAGTATACTCAGTCCAATGTTTCACACATGATAAGGCACATTGCTATTATACCATACATTTCTGAAAGCCTCAAAAAGAACATCCAAAAGGGCTGTGAACCGAAGGTTAAACCGGCCGAACATTTGGGATTTTTAGGGTATGTCCAGTGTATAAGTAATTAAAATTGGATTACCCAAATGACATTAAAATTTTAATAAATAAAACAAAAAATGTTTTTAATATGTGTGATTTATATTATCTAGCAAATTTAGTTTCACATAGTTTACAAGCAATAACTACCCAAAGTACCTCAAGTCAAACACAACTGGTGATCCTGATGTCCCTGCCTACATCCTGCTATAGTTCATTGTCAACAGGATAAGCACGTATACTACAGTTTCACAGCGCATGCCCTCTACTTGAGAAACCCATGTCAGATCTAATCTCCTGTTGTAATCGGTCTCACCGAAGTGCACAAAGTGTCACACAGAGGAGTTATCAAGGATCATGGGCAATGTAGTTTATTGTACTAAACTAGAGGTCAAATGACAACCTGTTTAGGGATGCAGACATCAGACACAGGACACAGGGGTAATATAAGAGGAAGGATAAAGCTTTAGGATACAGGGACCATACTGCAGGAATGCTTTTAACATTTTAATAAAATTGTGAGAGATTGAGACTTTCAGTTCATGGTGGAAAAACACATTTGAAGTCTTATCAGTGGAGGCCAAACTGCAGAGAATCTCACTCATCCCAGGAATGAAATTGCTTGGTTGCTCAGCAGAAGAACTGACTGTGATGGACTGATTCTTGACAGCCCAGAGACTTTAGTCAAGAATCAATATGCCAAAAAGTTGAACAACTTTGTAAATTAATTCCATTACTTACCTAACTTGCAACCTGTATTATACTTGAGAGCTACATTCAGAATTTTGTGTTATGTAATGGAAACCAGTCCACAATCTTGTCCTCGGCTACCCTAAATAGGCACTGTCCTTTAAACAACATTTGCATAGCTCAATAGTACAAGTCAATATATGACAAAAATGTTTCTTACTTATGTAGTCACCCCCTCCTGCTGCTCAAATTTTCTTCTCTGAACATCAGCTTAGCTTTTACCTATTGTCTGCAAAACAAGCAATACAAGTCTATTGAGAGTGGGAGAAGGGAGCTCCACCCACCAGCTCTGAGAGAACTGCAAATAAAGGGTGAGGCCTGGAGAGGAGAAATCTGCTGGAAAAAATGCCATGTACAAGTTATATAATAGTCAAAACTAGTGCTGTTTCTCATGTAAACATGCAGGACAGCTAAACTTGTAAAGTCACCTGAAATTACAGAAAAGCTTTAATCTGGCAATACACATGGGACTTTGATTGGCCATAACATGGTCAATTAAAGTCCTTTGAGATTGTTTCTACTGTGCCAGAGACATGCCAAACTAAACAAATAATTAAAATTAAACAGTAAGCCTGTACAAAATGGCAAATGATCTTCTGAATTCAGACAATGATATCATACACTTTTTATTCACCCAGAAAAATGAATGACTCATTTGCCATTGCAAACAATTTACAGACATCTGAAATCTCCAAATTTGGCTTAATTTGACTGACCATCACTATCAAGTTGAGCAGGGAATGGTGCGCCCTGAGCTCACCCTGAACACCTTTCCCTGCCTACTTGTGTATCCACCCTATACAGCGGATCTACAACTGGGCATCAGTCCCTCCGCTGGACTAAAGAAGAGATCAGGGAAACAGGTCAGGATATGAAGGGTAAACAGGCACATAACAAAAGACAGACAGGGAATGCACAACCAAACGTAAAATCACAGTCAACAGGCTGGGTCCTTACCAGAGATAGCAACACAGTACAGATATGGGGGACAAGAGAATGGTCCGGAGACAATGGCCAAAGGTTAAAAATACACACTATAGCATAAGCTGGAGTAAAACAATAGCAAGTGCTGATAGAGGCAAACAAACACAAGCAATTAATGGCAGGCTGGCTGGTAATTTATATGCACCTGAGAACGGTGTGGACTCAGAGAGCAGATGTAAGTCCATGCACCTTATAGGCCCAAGTGTCACCACAGCTACGTTTGATGCTTTAGCAAAACACCAGAAAACTTAACCCTTCAGGCACAACCAGTTAAAGTCATTACAAGTACCTTACATGTGTGGTCAGCCTTAGCTGATTTTTTTATAATTAAATTCTATCGCTGAACATTTAAAGACTATTATATGCAAGGTGAGAAATACTAAATCTAGACAGACTTTATCTTTTTGCCTGTAATTTCTAACCAATATATATATATATATATATATATATATATATATATATATATATATATTATTTTATTTTTTTCTGGAAAAACAAATCTGCCTTTGTTTGAAACTAATTTTGTCCTATATCTTACAGGTACATCAGTAATACAAGTAACAGCATCAGATGCAGATGATCCTACTTATGGCAACAGTGCTAAGCTTGTCTACAGTATTGTTGAAGGGCAACCATATTTCTCTGTGGAACCACAATCAGGTGAATTGATGATTTAGACTGTGCACATTTTTTTATACTGATAGATAGATAGATCGACAAACAGATAGATAAATAATTTGGAAAAGTTTTTCTTTCAGCCCACAACAAAAAAATCATTTTTCAAAACAAAGAGACTTGGTTTTGAATGTTTCCCATTCTACTCTAGAGCAATAAAGGTTAAACAGAAATAAAAGTTTCATGTTAGGAGTATGTGATGATTAGTTGTTTTTGTACAATATAAAAAGCCACAAGCTTAGTCTAGGCCATTCTATTATTGCTTCATACACTACCTACAATAGATCTCACAGGGGAAGGCTTTTGTAGTAGTTAAACAATACGTGTTGGTGCCTGTTTAGTTTATTGTGTGTTACCATGACAATATGACCTTAAAATAATTCTGATGGTCAGTGTGATATTCTCAAAATTACTTTTCCATTATATACAAAAGTTTCAAATATGTAGTCTGTAAGTGTTCCCCAAAAATCTTGTTTTGCAAATTTGTTTTACAGCACAACATTGTATTTTATTAGATAGCCTATTTCATAGAAGTCTGTTTTTTTTTTAGTAAAGAAGGCTTGTCACCACTGGACATTAAATCCTTCTTGTATTTTAAGAGGTTTCTAAATAGAACATCAAAATGGTTGGGTGACCCAGCAGTAACTTTGCCATGGAAATCACAGTTTTTCTTTTTTTTTTATATATAAATCTTTACGCTGGGGTGATTAAGTATTTCTTATAGAAAAGGATTGTAGTAACACATGTTTTTTTTTATACACATATTTATTCCCTTTGTGTTTATTGAAACTAAACCAAAAAGGGAGGAAAAAATGCTAATTGGACATAATGTTACACCAAACTCCAAAAATGGGCTGGACAAAATTATTGGCACCCTTTCAAAATTGTGGAAAAATAAGATCGTTTCAAGCATGTTTCTATTGGGGCAAGTAATAGGTGTGGGTAATATAAAAATCACACCTGACAGCAGATGAAAAGGAGAGAATATCACTTAGTCTTTGCATTGTGTGTCTGTGTGTGCCACACTAACCAAGGACAACAGAAAGAGGAGAAGAGAATTGTCTGAGTACTTGAGAACCAAAATCTTGGGAAAATATTAACAATCTCAAAGTTACAAGTCCATCACCAGACATCTAGATTTGCCTTTATCCACAGTGCGCAACATTATCAAGAAGTTTGTAAACCATGGCACTGTAGCCAATCTCCCTGGGCGTGGACAGAAGAGAAAAATTGATGAATGGTGTCAACGCAGGATATTCCAGTTGGTGGATAAGCAGCCCGAGACAAGTTCCAAAGATATTCAAGCTGTCCTGCAGACTCAGGTAGCATCAGTGTCAGCGCAAACTATCCGTCAACATTTAAATGAAATAAAACGCTATGGAAGAAGACCCAGGAGGACCCCACTGTTGACACAGAGACGTAAAAAAGCAAGACTATATTTTGCCAAAATGAACTTGAGTAAGCCAAAATCCTTCTGGGAAAATGTCTTGTGGACAGATGAGACCAAAATAGAGTTTTTTGGTAAAGCACATCTTTCTACTGTTTGCCGAAAACGGAATGAGGCCTACAAAGAAAAGAACACAGTACCTACAGTGAAATATGGTGGAGGTTCAATGATGTTTTGGGGTTGTTTTGCTGCCTCTGGCACTGGGTGCCTTGAATGTGTGCAAGGCATCATGAAATCTGAGGATAACCAATGGATTTTGGTTCGCACTGTACAGCCCAGTGTCAGTAAGCTGGGTTTGCTTCTGAGATCTTGGGTATTTCAGCAGGACAATGACCCCAAACATACGTTAAAAAGCACCCAGAAATGGATGGCAACAAAAAACTGGAGAGTTCTGAAGTGGCCAGCAATAAGTCCAGATTTAAATCCCACTGAACACCTGTGGAGAGATCTTAAAATTGCTGTTGGAAAAAGGTGTCCTTCCAATAAGAGACCTGGAGCAGTTTGCAAAGGAAGAGTGGTCCAACATTTCGGCTGAGAGGTGTAAGAAGCTTATTGATGGTTATAGTAAGCAACTGATTTCAGTTATTTTTTCCAAAGGGTGTGCAACCAAATATTAAGTTAAGGGTACCAATAATTTTGTCCAGTCTGGTGTGACATTATGTCCAATTAGCTTTTTTTTCTCCCTTTTTTTATTTAGTTCCAATACAAATGGAATAAACAAAGGGAATAAATGTGTTACTGCAATCCTTTTCTGTGAGAAATCCTCCTTTTTTTTTAAAAATTTCAGGGGTGCCAACATTTACGACCATGACTATATATATATATATATATATATATATATATATATATATATATATATATATTCTTTTTTTTATTATTATTATTATTATTGTATGTGTGTATATATATATTTTTTTTGTTTTTCTTCTTTTGCCTAACCATATATTTATCTACCGTATATACTCGAGTATAAGCCGACCCGAGTATAAGCCGAGACCCCTAATTTCAACCCAAAATCCCAGGAAAAGTTATTGACTCGAGTATAAGCCTAGGGTGGGAAATACCTCATCCCCCCCTGTCATCATCCAGACCCGTCATTAACATCCTCATCATCCCCTTGTCATCATCCCACACATCCCCCCTTCATCATCCCCTTGTCATCATCCCACACATCCCCTTATCATCCCACACATCCCCCCTTCATCATCCCCTTGTCATCATCCCACACATCCCCCCTTCATCATCCCCTTGTCATCATCCCACACATCCCCTTATCCCACACATCCCCCCTTCATCATCCCCTTGTCATCATCCCACACATCCCCTTATCCCACACATCCCCCCTTCATCATCCCCTTGTCATCATCCCACACATCCCCTTATCATCCCACACATCCCCCCTTCATCATCCCCTTGTAATCATCCCACACCCCCCCCCCCTTCATCATCCCCACCCCCCTTCATCATCCCCACACCCCCCCCCCCCTTCATCATCCTCTTCTCATCATTCGCCCTCAGTGGTCTTCAACCTGCGGACCTCCAGAGGTTTCAAAACTACAACTCCCAGCAAGCCCGGGCAGCCATCGGCTGTCCGGGCTTGCTGGGAGTTGTAGTTTTGAAACCTCCGGAGGTCCGCAGGTTGAAGACCACTGCGGCCTTCAACATGCGGACCTCCAGAGGTTTCAAAACTACAACTCCCAGCAAGCCCGGGCAGCCATCGGCTGTCCGGGCTTGCTGGGAGTTGTAGTTTTGAAACCTCCGGAGGTCCGCAGGTTGAAGACCACTGCGGCCTTCAACATCATCCAGCCCCCTCTCACCCCCTTTAGTTCTGAGTACTCACCTCCGCTCGGCGCTGGTCCGGTCCTGCAGGGCTGTCCGGTAAGGAGGTGGTCCGGTGAGGAGGTGGTCCGGGCTGCTATCTTCACCGGGGGCGCCTCTTCTCCGCGCTTCCGGCCCGGAATAGAGCCGTTGCCTTGACAGCGACGTATCTGCGTCGTTGTCAAGGCAACGTGACTATTCTGAGGCCGGGCCCGAAGCGCTTAGAAGAGGCCTCCCCGGTGAAGATAGCAGCCCGGACCACCTCCTCACCGGACCACCTCCTTACCGGACAGCCCTGCAGGACCGGACCAGCGCCGAGCGGAGGTGAGTACTCAGAACTAAAGGGGGTGAGAGGGGGCTGGATGATGTTGAAGGCCGCAGTGGTCTTCAACCTGCGGACCTCCGGAGGTTTCAAAACTACAACTCCCAGCAAGCCCGGACAGCCGATGGCTGCCCGGGCTTGCTGGGAGTTGTAGTTTTGAAACCTCTGGAGGTCCGCAGGTTGAAGACCACTGCGGGTGGGGGAGTTCACTCGAGTATAAGCCGAGGGGGGTGTTTTCAGCACGAAAAATCGTGCTGAAAAACTCGGCCTATACTCGAGTATATACGGTATCTATTTATTTTATTACATTTTTCTGAATACAAACAATGAACATAATACCAAATAAAGAAAAGTACTTAATGATTACATTTTTACTATTTAATATTTTTACCTAAATATTATGATATGTTTTGTATTGATATAATATTTATAAGCACTGGAGTGTTTTAAAATAGTAGTGGTTTGAAAAATTTGGCATAGTTTTAATTCACCCTTATTTATTTATGGCAGGGATCATCAGAACAGCTCTTCCAAACATGGACAGAGAAGCCAAGGAGCAATACCATGTTGTGATCCAAGCAAAGGACATGGGAGGACACATGGGCGGACTCTCAGGGACAACCAAAGTGGCAATAACTCTGACAGACGTCAATGATAACCCGCCAAAGTTTCCTCAGAGTAAGAGCTTAGATATGTATTATAACTTATTTTATCAATAACAATAAATAGTAAAAAAAAAAAAAAAAATAATATATATATATATATATATATATATATATATATATATATATACTGTATATTATATCATACATTTTATGAACAATAATATTTAGATTAATAACAATAATATTCATAATACAAAATTGAAAAATACATATTTTTTTATTGCATATTTTAATTTTTTGCCTTTTTTGGCACAATTTCTCCACCCAGGTGTATACACCATGTCCGTGTCTGAGGCATCTGTTCCAGGAGACGAAGTTGGACGATTAAGAGCCAAAGATCCTGACTTGGGAGAAAATGGGGAAATAAAATACCGCATCCTTGATGGTGATGGGGCAGAGGTTTTTGAAATCACAACTGATTATCATACACAGGAGGGTGTTATAAAGCTTAAAAAGGTAAAGCATTTTTATGTGTATTTATAAAGTAAGCATCAGATTATTAAATATTCTGGAATAGCAAAATGTCATGGTGAAATAAGTTGTTACATGTTGCACTTAAAATGTTATTTCTTATTTGATGACTGATTTCTATGCAATACTTGTTCACAACTTTATACCTTTATACATGGTATCTTTATAAAAAATACTACCATTCAAAAACACTAATATAATGTATAACATATACTATATAATCTGCAATGTTTTCCCTTACACCATCAAGTCTTATTCCTGTAATTCAAATTCCTGAATAATGGAGGACATATTTGGGTTTATTTACTAAGAGTGGAGATTAGGTTTCTTTGTGGGTTTTGATTTCCCAGTGGTATTTTTCCAAGGTGTTTACTAAGGTTTCCCTACATTTTGAACTTTTCCCTACGTTTTGCTTTTTTTTTTTTTTTTACAACTGTTCTGATCTGTAGAGTTTTCCTCAGCTCAAATGCACCACATTTTCTCTGGAAACCGTAGTAAATATGTTGGGATTTTTCAAAACTGCCGGGAACACACCCCTTTTGATGAGACCATGCCCACTTTATCCCATGGCCATTCCCCCTTTTCAGGTTTTTCTTGTTAAATGTAGGGTTTTGTTTTTTTGGTCGCAAATTGTGTCGCAAGGGACGTGCAACACAATTTGGGCGCAAAACCCGACAAAAAAGAGTCGGGATCACGTTAGTAAATAAACCCCATTGACTACACAACTTATCTCAAAGCCATGTTCAGCTAATGAACATATCTTTTTGTTGTTGCAGACAGTAAATTATGAAACCAAGAAGTTCTACAGTATGAAGGTGGAGGCTTCTAATGTCCACATAGACTCAAGGTTTCTTAGTAGAGGACCATTTAAGGACATAGCAACAGTGAAGATCTCCATAGAAGATGCAGATGAACCACCAATATTTGTGGATCAAAGCTTCACTTTAGAAGTGGATGAAAATGAACCACCTGACACCATAGTTGGAAAAGTTCGTGCCATGGATCCTGATGCAGCAAGGACTATGATAAGGTGAGGCTCTCGTATTCTTTGCAAAAAGGAAATCTTTTGGTTATTCTTGTTTTCCTACGAATGATGTAAGTAAGCCTAGAAGACGTACCATAGATTTCTTATACTGTAGATTCCTCAATTGTTAGTAGCTTGGTATATCTTTTGCTTAAAGTGTTTAGCCCAATTGGTATTCAAATTTCTGAATGCATTTACCTCTGCTATCAGCTGGTAGATAAGCTGTATGTGGCCACTGCAGGGTAATTTTTTATTTATTTTTTATTATTTTTATTTAGCAATAATTACATCATTACAATATATCACAAATATCAAATCTCCCTAAAATCCCATCCCATTTGTCGGAAGGAGAGAAAAACGTTTTATTGCTTCTTTAATCTCCTCTAATGAGATGGGAGCATCCAAGCAATCTCTCTCCTCATTTGCCAACCTCGGAATTGATAAGCTCTCAAAGAAGTTTGTAAGTTCTAACTAATTCAATTCGGAGGAGTATAATTTAGAGAAAAAAAGTCAGAATTCCTCCCCAACCTCAAAATAAGTCCTGGCTAACTCCGCCATCTTCCTTTTGTATCTTATAAATGGGGCTTCCGAATTGTTGATTCCTAACTAAATCCGCTAGTAATTTATTTGGTTTCCTTCCTTTATAAACATTGTTTTACCTGCAAAACATTTTTATGTTGAGCTTTTCCTTTGAGAAGAGTATCCAAGGAATCCTGGGAGTATTTCAGAGAGTCAAAATTAGACATATTTGGCAACCTATAATACATTTGTTCAGCTTGCTCTACCTGCTCCATCAAAAATTCTTCTCAATGCTTTCTTTTTTCTATTTCCCTAAACATCAGTCCCCTAAGATAGGCCTTAAAGGGGTACTCCAGTGGAAAAACTTTTTTTTTTTTTTTAATCAACTGGTGCTAGAAAGTTAAACAGATTTGTAAATCACTTCTATTTAAACATATTAATCCTTCCAGTACTTATCAGCTGCTGTATACTACAGATGAAGTTGTATTTCTTTCTGGAGTTCTTTTCTGTCTGACCACAGTGCTCTCTGCTGACACCTCTGTTTGGATCAGGAACTGTCCAGAGCAGGAGAAAATCCCTATAGCAAACCTCTCCTACTCTGGACAATTCCAGAGACAGACAGAAGTGTCAGCAGAGAGCACTGTGGTCAGACAGAAAATAAATTCAGAAAGAAATACAACTTCCTCTGTAGTATACAGCAGCTGAAAAGTACCAAAAGGATTAATATTTTTAACTTTCTAGCACCAGAGGATTTGATTTTTTTTCCCACAGGAGTACCCCTTTAAATGTGTCCCATATTATAGGCTGTCCCGGTGACCCCTTATTATCAGACCAGAAATTGGAGATATCTTGCTTACAAAAAGGCATCCCTATCGATAATAGTCAACCAATGAGCATTGAAGGAAGAGGGAAATGCTCTAATCCTTTTTCCCAAAAACAGGTCTTTTCTAGAAGAGGACCTATAAGTGTTACTGTAACAGGTGAAGACCTTAGCGTTTCCATATAATTCCCTCCAAAGCTCTAACCAGTCCATCTCTTCCATAAAGTTAGCAAGTAAAGGTCTACCCCTATTCTGAGGTGAAGTAATACTATTCCTATCCAACCCTGGGTCAACCACCAAATTGAAATGCCCACAAATGAACATAGGGAGATCAACTCTAGAGTTCATAAAATCCACCAGAGCTAGCAGAACTTTGAGAGAAAACGGAGGGGGGATATATACAAAAGCCAGAACAAGCTCAACTTGCTCTAGTATCCCATGCAAAAAGATAAAATTACCCTTTTTATCTATTCGTTTAGCTTTAAGATTGAAGGAGACTTGTTTATGGAAAAATACAGAGACCGCAGCAGGGTAATTATGATACAATACTAAACCTTTTTAAATTAAAAGTCAACCCAAGAGGGGAAACTATTTTATTGGCTCTCCACTGTGGCTAAAGAAGAAGGAAACCTAAGCATGTGTCTGGCTCTTGGGGGGCAGGGGAAAATACTCTTATACAGTATACTCTCATTTGACATCTATGTGCCCTTACATGAACAACTGTTTTGTATGCAGTATTTTGTTGTATTGGTTATATTATATTATTGTAACACATTTTTGATATGTCATAGAGACATATGGAAAGTCTTAAGTGTTCATACCTTTACCGATCCCTAGATAGAACCGGGAGAAGTACATGCTAAGCTCATTCTCTCCCTGCTCTGTAACAAAAGACAATAGAACCATCTCGATCCCATTAACAGAGATGTTGCGCTCTACTCTCCCAGTTCATTCTATCAATTTTTCAGCATCTGAACAATCAAATCCCAACTGATCAAAACTTCTGACATGTCTTTAGGACATGTTTTTTTTTATGACAGGTACACAAAAAAAATTCAAGATACTCCATCATTATAATCATAAAAATGAATACACTAAAGAACAGCCTTTGCTTGTGTAAAGCTAGTCATACCCATTAGATGAAAGCTAGCTAAACCCACCGATTTTGGTGCCACCAGCTGACCACCTAACATGTATGAGGCTTCCCAACAAAAAGGGATCAGGTGTACTGAATTTAAACTACCTGCTTTGTTTGTTCTTTAGAATATAAGCCACCACCAGAGGAGTCTGGCTGGAGCTTTCTCTGCTCTTTCCATTCAGAATACATGCACCTTCACAAGAGCTTAGTTGGAATGTGTATTTGGGATAGGAAAAGATAGCTGTTGACAATCATTTGGAGGACGACTATCTTGTATAAGGCAAATGTATCTCTTGTATAGCAATGTGGCCTTCTTTACAGCTATATTGCAATTAACTACAGGGCTCTTTTGTAGCATGGCAAAAAAGGGACAAATGTCCTTGATTTAGGTACAACACCAATAGAGAAACATAGCCGCATATCCACCATTTGTATTTTGATCTACTTGCTTCTCAGCGTAATTAAAAAAAGGTTATTAGTATACATTTTGATCAAAAAGTACAAGCCCACTCGCCACGTCAAGGCCACCTTGTCAGAGTGGGTCCCTAACCTAACACTGACGTACTGCCGGGCGGCGACCATCGCCTCCGAGACACCATGCCCACAGGGGGAATGACCCAGTGGCCAGGCAGCCCCACTGCTGCCCGACCAAGCCCCTGACTCTGGGCTGCACCAACCCACAGACAAAGCATCACAGAAGCAATGGCCACCACAGAGTACCACACCCGTGTGAAATCTACCATGTGCTCCCTGCCAGAGGGCTGGAAGAATGTTAGAAGGAGAGCCTTATGAAGTCTCCTGCTAATTAAAAACGCCTGGGCCGAATGGGTGGAGGGGAGTGCTGGCCATGGAAGAAGGGAGAGACTACAAATGTCCTCGATTTAGGGGTTATCACCACAAATCTCATGCAGTCTGCTTAAAATTTTCTCCCTGGAAGGTCATTTTAGAGACAATGACAGTTGTATGATTTGAACATGATGGGAATTGTACAGAAATATTAGGTGATTTATGTGAACATTGTTTTAATGTAGTCATGTGGTTGCTAGGCTAGACAACTGCAACTAAATTTTACATGTTCTGCAGAAAACACTAGAGGGAGCAAGAAAAGAAATATACCTAGGTTTGACAGTAATGCTAATGCTAATCATACCAAGTAAGCTCAGGTACTGCAGTGGAGCTAGGCTTGTAAATACAGTAAAATATTGTCCAGCAAAGAAGATGATGTACACATGTAAAGCTATGGTGTCTTTGTGCCATTTACAGTACTTTTTAAGTAACAGAGTAGAGACTAGAGGCTGAATGTAATTGCAGAAATGAATCATTGAAATACAGTCGCCACAATGAATAAATAACGTGTGCGCCCAGACAACAGCAAGATGCTTCTCCTGAAGATCTTCTGTCTCCAAAGCCAATGTATTTTGCACGGTACTTAAATCTTAAACCGCTTAGTTAATGTAAACACTCAGTCACAAGATTGTTAAGCTGGTATCATTTAGTTAGAGCTTACAATGAAAATGAAAGGTACTTAATGTCCCATTGAGATTATACAGGACTGCCAACATGAACTACATTACATTACATCTCTCAAATTGATGCTGTTAACCTCGAATCTGACACAGTAGACAGAGTGACGGGGTTATGGATTAGTGAACCCAACTCTTGTTTCATTAATGGATTCCTTGGTGAATATGGAGGCTTGTAAGGTTGCCTGGGTATTGATAATCTGGAGCAGAGGTTGATTATCCAATTACATTTATTGACGTACAGACCAATAAGCCCTATGTGTTGTGTTTACTAAAATCATTAAAAACACATCAGTGTGAATGCATTAACACCCCCATCCACCCAACAGCGGTTCCAATGGCAAATTTACGATTCTCAAAGATTTCAGACATAGTGTATAGACATAAAGTATACATATGACTAAAATAACTCAACATGTGATATGTGATATATATTACATATATAATATAGGAAAGGAAAACATTTGACCCCCAAGTGATGATTTCTGATACTACAGTTTTAAAAGGGACCTGTGATCACCCCCACGTTAGTGAGTGTATGATATCATTAGAAAACTTTTTGCAGTATGTCGATCAGGCAGCCTGTTTCTAAGATGTAGGGGTTTGTAGTTTCTCTAATGAAGACTTTCTGATAGTAGGGGTTGACAATGAGGAAGGTGTGAATATTTAACCTGTTTGGGACCAGGGGCGTATGGATAGGCCCTTGCGTCCTGGTACTTAAGGACCAAGGGCGTACCTGTACCACCAGCCAGACGGGGATTGGAACGGGATGCCTACTGAAATCAATTCAGATCGGCGATTTGCGATGATTCCGGGCTGATAGCCCAGAAAATAGGGATGATCGGAGCTGTCAGAGACAGCCCTGATAATCCTAAAGGATAGGAGCGAGGTGACAGGGGTGCCACCTCCTCCTATCCCCTGCTATTAGCCGATCATCACTGAGATCGGCTAATAGCAGGGCAGGGGTGGGGGAGAACGTTCATTTCCCCCGCTCTGACCACCCCTGGATGTTGGGAGAGAGCGGGGAAAGATGGCGGTGATATGCAGGGGCCGTTGTGGGGACTGTCGGTCCCGGTTACCTGGGTTCCTGCGGACCGAAGACCAGGGACTGGCAGCTGACAGGAGGTGACAGGCAAGTGGAGGCAGCGGTGGTGGTTTCCCAGAAACTGCAGTGAAGATTGCCAGAAAGTGATCTTCACTGCTGAATCTAGGAGTTTCAAAACTACAGCTCCCAGCATGCCCAGACAGCCTTTGGCTGTCTGGGCATCCTGGGATTGGTAGTTTTGCAACATCTGGAGGGCCACAGTTTTGAGTCCACTGTCCTTCCAGATGTTGCAAAACTACAACTCTCAGCATGCCCAGACTGTCCAGGCATGCTGGGAGTTGTAGTTCGGTAACATCTGGCCCTTCAAATCCCAGCATGCTTGGACAGTCTCAGCATGCGGGGAGTTGTAGTTTTGCAACATCTGGAAGGACACTGTTTGAAGACCACTATACACTGGTGTCCAAACTGTAGTGCTCCAGATGTCAATTCAAAGCATGCTGAGACTGTCCAGGCATGCTGGGAGTTGTAGTTCGGCAACATCTGGTCCTACAACTCCCAGCATGCCTGGGCAGTCTGGGCATGCTTGGAGTTGAAGTCTTGTAACATCTGGAGGGCTACACAGTGGCCTCCTAACTGTTCTCCTCCAGTTGTTGCATACCTACAACTCCTAACATGCCCTTCGGCTGTCTGGGCATGCTGGGAGTTGAAGTATTGCAACAACTGGAGGCGCACTGGTTGGAAAACATTGCCTGTTTCCTAACTCAGTGTTTCCCAACCTGTGTGCCTCCTGCTTTTGAAAAACTATAACTCCCAGCATGCACCGACAGACCATGCATGCTGGGAGTTATAGTTTTGCAACATCTGGAGGCCCATGGGTTGGGAAACAGAAAGTGGTGCGGAAACATTGCAGTAGACTGTTACCTAACTCAGTGTTTCCCAATCCCAACCAGTGTGCCTCTAGCTGTTGCATAACTACAACTCCCAGCATGTACTGACAGACCATGCATGCTGGGAGTTGTAGTTTTGCCCCCCCCCCCAGGGTACATTCAGACGGGCGGGGCTTTAGAGCAAGTTTCCTACTTCAAGTTTGAGATGCGGCAAATTTTCCACTGCAGCGGGAAACTCACTGTAAACCTCCGCCCGTGTGAATGTACCCTAAAAATACTACACTACACTAACCCTAAATAAAGAGTAAAACACTACACATACACCCCCTTACATTGTCGCCACCACCCCACCCAATAAAATTAAAAATGTTTTGTACATCAGTTTTTCCAAAACTGAACCTCCAGCTGTTGCAAAAGAACGGATCCGAGTATTGCCGGACAGTCATTGACTGTGCAGGCATGTTGGGAGTTTTGCAACAGCTGGAGGTACCCTGTTTGGGGAAGACTGACGTACAGTATTTTTGGTTGAGGAGGTATGTGTAACGCTTGCATCTGGGTACACCCCTATGAAAATCCCTAATTTATGCCTCAAATGTGCATGGCGCCCTCTCACCTCAGAGTCCTGTCGTATTTCCAGGCAACAGTTTAGGGCCACACATGGGGTATCTCCGTACTCCGGAGAAATTGTGCTACAAATTTTGGGGGGCTTTTTCTCCTTTTACCCCTTATGAAAAGGTAAAGTTGGGGTCTACACCAGCATGTTAGTGGAATTTTTTTTCTTTATTCTAACATGCTGGTGTTGCTCCATTCTTTTCATAAGAGGTAAAATGAAATAAAGCCCCCCAAAATTTGTAACACAATTTCTCCCAAGTACGGAAATACCCCATATGTGGGCATAAAATGCTCTGTGGGTGCCCAACAAGGTTCAGGAGTGAGAGAGCGCCATGTACATTTGAGGCCTAAACTGGTGATTTGCACAGGGGTGGCTGCTGGTTACAGCGGTTCTGACATAAACGCAAAATAAATAAAAACCCACATGTGACCCCTTTTGGAAACTACACCCCTCACGGAATGTAATAAGGGGTATAGTGAGCCTTAACACCCCACAGGTGACTGACAGATTTTTGAAACAGTGGTCCGTGTTAATGAAAACTGTAATTTTTCATTTGCACATCCCACTGTTGCAATGATCTGTCAAACGCCAGTGGGGTGTAAATGCTCACTGCACTCCTTGTTACATTCCTTGAGGGGTGTAGTTTCCCAAATAGTGTGCCATGTGGGGTGTTTTTTGCTTTTCTGGCACCATGGGGGCTTCCTAAATGTGACATTCCCCCCCAAAACCATTTCACCAAAATTTGCTTTCCAAAGCCCATTGTCGCTCCTTCCCTTTTGAGCCCTCTAGTGCACCCGCATATCACTTTACATCAACATATGAGGTATTTCCTTACTCGAGAGAAATGGGGTTTCAAATTTTGGGGGACATTTTCACCTATTACTCCTTGTGAAAATGAAAAATTTGGGGTAACATCAGCATTTTAGTAAAAAAAAACATTTTTCATTTTCACGTCCAACTGTAACACAAAGTCGTCAAACACCTGTGGGGTGTAAATGCTCACTGTACCTCTTGTTACGTTCCTTGAGGGGTTTAGTTTCCCAAACAGTATACCATGTGGGGTGTTTTTCGCTGTTCTGGCACCATGGAGGCTTACCAAATGAGACATGCCCGCAAAAACCATTTCAGCAAAATTCGCTTTCCAAAAGCCCAATGTCGCTCCTTCCCTTCTGAGCCCTCTAGTGCACCCGCAGATCCCTTTACATTCACATATGAGGTATTTCCTTACTCGAGAGTAATGGTGTTTCAAATTTTGGGGGACATTTTCTCCTTTTACCCCTTGTAAAAATAAATAATATGTCTACAAGAACATGTTAGTGTAAAAAATGAAGATTTTGAATTTTCGCCTGCTATTCCTGTGAAACACTTAAAGGGTTAACAAACTTTCTGAATGTCATTTTGAATACATTGAGGGGTGCAGTTTTCATAAAGGGGTCCATTATGAGGTATTTCAAACATAAAGACCTTCAAATTCACTTCAAACCTGAACTGGTCCCTGAAAAATTAAGATTTTGAAATTTACTTGAAAAATTGGGAAATTGCTGCTGAACTTTGAAGACCTCTGATCTCTTCAAAAAGTAAAAACATGTCAAATTTATGATGCAAACATAAAGTAGACATATTGTTTATTTGAATCAATATATAATTTATTAAGAATGTCTAAAAATGCAAAATTTTCTAATTTTTTATGAAATTTGGAAATTTTTCATCAAGAAAAGATGAACAACGCAGATTTACCACTTACATAAAGTAGAATATGTCACAAAAAAAACTATCTCTGAATCAAATTCATAAGTACAAGCATCCCAGAGTTATTAATGCTTAAAGTGACAGTAGTCAGAATTGCAAAACATGCTCTGGTACTTAAGGTCAAAATGGGATCGGTCCCCAAGGAGTTAATATCCAGGGCTAGGTCCTGTGTTTAGATCTGACAGCGGTCATAGAGCGCAATATTGTATGCTGCCTGTATTTAGGCGAAACTGTAAAAACAGTTGGAGATCCCACCCTCCCTCCACTTCCTTCATTAAAATTCAGTGATAATATTGCTGGGCACAGTGGTGCAGCCTCTCATCTTGTCAGTGCTGCCTGCTCACTGCCTCCTCTGTACAGGCAGCTGTCTCTGGTCTTCTGCTTTCCCTCAGGAGATGATCTGCTCCTGTATGTACAGGTAGCCCCCTTGTTTATTCAGTGCATGGTCTTCTGTTCAGGTTGCTGTGTGTAGCGCTCCCACCAACTGTGTGTTCGGGAGCAAAGCAAATATTTAATGGATATTAATGAAAGTTGTCTCTATACAATTTAGAAATCTTATTAACAAGCCATGGCATAAAATTCAAGCCAGATGGCACCTTGACTACACCCTAACAGTGGTGGTTTTGCTCTATTATCTCGATTTTTTCCAGTTGTCGTTTATTGAATTCTATTTCTGTGTCTCCTTTAACAGTGGTAATGGGCTCCATTAAGTGGCTGGGCACCATTGTGACAGCTATCCTTTTATAGTCCAGAAGTTACACCAATGATTTTAAAAGGAATCTGTGAGCAGTTTGGATCCCTCAAATTAACAAATTCTCTCAAATTCACAGGAGACAGCATATGAATAGGTTCAAGTGGCTAATAAAGCCCTATGCACTGCATTGTGGACAGCATTTTGGAGAACAAAAGCTGAGAGAGCATGCAGTAACTACTGTTCCCAGAAAGCCTTCACAAATCCAATAGCAAGCTGAGCAAAGCATTGGGCAACGGGCTGACTTCAGAAAGTGACCTCCTGTCACCTGCAGTGCTGTGTCCAGTTGTTACACTACAAATCCCAGCCAGCATAGAACAAGCCTATAAAAACTCACATACAATCACATTACAAGCAGAGCAAAGCATTGATCAGTGAGCTGTCTTTAAACAGTGACCTCCTTTCACTTTCAGTACTGTGTCCAGGTGGTGCACTACAAATACCAGTCAGCAGTGAACGAGGCCAGTAGTTTAACATAAATATCGGTTAAAAGCATTGTGAATGTGTAATGATATTTTAGGAGGAGGAATAAGAGTCTGATGATTTAATGTTGAGCAATGTGTCAGTGGATTCATCATCGTCTACAATTACTTTGCTTGGTGGAAATGTCCAGACAGTCCTTGACGGTCAGTTCCATCAGCTCTGTCTTTGCTTATCCACCTAGTTCTAAGTAGAAAGATATCATTAACCACAAGAAAGAGTGGTGTCACAGTCAACAGTTTGTTTGGTGAGATTGTAAGGCTACATGGTGGATATGCTAGATGGAAGCAAGGAGCCCATGATGCCCAGGTTGCCTATTGAGGCTTGTAGGCTCTAGTATAAGGGCACTCTGTCTGCAGCCAGTAACACTACTTTCTCCAGAGCTTCAGATGGTTGCATCTACAACCAAGGGAACTGACGGTGCTGCACAGCATTCCCCGGCAGAGTGACATATGAAGACTGGTTGTGACGTCCCGTCTGCAGCTGGTCTCCACTGACAGTTTACTTCCAGGAACCGGCTGCAGACAGGATATCCAAATATCAAAGGCTACTATGGCATTGGAAGGTGATTTAAAAGTATAGGGGGAGATTTATCAAAACCTGTTTAGAGGAAAAGTTGCTGAGTTGCCCCTATCAACCAATCAGATCACTTCTTTTATTTTTCAGCGGCTTTTAAATAATGAAAGAAGCAATCTGATTAGTTGTTATGGGCAACTCAACAACTTTTCCTCTGGACAGGTTTTGACAAATGTCCCCCATAATGTTTTAATAGGCAGCCTTGGCATAGTAGATAAAACAAAAATTATACCAGACAACCTCTTTAATTTAGGTTAGAAGAAGCTCAGATTTGGTGTCTTGACCATGATACACAACATTTTGGGATTTTTTAATAAAACTTAAAAAAGCTCCATCTGTATGGGCATTTATTTTATGTTTACGGTAGATGCCCTGCATAGAACATTGTAAAACACTGGACCTAAGTCTACCTTGGTCTGTTTTAAAAGTTATAACATAGCTAAGTGGAAAAGTAGTGGATTAGTTTATATGCTGTTTTACTAGAAACATTCTTGGGCTGTGTTGTTTAAGCAGCTCAAGTGAGTGAGGCTAAGCTGAGGTTGTTTCTAATCTTAGACAACACCTTTAAGAAGCCTGACATTACATAATTTAGTAGAGTCATTAAGTTCACATATTAGAAGTCTGAGTTGTGGTCATGAGATGTAGTTTTAGACCTTTTGTTTTGTTTGTTTGCCTGGGTAATTTCAGTTCATTCTGGGAGCTGGGAGTTTGTCAGTAACAAATCTCTCCAACCTGTTGGCAGTGTCTTCCGTGGGTGTAAACAGCCCTTTATTAATGTTTTCATTTGTTTGCAGCCTAATAAATGACACAACCCCATACAATGGCCATAAAATGAATTTCTGCAAGAAGGTCCTCTATATATTTTTCTGACATCCCAATGCCTGGGAGATATTCCTTCCCTTGAGTTTTGGTTTACATATTCAGTACACTATTGCCGTAGCCTGTAGCTCTGTCACAATCTTGCTGTGCTTAATATTGCTGGACATGTTAAACTTATAAAAGTGCTACAATGCAGACTAAGGAAACCTCACCCACCAGCATTTACCAGGCACATCAACATTGTGCTTTATTAGTGGATATGATGATTTACCCAAATGAAGCTTAAAGGGGTACTCCTGTGGAAAACTTTTTTTTTTTTTTTTTAAATCAACTGGTGCCAGAAAGTTAAACAGATTTGTGAATAACCTCTATTAAAAAATCTTAATCCTTCCAGTACATTTTAGGGGCTGTATACCACAGAGGAAATGTTTTTCTTTTGGAATTTCTCTTCTGTCTTGACCACAGTGCTCTCTGCTGATCTCTGCTGTCCATTTTAGGAACTGTCCAGAGCAGCATATGTTTGCTATGGGGATTTTCTCCTGATCTGGACAGTTCCTAAAATGGACAGCAGAGGTCAGCAGAAAGCACTGTGGTCATGACAGAAGAGAAATCCAAACATAAAAGCATTTCCTCTGTAGTACACAGCCCCTAAAAAGTACTGGAAGATTAAGATTTTTTAATAGAAGTCATTTACAAATCTGTTTAACTTTCTGGCACCAGTTGATTTAAAAAAAAAAGTTTTCCACGGGAGTACCCCTTTACTGCACAGTCTCATGCTGACAACATGTAGATGGGGGTGTCACGATGCCGGCTGGCAGGTAGTGGACCCTCTGTGCCAGAGAGGGATTGGCGTGGACCGTGCTAGTGGACCGGTTCTAAGCCACTACTGGTTTTCACCAGAGCCCGCCGCAAAGCGGGATGGTCTTGCTGCGGCGGTAGTGACCAGGTCGTATCCACTAGCAACGGCTCACCTCTCTGGCTGCTGAAGATAGGCGCGGTACAAGGGAGTAGGCAGAAGCAAGGTCGGACGTAGCAGAAGGTCGGGGCAGGCAGCAAGGATCGTAGTCAGGGGCAACGGCAGAAGGTCTGGAAACACAGGCAAGGAACACACAAGGAACGCTTTCACTGGCACTAAGGCAACAAGATCCGGCAAGGGAGTGCAAGGGAAGTGAGGTAATATAGGGAAGTGCACAGGTGAAAACCCTAATTGGAACCACTGCGCCAATCAGCGGCGCAGTGGCCCTTTAAATCGCAGAGACCCGGCGCGCGCGCGCCCTAGGGAGCGGGGCCGCGCGCGCCGGGACAGAACAGACGGGGAGCGAGTCAGGTAGGGGAGCCGGGGTGCGCATCGCGTGCGGGCGCTACCCGCATCGCGAATCGCATCCCGGCTGGCAGCAGGATCGCAGCGCCCCGGGTCAGAGGACGTGACCGGAGCGCTGCAGCGGAGGGAGTGAAGCGAGCGCTCCGGGGAGGAGCGGGGACCCGGAGCGCTCGGCGTAACAGTACCCCCCCCCCCTTGGGTCTCCCCCTCTTCTTGGAGCCTGAGAACCTGAGGAGCAGACTTTTGTCAAGGATGTTGTCCTCAGGTTCCCAGGATCTCTCTTCAGGACCACAACCCTCCCAGTCTACTAAAAAAAAATTTTTCCCTCTGACCTTTTTGGCAGCCAAAATTTCCTTGACCGAGAAGACGTCCGAGGAGCCGGAAACAGGAGTGGGAGGAACAGATTTGGGAGAAAAACGGTTGAGGATGAGTGGTTTGAGAAGAGAGACGTGAAAGGCATTAGGGATACGAAGAGAAGGAGGAAGAAGAAGTTTATAAGAGACAGGATTAATTTGACACAAAATTTTGAAAGGACCAAGATAGCGTGGTCCCAACTTGTAGCTAGGGACACGGAAGCGGACATATTTAGCGGAGAGCCATACCTTGTCTCCAGGGGAAAAAACGGGGGGAGCTCTTCTTTTCTTATCCGCGAACCTCTTCATGCGTGAAGAAGCCTGTAAGAGAGAATTTTGGGTCTCTCTCCATATAATGGAAAGGTCACGAGAAATTTCATCCACAGCGGGCAGACCAGAGGGCAAGGGGGTAGGGAGGGGGGGAAGAGGGTGACGGCCGTACACCACGAAAAATGGGGATTTGGAGGAAGATTCAGAGACCCTGAAGTTATACGAAAATTCGGCCCATGGAAGGAGATCTGCCCAGTCATCCTGGCGGGAGGAAACAAAATGTCGCAAATAATCACCCAGGATCTGGTTAATTCTTTCTACTTGTCCATTGGACTGGGGATGATATGCAGAGGAAAAATTTAATTTAATCTTGAGTTGTTTACAGAGAGCCCTCCAGAATTTAGACACGAATTGGACCCCTCTATCCGAGACAATCTGCGTAGGCAACCCGTGAAGACGAAAAATGTGTACAAAAAATTGTTTAGCCAACTGAGGCGCAGAAGGAAGACCAGGAAGAGGGATGAAATGTGCCATTTTGGAGAATCGATCAACGACCACCCAAATAACGGTGTTGCCACGGGAAGGGGGTAAATCAGTAATAAAATCCATACCAATCAGAGACCAAGGCTGTTCGGGGACAGGCAGAGGATGAAGAAAACCAGCGGGCTTCTGGCGAGGAGTCTTATCCCGGGCACAGATAGTGCAGGCTCGCACAAAGTCCCCAACATCCGTCTCCAGAGTCGGCCACCAATAGAAGCGGGAGATGAGTTGCACAGATTTCTTGATGCCCGCATGACCTGCGAGATGGGAGGAGTGACCCCATTTGAGGATTCCGAGGCGTTGGCGTGGAGAAACAAAGGTCTTTCCTGGAGGAGTCTGCCTGATGGAGGCAGGAGAAGTGGAGATCAGGCAGTCAGGTGGAATGATGTGTTGCGGAGGGAGATCAACTTCTGAGGCATCCGAGGAACGAGAGAGAGCATCGGCCCTAATGTTCTTATCGGCAGGACGAAAGTGAATCTCAAAATTAAATCGGGCAAAGAACAGAGACCACCGGGCCTGGCGAGGATTCAGCCGTTGGGCCGACTGGAGGTAGGAGAGGTTCTTGTGGTCGGTGTAGATAATAACAGGAAATCTTGATCCCTCCAGCAGATGCCTCCATTCCTCAAGTGCTAATTTAATGGCTAGAAGCTCTCGATCCCCGATGGAGTAGTTCCTCTCCGCTGGAGAGAAGGTCCTAGAGAAAAAACCACAAGTGACAGCATGCCCGGAAGGATTTTTTTGTAGAAGAACAGCTCCAGCTCCTACTGAGGAGGCATCAACCTCCAATAGGAAGGGTTTGGAAGGGTCAGGTCTGGAGAGCACGGGAGCCGAAGAAAAGGCAGACTTGAGTCGTTTAAAGGAGTCTTCTGCTTGAGGAGGCCAGGACTTGGGATCAGCATTTTTCTTGGTTAAAGCCACGATAGGAGCCACAATGGTAGAAAAATGTGGAATAAATTGCCTGTAATAATTGGCGAACCCCAAAAAGCGTTGGATAGCACGGAGTCCGGAGGGGCGTGGCCAATTTAAGACGGCAGAGAGTTTGTCTGGATCCATCTGTAGTCCCTGGCCAGAGACCAAATATCCTAGAAAAGGAAGAGATTGGCATTCAAACAGACATTTCTCAATTTTGGCATAGAGTTGGTTGTCACGAAGTCTCTGAAGAACCATACGGACATGCTGGCGGTGTTCTTCTAGATTGGCAGAAAAAATTAGGATATCGTCCAGATATACCACAACACAGGAGTATAACAGATCACGAAAAATTTCATTGACAAAGTCTTGGAAGACGGCAGGGGCATTGCACAGTCCAAAGGGCATGACCAGATACTCAAAGTGTCCATCTCTGGTGTTAAATGCCGTTTTCCACTCGTCCCCCTCTCTGATGCGGATGAGGTTATAGGCGCCTCTTAAGTCCAATTTAGTGAAGATGTGGGCACCTTGGAGGCGATCAAAGAGTTCAGAGATGAGGGGTAAGGGGTAGCGGTTCTTAACCGTGATTTTATTAAGACCGCGGTAGTCAATGCAAGGACGTAGGGAGCCATCTTTTTTGGACACAAAGAAAAATCCGGCTCCGGCAGGAGAGGAGGATTTACGGATAAAGCCCTTTTTTAGATTCTCCTGGACGTATTCGGACATGGCAAGAGTCTCTGGGGCAGAGAGAGGATAAATTCTGCCCCGGGGTGGAGTAGTACCCGGGAGGAGGTCGATAGGGCAATCATAAGGCCTGTGAGGAGGTAGAGTCTCAGCTTGTTTTTTGCAGAAAACATCCGCGAAGTCCATATAGGCCTTAGGGAGACCGGTTACTGGAGGAACCACAGAGTTACGGCAAGGGTTACTGGGAACCGGTTTTAGACAGTTCTTGGAACAAGAGGACCCCCAACTCTTGATCTCCCCAGTGGACCAATCCAGGGTTGGGGAATGAAGTTGAAGCCAGGGAAGTCCAAGGAGAATCTCCGAGGTGCAATTGGGGAGGACCAAAAGTTCAATCCTCTCATGATGAGATCCGATGCTCATAAGAAGGGGCTCCGTGCGGAAACGTATGGTACAGTCCAATCTTTCATTATTTACACAATTGATGTAGAGGGGTCTGGCGAGACTGGTCACTGGGATGTTGAACCTGTTGACGAGAGAGGCCAAAATAAAATTTCCTGCAGATCCAGAGTCCAAGAAGGCCACTGTAGAGAAGGAGAAGGCAGAGGCAGACATCCGCACAGGCACAGTAAGACGTGGAGAAGCAGAGTAGACATCAAGGACTGTCTCACCTTTGTGCGGAGTCAGCGTACGTCTTTCCAGGCGGGGAGGACGGATAGGACAATCCCTCAGGAAGTGTTCGGTACTAGCACAGTACAGGCAGAGGTTCTCCATACGGCGTCGTGTCCTCTCTTGAGGTGTCAGGCGAGACCGGTCGACCTGCATAGCCTCCACGGCGGGAGGCACAGGAACAGATTGCAGGGGACCAGAGGAGAGAGGAGCCGAGGAGACGAAACGCCTCGTGCGAACAGAGTCCATATCTTGGCGGAGTTCCTGACGCCTTTCAGAAAAACGCATGTCAATGCGAGTGGCTAGGTGAATAAGTTCATGTAGATTAGCAGGAATTTCTCGTGCGGCCAGAACATCTTTAATGTTGCTGGATAGGCCTTTTTTGAAGGTCGCGCAGAGGGCCTCATTATTCCAGGACAATTCTGAAGCAAGTGTACGGAATTGTACGGCATACTCGCCAACGGAAGAATTACCCTGGACCAGGTTCAACAGGGCAGTCTCAGCAGAAGAGGCTCGGGCAGGTTCCTCAAAGACACTTCGGATTTCCGAGAAGAAGGAGTGTACAGAGGCAGTGACGGGGTCATTGCGGTCCCAGAGCGGTGTGGCCCATGACAGGGCTTTTCCGGACAGAAGACTGACTACGAAAGCCACCTTAGACCTTTCAGTGGGAAACAGGTCCGACATCATCTCCAGATGCAGGGAACATTGGGAAAGAAAGCCACGGCAAAACTTAGAGTCCCCATCAAATTTATCCGGCAAGGATAAGCGTATCCCAGGAGCGGCCACTCGCTGCGGAGGAGGTGCAGGAGCTGGCGGAGGAGATGACTGCTGAAGCTGTGGTAGCAACTGTTGTAGCATAACGGTCAGTTGAGACAGCTGTTGGCCTTGTTGCGCTATCTGTTGTGACTGCTGGGCGACCACCGTGGTGAGGTCAGCGACAACTGGCAGAGGAACTTCAGCGGGATCCATGGCCGGATCTACTGTCACGATGCCGGCTGGCAGGTAGTGGACCCTCTGTGCCAGAGAGGGATTGGCGTGGACCGTGCTAGTGGACCGGTTCTAAGCCACTACTGGTTTTCACCAGAGCCCGCCGCAAAGCGGGATGGTCTTGCTGCGGCGGTAGTGACCAGGTCGTATCCACTAGCAACGGCTCACCTCTCTGGCTGCTGAAGATAGGCGCGGTACAAGGGAGTAGGCAGAAGCAAGGTCGGACGTAGCAGAAGGTCGGGGCAGGCAGCAAGGATCGTAGTCAGGGGCAACGGCAGAAGGTCTGGAAACACAGGCAAGGAACACACAAGGAACGCTTTCACTGGCACTAAGGCAACAAGATCCGGCAAGGGAGTGCAAGGGAAGTGAGGTAATATAGGGAAGTGCACAGGTGAAAACCCTAATTGGAACCACTGCGCCAATCAGCGGCGCAGTGGCCCTTTAAATCGCAGAGACCCGGCGCGCGCGCGCCCTAGGGAGCGGGGCCGCGCGCGCCGGGACAGAACAGACGGGGAGCGAGTCAGGTAGGGGAGCCGGGGTGCGCATCGCGAGCGGGCGCTACCCGCATCGCGAATCGCATCCCGGCTGGCAGCAGGATCGCAGCGCCCCGGGTCAGAGGACGTGACCGGAGCGCTGCAGCGGAGGGAGTGAAGCGAGCGCTCCGGGGAGGAGCGGGGACCCGGAGCGCTCGGCGTAACAGGGGGAAGCTCCTGACTCATGCTAAATATGTCTATAGAAGTCCATTAGCAAGACAGTGGCTAACAACTGTCCCCTAAACTAGCAATGCATTTTGCCCAATTTCACATGAAAAATTGGATTGTAGGAAAAAGTTATCTGAAATAATAGTAAAGTAATATTTAGGATACAGGTTCCAAGTGATAGGACATATTTCTAACCCTTTTAAGTACCATAGACAAAAGTATTATAATTTACAGTTGTAAAACCATTCAGTTTGATGTATCTAGGACCATATTTAAGCAGTATGTGCTTATAGGAGTCAAATATGGATCATAAAAAGAGGAAAACTCAAGACAAGTAGGAGGAGGATGAGATTACAACGTGAGATCAAAATCTTTTGGTTTTATTCTTAGCTTATAAATTCATAGGCTAACGGAAATTGGAAAAGGAGAAAAAAACAAACAAATGTCTATCAAGTTCAACCTATATGTGCCCATACTGTGTTGATTCAGAGGAAGGAAAAAACCCTTATGAGGTTGATGCCTATTGGCCCATACCAGGAGGGGAAATGTATTCTTGACTTCAATATGGCAATCAGAATAAATAACTGGCTCAAGGTTCTGTCCCTTTAAATCTAATATTCATAACCTTAACTATTAGCAGACAGAGCATTTATTAATCATATCTGAAGTAAACCTATAACAAGTGCTGAAAGATGCTCATTTATGTAACTGTTGAGCCCCCTGGAAAATTATCCATCAAGTACCACAATAGTTCATTGGCTAGTCTGCACTATACAGTATTTGTCATTATTCCCCCCCCCCTTTTTCAGTAATAACAAGGAATACAGAACCTGATGTAGCAAAATGTTCCCTACATGCCGACATGAATAACTTATTAAGCTAAATTTCCTTTTAAAAGTTGTTTGATAGATTCCATTAATATTCAAATTTTGCCATGCATGCTGCTGGGAAACTACTGTCCAATGAATCTTTAATATTTAACACTTGAGCATCAGGCTGCTTAGTAATTTTCTTGTCTAATTACTCTGCGATCATCCTCTTTAGGTATTCCATCGATCGGCACACTGACCTTGACAGATATTTCAACATCCAAGATGATGGTGTCATCAAAACCACAAAGCCTTTGGATAGAGAGGAAACCGCTTGGCACAACATCTCCGTGATAGCAACTGAAGTCTGTACGTATCCCCTAGAGAGAGTGAAGTTATTATCGTAGACCCTTGTAGAAAGCAATGGAAAGTGTTCAGATGTTTCCTGCATACTCAGTCTGGGAAGAAATCACAGAATAGATGAATGCACTGCATTGATCTGCTGAGTAGTCTGACCTTATTTGGCTGTTTTATTTTGTATGAGCTATATCTTGGTTATGCATTCTATCATGGATTACTTGTGTAATGATTTATACATAGAAGATTGATTGATATTTTTATGGACATTTTCATATACATATGACAATATGTCAAAGCATAGACACAAGGCAATATTTTTAGAGCGTTTTGCTTCCAGGCCAATCACAATGAGGATCCTAGGGCTCCATAAGCAAAAGGTCCTACCACCATCTTAATAATTGCTTCTTATGATCTACAGTGTTCCCCAAACTGTGGCTCTGAGGCCTTCCGAATGCTGTTTTCTAGCTGCTGGAAGCATCAGATATTATTGTGTTCTCTTGGGAGTAATTCCATTACTATAGCTCTGTATTATGATAAAAATATAAATACTGCATATCACTTACCTGACAAAAGGTCAGGCAACTGGTTGGAACCATCATTTGGGCATGTCTTTAAAGAGGTACTCTCATAAAAAAATATTTCCCTGTGGCCACCTCCACTATGTACAATTTTGTGTAGTTAGTTTTTCTTTACCGGGTCTTTTAGGAGCTTTTTTTTTTTTTTTGGGGCTCTACTCTGGTCCTGCAGTGTGTCATGTGTGCACTCTTTTATTCATTCCAATGAGAGTGATGTTCCAATACCTCCTGCCACTCCCTCGGTGATGTCAATATTGGTCCCCTGTCTTTCGGCTCCAGTCTTCTTCTGCATTCTGTAATCCGACACGTCACACTGCGCTGTGATTATCGGCGGCCACATTGATGTCCTGCCTTGGCCAGTAATACACTAAGCAGCAGTGTGCTGTAAAACCCAGCCTTCTTCCAGTACAATGGGATGTGTTGGGTCCTATAATGAAGAAGAACGAGAGAGCAATATCAGTGGCATCGAAGGAGCGGCAGGAGATAAGTTTAGTTTATTATTTTTGTTCTTGCAGCTTGGGCAGACTGGAAAAAAGAAAAAAATGTTGGATATGTTTTATAACAGTTCTTTTACTACTTAGCATATATTACTTAGTGGCTTCATTTGAAAGTGGCTTATAAACTATAGAATTTTGGGAACCACTGATCTAGTAGAATCTATATTGAAAGGCAATCTGTCATTTGTATTTGCTAATAAGAGCTGCAGACATTTCCTGAAGCTGATTGTCATTGTGGAACCTATAAAATTGCCTTTATATTTCTCAGCCAAGTGTCAAGGAGGTGGGGCAGAGCTACTAAAGTGCCACAGCCTGACATGTTTTCTTGCTCACCCTGACCTTTTAGACTGTGCAAAAAGTTTTGTAGACCACACCACCATTTATTTATAGAAATGTTGGCCCAGATATATCAATCTGTGTGAGAGAAAAGATTTTCCCACAGGAACCAATCACAGCTCAGCTTTCACTTTACCAGAGCTCATTAGCGGAGCTGTGGTGGGTTGCTGGGGGAAAATCACTCCATTTTTTCTCTCACACAGTTTGATAAATCTGGGCCACTAATCATATGTGACCCGCGGGCGCTGCTCTCCTTCTCCCCCCCCCCCCCCAAGGAATTGTCATCTGCAGCGTGATGTCCCCACATTAGGGAACTAATCATATGTGACCCACGGCGCTGCTCTGATTCCTAACAGCCTCACGATCCTCATGCTGCTTCCTCCGGATGGTCACAGAGCCATCACCGTGTCAATGGCCGCAGCAATGTCCCGCCTTGGCCAGTGATAGGCTGAGCGCACTGTCATGTAAGGAGCAGACCTATCACATACCGAGACAGGACATCGCTGTGGCCGGTGATACGCTGATGGCTCTGTCACATTCCAGACCCCAGGAAGCAGCATGAGTATCGTGAGGCCGTTACATGGCAACGGGAGACAGCAGGAAGGTGAGTCAAAGCTTATTTTCTTTATTTTTGAAGCCCTGGCACAGGAATATGTAAAATCAGTACAGATGTCCTTTAACCCTTGCGGGGACATTGCTTTAGGGGCGTGAGGGCAGGAAGCAGAGCAGCACCTGCGGGTCAAATATGATTAGTTCCCTAATGTGGGGACAGCGTGCTGTGGATGACAATTCATTGGGGGGGGGGAAGAGAAGGAGAGCAGTGCCCGTGGGTCACATATGATCAGCTCCCCCCGCTGACAATTCAGTCATTCCCTGATGTGGGGACTGTGGGGTGAGAAGCTGACAGTGAGGGTGGGATGAGTATAATAATGAGCAGAGCAGGGAAAGGGAGTGCTAAAGGGGAAAGAAAAAAAAAGTGGCAACGCAAAACAACTTGGGCAGGGCACTGAAAGAGGAGACAGGTTTACAAGGCATGCTGGGAGCTGTAGTTTCTAAAATAAAGGCAAAACAAAAATAGATGCTAAACTACATGGACACACTTGTGCAAAGAAAGGAAAAGAAAGACAAACAAAGAGCAAGCACGAGACCAGAGATAACAAGAAAACTCACCTGCAAGGGTAAGTAGAAACTGAAAAAACACATTGGCCACCGGAGTACCCCTTTAATGAGACATATCAGGAGAATCGGAATTATAAACTCCCTTTGGACTTTACAGTTATTATTGTTTTCTTATTTTTAATCATTTCAAACTATATTTTCCTTTCTCCACAGCAAACCTTGGTCTTTCAAATAGCACGACTGTGACCATTAAAGTTGTGGACAAAAATGACAATGCTCCAGAATTTCCTAAGCAATATGAAGCCTTTGTTTGTGAAAATGCTCAAGTAAACAAGGTATTGTCTATTAGCTCAATTACAGGGTTTATTTTTTGGGGGTAACTATAATATAGTGCACAATACATGTTCAAACTCCTAGCAACTACATAGCCTGCTCCTAAAGCAAGCCGTCAACGAAATTGCCAGAAGTCTTATAAACTTTCATGGGACTTCCCTCAATTTCAAGGGCAGCTTGCTTTAGCAGCAGGCTTTGGAGTTGTTGTGAGATTTAATGTGTAATAATGTGTATATACATTATAGTACCCTTTAAAACATCAAAGTAATTGTACAAACCTTCACATGGCTGGTACCCTTTGGAAAATCTGATTGGGTAAAAACACACACTGTGCATTGTGGATGCTTGTGGTTGGATAAAAATGCTGCTGTTAACCTGTATTTTTAATACTTGCCAGTTTTTTAATAATCCTATAAGACTGGGTTCACAAATGTCCAGCGTCCAGCATGGTTTCCCCCCGGCGTGCACCGGAGGGAAACGGATGCTAGAACTGATCCAATTTATTTGAATGGGACAGTTCACAATCATCAGGTATCTCAATTTTGACGCCAGATGGTTGGACACACCGGAGGGCACCGGACAGGGGAACACAGCTTGCTTCGTTCCTCTGTCTGCTGTCCAGAAACAATGTACAGCGGATGCCATACAACGGATGAAAACTTGTCATCAGTTGTGTAGAGATCAAGGCTTAGTTAATCTATGTGGGATGCCGGACATATGTGAACCCAGCCTAACAGAATGTCCACATCTAGGACCCCAGCTGTATTATGTAAAGGACAGTTCCCTTAAATTTTTTGCATGTAATGCAATACACTAACGGGCCAGATTCTTTAAAATGAGAGGCACTCTTTGGGGACTATGTCTAGTCTGGAGGTTATGGTATGGGGTCCTGATTGGGCTCTCAGTAGTTGAGTGAATACAGAAGTTCCTGTGGCAAAGATTATCTGCTTGAAGAATGAGATGCACATATCCAGTTAGTCCAGTAACTTAAAAGCCAAATTCTTACAATGGATTTAAAAAAGAAACTTTTCTATGCAACAACAGAGGTGCCACAGATGTTTAAAGGTTGTCAGATGGTCTTAAAGATTCTGACAATGTTTTTTAATCTACCTTTGTGCCATTTAGTGACTGACACATCTTGGTGTAAAACTATTTCAGAAGATAAATATGCTGAAGTTGTGAGACTCTTCTACTAATCTGATTATGTTGTTGTTGAGACACTTTAATAGAACAGGAATGAGAGTAATTAGAAAGAACAGCGTTCTTGAACAGCAATGTGTTAACATTAAAGGGTTACTCCGCTGCTTAGCGTCCAGAAAATTGAGTTCCTGAATGCTGTGTGCGGGCTTCCATGTTCACACCTGCCCCCTCGTTACGTCATGCCCTGTCATGTGACGTCACGTCCCACCCACTCAATGCAAGTCTATGCGAGGGGGCCTGATGGCCGTTGCGCCCCCTTCCCATAGACCTTCATTGATGGGTAAGGCTGTGACGTCATGAGGGGGCCCGCATACAGCGTTCAGGAACTCAGTTTTCCAGTGTGAGGTGGAATTTTGCGGACGCTGGGGAACAGAGTAACCGTTTAAGTAATTTGTCTTAGAAGAATTGTGCAATTACAAATATGTGGCTTACCCAAAAACAGCACCACACCTGTCCATGGGTTGTGTCTGGTATCTTAACTTAGCTACATTATAGATACTGCAGCTGAGCACCAGTGCTACTTCCAATTTGTAAATATGTTCTGGTTTTTGAAGAATGCGGCCATAGATTAAGTATCTTATTGGTTTACACTTTTTAAGAGACAGAAGGCTATGAGGAATTGTTGAGTTAAATTAAAAATGTTAAACTTTTTCTTCACAGAAAGTTTTTACAGTATCGGCTGTAGATAAAGATGACACTGCAAACGGCCCTCGTTTCATCTTCAGTTTCCCTAAAGAAATTGTACATCCACATTCAAATTTTACAATAAGAGACCAGAGAGGTTTGTACAAGAAAAATGTCTATAGTTTTGTCCTATCAGATTATGTGGATTCCTACATTAAGTGCAACTCTCCCTTTCCTATTAATGTATCTCCATATAAACAATACAATCTTGTACTTAAAAATGTTATGACAAAAAAGGATTTTTCTACAACCAATGACTCTCAGGTCAAATGTTGGTCTCTGAACTATGTCATATGACTCTGTAAAAGAGTTGTCTGACATTAGAAATAGAGTTCACTATTTTTTAAGGCACATTGACATTAATAATCTACAAGCTGTGGTAAACAGGTAGGGATTATATTAGGCAAAAATATTCTGATATTTTTCCATAAACTGTACCACATTACAGCACAGCCCCATTCATGGGATTTAGGCTAAACTGCTATGCCGTATATGGCCCATAAACAATAGTGGCAAAGTCTGAATATTTTTGGTCTAATATAATCCCTCTAACTGTTTTCTACAGCTTATAGTAATGTGCACCAATGACACAAAAGGAAAATATTATATTTCATATTAATATTCATGAAAGTTGTTCTCAGGTTCAGAACTACATTTTTGACCACCCAAAAAAAATTTCCATGAGGTCCATGATTCTTCTTGGCTCAAGGTCAGGTCACCAACACTATATTTATCCCTGTAGGACTGCACTTTGCACTAGCAAAAAATCTTCCACACTTCACATTTCACTTAATATTTTCTCTTTTGTTAGTTCAGTGGTCCTCAGAAATCAGTGATGAGCGAGCTTTCCGAAAGTTTGGCTCGCTGCAAACTTGTTCTGGCATTAACCCCTTAACGACAATGGACATAAATGTACGTCATGGTGCCGTGGTACTTAAGGCACCATGACGTACATTTATGCTCCGCCATGACCGCCATGACTGTCATGGGTGACAGGTCCCGGCTGCTATCAGCAGCCAGGCATCTGCCAGTAATGGCGGACATCCGTGATCACGCGGATGTCCGCTATTAACCCCTCAGATGCCGTGATCAATACAGATTACGGCATCTGCGGCAGTGTGGTATTTTAAATGGATGATCAGATTGCCCGCCCTGCTGCCGCGGGGATCTGCTCATCCATAATGGTGATTGGAGGTCCCCTCACCTGCCTCCGTTTATCTCCAGGGGTCTTCTGCTCTGGTCTGAGATCGAGCAGACCAGAGCAGAAGATCATAGATAACACTTATCAGTGCTATGTTCTATGCATAGCACTGAACAGTATTAGCAATCAAATGATTGAAATAAATAGTCCCCTATGGGGACATAAAAAGTGTAAAAAAATAAAAATTCCCTCCAATAAAAATGTGAATCATCCCTTTTTCCCATTTTACCCCCCAAAAAGCATTAAAAAAAATTTTATAAACATATTTGGTATCCCTGCATGTGAAAAAGTCTGAAATATCAAAATATATTGTTAATTATTTTATGTATAAAAATTTAAAAAAGTCCAAAATTGCTGCATTTTTGTCACATTTTATTCCCCCCCCCCAAAAAAAAATCTACAAAAAGTAAAACCTTAGAAAAAGTGGTACCAATAAAAACTTAAGATCACGTGAGCAAAAAGTGAGCCCTCCTACCGCCCCGTATTTGGAAAAATGAGAACGTTATAGGTGGTCAAAATAGGGCAATTTCAAACATACAAATTTTGTTAAAAAAGTTTGAGATTATTTTTAAGCGGTACAATTATAGAAAAGCATATATCATGGGTATCATTTTAATCATATTAACCCACAGAATAAAGAAAACATGTCATTTTTGCCATAAAGTGTACACCGTGAAAACAAATCCTTCCAAAATTTGCAAAATTCCGGTTTTCTTTTCAATTTTCCCATATAAATAATAATTTTTGGGTTGCAACATACATTTTAGGGTAAAATAAGTGATGCCATTATTTTTGACGCAAAAAACAAGCCCTCATATGGGTCTGTGGATGGAAATATAAAAGAGTTATGATTTTTAGAAGGCGAGAAGGAAAAAACGAAAGTGCAAAAAAATAGAATTGGCCTGGTCTTTAACCCCTTAACGACGCAGGATGTATATTTACGTCCTGCGCCGGCACCTGCGATATGGTCCCGGCGCCCATCAATGGTCAGGACCCGCGGCTAATACCACACATCGCCGATTGCGGCGATGTGCGGTATTAACCCTTTAGAAGCGGCGGTCAAAGCTGACCACCGCTTCTAAAGTGAAAGTGACCCGGCTGCTCAGTCGGGCTGTTCGCGACCGCCGCGGTGAAATCGCGGCGTCCCGAACAGCTGACAGGACACCGGGAGGGCCCTTACCTGCCTCCTCGGTGTCCGATCGGCGAATGACTGCTCCGTGCCTGAGATCCAGGCAGGAGCAGTCAAACACCGATAACACTGATCACAGGCGTGTTAATACATGCCTGTGATCTGTGTAAGAGATCAGTGTGTGCAGTGTTATAGGTCCCTATGGGACCTATAACACTGCAAAAAAAAGGTTAAAAAAAGTGTTAATAAAGGTCATTTAACCCCTTCCCTAATAAAAGTTTGAATCACCCCCCTTTTCCCATAAAAAAAATAAAACAGTGTTAAAAAAAATAAAAATAAACATATGTGGTATCGCCGCGTGCGTAAATGTCCGAACTATAAAAATATATAATTAATTAAACCATATGGTCAACGGCGTACGCGCAAACAAATTCCAAAGTCAAAAAAAGTGCATTTTTGGTCACTTTTTATAACATTAAATCAAAAATTTCGATCAAAACAAAAATCATACCGATAATAACTTCAGATCACGGCGCAAAAAATGAGTCCTCATACCGCCCTGTACGTGGAAAAATAAAAAAGTTATAGGGGTCAGAAGATGACATTTTTAAACGTATACATTTTCCTGCATGTAGTTATGATTTTTTCCAGAAGTGCGACAAAATCAAACCTATATAAGTAGGGTATCATTTTAACCGTATGGACCTACAGAATAATAATAAGGTGTAATTTTTACCAAAATATGCACTGCGTAGAAATGGAAGCCCCCAAAAGTTACAAAATTGCGTTTTTTCTTCGATTTTGTCGCACAATGATTTTTTTTTTTCGTTTCGCCGTGCATTTTTGGGTAAAATGACTAATGTCACTGCAAAGTAGAATTGGTGACGCAAAAAATAAGCCATAATATGGATTTTTAGTTGGAAAATTGAAAGGGTTATAATTTTTAAAAGGTAAGGAGGAAAAAACGAAAGTGCAAAAACAGAAAAACCCTGAGTCATTAAGGGGTTAAGGCCAAAATGGGCAGTGTCCTTAAGGGATTAAAGAGATGAGTCGCGCTGATGTACATTACAACTCAAAAAGCCTTACTGTCATTAAAAACAACTTTTGAAATGTCAATCAGACATGTCAAAAGTTGTTGATCGCAACGGGTCTCATTCCTGAGACCTGCTGCGATTGTAAGTTATAAGCCGGGGAAGTGGGTTGCATTGGCTCCCCTCCCTGGCCTGCAAAATGATTTGTCATTTCTCTGCATAGAAGTCTATTCAGAGAAATATATTAATCTCTGGGCCAGCCAGCGAGTGGAGTACAATGCCACCCACTTCCTCGGCTTATAACTTATTGCAACAGGTCTCAGTAGTGAAACCCAGTGCGATCAATAACTTTTGTCATTTCAAAAATTATTTCTAATGACAGTAACAGAAGAGTTAACTACTGCTGTTAACTCTTTCCTTGGTGGGCTGGTGCATAGCACTTAGCTCAGCCCTGACATTGCCAGGTTCGCGTGAGCCGAATCTGGCAGTGTTTGAAAGTTTGACAAGCTTGCGGTCATCGCACATTGCTTAGACTTATTTTCATCCACTTATGGCTCTGAATTTTGGGAATGTGTCACCTAGCTATTTTGATGCTAGATATTATTAGAAGGTTTTGTACAATTGCCAAATATACACTTTTTACTTTGTTCCGACAAGAATCAGAAAAGCAGCAAAATGTACAAAGAAAACCTTCCCAAAATAAAGCCATGTTTTGACTCTGCTTGGTTGTGCTATACAAAAGCATACGAGGTCCAATTTATCAAGCTGAAAATAGATCTCTGAAGAGAAGATACATTGTTCTAGTGATCTGGTGTAAAAGGTAGAAGATCAAAGTGGTTGTAGAAGTCTTCGATTTTAGATATCTCTATCTATCTATCTATCTATCTCTATATATATATATATATATATATATATATATATATATATATATATATATATATTGTTTTCTGGGTGCTTATTCAGTATTTTCTGTAAAAATAATTTTTAGGTCTCACAGAGTCTACAGTGAGCTTGTGAATCCATCTTTCCCTACTCCTGGTGTACACCATTCAGACTGTTTGAGCAGGACAAGAGGACTCACATCTTCATCTAAGGCTATGTTCATGTAGCGAAAATTCTGAATGGAATCGGGCAGAAAAACTCCACTGCTGCAGCAGAATCTCATTGTTTTCAATTAGAGTCTGCCACACCGTGCACACTATAGAATTTCCACTGCGGAAATCCTGATTCTGGCCTCCGCAGGAAGAATTGACATGCCAATTATATCTGCGGAACCTGCTCAGAAATCCATTGCCATCTATGAAGTTGACACATTTCCAAGTGGTCCTAGTGCCGGCATGTTCCACTGTTTACGGAATGTCCGGTGGACATTCTGCCAAAAACATGCCTTGTGAACATAGCCTAAAAGTCCTTACCAGCCTTTAACAGTTTTTTAAACACTGAATGAGACAATAACATATACCCAAGCTCTGTATTTCTCCTCTCTTTTACTGTCCTTTGTTAGGGACCTACTCCGTTATGAGTAGTGAGAGATATCAATTTGTGTCAATAACCACCTTCCAAAATACACAATATGGACAACAGTAAGGGGCCTCAGTTTTAAGTCATAGAAATACGGTTCTATATTCAGTCCCATTGCTACATTGATAAAATCCCGCTCTATCAATGCAGTTTGCCTTTACACACTTACATCGTACAGATGTGCATAAGAACTGATATGTGAGTCTATTTTTGACCTTTAAAGTGAATATATTTCCCTAATTTCCCTTTAATAGAGTTCTTTTTACTGCTTTCAAGAAGTAATTACATGATCCAGTAACCAAAGAAAGATGCAATTACAGCCCGCGTCCTCTCTTATTGGCCTCTTAGGTAGTAGGTTTAACACCACAAACCCTATTTTACATGCCAAAAATATAGGATAATTGGAAATATTGTGTTGTGTTAAATGGTTGAGTTTCTTTCATTGTGTTGCCGTTAACTATCACCATATAAATAAGCACGGTAGTATTTTCAGAAATATTTTGTTTCCAAATAGATTTTTTTCCCCAAGTCTCCAATGAAAATTCTTTAGTGCAGCACTTTCCATTATTTAGATGTACATCAATAGTTCTTTTAGAAAATTTAGAAAATCATATACTATGAAAATGTATGAGATTTACCAAAAGCTGTGTGGCAGGTTTTTCTGTGTAATTTAAATTAAATAAATTGCAATAAGGAAATAACTTGATTTTTAGGAGTTATATCACAACATTTTCTGTATATACTCTAGATAGATAGATATGAGAGAAATATATAGATACGAGAGAGAGATAGATACGAGAGATAGATAGATAGATAGGAGATAGATAGATAGATAGATAGTGATAGAGAGATAGATATAGAGAGATAGATATGGAGAGATATATAGTTAGATAAGATATAAATAGATAGAAAGGAGATGATAGATAGATGATAGATAATAGATAGATAGAAGATAGATAGATAGATAATACAGTAGATATATAGATGATTGATAGATAGATGATAAATAGATAATAGATAGATGATTGATAGATAGATAGATAGATAGATGATAAATAGATAATCCTTTCCGATAGATAGATAGATAGATAGATAGATAGATACTGTAGATAGATAGATAGATAGACTATAAATGTCATTTCTGTGGGTCTTTAATAGTAATCACAGATTCTGTAGAAAGTTATAGGTATATGGCTGCTTTCTTTCATCGATAGATCTAGACAACCTTTGTATGAAAATCTACTTGTGTATAAGGCTAAGTCATTAGTATGTGTAATTATTAAACCTTTTGAGGATGACAACCCAACATAGTATACAAAGACTATGAGATGTAGACCAATAGATTTATCTAATTTAAAGGGTTTATCCAGGATAAAAAAAAAAAAAATCTTAACATGCTGTCCAGAATGATGGTATTCTGGACAACATGGTAAAAAAAAAAAAAAAATACTATCCTGGATAAACCCTTTCATGCCACCTTAAAAATCAATAGCTATGCATACATAACTGTGGTCTCATACTATTCTTTTGCTTTGAGCAGATAACACAGCGGACATTCACATCGGGCGAGCTTCTTTCAGTCGTCAGAAACAAAAATTGCACCTACTTCCTATCGTAATAAGTGATGGTGGATCCACTCCATTGAGTAGCACTAATACCCTCACCATACGTGTATGTAGCTGTAGCAGTGACGAAACCATCCTCTCCTGTAATGATGAACCATTGTCACTCAATGCAGGGCTCAGTACGGGGGCATTAATTGCCATTCTTGCTTGCATTGTCATTTTATTAGGTAAGTTAAAGTTGGATAATTTATCCATCCTATAATAAAGTGAGATACAATTCTCTGTAATAGTAGTTTTTATTCTTTATCAGCTTGCTGTTGGATAGTGAATCCTGACTGTATCAGTTTTATTGCCAGACTAAAAACTGCTGGAGACCACTGTTTTCAGCCAGACAAGAAAACCAGATACGGTGCAAAAATGAGCCGACTGGAGTAACTATGTGACTCTGGCTGGCTCATTTTAATGAATGGGATTCAGCATGGGTCCAGCGGGGATACGGCAGCGGGTGTTTTTTAAATTTCCTTGCCGGATCCTGCAGCTGTATCACACAATCATAGTGTGAATGTGGCCTAAGTTGTATGAAATGAAATGTATCCTCTAGAACATGCTACAAACTAAACTTTGCTACATTACTATATCTGCAAATGATCACTAAAGAGCAGAACAAGAAAGAGAATGCTTCATGTATATAAAGACCACCTCCATGTTTTCAGCATAGGCCATTAGTAGCAATATAATTTTGAGATAATTGACTAGCTTCTAATAGATGTCACATTATATAACACAAACTGATATTTCTTCTCTACCTACAGTGATTGTGGTGCTGTTTGTAGCCCTGAGAAGAGAGAAGAAGGAACCCCTCATTGTCTTTGAAGAAGAAGATATTCGTGAAAATATAATAACTTACGATGATGAAGGTGGAGGAGAGGAGGACACTGAAGCCTTTGACATAGCTACCCTGCAAAATCCTGATGGGATTAATGGGTTTATTCCACGTAAAGATATAAAACCTGAGTACCAATATTCTCCACGAGATCTTGGATTAAGACCAGCGCCCAACAGTGTTGACGTTGACGATTTCATCAACACAAGGATACGTGAAGCTGACAATGACCCAACAGCACCGCCCTATGATTCCATTCAAATCTATGGATATGAAGGGCGAGGTTCAGTAGCTGGGTCTCTCAGCTCTTTAGAGTCGGCCTCTACAGATTCAGATCTAGACTACGATTATCTACAAAACTGGGGACCTCGATTTAAGAAACTAGCGGACTTATATGGTTCCAAAGACACTTGTGAAGATGATTCCTAACGATAAAATGTTAAACTTGGCCTTAAGAACTACATAATGTTCTCAGAAATTCAGAGAAAACATTAACAGGTATTTTTTTTAAAGAAAAGAAAAGAAAAATAAAATAAAAGGCTTCTTCGACCTCTCATGGTTTACAGATGGAATTCCTTCCAAGGATCTAAGTGGTGGTAAATACTGTGAAAACCCTACAACCTGTGTTGAAGTTATCAGTCATCTGGGACAAAACCACTTGTAAAGTGCAGTCGATATGGGAAATAAAAAAGCAGGAAACACTTGATTCTAAGGGGAGATACTTTACAGTATGTAATATAACCATCCCAATCTACGTCAAACAAAGCTTCCACAAATAAGAAAGGATAACAGTTTTGAGCTGTACTGTCGCCTTAAACTATGGACACTTTATATGTAGTGCATTTTTAAACTTGAAAATTAAAAAAAGAAAATTACAAAAAAAAACAATATAATATTCAGCCAGCTTCAACTCATATAATGTATGTACAGTAAAATGTACAATTATAATGTCTCTTGAGCATCAGACTTGTTACTGCAGATTCTTGTAAATCTTTTTTTGCTTATAATCCAGTCTTAAAACTAATATGTGCCAGAATCGCACCCTATTTCTATGTCATTTTTAATGTATCTATTTGTACAATTTTAAAATTCTTATTTTAGTATACATACAAAATATCAGTATTATGACATGTTACAGCATCACACTTATATTTTATGAACATCTTACTGTTGCTTTAATATGTGCTTCAATATAAGAAGCAAACTTTGAAATAAAATTGACTTTTTTTTTTATTTCCGTTTGTGATTTGTAGGTATTTTATACAGAATATGTAGTGTTTGGTTTATTCATACTTTATTTTACTTATTTCTTTAAAATTATTTTTCAATTTAGTTTCCTAATACTCTAAAATGTAGATTAACATTTATTTCATAATTATTATTAGAAATTATTTTTCTGTTTATTATCATGACACTGTTCAAAATTTACTATTTGTATTTGTGATCTAGGGCTAGGTCCATACTGCCATTGTGCTCCGATCTATTCAGGGTCCCTTATTTAAAAATCTTAACCCTTCCAGTACTTATCAGCTGCTGTATGTTCCAGAGGAAGTTCTTCCTCTCTGTTTCCTTTCTGTCTGACCACAGTGCTCTCTGCTGACACCTTTGTCCATTTTAGGAACTGTCCAGAGTAGGAGCAAATCTCCAAAGCAATCCTATCCTGCTCCGGACAGTTTCTAAAATGGATAGAGGTGTCAGCAGTACTGTGGTCAAACAGAAAGGAAATTCAAATAGAAAACAACTTCCTGTGGAGCATACAGCAGCTGATAAGTACTGGAAGTATTGCGATTTTTAAATAGAAGTAATTTACAAATCTGTTTAACTTTCTGGAATCAGTTGATTTAAATAAATGTTTTCCAGCCGAGTACCCCTTTAACACATCTAGTAAATGTATACAAAATATTTTGGTAACAGTTAAAGGGGTACTCTGGTGGAAAACTTTTTTTTTTTTTTTTTAATGAACTGATGCCAGAAAGTTAAACAGATTTGTAAATTACTTCTATTAAAAAATCTATACCCTTCCTGTACTTTTTAGCAGCTGTGTGCTACAGAGGAAATTCTTTTCTTTTTTAATTTATTTTTTTGTCTTGTCCACAGTGCTCTCTGCTGACACCTCTGTCTGTGTCAGGAACTGTCCAGAGAAGAATAGGTTTGCTATGGGGATTTTCTCCTTCTCTGGACAGTTACTGATATGGGCATCAGGTGTCAGCAGAGAGCACTGTGGACAAGACAAAAATGAAATTCAAAAAGAAAAAAAATTCCTCTGTAACATACAGCTGCTAAAAAGTACTGGAAGGGTAAAAAAGTAATTGTTAACTTTCTGGAACCAGTTGATATAAAAGGAAAAAAAAATGTTTTCCACCAGAGTACCCCTTTAAAAAAGTATACATAAAAAATTTACATGTGAAGTTAACATAAATATAATGGTTAGAATTATATTCTTCGGCTACTCTCTAGAACTATATAACCACAACTTGCAAATATAGCAAAATATCTAATAGATCAGAGTTTCTACTACGTATCCTTGAGGAATCACAGCAGCTGGTGATTTCCTGATAGGACTGCCACTTTAGCTTGTTCAGGAACGTTGGGCTCAAAGGGCACTGAGGATGGGTAAGTACCTGGGGGCCCATACGGGGGGTCGAAGCGGCATTTATTAAGCATCCCCCAGCACACAATAACAGACTCCTCTGCATAAATCCAGCGAGTCCGTGCGTTCATTTATGCTGAAACCTCTGCTAGCTCTGAACCTTTAGAAATTTCAACAGCAGTTGCGCTGCCACACCCAATTCTACAAGGACCCCTACCGATTTTGTAAGCAGCAGAAAAAAAATAGCAAATACCATCACATTATATTCAGCTACTATTTGGCCAGATGGCAAAATAATTCATGATACATATCCCACATAACGCGTTCCATTAAAGGGTACCTCTCATCAAATAAACTTTTGATATATTTTAGATTAATGAATGTTGAATAACTTTCCAATAGCATGTTAATGAAAAATATGCTTCTTTCTATTGTATTTTTCCCGATCAGTCCTGTCAGCAAGCATTTCTGACTCATGCTGGAGTCCTAAACACTCAGAGCTGCCAACCTGCTTTGTTCACAGCCAAACAGGCTGTGAACAAAGCAGGCTGGCAGCTCTGAGTGTTCTCCTTTGTGAACAAAGCAGACTGGCAGCTTGTAGTGTTTAGGACTCCAGCATGAGTCTGAAATGCTTGCTCTCAGGACTGGTAGGGAGACCCCTAGTGGTCATTTCTTCAAAGTGGAAAATTAAATAGAAAGAAGCATATTTTTTAATAACATGCAATTGTAAAGTTATTCTGCATACATTAATCTAAAATATATTAAAAGTTTTTTTGATGAGAGGTACCCTTTAAAGTCTATGGAAAAGCAGCTGTCAGTTCAGTACACACATTGTATATATATAAAAAAAAAAAAAAAAAAAACTGCAGTCATTTCAACACTTAAATTGCTGCAGTTTTTAATACTATGTGTGCACTGAAGGCTGCTTTTCCATAGGCTTTAATGGAACAAATTATGAGTTAAAGGGGTACTCCAGTGGAAAACAATTTATTTTAAATCAACTGCTGCCAAAAAAGAAAATTAAATTGTATTCCTTCCAGTACTTATCAGCTGCTATATGCTCCAGAGGAAGTTCTTTTCTTTTTGACAGTGCTCTCTGCTGTCCATTTTAGGAACCTTCCTGAGCAGGATAGGTTTGCTTTAGGGATTTGCTCCTACTCTGGAGAGTTCCTGACATGGACAGAGGTGTCCGCAGAGAGCACTGTGGTTAGACAGAGATTGAATTCAAAAAGAAAAAAACTTTCTCTGTAGTTTACAGTATCTAATAAGTACTGAACAATTTTTTTATAGAAGTAATTTACAAATCTGTATAACTTTCTGGCACCATTTGATTTAAAATAAATTGTTTTCCTTTCTTTGTTTAAAGAATACTACAGGTATTGCACCTATTTTACTGCAGTATTTTTGTTTTGATTTTACAATGTGTGAAATTAGTCTAAAGGGGTAATCCAATTTAATTATTGTCCCCACCAACGTGTGATACCAAATAAAATAACTAGGGATGAGCGAATCAAATCTGACAAATTCGAATTTGTTACGAATTTCAGGAAAAATCACTTCATTAAACTCCATTTAGTGCAGTCCAGGCTCCAGGGCATCTAAAATGGCGGATCCACATGTGACAACATGGGCCAAGGAATCAAGGGAAGGCAGGTAGGGGGGATAACCCTTAATCACAAACAGCATGCAGCCTATCAGTAGCCAGCAAACCTTGTGATGTCACAGCCCTATATAATCGGCAGCCATCTTGCAGCCAGTCACTTCAGCCTTTTATTGTAGAGAGAGAGAGAGGGACAGACAGCAGTGTGTGTTGCACAGAAACGCATTTTTGCAGCAGAGATTCACCTCCCAGTCACATAAGCATTCTATTGCAGAGAGGGACAGAGACAGAGAGCAGTGTGTTGCACAGAAAAGTTTTTTTACAGCAGCGATTCACTACAAGCTCAAATCCAGCCTAGAAGCACTTATAGAGAAGGGAGAGAGCTTAAAGGGGTACTCCGGTGAAAACCTTTTTTCTTTTAAATCAACTGGTAGCAGAAAGTTAAACATATTTGTAAATTACTTCTATTAAAAAATCTTAATCCTTCCAGTACTTATTAGCTGCTGAATGCTACAGAGGAAATTCCTTTCTTTTTGGAACACTGATGACATCACGAGCACAGTGCTCTCTGCTGACATCTCTGTTCATTTTAGCAACCATGCATAGCAGATGTATGCTAAGGGCAGCATGGTGGCTCAGTGGTTAGCACTGCTGCCTTGCAGTGCTGGGGACTTGGGTTCAAATCCCACTAGGAACAACAATAAAATAAATAAAGCCTTATTATTATTATAATAACGTCAGCAGAGAGAACTGTGCTTGTGATGTCATCAGAGAGCATTCCAAAAAGAAAATAATTTCCTCTGTAGTATTCAGCAGCTAATAAGTACAGGAAGGATTACGTTTTTTTTAATAGAAGTAATTTACAAATATGTTTAACTTTCTGCCACAAGTTGATTTAAAAGTAAAAAGGTTTTCACCGGAGTACCCCTATAAGAGTGATAAAGTGTAATTTATGGGTGTAGTACACAGCGACTGTGTGCTGCAGCACTGGTGTGTACAACAACTGAAAAGCTAATAGTAGCCAGCCAGTTAGAGTGAGCAGAGCACTAGAAGCATATTGTCCTCTATTAAGGGTAACCTGTGCATATCAGTTTGTTCCTGTTTAAGTCTTAAGGGCCTAGATATTGTGAAAGTCAAGGCAAAAGTACACACCTGCTGGTGTTGTAGACAAATACTGTTTTGAGCATACTGGAGTGCATTGTCCTCCCCTCATAAGTGCATACCACGTACGTACACTTAAGTGGTGTACCATTTTGTTCCTGTTAAAGTCTTAAGGGCCTAGATACTGTGAAAGGCCAGCAAAAAGTACACACCTGCTGGTGTTGTAGACAAATAATGTTTTAAGCGTACTGGAGCGCATTGTCCTCCCCTCATAAGTGTGTACCACATATGTACATCAAAGTGGTGTACTATTTTGTTCCTGTTAAAGTCTGGAGGGCCTAGATACTGTGAAAGGCCAGGCAAAAGTACACACCGGCTGGTGTTGTAGACAAATACTGTTTTAAGCATAGTGGAGCGTATTGTATTCCCCTCATATACACACTAAGTATGTCAGGCAGAGAAGTGCCAGGACATGCACAGAGGAATGGCAGAGGCCTAAATTAATTAGGCAGAGGTCGCAGCAGACTAGGGTTGAGTGGCAGCAGAAGTCGCACTGAGAGGCCTGAGCTCCCGGAATCAGCTAGCAGTCATGTCTCGACCAGCAACCCATCTGCCGTCATCGATTGGTTAACACGGTCATCCACTTCATCACAAGTGACATCTGACACCCCCAGTCAACAGTCGGTGGGTTCCTCAGACACAACCCTCAGTTAGCATGGCCTGGGAGCAGTCCCTGTCCACCCCTTGTGCCGAGCTGAGGTGGAGAGTCCCAAGCCGTCATTTCTTTGCGAAGAAGACAGTACCAGCCCTGTACAATTTTGTTAAACAGAAGGTGGGCCAGTCCTTGAGCCTGTCGGTGTTTACCAAAGTGCACGGCAGAGCTGACGTGTGGAGCTGTAACTACGGTCAGGGACAATACATGTCCTTTACGGCCCTTGGGTGATTGTGGTTCCTGCACAGCCACAACTGCAACATGGACAGGTCACGCCGCCTCCACGCTCTCAGGCCGTTGGTCCCGTGACAGTGTGCGGCTCCCCCACCTCATCCTCCACCGTGTCCTCAGCCTCCACTGCACGAACAAGTCTCAGTGCCCCTCCAGCATACCATGTGTGCTGGGCACGGAGGTGTCACGCTGTTCTTCACATGGTTTGCCTTGGCGAACGGAGTCACACAGGGGAGGAACTACTAAAAGTCATGCATCAAGAAATCGAATCATGGCTTACTCAAAGTAAACTGGAAATGTGAACCATGGTGACCGACAATGGGAAGAACATCTTGTCTGCGCTACCATAAGGAAGTCTGAGACATGCGCCCGGCATGGCACACGTGTTAAATCTGGTTGTCAAGCGGTTCCTGAAGTCTTCCGCCATCTGCAAAACATCCTAACAATGGAAAGGAAAATTTGCATGCACTTCAGCCACTCGTATACCGCAAAGCACACCCTCCATGAGCTGCAGTGTCAGAACGGTATTCCCTAACATAATCTGATTTGCAACGTTTCCACATGTTGGAATTCCACCCTCCATATGTTGGACCGACTATACGAACAGAGAAAAGCCATCACCGATTTCTTGATAATCCAAGCGAATAGGGGGACTCCCCTATGTAACTTCAATGTCAACCAGTGGCAGCTCATACGTGACACCTGCCGTTTGCTCAGACCCTTTGAGGAAGCCACATTATTAGTCAGTCGCCAAATTTAGGGGATAAACAACGTCATTCCACTGCTTCATCTACTACAACACTTGGAAACAATGGCTCGTCAGGGCACTGGAGACATGGAGCCTACATCTTACGGCCACATGAGCCCTGTGGGAGCTGAACTGGAGGGGCACAGTGGAGTACAGTTTAGGTTTCGCAAGATGGGCGGTTTTTCTAGTCATCTGACAGGAGAGGAGTAGCAGGAGCAGCTAAAGGAGCTAGAGGGTTATGAGGGAGGCGAGACAGAGGACACAGACACACCGTAGCAGTATGCAGTGGAAATTGAGGCAGGGAGTTCCTCCGAGTCACTTGCACAAATGGCACAATGCATGCTCACTTGCTTGCAAAGTGACCGCCGAAGTGTCACCACTCGGCAGCGGGATGACTTCCACCTTATTGGACCCTAGCTACCAGCACAAAAAGGGGGCCTGTAGTAGGAGGACAAACTGACCTTCTACAGAGACATCCTACGTAGTCAGTTGGCCGATGCCTATCGGCGCCATTGTCCATCCTCTCACAGGTCTGACTCGGGTGTCCCTCTGCATTCACCTTCCACTGCCATGGCTGCTGGGGAGAGGGGTGGTGTCAGGAGCAGTACCAGCTCAATCAGCAGCAGCCTGAGTCTACAGTCGCTGATGAGTAGCTTTCCTCTCCCACATAGTGAAGCAACTCATCAGCAGCAGGTAGACCTGGAGCAGGACCTGAACCAGCAGGTGGTGGCATATTCTTAGGATAAAATATATGTCCCCAAAATGTTTTTGAAATCAAACAAAAGGAACGGTATGCAAAAAAACATCATGTGCCACCTACACCATCAAGTATTGATGTGATGCAAAGACCTCTAAAAGGTGGAAGGGAACAACGTATGATTCGTTGTAACCGGTGGGGATAAAAACTTCCCCTGTAAAGCCCTACTCTCGCATTATTAATTCCCTTCTTTGCAAGTGTTCCTCGCCCTAAAAAGGGGAGGCCCACACATGAGTCATACTGAATAACAGTATTATTTCTCTTACCCAGCACACACCCTATGCGTGTTACAGCAAGATAAAATGTTCTACACCCCTATTGAGGCTCTCTGTAGGCCAGAAATAGCCATTTATAATAGTGATTCACCATAAATAAATTTGGACTGAAACACATTTTTTGGGAAAATTTGCTAATCTCTAAAAATAAACTAAAGCATGCTCACTTTTCCTGGTCCAGCACCAGTGCTCCGGTCCATGGTCCATCTGCTTATGATGTTCTAAACCCACTACAGCCTCATCATTGACTGCAGTGGTTTTAAAACATTGTAAGCAGAGAAAGTAAAGTCAGAAATAAAAATGATACGTGGAAATAACGATTTGAATAACTTACTCTGGGGAATTGTTTTTTCATCTCCAGACTCATTTTATTCAACTGGACCCAGTATATGAGATTTGGGTGATTTTTTATGGCACTCTCCAGAGACCATAGTGGATATTGGTGACAATAAAGGATAAAGAGTGACATTTTAAGGCTGCCTTGGCTAAAAGATGCTATTAGTGGTTAATGAGGTGATCCTTATGGCCCCACATATACACCCAGGGAAAGTTTGTTTCTATGTACATAATTGCAATACCATCTATAATTGTATTACATCACTATCTTGTCTTTTAGCTGTTTTTTAAGTATTCTTATAAGCAGAGCAGGAAGAGTACATCATTAGGTGAACGGAATCACTAGGGTGGACTGCACTGCCAGCACCGGACCGTGAGCTGGGTCTGCTCTCGTTTGTTATTTTATACAAGTAGCATGTTTTTGTATAGTCATTAATTAGGTTGGATTACCCCTAATTTTACTCAGGTAATATAAGTTGTTTCCATGAGGGCATGTAAACATTGCACTAGATTATTGATTCGCTGCCTGTGACTCCTATCCTAACATAAAGCGAGTTGTAGTATAGTAATAACTTTAGGGTCACAGGTACTGTACTTTTCACAGCAACAAAAAACTGTCAGATTAAAGGTTCCTCTCTATGTATCACAGCAACTGAAAATAACCTTTTTCTAAAACATATATACTTTAATGGTATGCTTTAAAATAAGAATAACTAAAGCAAAAAATAATAAACTATAATTAGTGACCTATAGGTGAAAAAATATGTCAAAAAAAGAGACACAGGTCCTATTGTTAAATGGGCAGCACCCTATGAGAGAGACAATGTACCACAACCATCGATCACTACGGATATATCAGTGGTACAATTAGATACATTCTCATATATATACAATGGTGCTACTCATTATCTAGGACCTCTCCCCACACCACGTGAGAAAAGTGATAAGATAAATGTTACAATTTGGTATCCGTTCCGACGCGTTTCCCCCCAACTTGTGGGGTTTCTCAAGGAACTAATGGGATACAATCAACAGTCATAAAAATCGTCTCTGGTGTTTTTAGATTGTCTCTGATGCAGTAGGTGCCTGAATAAAAGAGTACATAAACACACTATTTGCATCTCTCTCAATCCAGCATAAAAACTGCTAAATATGTACATGAAAGAAATGAAAATAAAAGGATATTTATATAGAAACTCTCCCCAGGAGGGGTACATACCATAACTTGATTGACACCACTCTCAAGGCAGATAAATTATGGACATTATAATGTACTGCATCTCCAAAGAAGAAGCACTAGATAAACAAGCAGCAGTACATGTCCGTCAGTTTTTAAACCACATTGCATTAACACACAATAAAGCAGGGGGGACATGATATAACAAAGTACCCAGTTGTGATACATACCTATCTTATGCCCGCCTTGTACCAACAATGGATACCGAGCGCCAGGATAAGCGCACTGTTTAATCACAGGCGGTATGTGTATGGCTCAGTACACTGCCATTAAATACACAGGCCGGCATACATTTCCGGGGTAGCACCGATTCACTTCCGGTATTTACCCGGCTGTGTAATGCGCATGCGTGACTTCCCTGCTTCTGAAAGTGTTTTCTATGATGTCACTCCGATCAGGCGCAGGCGCACTCAGATTACACAGAGATCACATCAGTGTCTCCGTGTGCGCCTATTGCGCATGACCGGAGCTACTCCCGATCATGTGACCGTCATGTGATTTTAATGTTTACAAACAATATGGTAAAGAATGGACCAGGTCAGTCCACTCAATCCCATAGTGTACAATCAAGGTAAGTATGACCTGCTGGCCATCGGGGAGGTTTATATTACAAAAGATGTAAATTTATTATTATTACAAGACAAGATGTAAATTTATTATTATTACAGGACACCTTATATGGTAATTATTATGAAGGTTTGTGATTATGTCCGCAGATTTGGATGTACTTATGATCACCAAAACCATTGTCCTTCCATATTGGTTAACAAAAAGGAGGAGAAAGAGGTGGTTATAGAAAAAGAAGAAGAAGCTGTAAGAAAATAATAAAGATAATGATACTAACACTTAGAGTAGCAGAAGAAGAAGATCTATCATTCTGGTAATATATTGAGATGATATAGCTACCCAGAGTACATCATACCTTCCTCTTAAATCTATATCTGTTTCGGATCCCCATTGATATTATCATTGCTCCCAGCCAAATAAGGTTATATGACTATATCTTGTTATGGAAGACATATGTAAAATGGGCTCCAGAACTTATGTAGAGGAAATGAAAAAGATAAGAATAAACAAAAAAGAGGGGGAGACAGCGGTGCCCCCCTAAATCTAAATCCTCAACCCTCTGTCCCTACCTTTTGAGGGACCCACCTCCTTAGCAGGGTGGCCTCAACCACGAGGACTTTCCCTCCCTTACTAAGTGATGGATCTATCCGGTTCACATCCTACAGAAAGGAAAAATGGGACGAATGTCTTTGGCGATCCCATCCACACAAATCTATAATCACAGCCTGTCACCAAATTATAGTTAGTCTTCATAATGTTCACCAAATAAATGTTAGCTCCTATGTTGGAGACAAATAGATACCCTAAAACAAGGGGGGGGGGGGGGGAGAACAAGGCAATTTATCACATCTCCTAGTCTCCTGTAGCCTAAGCTAATCCTCCTTTATCATCCAATAAAGTGACACTGTAAATTATCCCTGTGGTTTTGGTGATCATAAGTACATCCAAATCTGCGGACATAATCACAAACCTTCATAATAATTACCATATAAGGTGTCCTGTAATAATAATAAATTTACATCTTGTCTTGTAATAATAATAAATTTACATCTTTTGTAATATAAACCTCCCCGATGGCCAGCAGGTCATACTTACCTTGATTGTACACTATGGGATTGAGTGGACTGACCTGGTCCATTCTTTACCATATTGTTTGTAAACATTAAAATCACATGACGGTCACATGATCGGGAGTAGCTCCGGTCATGCGCAATAGGCGCACACGGAGACACTGATGTGATCTCTGTGTAATCTGAGTGCGCCTGCGCCTGATCGGAGTGACATCATAGAAAACACTTTCAGAAGCAGGGAAGTCACGCATGCGCATTACACAGCCGGGTAAATACCGGAAGTGAATCGGTGCTACCCCGGAAATGTATGCCGACCTGTGTATTTAATGGCAGTGTACTTAGCCATACACATGCCGCCTGTGATTAAACAGTGCGCTTATCCTGGCGCACGGTATCCATTGTTGGTACAAGGCGGGCATAAGATAGGTATGTATCACAACTGGGTACTTTGTTATATCATGTCCCCCCTGCTTTATTGTGTGTTAATGCAATGTAGTTTAAAAACTGACGGACATGTACTGCTGCTTGTTTATCTAGTGCTTCTTCTTTGGAGATGCAGTACATTATACTGTCCATAATTTATCTGCCTTGAGAGTGGTGTCAATCAAGTTATGGTATGTACCCCTCCTGGGGAGAGTTTCTATATAAATATCCTTTTATTTTCATTTCTTTCATGTACATATTTAGCAGTTTTTATGCTGGATTGAGAGAGATGCAAATAGTGTGTTTATGTACTCTTTTATTCAGGCACCTACTGCATCAGAGACAATCTAAAAACACCAGAGACGATTTTTATGACTGTTGATTGTATCCCATTAGTTCCTTGAGAAACCCCACAAGTTGGGGGGAAACGCGTCGGAACGGATACCAAATTGTAACATTTATCTTATCACTTTTCTCACGTGGTGTTGGGAGAGGTCCTAGATAATGAGTAGCACCATTGTATATATATGAGAATGTATCTAATTGTACCACTGATATATCCGTAGTGATCGATGGTTGTGGTACATTGTCTCTCTCATAGGGTGCTGCCCATTTAACAATAGGACCTGTGTCTCTTTTTTTGACATATTTTTTCACCTATAGGTCACTAATTATAGTTTATTATTTTTTGCTTTAGTTATTCTTATTTTAAAGCATACCATTAAAGTATATATGTTTTAGAAAAAGGTTATTTTCAGTTGCTGTGTCACAGGTACTGTAGACATTTAATTTCTTCTTGTGGCTTCATAGTATAAAAAGCCTTGGTCTGTTTGTAGAACTGAGACATATTCTGTTCAATTTCATGCGATGGCTTTGGGGGATTCATCCCTCCTATCCTTTAGATAGAAGATGCCTAACAGCAAGATAGAGCACTCTCAACAGCTTGCCTTGTTTAATCCTGGTCACCTTATTGCAGTACTTTGTAACAAGCCTGCCAGGAGAGAATATACAGTAGCACATGTGAAAATTTACTGTCTACTGGACATTGCAGTACAGAGAAAAATAACAACTAGTAGAAATATTCCTTAACCTGTTCAGGGCCCAGGGCGTAATTTTACGCCCCGGCGCCCTGGAACTTAAGGACCCAGGGCGTAAACTTACGCCCTTGCGTTTTCCGGTCCCTGCCGCGCCCCGGGCAGAGATCGGAAGCGGATGCCTGCTGAAATGCTTCAGCAGGCATCCAGGGCAAACGCCAGGGAAATTGCCAGGGCAAATCGCAAGGGAAATTGCCCCTGCGATCTGCGGCGATATCGGGCTGATCGGGTCTCTGGGACCCGACCGCCCGGTAATTTTGCATGATCCCGGTTGTCATAGACAGCCAGGATCATGCTGGAGGCTAGGAGCGAGGTGGCAAACCGGGGAAGTGCTGGGGATCGGCCCCGGTACTTACCTCGTCCCTGAAGACTCGGATCCCGGCGATGAAGGCGGCGGCGGCGACGACAGGTGAGTTTCTCTTCAGCCGCGGTCGGGCCCTTTACAGCAATGCACGTCGCCGTAAAGCGACATGCATTGCTGTAATGGGACCCTGTATACTGCAATTCCCAGCATGCCCAGACAGCCCTTCCAGACCACTGTGCCCTTCCAGATGTTGCAAAACTACACATCCTCAGCATGCCCTTACTGTCCAGGCATGCTGGGAGTTGTAGTTCTGTAACATCTGGCCCTTCAGATGTTGCAGAACTACAACTCCCAGCATGCCTGGACAGTTTTGGCATACTGGGAGTTGTAGTTTTGCAATATCTGGAAGGGCACAGATTGGGAACCACTGTATTAGTGGTCTGCAAACTGTAGTCCTCCAGATGTTGCAAAACTACAACTCCAAGCATTCTGGGAGTTGTAGTTCGGCAACATCTGGCTCTAAAGATGTTGCCGAACTACTACTTCCAGCATGCCTGAGAATGTTTGGGAGTAGTGGTTTTTCAACAACTGGAGGCACACTGGTTGGGAAACATTTTCTGTTTCCTAACTCAGTGTTTCCCAACCCTTGTGCCTCCAGCTGTTGCAAAACCACAACTACCAGCATGCACTGATAGACTGTGCATGCTGGGAGTTGTAGTTTTGCAACAGCTGGAGGTCCCCCCCCCCTGTGAATGTACAGGGTACATTCACATGGGCAGGGGTCTTACAGTGAGTATCAGGCTGCAGGTTTGCGATGCAGCAAATTTTGCGCGGCAGCTCAAACTCGCAGCGGGAAACTCACTGTAATCCCCCGCCCGTGTTACTGTACCCTAAAAACACTACACTACACTACACTAACACAAAATAAAAAAAAGTTAAAAACACTACATATACAATACCCCTACATAGCCCCCCTCCCCTCCCCAATAAAAATGAAAGACGTCTGGTATGCCACTGTTTCCAAAATGGAGCCTCCAGCTGTTGCAAAACAACAACTCCCAGTATTGCCGGACAGCCGTTGACTGTCCAAGCATGCTGGGAGTTTTGCAACAGCTGGAGGCACCCTGTTTGGGAATCACTGGCGTAGAATACCCCTATGTCCACCCCTATGCAAATCCCTAATTCAGGCCTCAAATGCGCATGGTGCTCTCTCACTTTGGAGCCCTGTCGTATTTCAAGGCAACAGTTTAGGGCCACATATGGGGTATCGCCGTACTCGGGAGAAATTGCCTAACACATTTTGGTGTTACCCTATACTTTTCATTTTGACAAGAGGTAAAAGGGAAAAAAGCCCCCTAAAATTTGTAATGCAATTTCTCCCGACAACGGAGATATCCCATACGTGGGCGCAAAGTGCACTGGGGGTGCACAACAAGGCCCAGAAGGGAGAGTGCACCATGTACATTTGAGGTGATTTGCACAGGGGTGGCTGATTGGTACAGCGGTTTTGACAAACGCAAAAAAAAACAAAAAACATATGTGACCCCATTTCGGAAACTACACCCCTCACGGAATATAATGAGGGGTGCAGTGAGAATTTACACCTCAATGGTATCTGACAGAGCTTTGGAACAGTGGGCTGTGCAAATAAAAAAAATCGTACAGCCCACTGTTCCAAAGATTTGACAGACACCAGTGGGGGGGAAATGCTCACTGTACCCCTTGTTACGTTCCTCAAGGGGTCTAGTTTCCAAAATGGTATGCCATGTGTGGGTTATTTTGCTGTCGTGGCACCATAGGGGCTTCCTAAATGCGACATGCCCCCCGAGCAAAATTTGCTCTCAAAAAGCCAAATATGACTCCTTCTCTTCTGAGCATTGTAGTTCGCCCTTAGTGCACTTCAGGTCAAATTATGGGGTACCTCCAAACTCAGAAGAGATGGGGTTACAAATTTGGGGGGGGGGATTTTCTGCTATTAACCCTTGCAAAAATGTGAAATTTGGGGGGGAAACACATTTTAGTGAAAAAAAAATATATTTTTTTTACGTATGCAAAAGTCGTGAAACCCCTGTGGGGTATTAAGGCTCACTTTATTCCTTGTTACGTTCCTCAAGGGGTCTAGTTTCCAAAATGGTATGCCATGTGGGGGTTTTTTGCTTTCCTGGCACCATAGGGGCTTCCTAAATGCGACATGCCCCCGAACAAAATTTGCTCTCAAAAAGCCAAATATGACTCCTTCTCTTCTGAGAATTGTAGTTCGCCCGAAGTGCACTTCAGGTCAACTTATGGGGTACCTCCATACTGAGATGGGGTTATAAATTTTGGGGGTATTTTCTGCTATTAACCCTTTCAAAAATTTGAAATTTGGGGGGAAACACACATTTTAGTGAAATGTTTATTTTATTTTTTTACATATGCAAAAGTCGTGAAACACCTGTGGGGTATTAAGGCTCACTTTATTCCTTGTTAAGTTCCTCAAGGGGTCTAGTTTCCAAAATGGTATGCCATGTGGCTTTTTTTTGCTGTTCTGGCACCATAGGGGCTTCCTAAATGCAACATGCCCCCCAAAAACCATTTCAGAAAAACGTACTCTCCAAAATCCCCTTGTCGCTCCTTCGCTTCTGAGCCCTCTACTGCGCCCGCCGAACATTTTACATAGACATATGAGGTATGTGCTTACTCGAGAGAAATTGGGCTACAAACATAACTATACATTTTCTCCTTTTACCCCTTTTAAAAATTCCAAAATTGGGTCTACAAGAACATGCGAGTGTAAAAAATGAGGATTGTGAATTTTCTCCTTCACTTTGCTGCTATTCCTGTGAAACACCTAAAGGGTTAAAATGCTGACTGAATGTAATTTTGAATACTTTGGGGGGTGCAGTTTTTATAATGGGGTAATTTGTGGGGTATTTCTAAGATGAAGACCCTTCAAATCCACTATAAACCTGAACTGGTCCCTGAAAACTTGTAATTTTGGAAATTTTGTGAAAAATCTCGGAATCAGAATGATAACTAAAAGCATTCCAGAGTTATTAATGTTTAAAGTGACAGTGGTCAGATGTTCAAGAAATGGCCTGGTCCTAAGGTGTAAAATGGCTGGGTCCTTAAGGGGTTAAAAGCAAGGACAAGACTGTCATAGAAAACATTGCAATTACATGGAAAACTATATAATTCTCCTATAGTATTCTTTGCTTTATCAGATGTGGTTTATTTTTGCTAATGTTTTTATTTACCTCTCCTCTTTGACCCTGCAAGATATTTTAAAAAAAAACAACTGAGAGGTTGTTCTGGCTTTACACATGACACTTCCACCCCAACATGGTATTGAAATGTAAATGAAGAACTTAATTACGATCGGTAAAGATGGAGTGCAAGCTTCTAGAAACAAGCATGGGTAAATAAAAATATGGCCAATATTTAGAGTCTTCTTTTCTTGTACTTAGGAGTAATAGTATTGTCTAATGGGCATGACCAGATTAGTAATATTATTTAGACGTTCTTCCTATAATGTATTAAATTACCTATTAAATTAAATTTAAGGTCCTGACCTTTGATCATCACATATATTATGAAAAATGAGACACTTTTCTATCTGCTGTGTTTGTTTGGTTGTATATTATTCTCAGTGACAAAAAGATCGTTGGTTAAGGCACCTAAAAATGAGTAAGGGTCTCATGAAAACCTACAGGACCTGGACTACACCTGGTTTCCTTTCACAGCCACATAAAGATTATTGTGCAGAGAGGTGTAAATTGTAGCTTCTTGCCCCAATGCAAAACTTGCAACAGGGCCCCATGTGCCATTTATAATACTAGTTTCTTGTGGGGAAGATGTGTTTTGAGGCATCAGGGCTCCAGTGTGACTTCTACCTCTGCACCCTCTATAGCTACACTTGGCCAGAAGAAGCGTCCAACTGTGATGCAAAACTAGTTGCCACCCAGTTGTATGCCCCTGCGTCCTGAGAGCGGCTGCTCTCATTCCCCACTTATGGAACTTTTGTTTCATTGTATGCTGCACCATATTCACATGGAATAAAGTCTTCCACAATCGGATCTCCTGACTGGTGAGTGCAATTTCTTGCTTCCTTCTCTGCATGTATTTTCCATTAAATTTAGCCTTAGACCACTGAAGTACAAGTGTACATTTCATCTATATCAGTGATCCTCAACCTTTTTCGCGACTGTACCCCCAAAGGGGGAAAGTATGTCCACGGGTACCCTTCACGCATAAGTTCCCGTGGAAATTACGGGTGAGGGGTACCCGTGGACAAAATAAGTTGCTTACCTTTCTAATGCGATACTTTTGCGATACTTAATCCCCTTGTGCCATTATTTTTTTCTGTAAGTGATATGTAGTGGTGTATCTATCAGTAGGCCAATATGGCCACGACCTAGAGCCGTATTTATCACAGCGGTGGCCTAACTGCACCCGCCCTCCTCATTTATCCTAGGACCACTGTGATTGAGTTCCATGCACCCTGGACAACTTTCCATCCACTCCTCCCCTCGGGTCTCCAGACAATTCCGAAGCGGAGCTTCAAATCACCGGCTATCTTGGACGTGTCAATAAGGTGTCAATTGACTCCTAAAGTTTATTATTAGCAAATATATATGGCATTACAATATATATATATATATATATATATATATATATATATATATATATATATCAGTGATTACAAAACAGTGTTTAGATAGATTTTGAAAATTACAACTCCCAGCATACCCAGACAGGATATGGATGTCTGGGCATGCTGGGAGTTGTAGTTTTGAAACAACTGGCACACACTGTTTGAAAAACACAGGAAAAAAATATATGTATATATATTTTTTCTTCATGTGTTTTCCAAACAGTGTGTGCCGGCTGTTTCAAAACTACAACTCCCAGCATGTCCTGACATCCATATTCTGTCTGGGCATGCTGGGAGTTGCAATTTTGCACTGATACATATCTCAGTGTTTATCAAACAATGTGTTGCAAACTTTTTGTAAAACTACAGCTCCCAGCATGCCCTGACAGTTTTGCAGCAGCTGGCATCATATAGTTTGGAAAACACTGATATATATATATATATAGAGAGAGAGAGAGAGAGAGAGAGAGAGAGAGAGAGAGAGAGAGAGAGAGAGAGAGAGAGAGAGAGAGAGAGAGAGAGAGAGTTTACAAAAAAGAAGATTGCAGCAGCACACATTGGTCAGAAAATTGAGGCTTTTAGCGCACTTTTTTTTATCAAAAACGTGTCCCCCATCCACCACGCGGAGGTGGCCTCATTTAGGATGGGACCCTAACACACATTCTGAGCCTAACACTCAGATACCAACTCACCTATGCTGGGCATATAGCCTCTGACTGTGTGACATGCTGGATCCATATACAATTTAAAACACCACCTGGGGGACACGTTTTTGATCAAAAAAGTGCGCTAAGAGCCTCAATTTTCTGACCAATGTGTGCTGTTGCAATCTTCTTTTTTGTATACTCTGTATCTGCCACAGCTGTGTGCACCCGTGTATTAGGTTGTTGTGCTGGCTATTTTTCTTTTTGCTTATATTTACTATATATATCTATATCTATCTATATCTATCTATATCTATCTATATCTATCTATATCTATCTATATCTATCTATATCTATCTATCTATCTATATATATATATATATATATACATATACGGGGGTCAGTACTTTCCTCAGGGAGAGGACACCTCTTCAGGTGTAACGGAGATTCAGGTTAGGCCATTTAGCACTCCGCAGGCATTCTGGGTTGGGGAATATGCAAAGCAGCTCATTACACAACCTTTTCAGGTAATGTTCCCTGGTATCAGCTTAGCTCCTGTTAAGGACTATAAAAAGCTGAACGGGATATATGCCAAGCCAGACTACTCCCCAAAAGGGAAGTTTCGACCCATCTGCAGACAGCTGTTTCGGGGTTTTTGCCGCTCATCAGTACAGAGCAGGGTGATCTGGCTTGGCTGTGGTGAGAGGCCTGAGGCTTTAAACGGGGTCAGTACTTTCCTCAGCAGGTAGTTTCCTATGGATCCAGCATGTCAACCAGTCAGAGGCTATATGCCCAGCAGAGGTGAGTGTATAGTTGAGCGTTAGGATCAGAATTTGTGGTAGGGTCCCATCCTAAATTAGGCCACCTCCCCGTGGTGGATGGGGGACACGTTTTGATCAAAAAGTGCGCTAAGAGCCTATATTTTTTGACCAATGTGTGCTGCTGCAATCCTCTTTTTTTGCATTATATATAAATATATATATATATATATATATATATATATATATTTATATATATATATATATATATATATATATATATTAACTGAGTATCCCGTGTTCCCCGGTTTTTCCTTCCTAATCCTTGTTGTGGAGGAAAATCAACAGAGGAAGCTTTTGACTTCAAATCCAGTCCTCGTATATTGTTGTCATATTCCAACCCCACATCCCATCCTCATACCCCAACCTCCTATCCCGTTCTCATATCCCATCTTCCTATCTCAACCTCCTATCCTGTCCTCCTATCCCATCCTCATATCCCGTCCTCCTATCTCGACCTCCTATCCCGTCCTCCTATCCCATCCTCATATCCCGTTCTCATATCCCGTCCTCCTATCCCGTCCTCCTATACCATCCACCTATCCCGTCCTCCTATCCCGACCTCCTAGCGTTCCGTTGTGTAACGATTAGCATTCTGGAAAATTCAGTTTTATTACCGATAAAATTATCAGTAAATAAAAAAAAAACACTACCCAAAAGTGTTTAATTACCCCATACATTACACCAGGAGCAGTCAGGAGTAGGCCTCAGCAGTACCCAAGAGGCTTTAATAACCCCCTACCTTTGCACGATCAATTGCGAGATCGAGCAATACCAGGTGTGTTATGCCCTCAGATTTCCGGGGCCGCAGGCGCACTCCACTGAACGGATTAGCGTGTCTCTATCTTTCATCGACCGGTGCTGGTAACCCGCTAACTCCCGGAAAGGTAAGCTGCCACGAAGCAGGTGGTCTCCCCCGGGCACGTTTGGCTCCAGAATTTCCACTACTGCCACACCACACTGACTGCCAACCGTGCTACCGCCTTGCTGACTCAAGGGCAACCTGCAACTCTCTTCTCCCGATGATGAACCCCCCTTCTCCTGAGATCGAACAATAACAGGTGTGTTATGCCCTCAGACGTCCGGGGCCGCAGGCGCGCTCCACTGATCGGATTAGGGTGTGTCCATCTTTTTTGGTAGCACCCGCAATCCAAAAATGTTTAATTCCCAGACCCAGGCCCCTCCTCTGCGGCATCAGGAACCCATAGATTGCCTGAAAGACACAGCCTGGAGTTGGCTGATGCACGAGTACACACCCGGGCTTCACAATCCACCCCAAAAAAAACGCAAAATTTTATTGACAAAATACCTGTTTTTTAAAAACAAGAGCATATACAGCAGTTCAGAAGACTCTATAATGCAGGATGGTGGACCACCAAAAGACATTCTTCTAAAAAATAATAAACCACACAATGTTTGAAATTTGGTTAAAACAATTATTACATGTGTGTAAGTGCATCTGTCTCCAAAAAAATCAGATGACAAAAGGATTCTAATTGCCAAAAATTATTAAGCAGAGTTAATCCCTCTCCATCTATTTTTTTTTTCCATTAGAAAATCACACGCAACAAGTGTTCCGTTGTGTAACGGTTAGCATTCTGCAAAATTCCATTTTATTACTGATAAAATTATCAGTAAATTTAACAATAACACTACCCAAGAGTGTTTAATTACCCCATACATTGCACCAGGAGCAGTCAGGGGTAGGCCTCAGCAGTACCCAAGAGGCTTTAATAACCCCTTACCTTTCCCGATCAATTGCGAGATCGAGCAATAACAGGTGTGTTATGGCCTCAGATGTCCTGGGCCGCACTAGCGCTCCACTGAACGGATTAGCATGTCTCTATCTTTCAAGGACAGGTGAGTGATAGGGATCTGGGATTGCAATTATTTAACCTTAAAACGAGGAATTACCAGTAAGTGAGGGACATAAGCTGGCGTTGATTAAGTCCCTGCCCTTTGTAGACACCGCCCGTCGCTATAAGCGATTGGATTAGTTAGTGAGTTGGTTAGTGAGGTCCTCGGATCGGCCCAGGCGGGGTAGGAGAAGGCCCTGGCAGAGCGCCGAGAATTTAACGATCATTGTTGAAATTTGCATTAAGCATGTATTTAGCTACTGCTAAACATACAAAAATTTAAGGCCCAAGGCCAGAGGCACCAGGGAGGCAAGTAGTTCCTGGAAGACACAGAATGAGTCTGGAGCATGCATTTGCAGTACCCAAGAGGTTTTCATAACCCCTTACATTTAAAGATCAATGTTTACATTTGCATTAAGCATGTATTTAGCTACTGCTAAACTTCAAAAAATGATAGGCCCAAGGCCTGAGGCACCAGGGAGGCAAGTAGTTTGTGAAAGACACAGAATAAGTCTGTAGCAGTCATTCGCAGTACCCAAGAGGGTTTCATAACCCCTTACATTTAAAGATCAATGTTGACATTTGCATTAAGCATGTATATAGCTACTGCTAAACTGCTAAAATTATAGGCCCAAGGCCAGAAGCATCAGTTTTCCCACTATTAGGAGCATAGTTGTCCCCCAGATTGGGCAGCATAGATGTCCCCCAGATTAGGAGCATAGTCGACCCCCAGAGTAGGCAGCATAGATGTCCCCCAGATTAGGAGCATACTTGTCCCCCAGATTAGGCAGCATAGATGTCCCCCAGATTAGGAGCATAGTTGTCATCCAGATTAGGCCGCATAGATATCACCCAGATTAGGCAGCATAGATGTCCCCCAGATTAGGAACATACTTGTCCCCCAGAGTAGGCAGCATAGATGTCCCCCAGATTAGGAGCATACTTGTCCCTCAGAGTAGGCAGCATAGATGTCCCCCAGATTAGGAGCATAGTTGTCCCCCAGATTAGGCAGCATAGATGTCCCCCAAATTAGGAGCATAGTTGTCCCCCAGATTAGGCAGCATAGATGTCACCCAGATTAGGCAGCATAGATGTCCACCAGATTAGGAGCATACTTGTCCCCCAGAGTAGGCAGCATAGATGTCCCCCAGATTAGGAGCATACTTGTCCCCCAGATTAGGCAGCATAGATGTCCCCCAGATTAGGAGCATAGTTGTCCCCCAGATTGGGCAGCATAGATGTCCCCCAGATTAGGAGCATAGTCGTCCACCAGAGTAGGCAGCATAGATGTCCCCCAGATTAGGAGCATACTTGTCCCCCAGATTAGGCAGCATAGATGTCACCCAGATTAGGCAGCATAGATGTCCCCCAGATTAGGAGAATAGTTGTCTCCCAGATTAGGCAGCATAGATGTCACCCAGATTAGGCAGCATAGATGTCCACCAGATTAGGAGTTTAGTTGTCCCTCAGATTAGGAGCATAGTTGTCCCCCAGATTAGGCAGCATAGATGTCCCCCAGATTAGGAGCATAGTCGTTCCCCAGAGTAGGCAGCATAGATGTCCCCCAGATTAGGAGCATACTTGTCCCCCAGATTAGGCAGCATAGATGTCCCCCAGATTAGGAGCATAGTTGTCATCCAGATTAGGCCGCATAGATATCACGCAGATTAGGCAGCATAGATGTCCCCCAGATTAGGAACATACTTGTCCCCCAGAGTAGGCAGCATAGATGTCCCCCAGAATAGGAGCATACTTGTCCCTCAGATTAGGCAGCATAGATGTCCCTCAGATTAGGAGCATAGTTGTCCCCCAGATTAGGCAGCATAGATATCACCCAGATTAGGCAGCATAGATGTCCCCCAGATTAGGAACATACTTGTCCCCCAGAGTAGGCAGCATAGATGTCCCCCAGATTAGGAACATACTTGTCCCCCAGAGTAGGCAGCATAGATGTCCCCCAGATTAGGAGCATACTTGTCCCTCAGATTAAGCAGCATAGATGTCCCCCAGATTAGGAGCATAGTTGTCCCCCAGATTAGGCAGCATAGATGTCACCCAGATTAGGCAGCATAGATGTCCCCCAGATTATGCAGCATAGATGTCCACCAGATTAGGAGTTTAGTTGTCCCCCAGATTAGGAGCATAGTTGTCCCCCAGATTAGGCAGCATAGATGTCCCCCAGATTAGGAGCATACTTGTCCCCCAGAGTAGGCAGCATAGATGTCCCCCAGATTTGGAGCATACTTGTCCCCCAGATTAGGCAGCATAGATGTACCCCAGATTAGGAGCATATTTGACCCCCAGATTAGGCAGCATAGATGTCACCCAGATTAGGCAGCATAGATGTCCCCCAGATTAGGAGCAAAGTTGTCCCCCAGATTAGGCAGCATAGATGTCACCCAGATTAGGCAGCATAGATGTCCCCCAGATTAGGAGCATACTTGTCCCCCAGAGTAGGCAGCATAGATGTCCCCCAGATTAGGAGCATAGTTGTCCCCCAGATTAGGCAGCATAGTTGTCCCCCAATCAGTGCAGGCCGGTCAGAGCCAATCAAAGGGCCATATGTGGCAAGCGGGCCGTACAATGCCCAGGTCTGCCCCAGAGGGTTTCATAACCAACCACAATAGAGAAAATTTTGTTGTAGGAGCATGGTCAATCTACTCAGACCTATCTGTCATTGGTGGCTGGAAATCCTGGCTGATCCATCCCTGATTCATCTTGACAAACGTCAGCATAGATGTCCCCCAGATTAGGAGCATAGTTGTGCTCCAGATTAGGCAGCATAGATGTCACCCAGATTAGGCAGCATAGATGTCCCCCAGATTAGGAGCATAGTTGTCTCCCAGATTAGGCAGCATAGATGTCACCCAGATTAGGCAGCATAGATGTCCACCAGATTAGGAGTTTAGTTGTCCCTCAGATTAGGAGCATAGTTGTCCCCCAGATTAGGCAGCATAGATGTCCCCCAGATTAGGAGCATAGTCGTTCCCCAGAGTAGGCAGCATAGATGTCCCCCAGATTAGGAGCATACTTGTCCCCCAGATTAGGCAGCATAGATGTCCCCCAGATTAGGAGCATAGTTGTCATCCAGATTAGGCCGCATAGATATCACGCAGATTAGGCAGCATAGATGTCCCCCAGATTAGGAACATACTTGTCCCCCAGAGTAGGCAGCATAGATGTCCCCCAGAATAGGAGCATACTTGTCCCTCAGATTAGGCAGCATAGATGTCCCTCAGATTAGGAGCATAGTTGTCCCCCAGATTAGGCAGCATAGATATCACCCAGATTAGGCAGCATAGATGTCCCCCAGATTAGGAACATACTTGTCCCCCAGAGTAGGCAGCATAGATGTCCCCCAGATTAGGAGCATAGTCGTCCCCCAGAGTAGGCAGCATAGATGTCCCCCAGATTAGGAACATACTTGTCCCCCAGAGTAGGCAGCATAGATGTCCCCCAGATTAGGAGCATACTTGTCCCTCAGATTAGGCAGCATAGATGTCCCCCAGATTAGGAACATACTTGTCCCCCAGAGTAGGCAGCATAGATGTCCCCCAGATTAGGAGCATACTTGTCCCTCAGATTAAGCAGCATAGATGTCCCCCAGATTAGGAGCATAGTTGTCCCCCAGATTAGGCAGCATAGATGTCACCCAGATTAGGCAGCATAGATGTCCCCCAGATTATGCAGCATAGATGTCCACCAGATTAGGAGTTTAGTTGTCCCCCAGATTAGGAGCATAGTTGTCCCCCAGATTAGGCAGCCTAGATGTCCTCCAGATTAGGAGCATACTTGTCCCCCAGAGTAGGCAGCATAGATGTCCCCCAGATTTGGAGCATACTTGTCCCCCAGATTAGGCAGCATAGATGTACCCCAGATTAGGAGCATATTTGACCCCCAGATTAGGCAGCATAGATGTCACCCAGATTAGGCAGCATAGATGTCCCCCAGATTAGGAGCAAAGTTGTCCCCCAGATTAGGCAGCATAGATGTCACCCAGATTAGGCAGCATAGATGTCCCCCAGATTAGGAGCATACTTGTCCCCCAGAGTAGGCAGCATAGATGTCCCCCAGATTAGGAGCATAGTTGTCCCCCAGATTAGGCAGCATAGTTGTCCCCCAATCAGTGCGGGCCGGTCAGAGCCAATCAAAGGGCCATATGTGGCAAGCGGGCCATACAATGCCCAGGTCTGCCCCAGAGGGTTTCATAACCAACCACAATAGAGAAAATTTTGTTGTAGGAGCATGGTCAATCTACTCAGACCTATCTGTCATTGGTGGCTGGAAATCCTGGCTGATCCATCCCTGATTCATCTTGACAAACGTCAGTCTCTCCAAATTTTTAGTGGAGAGACGAGTTCCCCTTGGGGTGACTATGGCCCTTGCCACACTAAACACCCGCTCTGATGGCACACTACTGGCCGGGCAGGACAGCTTTTCCAGGGCAAACTCCGCTAGTTGCGGCCATAAATCGAGTTTGGCTGCCCAGAATTCCAGCGGATCTTCAACGGTTGTTGGCAGGGTCATGTCGAGGTAAGCCACCACCTGCTGGTTCAGGTCCTACTCCATGTCCACCTACTGCTGATGAGTAGCTTCACTATGCAGCTGAAGGAAGCTACTCATCAGCGAATGTAGACTCAGGCTGCTGCTGATTGAGCTCCTGCCACCCCACCCCTCCCCTCCCCAGCAGCCGTGGCAGTGGAAGGTGAGCGCAGAGGGCCCCCTGAGTCAGACCTGCGAGTGGATGGACCATGTGGCCAATAGGCATCGGCCAACCGACTACGTAGAAGCTCCCTGAAGTAGGTCAGTTTGTCCTCCCTCTCAGTGGGTGTAAAAAAGGTCCCCATTCTGGGCCGGTAGCAAGGGTCTAATAAGGTGGAGATCAAGAAGTCATCACGCTGACGAATTTTGACAATTCGGGGGTCACTATGCAAGCAACTCAGCATTCATTGTGCCATTTGTGACAGTGGCTCGCTTGGACTACCTGCCTCCATCTCCACTGCATACTGCCACGGTGTGTCTGGGTCCTCTGTCTCACCTCCCTCGTAAAAACCTCCAGCTACTCGGGCTGCTCCTGCTCCTTCTCTCCTGTCCAATGACCAGAACCACCGGCCATCTCATCCACCGTAAACTGTGCTCCGCTCTGCCCCTCATCATCCTCCTCCAGTTCATCCCCCACAAGACTCATGTAGCCTTCTGATGTAGGCGCAACATCTCCATTGCCGTGAAAAGCCATATTTTCAATCATTTTTTGGAGTAAATGAAGGAGTGGAATTACGTCGTTCATGGCGTATTTTGAGCGACTAACAAAAAATGTGGCTTCCTCAAAGGGTCTCAGCAAACGGCAGGTGTCACGTATGAGCTGCCACTCGTTCACATTGAAGTTACACAGGGGAGTACTCCTATCTGCTTGTATCATCAAAAAATCCATGATGGCTTTTCTTTGTTCGTATAGTCTGTCCAACATATGGAGGGTAGAATTCCATCGTGTGGCAACGTTACAAATGAGACTATGTTGTGGGATACCGTTCTGACGCTGCAGCTCAATCAAAGTGTGCTTGGCGGTGTACGAGTGGCTGAAGTGCATGCACAGTTTCCTTGCCATTGTCAGGACGTCTTGCAAATGGGGTGAAGACTTGATGAACTTCTTGACAACCAGATTCAACACGTGTGCCATGCAGGTTGAATGGTTCACACTTCCCATTGTCGGTCGCCATGGTTCCCATTTCCAGATTTCGGGGAGTAAGCCATACTCGGATTTCTTCCCTAATGAACTTTAGCAGTTCCTCCCCTGTGTGACTCCGTTCGCCAAGGCAAACCATGTGAAGGACGGCTTGACACCGCTGTGCCCTACACACGTGGTACGATGAAGGGCCACCGAGATTTGGACGTCCAGTGGAGGCCGAGGACATGGGGGAGGAGGAGGCGCACACTGTAAAAGGACCAACTGCCTGGGAGCCAGAGCGTGGAGGAGGAAGCGGTGTGACCTGTCCAAGTTGCTGTTGTGGCTGTGCAGGAACAACATTTACCCAGTGGGCCGTAAAAGCCACACGTCGGCGCTGCCGTGCACTTTTGAACACACCGACAGGCTCAAGGACTGGCCCACCTTCTCTTGTACAAACTTATACAGGGCTGGTACTGCCTTCTTCGCAAAGAAATGACGGCTTGGGACTCTCCACCTCGGCTCGGCACAAGCCATCAATTCCCTGAAAGCTGCAGAGTCCACCAGTTGGAAAGGGAGGGACTGCAACACAAGCAACTTGGACAGGAGCACATTCAACTTCTGCGCCGTTGGATGAGTGGGCGCATACTGTTGTCTCTTGGAAATGGCTTAGCTGATCGATTGTTGGCGGAATGGCTGACTACGAGCGGAAGAAGCAGGAGCGCAAGAAGGAGGGTTTGACACAATGCTCCCTTCGGCTGAGGTTGTGGAGCCTTGGCTGGATGACGGAGGGAGCGGATGGCCACTGGGTGATGTGGCAGGCTGGACCACTACCTCGGAGCCACGGTTATCCCAGGCCGCTTTATGGTGGCGAATCATGTGTTGACGCAGGGCCGTGGTGCCGAGATTGGGACCCTGGCCACGCTTCACTTTCTGCCCACAGATTTTGCATGTGACTACGCTAAGGTCCTCCGGATTCTTTATGAAGAACAGCCACACCGCAGAGTAGCTGATTTTCCCACCCGCAGTTCACACTATTTCACTGCTATTGGCGCCGTCTCCAGCAGCCCCTGTTCCACTACCTCCCTGAATGGTAGCTTGCCGCGAAGCAGGTGGTCTCCCCCTGGCACGTTTGGCTCCTGAATTTCCACTACTGCCACCACCACGCTGATTGCCAACAAAGAGCAAATCTCTTCTCCTGATGATGATGATGAATCCCCACCTTCTGCACCCGGCTCCCAATTGCGATCGGCTTCATCATCATCAAAAGATGTGTGCACGTCAATGATGTCCTCCTCGTGTTCCACAACAGTGTCTGCCTCAGAACCCTGAACAATTGAAACACCACCTCCCACGTCACTCTCCGCATCAATACTTGCCCGCCTTGCGGAGCAAGGGACGCATGTCTCCTCACATTCTTGGCTGCCCATTACATGCTGACTGTCCTCTATTACATCGTCCTCACTAAATAGTGGAGCTGAACCCAAAGCATGAGATGCTTCTTTGGGAGAGGGAACAGCATAGGACAAAGGCAATGGGATTACGGGGACTGTTCCCGGCCCATTCCAACTGAGGGTTGTGTCTGAGGAACCCACTGACTCTTGACTGGGGTTGTCAGATGTCACTTGTGATGATGAGGATGAGTGTGCAAACCAATTGACGAGGAGAGATGGGTCGACGACACGACCACTGGGTGTTAACGGGAGCTCAGGCCTATTGCTGCGATTCCTGCTGCCACTCGCCCCAAGTCTGCTGCCAACGTATGTAGGCCTCTGCCCCTTCTCTGTGCACGTCCTGGCACTTCCCTGCCTGACATACTTAGTGTGTTTATAAGGGTATAGAACAGCAGCAGGCGATTACTTATGGCTGTCCTTTCAAAGTATATAGGCCCTAGACAGAATAACAGTTACTAAATAGTACACTCCTTTGTTGTATGTATGCCCTTTGCAATGATGAGCGCACTGGTATGCGTATTTCTATGCTGAAAAAACACTTTTTTTTTAAATACACCAGCAGGTGTATACTAATGTGTGGAATTGCACTGAATTTAGCACAGAGACAGAATAACAGGTAGTAAATAGTACACTACTTGGTTCTATGTATGCCCTTTGCAATGATGAGTGCACTGTTAAGCGTATTTATACGCAGAAAAAAACTCTTTTTTGTTGTATACACCAGCCAGTGTATACTAATGTGTGGAATAGCACTGAATTTAGCACTGAGACAGAAATACAGGTACTAAATAGTACACTACTTGGTTGTATGTATGCCCTTTGCAATGATGAGCGCACTGTTAAGCGTATTTGTACGCAGAAAAAAACTTTTTTTTCTTTAATACACTGGCAGGTGTATAACGTGTGGTATAACACTGAATTTAGCACAGAGACAGAAAAAAAGGTGGTATATGGTACGCTATTTGCTTGTATTTAGGCCCTTTGCAATGATAAGGCCACTGTTGAGCGTATTTGTATGCAGGAAAACCTTTTTTTTCTCTAATACACCGGCAGGTGTATAACATGTGGTATAACACTTAATTTAGCACAGAGTCAGAAAAAAAGGTGGTAAATGGTACGCTATTTGCTTGAATTTAGTCCCTTTGCAATGATAAGGCCACTGTAAAGCATATTTGTACGCAGGAAAACCTTTTTTTTCTTTAATACACCGGCAGGTGTATAACGTGTGGTATAACACTGAATTTAGCACAGAGACAGAGTAACAGGTGAAAAATTGTAAAAAGGCACTAAAGTCCACATTAATATGACTTATTTTTGAACAGCAGCAGGACCCAACAGTGCAGCACCACGAAAAAAAATAAAAAAAAATAAATCCAGGATTAAACCCTAAATTGCACTCTGTCACACAATTCTGAGCAGCAGAAGATTTGTGGAGCAAAAAAAAAAAAAACTCAATTGGGCTGAAAAATGAGGAGATAAGATGCTTCAGAGAGTTCAGGCAGCCTGGAGATCTGTATGAGACAGCTATCTGCCCCTCTCTGCTGCAATGCTCAATAACGTGAATAGGAGGTTTAGCAATCAATGATCCTTCTCAGAGTAACAGAAAAGTACTCTGCACTCCTGTCTTTCCCTAATGCTGATGTGACTAGCGGTTGCAGTGTAACGCTGTGGTATGAGCTATTCACACGCACGCAGTCCCGTCCTCTCCATCTGAGTGCATAGATGAAATGAAGAGAGGCAAGATGGCCGCCGATTATATTGGGGCTGTGACATCAAAGGGGTCAGTGAACACTGATAGGCTGCATCTCATATGTGGTTCAGGGTCAGCCCGCCTACCTTCATTCCCGCCGCTGTTTCCCGCCCTCCCCTGCCCCATGTACTCACATGTGGATCCGCCATCTTAGGTCTCCAATAGCATGGAACGCTGTAAAATGGAGTTTAATGAAGCGATTTGCGCGATAGAATCGCGGCGATATTCGTATTTGTTGTGAATCGAATTTTTCATGAAATTCGTAACGAATTTGGGTTCGTCAACTTCGATTCGCTCATCTCTAGTTAATATCTTTAGCCGTTTGGATGTGATTGTGGAACATACACACATACGCACGTTGAGTTTTATATATATACTAGCTGAGTAACTGGCGTTGCCCTGTTTTTCCTTCCTCATCCTTGTTGGGGAAGAAAATCAACAAAGGAGGAAGCTTTTGACTTCAAATCCCATCCCCATATTTTGTTGTCATATCCCAACCCCATATCCCGTCCTCATACCCCGACCTCCTATCTCGACCTCCTATCTCAACATCCTATCTCGACCTCCTATCTCGACCTCCTATCCCATCCTCCTATCCCGACCTCCTATCTCGTCCTCCTTTCTCAACCCCCTATCCCATCCTCCTATCTCAACCCCCTATCCCGTCCTCCTATCTCAACCCCCTTTCCTGTCCTCCTATCTCAACCCCCTATCCCGTCCTCCTATCTCAACCCCCTTCCCCGTCCTCTTTTCCCGTCCTCCTTTCCCGTCCTCATATCTCGACCTCCTTTCCCGTCCTCATTTCCCGTCCTCCTTTCCCGTCCTCCTTTTCTGTCCTCCTATCCCGACCTCCTATCCTGACCTCCTATCCCGACCTCCTATCCTGTCCTCCTATCCCGTCCTCCATCCCGTCCATCTATCCCGTCCTCCTATTCCGTCCTCCTTTCCCGTCCTCCTATCCCATCCTCCATCCCGTCCATCTATCCCATCCTCCTATCCCGTCTTGCTTTCCCTTCCTCCTATCCCGTCCTCCTATCCCGTCCTCCTTTCCTGTCCTCCTATCCCGTCCTCCTTTCCCGTCCTCCTTTCCGCTCTGTATTACTGGCTATTGCGTGTGTGCTGCTTTGGAGTAATATATATTAAAGAGTAGTGTTGAGCGGCATAGGCCATATTCGAATTCGTGATATTTCGCGAATATATGGACGAATATTCGTCATATATTCACTAAATTTGCATATTCATAATATTCACGTTTTATTTTTGCATATGCGAAAATTCGCGTATGCGAAAATTAGCATATACAAAAATTAGCATAAGCGAAAACTTGCATATGCAAAAATTAGCATATGCGAAAATTCACACAGTAGTATTAGAGCCTTCTTTACACCACACAAGCTGGAAGCAGAAAGGGTTGATCTCTGTGATGTGTACTGTGAAAAAAATATAGAATATATAGTGCTATATTCGCGAATATTCGCGAATTCGCAAATAAAATTTGCATTGCGAATATTCGCGAGCAACACTATTAAAGAGCCGGTTTGGAAATGTTCGGAGACCTGAGGGGAGCAGCGGACGCAAAGTTGTCTGGGAGCGCATGGAACTCCATCACACCACCCTGACCACCTTAGAATCAGGCGCGATGGTGGTGGTGCCCTCATCCACAAAGAGCAGTGGCTGCTTGTAGTAGTGATAGGTAGCAGGCATGCCGTGTCATACCACGCACTGGTTCAGAACCTCAATATTACAAAGCGCCTTTGTAAAAGTTGGGGGCATCTGTTTCCACGCAGTGCACCTTTCCGTAAAATCGACACACTACAGTATCTCTAATTTGTAGGTCCATACGGTTACAACAATACCCAATTTATATAGGTATTTATTTACTACTTTAGTTTTTGTACAAAGAAGAGTATGCTTAAAATTGTACTATTCTGATCCCTATAACTCTTTTATTTTTCTGTATATGGGGATATATGAGGGTCATTTTTTGCGCTGTGATTTGTAGTTTTTATCGGTGCCATTTTTGTTTTGATGGGACTTTTCAATTGCTTTTTAGATATTTTTTATGGTATTTGAAGAGACAAAAAATTTGCAAATCTGGTTAGTGCACTATTACCACTTTTGGGGCCCCACTTTTTATTTTGCTCAGGGCCACGCAAAGCCTAAAACCGGCCCTGTATAGACGAGACGAGTTTCTTAACCTAGCAGCTGCTACATTAATATATGTATGCCTAAATGTAGGCAATAAAGGACTTGTAAGGTTCCTTAGGGGTAAATGTTGTATAATTAGAAAGCTTTCAGCTCTATAGCTTTAGGGCTTCTCATAGCTGGTTCTTATATGTGCTATGGTTTTACAAGATATTTTAAAGTTTATATTAATATGTATATCTTGCCTCAAGCTGGCAGCATTTCTACCATTTCTGCTAATTTTCCTATAGATAGTGACAATAATGTTGTGCCTACTGGGCACATTCAGGCCCATCTGGTGGAGCTGTTCTGTACTTATTGAACTGCTGTCTGCAAGCATATAGCTCTATTAACACCTGCTTAGTTGGTTTCTGACAGGGTTCTCATTGGGGTTCCCATTAATCTTGACACAGAGAATAGTGTAGTCTACAGTGCTGTGCCTGCATTGAAAATAAGGAAATCCTGATGGGCCCCATTGAAGTCAATGAAGAAAGTATATATAGCTGGTCTACGCTAGTGTTTACAAACCAGTGTGCCTCCAGCTGTTGCAAGACTACAACTTCCAACATGCCCGGACAACCATTGGCTGTCCGGGCATGCTGGGAGTTGTAGTTTTGCAACAGCTGGGCTTACACTGGTTGGGAAACACTTGTCTAGGCCATCAAAGGTTATAATAAATATGTAGCCCTCTTGAATCATCTGAAGCTAATTCATATGTATCAGTACTGTTGCTAGCTTGGGAATGTCCCATGAAAAAACATTACTTCTAGTTAAAGGGGTTATCCAGGAAAAAACTTTTTTTTATGTATCAACTGGCTCCAGAAAGTTAAACAGATTTGTAAATTACTTCTATTAAAAAAATCTCAATCCTTTCAGCACTTATGAGCTTCTGAAGTTAAGGTTGTTCTTTTTTGTCTAAGTGCTCTCTGATGACACATGTCTTGGATACCGCCCAGTTTAGAAGCAAATCCCCATAGCAAACCTCTTCTAAACTGGGTGGTTCCCGAGACACGTGTCATCAGACAGCACTTAGACAGAAAAGAACAACCTTAACTTCAGAAGCTCATAAGTACTGAAAGGATTAAGATTTTTTAATAGAAGTAATTTACGAATCTGTTTAACTTTCTGGAGCCAGTTGATATATAAAAAAAAGTTTTTTCCTGCATAACCCCTTTAAATCCAGCCCCAAATTCTGAACATTTTTGTATTAACCCCTTCAGGACTCAAGCCCCATAAGAGGCTTGTTTTTTGCGTGTTCAATTGTATTTTCTTATGACACCTTTCAATTTACCCTAAAATGAATGGTACACAATTGGGTATATGTGACTTTTTTTTATCACTTTTAATTTCATTTTTTTAGGATGTGATGTGATCAAAAAGCCTCAATTTTGGACTTTTTTTTTTTTTTTAACCGTTTATGCCGTTCACCGCACAGGATCATTAACATTATATTTTAATAGATCTGACATTTACACACGAGACAATAGCAAATATGTTTATTTTATCTTTTACCCTTTTTTTTTTGTAAAATGGGAAAAGGGCAATTTAAATTCTTTTTGGGGGAAGGGCTTATTCACATATTGAAAATACTTTATTTTTTTTACTATTTTTACTTTTTATGTCCCCATGAGATTGCTATTACCGATAACTGCTACACATAAACATAGCACTGATCGGTAATATCAGCAATCTACTTTTCTGGTCTGCCAAAAGGCAGGTAAGGGGACCTCCGGCAGCCATTATGGCTCATCGGACACCCGTGATTATATATGGGATATTTCTGAAGCTGCAGTATATTCTCTGCTTGGCATAGAAGGAAAAGAAACTGCAGGCAGTGCCATGCTAGCATTTTTTTTTTTTTATATCTTGTGATTTTTATTTTTTGCAATAAGTGACTAAGTGTAAATATAAAAATAATTTGGGTCTGGATTAAATTATTAAAATAGCATTAATTATTAAAAAAGCATTGAGGATAATTCCTCAATTATAGTTATTATTAGAAACTAATATGTATAGTCACTTACAAAATTTCTTCTTGCATTGAGCTCCAGTTATTATTTGCACAGTCGTATTTGAATAGAAGCATCAACTTTGTACTGTGATTACCACAGCATCCACTTTCTCCAACTATGTATGCTATTTTATGCTGTAATAAAAGCCTAATGCCCCCTCCTCATCCTCCATCTGGATTTTCCATTCATCATGTGATCTATTGAAATTTGGGCTCTTGGGGAGTTATTTTAAGTCAGGTTCCTGAAATAACACTATGTAAGAATATGTCATTAAGCGTAAAATATTGTGGCTAAATTAAGCAATTTTTTGTTAACAAAAATGGAGACAAAAATGTCAGTGTTAAAAAAATGTTATTAAAAAAAAGTCACTTGAGGCAACATTCTTTATGTGTCAGCAGAAAAGTAACACAATCTATTCGCACATTTTAGTAGGTGAAAATGTGTTTTGTTTTTGTGGAATACTACTTACATGTTATAAACAGTTCTATAAATCAAGCTTGTGACCAACAAATGTCATATATATGCCATATTAGTCTATATATTACCATTTGATATAGCACCAGTTCGTACCATACCATACTAGATAATCCCATTTCATATAGCCCCAGACCATATTACCGTACTATAACATGTTACCTGTAATGTGCTGAGATCCCCATCGATCATTAGAAAGAGTGGGGAGAAGCATACGGTTATGCACTATGCTCCCAAGCTCACAGAATTCTGCTTTCAGCTTTACTAGATGGCCTCAAAGACTTATAATGGTGCCGTCTAGGGAAGCTTGCCGCAAGCAGGAGAGCGAAGCCCAAAACAATGTGCTTCTCCCCTTTAGTACGATTAGTTGGGGTCTTTGCACTTGGAGTTCCCAGCTGATTGAAACTTTTGATGTGTCTCTGTGACATGTCAAATTTTTTATTTTTTTTATTTAAATAACAGAGACACTTTAAGTTCTAAAAATTATATTGGAAATTTTAATAAGAAGTCTTAGAGATGGGAGTGGGAAGGTCTGATTTTGGTGGATGTTAGTTTTATATCACTGGAGGAATAGAGGTAAACCCTGTTTGTGGAGAAGAGCGATACATTAAAGGGGTACTCCCCTGGAATTTTTTTTTTTTTAATCAACTTGTGCCAGAAAGTTAAACAGATGTGTAAATTAGTTCTATTTAAAAATCGTAATCCTTCCAATACTTATCAGCTGCTGTATGTTCCACAGGAAGTGTCTGAACACAGTGCTCTCTGCTGATACCTCTGTCAGTTTTAAGAACTGTCCAGAGCAGGAGAGGTTTGCTATGGGGATTTGCTCCTACTCTGGGCCGTTCCTAAAATGGACAGAGGTGTCAGCAGAGAGCACTGTGGTCAGACCGAAAGGAAATTAAAAAATAAAAGAACTTCTGTGGAACATATACCAGCTGATAAGTACTGGAAGGATTGCGATTTTTAAATATAAGTAAATTACAAATCTGTTTAACTTTCTAGCACCAATTGATTAAAAAAAAATTAATGTTTTCCAATGGAGTACCCCTTTAAACTTGTATTCTACAGGGGGCGAGTGGAGTGATTGGCACAGGGGGAGGCACCAGTGCTATGGTTGGACAGGAAGATGAGCCAAGCTTCAGGATAGAGGGAGAGGGGAGAATTTAGAGAAGAAGAGACCAATTACAGCTACAGTAATTAAGATAAAAAATTATAAGAACAACAGGAAGAAGAGCTGTTTCCAGGGTAAAGAAAGGTAGGTTCTGAATAGAGTTTTAAGGGGTAGTTGGCATAAGTGTGTACTGTAAGGTAATTTATCACCTAGATTTTGTTTACTGATTACAGCCAGAAACTAAAGAAAATTTCCATTTTTTATCATTTTTTTTCTTGTTTTGTATTTTTTCACATTATTAGGGGGACTGTCATCTTGCTTGAGCTATGTTACCAGCATTTAGAAATATGCTTTAAAGCAAGCCCCATAAATTTGGAGAACAGTAGGCTAAAGGTGTCCCATTGAAATGAATATGATATGTGTCTGAGTGTGTTAGATCCTAGTGAAGGAATGAGTCAAATATGACCATGTGTTTGTCTCTGCTGCTCCATGCAATAAAGCTTTGTTTGGTTGTGCAACAAGTGAGTGCCGCCCATTCATTGCTAAATTTTCTGGATTGCCGCAGATGAAATAATAGGACTGAGCACCACACGCCAGGCACACTGGGAGCACCAGTAGCTGTGCCGTTTATTAGGAACCTGATGGCAACAATATATTAGGGGGTCATACAGTGGATTGCAGGGCCAACTTTGATATTCTCATGTTTTCTGAATATATATATATATATATATATATATATATATATATATATATAATCTCCTGTGATAGTATGATAAATACATCATACATAAGCAAAATCAAAGCAATAAATAAATAAAAAATGACTACAGAACTCGCCTAGCAATGCAACAATGATAAATGTCCTTCATAGTCACCCAGGTTCTGTAGAAAAAATGGGATGATCTTAGAGAGAGAAGAACAGTATATTGGATGTCATCAGTGTAAAGATGGTACTGAAAGCACAATCTGATGATAGTTTTCCCAATAATTGCTGTGTAGAGAATAAAGAGAAGAGAAGAGAGAAGAGAAGACATGAGACTGGTACTTGAGTAACCTCCAAAGCTTACAGAAGAAAAGTAGTGCCAGTAAATAATACACAATATCAAAAGAAAACTAAATGATAGAATGTGCTATCAAAAAATGAACAAGTTTTTATGTTAACCATATTTTTTTTAAGAATCTTTGCTTAGTTTTTTTCAGATTTTCCAATTTTATGATCTATTTTTTTTTTTTTAAATATTCCTGAAATCTTTTATTTCCCATTCTGGCCAGGAGGACTAACACTAAGCTGAGTCTTCCTGTTCTGTACAGATCACTTTCCAGCAGTGCCCTCCTTATTGTCACAGGCTAGAGTACAGTGAAAGTTGACATCAGTAACAGAGGTACACGCAATAACTGTTCCTCACACATCAGTCTTCCCCTTCCTGTAGAATTTCTAAGCACCGAACACACTCAGACACATATCATATTCATTTGAATGGGACACCTTTAGCCTACTGTTCTCCATATTTATGGGACTTGCTTTAATGCATATTTCTAAATGCTGTTAACATAGCTCAAGCAAGATGGCAGTCCCCCTAATAATGTGAAAAAAAATACAATCAGAAAAAAAAAAAAAACTGATTAAAAAAAGGAAAATGTTTTAGTGTCTGGCTGTAATCAGTAAACAAATCTAGGTGATACATTCCCTTTTAGGTCAATTGACTGAAGCATAGTGACTATGGGCTAGTGGTCTGCAGTTTCAAAGACCACAAAGATGTCCAGAAAAATTAATAGAGAAAAAGCTGCTATTAGATTTAGCACTTGAGGTATCATTTGTCAGTATATTAAGGCATCTCTTGTAGAGTATGGAAACCAGGTTGTAAAAGATCAAAAATCATCTTAGCATAGAGATTACAGATAAGGCAAGAATATACCAAGCGTTCCAGGTGTTTAAAGATGAAGGGAAGATTAAAGACTGGTAGAGGACACCAGAAGACTTTATATTTTCATATGGTGAGAAATGTGGACAACATGATGTATGATAAAATAGAATCACTATTGCAGGTTAAGGTGAGAAAAACATAATTATTTTCACTCACAGACTTGTGAGGTGTATAATACCGACTGGAGAGATGAAGGTATACATGACGTAATGCTATACTTATGTTCTCGGTCCCAACATGAATGGATCCTTCACCTATAGTACCTATGCAGTCCTAACTTTTGTTGGGATCATCAGCGCCCGAGAATTCAAGGTGAGTCATTTTTAAAACACGGATATCTGGCTAAACATTAAAAAAAAAATAAGCTTTGTTTAATTTAACATCAATTTCATATTATTTTGCTTATTAGTCAAAACTTAACTTTCTGAGCTCATAAAATATAACAATTCAGTATATGTATATATTTAGAGGCACAATACTCCCCTTTAAAAAAAAAATCTGCATGACTAAGGTTACTGATATTCTCTTCAGGCTTTTTCATTTCAATATTTTTATGTTTTTTCAAAGAATATAAAGAGGAGTTGAAGATAAAATAAAAATCACCACTGGCTTACATCATGGCACTCACGCATACTTTAAAATCCTGGAAAATGGAAATGCTTTCCCTTTGGTTTTGGATCAGGAAAGGTCAGCCTGTCTAGCCTTTGTTGAGTGTGGATTAAAAATGATTTTGATACTCTGGAAAGGATTACTGGTTGTGAAATATTCTGAAATCCTTTAAGAAACGTTTAAAATCCCAGTTAAGTGAGAGGTTAGAATTTTACAGCGAGAAAAGAAACATGAGTTGGAAAAAAATTATAGATATAATAAAAAAAATGGAGGCTTATCAACCTTTAAGGCTTAGTTCACACAGTGCACAATGAAAGCCAAAAAACTGTAGGTATAAACATAGGCATATCAAATGGCACTTTTCTTTTAAAATCTCTGTTTTTCTAATCCAAGATAACCCGTTTAAGTTATCTAGTTATAAAAAGGTCAAAAAGTATAATTTACTTTGAGACTTTAAGTGTAAAAGTGATGCTATGTAGAAAGAAAAAAAATCACAGCACCCGTGCCATAATGGAAAGTGTGTGGATGATGTGTATGTAATAGTTTCCTTTAAAGTCTTTCCACTTGAGCACCATCACTTTAACAAGGTTTTTCATCTCCAAATAGTTCTAAAGAAGATGTATTTTCCACACTCTTGGTCTGGGGTACATCAGGCTCAAGGGATGTAATTATTTCAAGACAGAATGAGTGAAAATGAGGACATATCATGTGTAGACATTTAGGACCCTGTGAGGCGCTGGCATAATTTGCCGGCTCTAGGACCGCACAAAAATGTGGACTCTGCACAAAAAATAAATGTGTTCATTCTTTGTGTGGACATAGAAAATAGAGTTTTCGTCCCGGAAACATCTGACATGGAAATTCTGCCGTGTGCACAGCGTGGCAGAATCCCGCTGAATTCAATGGGACTCTGCTGCAGCGGAATCTCTGTGCTGGATTCCAATGTGGAATATGGTAATGAAATTCCGACATGTAAACCTAGCCTTAGCATTACACAATAGGGTCAAATATGTAGTCAGGAGCCATAAGATGGAATGTACACAGTTCAAGGTGTACTCTGTCCCTAGCAGGGCCGGCCTTAGGTGTTCAGGTGCCCTGTGCGAGCTAGCCTTGTGGCGCCCCCCCCCCCCCCATAAACATACACAAAGAGGAAGAAAATCTTTGTGACAAATATATTTTTATATTTAATCAGTCCCCTGCCCCCTTAATCAGTCCCATGTACCCCTTCACCAGTCCCCTGCCCCCCTTAATCAGATGCAGTATAGTTCCCCCATATTAGGTGCAGTATAGTTCCCCACATTAGGTGCAGTATAGTTCCCCACATTAGGTGCAGTATAGTTCCCCCACATTAAGTGCAGTATAGTTCCCCCACATTAGGTGCAGTATAGTTCCCCCACATCAGGTGCAGTATAGTTCCCCCACATTAGTTGGCGTATAGTTCCCCCACATTAGGTGCCGTATAGTTCCCCCACATTAGGTGCCGTATAGTTCCCCACATAAGTTGCAGTATAGTTCCCCCACATTAGGTACAGTATAGTTCCCCACATTAGTGCAGTATAGTTCCCCCACATTAGGTGCAGTATAGTTCCCCCACATTAGGTGCAGTATAGTTCTGCCACATTAGGTGCCGTATAGTTCCCCCACATTAGGTGCCATATAGTTCCCCACATTAGGTGCAGTATAGTTCCCCCACATTAGGTGCAGTATAGTTCCCCCACATTAGGTTGGCGGTATAGTTCCCCCACATTAGGTGCAGTATAGTTCCCCCACATTAGGTGCAGTATAGTTCCCCTACATTAGGTTGGCGGTATAGTTCCCCCACATTACGTTAAGTATAGTTCCCCAAATTAGGTAGTAGCAGGTTCCTCACATTAGGTAGAAGCAGGTTCCCCACATTAGGTAGTAGCAGGTTCCCCACATTAGGTAGAAGCAGGTTCCCCACATTAGGTAGTAGCAGGTTCCCCATATTAGGTAGAAGCAGGTTCCCCACATTAGGTAGAAGCAGGTTCCCCACATTAGGTAGAAGCAGGCTCCCCACATTAGGTAGAAGCAGGTTCCCCACATTAGGTAGAAGCAGGTTCCCCCCTCCCCCCGGACTCACATACACCCACACACAGACACACACACAGACAGACAGACACCCACACACACACACAGACAGACACCCACACACACACACAGACCGACACCCACACATGCACACACACAAGCACACAAACATGGACACACTTACCTGTCCTGCACTGCATTCTCCTATCCTGCATCGGCCTGACGAGTGACGTCACTGACGTGCGGGTCTCCGGAGGGACGTCACATGTGCGACATCCCTCTTCAGACTCGGGCCGGCCAGCCAACCAGAGACGCAGAGGAGGGCGGGGTAAGTGAAACCTCCCTGTGTAATGAAGAAAACTGTGCCCTGAAGCGGAATGTGACCCTCCGCATAGGGACACAGTTGAGGGAGGGTAGTGGGAATGGAATGAGAGGGAGTGGCCTGCAAAGCAGAAAACTGTGTCCCTGTGCGGAGGGTCACATTCTGCTACAGGGCACAGTTTTCTTCATTACACTGGCATTTAGCGCTGCTTGCCCGAAGCAACACTGAATGTCTGAACAAGTTACCTGCCCGGCACCTCACACCGGAACTGGACGTCGGACAATACAAATTACATTTTCCTTGTGCGAGCTGTGTCGGCCGCCCGGCGCCCCTGTTGCTATGGCGCCCTGTCCCACACCCCTAAGGCCGGCCCTGGTTCCTAGACATCTAATCCCCTATCCAAATCTTAGGGGATAAGATGTCTGATTGTGGGGGTTCTGGCCGTTGGGACCCCCCGCAATGTTCAGAATGTTGTCTTCGGGCTTATGTGTTCCTTTGGATAGAGAATAAGATGTCTACGGCGGAGTACCCCTAAAATACCTCTAAAGTTTCCAATAAAAAGTGACCCCATCTATTTCTAGTTTTAGTTTGGGTTATCTTCTGCTATATTTCATGTGTTCTGTTCGACTATGACCTGTTATAGTATCTAAATCTGGATCCACCAGAGAAACCTCTGACACTTACAGCCTCCTGCTCATATTTAAAGCTGTAGACTTTATGCTGCAGATTTTAATGTGAACTCAGTGACTGAACACAGCTTTAAATCTGCAGCTTCAATTCCTGCACAACAAATATGTGCAGGATACCGTAGGTGTGAATAAACCTAAAATAGAAATTTTTAAGCTAGATGCATTTAGATGTTTAGGAACATAGGTCTAGGATAACGCTGAAAAATTGCCATGGTAATATTTGTACCTAGTCTTTATGTTTTGAAATGTTAATATTTGATCAAGCAAAAGTAAAAGTCTTGCAAATGACATTTGATTTTGTAAGAACCACGTCTTAAGTAAGTACATGTTGACCCACATCAGTTTTCAAGTAGGTAAATTGTTCGAAGCAATGCTTTGATTTTTGAGGTCATATTTTTGAGGTCATATTTTTTTGTTTTATTGTTTAGATAATGTAACCAAATAAATAAAACTGTTTAATAATTCCCAACAAATAGGAGCTAGTATGCAAAAATAATGAATGTAAACAACCAGTGAAATGGTTTGCGTAAATATGGGCAAGCCCCTCTTCCTGCTTGTGACCTCATCCTTTTCATACCCTTTTGATTTTGGGCAGAGGGAGGGTACTTTGTGATTTCAATACCGTTGTGCAGTATCATTTTGTTGATGTCTATAAAATAGTACATTTCAATAGCTTGGTTGAGCACAGCATAAGCAGATTCCCAAAGTCAATACTACCCATTTCCATAGCCAATACTCCACATGTGGCCCCAAGTTCTTATTTGCTCCCAAAGGGCATGAACATGAGCCACATGCTGGCTCTGGGGTTTATGCGGTTGTGACCATGCTGTGCTCTCTCTACAATAATTCAGTCATACAAAATTAAGGGGAATTTATCTAAGGGCACATAGAAAAAATGGAAAAAGTGCATAATTTTTGTGCAAGATCCAGCTGTACCAAAAAGGCTTTATGACAAGGGGGTGTGGCTTTTGCCCAATGGGGCATGGTCATCCCCGTTTGGCATATTTATGAAAGTGTATGCTAACTAGCAAGCGTAAACTTCAGTTGAAATTTCAGGGAGGGCGCTCCTATCCGAACCTCATATCCAGTCCCCATATCCTGACCTCCTATCCCGTCCTCCTATGTCAACCTCATATCCCGTCCTCATATTCCATTCTCCTATCCCGACCTCCTATCCCGACCTCCCATCCTGACCTCCTATCCTGACCTCATATCCCATCCTCACATCCCGTCCTCATATTCCGACCTCCTATCTCAACCTCATTTCCCGTCCTCCTATCTCGACCTCATATCCTGTCCTCATATCCAGACCTCATTTCCCGTCCTCATATCCCGAACTCATATCCCAACCTCATATACTGACCTCATATCCTGACCTCATATCTAGACCTCCTATCCCGACCCATAATATGTGTACCAGGTATTATCAAAATATCTCCACCCATACGGAAGTTATGAGGGAAAATACATTTCCCATTGATTTGCATTGGACTTTAAACACAACCCTGACCCTCACAAATTGGGGTAGTTAAGGGTTAAGTTAACTATCCTATATTTTAAGTGGACATATAAGTAACATGTGACCAAGTATTATCGAAATATCTCCAGCCGTTTGGAAGTTATGCAGTAACATATTTCCCATAGACTTGTATGGGACTTTAAACAAAAACCCCGACCCTGGCAAATGGGGGTGAGTAAGGGTTAAATTACCTATCCTATGTTTGTTGTTGACATATGAGTAACATGTGTACCAAGTTTCATGTTAATATCTTTATCCGTTTGGACGTGATGCTGGAACATACACACATACTCACACAAACACATTGGGTCTCATTTACTAAGAGTGTCTGGTTTTTACTAGTGAGAAATGCAATTTCAGACTTGCAGGATTCCTTTCTAGTTACTATTGGGAAAAGTCGGGAACATTTTCTGACCAGCTTTTTCTAGGTGGATATTTCCAGCCATTTATCCACAGGATTTTCTGTGAATTCAATATTAAATCGGTCGGGTTGTGAAACCATGCCCCTTTTTGGGCCAGTCATGCCCCCTTTGCAACAGACCACACCCCTTCCCGTCCATCTATCCCGACCTCCCATCCTGATCTCTTATCCCGTCCTCCTATTCCATCCTCCTATCCCAACCTCCTATCCAGTCCTCCTATCCAGTCCATCTATCCCAACCTCCTATCCCTTCCTCCTATCCCGTCCTCCTATCTTGTCCTCCTATCCCGTCCTCCTATTCCGACCTGCTATCCCGACCTCCTATACCGGTCCTTTATCCCGTCCTCCTATCCCATCCTCCTATCCTGACCTCTTATCCCGACCTGTAATATGTGTACCAGGTATTGAAATATCTCCAGCCATGCAGAAATTATGTGAGAACATACATTTCCCATTGATTTGCATTGGACTTTAAACAAAAACTCTGACACTCACAAATGGGGGTAGTTAAGGGTTAAATTAACTATCCTATATTTTAAGTGGACATATAAGTAACATGTGGCCAAATATTATCGAAATATCTCCAGCCGTTTGGAAGTTATGCAGTAACATATATTTCCCATCAACTTGTATGGGACTTTAAACATAAACCCCGCCCCTGGCAAATGGGGGTGAGTAAGGGTTAAATTACCTATCATATGTTTGTTGCTGGCATATAAGTAACATGTGTGCCAAGTTTCATGTTAATATCTTTAGCCGTTTGGACGTGATGCTGGAACATACACACATTCAAACATACATACATACATACATACACACACACGTTGAGTTTTATATATATATATATATATATATATATATATATATATATATATATATACTAGCTGAGTACCCGGCATTGCCCGTTTTTTCCTTCCTAATCCTTGTTGGGGAGGAAAATAAACAAAGGAGGAAGGTTTTGACTTCATATCCCGACCTCCTATCCCGACCTCCTATCCCATCATCGTATCCCGTCCTCCTATCCCGTCCTCCTATCCCGTCCTCCTATCTCAACCTCCTTTCCCGTCCCCCTTTCCCGTCCTCCTTTCCCGTCCTCCTTTCCCGTTCTCGTGTCACAACCTCCTATCACGACCTCCTATCCCATCCTCCTATCTAGACCTCCTATCCCGTCCTCCTATCTCGACCTCCTATCTCGACCTCCTATCCAGTCCTCCTATCTCGACCTCCTATCCCGTCCTCCTATCCCGTCCTCCTAACTCGACCTCCTATCCAGTCCTCCTATCTTGACCTCCTATCCCTTCCTCCTGCCTCGACCTCCTATACCGTCCTCCTATCCCGTCCTCCTATCGCGTCCTCCTATCCCGTCCTCCTATCCCGACCTCCTAATGCGTCCTCCTATCCCGGTCTTCCTATCCCAACCTCCTATCCCGTCCTCATATCCCGACCTCCTAACTCGACCTCCTATCCTGACCATCCCGTCCTCCTATCTTGACCTCCTATCTTGACCTCTCATCCCGTCCTCATATTCCGACCTGTAATATGTGACCAGGTATTGAACTATCTCCAGCCGTACAGAAGTTATGTGGGAACATACATTTCCCATTGATTTGCATGGGACTTTAAACAAAAATCCCGACCCTCACAAATGGGGGTAGTTAAGGGTTAAATTAACTATCCTATATTTTAAGTGGACATATCAGTAACGTGTGACCAAGTATTATCGAAATATCTCCAGCCGTTTGGAAGTTATGCAGTAATATATATTTCCCATTGACTTGTATAGGACTTTAAACATAAACCCCACCCCTGGCAAATGGGGGTGAGTAAGGGTTAAATCACCTATCCTATGTTTGTTGTTGACATATGAGTAACATGTGTACCAAGTTTCATGTTAATATCTTTATCCGTTTGGACGTGATGCTGGAACATACACACATACATACACACGTTGAGTTTTATATATATATATATATATATATATATATATATATATATATATATATATATATATATGTATTATGGCTCAGAAATTTATTAATGTAAATATTACAAATTGTTAATAATAACTGTTGTTAAAACTATGAGGGCCCGAGTTTTTTTGTACGTTTATGAGTGGGTTTATATGGCACTGAAAGGGGTATAGAGAAGTGCCTTTTACATTATTGTTGTTTAAGCTGGAGGAGAGATGTGATGAAAAGCAGCCATTTCACACCATGTGATATTTAACTACAAGCAAACAATAAAAGATTTGAAAGGAAAAGAGTCAGGCTTAAAAGATCAATACTTCATTCTCTATTGCACTGTTCTAGTCAGCGATGCTTTAAGTCGACCACTAAAACATTCTTTGACACTGACTTGCATCACTTGAGAGGCAGAAAATAGCACCTCTGAAGCTGACTGCAAAATTGTTCCCAATGATACATGTCTTTACTGATGATATGTTTGACATTACATGTTAGATTGATGGAACCTATTGTATACTTCTAGATTCTAGCCATAAATTGAATATAGAAGATAACATTCCTGTAACACTAGTCATAAAGTGAAAGGTTTACATACTGTTATATAGTATTATATATAGTAACCCACGCTTTTAGCCTTTTTATGTACCTAGTATATAGATTGACTTAAGTGTTACAAAATGATCCTTTGCTCGGCACTATCTGACTTCAGGGTAGACACTGGATATCACCATTCTCCATGGAATTTTATGATGCTTTTAACCTTTGTCTTAATATCTAAGGAATTCGCTCCCTAGCAGCATTGTGCTCTATCTTATCTATCCAATTTATAGAAATGTGTCATGGTGTCTTAGGACACAGTTAAGCTGAATCTTTGCTTTGGCTCTTTAGTCATTTGCAGTGCCATTGCCAAGCACTTGGTGGTCTTTGAGAAAGCACAAAGGAGAGATTTCTCTTTTATCAGAAATCATTTTGTTTCAAACACATAAAATGCCCCACTGAACTTTTGTTTCTTTTGTTGCTCAACACACGTTTGGTTCAGAAAACTGACACTGTTATTTTTTAAGTTAAATGTCATTATATACATTTAACTCCTTAAGGCCTTAGCCAGGTAAAGGGGTATTGCATTGCTCAGCGTTTGGGACAAACTGTTCCGAACGCTGGAGCTGGCGCTGAGAGCTCGTGACATCATAGCCACGCCCCTCAATGCAAGTCTATCGGTGAAGGAGCACCAATGGGCTTTTGGAGAGAAAATTTGTCAGAATTGAAGGCCACGTGTGTTTCCAAGGCCCCCATAGCCTCAGAAAAATGGACCCCTCCCCACATGTGAACCCATTTTGGAAACTACACCCCTCAAAGAATTTAATAAGGTGTGCAGTGAGCATTTATGCCCCACAGGTGACAGATTTTTGGAACAGTGGTCTGTGAAAATGAAAAATTAAATTTTTCATTTACACAGCCCACTTTTCCAAAGATCTGTCAAATTCCAGTGGGGTGTAAATGCTCACTGCACCCCTTATTAAATTCTGTGAGGGGTGTAGTTTCCAAAGCGCTTGACGTCCACACATGGGGTATTTCCATACTCCGAAGAATTGGGGTTGCAAAGTTTGGGGGCATTTTCTCCTATTACCCCTTTTAAAAATGTAAAATTTGTGGAAAAACCTGCATTTTAGTGAAAAAAAAATGTTTTTTTCATTTACACATCCGACTTTAACAAAAAGTTGTCAAACCCCTGTGTGGTGTTAAGGATCACTGTACCCCTTGTTACATTCCTTGAGGAATGCAGTTTCCAAAATAGTAGGCCATGTTTTTTTGTTTTTTTTGTTTGCTGATCTTGTTTTTTTTGTTTGCTGATCTGACCACAGGGGCTTTCTAAATGCAACATGCCCCCCCCCCCCCCCAAAAAACAAAAACAAAAAAAAAAAACATTTTAGCAAAATTTGCTTTCCAAAAGCCAAATGTGACTCCTTCTCTTCTGAGCATTGCAGTTCACCCGCAGAGCATTTAACGTCCTAACATGGGGTATTTCCATACTCAGAAGAGATGGGGTTACAAATTTTGGGGGGCATTTTCTCCCATTACCCTTTGTAAAAATTGTACACTTGTGGGGGGAAAAACTGCACTTTAGTGGGAAAAAAAAATAATTTACACATCAGAATTTAATGAAAAGTTGTCAAACACATGTGGGGTGTTAAGGCTCACTGGACCCCTTGTCAAGTGCCTTGAGGCGTGCAGTTTCCAAAATAGTATGCCATGTGTTGTTTTTTTTTTTTTTTTGCTGTTCTGGCACAATAGGGGCTTCCTATATGCAACATGCCCCCCAAAAACCATTTCAGCAAAATTCACTCTCCAAAATCCCATTGTCGCTCCTTCCCTTCTGAGTTCTACATCGCCTGCTACATATATGAGGTATTTCCTTACTCAAGAGAAATTGAGTTACACATTTTGGGGGGGCTTTTTCTCCTATTACCCCTTGTGAAAATTCAAAAACTGGGTCTACAAGAACATGCGAGTGTAAAAAAATGAAGATTTTGAATTTTCTCCTTCACTTTGCTGCTATTCCTGTGAAACACCTAAAGGGTTAACAATGCATTTTGAATACTTTGAGGGGTGCAGTTTCTATAATGGGGTCATTTATGGGGTATTTCTAATATGAAGGACCTTCAAATCCACTTCAAAACTGAACTGGTCCCTGAAAAAGTCAGATTTAGAAAATTTCGAAAAATTTGAAAATTGCTGCTGAACTTTGAAGCCCTCCGATGTCTTCCAAAAGTAAAAACATGTCAACTTTATGATGCAAACATAAATTAGAATGAAAAGTAAAAGCATCCCAGAGTTATTAATGCTTAAAATGACAGTGTTCAGATGTGCAAAAAAACGCTCTGTTCCTTAAGGTGAGAATGGGCTTGGTCCTTAACCCCATAACGACGAAGGACGTATATTTACGTCCTCCGCTGGCTCCCACGATAAGCCACACAGTCACGCGGTGTCCCCGCGTCATATCGGGTTGGTCCCGGCGGCTAACAACGGCCGGGACCCACGGCTAATACAGGACATCACCGATTGTGGTGATGCCCTGTATTAACCCTTCAGACGTGGTGATCAAAGCTGACCGCCAAGTCTGAAGTGAAAGTGAAAGTAACCCGGCTGCTTAGTCGGTCTGTTCGGGACCGCCGCGGTGAAGTTGCGGCGTCCCGAACAGCTTACAGGACACCGGGAGTACCCTTACCTGCCTCCACGGTGTCCGATCGACGAATGACTGCTCCATGCCTGAGATCCAGGCAGGAGCAGTCAAGCGCCGATAACACTGATCACAGGCATGTTAATAAATGCCAGTGATCGGCATGAGAGATCAGTGTGTGCAGTGTTATAGGTCCCCTCACCCCTGCAGGCTCTGGCTGTTCGGGGCCATCAGAGACGGCCCCGAACAGCCAGTAATTCCAGGTCACCGGGTCACTGGAGACCCGATTGACCGGGAATCGCCGCAGATCGCTGGACTGAATTGTCCAGCGATCTGCGGCGATCGCCGACGTGGGGAGGCATAATGACCCCCCTGGGCGATATCCCGGGATGCCTGCTGAACGATTTCAGCAGGCATCCGGCTCCGGTCCCCAACCGGCTGGCGGTGGGGACCGGAATTCCCACGGGCGTATGGATACGCCCTCGGTCCTTAAGAACTCGGTATGCAGGGCGTATCCATACGCCCTATGTCCTGAAGAGGTTAATGTGATGCATTTTTTTCTTATGTACTAATAAAGTGCTGAAATATGTAACCTCAATAGGAATTACCTTGCTTCATCTAAAAGATACCATCAGTTTCAGCAGTGCCCAAAGGTTCCTTGCACTTTCCTTTGCAAATTCTCTCAAAAACAGCTGCACATGTGTGGTCGGTGAACCTTTGTACAGTGATGTACCTTTTTTGGGTGCTTCTCCAGAAGAACTAGATTAATCCCATGCAATGAAGAACTAGGACTGTTAATTGACAGAACTTCTATTCAATGTGGCGTGTTTCCTATCAAAACTGTGAGTATAGTTATACATGGGATGCAATATACAAGAACATGGTTATAAAGGGTAAGATCGGAAGTGATTTCGGTATAACAGATCACATGTACTGTGACTTGCATTCCAAATAATAATAATAATAATAATAATAATAATGCTAAAAATAAAAGTCATAACATGATGTGTAAAACAGCATGCAAATCATCAATTGGTTAAATACAATAATTATACACTCATATAAAATCAGGAAGGATCGATAGTAGGCATATGTAAGAACCCGTAGGATTAATTTGCTCTGAAGGTTGTTTTTTGTTTTTATAACTGCACCCCTGTGTGTCTGGGTGTTGATTATTGTCTGCCTATCAGAGTCCTCCTGCAAAATACACAGGTGTATTTAAGTAAGCCTTTCATATCCAGTCTTTGCCTATGAAAGTGTTTGACTCCAGTAACTAGCATTTATATCCTGTGATTCCGATTATTTGATCTCGGTTTGTCTTTTTGATTTCTCTTCCATGTTAGCGTCTTGGTACCTCGACATTTCCTGTTACAGACTCGGCTAGTTGACTTTGACTTTATTGTGTGTTTGTTTAGTGTATTTCTGTTAGTTTGTGTGCCTCCTAACTGTCCCTGACCTGTGTCTATTTTCATAGTTTATTGTGTTGACTGTTACGACCATCACTTACATAGGAAGGGCTGTGCACCGTGGTTACGGACCCGCTGCCTAGGGCGGGTACATAAGTAGGCAGGGACAGAGGCTGTGGGGGAGTTCAGGGCTGCACTCTTTCCTTGCCCAGATGTGACAGCATATTTATACAATCAACCTTATAAAATGGCACCCTGTAAAAATGTTATGTTACTGGGTACCATTTTATTTGTGGATTGTATAACTAATTGGGATTTTGTCAATAAACAATCATTTCAATGGACTACTCTATTTTTTCTGGATAAGTGCCCGAGAAAGATTCCTTTTTATTTAAATGGATCCACTACATTTCTTTCATTAATTTGAAGACTGGTCTGCTGCTACAGAGTTTGGTGGGACCGCGAGGCTGCTGACCATACATATTTACTATATGCATGAAGAGGTGTTGCCTAGCAGGAGCAGAACTCTGAGACATGTTGCTCCTATCTTAGCCTGAAATGGTTGGAGTTTGAGTTGGCTTCCCCCCAAAAGGGACATCACAGCACTCTGTCATATCCATTCTATTATGCTTACTATTGAGAGACATCATTGAATCATGTACTCAGTTGGGTTTTGGTGTAGCATCCATTGTTTTGCTTTATACCTTTCTATTTTTATTGCCCAATATGAAAAAAAAAAGCAACCACAGAGCCTTTAGTGCAGATGAGTACAATCTATATAGTCTTTCTATAATCTACCTCTACCTGTACATAGTGTACTTTCACTACAGTATATATCCAGCAAATTGTCCATGTGCTTCCGCACATGTCCCCCTTAAATCATGTTGTTCAATGTGAAAATGTCTTGAAGTTTGGGCTATAATTGTTGCAATGAACCATCTTAACTTCCAGATCACAGATATATCCAGATATATAACACAACATTCCTGTGTAATTCATGCCCATAAAACCACTCAGACCCTGATAACACAGAAGTCAGTGCCCAAAACTAGAATAAACGTTTAATGTTTTGAGACATAGGACTATAATCGTGAGCACATTCATGCTTTCATGTTTCAACCTAACCTACAGTTATACAGATGTCTTTATAAAAATAGTAACTTTAAACTTTGCTTAAAAAGAAGCACAGATCACCACAACCACATCTGTAAAATGACTTACATTCTTTATAAGAACACACCCAATAGAAACAGCATACATTTCTATGGCCAAGCTTCTCTACTTAATAATACATTTTCATATTTTTTGGCCACAGCTCTCTCTGTTTTTCTTTTACAGAACACAAAACCCCTGCCTCCTGTCATAGAGTTAAATTATAAAATGAAAAATGTCTGCTTCCACCACGTGGGGGAGCAGTGGCTCATACATGGGTAGGTCCATCGCTAAAACAAATGTTTTCAATTTACATCATTGCATGAAAAATTAAACCTAATAATAATAATAATAGTAATCTTTGTTAAAAATCTCTAAGTCTACAATGCCTGCAATGTGTCTCTATGGTGACAGACTACAATCAATGCTACATAGTCTGATTTTCCCACCTGTCTCCCACGTCTTGCTAACGTACTTCTGATCAGTTACCAAGATGTAGGGGACAGATGCCTGCAGGATGAAATTGCACTAAAGGTTTAACTGAAGTCTGTATGACCACCAGCTACCAAGAAAAGAGTGGGCAACAAAAACAGAACACGACAAGATACAATAATTTTATGAAAACAATTAAGCACCATGCAAAAACTCGCTCCTTCCGCCCGCTGTTCCTAAGTACAGTGTGGAAAGGAATATTACTTTACTTTTTGTCCAACATCACCTTGAAAAAAAACAAGAGTCCATCGTGTTCTATCTAAAATCCTACTGTGTTGATCCAGAGGAAGGCAAACCCTCCCCCCATGAGGCTGATGCCAAATATCCTTCTGTCATAGGGCATTTGGCATCAGCCTCATGTTTTTTTTTTTTTTGCCTTTCTCTGGATCAACACAGTAGGGTTTTAGGTTGAACTCGATGGAAGTCTTTTTTCAACCTTACATGTTATTAGGATTGTACAGCCTGAGGAAGTGTGTTACCATGAAACCGCCTGTTCTGTGAAACGGCCCTGCATCCATGTTTGTACTTCCCGCCATCTGGTTACATGTATGTTTGTGAATAAATCATTTTCTCTGTGGAACCAGTGAGTTTGGTCCTTATATCTACTCACCATTCATCAGTTTAAGATAAAGTTTTGGACTTGGCACCTTGGTGTATGGATATGTACGGATATTAGGTCCTGCATGTAGATGTGACACCTGCTCACTTGTACTGGACGTTTGTGGTGTTTGGAGAGTGCCCGGCCAGTCTTGAATCTAGCTTATGTTATTTTGTTACTATGTTACTTTGATGTGCAATAAAAGAAAAAAAAATCATCTGCTACTGGAGGGTAGTGGACGATTCTTGTTACACAGCTCCTAATCAGACATATACATATGTTTAATGAAGTATGATCTATAGTAAATTCTAATTCCTCATAACATGCACTAAATGTGAATAGCCATGGTGGCAATCTCTTGGCTCTGGACTTCTGTACGTGCACCAGGCAAAGGTAAAATGGACAGTGATGTTAAAGGGGTACTCCGACCCCTAGACATCTTATCTCCTATCCTTTGGATAGGGGGTACAATGTTTAAGGGCGGAGTACCCCTTTAATTAACCTTTTATTTTTTTTTTCTTCTCTAGCTAAATATAGCTGAAATAGATTGAGTTTGGAAAGTTTTCTTATATTCAATTAATATTTTTAATTTAGGATGAGCCTACAAATGAGAACAGTTTTATCGTTTGTATTGTTATCTAGTATGTTATTGTTATTATTATTATTATTTTTTTTTCATCGTTGTCATTATTACCTCTTGTATAATAATAGTAGCTCCTAGAAAATCTGCTTGGCAGTTTAATATAGGATAATGTTTTCAATTTATGTTTAGCTTGTTTTAATTCCCAAAGGAGAGGGTTTGATGAAAATTAAAAAGGCTGCTAGTCATTTTGTTACTCAATTAAACTCCATTATATATATATATATATATATATATATATATATATATATATATATATATATATATATATATATATATATATATAGTGTTCTTTTGTGCCAGTTCTTGACTGGTAACTAGAAATGCTGTTAGCAAAACAGTGAATTTTTCTAACTTTCCACTTGCACCAACAGAAGGACAACACAAGAGGTAAAGCAAGGGTCAGCATGGGAAAATGGCATAATGTGCATTATGTACCACAAATAAATAATAAATACAACACAGAAGATCATAATAATCAGCAGATTATACTAAACAGATGTGGTGAAAACAGTTTACAAAGCTTCTATTCATTAAATTAATGTACAGAATTTATTTTTTTAACTGTATCCAGTTTTATTGACTGAAAACTGTGGTCTGCCATGGTTTTTGATTTGGCAATAAAACTGATACGGTGCAAAAATGAGCTGACCGGAGTCCCTCTCTGATTCCGGATAGCTCATTTAACCCCTTAATGATATATATATATATATATATATATATATATATATATATATATATATATACATATATATATATATATATATATATATATATATATATATATATATATACACCCCTCTTGTCGGCAACTGCGGTGATTTGCCAGTCAATTCTGACTGGCAAATCAAGGCTATTCCGGGCCAATCGGGTCTCTGGTGACCCGATAGTCCGGAAAATAGGGATGATCAGAGCTGTTAGAGACAGTCCCGATCATCCTAAAGGATAGGAGCGAGGTGGCAGCGGTGCCACCTCCTCCTATCCCCTGCGATTGGCCGATCAGGACTGACCGGCAGGGCAGGGGCGGGGGGTGGTTAAAGTTAAGATCCCAGCTCTGGAAGTCCGGGCAGCGGGGTAAAGATGGCAGTGGCGGTAACCGGTGGCAGACAGTGGGGGAACGGTGGCAGAAAGCGGGGATCGGCAGCAGCAGAATGCAGGCAGTATTGGCGGAGACGGAGACAGCAGTGAAAATCTGGTAAGTGATCTTCACTGCTGCCATGTAGTTTCACAACTACAACTCCCAGCATGCTCAGATAGCCAAAGGCTGTCTGGGCATGCTGGGAGTTGTAGTTTTGCTACATCTGGAGGGCTACAGTTTGAAGACCACTGTATAGGGGTCTCCAAACTGTTCACTTCCAGATGTTGCAAAACTACAACTCCCAGCATGCCAAGACTGTCCAGGCATGCTGAGCGTTGTAGTTCGGCAACATCTGAATAACCAGATGTTGAAAAAACTACAACTCCCAGTATGCCCTTCGGCTTTCAGGGCATGCTGGGAGTTGTAGTTTTGAAACAACTGGAGGCTCACTGGTTGGGAAACACTGTCTGTTTCCTAACTCAGCGTCTCCAAACCCGTGTTCCTCCAGCTGTTGCAAAACTACAACTCCCAGCATGCATTGGCAGATCATGAATGCTGGGAGTTGTAGTTTTGCAACAGCTGAAGGTACACTGGGCTTTTTCTCCTTTTACCCCATTTGAAAAGGTAAAGTTGGGGTCTACACCAGCCTGTTAGTGTAAAAATAAAAATAAAAATTTTTACACTAACATGCTGGTGTTGCCCCATACTTTTCCTTTTTACAAGAGGTAAAAGGAAAAAAAGACCCCCAAAATATGTAACATAATTTCTCCTGAGTACGGAAATACCCCATATGTGGGTGTAAAGTGTTCTGCGGGAGCACAACAGGGCTCAGAAGTTAGAGTGCACCAATTAAATTTGAGGTCTAAATTGGTGATTTGCACAGGGGTGGCTGATTTTACAGCGGTTCTGACATAAACGCAAAGAACGTAACAAGGGGTATCACTATAACCCCACAGGTGTTTGACAAATTTTTGTTAAAGTTGGATGTAAAAATTAAAAACCAGATTTTTGTCTCTAAAATGCTGGTGTTATCCCAAAGTTTTTATTTTCACAAGGGGTAATAGGAAAAAAAGTTTGTAAATACTCCATATGTGGATGTAAAGTGCTCTGTGGGCAAACTACAATGCTCAGAAGAGAGGGAGCGCCATTGGGCTTTTGGAGAGAGAATTTGGCTGGAATTGAAGGCCATGTGTGTTTACAAAGTTCCCATGGTTCGAGAACAGCGGAATCCCCCACATGTGACCCAATTTTGGAAACTACACCCCTCACGTAATGTAATAACGGGTACAGTAAGCATTTACACCCCACAGGTGTCTGACAGATTTTTGGAACAGTGGTCTGTGAAAATGAAAAATTTAATTTTTCATTTGCACAGCCCACTGTTCAAAAAATCTGTCAGATTTTATCCATGTTTTTATATTGTAAGTTATATTGTAAATTTTCACAGAAAAAAAGTATGTCACCTAAACCACAAACTGACATAAAAGGCAACATGTCAATGGATATTATCATCCAAAAACTGCTACCACTGTAAGACAGCTGGTACCTTTCATATATCTGTCTATGCTTCCGTATAGTAGAAAAATACTTTTATTCTCTGGTATCAAGTGTCAAAGAGTTGTCTCCAAGCAGCTACAATGATAAAAGCTAGGACACGTAAATTGTGCAAGATTTGTAAACAGTGCTGAATTTCATGCTGGTTGTCAATCAATAAGGGGCAGGAATGGGAACACCTCTATGACACTTGGCACTAGAGAATAAAAGCATAAAATGTATTTGTAATTAAATTAACCAACATGTAAAGCAAAGCATGAGTATTCCAATAATAGCAGGTAGAATAGTATGACAATATAATGAGCAACAAGATCCCAATTCCAATCTGATATATTTCTTATATTTGTAGGTAATTTACATTATGGGATTTACATGGGAACATACAATTATAAAATGTACAAAATCTACTTATGTTGTTTTTGTTGTTATTTTGTTGTTTTAATGACGGTGAATGGAATTACTGATAAGATATGCAACTAAACTAGAGACTAGGGGGGTTTTGGGGGAGAGGTTCTGGTGATAATTTGAATGTCCTATTGGAGATTCATGGTTGCCAGATATTTCTGAATTTGGTGTGTCAGCAGTTTGGAACATGGATTGATGCTGACAAATTTCCTTTTATGTACAAGAGACACAGCCTCGACATTATAAGGTGAAGAAGACCAAATGCACTAACAGCTGATCGAGCAAAAAAACTATTCAATTACAAGAATATGTCAATTGAAGAAATGAAAACTTGGTGGGGCCATAACTGCTGAAAATGTTTGTGTAATACAATATGAACTCATAGGGTCTATATATCAAAATGATCCCTACTTCCATTTGCCATGGGTTAGTGGAATTCACCCTAAACTGTATAAAAAAATATATATAAAAAAAACTATTCTCACAAGCTGAGTTTACTGTTTTGAATGACAATATAAAAGAGAGAGTATTAAAACTGCAATTTGCTATAATACAAATGAAAAGATGGGAAAATGAAATGCATGACAATCAGAATTACAGTTTATTTGCAGAAATGACTGTAATCTCTCCAAGATTGACTGAAAACACATGAGAAGGCAAAGAACGCATGGACATTTGAATTTACATGTCAGTCTTCCTTCAGACTTCAGATTCCAGGACAAAGTATTCTGATTTTGATTGTCCCTTAAATATTGCAGAAACATCACAGAATGCAAATCACAGAAAAAACAATTTATCTGATCAATAAAAAAAAAAGAAGCAAAGAGCAGAAGAAAACAGTATCCAAGTGCAAGAAGGTTTAGTTGCTATACTTAATAGTGTTATCATACTGTCAGCCAGTGCTTTGTTGGTAAAGCACATATAGGTTTCAGCCAAAGGTCTTCATTTTTAACCCATAAACAGTTAAATTTGCTCCCAACCTTACTTGATCTTAAAAGGATATTCCAGCCTTAGACATCTTATCCCCTATCCAAAGGATAAATGTGCTATACCGATTGTATAACAAGATTTAATCGGAAGATTCTCCACAGTGACAAGTGAAGTGAAAGAATGCATCTAGTGAGAGTAGCACACCCCGGAACTACAAAAAACTGGAGCATCGCTATGGCTTTAATAATCTTTGTTCAAAGTCTCTTTTGTTGTTTTTTAAGGCATAACATATACATACAACGACATAACATATACATATAACAAATACAAGATGATTAATGATATTGTATTATAAGTATTAGTAACTCCAAAGAGCTGAATAAAAAACATAACCCCTTAAGGGTTGTGAATAATATTGATTTACCCTGGGACTTTCTGGGACTTCTTCTATTCTGGTCTGCTCGAAGGCAGATTAGAGCTGAAGACCTTGGGAGAGCGGCGGAGGCAGGTAAGGGGACTTCCGCCCGCCATCTTGGCTGATATGATCCACCCGGCCATGCCGCGGGTGATCAGATCAGCCATTACAATGGCCACACTGCTGCAGATGCCGTGATCTATATTAATCAGGAATGACAATGGGTATACTCACTGGAAAATAAGCCAACATTTGGTTTAAAATTCGGTTAATACTAATATTTTATCAAATGCATAAAATTCATGACAGTGAATTTCCATTTATTTAGTGACCTATTATAGAAGTCATTGGACCTCTCAGTGGGACTGCAGTGTTTTGGCATGCTGCACATTCGTAAAGCACACCTCTTAATAAATTTAACAGCTTTGTGGTTACCCTTGCACCAGGCACAGAAATATAAGCCAGATTAGAGCTGTGTATATTTGTGCAACTTTCTGTAATGCCAGTTAGCCCAAAAGTCACATGTGAGGAGGGCATACCTCCAGCACCCCCCCCCCCCCTCCATGCAAGGCTGAGCCCTTTTTGGCCTCTTTCATTCCCCCTTGGTGTTGGCGGCATCCAACATTTGGGCATCTACGCCGCTGGCACGGCATTAAAAGTCTTCCCCTCAGTTGCTAATGTTATACGTCTGTATTTTTATGTACCTCCTAATGTGGCATGTATGGTAGCGGCTCTTCACTTATGGAGGCATAGCAAATATCCTGCCAATCTTCAGGAATTTATTTTCATGTGCAATTATTATCTGTTGGAACACAGTTTCTTTTGTTTTGATATAACTTTTTATTTGCAGATTGAAGGTGTCCAGATGAGTTCTCTCCCTCCCTCAGCAATCTGCTTATGTGCTTATTTAGAATGTTTTCTTTGGTGGGCACTATATGGATATATCAATGACTTCTTGCTTGCTTGGAGTAGTGATATGGAGTTCATGGAAGTATTTTTTTTTCTTGACTTCTTTTAAAGGAGTACAGTGGTCCCTCAACATACGATGGTAATTCGTTTCCAAACAAGCCATCGTTTGTCAAATCCATCGTATGTTGAGGGATTTGTGCAATGTAAAGTATAGGAAGCTGTACTCACCTGTCCCCGCCGCTCACAATGGTGTCCCCACCTCGCCTGATGGTGACCCCGGGCCTCCGCTGGGCTCTCCTGGTCTTCTCCGGTCCTCCGCTGTCTTCTCCGGTCCTCTGCTGTCTTCTGCAAGGCCTTACTGGGCCTGCGTAGCGACATCATTACGCCGATGCGTACGCCATTTCTATTGGATGACATGCGCAGCAGCATATTGACGTCATCGGAGAGGGCCGAGAAGACACCGGAAGACCTGCGCTGGACCCGGAGGGCACCCCGGAGCATCGTGGAGGGGTAAGTAATACTTACCGCACCACACGGGGAACATTAAGCTGCTATCCGGCAGCAGCTTCAGCATTTTGCGCTGCCGGATAGCACTTAATGCGATGGCCCCGACATAAAAAAGCATTGTATGTCAATGCTGACATCGGCATTCGATGGCCTCTGAGAGGCCATTGTATGTCGATTTGATCATATGTCTGGGCCATCGTAGGTCGGGGGTCACTGTATTCTGGGTTTATACATGTTATCCCCTATCCAAAGGATAGGGGATAAGATGTATGATTGCAGGGGTCCTGCCGCTGGGGACCCCCATGATCTGGGTGCAGCCCCTGGCATTCTGTGTCCGGCGCTGCTTCGAGACGGGGATGTGATGTCGCGGCCACACCCCCTCCATGCATGTCTATGGGAGGGGGCATGATGGCTATCACGTCCCCTCCCATAGACATGAATGGAGGGGGCGTGGTATGACTTCACGTCCCTGTCTCAGAAGCAAAGCCCGGCACAGAATTTCGGGGGGCTGCACCGAGACCCCTGGGTTCCCAGCGGCGGGACCCCTGTGATCAAACATCTTATAAGATGTATAAACCCAGAATGCCCCTTTAAGTTAGGGTCTTGGAACATGATACAATTGACCTAACTCTTTTTAGAAAACTGCAGGCAGATAACATTGTTCAGTGTAGATTGCTGCAATCCTAAGCATACCATTAGGGCAATCCCAAAGGGGAAATATATTAGTCTTATATGACCTGTACATGGGAGTCTGGCTTTAGGAAAGAATGTATGGAAATAAACTATAGATTGAGGAACGGGTTATGTGGAAAAAGAGCTGCTCATACAGTGAGAAAGTCAGCGATCTCTGTTGTCTTTTCCCAATGAAAGGAGTTAGAATATTGACATTCAGATGTTGTCTTTTCACAGCATATATAAATAACTGTAGAGAAACAGGAATATCATCTATAAATATTTGTTACTATTTTACCAGGATCATAAGAAAACCCTTGGGGACACTGTCAACCAGTATGTTTACAAGTCTGGCATCTAATAAAACATGGCTATAGCAATATGGTTTCTAGCCAATATGAGAACTAGATTGAAGGCGACACGTCCTAAACTGCAAGGCATTCTGGTCTCACATTTCCAGAGGACACAAATGATAGGATTGATCTTTTTCATGTGTATTGATAATCTAGCGCTCTACACTGAGTTATTATGTATACTATGTATACATCACAAATGTCCATTACCATCACTATCTTTTGTGCTGTGTTTACGATATATTTGTGATCCATTTTGTGAACTGTGTCTCTTTAAGATAATGGCGCATTTTGATTAGCTCTTACGTTTTATTTGACACAAATAAAGAAATGTTTTTAAACTACAAGAGCTGGATCTTAAAAATGTTGGATTATTGTCTCTAGTGCCAAATCGGCAGTTTCCAAGAACTGGGAATTAATGAAAGAACTCCATGGCGGTGAATCTTTTATTAACTCTTTTGCATTTCATTGTTATACTTCTAAACCAATGGAAACACAGGAAAAGTCACAGGGTGTTTTGAGCACTATGAATGATAGTGTACAGCTCAAGGCTCCTTGTTAACTCCAGTAAAATGTCCATCGATAAAGAATGTACACATAAACAGCAAAATGTTTCTTTTTTCAATGCTTTATCTTTGTTTCATTTCATTTCATTACAAAATGGTTTTGCTCCACATAGAATACAAAATATTATATAATCACCCATCCAGTAGTAATGTTTCAGGATTGCTCCCTTTGTCAAGCCTCTTTTTTTTTAGGATTCCTCCCTTTGTCAAGCCTACAATAGTGCACCCTCCACCATGTTACATAGCCCGCAACTCTCAAGGCTTGACAAAGGGAGCAATCCTGAAACGTTGCTTCCGGAGCAAACAGACGTGTGAGCCCTGTTCTTGGATCCGGAGGAGAGGCCGGATAGCTGGCAGGATGACATTTAAGCTCCGGCTGGAGCGATGGACTTTCCTATACATGCCGCGTTCATGAAGTGTTGGTGAAGCGATTTACGTGCACATGGGTGGCTATATAACACTTTGTATTCTATATAGAGCTAAACCATTTAGTAATGAAATGAAATGAAGATAAAGCATTGAAAAAAGAGACTTGTTGCTGTTTATGTGTACATTCTTTATTGATATTGATTTTTATACTTCTGCCTTCCTTCTTTACTCATGATCCAATTTCAAGTAACAAAATAAATTTAACAGGGTATATTTCTTTTTTTTTATAACAAATTAGGCCTCAATATGTGTCTTTTACTTTGTAGTAGCATCAGCCAGAGCCAGACTTTACTATTGGCACAGTAAACTTAGTGGCCCTCATTTACTAAGAGTGTCGGGTTTATGTCTGAGTGTTTCTTCATTTACTCCCTGTATTTTTCTCCCTGATTTACTAATGTGTCACACGGATTGTGTCGCACGGGTTAGAAATTGTGTCGCATGGTAAATTTTATATATGCCCCCGACACAGCGCAATCATATGATCCCAGCAGTGCATGTATATATATATGCCCCCTCACAGCGCAAACATATGCCCCCAGCAACACATGTTTATACAGTATATATGCCCCCTGCACAGCGCAAACATATGATCCCAGCAACACTTGTTTATACAGTATATATGCCCCCCGCACAGCGCAAACATATGATCCCAGCAGTGCATGTATATACAGTATATATGCCCCCCGCACAGCGCAAACATATGCCCCCGGCACATCTATATACATATGCCTCAAGCGCTATCAAGGACAAGCATTTTATTAGCAGAGCATCACTCTGGGAAGCCGCTGCACGATGCTCTGCTAATGCTCCGCTTGTCAATCATAGCGAATCAGAGGCACATGTGTATAGAAGTGAAGTGGGGAGCAGACATATAGCCGTATCTGGTCCCCACTTCGCTTCTATACACAATCCTCAGCAAACACCTCAGCTGCCCCATCGCCTCCCTCATCCCCGGTGTTATAATTACCTGTTCCCGTGGCCCGCGCTTCTTCTGGCTCTGGCGCTGTCACTGTGCGCACTAACGGTGACGTCGCGTTTGGTGACGTCACCCGTCATTGCGCATCGCAGCGCACAGCCACAGCGCCGGAGCCAGAAGAAGCGCGGGCCACGGGAACAGGTAATTATAACACCGGGGATGGGGGAGGCGATGGGGCAGCTGAGGTGTTTGCTAAGGATTGTGTATAGAAGCGAAGTGGGGATCAGATACGGCTATAAGTCTGCTCCCCACTTCACTTCTATACACATATGCCTCTGATTCGCTATGATTTACAAGCGGAGCATTAGCAGAGCATCGTGCAGCGGCTTCCCAGAGTGATGCTCTGCTAATAAAATGCTTGTCCTTGATAGCGCTTGAGGCATATGTATATAGATGTGCTGGGGGCATATGTTTGCGTTGTACGGGGGGCATATATACTGTATATACATGCACTGCTGGGATCATATGTTTGCGCTGTGCGGGGGGCATATATACTGTATAAACATGCGCTGTTGGGGGCATATGTTTGCGCTGTCCCGGGGGCATGTATACTGTATATACATGCGCTGTTGGGGGCATATGTTTGCCCTGTGCGGTGGGCAAATATATATATATCTCTTAACATAAAAAACGACTTTGTACAAACGTGAACATGTTTTTTACAACAGCTTGCAGCTGTCGGGGAAAAAAAAGGACAAAACCCGAGTAATGTGGTCGGAAAAATTGTTAAATCTGTGTGAAAGTAAGGTTTTGGTCGGGAAACGCCCCTTTTTCGGCTTTTCAGCAAGCCGAGTCGGGTGGTTCGGGAATTAGTGTCGCAACATGGCGCACATTGTCTGCGCCATGGCGCAGACAATGTGCGACAACATAAACCCGACAAATGCTGTCGGTTTGGTGATAGTAAATGAGGGCCAGTATGTTAGATCTTAAAGGAGAACAAAAAATTGTTCCCCATAGTACCGGCAGTAAAAAAAATAAAGATGTACATACCTTCCTCCGCTCCCCCGGAGCCTCCGGTAACCGTCTCCGGTCTCCGCCGGGATCCACTTCCAGGATGCCGGTGGTCGGAGAATCATACTACGCTCAGCCAATCACCAGCCGCAGTGAAGTCCCGACTCGGCCGGCGATAGGCTGAGCGGCAATGTGACGTTTTCGGCCCCGGCCGCAGGTGCCAATGTAGTGAAGAATTTTGTGTCCTGAAGCATTTTCACACTGCCGCTAAGCATATCGCCGGCCGAGTCTGACTTCGCTGCGGATGGTGATTGGCTGAGCGCAGTATGATTCATCCGACCACCGGCAACCAGTAAGAGGATCGCGGTGGAGATCGGAGCCGGTTACCGGAGGCCCCGGGGGAGTGGAGGAAGGTATGTACATCTTTATTTTTTTACTGCCGGCAGTATGGGCACCAATTTTTATATTCTGGAGTTCTCCTTTAATATAACACATAAAAGGAGAAGACCTGACTCACTGACTCATCAATGCCCAGCCTAAACCCTTGGAACTAGAAACCTGAATTTTTGCACAGGTGTTGTTTTTAAGATGTAGACAAGGAATAAGAAAGGATTTTTCGAAATTCCACCCTTAAGGGGGTGAAAAGGGGGTTGTTTTATGGGAAATATGTGTTACTGCATAACTTCCAAACGGCTGTAGATATTTCGATAATACTTGGTCACATGTTACTAATATGTCCACTTAAAATATAGGATAGTTAATTTAACCCTTAACTACCCCCATTTGTGAGGGTCGGAGTTTTTGTTTAAAGTCCCATGCAAATCAATGGGAAATGTATGTTCCCACATAACTTCGGTACAGCTGGAGATATTTCAATACCTGGAACACATATTACAGGTCGGGATATAAGGACGGGATTGGAGGTTGGGATATAAGGTCAGGATAGGAGGTCGAGATAGCAGGTCAAAATAGGAGGTCGAGATAGGAGGATGGGATAGGACGACGGGATAGGAGGACGGGATAGGAGGTCAGGATAGGAGGTTGAGTTAGGAGGATGGGATATGAGGTCGAGATAGGAGGACAGGATAGGAGGTCGGGATAGGAGGTAGAAATAGGAGGACTGGATAGGAGATCGGGATAGGAGGTCGGGATTGGAGGTCGAGATAGGAGGACAGCATAGGAGGTCGAGATAGGAGGTCGAGATGGGAGGATGGGATGGTCGGGATAGGAGGACAGGATAGAAGAACAGGATATGAGGACGGGATAGGAGGTCGGGATAGGAGATCAGGATAGGAGGTCAGGATAGGAGGACGGTATAGGAGGACGGGATATGAGGACAGGATATGAGGATGGGATATGAGGATGGGATATGAGGACGGGATAGGAGGTCGGGATAGGAGATCAAGATATGAGGATGGGATAGGAGGTCGGGATAGGAGGTCACGATAGGAGGTCAGGATAGGAGGATGGGATAGGAGGTCGGGTTAGGAGGTCGAGATAGGAGGACGGTATAGGAGGACGGGATATGAGGACAGGATATGAGGATGGGATATGAGGATGGGATATGAGGACGGGATAGGAGGTCGGGATAGGAGATCAAGATATGAGGATGGGATAGGAGGTCGGGATAGGAGGTCACGATAGGAGGTCAGGATAGGAGGATGGGATAGGAGGTCAAGATAGGAGGTCGAGATAGGAGGATGGCATAGGAGGTCAGGATAGGAGGTCAAGATAGGAGGACGGGATGGTCAGGATAGGAGGTCGAGATAGGAGGTCGAGATAGGAGGACGGGATAGCAGAACGGGATAGTAGGACGGGATAGGAGTTCGAGATAGGAGGACGGGATAGGAGGTCGGGATAATAGGTTAGGATAGGAGGTCAGGATAGGAGGACAGGATAGGAGGACGGGATAGGAGGTCAGGATAGGAGGACGGGATACAAGGTCGGGATATGAGGTCGGGATAGGAGGTCGGGATAGGAGGTAAAGATAGGAGGTCGAGATAGGAGGTCGGATTAGGAGATCGAGATAGGAGGTCATGATAGGAGGACGGGAAAGGAGGATGGGATAGGAGGTCGGGATAGGAGGACGGGATATGAGGATGGGATATGAGGACGGGATAGGAGGTCGGGATAGGAGGTCGAGATAGGAGGTCGGGATAGGAGGACAGTATAGGAGGTCGGGATAGGAGGTAAAGATAGGAGAATGGCATAGGAGGTCAGGTTAGGAGGTCGAGATAGGAGGACGGGATGGTCGGGATAGGAGGTCGAGATAGGAGGTCGAGATAGGAGGACGGGATAGCAGAACGGGATAGTAGGACAGGATAGGAGTTTGAGATAGGAGGACGGGATAGGAGTTCGGGATAATAGGTCAGGATAGGAGGACGGGATAGGAGGACGGGATAGGAGGACGGGATAGGAGGTCAGGATAGGAGGACGGGATATGAGGACGGGATAGGAGGTCGGGATAGGAGGTCGGGATAGGAAGTAAAGATAGGAGGACGAGATAGGAGGTCGAGATAGGAGGTCGGGATAGGAGGTCGGGTTATGAGATCGAGATAGGAGGTCAGGATAGGAGGATGGGATAGGAAGACGGGATAAGAGGTCGGGATAGGAGGACGGGATAGGAGGACGGGATATGAGGATGGGATAGGAGGTCAGGATAGGAGGTCTGGATAGGAGGACGGTATAGGAGGTTGGGATAGGAGGTAAAGATAGGAGGTCGAGATAGGAGGTCAAGATAGGAGGAAGGGATAGGAGGACGGGATAGGAGGTCGGGATAGGAGGTCGGGTTAGGAGATCGAGATAGGAGGTCAAGATAGGAGGACGGGATAGGAGGACGGGATAGGAGAACGGGATAGGAGGTCGGGATAGGAGGACAGCATAGGAGGTCAGGATAGGAGGTTGGGATAGGAGGTCGGTATAGGAGGTCGGGATCAGAGGTCGGGATAGGAGGTAAAGATAGGAGGTCGAGATAGGAGGTCAAGATAGTCAAGATAGGAGGACGGTATATGAGGACGGGATAGGAGGTCGGGATAGGAGGTCGGGATAGGAGATCGTGATAGGAGGATGGGATAGGAGGTCGGCATAGGAGGTCGAGATAGGAGGTCGAGATAGGAGGTCGGGATAGGAGGTCGGAATAGGAGGTAAAGATAGGAGGTCGAGATAGGAGGTCAAGATAGTCAAGATAGGAGGACGGATAGGAGGAGGGGATAGGAGGTCGGGATAGGAGATCGTGATAGGAGGAAGGGATAGGAGGTCGGGATAGGAGGTCGAGATAGGAGGTCGAGATAGGAGGACAAGATAGGAGGTCGGGATAGGAGGACAGGATAGGAGGTCGAGATATGAGGACTGTTGGCAGTATATAAGCAGCGCGAGAAGGCGGGTTCCCCTGCGCGCAGACTTGGTAAAAGTCCTCAAAGGATGTCGATCTTCAATTCCATGAAACATCAGATGTTTGGATGCCCATAGACTTTACCCAGAGCGGCCTCATTACTACTAGATTGTAAAAAGCAAATCTATGCTACCCCAAATTTAATGCGAGCGAAGCTGCGTGCAAAAGCTAATATATAATAAAATACAGAATAACATACGAGAGCAAAAGAAGTGAAAGGCCATAAGTGCAAAGGGTAAAGAAAGACAAAAAAGAATTAAGAGAGAAGAAAGATGAATGGAAAACAAGAGAGAAGAGTAGACCTAGGCTGTGCTGGAGGAGACTTGCTCTGTAGGTAAGCCACGGTTGCCAGATGTGCATGACATGTGTTCATATATTTCTGCTAAGTAGCCAACTAAGGAATAAGTAGTTTTGCCACTGATAACACGTGAGCAGCTAAACCCCTATTGTTGTTTCCACTATTGTTTCCACAGTCAACTTAGTGGAGAAAAGAAGATGAAGTTAATTTTGCATTTCACCTTATACCAGAATGGAGTAATCTTGGGGAAGTCCCACCATAAATTGTATAGCGTACCTAAGGTTTCATCGCACCTCCAATACTTCTTGGAGGTGCAAAGCCCCCTATGAAAGAGGTGGCATCATATACCATTGGGAGAGGAGTTGATAATGTTTTTCTTGCTTTCTAACACATCAGGAGACACCATAAGCGAGTAAGAGTCTGAGAATTTCTTACCCAGCTTATATTTTCAATGCAGTAGGAAAAACAATATGTCAATAGGTAAATCTTTAACCAGTGGAGTTGGACAGCTTGTGTAGTGGTCTAGAGAGAAGGAGTTGTTCAAGTCACGTCAGTTCTTTCACTGCACAATGAGACTTTAAAAAACAAATTACTTGAAATTGATAGCAAGAATATGAAGGTAATGCAGATACACCTTCGGCACCAGGGACTGAATTACATCCATAGCAGGGACTTTCGAAAATCAGCAAGCTTGACATGTGACAGACTCTCCTGAAAAAAGTCAGGGAAACATAGATTAGGGTTTGCCACATAGGGGATTAATAGGGCTGCCAGAAGAGATAACAGTGAAGAGAGACACTTGGCTCAGAGGAGGGAAGAAGGTATAACTGTGAGAGTGCCCTTAAGCAGGGGGTTGCAGAGACAGTTTTTCATGGGAGCCAAAGCATTTTTCTACTAATAGCACTATTCGAGCACTTAATTTACAAACAGACTCCTTATGGATAACACATCAACTCAGTGTTGAAGGTGGACTGCTGTATACCATCTGGTATATGTGGTCATAGTATGCATAGAAAAGCCCATGTCTAGAAAGAACTGCCAGATCTTCTGTCAGGTGAATGGTTTGCATAATTATGGAGCATGTATAAGTATAAAGGGGATTATGGAGCATTATTTTGATGTTTGCTATTAAACCTTTCTTTCTACATGTTCATGTTCATAATATGCTATTTAGTACCATAAAAAAGAGAACATTTCTAGCTGTGAAATCAATTTAAGGATGATGCCTAAAGCATAAAGAATAGAATAATTAAAAGATAGACCACCTCCTTATTTTCTACCAAAAAGATAAAGGATTGGAAACAATTCGGATCTTTTGTGAAGTTAATTACATTCTACCATGTGCAGTAATCTCAGAGGGTTTGGTATAGAGAGGTGCGGCAATGAGAGCAAACATTCTTCTCCGTAAAACAGATGAAGCCTCTGCATGCTGATGCCTATTCCACGCTCATTTATTGTCAGATGAGGTGAACCCTCCAATTCTTTAGTCCTATTGAAAGTCAAGTGCATCAATAAGAATGTAAAGTGGAGCCATCTAAAGTGAATTAGACAAAACAGACAAAACCTATTATAAGGATCGGATGTCCAAAAATCTAAAAGAAATTCCACTATAAACTATATGGCAATTTCACAACAAGATGAATAATGCCTCCAATCTACAACAGCTGTAATGTGTAAAACAATAATCTGTCATTTTCAAATGCAGTTTACAGACATTTCCACATTATTCGGAGAATTCATTCAGACTTGTGTTTTCAGATGTTTTCTGTAATAAAAGAATTTGTCCTGAATGTGGTTATGAGAGCTTTTTATATGTTTATATTAAAGAAAAAAAAAGAAAAAAAAAAACAAGGAAAGAAAGAACAAAGACAAATTAAAACTGCACCTCAGTTCAATTAACTTGAATGTTGCAAATGCAATACCAGATGAAGCTTATGGGGAAAGAGTGGCAGTATTTCTAGAAGAAAGTTACAACATAATCTATCACATACAACCTCTTTTCAGGCTATGTTCACACTGTTGAATTTCCGCATGTAAAATTTCCGTGAGGACATTCCATAGACAGCGGAGCGCTGAAAGAACATGTTGGGGCTAGGACCGCTTGAAAATGTTCCGTCTCATAAATGACAATGCATTTGCGTGCTAACCTTATGCCAATTTTTTCAACAGACTCCAAAATTGGGTTTTCTATGCCAGAAACATATGGCACTGAAATTCTGCCATGTTCATAGTGCAGCAGAATCCCATTGCTGCTGCGGAATGTCCATATGTAATTCTTCTGCGGAATTCCATTGGAAATTCCAACGTGTAAACATAGCCTCCAATTATCAAGCTAGGTGACAACAGAGTCGGGAATGGCAATGGGCTTATAAAGTTGGCTTCGTGGATCACAGCATTTCAGGGGTTAATGGGGAATCCAGGATTAGAAAAACATCACCACACCTGTTCTCAGATTTTGTGTGCTATTACATCTTAGCACCAATTAAATGAATGGAGACAAATCGTAATATCACACACAACCTAAGGGCAGGGGTGGAGCTGTTTTTGGAAGAACTTAGCTCTGGTTTTCTATTCCTGGGCAGCCCCTTTAAGCAGGCTGTGGTTATTTGTTGTTTATATGAGGTGACAAATTAAAAAAATTTACTGTTGCTCCACAAGTGGAAACATGGACATAACTGTTGTGCCCCCTTATGACATCTGTGATCAGGGTTAGAAGGGGTTGAATGTTCCTTATTGATTACTTTCTGGACCAATGGCTGTTAGAAGAAAAGCCCACCACTCAGCACTTATTTCACTGTAAAATTCAGCCCCAAATAAGTGCCGATTTTATGCCTTTTTACATTGTGCTGCTCCTACGAACCCTAAGGGTATTTTTTGTTTCTACAGCAATTCAGCAAAAATCCACAAAGTTTAGATGAATTTGTATCAAAAAATCCACGTTTGGAAAAAAACATACCCCAAATCTTAAAATGCTAAAAAATCGGCTATATATTTTATATCTAAAACTATAGATTGACAATTCACAGCATTTTAAAAAGGTTTATTTTTTTATCACAATTTATTATTTTTTTTTATAATAAAGCCATGAATGGAAATCACTGCTTTCTTTTGTGTTCACTTCTCCACTGCTTGAAAAAACTATATAAAAAAATGCATGTGTAAATTTACTGTATCCTTAAGGCCTCATGACTCTTTATGTAAAAATACACATTTGTCTACATTTCTCATCTACACCACCAGTCTTCCATTATGTTAGGAGAAGAAGATATAGCATATATCTTGTATTCACTCTATAATAAAAGCGAAACCCTCGGAAGGGGAACCAGTCGATGTTCTTATTGTTTTGTGTGAATGCCTGAGTTCATGGGGTATTTCCTGGCCTATCAATTATTTAAACTCCATTTCTTTCATGGACACTTTGCTTTGGATTGTGATAAGGAGGCCACCAGTGAGCTGCGCTGACACAATGCTCCAGATGCACACACATCAAGTACCTTTTTTCCTTTTTTGGGCCTGAACTTGTAATGACTAGTGATCCCGGAGAGCTGGTGAAGGTGATGAAATTCATGTGGGTGGTCTGCTGTAAGAAACCTGCGTAACACCCAGTGTGGTTCCCTAGTCATTAACCTTCTATTGTGAAGTGACACTTTAAATCCTTACATGGCTATTTCAGGCTGTAACCTTTTAAATTCCAGCCATTAAACAGGAGCTAGTCAATACATTTTACTTTTATGGCTTAGTTCTCAGCATAGTCTATTGTATTTATCATTATGTTAAATTCCTATACAGATCTGTATTCACTCACATCTGTCTTCAGTATGTAGAAATACTAAACAAAAGTGCCATTATGCCAAAGGTTGTTGTCTCATTTCTTTCAGGCTATATAAATACACCTCTTTTGTAAATCTATGGGTGATGCTGCAGTTACAGAGATGATGTAATATTAGCTATGCAAATGTTAGATAATTCAGATTTGTAAAGTCATATAATAGGGGTCTCAAACTCAAATTATCTGGGGGCCACTGGAGGTAGAGGCTGGGTGAGGCTGGGCCATATGCGCCTCTCACATGTAATACCTACCTAATGGGGAAATTGCCTGACCGCTGAGGGGATATGCCTACTAAATGGTTAACCTACTAACCTACCTACTTTTACTGTATAGGACACTAAGGGGAAATAATTATAGTTTGGGAGTCTATAGAGGGTGAGACGGAAATTTTTTTTGTGTGACTTTTTTAAGGTGAGGTAGGGTTTCACTGTGGGGTTGTTGAGGAAGTTGTGGGGGAAGAGATATTACCACAGCTTGGTAGTGAGAGAGTAAGGCCTTCTACTGCTTGAGCCTTATGAGTACCTGATGGACGGAGGTCCTTCCCATCATAAAAAGGCAGAAATAGCATACAAAGAACCTGACTGAACTACTAGCATGCAAGGAGCCATGACTATGATGCAAAGAACATCTCATAGAGTTACACTGAGAAAGTGACTGTTCCACACATTAACCCAGTGTAAAACAATGAATCAATCACCAGTGCAATGGGACAGAGCTGAGTTACTATCAAGGAAATGGGGCACTGTGACTCACCTTGTTAATGCCCCTCAATTAAAAATATTGTTATTAGATTGCTATCCATGTTTTTTTTCATGGTCTAGGTGTAGGTTTATAGGTAACTAGCTGAGTACCCGGCATTGCCCGGTTTTTCCTTTCTAATCCTTGTTCAGAAAGAAAAAACAAAGGAAGAAGCTTTTGACTTCATATACCATCCTCATATATTGTTGTCATATCCCAACCCCATATCACGTCCTCATATCTCAACCTCATATCCTGTCCTCATATCCCGACCTTATATCCCGTCTTCATATCTCGACCTCATATCCCAACCTCCTATACCGACCTCCTATCCCATCCTCATATCCCGTCCTCATATCCCATCCTCCTATTCCGACCTCCTATCCCGTACTCCTATCCCGTACTCCTATCACAACCTCCTTTCCCGTCCTCCTATCTTGACCTCATATCCCGTCCTCATATTCCGTCCTCCTATCCCAACCTCCTATCCCAACCTCCTATCTCGACCTCCTTTCCCGTCCTCATATCACAACCTACTATCCCGTCCTCCTATCTCAACCTCATATCCCATCCTCATATCCCATCCTCATATCCCGACCTCATATCCCGTCCTTATATCCTGTCCTCATATCCCGACCTCACAGCCCGACCCCATAACCCGTCCCTATATCCGAACCTCATATCTCAACCTCATATCCCGTCCTTCTATCTCGTTCTCCTATCTCAACCTCCTATCCTCATATCTCAACCTCCTATCCCGTCCTCCTATCCCGTCCTCCTATCCCGACCTCCTATCACCATGCCTGATGAAGCTGCTTTCCCACAGTGAAACGTGTTGCATCTTGGGAAATAAACTTCCTCAATTTTATCTGATCTCCATTCCTTTTGTATCCAGCTCCATGTGGAGCCGGCGTTCTCCTTGAAGCCAGACCGATTGAACATCCTCCTATCACGACCTCCTATCCGTCCTTCTATCTCGACCTCATATCCCGTTCTTCTATCTCGACCTCATATCCCGTCCTCATATCCCGTCCTCCTATCCCAACCTTCTATCCCGACCTCCTATCTCGACCTCCTATCCCGTCCTCACATCACAACCTCCTATCCCGTCCTCCTATCTCATATCGCGTCCTCATATCCTGTCCTCTACATACATTTCCTGTAGATTTGCATGGGACTTTAAACAAAAACAACATCCCTCACAAATGGGGGTAGGTAAGGGTTAAATTAACTATCCTATATTTTAAGTGGACATATAATAACATGTGACCAAGTATTATCAAAATATCTCCAGCCGTTTTGAAGTTATGCAGTAACATATAGTTCCCATAGACTTGAATGGGACTTTAAACAAAATCCCCGACCCTGGCAAAAGGGGGTGAGTAAGGGTTAAATCACCTATCCTATGTTTGTTGTTGACATATAAGTAACATGTGTGCCAAGTTTCATGTTAATATCTTTAGCCTTTTGGACATGATGCTGGAACATACGCACACATACACACACACACACATTGAGATTTATATATATATATACTAGCTGAGTACCCGGCGTTGCCCAGTTTTTCCTTCCTAATCCTTGTTGGGGAGGAAAATAAACAAAGGAGGAAGCTTTTGACTTCATATCCTGTCCTCATATATTGTTGCCATATCCCGACCTCCTATCCCGTCATCATATCCCGACCTCCTATCCCGACCTCCTATCCTGTCCTCCTATCCCGTCCTCCTATCCAGTCCTCCTATCACATCCTCCTATCCCGTCCTCCTTTCCCGTCCTCATATCTCAACCTCCTTTCCCGTCCTCCTTTCCCGTCCTCCTATCTCGACCTCCTTTCCTGTCCTCCTTTCCCGTCCTTCTATCCCGTCCTCCTATCCCGTCCTCCTATCCCGTCCTCCTATCCCGTCCATCTATCTCGTCCTCCTATCCCGTCCTCCTATCCCGTCCTCCTATCCCGCCCTCCTTTCCTGTCCTCCTATCCCGTCCTCCTATCCCGTCCTCCTTTCCCGTCCTCCTTTCCCGTCCTCCTTTTCCGTCCACATATCTCGATCTCCTTTCACATCCTCCTTTTCCATCCTCCTTTATCGTCCTCCTATCCCATCCTCCTATCCTGTCCTCCTATCCAGTCCATCTATCCCATCCTCCTATCCTGTCCTCCTATCCCGTCCTCCTATCCCGACTTCCTATCCTGACCTCCTATCCCGTCCTCCTATCCCTTCCTCCTATCAACACCTCCTAGCCCGTCCTCTTATCACGACCTCCTATCCCGTCCTCCTATCCCGTCCTCCTATCCCGTCCTCCTATCCCGCCCTCCTTTCCCGTCCTCCTATCCCGTCCTCCTTTCCCGTCCTCCTTTCCCATCCTCCTTTTCCGTCCACATATCTCGATCTCCTTTCCCATCCTCCTTTCCCGTCCTCCTATCCCGTCCTCCTATCCCGCCCTCCTTTCCCGTCATCCTATCCCGTCCTCCTATCCCGTCCTCCTTTCCCGTCCTCCTATCCCGTCCTCCTTTCCCGTCCTCCTTTTCCGTCCACATATCTCGATCTCCTTTCCCATCCTCCTTTCCCATCCTCCTTTCCCGTCCTCTTTTTCCGTCCTCCTATCCCATCCTCCTATCCTGTCCTCCTATCCAGTCCATATATCCCGTCCTCCTATCCTGTCCTCCTATTCTGTCCTCCTATCTCAACCTCCTATCCAGTCCTCCTATCCCGACCTCCTATCCCATCCTCCTATCCCGTCCTCCTATCCCGTCCTCCTATCCCGTCCTCCTATCCTGCCCTCCTTTCCCGTCCTCCTATCCCGTCCTTCTTTCCCATCCTCCTTTTCCGTCCACATATCTCGATCTCCTTTCCCATCCTCCTTTCCCGTCCTCCTTTCCTGTGCTCCTTTTCCATCCTCCTATCCCGTCCTCCTATCCCGTCCTCCTATCTCATCCTCCTATCTCGAACTCCTATCCCGACCTCCTATCCCGACCTCCTATCTCGACCTCCTATCCCGACCTCCTATCCCGATCCTCCTATCCCGGTCCTCCTATCCCGTCCTCCTTTACCGTCCTCCTTTCCCGTCCTCCTTTTCCGTCCACATATCTCGATCTCCTTTCCCATCCTCCTTTCCCGTCCTCCTATCCCGTCCTCCTATCTCGCCCTCCTTTCCCGTCCTCCTATCCCGTCCTCCTATCCCGTCCTCCTTTCCCGTCCTCCTTTTCCGTCCACATATCTCGATCTCCTTTCCCATCCTCCTTTCTCATCCTCCTTTCCCGTCCTCTTTTTCCGTCCTCCTATCCCATCCTCCTATCCTGTCCTCCTATCCAGTCCATATATCCTGTCCTCCTATCCTGTCCTCCTATTCTATCCTCCTATCTCGACCTCCTATCCAGTCCTCCTATCAACACCTCCTATCCCATCCTCCTATCCCGTCCTCCTATCCCGTCCTCCTATCCCGTCCTCATATCCCGCCCTCCTTTCCCGTCCTCCTATCCCGTCCTTCTTTCCCATCCTCCTTTCCCATCCTCCTTTTCCGTCCACATATCTCGATCTCCTTTCCCATCCTCCTTTCCCGTCCTCCTTTCCTGTGCTCCTTTTCCATCCACCTATTCCGTCCTCCTATCCTGTCCTCCTATCCAGTCCATCTATTCCGTCCTCCTATCCTGTCCTCCTATTATGTCCTCCTATCTCGACCTCCTATCCAGTCCTCCTATCCCGACCTCCTATCCCATCCTCCTATCCCGTCCTCCTATCCCGTCCTCCTATCCCGTCCTCCTATCTCGTCCTCCTATCTCGACCTCCTATCCCGACCTCCTATCTCGACCTCCTATCCCGACCTCCAATCCCGACCTCCTATCCCGGTCCTCCTATCCCGGTCCTCCTGTCCCGGTCCTCCTATCGCATCCTCCTATCCCGACCTCCTATCCCGTCCTCCTATGTCGACCTCCTATGTCGACCTCCTATGTCGACCTCCTATCCTGACCTGTAATATGTGTACCAGTTATTGAAATATCTCCAGCCGTACGGAAGTTATGTGGGAACATACATTTCCCATTGATTTGCATGGGACTTTAAACAAAAACCCCGACCCTCACAAATGGGGGTATTTAAGGGTTAAATTAACTATCCTATATTTTAAGTGGACATATAAGTAACATGTGACCAAGTATTATCGAAATATCTCAAGCTGTTTGGAAGTTATGCAGTAACATATATTTCCCATTGACTTGTATGGGACTTTAAACATAAATCCCGCCCCTGGCAAATGGGTGTGAGTAAGGGTTAAATCCCCTATCCTATGTTTGTTGTTGACATATAAGTAACATGTGTGCCAAGTTTCATGTTAATATCTTTAGCCGTTTGGACGTGATGCTGGAACATACACACATACATACATACATACATACACACACACACACACACGTTGAGTTTTATATATATAGATACAAATATGTATATATATATATATATATATATATATATATATATACACATACAGTATGTACAAACAGATGCATAAAAAAGTACAAATACATGCATGCACATACACACAAAAAAATTATATGCATTATAACACACAAACAATCATGTCTATCTCACAACTTTTCAGGTACAAAAATATAGAAACTCACAAGCATTGCCAAGTGACATATTCTTTACACATTATGGTGCCTCTGTAGGGTTAATAACCTTATACCTAATAGAAGGTCAACCACAGGACCTGATTTACAGTAAGATCCTATGTAAATACTTTCTAAATAAAAAAAGGCAAAAGAATAAAAAACTGAATTGATATAGTTATACCAGGTTAATCTAGTCTGCTTTTTTATTATTTTATTTTCATTTTTGTCTTAGGATAAATATATGTTTAAATGTTTAAATCCACCATGTTTAAATACAAATCTCCATCTCGCTGCCCAAGTCAGGCTCCATAGACTTATAATGGAGCTCTTGCCATACAGCAAGATGAAGATGGCATCAAGCTGGGGAGTGAAGTGCTCAGCAGCATGCCTCTCCTGGCTATATGAAGAGATAACTGGGGCCCCAGACCAATCAAAACTTTGCGACACCCCCCCCCCCAAAAAAAAAAAAAAAAAAAGTAAATAAACATCAGCAGAAATAGTCTCAAAAACGTATACTTGTCTTTAGTTAATGGTAGAAAAAGACATCCAAAAAGTACCTCTGTAATGTTAATTAATTAATTTATTATTATTATTATTATTTTTTTTTTTTAAGACAAGGGCTTTAAAGCCAATATAGTGAAACATACTGAGTAGGACTTATTGGCCTACAGTGTCAAAAACTGATTACAGATGAAAAAGAATCAAAAGTTGCCATTCCATTTAGTCAGTGCAGTAAAATGATTGTAAGGTGTCACTGAGAGTGTTAGTGCTGAGACAGGGGATTAGAAGAGAGTAGACTAAATAACCCAAAAGTGTACAGAAGCAGGGGATATGTCTCTGGCTCTAGAAGCACAGCAAGGTCATACTACTTTGTGTGAAATATATGAAGGCTACTTACTCTTAGTAACCTGAATAAATACTAAGACCTGGCAATATGCTAAGAAAGATTGGGCTCATGGTCCCTCTTATATTGTCCTTAGTGGGACCACGACTCTTTAGTTATTTAATAAAGTGTAATAGTCGTCAGTGGAATGGAGGTGATAGGATCTTATTTGAAACTAAGTATACTATGATTGCTAAAGGGTCTGCCATTCGAAAACCCTTTCAATACAACCCTGGTAAATCAATAATGAAGAGGTACAGAATGAATCACACTCACCACTGTGATGTTCCCGAAAAATGATCCTTTATTGCATAGATGGTTGTAGCAGCATGTTACAGAAGGATGATATCCATAAAGCGGGGAGGGAGAGCAGCCGCTCTCAAGATGCAGGGGCACACAGATTGGTGGCAACTAGTTTGACGTCAGCCGACGCTTCTTCCGGTCAGGTGCGAAACTAGTTGCCACCCACCTGTGTGCCCCTGCGTCTAGAGAGCGGCTGCTCTCCCTCCCCGCTTAATGGATATCATCCTTCTGTAACATGCTGCTACAACCATCTGTTCAATAAAGGACCGTTTTCTTGGGAACATCACAGTGGTGAGTGCGATTCATTCTGCACCTCTTCATTATTGTTGAAGCAAGTTTGTCTACACACCAGCTGTTACTGTGTTAAAGCCGCACTGCCCATCTTCCCACACCATAGAAGCAGGTGTTCCGTATAGCAGTTCTTCCACTCACCTCCACCGACGGCTACCTTATTGCTCAACAGTGCCTGGACGCTAATTTTGTTTCTTTGCATAGTGTTCTAACAACCCTGGTAAAGCTCCATTGCTTCATCTTACGATAACACATGTTGTCATCAACAGAGTTATCCACGTGTGTGGGCAGTGGGTGGGGTTGTTTGAGGGCAAAAGCCAGTAAGGCAGGGAAAAGGCCAGTAAGGCAGAGAAAAGGCATCAAGAACTGCCCTGATGGTACAGACAACACTACCACTGTTATTGGTATTGGTGTTATGATATTGATGTTATAACTATCAATAACAATGCCGCTGATTCTTCTTGCCCACATGACCCATTCTCTAAAGATAGCAGTTACAGCAACCAAGTGCCATGCAGTACTAAGTAACATTACTTTCCATAAATCTCTGCATTGAACCTCTTATTTTCCAGAGACCATACGAGGTGCTCAGGTACACTTTGTGATATGAAGCCAAGTAGACTGTACTCTACAATGGGTTGCGTAGACAGTTAGCCATTTTTTCAGCAACTGCAACTTATTTCTTTTGCATACAAGGCCTATTCATTAGAATTCAACATTAAAGATTTATGAAGATTCATGCGTATATGTCAGCTGTGTAAATATTCTGACCCAATGCTGAAGTGCATCCTGGGTAAGGTCATCTGATCCTCTGTATATTTTTACAGGCATATATATTTAAACAGTTGGCAGTTGTTCAGTGGAAACATATGTTTTCTGCATTAAGCATAACCATAAAAGGAATGATGTGTGGAGAAATAAGGAAATAAGATATTATTCTTTGTTTCAACTTGGCAGAGAAATAGATCTCCTTATTTTTACAGACGTCTGTTTGGAGCTTCAAAAGGTTAATGAACCTGACCACAGGTTTATTCCCCAATTCTTGAGATACAGGATATATATATATATATATATATATATATATATATATATATATATATATATATATATGCTTTCTGGATGAAGCTGAGAAGCTAAGATAAATATTTTAATATTTTTGATGCATTCTAGTTCAAGACAAATAGATGGTAATACATTGTTTCAATCTTTTAGTCAATACCCAGAATTTGCTTAACAAGAATGCATTCATTAAGTGTATTACACAACATTGATCTATGATCGATTGCATTTGTAAATTCTCCAGAATGTTATTATTTTTTATTTTATACATTATGTCATTATCTGTAGTAAAAAGTTTTGTCAAGTTATTAAAAGTTTCTCAAGAACCTATGCAGTTATGTTGTGACTTGTTTGCTTATTTATGTGCAGGTCCAATACTGTGAAAAAAGTTTTTGGAGGTGTGGAAAAAATGTTTCTAAAAGTAAGAATACCTTCATAAATAAAAGTGTTAATAATACATTTTTATCAATTAACAAAATACAAAGTGCACAGATGATAAATCAAACTTAAATCAATATTTGCTGTCACCCCTCTTTACCTTCAAAACATCAGATCTTCTTGGTAGTCTCCTACACAGTTTTAAAGGAAATCAGCATGAAGGGTGTTCCAAACATCTTGGAAAACGAACCACCGATCTTTTATGGATGTAGGCTTACTCAAATCATTTTGTCTCTTTATTAATCACAGACAAACTTGATGATATTGAGATCGTTAATATCAAGAATTACAAAAAGGGGGGTCTTGTATGTCATTTAACACCATTACATGAACTCCATATTTAGAGTCAATAGTCACTTTTGTTATTTCACCTAACTCAATTATGTATAGGAAGGAAGGTTGTGTTGGTTCCACTCCTGGGTTTGGCATAAATGAATGGTCATAATGGGCTCTAAAATGAGAACCAAATATTGACCAGTATATTATGTGGACCTAGCTTAGGCAATCTAGAGATCCTCTACACACTATGTCAGTAGGCCTTGTTCAAGTTAGCCACCCTCTTGTGTGTTTGTAACAATTTCTTACCACCAGTAACAAGAGAAATAAGTACATTGAAAAAGGCAGAATGATTTGTGGCAGCCCAGAGTGAGTGCATTGTTTTGCAGTAGAGGAAAAAAACTATGGGGGACTGGGACCTGTGGCCCTATGCTAAATATGGTTGCTGTCACGCTGTTCACAATGGTACAATGGTAACCACAGGGTGTGGTGATGGCAGAAAGGAAGCAAGATAATCAAGTAACATGAAGTAGGCACAGCTTTTACCTATGTCCCAACACATTATTTCACCCAAAATGAGGGCCCAGTCTCTTTAAAAAACTTTGGTTGGAACTAAAGCAACCCATAACGTATGGTGTGAGGGGATGTCTATAACTGGTTTATATCCTGTATCTCTTCCCTGAGTTAAAATACAACTGGTTACCTCTTAGTATTTTCCAGAATGTCCCTATTCACTTTGTTTTAGCTTCAAAGCCCACTGCAGGGTGAAGGCTTATTAAAGATTTGCAGCTTAGCAGAAACTTTGCCAGAGACCTAGCCTGAAGCCCTTTAAGACCCCTTAAGGACTCAGGGTTTTTCAGTTTTTGCACTTTAATTTTTAACACCTTACCTTTAAAAAAATCATAATTCTTTCAATTATGCACCTAAAAATACATATGATGGCTTATTTTTTTTTGCGCCATCAATTCTACTTTGTAATGACATCAGTCATTTTACCAAAAAATCTACAGTGAAATGGAAAATAAAAAATCATTCTGAGACAAAATTGAAGATTAAATGCCATTTTGTAAATTTTGGGGGCCTCCGTTTCTACACAGTACATTTTTTGGTAAAAATGGCACCTTCTCTTTATTCTGTAGGTCCATACGATTAAAATGATACCCTACTTATGTAGGTTTGATTTTGTTGTACTTCTGAAAAAAATCATACCTACATGCAGGAGAATTATAATAATAAGTGTAACCTGTACGTACATAGGTGGTATACAATTTTTGTTCTCTCATAAATGTAACATACACCCAGCTGGTGTATAAGTATGTCAGGCAGAGAAGTGCCAGGACATGCTCAGAGGAGTGGCAGAGGTCGCCGAAGAATAGGGGCGCGTGGCAGCAGGAGTCACAGTGAAAGGCCTGAGCTCCCGGTATCAGCTAGCAGTCGTGTCTCGACCAGCAACCCATCTGACATCATTGATTGGTTTACTCGGTCATCCACTTCATCTCAAGTGACATATGACACCCCCAGTTAACAGTCGGTGGGTTCCTCAGACACAACCCTCAGTTGGCATTATCTGGAAGCAGTCCCTGTCCTCCAATTGCTTCTTTCCCATGCTGTTCCTTCCCCCACAGAAGTATCGTATGCTGTGGGTTCAGCTCCACTATTTAGTGAGGACGATCTACTAGAGGACAGTCAACAGCTACTGCCCAGCCAAGAATTGGAGGAGATATCCAACGCTTCCTCCACTAGGTGGTCAAGTAGTGATGAGGAGAGTGGCGTGGGAGGTGGTGTTGCAAGCATTCAGGCTCCTGAAACAGACACCGTTGAGGAACCTGAGGAGAACACCAGTGACGTGCAGACACAACTTGATGATGATGAACCGATCACACTTGGGAGCGGGGTGCAAAAGGGGCTTCATCATCATCAGGAGAAGAGGGTTGCAGGTTTCCTGTGAGGCAGCAGCTGAGCCACCTCCATGCTGTGTCATTCTGCCACTATATGGTCTCCTCATGCTGCTGCCACCAAAAGCCTGTTTCATTCTGCCAATATATGGTCCCCTAATGCTTCCAACACCTACAGGTTGTGTCATTCAGCCACTATATGGTCTCCTCATGCTGCTGCCACTTCAAGTCTGTGTCATGCCGCCGGAACATGAGCATGGGGGGTGCTGATAGGCAGGGGCTGGGACAGGCAGTCACTGGCCTCGCGGTGGACCACCAGCTCGATTTTAAGATACAAGTACAAGCTTTTTCACTGCAGCAACTTATAGCAGTATGCGCCCACTCATTTAACGGTGCAGAAGCTGAATGTTCTCCTTTCCAAGTTGCTAGTGCTGCAGTCCCTCCCATTTCAAGTGGACACTCAGTCATGCGCATGGGGGTGCGCTGAGAGGCAGGGGCTGGGACAGGTGGTAGCTGGCCTCGCGCTGGACCACCAGCTTGATTTTAAGATACAAGTACGAGTTTTTTCACTGCAGAAACTTATACACTATTGGTGCCGAAATTACCGCAGCTGCTGGCACCAGACTTGCCCTCCAATGAGTCATGAAAAAAGGATTTAAAGTTTACTCATTCCAATTACCAGGCTCTGCTCTGCGGCAGTGATTCTAATAGCGACGCCTGTAATCTGCATGACATACTGAATAACAGTATTATTTCACTAACACAGCACACCCCCTATGCGTATTACGAAAAGGTAAAGTGTTCTACACCCCTATTCTCTGTAGCCTGGAAAGAGAAATTTTTTAAATAGTGATTCACAGCAAATAAATTAGGATAGAACCAATTTTTTTCAGAAAATTTGGCGAATCGGCCGAATACAAATTTTCAAAAATTTGCTAATCTCTAATCATAATTAGAGAACAGCAATGATTGTAGCACAGAGAAAGATTCTGAGTAAATTTTCTAAAGGTTACAACAGTCACCAATCAGTAGGTGTACAGGCCTTTGCTTTGAATGACTTCAGCCCATCTGTGGCCACAGGACATCTGTCAGAACCTATAGGGTTAAAAGGTTCTGACTGGTTCTCTGTTTGCTTTTGTTGCCAGGTTACACCTAGCTGTCTAGCTGGTTAGCTGACTGCTTGATGAGAGCACCTGTGCGTTGCCTATTAAACCTGGCAGTTGGCTCTCAGTCAGTGCCTGTGAAAGACTCTTTTGCTCCAGTAGCTAGCGTGTATTCCCTGTTTCTCCTGTATAACCCGGCATCTTTGACTTTTGGCTTTCACCTCGACTTCTCTCTGGAATTAGCGACTTGGTACTTTGACTTCTCCTGGCTTTGACGCGGTTAGTTGACTCTGGACTATTGTGTGAGTCGTATTTTGTTAGTCTGTCTGTTATCCCACTGTCCCCGGACCTAGTCAGTGTCATTGTAGTTTATTATTTTGACAATTACGCCCCTCATGTATACAGGAAGGGACTGTCTTCGTGGTTACGGACCTGTCATTTAGGGCAGGTACGTAAGTAGGCAGGGATGGGGGAGCAGGTGGGATTAGTGTGTACTCCTTCTCAGCCCATAGGTGACATTTTCACAGGCCCAAAAAATCTGCATTTGCTGTCATGGAAGCTATGTCTGCTCTGGTGGAGCAAATTCAGAGTCTTACTTAGCTGGTCCAGGACTTAGCTGAGAGACTTCAGCAGCACGAGTCATCTCAGTCTGCTCATACCCAGGTTTCATCTGTTCATGTTTCAGCTCCTGTGGAGCCACAAGTTAACTTCCCGGATCGTTTTTCCGGTAACCAGAAGGCGTTCAAGACTTTTTGTGAACGTTGTAAACTGTACTTTCGCTTAAGACCCTACTCCTCTTGTTCTGAGGCCCAAAGAGTGGGGATTATAATGTACCTTTTGTAAGGAGGCCCTCAAGAGTGGGTTTTCCCTAAATCCTGATGCCCCTGAGTTATCCTCAGTGGATTCTTTATTTGCTGGTTTGGGACTTTTGTATTCAGAACCTGACAGAGCTGCGTAGTCCCAGTTGTGCATGTTAAGACAGGGATGCAGACCTGTGGAAGAATATTGTACAGACTTTAGAAAATGGTGCGTAGCCTCTAAGTGGAACACCCCAGTGTTAATTTGTCAGTTCAGACTGGGATTATCTGAAACACTAAAGGACATGTTTGTTTCGTATCCCTCTCCCGATACCCTTGACCAAGCTATAACGTTAGCAGTGCGCTTGGACAGACGTCTTCGAGAATGCAAACGGGAGTCTTCTTCTTCCCATATTTCATCTTCTTTTCCTGACTCCTCTCCTGTCTCTCTTCTTCAACCTGTGCCTGAGGATCAACCAATGCAGATAGGGTCCATCCGAACCCCAGAACAGCACAGGAGATTTCTTCAAGTCAATGGATTGTGTTTTTACTGGGGGTAGAATACACACTTCATCACCTCCTGTGTCAAGCATCTGCGTCCAAGTGGCAATCATGGAGGCCACTTGGGAACACAGGTATATCATGCCTCTCAGAGAGCCATGCCTGATAGAGTTCTTCTGGGGGGCATTTTTCCATCTGGTGTACAATCTGATTTAACGTCTAAGAGTATTGTAAAGCCTGTTTTGCAGCGGTCTCTGGCTGAACCAGCATCATGTGACACCATGGGTAATAAGAGGGTGGAGTGTATTCCTGTTGACTTGCATTCAGAGGGAAGTAGTGAGATTCGGGAGAACAACTGTGAGGACACCAATGAGTGGTGTGATTTGGAGGATGAGGATTCTTATGAGGACATTGACGGTCCATCTATATCCAATTCAAGACCTCTTTACTCTCAGATTGTGAAGTGTCTGGTGGCCCCTCCTAAAAGGGGGGGGGGGGTACTGTCAGAACCTATAGGGTTAAAAGGTTCTGACAGGTTCTTTGTTTGCTTTTCTTGCCAGGTTACACCTAGCTGTCTAGCTGGTCAGCTCACCGCTTGATGAAAGAACCTGTAAGTTGCCTATTTAACCTGGCAGTTAGCTCTCAGTCAGAACCTGTGAAAGAATATTTTTCTCCAGTAGCTAGCTTGTATTCCCTGTTTCTCCTGTCTGACCTGGCATCTTTGACTTTTGGCTTTCATCTCGACTTCTCTCTGGTATTAGCGACTTGGTACTTCGACTTCTCCTGGCTTTGACACGGTTAGTTGACTATGGACTATTGTGTGAGTGTATAGTCATATTTTGTTACTCTGTCTGTTATCCCACTGTCCCCGGACCTAGTCAGTGTCATTTTAGTTTATTATTTTGACAATTACGCCCCTAACGTAAACAGGAAGGGACTGTCTTCATGGTTTAGGGCAGGTACGTAAGTAGGCAGGGATAGGGGAATGGCCGAGATTAGTGTGCACTTCTTCCCAGCCCATATGTGACAAAATCACTAGTCTCTCACACTACTCTAATGTTATTTTGGTACTCTCTTACAGTTTCTTCCACAGTTCTGTGACTGTTGTGGGTTTCTTGGAAATAACTTTGTCACCAAGGATTTTCCAGAAGTTTTCTATTGGGTTTAGATCAGGACTCTGGGCTGACAGTTTTATTGTTTTAATGTTTTCAGTTTCAAGGAACTGCTTTACCCCTTTTGCTGTGTGACAGGGGGCATTGTCCTGCATGAAAATTGCTGGCTGATTGAGTGATGAACGCAAGGAAGGAACCATTTGTTGAAGAAGGTTCTGATACACACTTGCATTCACTCTGCCATGTAGCTGTATAAGAAGTCCAACTCATGCTGCAGAAAACATTCACCAAACCATGACACTTCCTCCTCCACCTTTCACTGACTTCTTTACACACTTTGGGTTCAGTCTTTCCCCATTTTGTTGACGAACATAATGTTTCCCATCAGACCCAAATAAATGTAACTTGCTTTCATCACTAAAATTAACTCTGGACCACTTCTTCTCTATCCACACAACATGCTCCTCAGCAAAGGTGAGTCTAGCCTTTTGATTCTTTCTGCTAATGATAGGTTTTGTCACTGCAGAGTGGGCTTTCAGTCCAAATGTTCTTAAATGTCGAGACACTGTATGACGAGACAGGTCCTTTCCCTGTTCAGTGCTGAACTGGCGAGCAATTCCAGCTGCAGTGTTGAAGCAATTACCTATGGAGATTCTCCGCATTATCCTGTACTCTTGCATTTGTCTTTCGAGGGCAAAATGCCTTCTTGGGAGACTTAAATAAGTTTGTGATGTTGAAAAGATGCAATATTCTAGAAATCACAGACCTGGAACAACCAGCTTCTCTTGCTATCCCTTTGGCCCTCATCTGGACAACCTGCTGCTGGAGGGTTTCAGTCACTTTGGAACGGCACACCTTTTTTGCAAAGTCAGTAAAAACTGGAAAGTTAGGCTGCCAGTTAAATAGGGTTTGTCAGATCATTAGGCAAATTAGCACCAGTTGCCAGATTAACACCAATAACTTGCAGATATCTGAAAGAGTTCTCTAATATTGATCAGATAAAATTTTGATTGTGCATTATCACAATGCACAAAAACAGTATCCCCAAGGAATCTGCTTGGCTACATCTGTATTTTTTAAAAGAAACAATGCAATGTATTCTGTGCTTTTAAAATTATTCTAGACATGGGCTTCATTGGTTATCTGTTCATGATAAACATTTTTTAACAAAGGCATGCAAGCTTCTAATATGGCAATTTAAATGCATGCTTTATATAAAATTCTATAATGACACAGTTTAGTTGTCAAACATTTGGGCCAGTTGGTAGACATTCTGATCACTTGTCATCTTGATTTAATGCAATGCCAATCACATTCACATTCAACAGTTAACAATTTCCTCTTTGGGATTGTTTGGCTAAACAGAATCCTACTGAGGCAATTGCTTTTTTTGTTTGGTTGGATCTTGAAATCTAAAATTCTCTTCATCTTGGAGTTGTGAATGGTTTTCTGTATCCCTGAGCTGAGCCTGTTGTGGACGATGTATTTCTGCATATCTGATATAAGACATCTGCTTATAGCCAATGCACAGTGTAGCAGACAGACAGATAAGATTGTCCCTTGTGTATTGCATAATGTGCATGCAAACACATAAACAGATTAGGGATTCTGAAAGCTCCATAATATATTTCAGCAAAAACTTAGAATTTTGCTAATTTTATTATTTAAATACATTTCTATGTGTTCTCCATGCATTGTAGGATTGCAGTATCAGAACTCATGTGATAACAGATACTTACACAGACAGAGTAGTAGGAGAAAGGGATTGGAAACAGGAAATGTTACTTGTGCCGTTTAGCATCTGTGGAAATCTGGGTGATAATTATTATGAAGCCTATGATGAAGAAGGGACCTAGAAGTGCTTATGTATGGGTGGATTTAGGTTGGAGACCAAATGCTATCCAGAACACAATACAAACATGAATATGATAGCATTGAGACAGACTCTGCCCTCACACCCTGTTATGGATATTGCGCATGAAAAGGATTTACTGCATTTTTTTTTTTGCCAGCAGATCTGTAGAAAGTTGCAAGAAGTCCAAAAGTTTGTACAGATTTTGTTGCATATTTGTATCTTGCTGTGGATATTTGTTGGATTTGAAAACATATTTTTCATGTGTTTTCCTTTGATATATTTCCTAATCTAAGCCTTCTTCTTCATAGTCTATTTTGCCTTCATAGCCAGACCTCAAGCACAGTATCCTCTCCTGATCAACTGTTTTCTTTATGGGCACTCCTCTCCCTTGGTCTCATGGCATTTTAAAGGGCCAGTACTGCCAAAAACATCTTGTCATCCTCCTATCATCAGTGGCCCATTGCTCTAGGCAAACAAATAAAGTTCAATGGATTCTAAAACTTTCTGTTATATTTGACATCCACCTGTTCACCTGGTCTATTGTCTGTCTCTTGCATTTGACTGAATGCCTCTGGCCCTGACCTGTGCCATTCTGACCTTGTTGTCTGCCCACTGACTTGGTACCACATATGAGTCTCTCCAGTCTAATCACATATCAGTTGTGTCTAACAGAGACTACTCTACTGGCATGGGGATTTCCTGTAAGAAACTTGACTCCTCCTTGCTAGGGTTAAAGGCAAGTAACTCAAGCTCTTAGACTCTGCTGTTTGGTTGACCCATGTCACATCCATTGGCAAGTCAAAGGAACTGCATTGTCTCCAGTAGGCCTTGAAAAATACTATGGGGGGGGGGGGGAATTAATGATACATTATTATTATTATTATTATTATTATTAATATATTACAATGAATTATATTTACATAAAACTATATATGTATATATATATATATATATATATATATATATATATATATATCATTATTATTGAAGAAATCGATTCCATGCGGCCATAGCCTCTTAATGAATCTGCCGAATGCTACAGCTGCTGGAACTTTACTAAGACTGGTTTGTATAACAAGTGACTTACGTGTGACTTACTTGTGAAAAATAGCATACATGGCTTGTGCCACATTTATTATGAATTTTTGCCTCTTTTAGAAACATTTTCCCCTTGCCTTATAAGCGGCTTGGCTTAGATGACAAGGGAGCCGGCTTTAGTAAAAGGATGTGGCCTAAGATGTGAAACTATGCACCAGAATTCTGGTGCAACATTTTGACTCAGTTTAAGCCAACTATTAGTTGGTCTAAACGTAGACTAAACGATATATTAAACAGCCAAATACACTTTGATAGATCTGGCATATTCTCAGATTGTCTAGTCTAAATTTAGACTACAAAGTTAAACAATTTTAGAAAATGTGGCCCATTGCATTTAATTGTGTAAGAAATGGAGGATAATATAAAAAAAAAAAAACGTGGGACCTAAGGAAAGGACAACAAACTGTCACAATTTTCAGACATGTTGTTGTTGGTGGAAAATTTGGGTACACATATTCTGGAAAAAATTAAGACCTTTTCCCATTTTGGGTATTTTACAGGATTAACTATAAACTGGGAAACATCATATGAATGACTGTTGAACCTCAATCCAGGTTATCTAGATTTAAAATTAAGAATCTACATACATAAAACTCAATGTGTGTATGTCCGTGTTTATGTATATGTTCATGTGTATGTGTGTATGTATGTATGTGTGTATTAGAGATGAGCAAATTTTTGAAAAATTCTATTCCGTCGATTCGCCAAGTTTTCCGAAAAAATTTGTATGGTACAATTTTATTCTCGGCGAATCTCTATTAAAAATGGCTATTCCTGACCTACAGAGGCCTTTGCCTTAGGGTGTGTGCTGGGTTAGTGAAATAATACTGTTATTCAGTATGACATGCAGATTAGAGGCGTCCCAATTAGAATCACTGTCGCAGAGCAGCACAATGACATAGCATGGAGATGGCATCAGTATGAGGAGAAAATATAGTGGTTGAATGAAACAGTGAGGAGGTGGCGGTAGCATGAGGAGATCATATAGTGCCTGAATGACAAGTATAGAGGTGGCAGCAGCATGAGGAGACCATATAGTGGCTGAATGACCCAGCCTGGGGGTGGCAACAGCCCAACAAGACCATAGGGAATCACAATTTTAACATTTAAATTGAAGATTTCAAATAGATGAACGTAAAAAGTACCAGCAGCACGAGGAGACCACATGGCGGTACGGTACAGTGACACAGCCTGGAGGTGGCGGAAGCATGATGAGATCATATACTGGCTGAAGGACACAGCCTGGAGTTGGCGTCAGCAAGAGGAGACCATATAGTGGCTGACTGACACAGCCTGGAGTTGGTGGCAGCATGAGGAGACCATATAGTGGCTGAAGAACCATATAGTGGCTGTGCGGTACAGTGACACACCCTGGAGGTGGCGGAAGCATAAATAGACTATATAATGGCTGAATGGCACAGCCTGGAGTTGGTGGCAGCATGAGGATACCATATAGTAGCTGAAGGACCATATAGTGGCCGTGCGGTACTGCGACACAGCCTGGAGGTGGCGGAAGCATGAGGAGATCATGTACTGGCTGAAGGACACAGCCTGGAGTTGGCAGCAGCAAGAGAAGAACATAAGTGGCTGATTGAAACAGCATGGAGGTGGCGGAATCATGAGGAGACCATATAGTGGCTGAATGAAACAGCCCGGAGGTGGCGGAAGCATAAGTAGACCACATAATGGCTGAATGGCACAGCCTGGAGTTGGTGGCAGCATGAGGATACCATATAGTAGCTGAAAGACCATATAGTGGCCGTGCGGTACAGAGACACAGCCTGGAGGTGGCGGAAGCATGAGGAGATCATATACTGGCTGAAGGACACAGCCTGGAGATGGCAGCAGCAAGAGGAGAACATACAGTGGCTGATTGAAACAGCCTGGAGGTGGCGGAATCGTGAGGAGACCATATAGTGGCTGAATGGCACAGCTTGAAGTTGGTGGCAGCAAGAGGAGACCATAAAGTGGATGAATGGCACAGCCTGGAGTTGGCAGAAGCAAGATGAGACCATATAGTGGCTGAATGACACAGGCTAGAGGTGACAAAATCATGAGGAGACCATATAGTGGCTGATTGGCACAGCCTGGAATTGGCAGCAGTATGAAGAGACAATATAGTGGCTGAATGGCACAGCCTGGAGTTGGAGTTAGCAAGAGGATAACATATTGTGGCTGAATGACACACCCTGGAGTTGGCGGCAGCATGAAGAGACCATATAGTGTCTATATGACACAGCCTGGAGTTGGTGGAAGCATAGGGAAACCATATAGTAGGTGAATGACACAGCCTGGAGTTGATGGCAGCATGAGGATACCATATAGTGGCTGAAGGACCATATAGTGGATGTGCAGTACAGTGAAACAGCCTGGAGGTGGCGGAAGTATGAGGAGTTCATATACTGGCTGAAGGACACAGCCTGGAGTTGGTGGCAGCAAAAGGAGAGCATACAGTGGCTGAATGAAACAGCCCGGAGGTGGCGGAAGCATGAGTAGACCATATAATGGCTGAATGGCACAGCCTGGAGTTGGTGACAGCAAGATGAGACCATATAGTGGCTGAATGACATAGCCTGGAGGTGGCGGAATCATGAGGAGACCATATACTGGCTGAATGGCACAGCCTGGAGTTGGCGGCAGCAAGAGGAGACCCTATAGTGGCTGAATGACATAGACTAGAGGAGACCATATAGTGGCTGAATGGCCCAGCCTGGAATTGGCAGCAGAATGAAGAGACAATATAGTGGCTGAATGGCACAGCCTGGAGTTGGCGTTAACAAGAGGATAACATATAGTGGCTGAATGACACAGCCTGGAGTTGGCGGCAGCATGAAGAGACCATATAGTGTCTATATGACACAGCCTGGAGTTGGTGGAAGCATAAGGAGACCATATAGTGGCTGAATGACACAGCCTGGAGTTGGCAGCAGCAAGAGGAGAACATATAGTGGCTGAATGGCACAGCTTAGAGTTGGTGGCAGCAAGAGGAGACCATAAAGTGGATGAATTGCACAACCGGGAGTTGGCGGCAGCAAGACGAGACCATATAGTGGCTGAATGAAAGAAATCGTGAGGAGACCATATAGTGGCTGAATGGCACAGCTTGGAGTTGGTGGCAGCAAGAGGAGACCATAAAGTGGATGAATTGCACAACCTGGAGTTGGCGGCAGCAAGACAAAACCATATAGTGGCTGAATGACACAGCCTGTAAGTGGCAGAATCGTGAGGAGACAGTGTAGCGGCTGAATGGCACAGCCTGGAATTGGCGTCAGCAGGAAGAGACCATATAGTGGCTGAATGGCAGAGCCTGGAGTAGGCGTCAACAAGAGGAGAGCATACAGTGGCTGAATGAAACAGCCCGGAGGTGGCGGAAGCATGAGTAGACCATATAATGGCTGAATGGCACAGCCTGGAGTTGGTGGCAGCAAGAGGAGACCATATAGTGGCTGAATGACATAGCCTGGAGGTGGCAGAATCATGAGGAGACCATATAGTGGCCGAATGGCACAGCCTGGAGTTGACGGCAGCAAGAGGAGACCCTATAGTGGCTGAATGACACAGCCTAGAGGTGACGAAATCATGAGGAGACCATATGGTGGCTGAATGGCACAGCCTGGAATTGGCAGCAGGATGAAGAGACAATATAGTGGCTGAATGGCACAGCCTGGAGTTGGTGTTAACAAGAGGATAACATATAGTGGCTGAATGACACAGCCTGGAGTTGGCGGCAGCATGAAGAGACCATATAGTGGCTGAATAGCACAGCTTAGAGTTGGTGGCAGCAAGAGGAGACCATAAAGTGGATGAATTGCACAACCTGAAGTGGGCGGCAGCAAGACGAGACCATATAGTGGCTGAATGAAACAAATCGTGAGGAGACCATATAGTGGCTGAATGGCACAGCATGGAGTTGGTGGCAGCAAGAGGAGACCATAAAGTGGATGAATTGCACAACCTGGAGTTGGCAGCAGCAAGACGAGACCATATAGTGGCTCAATGACACAGCCTGTAGGTGGCAGAATCGTGAGGAAACCATATAGTGGCTGAATGGCACAGCTTGGAGTTGGTAGCAGCAAGAGGAGACCATAAAGTGGCTGAATGGCACAGCCTGGAGTTGGCGGCAGCAAGAGGAGACCACATAGTGGCTGAATGACACAGCCTGGAGGTGACAAAATCATGAGGAGACAGTGTAGTTTCTGAATGGCACAGCCTGGAATTGGCGTCAGCATGAAGAGACCATATAGTGGCTGAATGGCACAGCCTGAAGTAGGCGTCAACAAGAGGGTAACATATAGTGGCTGAATGACACAGCCTGGAGTTGGCGGCAGCATGAAGAGACCATATAGTGGCTGAATGACACAGCCTAGAGTTGGTGGCAGCATAAGGAGACCATATAGTGGCTGAATGACACAGCCTGGAGTTGGCGGCAGCAGGAGGAGACCATATAGTGGCTGAATCAATGACAACAAACCCCGGGAGGTAACAGGGTAATAATAGTAACAACAATTTTAGGGGAAACCCCAAAAGGGGTACCCTAATCTAGAAACCCCCCCCCCAAAAAGTGTATATTAAAATATAACTTTTATTATTTTTACTTCTAAAACAGGTTGCATATAGAATGATTGTATTAGAACACAAATGTGTATAGGTACAACACTGATTAAAAATACAAGTTCTAGCACATCTATGTTATCTACAGGAGAGAAACTTTCCCTATTTCCACCTAAAAACCCTGGGAAATGGCAGTGTTTGTAGGTGGAAATAGGGAGAGGTTCCTGTGTGGGGCCTCCCTTTTTAGGGTGAGTAACATATGCCAAGAAGGGAATTAATAATGTGAGAGTAGGACCTTGCATTGGAAGTTTTTACCCACACCTGTTACAATGGACCATACATTGTTCCCTTGCACCTTTTAGAGATCTTTGCATCACATCAATACCTGGTTGTGTAAGTAGCACATGGTGTATTTTGCACACCTTTCCTTTTGTTTGATTTCAAAACAATTATGGGTACATATATTTTATCCCAAGAAAAGTTAAGTTTTAGCTATTGCATATCCTCAATACTTACTTGTGGTCTGATGCAGAGGAGCAGCACTATCCATATTTGTGAAGTGTTGGTGTGGAACCATGGTCAATCTACACGGATGCATCAATCATTGGTGGGTGGAAATACTGGCTGATCCATGCCTGATTCATCTTCATAAAGAACAATAAATATAGGAAAAACAGTCCAACTAGGCTGGGGATGAAGGTGAAAATATAAGAATGTAAAAGAGACTAAGAGGAATAAAAGAGAGTAAGAATGAAGTAAAGAGATGGTGTCCAATGATAAAATAATATTTGCACAGCAGGGCCCTTGTCTCAGACTGTCAATAAATAAAGATGCTATAAAATAAGATAAAAGATTAATGCAAAAATATTCATACAGTATTTCTCATATAAGAATGTTCATGCAATACTAGGTGCTACCCCTTGGGACAGGTCAGGGAAAATAGGACATTCGGCAATTTAGGCAATTAAAATGCTCCTGGTGCTGGAGTTAGTATAGTCTTTCCACAATTAAAAGTCACTTGATATGGTCATTGTTTTATCTGCAAAGACAGCTACGTGTCTGGATTGTAATAATATCAGTTGAAGGTATTTGGTGGCAGAATTTTTGCAGAGCTGGAAGCCCCCTTTTTTGAGCCCACTTTACCCTGTCGGCACAGGGCTAGGTGTAAGCGGTCTCAAAGCTGGAGGTTTACTGTTGTATAATCGGTTGCTCTGTTTAATAGCCTCAGAACCTCGCTACCACCGACAGCGCGGGGACCAATGTGCGGGGTTCTGAGCGCAATGATGTTAGACACAATAACACAAAGAGTTCACAATTTGTAATCCTTCGGAACCTCGCTAGTGCCCGGCAGCGAGGGGACAAGTGCGTGGGGTTCCGAATGAGCTGTGATGTGGCACCATGTGCTTCTTACCGGCTTCTTTGCTGTAGCTAGCCACTGGAGCGGGGGATGGTTCCTGATGAGTTTTGGAATCTGTGCAGAAGATTCCTAGGTTCAAAGTCCTCCTTTGTGTCCACAAGTAGGGGTGAGGGTAAGGGTTTTCTCGGGCTAGACGCATTTCAGGGAGCCTTGTCCCCTTTTTCAATAGCAGTGAGAACTGAATGTCTTAGAGACAAAAAAAGCCCCCCATTTTGTGCCGGTAGCAAGGGTCCAATAAGGTGGAGAGCTATAAGTCATCCCGCTGCCGAATGGTAACAAGTCAGCAGTCACTACGCAAGCAACTGAGCATGCATTGTGCCATTTGTGCAAGTGACTAGGAGGGACTCCCTGCCTCCATCTCCACTGCATACTGCCACGGTGTGTCTGGGTCCTCTGTCTCACCTTCCTCATAACCCTCTAGCTCCTCTAGCTGCTCCTCCTGTCAGATGACTAGAAAAACTGCCCATTTTGTGAAACCTTAACTGTGCTCCTCCCCCTCCTCCAGTTCATCCCCCACAGGGCTCATGTGGCCGTGAGATGTAGGAGCCACGTCTCCAGTGCCCTTACCAGCCATTGTTTCCAACACATGTTGTAGGAAATGAAGCAGTGGAATGATGTTGTTCATCCCGTAATCCTGGCAACTGACTAATAATATGGCTTCCTCAAAGGGCCTGAGCAAATGGCAGGTGTCACGTATGAGCTGCCACTGGTTCACATTGAAGTTACACAGGGGAGTATCCTTATCTACTTGGATCATCAAGAAATCGGTGATGGTTTTTCTCTCGGTCCAGCATATGGAGGGTGGAATTCCAACATGTGGAAACGTTGCAAATCAGACTATGTTGAGGGATACTGTTCTGATGCTGCAGCTCAAGGAGGGTGTGCTTTGCGGTGTATGAATGGCTGAAGTGCATGCAAAGTTTCCTTCCCATTGTTAGGATGTCTTGCAAATGGGGGAACACTTCAGAAAATGCTTGACAACCAGATTGAACACATGTGCCATGCAGGCCACATAGCTCAGGCTTCCTTGTCGCAGCGCAAACAAGATGTTCTTCTCATTGTCGGTCACCATGGTTCCCATATCCAGTTTTAGTGGAGTAAGCCCTGATTCAATTTCTTGATGAATTACTTTTAGCATTTCCTGCACTGTGTGACTAATTTCGCCAAGGCAAACCATGTGAAGATCATAGTGACAACGCCGTGCCCTGCACACATGGTATGCTGGAGGGGCACTGAGAATTGTCCGTGCCGTGGAGGCTGAGGAAACGGTGGAGGATGAGGAGGCAGAGTCACACACTGTCACAGAACCAACGGCCTAAGAGCGTGGAGGCAAAAGCAGTGTGAACAGTCCAAGTTGCTGTTGTGGCTGTGCAGGAACCACATTCACCCAGTGGGCCGTAAAGGACATGTATTGTCCCTGACCTTAGTTACAGTTCCACACGTCGGCGCTGCTGTGCACTTTGGTACACACCGACAGGCTCAAGGACTGGCCCACCTTATGTACCACAAAATAGGGCTTCCTTTTTCACAAATAAATGACAGCTTGGGACTCTCCACCTCGGCTCGGCACAAGCCATCAGTTCTCCGAAAGGTGCAGAGTCCCCACTTGAAAAGGGAGGGACTGCAGCACCAGCAACTTAGACAGGAGCAAATTCAGCTTCTGTGCCGTAGGATGAGTGGGCGCATACTGTTGTCTCTTGGGCATGGCTTCGCCGGTGGATTGCTGGTGGAATGACTGACTCAAAGTAGGAGGAGCAGGAGCATCTGGAGCAACAGAAGATGGGTATGACACACAGCTCCCTTCGACTGAGTTGGTGGAGCAGTGATGAAATGGCTTTAATAGGAATTATATTTCTTCCACAGTTTCTATTTGTATTTAAGATCTATTTTAATTGTGTGTGTGTGTGGGGGGGGGGATATTAACAGTATCCTTAATAAATTAATGTTGGGAAGGAGGAGATCTAGATTAAAATATTATAACTTAACTGCACAACAGGACAGGGGTGATCTTGCACTCACAGGGGTGGTCAATCACTGTTTACAGATCAATGAGATTAAAAGAGAGGGTATATCCGAAGCACAAGTAGCAGAAGATTTGGGTGGAAATATGAAGGTAAATTTGCATATTCTACATATTCACCTAAAATCTAAGTACCATATCCATTTGGGATATCAAGAGATTGGGAGAGTTTTTGTGTACCCAGGATATTACATTTTGGAAAACAAAAGAAATACATACGATAGAGAATATTGTGCATGGTCCAGGGTGGGGGGAAATTTCAGAACTTTATCAAAAATTTCAACTTTCTGATAAATAAACATATAGATTTTGTGTGTAATGAATAGTTTGGGAAAAAATATATGGGGGGAGAATTATCAATGTCGGTGTGAGGTAGAAATCATTTAAACCATGTCAGTGCTTTCTATGTTTTGCATGTCTGTGCAAAATTTATCAACCGTGTGCAAGCTTGTTTATAAACATAGACATTCCTTCATGTTTCTAACATCTGACACATTGGTACGTGCACTCCCCGGTGTTCTATATTTGCACAAATCTATTGCCTTTGGGTAAAGTTTTAATGTCTAAAGAAAACATGTTCAATAGTAAATTAGTGTGTGAAGCATTTTTCTTACTACAGTACACGAGCACATAGAGAACATCGGAAAGTATTCTATCAAAAAAGACGCACAAAAAAAACGCAAATTTTTTTGCGCAAAAAAATACACAAGAAAAAGGGGTAAACTCAATGATAAATGTTCCCCATGGTGTATATAATATACAGAATGCTTGGTCAGGAAGAAAATCAGTCAGTACCATCATAGATGGAAAAGAGCTTTGGGTGATACTAAAGAGATCAATTGGGAGGCCAATGTTAAAATGCTAACCATTTTACTATAAATTGCACCTATAGACTGATCCAATTTAAGTTGCTGCATGGGTGCTGCAACTCCCAACTGAGCTTTAAAAGGAACAGCTACTACAACTTTGAAGAATTTACAGTACAGTATATCAATGTTTTAGACATCGTTGTCAATGTAATACTTTCTTCAGTTCTTTACTTTTGGATTGAAAAGTGTTGTAAGTTCTGTTATGTCTTTTTCTGCATTAATTCATTTTCTTGTTTATATTCCCGCAGGAGCTGGAAAAAGATAAAGAAGAACGTTGAAGAACATAGATACATCCATTGGTTTAAGGTGAACTGAAAAGAGCCACTTTGCCATTTGTACTGAGATTTTAGAAAGTATTTTGTTGCCTTTTTGTTATGGCCTTTTTTAATAAAATAATGTGCAAAGTTCAAATTAAATTATTATTTTTTATTTGTAAGTATCTAGAGAAGTTCATCTCTTTTTGCCACCTGACATTTGAGACATTTGATCAATTATTGGAAAACTTACGGCCAAGCTTGACATTTACCAACACTGTGATGAGGAAGTAGATGTCTGCGGAGGAAAGACTGCTCATCACCTTGCAGTGAGTTTGTTCTGTTATCCTTATTAATTTTGATACTTCTCTGTCTAAATGTAGGTAGTGTTTTTACTCATTTTTGTCACCTAAATTGCTCCCTTTAAGAGACCCCTCCCTTGTAAGCTTAAAGGGGTACTCGGCCCATAGACATCGTATTCCCTATCCAAAGAATAGGGGATAAAATGTCTGATAGAGGGGATCCCACAGCTGGTACCCCCGCAATCTATGTGCAGCACCCGGCATTCAATTAGAACGCTGTGTATGGCGCTGGGGGCTTGTGACGTCATGCCCCGCCCCCTCAATGCAAGTCTATGGGAGGGGGCATTCCTCCCATAGACTTGAATTGAGGGGGTGGGACGTGACATCACAAGAGGGCGCTGACTCTAAGCATTCGGAACAAAGGTCCAAATGCTAAGCAGCGGAGTACCCCTTTAAAGGGGTTATTCTGGCATCAGTGCATAGTGATAGGAACCATATGTACAAATAAGAAAAACACACTTACCAGCAGGAGATGCCTTGCAATTTCTTTTATTGGTATCTTCTGAAGTCTTGCATCCACAAGGTACATAAACATGAATAGAACATCCCCGAAGTGCAGTGTGCAGAGCAGAAAAGCAGCCTGGACATCTCACCTGGATGACATCTCCAGCCGGTGAGTGCGTTTTTGCATCTTTATACATATCGTTCATGTCAGAGACTTCTACTTAAATCACACCACTCATCTAACCCCGTTGTCAGCTTACCACTATTGTTGCCCAAGTGAGTGCCTACGAGACGTGGGCAGTGTTAAGTGTTTACTAACTTTCCTTGGTTAGTAATAGGAGCCATGATCCCAAAATTGTGGAGCATGACCATTGAAGTCTTGAAGCCCCCTCCTAAAGGCACTGACCGGAGGTTTAAAACAGACAGATGAGTAATTGTTAATTTGTTGTTTTGAGATATATATATATATATATATATATATATATATATATATATATATACATATATTTTTTTTTTTTTTTACAAAGGACAATTCTTAATTATATTTTATATTTTATGCAAATCAACTTTAATATGTTTCATTTTAGGCTCATTTTAAAGTAGTTCACTTCAAAGTTATATATTGTGTTTTTTTTCTTTACTTAATCTGGCACCCTTTGTAGCCTACGGTCATGTCTTTGCTAACCAAAGAAACTTGGCTACAGGTTACTACAGGCTTTCAAAGTGTGGCAAACTTTCCCAACTACCTGTGCACAATCAATGAAAAACATTCAAGGGTGCACCAACCACTGTATTCAGGACCACTCTACTATATAATATAAAAAGATGTTTGTGTGGTCCTGATGGCAGTAGCTTATATGCATTACAAAATTGTTGCTATTGATGATGGTGCCTATGATAGCGCTTGCACATTGGAATATCAACAGAGGCACCATTCTCATTGCTCATGGCTGTGTGAAATCCATCTAAAGCATGAGACCCAGTGTAATATGATTCAATGGCACAGGATCTTGTGCAGGAAATTGATTTCACACAGTAGTAGGGAGTGGAGAGAACAGCATCTCTTTTGAAGCATTTAGGCACCACAAAGAATATTTAGAGGAATAAATATTGTCCACGTTGCTGCACAATAGTAATTTATCATTACATCATGTTGTTTAGCTAACCATTTATTAAATAGGGTAAGTTAATTTACATTTTATTTAATTAAATACAGCAGGATAAAGGCCCACCAAAGTTAAAGGGGTACTCCACCCCTAGACATCGTATCCCCTATCCAAAGGATGTCTTATCCTGGCGCTGGGAGCCCCCACGATCTTTCCTGCAGCCCCTCGAGTCATAAGCTGTACGGAGAAAGTTCTATATGTATTTCTTTTCTGTCACGCCCACAGTGCTCTCTGCTGACACCTCTGTCCATGTCAGGAACTGTCCAGAGCAAGAGAAAATCCTCATAGCAAACATATGCAGCTCTGGACAGTTCCTAAAATGGACAGAGGTGTCAGCAGAGAGCACTGTGGTTGTGACAGAAATCCCAAAGGAAAATAATTCCCTCTGTAGTATACAGCCTGGAAAGTACTGGAAGGATTAAGAATTTTTTTATAGAAGTAATTTACAAATCTGCTTAACTTTCTGGCACCAGTTGATTTCTTTTATTTTTTTAAGTTTTCCACTGGAGTACCCCTTTAACCCTTTAAGGACTCAGCCCATTTGAGCATTGAGGACGCAGACAATTTTAATTTTACATTTTTGTTTTTTCCTCCTCGCCTTCAAAAAATCAGAGCTCTTTTAGATTTTCATCCACAGACTAGTATGAGGGCTTGTTTTGTGCTTGACCAGTTGTCCGTTGTAATGCCATCACTCACTTTACCATAAAATGTATGGCACAACCAAAAATATACTATTTGTGTGCTGAAATTAAAAAGAAAACTGCAATTTTGCTAATTTTGGAAGGTTTTGTTTTCACGCCGTACAATTTACGGTAAAAATGACGTGTTCTTTATTCTTTGGGTCAATATGATTAAAATTATACCCATGATAACATACTTTTCTACTACTGTTTCACTTAAAAAAATTGCAAACTTTTTAACCAAATTAGTACGTTTAAAATCCCCCTATTTTGAAGACCTATAACTTTTTCATTTTTCCGTATAAGCGGCAGTATGAGGGCTAATTTTTTATAAATTTTTTTGGAATAAAATGTTATAAAAAAGCAGCTATTTTGGACTTTTTCTTTTTACGTTCAAGCCGTTCACCGTACGGTATCATTAACATTTTATTTTAATAGATCAGATATTTACACACGCGGGGATACCAAATATGTATATAAAATATTTTTTTAACACTTTTTGGGGGTGAAGTAGGGAAAATGGGACAATTTAAGTTTTTATTGGGGGAGGGTTTTTTTCTAATTTATTTTACTTTATTTTTTTTTACTTTTTTTTACTTTTATTATTACACTTTAATAGTCCCCATAGGGGACTTTTTATAGCAATCATTCGATTGCTAATACTGTTCAGTGCTATGTATAGGACATAACACTGATCAGGGTTATCGGTCATCTTCTGCTTTGATCTGCGGGAAGGCAGATCAGAGCAGAAGACGCCGGGAAGGCAGTGGAGGCAGGTGAGGGGACCTCCATCTGCTGCACTGGATGATCGGATCGCTGCGGCAGCGCTGCGGGCAATCCGATCATCCATTTTAATGACCGTGATGCTGCAGATGCCGTGATCTGTATTGATCACAGCATCTGAGGGGTTAATGGCAGACATCCGCAGGATCGCTGATGTCCGCCATTACGGGTGGGGACCTGCCGCGCATGATCTGGGCATCGTTCCGATGCTCGCGGTTATGCTTAGAACGTAAATGTACGTCCTGGTGCGTTAAGTACCACCTCACCAGGACGTACATTTATGTCCTGCGTCGTTAATGGTGCTCCATTTATATTTCATCATATATTTACATTCCTGAAAGTTTATATATTACTGTAAACATTTTTTAGAATCAGTAATGCAAACAAAAATGCAAATGCAAACAAAAATGGCAACATCCATGCACACATGGCATTTGTTATGGGGATTTTTTCCCCACTATAGGAGTATATAGGAGGAAAAATGCCGCAATTTCTTGAAGAAAAAAAAGAAGAAAAAAAAAGAAGAACACCCTACCCAGAGCATAAGATTTTGAAAAAAACTGTCAGCCACCGAGCCTAAAAACAACACCATGCCACTAGGATGAAAAAATGCAAAAAAGTTGTAAGGAGATATTCCCATATTGACTCCTAGCTAGACTTCATAGCTTTTTTGGCACAAAAAATAGCATTCGAGTATGCCGTGTTTTTGGGCATTTATTGGTGTGTCTGTTTCCAACCTAAAACAGATAATCATATTTGCTGTGCCTTTTTTTTTTTTTTCTTTTTTTTTTTTTAACATTACGCGTGCAAAGGGCAAATATTTTCCAAACATTTATTTATAGGTGTATGGCCACAGTGAAGACATTGACAACGCAATACATGGTCCGGTTTTCCCATCACACTGTGGCGTTATCCCAAAATGAGGAGCTTGCAGTGTGGAGACCACCTCCTCTTTTCTGCATAACTGTACGGGTTATAATATACTGTATTTAAAGGCTTTTTCCATCTTTACTAGATGGGTTAAAGACTGTTCGACCACAGTAGACATCCATTTGTTGACTCTACTTTCATCATAATCTATTCCACCAAGGATGACCTCTACACACTCTTTAAAAATGTTGCTAGCTTCATCTCCACTGGAAGTGCTCTTTGCCTTGTGCTGCTGCTCCTCTATGGTGCTCAGGCGATGGTGTAGGTGTAAAGGCAGCAGATGGTTGTTCTTCAGCTGTGTCCCTCTCTTCAGCAGCCTCTTCTCCGTACACACGGCTGTACATTCCCCAGCTTCCTGTATTATTGTTCTGCTGTCACTCTATGGAGGAGGAGCCGGGAGGTGTGCTGCAGTCACTGGATGGAGATATTACAGGCCTTAAATCACATTCTTATTGACTGTTTGCAATAGGAACCAGCAGGATATTAAAGTACACCATTTGACCTATAAGAACTATTGTATAGGATCAGTACAAGGTAGGTACAAAACAAGATGATTATATAATGGTGAGTCTATGCTTTAAATATGTAAAAATTGTAGCAATCAAGGCATTAAAAACTAAAAAAAAAATCTAAACTCTATTTTTGCTTCAGGAGTACAATACAACTTTTCTGACTGAATACAGCAAGATAGATCCATCAGACTCATGGATCAGTTATGCTGAGAAAATGACAAAGGACTATTCAATAATATAGAGAAAAAATTTAATTTCAGGACCTTAACCTTTAACTTAATCCCTTATATAGATATGAATTCCAAGGCACATTTAATGCTCCTTGGCTTTTTCTTCCTTAGCTTTATTTATATATATATTTATTTATTTTATTTTATTTTTTTAAAGGAAACTGATAAGCAGATGGAAAATGTCTGTTTATAAGTTTAATAGGACCAGCGTGGTAAAGGCATGAAAGATTTTCCTGCTAGCTGCTAACAAATCTAGAAAAGGCAGACAACACGATTCTATTAGCTTTGGGCAGAATTGAAGAGAGAAATGATTTTGATGTGGACATGAAAGCAATTTCCCATCATATCATATTAGCAATCTATTGTATTAGTTTTTATTTGCTCTGCAACAGAGAACCCGTCTCGGCCTATTCTGGAACAAAAAATAATGGAAATGGTTGAGGTTGTGGGATGAACAGTTTTCTCCAAATAAACTTTGTTGGGATATTTTCCCAGAAATTTAACATTTAGAAAATTTGAGAATTTTTTTTTTTTTTTTGATGCTAGGACTGATCCTTTTAAATAAATACATTTTTACACCAGAAAACTTATATTGGTTGTATATTGCTTGGAGCAACCACCAATGTTTGGCAATAATGGTCTAATTTCTTACACACATATTAGGATTTTGCTTACTTGACAATGGGAGGGCCAGATCAATATGTGTTTTTTGACTTAACCTTTCAAAAGGTTACAATAAGCCTTCTTTGCTTAATCAATAACAAAGGGGAACATTTTGAAAGCTAATAAGGCAAGCAATATTACTGTACACCTGGTTGTAACTTTTGCAAAAACGTCACCATAAAAAATAATCAATATCATTCTAAGTAGGTAGACTATACCTGTTAAACTTTGGCTTCTGTTTTAACCACTGACATTACTTTTTATGCCATTTTTTTAAATGATTGATTCTTTAAAATTAATAACTCTGCTAAATTAATGTCTGGAGTTGCCACCACTGCCAGCGCTACATCCCTCAGTACTATTTTATGTATTTGGGAGTCTAGTGCATATATTTTATAAGTGCAACTTCTTCTCCTTAAACACTTTAGCACAGATGTTTAAAACTTCTAAAGGGGCACAACCTTTCCATCTTAAACATTTCACCCTATGTCTAATGTCTCAGATGCCATCAAGAAATATCTAGGCATCTGACTACTTCGCCACTACCTATATGACTTGGTGGGGTGAGCTAACAATGGGAAATCCCAAGCACTTTCCCCAGAGTCCCATGCAAATATACGCTGCTTTCCACTGCACATGCAGTGGAATTCTGTGACGTGACAGATCAAAGGAGCCATCAGCTCCTTAACCCCTTAAGGACCGGGGGGGGTTCCGTTTTTGCATTTTCGTTTTTTGCTCCTTGCCTTTAAAAAATCATAACTCTTTCAATTTTGCACCTAAAAATCCATATGATGGCTTATTTTTTGTGCCACCAATTCTACTTTGTAATGGCGTCAGTCATTTTGCCCAAAAATCTACGGTGAAACAGAAAAAAAAATCATTGTGAGACAAAATTTTAAAAAAATACCGTTTTGTAGCTTTTGGGGGCTTCCGTTTCTACTTACAGCATGGGGAGGTGAGCTTTTATTTGTGAGGGAAACCTCACCTACCTACAGGAGCACTTACCTACTCTCAAGGGTGTACCAGTCTACCTTAAGGGAATGGGCTTTTATCAACCCACAGGGGGACACCTGTTTACCTATGGGGGAAACTATTCTACCCACAGAGGGGCACCTGTCTACCTATATTGAGGAACTTATCTATCCACAGGGAACATAAGTCTACCAACTGGAGTAGGCATTTATTTAGTTAAGAAGGATAAATATGAACCTACAGAGGGCACCTGTCCACCTACTAATGTATCTACCAGGGAATGTATCTTTTTGCAAGAGGGCACCAAGAGGGCACCAAATAAAAAAAGCAAGGGCCCCATGCAAGGCTCCACCGCTGGTCACACTTCTACCATGCCCCAATTTCACCCAATCCCTCCACCACCCCTAACTAAAATATATATATATATATATATATATATATATATATATATATATATATATGTAGATAGATATATATATATATATATATATATATATATATATATATATATATATACATATATATATATATATATATATATATATATATATATATATAGTGCCCATATAGCAGTTGATACCAGCTGTACAGAGATCTGTATACACTATACAATAAGTGATTATATACAGGACTATATGGCAGTAGATATAAGCTGTACACAGGATCTGTATACCATAGAATTGATTACAGTTACATCTAGGGACTCTCAATTACGTATTTTCTTATTGTCTGCATCCTCTTCCCTTCTCTTCTCTGTCCAGATCAGACTGCCATGTCGATCTCTTACCATCTGCATGACAAGCATGCTAGACTCTGCATTTTTCCAGTGCCCTCCCCTCCTCTACACAATCTACCCATTTATAGGCCCACAAATTGTAATAATGCCCTTCTTGGTGTCCTGCACAGTAAAATGGCAAGGTAGGAAGCCAGAAAAATAGACAACTAGGTAGGTGGATCATTAAGCAAGATATGTAGGTAGTTGACTAGCCAGGTAGGTAGGTGGCCAGGCATGTAGGTAGGTGGCTACCTAGGTAGTTAGGCAGACATAGTTAGGTAGCCAGGTATGTAGCAAGATATGTAGGTAGGTAGTTAGGCAGCCAGGTATGTAAGTAGTTAGATAGCCAGGTATGTAGGTAAGTAGTTAGGCATCCAGGTATAAAGTTAGGTAGCCAGGTATTTAGTCAAGTAGGTAGCCAGCATCCCCCTCCACCCAGAGTCAGCGGATCCCGAGTCTGGTCTTGGGAGGGGCACTATCAGAGTAATTTGCATTAGCTGACAAAAAAAGGTGTTTCTTATGGAAGTTACAGGTAAGTAATGCCCCCAGGTAGACAGTGTCCCCCCATGGAGGTAGTCATGCCCCCTGTAGGTAATTCCCCTAGATAGCTCCCCCTGTATGAAAACCCCCTATGTAGGTAGTAGGTAGCCCTCCTATTAGTTTGGTAGTTTTTCCCCACATTAGCTAGGCAGAAACATAGAAGTTAGTCCCCCATGTTGGGTGTAGGCAGCAGAGTCCACCCACATTCGGAATAGGCAGCAGAGTTCCCCCACATTAAGATTAGGCAGCAGAGTTCCCCCACATTAGGAATAGGCAGCAGAGTTCCCCCACATTTGGAATAGGCAGCAAAGTTCCCCCATATTAGGTATAGGCAGCAAAGTCCCCCACCCCCACCGCAGCCTTTAACCCGTCCGGGCCCTCGGGCCACATCCGAATGGACCGGCCAGTCAGTCCGCACCTTGAGGCTCTATGGGTGGGGGAAGTGAAAATAATGCTGCAAAAGTATAGAGCTTAAGATTAGAGATGAGCAAACTTTTGAAAAAAATTGATTTGTCCGATTCGCTGAATCTCCCGAAAAAAATTGTTTCGGGTCGGATTTATTCACAGCAAATCTATATTAAAAACGGCTATTTCTGGCCAACAGAGAGCCTCAATAAGGGTGTAGAACACTTTGCTTTGTTCTAACATGCATATGGAGTGTGCTGGGGTAGTGAAATAACACGGTTATTCAGTATGACATGCGGATTACAGGCATCTCTATTAGATTCACTGCCAAACAGCTGCACAATGACGGAGCCTGGAGGTGACATCAGTATGAGAAGACAATATAGTGGCTGAATGACACAGCATGGAGGTGTTGGCAGCATGAGGAGACCATATAGTGGCTAAATTACACAACGTGGAGGTGTTGTCAGCATGAGGAGACCATATAGTGGCTGAATGATACAGCTTGGATGTGGTTGAAGCATGATGAGACCATATAGTGGCTGAATGACACAGCGTGGAGGTGTTGGCAGCATGAGGAGACCATATAGTTGCTGAATGACACAGCCTGGAGCTGGCACCAGCATGAGTAGACACTAGGGCTTCACAATTCCTAAGATTAAAAGATGAATTTAGAAATTTAAATTGGAGATTTATGGTAGCTGGTGCTACCATAAAAAATTCAGGCCCAGGCCCATGCCCAGCAGCTTCAGTAAGCCATTTATTGGCTGAAAGACGCAGCCTGGAGGTGGCTGAAGCATGAGGAGACCATGTAGTGGCTGAATGGCACAGCCTGAAGTTTGTGGCACCATGAAGACACCATATAGTGGCTGAATGGCACGACCTTGAGGTGGCTGAAGCATGAGGAGACCATATAGTGGCTGAATGGCACAGCCTGCAGTTGGCTGAAGCATAAGGAGACCATATAGTGTCTGAAGGGCACAGCATGGAGGGGGCTTAAGCATGAGGAGATATTATAGTGGCTGAATGGAACACCTGTAGTTTGTGGAAGCATGAAGAGACCATTTAGTGGCTGATTGGCCCAGCCTGGAGGTGGCTGAAGCGTGAGGAGACCATATAGTGGGTGAATTGCACAGCCTGGAGGTGGCTGAAGCATGAAAAGACTATATAGTGGGTGAATGGCACAGCCTGGAGTTGGCTGAAGCATGAGAAGAGACCATATGGTGGCTGAAGGAACTTTATTAGTTCATTCAAATCAAGTTTGGCTGCCCAGAAGTCCAGTGGATCTTCAAGGTGTGTTGGCATGGGCATATCAAGGTATGCCACCACCTGCTGGTTCAGGTCCTGCTCGAGGTGTAACTGCTGCTGATGTGTTGCTTTACTATGAAGAAAGCTACTCATCAGCGACTCTACTCAGGCTACTGCTGATGGAGCTGGTACTGTTCCTGCCACCTCACCCCTCCCCAGCAGCCATGGCAGTGGAAGGTGAGTGCAGGCCCCCCCCCCCCCCAATTCAGACCTGTGAGAGGATGGATGCTGGCGCTGATAGGCATCGGCCAACTGACTACATAGGATGCCTCGGTTACTTTGTCCTCCCTCTCAGTGGGTATAGAAAAGGCCCCAATTTTGTGGTAGCGAGGGTCCAATAAGGTGGAGATCAAGAAGTCATCCTTCCTCATAACCCTCTAGCTCCTCTGGGTGCTCCTGCTCCTCTTCTCCTGTTAGATTACTAGAAAAACCACCCATTTGTGCTTCACTGTGCCCCTCCCCCTCCTCCTCCTCCAGTTAAGCCCCCAAAGGGCTCATGTGGCGGGGAGATGTAGGCGCCACATCTCCAGTGCCCTGACCAGCCATCGTTTCCAACATGTGTTGTAAGAAATGAAGCAATGGAATGACGTTATTCATCCTGTAATCCTGGTGACTTACTAATAATGTGGCTTCCTCAAAGGGCCTGAGCAAACGGCAGGTGTCATGTATGAGCTGTCACTGGTTCACATTTGAGTTACACAGGGGAGTACCCATATCCACTTGGATCATTAAAAAATCAGTGATGGCTTTTCTCTGTTCGTACAGTTGGTCCAACATATGGAGGGTGGAATTCCAATGTGTGGCAATGTCACAAATCAGACTATGTTGGGGGATACTGTTCTGACGCTGCAGCTCAAGGAGGGTGTGCTTTGCGGTATACGAGTGGCTGAAGTGCATGCAATGTTTCCTTACCACTGTTAGGATGTCTTGCAAATGGGGGGAACACTTTCAGAAACGCGTAACAACCAGATTGAACACGAGTGCCATGCAGGGCGCATGGATCAGCCTTCCCAGTCGCAGCGCATGCAAGATGTTCTGCCCGTTGTCAGTCACCATGGTTACCATTTCCAGTATTCGTGGAGTAAGCCATCGATTTCTTTTTGAATGACTTTTAGCAGTTCCTCCCCTGTGTGACTCCGCTTGCCAAGGCAAACCATGTGAAGAACAGCGTGACACCACCATGTCCTGCACACATGGTATGCTGAGACTTGTCTGGGCAGGGGAGGCTCAGGAAACGGTGGAGGATAAGGAGGCGGAGATGCACACTGTCACAGGATCAACGGGCTGAGAGAGTGGAGTAAGAAGCGCCGTGACCTGTCCAAGTTGGTGTTGTGGCTGTGCAGGAACCGCATTCACCCAGTGAGCCGTAAAGGACATGTATTGTCCTTGACCATAGTTACAGTCCCAGATGTCGGCGCTGCCGTGCACTTTAGTACACACCGACAGGCACAATGACTGGCCCACCTTCTCTTCCACAAAATTATGCAGGGCTGGTACTGCCTTCTTCACAAAGAAATGACGGCTTGGCACTCTACACCTCGCCTCGGCACAAGCCATCAGTTCTCTGAAAGGTGCAGAGTCCACCACTTGAAAAGGGAGGGACTGCAGCACCAGCAAATTGGATAGGAGCACATTCTGTGACATTGGATGAGTGGGCGCATACTGTTGTCTCTTGGACATGGCTTTACCGATGGATTGTTGGCGGAATGGCTGACTAAAAGTAGGAGTAGCAGGAGCATCTGGAGCGACAGAAGAAAGGTATGACACACAGCTCCCTTCGGCCGAGGTGGTGGAGACTTGGCTGGCTGAATGAGGGAGCGGCATGCCATTGGGTTATGCAGCAGTCTGGACTAATACATTGGAGCCACGGTTCTCCCAGGCCGCTTTATGGTGGTGAAGCATATGTTGACACAGGGCCGTGGTGCCAACATTGGGACCATTGCCACGCTTCACCTTCTGCTGACACATCTTGCATGTGGCTATGTGAACCTCCTCCGGATGCTTGATAAAAAAAAAACTGCCACACTGCCGAGTAGCTGATTTTCCCACCCACAGTCCGCACTAATTGACTGCTACTGCCACCGTCTCCAGGATTCCCTGTTGCACTTTTTCCCGGAAAGGCAGGCTGCTGCGAAGCAGGTGGTCTCCCCCGGGCACATTTGGCTCCAGAATTTCAACTTCTGCCACCATGCTCTTCTCCTGATGATGATGAAGCCCCTTCTGCACCCAGCTCCCAATTGTGATCAGCTTCATCATCATCAAAAAGTATCTGCATGTCACTGATGTCCTCCTCAGGTTCCTCAACAGTGTCTGCTTCAGGACCCTGAACCCTTGCAACACCGCCTCCCATGTCACTCTCCTCATCACTATTTGCCCACCTAGCGGGGGAAGCGGTTCTTGTCTCCTCCACTTCTTGGCTGGGCAGTGGCTGCTGACTGTGCTGTATTAGATCGTCCTCACTGAATAGTGGAGCTGAACCCACAGCATGAGATACTTCTTTATGGGAGGGAACAGCATAGGACAGAGGCAATGGGAGGACAGGAACTGCTCCTGGGCCATGCCACCTGAGGATTGTGTCAGAGGAACTCACCAACTGTTGACTGGGGGGTATCAGATGTCACTTGTGATGAAGTGGATGACCGTGTTAACCACTTGATGACAGCAGATGGGTTGCTGGTAGAGACACAACCGTTAGCTGATACAATGAGCTCAGGCCACTCGCCCCTAGTCTGCTGCGACCTCTGCCTGCGCCTGATGAATTTAGGCCTCTGCCACTCCTTGGTGCACGTCCTTGCACTTCTCTGCCTGACATACTTAGTGCGTATGTGAGGGGAGTACTCTTCTCTACTCTTAAAACAGTATTTGTCTAGAACAGCAGCAGGTGTGTACTTTTGACTATCCTTTCACAGTATTTAGGCCCTGTACAGATTAACAGGTTTAAAATAGTACACAACTTAGATGTAGGTATGTGGTATGCACTTATAAGGGCAGAAAAATGTGCTAAAGTTTGCTTAAAAAAATTATTTTTGCACAACTCCAACAGTACACAATAGTGCTGCAGAAAACATATGCTACAAACCAACATGCACAACAGCGTGATAAGGGATAATTACAAATTTTATTGAACACATAAAAAACACAAACATGTGATAAAAATACACAAAAAGCTATAAAAGCATAAACTGGAAACAACTGGCAGAGAGCCGAAGAAATGGAGACTCATACCCACATATATTGTAACAGGTTGAAGGTAAACATATTGGTAAACAATACATAAGTATGTTGCTGCAAGTGCAGTCCTAAGAAAGAAACCCCCATAGGGGCTAAATAAGAGACATCCAACTCTATACAGATTATAGGAAATAGTATTACCAAGTGGACCAGAGGGGATATGAGTCGCCGCTACCCAACGTTTCGCCAACACCTGGCTTCTTCCGGGGACTGCTGGGTAAAAATGTGGTACAGTAAGCTTAAAAATATGTATTTTAGTAAAACACCAGCCCTTGACAGATTAACAGGTACAAAATAGTACACTACTTAGATGTAGGTATGGGGTCTGCACTTATGAGGGCAGAAAAATATGTATTTTAGTAAAACACCAGCCAGTGATTACTTAACCAGCCAGTGATTACTTATTTCTGGAATTTTTACAATGCGCTACAGTACACTTAAAAAAGTATCTGAGTACAAAACCAGCCAGTGAGTACTTTTACCTGTACTTTCACAATATCTAGGCCCTTGACAGATTAACAGGTACAAAATAGTACACTACTTAGATGTAGGTATGTGGCATGCACAAAAAGGGAGGGAAAATGCGCTATTGTACGCTAAAAAAATTGGCCACAGCACCAGCAGTACAAAACGATGCTGGAGCACACAGTCACTGTGTACTAAACCCAAAATTGCAAAAATTACTCTCTCTCAAATACTGTTAGGGATGGACTGCAGGGTATGGATTATACCATCTACAGACTAGTATAACTAGCAGACCAGTTGATCTGGAACAAAGACACAGATTTGCCCTAAAAATTATTTATCCTTCCTGTGGAAACGTTTCTGCAGCTGAGTCAACACACAGCTCTCTGCCCCTCTCTGTAACACAATGCTGTTAACAGTGACTGAGGGGTTAATTGCTGCAGTAAGAATTCATTTCTATGCAAATATGCTGTGCTCTGTGTCTTAGAGAAGGCAGAGGTGACTAAGAGGGGAAACGCTCTTGCATCAAGCTTTTCTGTGTAACACACACACAGCGAGGTCCATCCATCTCTATGCAGATTAGTGAATGATATGACGAGACGCAAAATGTCTCCCGAATTTATAGGGCTGTGACATCACAGGGGTGGCTGGCTGCTGATAGTCTGCATCCTGCATGTGATTCAGGGTCATCCCGCCTACTTTCCTTCCCGCCTTACTTTCCTGCATTCCTTGCCACATGTACTGACATTTTAGATGCCCTGGAGCCTGGACCGCAGTAAATCGAGTATAATGAAGCGACTTGCGCAATGGAATCGCTGCAATATTCACATTTGTTGCAAATTGAATATTTAATGAAATTCGTAACAAATTCGGGTTTGTCAGCTTCGATTCGCTCATCTCTACTTAAGATGTTTGTCTGGCAGGTTCTACAGACATAAGTTGTGGCAGGAAGTAGTTGCCATGACAAGGGAAAGGGAAATACTCTGATCAGAGAAGAAATTACCTTTAAGTCACAAGTGATGTACTGGATTATGCTTACTAACAGTGTAGTTGTATTTTTCAGTAATTGCAAAAGATTTGTTTGTTAATAGTATAGTGATTATATTTGTACCTTGTATGCTGGTGTAAGTAAGTAGCAGTAATATTAATATTAAGAGGTATACAGGATGACCACACACATAAATTCCTTGTTCTGGCCCCTAATGACCCATAGATTTCCTCCAACAGAAATGGCCACTAGAGTTCCTGTCTCAGTTGCCCATTGCTCATTTACATATCCCTCCTCCAGAATGCCAACCAAAGAAATCACCAAGAACCCCGCCCACACTTGTTTTCTGTACCGGATGTCTTCACTTCATCTGAGGCATGTTATTTTCTCATGATGGGCAGAGAATATGTCCTTTTGGAACTGCACCATTTGCCTTAGGGATCTGCTTCATCCTAAGTACAGATTAATTGTCCACACTTATAAGTGATTTCTCCCTGAAATTTAAATAAAAGCAATTTCAGATTCTTTAGTAGAAGTGGGTCTTTCCTGATGGAGATTAGGTATAGTAAATTAAAGTATATATTTTTCCATTATAGTTATTGAATTTACAGGTTATTTACAGGTAAATAAATATTTTAGGGGTCATACCCTGCTTGTTGTTGGGTGGCATAAAAGTCATGAACTATTCACTTTGGTAGAAACTCGAAAGATTAAAGAGACTATTGTAGGAAAAATAGTAAGCTCACTGTTCTACGGTTGGGCTAAAGTAAACATTATACTCTCACATCTTTATATTGGTGCTTTTAACTCCTAGTGAGTTGTAGTATTCAAGGCCAAACCTGTGAGCCAAGGTCTGGAGGAGACCAAGGGAATCCATGCTGCATATATACTGAGATATTTTCCTAATGCATTTCTATTGTCTTAAGAACAGGAATTTTACATAATATTATTCTAACATGATCCCTGTTAATAAAAATAATGGGACCCAAAAGTATTTCTATATGATTTTACATGATCTCTATAATTTATTCACAGGAGAATTGAAAATCTAATTTCAGCATATACAGCAATAACCTGCTCCTATAATTTATTGTCATTGAGAACTTGTAGAGTTTATGCTGAATGAAGCATGCTATGACAGATATACAGTACATGATGAAATTAATATGCTGAGTGTTACACTTCCAGGAAGATGAAGAAGAAATGAACAATGAAGAAAACGTTTTATTAATGAAAATGAGTAGATCAAGAAGGTTTCAATAGATGTACAGTGGCTGAAAGACAATAAACAATTTGGAGTTAAAAAATTGTGATGACTAAGGGGCATCTGGGAAATACAGTGTATAGTTAAAATTTGCTGGACTGTAGGCTTTTTAAAAGGACCCCAAAGGGATATGACCAAAAAAATCCATCCCATCTTTAACTGAAAAAGCATCAGGTTCATTAAAGATTCTACTAAGATTCTGACCACTGAAACCTAGAACTGCAAGCCCACTAAGGGCCTGTTCTATACATAATGGTCCTTTATATTCTCATCTCTGAGCATTGTTATGGTTATCAGTACTTGTTTTCCTTTTAGGCTGGACTTCAGTCTGTCAAATAATTATAAGGACTAGCCTAGTACTTTAGTTTAGTCATCACTAAAGCACTGCTGGCTTTTTCTCTAGTGATCACTAAATTCAGGAACAAGTTGGTTCAGCCCTGACCGAAGCAGCAAGTATATTCACAACACTCAACAAGATAAGCAGGTTCGTCTGACATTTTGGTCTCCGACTGCTTATTCCACTCCGATGGTGTAGCGCTCCAGCGCCGCAATTTTCACCCATGGGAAGAATAGGAGACCCTTGCCGGGATTCCTACCTCCCATACACGCTACAAGATTGCACCAACCGTCTCCGACGGGACCGACGGACAGCTGCTCCCAACACATATATAGAAAAGATACCTGTTCAAGGCTCTTTGTCTGTCTTTTCTCCCCTACATATTATATACAATTAAAATGATACCCTACTTATATAGGTTTGATTTTGTCGTACTTCTGGAAAAAATCATAACTACATGCAGGAAAATGTATACGTTCAAAATGGTCATCTTCTGACCCCTATAACTTTAAAATTTTTCCACATACGGGCCGATATGAGGGCTCATTTTTTGCGCCATGATCTGAACTTTTTATCAGTACCATTTTTATATTGATCTGACTTTTTGATCGCTTTTTATTCATTTTTTTCAGAACATAAAAAGTGACCAAACATATGCTATTTTGGACTTTGGAACTTTTTTGCGCGTACGCCATTGACCGTGCGGTTTAATTAACAATATATTATTATAGTGTGGACATGTCCACACGCGTCGATACCACATATGCTTTTTTTTTCTTTTTTAAGGGGGGTGATTATTACTTTTATTAGGAAAGGTGTTAAATGATCTTCATTAACTTTTTTTTACACTATTTTTGCAGTATTATAGCCCCCCTGATGGCTATTTCAGTACACATATCGATCTCATGCACATATCATTGCCATGCGTTGGCACGGCAAAGATCAGTGTAATCGGTGGTAGATTGATCAAGCCTGGATTTGTTTTATACCAGGACCGGGCCCTACGTCCTTAAGAGGTTAAAGCAGATTTTGGTAGGATTTTTGGTTTTGGTGGCATTCTACTTCTTTTTCAGGCAAAAAAAAACTTGCAAAAAGTAAGCAATTTTTGAAAGTCTCTTATTAAAATAATACAGTGATTTTATTAATGTGGGGCTCCCTGTGATAAGATTCATGGACAATTCATTATGTTTTTTTAAGGTCTTCATAGGTTTTACTTATGCAAGCTAACCCTTTAATCTGGTGGCAGGCTTGGTGCACCACAGGAGCGTGATGATGTCACAGCTGGTGTTTCCTCAAGCCTGCTCGCAGCAGGACCCAGCGGAGAAGCAGCAGTGGTGATGTCAGCATACCAGTCTACTCCTGAAGCTCACACCAAGCCTGCTGCCAGATTAAAAGACATAACAGACAAACAGGACCATATATTGTGGATAGATAAGTATTGCTAGAATCAGTGTCACCCACACTAACAGCCTGTACCAACAGGTTAGTGCAGGTTACAAGGATGACAGATTCCCTTTCTGTTACAGCCATAATATGAAAATAAAAATAAATAATAAAAAGTGATCAAAAAGTGTCATCTGAATTTTTATTTTTAACAATAACAACTAGATTTTAAGTACCATCATATTACTCTGTTTGGTTTTCATTTTTTCAATTAGTAAAATAAAACAAAACCTATATCAATTGAATATCTTTGTAATGGTATCAACCTACAGACTAAAGAAAACATGTCATTTATACAATAAAGTGCACAGCGTGGTTGTGAAATGGTTTTCAATGGCTGCATAATCTCCAGACAGACCTCATATATAGTTCTGGAGAACCTCTTGATCATAAAATGTAATCATCATATGGTAATGTTACATAGACTAGATATATTAAAGATTAGTGATGTCGCGAACATAAAATTTTCGGTTCGCGAACCGCGAACGCGAACTTCCGCAATGGGCAGGCGCATTTTAAAACCCACAGGTACTCTTTCTGGCCACATTAGTGATTTAAAAGGTGTTTCAAGGGGACAAACACCTGGTTGATGTAGAGTCTGGTTTTAATCCATAAAGGGCATAAATCACCTATTATTCCTAAATAGTTTGGAATAATGTGCTTTAGCCCCCTTTAGGCATCACATAGTTAGATTCCCTCATGTTAGTCAGCACATATTTAGAGCTCCCCTTTAGGCAGCACATAAGATTCCCCCCTATTAAGCAGCACATAGTGGGATTTGAACCCAAGGCCCCAGCGCTGCAAGGCAGCAGTGCTAACCTCTGAGCCACAATGACACCCTTAGCATACATCTAATATCCACAGTTGCTAAAATGGACAGAGATGTCAGCAGAGAGTACCAGAAAAATTAGGCATGTACCCATGCCTGAAAAATTTGGTATTGTTGCAGCCGCTTCTGTAGCAGCGGCCATAAAAATTGCAGCACCATAACAAGTGCAGCAGCAGAGGCCAGAAAAATTAGGCATGTACACCTGGCTGGAAAATTTGGTAGTGTCGCAGCCGCTGCTGTAGCAGCGGCCAGAAAAATTTCTGTTTGTTTTGCCAGGCAGAAAGTGCCCTAAAACATTGCGGCTTCAACCCTAGTTGGTGGTGGATAAGTCACGCAAGTCATCCAGCATTCAGAGTTCAAATACAGCAGCTTGTGGACCATTTTTAGCCCAAGGCAGCTCATCTGATCAGGATTTGTTAAGTCAAATGTATCGCCCACTGTCAGTCCCTTCGGGATCCATCCCTCATTCATCTTAACAAAGGTGAGGTAATCCAGCCTTTTTTGACCAAGGCGACTCCTCTTCTCAGTGACAATACCTCCTGCTGCACTGAAGGTCCTTTCTGACAGCACACTTGAAGCGGGACAGGCCAGAAGTTCGAGAGCAAATTGGGATAGCTCAGGCCACAGGTCAAGCCGGCACACCCAGTAGTTAAGGGGTTCATCGCTCCTCAGAGTGTTGATATCTGCGGTTAAGGCCAGGTAATCTGCTACCTGTCGGTCATGTCGTTATCTGATGGTGGACCCCGAAGGGCTGTGGCGATGCATAGGACTTAGAAAGCTCTGCATGTCCTCCATCAACAGCATGTCTGTACAGCTTCCTGTCCTTGCCGGCGTGTTCGTGGGAGGAGGAGGAGGATTACTTTCACCTCTTCCCCTGTTAGATCCCTGTTGTGCTGTGACATGACGCTTATACGCTGTGTACAGCATACTTCTTAATTTATTTTGGACCTGCTGAATCCCTTCCGCCTTGCTGTAATGCGGTAACATGTCAGGCACTTCATGTTTATACCGGGGGTCTAGTAGCGTGGACACCCAGTACAGGTCGTTCTCCTTCATCCTTTTAATACGAGGGTCCCTCAACAGGCATGACAGCATGAAAGACCCCATTTGCACAAGGACGGATGCCGAGCTACTCATGTCCCGTTCCTCATCCTCAGTGGTTTCAGCGAAGGTATAATCTTCTTCCCCCCAGCCATGTACAACACCACAGGAATCAGATAGGTGACAAGGAGCACCCTGGGATGCCTGCTGTGGTTGGTCTTCCTCCTCCTCTTCAAAGCCACATTCCTCCTCTGACTCCTCTTCCTCACAATCCTCTTCCAGCGTTGCCACAGGTCCAGCAAGCGATGCTGATAAGGCTGTTTCTGGTGGTGATGGTGTCCACAACTCTTACAAGCATTGCGCATGAGCCTCCAGTAACGTGCCAAAAAAATTCCCAGCTCCGCAGATGATGTCCTAGCACCCCGGTCATACAAATATTCGTTTCTTGCTGTTTCTTGTTGGAGCAGGCGGTCGAACATTAGGAGTGTTGAATTCCAATGAGTCGGGCTGTTGCAAATCAAGCACCTCACTGGCATGTTGTTTCGCCGCTGGATATCTGACAAGTGTGCCATGGCCGTGTGGGAACGCCTGAAATGGCCACACACCTTCCTGGACTCCTTCAGGACATCCTGTAAGCCTGGGTACTTGAGCACAAAGCATTGTACAATCAGATTAAACACATGTGCCATGCATAGCGCATGTGTCAACTTGCCCAACATCAATGCCGCCAACAAATTTGTTCCGTTGTCACAAACCACCTTGCCGATCTCCAGTTGGTGTGGAGTCAGCAACTGGTCCACCGGTGCGTTCAGGGCCGACAGGAGCGCTGGTGCGGTGTGACTCTCCGCTTTCAGGCAAGTCAACTCCAAGATGGCGTGACCCTGCTGTATCCGGGATGTGGAACAGCACCTGGGGAGCTGGGGGGGGGGGGTGTGCGGGTGATGTGCAGCAAGACACAGCAGTGGAAGAGGACTCGGCCGAGGATGTTATGGAAGAGGATGGAGTAGGAGGAGTAGAGGAGGTGGCAGCAGGCCTGCCTACAAGTCGTGGCGGTATCACCAGCTCCTCTGCAGAGCCACGCATTCCATGCTTGGCAGCCGTCACCAGGTTTACCCAATGCGCAGTGTAGGTGATATACCTGCCCTGACCATGCTTTGCAGACCAGGTATCAGTGGTCAGATGGACCCTTGCCCCTACACTGTGTGCCAGACATGCCATAATTTCCTTTTGCACAATGGAGTAAAGGTTGGGGATTGCCTTTTGTGCAAAAAAATTTCGTCCGGGTACCTTCCACTGCGGTGTCCCAATGGTTGAGAGAGGGCAAGGAGGGCAGCAGTGGTTGACCTGGCTGAAGATGCTGGACCAGGAGGAGGATGGCGGCTTTGACTTTGTGTGCTGCTTGTACTGATGTGTTGATCCCATAGGCGTTTGTGATGTGACATCATGTGCCTTCGCAAAGCAGTGGTGCCTAGGTGGGTGTTGGACTTCCCACGACTCAGTTTCTTCTGGCACAGGTTGCAAATGGCCTCGCTGTTGTCAGAGGCAGACATGCGTTGATTGGCGTCCCGTCTGGCTGACCCCGGGTGCCAATGCATGTTGTCTGACTGTGCCACTAGCTCCTTGCGACAACCTCCCCCTGCTTCCAACTCGTCTCCTCCTCCTCTCTGTCTCCCCATCTGAACTTTCCCCCTCTTCTTCTCTTCTAGCGGGCACCCACGTGGCATCCACGGACACATCGTCATCATCAACACCTTCACCGCTATCTGACACCTCAAGAAAGGAAGCAGCAGCTTGTACACCAACATCATCACACCGTACGTCCATGTGTGTAATGCTGCCTGACTGAGACATATCCCTGTTAACTACATCCTCTGGCAATAATGGTTGCGTATCATTCATGTCTTCAAACTGATGTGTAAATTAACTCCTCTGACGGATCAAGTAAAGCTGCTGTGGTGCTAGTGTTGGTGGTGGCGGCAGGCGGGCAAGTGGTAGCATGAGAGGTGCCCGAAGCTAAGCTAGAGGAAGAGGACGGTGCGTCAAGGTTCCGAGCAGAAGCTGTAGTAGATTGGGTGTCTTGTGATAGCCAGTCAACTAAGTCTTCAGAACTTTGGGGGTTCAGGGTACGTGGCCTCTGAACACTGGCCATTCTAGGGCCAAAGGGAATCCCAGCACCACGACGGCCCCTGCGGGGTGGCCTTCATCTGCCTGTCAGGACTGATATCTTTCAGCCCTTTGAATACTGTAATAGTTAGTTGCTTGAAGGAACTTAAGTTTGATTCTGGAGTACCTCTTTTAACCAGCGGTTCCCTCCCAACCAGGGGGCCTCCATCTGATATCTTTCAGCCCTAAAAAGGGCTTTTTTGGGTGCTGTCCTTAAAGCAGATGTTACACTAGTGCTTTAGAAGTAAACTGGACCCTGAATACACCACCTAGCAGCAACCTAGCTATCGCTTTCCCTATACAGCAGGAGCAGCTTCTCTGACCCTCCACTTCCTAAGCCTGCAGCATGCTGAATGAGGGTAAAATGGCGTCTGGAAGGGGTAGGAGAGGTAGGAGGGTCTGGAAGGGAGGGACTGCTGCTGATTGGCTGTAATGTGTCTGCTGACTCTGGCTTACAGGGTCAAAGTTTACTGCAATGTTAAAGTATAGGGGGTGGATCAAACTTCACATATGTTCGCCCGGCGATGCGAACGCGAACATGCTAAATTCGCCGGGAACTGTTCGCGGGCGAGCAATTCGCGACATCTCTATTAAACATGTGTAAATAAGTACCATCTAATAACCATTCCATCAACTCATGTTATAAAAAATATAGCTTCCAGCAATAACCTAATCCTAATTAAGATATCTCTACAAGAAAAGACTGGCAAATATGGGCTTAACATTAGCCCCAAAAACAGCTAACCCCCAATTATTACCCCGATACCCAGAGTAAGTACCAACAGGCCTGGAGCTTCAAAAATGGCGCTCCTGTGCCAAGGCGGTAACAGGCTGGCGTTATTTAGGCTCGGGAGGGCCAGTAACAATGGTCCTCGCCCACCCTCGTAACGTCAGGCTGTTGCTGCTTGGTTGGTATCTGGCTGAGAATAAAAATACAGGGAACCCTATGCATTTTTCTGTTATTTAATTATTTATGAAAAAAATGCATAGGGTTCCCCATATTTTCAATTTCAGCCAAATGCCAACCAAGCAGCAACTGCCTGACGTTACCAGGGTGGGCGAAGACCATTGTTAATGGCCCTCCCCAGCCTAAATAATTCTAGCCTGTTACTGCCTAGGCCCAGGAGTGCCATATTTGATGCTTCGGGCCTGTTGGTAGTGGCTCTTCTCGACACCCCTGTGGTGGTGGGTATTGGGGTAACACTAGCTGTTTTTGGCGCTAACACTAAGCCCTGGCTTAGTAATGGATTCCATCTATAAGGAAGCTTCCACTACTAAGCCTGTAAAGTAAATTTTAAAAAACAACATGTTTAAAAAACTAATGCTGTCATAGGCAAGTTTGTAAGCCTGGTTTGACTTTGCTTACACTTGCGACTTTTTGATGGGGGTTTGCAACTTTTATTTGCTTACATGCGACTTTCACAATTATAAATCCAGGACCACTGCAAAGTAAAAACTGAAAATTGCTTAGGTAGAGAAGCTATTTTTTTGCTTACCCAAAAAAAAAAAAAAATGCTAAAAAAATAGCTTGGCACACGTGCAACTTTTTGTGCGACTTTTGTTGGCAAAAAAACTGCTTAAATCCATTGATAAATCTCCCTCCATATCATTATTGATCACTACCCAGATAATACCACATACATAAATCATAGGTAGAGGGGAAAATAATATTAAAATCACATACATAAATCATAGTTAGAGGGGAAAATAACCTGACAAGCCCCCCCCCCCCCCCCCCACACACACACGGTAACTACAAAAGGTATAAATCACATGATTGACACTATATATATATACAAAATAAAAAAAAGTATAAAAAAATAACTGTGGGGGCTGTTGCAAACAACATCATAAAAATATAGGGAGAGATTTATCAAAACCTGTCCAGAGGAAAAGTTTCTGGAGTTGTAGTTTAGGAACAGCGAGGCTACACCTGGTGCTTAACTGCAGGCTCGCTGTTGTTAAATTACAATTCCCATCATGGGGGGGGGGGTAGTTTAAGCAAGAACTGGAGGCTCCCTTTTTGGAAACCCTGCTTTATTGGCGTTCTCCCTAGAGGAGTGCGCCATAAATGTGCTAACCACTTTTTTGTGTTTTTTTTCTTCACATTTCAAATCCGTGTATCCTGTTGACTACTTCGGGTTTGGTTGACTACATTGATGGCCTGCATTTTTTTTATTTTCTATTATTAAAATGGTTAACCAGGGTTTGTAGGGAAGTGTTTTTAGGAATAAAAGTTTTTATAACATGTTGTGTTTTTTTCTATAAATATACTTTACAGGCTTGGCAGTAGAAGCTGTCTTATAGACAGAGTCCATTACTAAGCCAGGGCTTAGCATTAGCCCCACTAACCCCTAATTTTTACCCCGGTACCCACAGCCACAGGTGTGTCGGGAAGAGCCGATACCAACAGGCCTGAAACGTCAAAAATGGCACTCCTGGGCCTAGGCGGTAACAAGCTGGCATTATTTAGGCTGAGGACAGCCAGTAACAATGGTCCTTGACCACACTGGTAACATTAGGCTGTTGCTGCTTGGTTGGTATTTGGCTGATAATAAAAATAGGGAAAACCATGCACACCTTTTTTATTATTTAATTATTTATGATTAAAAAAAATGCATAGGGTTCCCTGTATTTTCATTCTCAGCCAGATATCAACCAACCATTTACAATTAATATACCATAAGGTGATTTTAGTACGTACCTATTAGACAGTAAAGGATCCATGCAGGGCTCAAGTCCTGCAGATCCATGCAGGAACTGAGTTCCTGCAATTTTTTTCACAGCGGGAACACCATTCCCATTTCACATAAACCAACGTTGATAATAATGCGGAATTTCTAGACGTTGTAGTCTCACATGATGCCCAAGAGCACATCAAAACCAAAACCTTCTTTAAGGCTGTAGACAGGAATAGTTATTTGGATTATACCAGCTACCACTTTGATAAATGGACAGGAAACATTCCCTACGGACAATACAAATGAATCTGCCGCAATTGCACATCCAAGATTTACTTCCACAACCAGAGCAAAATTCTGGATAGCAGGTTTAAAGCAAATGGTTACCCAAAATCTATATATACATATATATATATATATATATATATATATATATATATATATATATATATATATATATCTCAATGGCCCTCATTTACTGAGTGGAGTGTAGGTTTCTTTGTGGGTTTTAATTCCTTACAATTTATTTTCCACGGTATTTACTAAGGTTTCCTACATTTTCCACTTTCCCTACACTTTGCTTTTTTTTTTTTACACATGCTCTGATCTGTAGGGTTTTCCTCAGCTCAAATCCGCCACATTTTCTGTGGGAAACTTAGTAAATATGTTGGGTTTTTGTGAAAATGTCGGGAACACGCCCCATTTTCCTGGCAGCCACGCCCCTTTTCAGGTTTTCTTAGCAAAATGGAGAGTTAGTCAGGGTTTTTTCAATTCTGGTGCAAATTCTGGCACAGAATCTGGTGATAACAGAATTTCTGATGCAATGCAACAGAATCTGGCGCACAACCCAACAAAACATGTTGGGTTTGCAACAGGAAATGAGGGCCAATGTGTGTGTGTATGTATGTGTGTGTGTTTATGTTCCAGCACAACGTCCAAACAGCTAAAGATATTAACATGAAACTTGGCACCCATGTTACTTATATGTCAACAACAAACATAGGATTGGTAATTTAACCCTTACTCACCCCCATTTGTTTAAAGTCCCATACAAGTTTATGGGAAATATGTTACTGCATAACTTCCAAACGGCTGGAGATATTTTGATAATACTTGGTCACATGTTACTTATTTGTCCACTTAAAATATAGGATAGTTAATTTAACCCTTAACTACCCCCATTTGTGAGGGTCGGGGTTTTTGTTTAAAGTCCCATGCAAATCAATGGGAAATGTATGTTCCCACATAACTTCAGTATGGCTGGAGATATTTTAATACCTGGTACACATATTACGGGTCGGGATAGGAGGTCGGAATAGGGGATCGGGATAGGAGGTCGGGATAGGAGGTCAAGATAGGAGGTCAAGATAGGAGGATGGGATATAAGGGCGGGATAGGAGGTCGAGATAGGAGGTCGAGATAGGAGGTCGAGATAGGAGGACGGGATAGGAGGACGGAATAGGAGGTCGGGATGGGAGGTCATTATAGGAGGTCGAGATAGGAGGTCGGTATAGGAGGTCGGTATAGGAGGTCGAGATAGGAGGTCGAGATAGGAGGACGGGATAGGAGGTCGGGAGAGGAGGTCGGGATAGGAGGTCAGAATAGAAGGACGTGAGATGAGGACAGGATATGGGGTTGGGATATGGCAACAATATATGAGGACGGGATATGAAGTCAAAAGCTTCTTCTGGACCAAAAGACTTGTCTTCAGCCTAAAGCTATCAACTCCACCGATGACACACCTACAATCAACTCCTACTCCTATAATTTCCTAACAACATACTCTACCAATCAAAAAGCAATCAAACAAATACTCCAGATTCATTGGAATGTACTTTTGATGGACCCTTTCTTGAAGGACATTATACCATCATGTCCCCAAGTCACATTCAGAAATATGTCCCTGAAGAACATCCTGGCTGCCAGTAAATTAAAAAAACCACCTTCATGAGCAAGACTATGACAGGATCCTTTCAGTGCTGCACCCTGAATTGCAAATCCTGCCAAAATATTTTAAAAAAATTGATGTAAGGAGTTCACATCAAAACAACAGGATAAGTCTTCAGTAAGAAATCCCTTATGTCATGTAAGTCGAACTATGTCATCTACCTACTGGAATGTCCCTGCGGGACTCAATACATTGGACGCACCACCCGAATGCTGTGTAGCAGACTCAATAAACATCACTCTAAAACACCCTCCTACCTCCAGTATAAGAGAGGCATTACGCTGATTGGCTACCATTCCATCCTCAAGATGAAGCCAATTTCAATTCTACAACTTCAGACTTAACACTACGACGACATCAACAAAACATCAGCTTAAACCTGATTGGCTGAATAGCTCCTTTTTTGAATAATTTAGCTGGCACCTCTATATTGGCAGGCATCTGATTGGTTGAAATAACATCAATGACACAGCGCACTGTTATTATGTATCATCCAAGTCGGCACCATTATGATTGGTTACCTATCTTCTGAAGACATCCGACTAGTCACCACAGATTGGCTGCCAACCAGAACATGTGACCATACAAACAGGAAGATCCCGGCCCTAACCGCCTACACAGAAAATGACGTCACGGCTGTCGAGTCGTGTGATTGGTTGCTATTTTTTATGAATAAGGGAGCGCAAACAGGGTATGAAAACAGCCCGAAGTCTCGCCCATAGTACTAAACTGTCAAACCCCGCTCCATGAGCAATTACATCATAGACGTGATCCATAAGGAATATTTTATTAATCACAATTACCATTTTATGTATGCTAATTTATATGTTTTATTTAATATTTCAATATATGTTTTTTCACTAGATAGAATTGTTCCATGAAAGCGCTATACAAACCATCTTTGTCACGTCCCCTGGGCCAGCCTCTGACCCTTGGTTTTGGCGCCCTTTTCAGTTATTTAAATCTAACAGTACTGTAAAGGTTTAGACAATTCTGTTCTGAAATTGAGAAAGGGGGAACTTACCCCCAAAACATGTCTTGCATGTCTGTCCAACATATGTGTACACTAATAAATATGAATACTTTGTTTTAAACTGGACTGGAATCAAATTAGTCTCTAAAAGGCAGTGCCACTGCACATCACCTTTTTTCTCCATTACCTCCTCATTCCCATTAGCAGGAATTCTGCAGGACCAGTCTTAGAGTGGAAGAGTTCTCAAACTTTTTTTCACAGGACTTGACCCATGCTTTCCTCCCTCCCACATATCAGCCACCCCACCCATTGAAACACAAATGAGCTGCATTCCATTCAAAAGGCCAGTGTTTTCTAACCAGGGTGCCTGCAGCTGTTGCAGAATGATCTCTCTCCCACCCAGTGGTCGCTCCACCCATTGAAACAGGACAGGCTCCCTTTGCAAACCTGACTAGTGATGTCACGTGTCGGCACACTGCAACCTGGGAAAACCCGAGACCTGAGTAATTTTTTATGCTGTTAAAAAGAAATATTGGGGAGAAAATCACAGAAGAATTGCGAGACCACTGTCACTCATAGGTACAGGCACTATTATGTGCTATAAACTACACTAGTCAAAGAAAAAAAAATCCTGGAATACCCCTTTAACTACTGGCCTTACTTCAGGACCATCCTTTTGAATCACCCTGTATTGGTTTTGATGCTACCAGTGTTTTTTTCTCTCCTCTTGGAAAGTCCAGTGGGCACCACGTCTGCCATCAGATTATAGAAGAGAACAGACAACGGGACCACGGATCAGGGGTTGGTAAGTATCATTATCATCAGTATCACCCGCACTAACTGTCTGTACCAACAGGTCAGTGCGGTTGACACTGATGACAGATTCCCTTTAATGTGCGCAGCGTTGGTGGTCACACATTCTTAGTAACTTAGTCCAACTTCCTGGACCCTCTTGTACACAGGTGAATGAACAATTCCTGATCTTGTTAAGACCAGCCAACTGGAATGAAGACACCAGAGATGTCTTTCAGCCAGCAATGGACATATTTGGTGTATGTTCTGAGAGGAAATGAAAAGATACTGATAGGTAACAGTCATATTTAGAAATTTTAGAGAGATGATTCCAATTTAAAATGATTGTGTTCTTGTGTTTTGTTTTATCTGTTAATTAAAATTCTAACTCAAAATAATCTCATTTATATCTTTTGTAATGCAGCATTAGTAAATAGTGTAGACATCAGGTAGCACTGTAAATGAATGTCATTGTGTATATACTGTAGAGTTTCTTTGGCCATTGTATATAAGTATAATTTGAGCTATATCTTTTTATATTTATTTGTGTTTTTGCTCAGTGTAATTTTCTCTCTGGCTATTAATATATATTTCTTTTTATTTCACTCATTTCACTTTTCAATTTTTGAACAGATTTTGGTATTTACTCTCAACGGGATGTAACAAATTGAATAGAGGAGCTCAGTCATAGTCGGCTTATCTCAGCTCAGTATCTCATAATATGCTTTCTTTTTTTTTTTTATTTTTTTATTTTTTTTTGTACTCCTCCTGAGAAAACCAGCTTAAGAAGTGATTCCTCTGCATAGTGTTCTGATATTCATCAGCCAGTAGAGGCACTTTTAAAACTACATTTCACATAAAAAAAGACTAGGAGACTTCTTGCAGCCATTATTGACAGAACACCATCTAGGCATTCCTGAAATCTTTGGTTACGGGTAGTTAACCAAAGATTTCTTACTAAAGTTAATAAAAAAAAAATAAAACTGTCTTCAGGTTAAAGCATTAAACAATATATTAAACCCTTTTATGTGGTGTTATACAGATAAAGATAATCAATAATGTAGGACTTTGTGGAACTGTTCACTAAGGTATAATTACATGCCTTTTTCGCTATTCACATCCATAGTTTGGCTTCAAAATTGTACTAAAAAAAATGTGGGAAAATATAAGTTATACCAATCTGAATGAACACTGTACAGGTATGTGTTATGCCAAATGTATTTAGAGGCACAGGCCTCTTATCCACTTAAGGACCAAGCCCGTTTTGACCTTAAGGGGTACTCTGCTGGAAAAAAAAAATATTTAAATCAACTGGTGCCAGAAAGTTAAACATATTTGTAAATTACTTCTATTTAAAAATCTTAATCCTTCCAGTACTTATCAGCTGCTATTTGCTCCACAGGAAGTTCTTTTCTTTTTGGATTTATTTTCTGTCATGACCACAGTGCTCTCTGCTGACACCTCTGTACATTTTAGGAACTCTCCAGAGCAGGACAGGTTTGCTATGGGGATTTACTCCTACTCTGGACAGTTCCTAAAATGGACAGAGGTATCAGCAGAGAGCACTGTGGTCAGACAGAAAGGAAATTCAAAAACAAAATAACTTCCTGTGGAGCAAATAGCAGTTGATCAGGACTGGAAGGAATACGATTTTTAAATAGAAGTAATGTACAAATCTGTTCAACTTTCTGGCACAGGATGATTTGAAAAAATAAATAAATGTTTTCCAGTAGAGTACCCCTTTAAGGACCAGGCCAATTCTATTTCTGCGTTTTTGTTTTTTCCTCCGTGCCTACTAAAATCCATAACTCTTTTATATCCATCTACAGACCCATATAAGGGCTTGTTTTTTGTGTGACCAATTGTACTTTGTAATGACACCTCTCATTTTACCATAAAATGTACTGAATGTTAACCCCTTAAGGGCCAAGCCCATTTTCACCTTAAGGACCAGAGCATTTTTGCACATCTGACCACTGTCACTTTAAGCATTAAGAACTCTGGTATGCCTTTACTTATGACATAGTGGTAACAAAGTGGTAATTTTTCGTCGATACTTGCATCATTTCTTGGTGAAAAATTCCAAAATTTCATGAAAATTTTTAAAATGTTGCATTCTTTGGTTGGGAAATACTGAGTTAGGTAACGGAACCTAACTGAAGGTTTTCCAACCAGTGTGCCTCCAGTTGTTGCAAAAGTACAACTCCCAGCATGCAAGGTTGGTCAGAACATGCTGGGAGTTGTAGTTTTGAAACAGCTGGAGGTTTGTCCCCCCCATGTGAATGGACAGGGTACATTCACACGGGTGGGTTTACAATTAGTTTTCTGCTTCAAATTTTTCGCCACAGCGCAAACTCCTAGCGGGAAACTCATCGTACACACCCAAGTGCGAATGTACCCTAAAAACACTACACTAAACTACACTAACACATAATACAGGGTAAAACACTACATATACACCCCCTTACACTGTCCCCCCAATAAAAATGAAAAATATATTGCATTGTGTTTCCAAAACGGAGCCTCCAGCTGTTGCAAAACAACAACTCCTAGCATTTCCGGACAGCCACTGACTGTCCAGGCATGCTGGGAGTTTAGCAACAGCTGGAGGCACCCTGTTTGGGAATCACTGGCGTAGCATACCCCTATGTCCACCCCTATGCAATCCCTAATGCAGTCCTCAAATGCCCATGACGCTTTCTCACTTCGGAGCACTGTCGTATTTCAAGGAAACCGTTTAGGGCCACATTTGGGGTATTTCCGTACTCAAGTGAAAGTGCACTACAAATTTTGGGGGGCTTTTCCTCCTTTTACCCCATATGAAAAGGAAAAGTTGGGGGCTACAGCAGCCTGTTAGTGTAATAAAATTAAACATTTTACACTAACATGCTGGTGTTGCCCCATACTTTTAATTTTCACAAGCGGTAAAAGGAAAAAAAGACCCCCCCATAATTTGCAATTGCTCCTGAGTATGGAAATACCCAATATGTGGACGTAAAATGTTCTGCGGGTGCACAAGAAGGCTCAGGAGTGAGAGTGCACTATGTACATTTGAGGCCTAAATTGGTGATTTGCACAGGGGTGGCTGATTTTACAGCGGTTCTGACATAAACGCAAAAAAATAAATACTGACATGTGACCCCATTTAGGAAACGAAACCCCTCACGGAATGTAACATGGGGTAGAGTGAGCCTTAACACCCCACAGGTATTTGACAATTTTTCATTAAAGTTGGATGGGAAAATGAAAAAAAAAAATTTTCACAAAAATGCTGGTGTTACCCTAATTTTTTTATTTTCACAAGGGAAAATAGGAAAAAAGCCCCCCAAAATTTGTAACTCCATTTCTTCTGAGTAAGAAGATACCCCATATGTGGATGTAAAGTGCTCTGCTAGTGCACTACAATGCTCAGAAGGGAAGGAGCGCCATTGGGCTTTTGAAGAGAAAATGTGTCTGGAATCGAAGGCCACATTTGTTTACAAAGCCCCCATAGTGCCAGAACAATGGACCCCCGACATGTGACCCCATTTTGGAAACTACACCCCTCACGTTAAGTAATAAGGGGTACAGTGAGCATTTATGCCCCACAGGTGTCTGACAGATTTTTTTATTTGCACAGCCCACTGTTCTAAAGATCTGTCAAACGCCAGTGGGGTGTAAAGTGGGGTGTAAATACTCACTGCACCCCTTATTAAACTCTGTGAGGGGTGTAGTTTTCAAAACGGGGTCCACTTTTCTGGCACCATGGGGGGCTTTGTAAATGCACATGGCCCCTGACTTCCATTCCAAACAAATTCTTTCTCCAAAAGCCCAATGGCGCTTGTTCTCTTCTGAGCATTGTAGTTCGCCGCAGAGCACATATCCACATTTAGGGTATTTCCATATTCAGAAGAAATGGAGTTACTAATTTTGGGGGTAATTTTCCCCAATTACCCCTTGTAAAAATGTAAAATTTGGGGAAATCTGCACTTTAGTGAATTTTTTTTTTTCATTTACACATCCAACTTTAATAAAAAGTCGTCAAACACCTGTGAGGTGTTAAGGCTCACTGTACCGCTGTTATGTTCTTTAACATCTTAAGGACCCATGACGTATGCATACGTCATGGTCTTTTCCTGGTCTCCGCCGGGTGATCGGAAGCGGAAGCGGATCCCTGCTGAAATCCTTCAGCAGGGATCCAGGGCAAACGCTGAGGGGGGCCATGTAGGCCCCCCATGTTGTCGATCGCCACAAATCACAAGGAAAATCGCCCTTGCGATCTGCAGCGATACCGGGCTGATCGGGTCTCTGGGACCCGACCGCCCGGTAATTTCGCATGATCCCGGCTGTCACAGACAGCCAGGACCATGCTGAAGTATGGGAGCAAGGTGACAAGCCTGCCACCTCCTCCGATCCCCTGCGATTTTTCGGTTAGTTAACCGACCAATCGCAGGGGGGGGGTGGTTACTTCCTCCCATCCTGCCCGGCCCCTGAAAGTCCAGAGAGGACGGGAGGAAGACCGGAGGACGCAGCGGGGGACGGGGGACTGCTGCGGACCGGCCCCGGTACTTACCTCGTCCCTGAAGACCCGGATCCCGGCGAGGAAGATGGCGTCGGTGGCGACAGGTGAGTAGATCTTCAGCCGCGGTCGGGCCCTTTACAGCAATGCACGTCGCCGTAAAGCGACATGCATTGCTGTATTGGGACACTGTATACTACAACTCCCAGCATGCCCAGACAGCCCTTGGCGTCTGGGCATGCTGGGAGTTGTAGTTTTGCAACATCTGGAGGTCCACAGTTTGGAGACCACTGTGCCCTTCCAGATGTTGCAAAACTACACATCCTCAGCATGCCCTTACTGTCCAGGCATGCTGGGAGTTGTAGTTCTGTAACATCTGGCCCTTCAGATGTTGCAGAACTACAACTCCCAGCATGCCTGGACAGTTTTGGCATACTGGGAGTTGTAGTTTTGCAACATCTGGAAGGGCACAGATTGGGAACCACTGTATTAGTGGTCTGCAAACTGTAGTCCTCCAGATGTTGCAAACTACAACTCTAAGCATGCTGGGAGTTGTAGTTCGGCAACATCTGGCTCTAAAGATGTTGCTGAACTACTACTCCCAGCATGCCTGAGAATGTTTGGGAGTTGTGGTTTTGCAACAACAGGAGGCACACTGGTTGGGAAACATTGTCTGTTCCCTAACTCAGTGTTTCCCAACCCGTGTGCCTCCAGCTGTTGCAAAACTATAACTACCAGCATGCACTGATAGACTGTGCATGCTGGGAGTTGTAGTTTTGCAACAGCTGGACGCCCCCCCCCCCCCCTGTGAATGTACAGGGTACATTCACATGGGCAGGGGCTTACTGTGAGTATCAGGCTGCAAGTTTGCGATGCAGCAAATTTTGCGTGGCAGCTCAAACTCGCAGCGGGAAAATCGCTGTAACCCCCCCTGCCCGTGTGACTGTACCCTAAAAACACTACACTACACTAACACAAAATAAAATAAAAGTCAAAAACACTACATATACACATACCCCTACACAGCCCCCCTCCCCTCCCCATTAAAAATGAAAAACATCTGGTACGCCACAGTTTTCAAAATGGAGCATCCAGCTGTTGCAAAACAACAACTCCCAGTATTGCCGGACAGCCATCGATTGTCCAAGCATGCTGAGAGTTTTGCAACAGCTGGAGGCACCCTGTTTGGGAATCACTGGCGTAGAATACCCCTATGTCCACCCCTATGCAAATCCCTAAATCAGGCCTCAAATGCGCATGGCGCTCTCACTTTGGAGCCCTGTCGTATTTCAAGGCAACAGTTTAGGGTCACATATGGGGTATCGCCGTACTCGGGAGAAATTGCCTAACAAATTTTGGGGGTCTTTTTCTCCTTTCACCCCTTATGAAAAGGTGAAGTTGGGGTCTACACCAGCATGTTAGTGTAAAAAAATACATTTTTTACACTAACATGCTGGTGTTGCCCTATACTTTTCATTTTGACAAGAGGTAAAAGGGAAAAAAGCCCCCCAAAATTTGTAATGCAATTTCTCCCGACTACGGAGATACCCCATATGTGGGCGCAAAGTGCTCTGGGGGCGCACAACAAGGCCCAGAAGGGAGAGTGCACCATGTACATTTGAGGTGATTTGCACAGGGGTGGCTGATTGTTACAGCGGTTTTGACAAACGCAAAAAAAAAAAAACCCACATGTGACCCCATTTCGGAAACTACACCCCTCACGGAATGTAATGAGGGGTGCAGTGAGAATTTACACCCCACTGGTGTCTGACAGATCTTTTGGAACAGTTGGCTGCCCAAATTAAAAATTTTGTACAGCCCACTGTTCCAAAGATCTGACAGACACCAGTGGGGGGTAAATGCTCTCTGTACCCCTTGTTACGTTCCTCAAGGGGTCTTGTTTCCAAAATGGTATGCCATGTGGGGGTTATTTTGCTGTTCTGGCACCATAGGGGCTTCCTAAATGCGACATGCCCCCTGAGCAAAATTTGCTCTGAAAAAGCCAAATATGACTCCTTCTCTTCTGAGCATTGTAGTTCGCCCGTAGTGTGCTTCAGGTCAACTTATGGGGTACCTCCATACTCAGAAGAGATGGGGTTACAAATTTTGGGGGGGTAATTTCTGCTATTAACCCTTGCAAAAATGTGAAATTTGGGGGGGAAACACACATTTTAGTGAATTAATTTTTTTTTTTTTACGTATGCAAAAGTCGTGAAACCCCTGTGGGGTATTAAGGCTCACTTTATTCCTTGTTACGTTCCTCAAGGGGTCTAGTTTCCAAAATGGTATGGCATGTGGGTATTTTTTGCTGTCCTGGCACCATAGGAGCTTCCTAAATGCGACATGCCCCCGAGCAAAATTTGCTCTCAAAAAGCCAAATATGACTCCTTCTCTTCTGAGCATTGTAGTTCGCCCGTAGTGTGCTTCAGGTCAACTTATGGGGTACCTCCATACTCAGAAGAGATGGGGTTACAAATTTTGGGGGGTATTTTCAGCTATTAACCCTTGAAAAAATGTGAAATTTGGGGGGAAACACACATTTTATTGAATTTTTTTAAACATTTTTTTACATATGCAAAAGTTGTGAAACACCTGTGGGGTATTAAGGCTCACTTTATTCCTTGTTACGTTCCTCAAGGGGTATAGTTTTCAAAATGGTATGCCATGTGGGCTTTTTTTCCTGTTCTGGCACCATAGGGGCTTCCTAAATGCAACATGCCCCCCAAAAACCATTTCAGAAAAACGTTCGCTCCAAAATCCCCTTGTCGCTCCTTCCCTTCTGAGCCCTCTACTACGCCCGCCGAACACTTTACATAGACATATGAAGTATGTGCTTACTCGAGAGCAATTGGGCTACAAATGTATGTATACATTTTCTCCTTTTACCCCTTGTAAAAATTCAAAAATTGGGTCTACAAGAACATGCGAGTGTAAAAAATGAAGATTGTGAATTTTCTCCTTCACTTTGCTGCTATTCCTGTGAAACACCTAAAGGGTTAAAATGCTGACTGAATGTCATTTTGAATACTTTGGCGGGTGCAGTTTTTATAATGGGGTCATTTGTGGGGTATTTCTAAGATGAAGACCCTTCAAATTCACTTCAAACCTGAACTGGTCCCTGAAAAATTGTGATTTTGAAAATTTTGTGAAAAATTGGAAAATTGCTGCTGAACTTTGAAGCCCTCCGGTGTCTTCCAAAAGTAAAAACTCGTCAATTTTATGATGCAAATATAAAGTAGACATATTGTATATGTGAATAAAAAAAAATAATATTTGAAATATCCATTTTCATTACAAGCAGAGAGCTTCAAAGTTAGAAAAAATGCAACATTTTCAAATTTTTCATCAAATTTGGGGATTTTTCACCAAGAAAGGATGCAAGTTACCAAAAATTTTTTCCACTAAGTTAAAGTAGAACATGTCACGAAAAATCGATCTCTGAATCAGAATGATAACTAAAAGCATTCCAGAGTTATTAATGTTTAAAGTGACAGTGGTCAGATGTGCAAAAAATGGCCGGGTCCTAAGGTGTAAAATGGCTGGGTCCTTAAGGGGTTAAGGGGTGTAGCTTCCAAAATAGTATGCCAAGTGTTTTTTTTTTTTTTTCTTTTCTGGCACCATAGGGGCTTCCTAAATGCGACATGCCTCCCGAAAACCATTTCAGCAAAATTTGCTTTCCAAAAGCCAAATGTGACTCCTTCTCTTCTGAGCATTGTAGTTTGCACGCAGAGCATTTTATGCCCTAACATGGGGTATTTCCATACTTAGAAGAGATGGGCTTACAAATTTTGGTGGGCACTTTCTCCCATTACCCTTTGTAAAAATGATAAATTTTGGAAAAAACTGCACTTTTGTGATTTTTTTTCCATTTACACATCTGACTTTAATGAAAAGTCTTCAAACGCCTGTGGGGGGTTAAGGCTCACTGGAACCCTTGTTACGTGCCTTGAGGGGTTTAGTTTCCAAAATAGTATGCCATGTGGGGGTTTTCTGCTGTTCTGGCCCCATAGGGGCTTCCTAAGTGCAACATGCCCCCCAAAAACAATTTCAGCAAAATTCACTCTCCAAAATGCCATTGTTGCTCCTTCCCTTCTGAGCCCTCTACTGCACCTGCCGAACACTTGACATACACATATGAGGAATATCCTTACTCTAGAGAATTTGGGTTACAAATTTGTGGGGCTTTTTCTCCTATTACCCTTTGTAAAAATTCAAAAACTGGGTCTACAAAAACATGAGTGTAAAAAATTAAGATTTAGAATTTTCTCCTTCACTTTGCTGCTATTCCTGTGAAACACCTAAAGGGTTATCACACTTACTGAATGTCATTTTGGATACTTTGTGGGGTGCAGTTTTTATAATGGGGTCATTTGTGGGGTGTTTAGAATATGAAGGCCCTTCAAATCCACTTCAAAACTGAACTGGTCCATGAAAAATTCCAATTTACAAAATGTTTTGAAAAATTGGAAAATTGCTGCTGAACTTTGAAGACCTCTGATGTCTTCCAAAAGTAAAAACATGTTAACCTTATGATGCAATCATAAAGTAGACATATTGTAAATGTGAATCAATAAATAATTTATTTGGAATGTCTGTTATCCTGACAAGCAGAGAGCTTCAAAGTTAGAAAAATGCTAAATTTTCAATTTTTTATCACATTTTGGAATTTTTAACCAAGAAATTATGCAAGTATCGACCAAAAATTTCAACTAACATTAAGTAGAACATGTCCCGAAAGAACGTTCTTGGAATCAAAATGAAAAGTAAAACCATCCCAGAGTTATTAATGCTTAACCCCTTAAGGACCAGGTTTTTTTTCCGTTTTTGCACTTTCATTTTTTTCATCCTTATTTTAAAAAAATCATAACTCTTTCAATTTAGCACCTAAAAATCCATATGATGGCTTATTTTTTGCACCACCAATTCTAAATTGTAATGACATCAGTCATTTTACCCAAAAATCAACGGCGAAGGTCCATACAATTAAAATGATACCCTACTTATATAGGTTTGATTTTTCGTACTTCTGAACTACATGCAGGAAAATGTATACGTTTAAAATTGTGATATTCTGACCCCTATAACTTTTTTATTTTTCTGCATATGGGGCAGTATGAGAGCTCATTTTTTGCGCTGTTATCTGAAATTTTTAGCGGTACCATTTTTGTATTGATCGGACTTGTTGATTGCTTTTTATTCATTTTTTCATGATATAAAAAGTGACCAAAATACACAATTTTGGACTTTGGAATTTTTTTGCCCGTACGCCATTGACTGTACGGTTTAATTAATTATATATTTTTATAATTCGGACATTTCCGCACGCGGCGATACCACATGTTTATTTTTATTTTTATTTAAACTGTTTTTTTTTAAATGGGAAAAGGGGGGTGATTCAAACTTTTATTAGGGGAGGTGTTAAATGATCTTTATTCACTTATATAGGGGGCTATAACACTGCACACACTGATCTGTTACATTGATCACTGCTTTCTCATAGGAAACCAGTGATCAATGATTCTGCTGCTTGACTGCTCATGCCTGGATCTCAGGCACTGAGCAGTAATTCGGCGATCGGACACCAGGAGACAAGGTAGGAGACCCTCCTTGTGTCCTACAGCTGTTTGGTACAGCCCCCTGAACTAACCGGCAGTGATTTACTTTCACTTTAGACCCTGTGTTCAACTTTGAACGCCGCATCTAAAGGGTTAATAGGGCGCTGCACCGCAATCAGTTGTTAGAGGCTGGGCCCGACCCGTTATGACGGTGTGGCCCCGCTTTATAGAAAGGGAAAGGACTCAGGATGTACCGGCATGGCCTTGGTTCTTAACAGGTTAAAGTGACAGTGGTCAGATGTGCAAAAAAATGGTCGGGTCCTTAAGGTGAAAATGGGCTGGGTCCTTAAGGGGTAAACGGGGCATTCCATGAAAAAAATATTTTTCTTCATATCACCTGGCTCCAGAAAGTTGAACTGATTTGTAAATATCTTCTATTAAAAAAACTTAATCCTACCAGTACTTATCAGCTGTTGACCAGTTGTTCTTTTCTGTCTGACAACCATGCTCTCTTCTGACACCTCTGTCTGTCTCAGGAACTGTCCAGAGTAGCAGCAAATCCCCATAGCAAACCTCTTTCAACTTTCTGGAGCCAGTTGATATGAAGAAAACATGTTTAATCATGAAATACCCCTTTAACTCCCTTAGAACACGGGGGTGAATTCCATCTGGACCTGGTGATTTTTTTTTGCTAGTTATATAGTTAAAGAATAATTTGGAGGTAGTTTTACTCTTCTTTGCAATGTGTCTTTCTTTCTCCACTTTTGCAGTAAGATGCTCCATAACTATCTATCCATCTATTTATCTACAAACAGGAGAATACAGCAGCACACTGCTAGCACAAAGATACCGATAAAACATGAAATGCTATACTGCTACAATGAAAAATTGAGGTGCTTCACTCACCATTTAGCCAAATAGTTTGGACCATCCCGTTGTGATAAGGTGACCTCATTGGGAAGGACCCTACACTGTGAATGTGAACCCTACACTGTGAACATAGTAACATAATTCATAAGGTTGAAAAAAGACCAGAGTCCATCAATTTCAACCTATAACCCTAATAAGTCCCTACTGAGTTGAGTTGATGAAGAGTCTTGTAAGGTCTGAAACATCCAGCACCTTATAAGATGGGTGTACCCCCCCCCCCCCCATTTCATAAGGTGCGGATGTTTCCGACCTTACAAGCCTGGTAACTGATTGCACATAGGCACATTCAAAGTGTAGGGTCCATCCCAATGAGGTCACCTTATTGCGGTGGGATGGTCCAAACTATTTGGCTAAATGGTGAGGGAAGCACCTCAATTTTTCATTTTTCATTGTAGCAATATAGCATTTCATGTTTTATCTGTTCCTTTGTGTTAGCAGTGTGCTGTGTATTCTCCTGTCTGTGTGTATAGCAATGCATGTTACATATTGGTCTCAAATGTCTACCCATCTACCTTATATTATCATTTGTTAACCAATTAACACAGAACTGCCTCACAAACTCTTAAAGAGATACTCCACTGCAGGACATCTTATCCCCCTGTGCAAGGGAAAGGGGATAAGAAGTCTGATCACAGGGGGTCTGGCCTCTGGGTCCCCACGATCTCTGGCCTGGCACCCTGGCATTTTTAAAATTTCTGTTCAGAACTCCGGCTGTGCTAGGTGTCGGACAGTCGCAGTCATCATGCCCCCCTCCATTATTGTCTAAGGGATTGGATGTGACAACTGTGGTCACTCATAGTCAGGCATGGAGCAGAGTTTGCTATATGCTGTCACATCTGGGCAGGGAAGAGTGAAGCCCTAAACTCACTCTCTCTAAACTTGCCCTGCCTACTTGCGTACCCGACCCAGGTGACAGGTCCACATACACAGTGAAAGGACCTGCCTGAATAAGTAGAGGGAGTCGAACATCAACAAAATAAACTGTAATACAGATGTCAGGACACTGTATGGAAACACACACACTAACAGAAGTAATAACTAAACATACAGACACAATAAGTCACAGTCCACACGCCGAGTCAGTACCAAGATATAACAGATAAGCCAAATCACAGAAACAGGAGAAGAGTCAAAAAGTGGAGCCAACGGATCAAATATGCCAGAATATCAAGAAACAATACAAATGCCAGCTAGGAGAAGGAGCATTTTCGTGAGCGAGGAATCAGAGCAGACTGCCAGCTTAAATAGGCCACAGCTGGGCGTAGCCCAAACCAAAACAGAGAGAGCTGTCAGAATCGTTTAACCCCAGGGGTTCTGACAGTACCTCCCCTTTTAGGAGGGGCCACTGGACCCTTCACAACCTGAGAGTAAAGAGGTATTGATGAATAATCTATTTCCTCATCAGTATCCTCATCCTCAATGTCACACCACTCATTGTAATTATAACCCAGAGATACCATTATCAAAGAGAAACACAAACTATTGCTCTCTACACTGTGAACTAAATGGAACAGTCGTTCAACATACAAAACAAATAAGTAAATCACAATGACTGTTTTGTAAAGTTGTAGCTATATGGTTATTTATCTTATCATTATGGTGTCTGGAAATGCTATTGAAGGATATCTGGAACCTTGTTATTACAGAAACCTCTACAATCCTTACCATTTTAAAACTACCAAGCAGATGTTTGGCTCCGAAGGGGTTTATTATAAAAACAAAGAGAAAAAGCATAGTCTGGAAACAGATGTTTATGGGAGACAGCACAACCAAAATGAAACTACCATAAAAGTCTAAATTCTATAAACAGTTATGCACAGAGGCAACACAATTGGTTTCTCATAAACTATGTTGCATAAAACAACTATCATTATTCTTCACAATTTATTATTTACATTAAATGAATGGCATTATTAATAGTATTGTTATAACATTTTCAAATCTCATATAAGGGAATTAAGAGTTAATATAGAGCATCCGGCATTCAAGAACCTTCTCTATTAGTTACAGCAACTACCAAAAATTTTGTTCTGGAGAACACGGTATGTCCTCACATTACAAGATTACCTAATAGATTTCAATTGGATGTGTACAATTTCCCTATTTACAACAAAGGTGCCACTGCAGTGAGATTACACAACTGCTGGTAGTTCCTTTCATAGATGGATGTTCATACAGTGTAAAATCATAACAACAAAAAAAGGGCAGTAAACAACAGTTTCAGACACCAATCTTTGACCCCTTTAGGAGGAAGGGCATACAGGTATGCCCTTGCATCCTGGTACTTGAAGGGGTACTCCAGTAGAAAACACTTTTTTTTTTTTTTTAAATCAACTGGTGCCAGAAAGTTAAACACATTTGTCAATTACTTCTATTTAAAATCTTAAACCTTCCAGTACTTAGCTGCTGTATACAACAGAGGAAGTTGAGTTGTTCTTTTCTGTCTGACCACAGTCCTCTCTGTTGACACCTCTGTCCATGTCTGCACATTTTTTATTACACCACATAAAAATTAATGAAAATGATCAAATGTCAAAATAAAAATAGTACCGATTAATAACTACAGATTACGGCACAAAAATGAGCCCTTACATAGCCCCGTATGCGGAAAAATAAAAAAGTTAGGGGTCAGAAGAGGACAATTTTAAACACACTAATTTTGGTGCCTGTAGTTATAATTATTTTTTTTATTTAAAGTAGTAACATAAAATAAAACCTACTGTACATGAAATGGGTATCCTTGTAATCATATGGATCTACAGAATGAAGATAAGGTATCATTTTATTGAAAAGTGCACTGCATAGAAACGGAAGCCCCCAAAATGTTTTATTTTTGGTTTTGCTGTAGATTTTGTAATAAAATGATTGATGCCATTAAAAAGCACAATTGGTGATGCAAAAAACAAGCCCTCATATGGTTCTGTAGGTGCAACATTTAAAGTGGTGGGATTTTTAGAAGGGGATGCGGAAAAAACTAAAGTACAAATATGAAAATTGTCTTGGTCCGTAAAATTTCCTGACATAAATATTACACTTTTAACTCTATTTTTAAAGTGATATTTTTTACTGACAAGATTAGATGTCAAGATACTAAAAATTCTAATGACCTTGGTTTGTATAAATATAATAGGAATCTGAAGTGGAGTCTCTGAGGAACACTAGTATGAAAACAAAAACGTGGTTTGTATGAGATTTACAACCGTAAGAAAACCATTAGGAAAAACAAAAAAATTTTTACCAATTTATAAATCTATGTATATTCCCCCTCCAATAAGAAACTGCAGGGAACCTTTTTGACATATTTGTAGTTCGCTTTCTATGAACTGAACTGAATAAAGGGAAAAATTGTTCATTTTATAGTAAGTCATATGGCCACAGCCGGTAAATTATGTATAGGCCTGCTGGACTGGTTTGCACATTTTTCACAAAAGGATAATAAATGTATGGGGCACATTCAAACATGTAACATATGCTAAAACATTACCAAATGCAATATAGTGAAGAAGCACAAAGCCATTAAAAAGTGTCAAGAAGACAGAATATATGAGTACCCCATGGATCTCCCATCTTGCCTGTTTGATAATACGATCTAGCAATATAGAAGGTAAGAATAAACCTATTTACGAAATATTAACAAACTTACTGCATAAGAAAGGAGCCCCCCGGCAGTTTCATGGTTTGTTACCATTCTGCCTGATAATAATACAATAAACTTACTAGAAAGGTCCAATTAACAAAGAGATTAATACATTTGGTTCCACATCTAGACAGCCATAGCAAAGTGCAATGCAAATTAAGAAATAAGCACAAAGATTACGATGGCTTCTATATTGTTTAAAAAAAATAGCTATTAAATTATGAATTACACTAAATTATGCTCGTGGGAGTTACTAACTCTCTGCATGCAGTGATAACGCTTGCAATTTGACTGGTTGATGGTCCTGCATAATGGGGCAAATAACAAAGATAATAAAGGCTATCGGCAGGATAAAAAAACAAGGGTTATTATTGGTTCTTGTATTCTGCATATCCTTTAAATAAAATCCAACATATCCAACAAGAGTGCTGTACTGATAAAGAGTCAGAAGTCAAAAATAGTAATCCCTAGGGACTGGTATTTCCATTTTGTCTGATTCACAAATAATGTTTTCTGTCCCTTTGAGGGAACAAGTACTGACATAATGTCCTGTTACCAGCTGGAAACACATTGGCCATGTTTTGCTAAGATTTTAGGGCTTTGTGAGACAGGGCACTGTATGCCATCTACTGGCAAGTGTGGTGTTTGTAGTACAAGATTTATCAACCTCTGCTTTGTTAAATAGTAATTTTCCTCACGCCCTTGCCAATGATTGTGGCTGAAATAGACCATTGGTTTGGTCTGTTTTAAGCAAAGCTTATGCGCTAAACAAAGTCGCAATCCTCATGGTAAATATGACATACTTCTTAATAATCCTGTGAATATGACTTCTATGCATGTTTTCTGGTCAACTGACAAGGTTTTTGAATATTGTAGGCAACTGGGGTGAGAAATGTGGTGGGAACAACATACCGCAACATTCATCAACATAGTTGGCACATAAAAAGCTGAAAAGGGTAGGGGTTACCGTTAGTAAATCTGGGACAATAGTGCTATTTTGAAAGTCAAATATATGAACTGAATTTACAAATAAAACATATGTTTGCTACATATTCAAGGTCTGTGATTCCTGGACCAAGATTATGTAGTCTTAGGATAAATAAATAACAAAGAGAAATGCTATGCTGCATTTATGCTGTAGGTATCAGGGCATTTGGCTAAGATAAATGCAGCACTAGGCAACCTAAAAGCACTGTGGTTTACTGTATTATAGGGCACTGTGATGGCAGCACTGTGGTTAACTATATTATAGGACATTGTGATGGCAGCACTGTGGTTGACTGTATTATAGGGCACTGTGATGGCAGCACTGTGGTTAACTATATTATAGGACATTGAGATGGCAGCACTGTGGTTGACTGTATTATAGGGCACTGTGATGGCAGCACTGTGGTTAACTATATTATAGGACATTGAGATGGCAGCACTGTGGTTAACTATATTATAGGACATTGTGATGGCAGCACTGTGGTTAACTATATTATAGGACATTGTGATGGCAGCACTGTGGTTAACTATATTATAGGACATTGTGATGGCAGCACTGTGGTTAACTATATTATAGGACATTGTGATGGCAGCACTGTGGTTGACTGTATTATAGGGCACTGTGATGGCAGTATTTTGTTGATTGTATGCACAAAAGAGAAAGAGAGGGACGTCACTCACCAGGATTGCTTCCTTTTTCTTCTTTTCTCTTTTTCTATATATATTTTTATAAAAAGAATAATTTTTGTAACTTTTGTACTTTTTTATATTCATACTATACTTTTTATACTTGTAACAAATCCTATACATTACGAGTTGTTATTTAATGTTTTTAATGTACTAGTTAGCACACACCTATTCCGGGTGCGTCGCCCGGGGAGGTGTGCTCTTAAGGGTGACGCATCACGGAACAGGTAGGGTCTGAAGAAGCGTGATACGCATGCGCAACAGCTGTCACCCAGCTTCTCACTGATGAGCTAGTCCTACCTTCTGGCGTCCGTGCTCCATGTCTCTGCACCGTTGAAATAAAGAAAATTGCACCGTATCCTGGTGAGTGACGTCCCTCTCTTTCTCTTTTGTGCATACTTTTGTGAATGCTGCATCTTTAAGGGACTTGGAACCACACAGTGTACAGTGCCTGCCAGCACTTTACGGAACTGTTTCGGACATATTCAGGAACCAGGTTGCATACACCTTGCTGCTGAAGCACTAAGGGAGGAGCGCTATTTGGGGTAGAGGTGCCGACTATCCACTCTTGCTGAGTTATTTTGTTGATTGTGTTGACAACTGTTGTATCTGTATATCTATTTTAGCACTTCATTTCTGCTAATTTGCCACAGGAGCCAGCTGTGATACATCTGACAGGCCATTACAATTGCTGAGATCAAAGACATTTAACCCTTAGACACCATGGTCAGTAGTAACAGAGGCAGAAATATGGTTAAACAGAGGGAGAGGTCTCACTCTTTTAGTTACTTGCAAACGTGATCAGTGCATTCTGATGGGTTGCCATGGCAGCTAGTGGCCCACATGTTTTTCAATTAAACAAATCATTACAGTATGTGGTATTTCCATGATTACACCAATTATCATGTTGTAACGGCACAGGGAAATAAGTCCCCCCAGAAAATGATCAATCATTTATATGTAGCTCAAAATGGTTAGGTGAGGGAGAATGGCTGAGGCTAAGGAGCATGACCTTAGGGCTTGTTCACATTGCTGTCAGGCTCTGTTCTGTTGTTCCTGTAAGTGAGATCCATTGTTGAACTTAAAGGGGTTATCCAGGAAAAAAACTTTATATATATATATATATATATATATATATATATATATATATATATATATATATAATCAACTGGCTCCAGAAAGTTAAACAGATATGTAAATTACTTCTATTAAAAAATCTTAATACTTTCAGTACTTATGAGCTTCTGAAGTTGAGTTGTTATTTTCTGTCTAAGTGCTCTCTGATGAAACGTGTCTCAGGAACCGCCCAGTTTAGAAGCAAATCCCCAAGGCAAACCTCTTCTAAACTGGGCAGTTCCCGAGACACGTTTCATCAGAGAGCACTTAGACATAAAAGAACAACTCAACTTCAGAAGCTCATAAGTACTGAAAGGATTAAAAATTTTTAATAGAAGTAATTTACAAATCTGTTTATATTTCTGGAGCCAGTTGATATATATATATATATATATATATATATATATATATATATATATATATATATATATATAAATATTTTCATGGATAACCCCATTAATAAAGGATTTAAAAGGAACCCACTAGTAATGGGATGGTTTTGTAACCCTTTACCATCCATGTGCACCCATGATGTTTAGATTCCATAATTTTGACAGAAAAAAAAAAGACAGGGCATTTAGTATTTTTCCCTCGTCAAAAATAATGCACAGGGAAAGAGAAAAAAGAGGAGAGAGACACACAAGCACCCCTGGTGAAGTTTGAAAAGCACAGGTGAAGGTAATACAGGATAAGAACACTTAACCCTGTAACGTTGCAATAAGAGCACAAAATCTATATGCGTATGTAATATAAACCGAGGTCCTGCAGCTTGGTTCCTCCCGATCCAGGATACCTTCTGGTCCGGTAATGGTAGGCACATGTAGAAAAACAAAAATGGAAAATAGAAGTTTATTAGAAGCACATATCAACATGTTTCTGGCTTGGAATGTATGTGCTTCTAATAAACTACAATTTATTAACCCAATTTTAAAGCTTTGTGAATTAACGACTTGATAGGGTCTGGCGCTTGAAAAAGTTAAAATTTTTGTTTTTCTACTTGTACCTTGTCAAAAACAATGGAAGAGAAACTGATATAATACATTTAACATTGAAGTCTATGGATGCACATTTATGTCATTCCTTTGTGTCCATTATTTGCAATGTCCATTGTAATCTGTTATTAAATCTGAGCATGCTCAGAAGAGTCTCTGAACCAGGAAATCACAATGCATGCAGGGAAGGGGTATTTTCAAGCACACTGTGCAGCCAGCATCTTTGGAGTGCATTGAAATTCTGGCATCTGCAGGTGCGCATCAGCCCAAGAGTGGACCCAAACATTGTGTAAAAAAGGCGGGTGAAGGATGAATGAGATTTAGAAGCAGGACCAGCAAAGAAGCAGCAGTGGTGACGTTAGTATGCTCCTGCAGCTCCACCTGCGCACCAACCCGGCTGCCGAACAAGGAAGATCTGGGGCCAATGGGACTATGGAACGGAAACAGATTAGTAAGGCTATCATGAGTGTCACCAGCACTACACACCTGTTCCATCATTTTAGTGCGGGTGAAACTGATAAGTTTCCCTTCAAAGCTTTGTCTTTTGACCAATGGCTGGATTCCTTGTTCCTCAAAGTATAAGAATCACACTTGGCAGAGGAGACAATCCAGCCTGTGTACAGAAGACAACACAACCATAAAAAAAAGTTTACATTGGGGTTTAGGAAAACAGTCATGAACAGACAGAAAAGGATGAAAAAGGATGAAATAACTGAAGTAAATGGTTACAGAAGAATGCAAGTTGTCTATTTAATTAACAGACAACTTGCATCCATTTGTCCGTTTGCTTCTGTAATTCGATCCGTTTAACATATGCTCCACTTAATATCATTTTCGGACCGAGAAGCTTAGCCTTACCTGGCGGGTGTCGGATGTCTGCAACTGACATCAGCCAGTTATGACCAACAGATATAAAGTTCATTCTGCAAAAAATTTAAAATAAAATTTAAATTAGAAAAATTAAATTGGCTATATATGGCTCTCAGAATGTGGAAATAATCAAATTAAAAATGTCTGTGGTCTTTATATAGTTATTGTACATTGGTCATACTATCTTCTATATCTTTAAAATGAATGCAATAAACCCTTTAAATATCCCTTTTACCTGCAGCAATTGTCTCAACTATAAGTAAGACACTTAGACTCAGACACATAATAAGAATGGAATACTTTTGATGATAAGATAAAAAAAAAAAAAATGAATAGAAGAATTTCATGACTTTTATCTTTTATCTTGCCTTTTTACTAGAAATAATTCTTAAATGGATTTATTATGCTCAATTACTGTTGCCTCGTCTTTGCCCTTAGGGTTATTTAAAATACAGAGCACTAAATAAAAAAATACACTGCATGTTTCTTAATCTTATCTAACGTTAGCTGATTCTTTCTGACAATCTATTTATCATAATTATTAGCACTTGTTGAGGTTTACACAACAATCAAATACGAAATCCAGCCTTTCTGTTTTATTTTCTGGTACGTGGCTTTTTTGATACTAATGGACTCAACAACAAATCTGTTTTCATCCGTGAAGGAACAAAATATGGTAAAACCAGTTATTGGATGTAAAATAATGAATGTATTCTAAGGACATTTGGGGAATTTGTAATGTTTTTTCTTAATTCGATGTGTCCTACGCCTTATAAATCCTCTTGGAAAAATCCACCTTATATACACAATGGCATTGCTGTTACTACAAATGGATGATACATGAGACACTTCTCGATTTTCCCATACTAAGGACTATTTGAGTAATTTCCTTATATGAACTGTTTTTCCTATTGAGGTATATACTTTGTTGTCCACAATGTGCCTATACAGAATGGAATAGAACTCCAAGATGGGTGTGGATTCTAAGTAGTGTACATAATCATACAATTCTACTGTTATGGTGCTGCTTGTTGTTGTCACTATGATGAATGGGTAATACAGTAGAAAATATTTGTACTTGCAGGTGTAATATATGTAATCTGACATATAGAATCATTTTACCATGCATGAAAAAAGAACAGTAGAGCATGGATTCTAGTTAAATGTATAGTAAATTTATCAAATTGACATACCTGAATATTGGAGAAAAATATTATTGGTTATTATTTTTTTTTTTAAATGCAATTGTAAGTAAAAAAACAACAAGAACAAAACCCTACATTAAGAATGGATTATTTGTTATACAGATGGATGTAGCCCTGGTTATCTTGAGTATGCTAATCCAACACAGCTATGTGTTATGTCGGGATATCCTAATGCATCAGAGATCGAGATAAGGCCAGCAATTTAAGAGTAATGTTAAACTTAGGTTTGTATTGAACTCCTAAAGTCAGAATAAGTTATCATAAATCCATCTATTACTACAAATTTTCAAAATCAATTGCTCAATTATTGTAGAATCTCAAGGTTAAAAATTCCTTGCCCCTTACCACATCCATCCAACCTTCTCCTTCCTTTCTTCATTTTCTTTTTTTCTTCCTTCCTTCCTCTTTCTCTCTCTTCCTATCTCCCTCTATTCTTTCGTTCCATCCTCCCTCTCTCCCTTCCCAATCCTTCTTTATCCCTTTTTTTCCTTCCCTCTTTCCTTCTATCCTCTCTCCCTTTAACCTATTCATTCCTCCTTTCATCCTCCCTCCCTTCTTTCCTTCCTTTTTCCCCGCTTGCCTTCTTACCGTTATAAAACATTCCATTTTTTTTGTTTCCCACATATGCAAAAAAGTAATTAAAAATTGCTCATAATGTAATACATAATCCATTTTAAAACAGGGCATGCCAGTTGGCCCAATCTATTATTTACAACAGAGTTGTTCCAGACAGGTGACATGAAGTTACTTTTTAATGATATATAAATGATAAATGGGTGAGAATGAATTCCTATGCAACATATTTTTTTTTTAAACAATGATTTACAATTTTTTTGTTCTTTATTACAAGTCAATGCATAAAAAGTTTTCCACATTACACCAGGGCCAGACTGGGGATGAAAACCAGCCCTGGAAATTACAGAATCACAGAAGGAATACACCAGTACTTTGACAAATGTTTCAATAAAATGGTGTCAGCATCCAAGACCCAATCACAGTTCACCACAAATTCAAAAAGTAAAATGGCACAACACTCCCTTATAATGAAAAATGGCAGCAATGTTTTCAAAAGGTTACATGTGAAAATCCGGTATATTGAGAGCAATATTACCAATAATGCCAGTATACAAGGAGTAAAATTATCACCATACATATTACCATGATACTGTTGCTGACCAAATCCTGTATATTGAGAGTAATATTACTAATTATACAAGTATACAAGGAGGAATATTATCAGCATACATATTACCGTCATACTGTTATTGACCAAATCCTGTATACTGAGACCAATATTACCAGTATAAAAGGAGGAATATTATCCCCATACATATTACCGCCATACTGTTACTGACCAAATCCTGTGAACTGAGATCGAAATGATCAATACCAGTTCACAAGGGACAAGTAATACCGCCAGTATCACCGCAGAATGACTAATATCCCCACACTGCTACTGAAAAAAACAACTAGGCAAAGACCAAAGTTAACTCCATACAGTGATCACATACAGATAGATACCAACACTAAAAAGGTATCCCCCTTCCCTCTCCCCTTCTTAGCTAAGTAAATGTTCAGCCTTAATATATTAGGTATGTAGGCAGGCTTCTTCCCACTTCCACCTCCATTCCAAATTAGGCTGCATTCATACCACATTTGTTACATAGGGGACCGGATCCGATTGGGAGATGTGAAAACCAGGCACTCCCATATCTCAGCTCCCATCTCATTCATTTGAATGAGCTGACCGGAGTCAGATAGTGACTCCGGTCGGCTTATTTTTGCCTCGTATCCGGTTTTGTGACAAGACAGAAATGTGGTATTAACGCTATGTAAAATCCACTTGGGGAAGACAGTATAAAAAAAAAACTCTCTTCCTTGCTCTTGCGCTATCGCCAGAATCCCAAAACTCAGTTCCCGGTGTCCAGCGCTTCTGGGTTAGGTGACGTTACACAGCTGCTCATTCAATTACGGGCCGAAGCAATGTCCAGCCTCAGCCAGTGATTGGATGGCCAGCCATATGACGTCACATCACCTAACCTGGAAGTACCAGATACCAGGAACAGAATTCCAGTAGTAGTGCAGAAGCGAGGAATTTAACTGTATAGGGACTAGATCTCCAAACTGTGGACTGCTAGCTGTTCCAACAATGGTCTGGGCATGCTGGGAGTTGTAGTTTTGCTGGGAGTTTTAGTTAAGCAACAGCTGGAAGTCCACAGTGTGGAGAGCATTGGCATAGGGAGAGATGCGTCACCCGCTAGGACCACCACATCACATGTCCCCCCTCTCCAGCCAACCACATCACAGGTCCCCCCTCTCCAGCCCCCCACATCACAGGTCCCCCCTCTCCAGCCCACCACATCACAGATCCCCCCTCTCCATCCCCCACATCACAAGTCCCCCCTCTCCAGCCCACCACATCATGTCTCCTCTCTCCAGACCCCCACATCACATGTCTCCCCTCTCCAGCCCCCCACATCACATGTCGCCCCTCTCCAGCCCCCCACATCACATGTCCCCCCTCTCTAGCCCCCACATCACAGGTCCCCCTCTCCAGCCCACCACATCACATGTCTCTCCTCTCCAGCCCCCCACATGACATGTCCCCCCTCTTCAGCCCCCCACATCGCAGGTCCCCCTCTCCAGCCCACCACATCACAGGTCCCCCCTCTCCAGCGCCCCACATCACAGGTCCCCCACCTCACACACACTACATAACAGGACTCTCACCCCTTTCCCTTACATAGTAATAGCATTAGGTCCCCTTTTCTCTCACCCTGCATAGTAGATCTTCCCCCGAGCAGCTCCAGTCACTGTGTGCTGACAGTAGGAGGGGCCAGGAACAGTGAGAAGGCATGGAGTAGATGCCAAAGTGAGTGTCTTGTCTGTACAGCTCCCAGTACAGACTATGTAGCCCCCGGACCTCCGCTCACTGTATAAGCCTGTCAGGAGTCTCGGGACCTGTGTGTAATGCTGCAGCTGCTGTGCACACAGGTCCTGACAGACTGATATAGTGATTTGTCGGGACTCAGGCAGCCTGTGCTCCAGACACTGCCAGCCCACAGGGTAGCCGGCCCACTGGGAATTTTCCCGGTATCCCGATAAGCCAGTCCGGCCCTGCATTACACACTATTTGTTTTCATGTGGATTGAAACATTTTCAGAGTAATGAGTTACCCTGAGTGGCCTTCATAGTGCACAGCTACTTCTTATTCTCTCCATATCTGGTCACAGGACCAGAACTAGGCTGTTATCCAACAGTTCCCATCCAGGACTTCCTTTTCTTTACGCCTCTAGCCAAATATAGCACATACTCCTGTCTGCTATGACTGACAGTGCTGGTAAAAGGGCACTGGACTGAACAGGCTGTACTGTGCTGGGGAGGATTTACACAGTAAACTACAGTATGCAGAGTGGCTCAGATTGCAGGTAAGTGGTCCAGGAATTGTTAGGTTATTTTCCTCTCTCTCCCGCATAAAGCAAATGCCCTTCCTCCACTTCCTGTGTACTGTCCAGATCTATACTAGAGACAGATTACCCTTAACATCAGGCAGTAGATTGCAGATATATCTTTTTTTGGTGGGGGGACTTAGTTTTGGTAAAGTGATTTACAAATATGTTAGGCATCACATAGGCTATCAAATGGGGGAAGGAGCTTGAAACAACAAAACTTATTTGAACATTCCTGTTTAACCCCCTTCCCGACTTATGATCTACTGCTCTTTATCCAGCTATAACTACTGATTTGTGGGGTTCCCAGCACCGAGACCCCAACCGATCAAAACTTTTAATATGTTTGCATTACATGTTAGAAGTTTATTTTTACACAATAGTCATGCTTTAAAATTCCATGCTATACAATAATGGCATGGTGGTGATAGGGACTATGTACAGTGGTTGCTATGAGTGGCTAGCATCGGAGATAAATGTAATCCTGGCTGGATAACCCCCTAGATGCCTCTGTCGATTGTGACAATGGCATATGATTGGTAAAATGAAGGTAGTGCCCCAGCCAATCATCCACACAAGATTGGAGAAACAACACTTCACTGCACTTTTGCAATGTTCTGCACAAGTGATTAAGCAATATCATTTTCAATTCCTCTACAGAAAATAATACTGTATAAAGGTCTATTCACACGTAGCTGTGTTCGATCATTTAGTTTACATTGAATCTACAGCATCAAATATGCGTAGGATACTGTATGTAATACACCTTTAATAAAGGTTTCACAAATTAAGAAATAGACATGAAATTATTAATTCATACTGGAGCAATACTAATGGTATTTCATCTATAACATGTCTGTATTTTGTGTCTGTATTAGGGACAAATACCAATATGCTTATGTGAAACAGGCCTAAGGGGTTAATAAAAGGCTGATGTACACCAGTCTAATGGAGGGCAAAAACATTCCTTTACATATGAAGATGAACACAGCTTGAGTTACATGACCATATAAGAAAAACCCAAGTAAATGCCCAATCTGTCTCTTCTTTGCTTTTTTATGTCATCCACCTACAGTCTCTTGCAGCCGATAGGTAGTATATTCTGTAAATCAGTGTAGAGGCCAAGGGCTATGAAAGGTATAGTGCATGAGTACTTAGATATGAGCACCAATGCAGCTTTCAAATAACAAATGCTCTCTTTAACCAGCTATCTTCATGTTTATGTGCCAAAAGCTTTATGAGGTGTGAAAATTGAAATCTCAATTGCATTTTCTCCAGTACGCTATAATCTTTAACGTGGTATCTTTCAGTAAAAGAAAATAATATTCTTTCCAGCGCATTCTTTGGAATGTGCTAGTTTAACTTGTTAAGATAATTGTCTTGCAATGATTGATTTAGACATGTCAGGGATAATAAGGTTTTTAAAGCCACGAGAAGCCAGTAATGTAATTTTGGAAGGATTTTTGCTTTCTCTGTATCTACTTTATGAGTTAATCTCGATGCTTTTATTTGAATTTTGTACTATAAAATTTAATAAACATTTTTGTGACAACTGGTAAAAAAGCTGGTTCTGTCTTACATTTCCCTGGGAGTTAAGTTTAATTTAGAAAATGTAATTATTACTAATCTTTAAAGGGGTTTTCAGATTTTATGTAAATCAAGCTTAATCATGTATGATGAAAAGTTAGGGAATTTTGTAACGTAGTTTGTGTATTAATATTTCACAATTTTACAATCCTTGCTTGCTGTCAGTCAAAATCCTAATTTAAATGGGGTTTCCAGAATTTAAATGGCCTATGTTAAGGCTATTTACTCAATGGTGGTCCATCCCCTGGAGCCTACACAGATCAGAAGAATGAAGGTACTGTGTTGAATAGAGAGGCACCCTGACATATGCCCTGTCACTCCAGTCAACTCTATGGGCCTAAGGAAGATATGTAAGGAAAAGAAGAAATCTCAAGCTCACCTCCTCCGCAGAGTGCTCATATCCTCACCCGGCCAGGTAATATGCGTAGTCTACGAAATGATGCAAAGGATCGATCAGCACTCCTGTTAAAATTGTATTCCAATCGGTAATCAAGAGTAGTGTTGCTCGCGAATATTCGCAATTCGAATTTCATTTGCAAATATCGCATATTCGCGAATTTGCGAATATTCACGAATATAGCACTATATATTCGTAATGACGAATATTTTTTTTTTTTTCACAGTACACATCACAGTGATCAACCCTCTCTGCTTCCAGCTTGTGTGGTGTAAGAAGGCTCTAATACTACTGTGTGAGACTGGCATGCAAATTTCCGCATGTGCAAAAATTTGCATATGCTAATTTTCGCATGTGCAAAAATTTGCATATGCTAGTTTTTGCATTTGCGAATTTTCGCTTATGCTAATTTTCGCATATGCTAATTTTCGCTTATGCGAAAATAAAACGCGAATATTACAAGTATGCGAATTTAGCAAATATATGACGAATATTCGTCCATATATTCGCAAAATATCGCAAATTTGAATATGGCCTATGCCGCTCAACACTAATCAAGAGTGAGTATGCACTCAAAATACATCCAACTTAACTGATCTGTTTGTAGCTACAGTAGGTGGTGTGTTGTCCTGCATCTCGGATTTTTTATGGAATACAATAAAAAACTGAATTTTCGTGGACTAGGGCTGAACTTGACCTTATTTATCAGTCCCATAGATTTGAATGGAGTGGCAGTGCCAATGCCCAACCTCTGCTCCTTTTAACTATATGCGTAATATGCGTAGTCTACGAAATGATGCAAAGGATCGATTTAGCACTCCTGTTAAAATTGTATTCCAATCGGTGATCAAGAGTGCATATGCACTCAAAATACATCCAACTTAACTGATCTGTTTCCATCCTGCTTACTGCAAGGTCCGGGGAGCCAGGAATAATTGCAGCTTAACCAGGCTGGATTAAACTGCATCTTCCGACACATGTACAGTGCTGTAGAATACAGGGGAGCACTGCTTGACTACCTTACCCATTATATGGCACCCTTCTTGTGATGCAGGTAACATGATGATATCATCACCTCACCTATGTCCACTACAGGATTCTTCACTTTGGTAGTTGCAGATTTACAGTGTGTGAGAAATGGCAGGTGAGTATTGTGTCTGCAATTTCTTATACAGGGTCTCAGTGTGAGGGACATATTAAATCAGGGCATAGTTTGGGGGGAATGTACCTATTCAGAGTGCACAATGTAGGGAATTTTGTTGTACTCAGAGTGTACCGTGAGTCACTGGATGTCATTGAGTATTCTTTTTCTCACTGATTAGTCCATTAGTCACTCATATGGTCTACAGAAATTTGGTGACAGCAGCTACCAAATGTCAGTACCTGTTACAAGAAAGAAATGAAGAGGCTGCAGCACTCTCACAAGTACTGCAGCCCCTTTAAAGGGGTAATTCACTAAAAACATATTATCCTTTGGATAGGGGATGTTTTCAGCGAGGTACCCCTTTAAAGAGCTAATAAGCAGATTATAGACATGGTATAGCAGGATGGTGGAAAGCAAGGAGGGGGGCTACATTTAGGAAACCGCCTAGGGCCCATGTTCTACTTAATATGCCAAAGAAATAGACATATGTCACATATATGGAGAAGAAGGTCAGCTCTGGCTTGAGGGATGCTTAGTTTTCAGCATCATGCATTGAGGCGGCAGGTTTATCTGTGAGTATGGTATTTTCAAGCATGTATCCCTTTTAAGAGATGGTCTGAGGAGAAGGAAATTTGAATCATGTCAAAGAGAGGGAAGACCAATAATGATACTGCTTTTTATTAAAAAATAATTATTATTTCTCATCAATTGCTCACGTAAAATTCCAGTATGTTGCTGTCAACTATGTCAGCAAGCAGAAAAGTCCTGTTAGTTCCCAAGGGCAGACCATTGTTAAGGTAATACTGTTTGGAATAGGGGAATAAGGGAAGAGCATATTCCGTCTCCTGCAAGGATGTTTAGGATGTCCAGTAGAGACATCGGCTCGGCAGTTGATGACTTATCATGCATAAATTAGTTAAGCTTTCAGGTGCTCCCGTGGGCTGGAAAAGGTGGATACAGTCCTAGGAGACAGTTTCCTAGGATTGTATCCACCTTTTCCAGCCCACCGGAGCACCTGAAAGCTGAACTAATTCATGCAGGATAAGTCATCAACTGCTGAGCCAAGAAGTTCCTGATGAATTGAATTTACTGTAAGTTCGCTCATCTCTAATGTCCAGCACAACCAACCCCCCTGTATTTTACTAGAGAGCTAAACTTACTGCATACTGCATGGCCAACATATGAAACATGAGTAAAGTAGATATAAGAGGTTTGTAATGTGTGATGTCCAAACTACTGAGAGGGGGAAACAGAAGATAACCACATATAAAGGAAAACGTCCCAAAAGTCTGAGATATGGTCATGTGGTCATCATGATTTAAGCTGCTGAAACCTCATACTAAAGGCAGGAACCTCCCTGCAAAAGCAGATATATCCTATAAGCAAAAGTAACACTGTTTCTAACAACATACTGGACCCAATGAGAATGCTCATCTTCAAGGTTAAGAAAAAAGGTCTGCAAACCATGTAAGGCTTTGTTCACACTATGTTTTGTCCATACGGGGATCGGATACGGCTGGGGGATGGGAAAACTGGGCGCTCCCATATTCCCAGCTGGACCCTTTGAATGAGGCGACCGGAGTCAGATAGTAATGCTGGTCTGCTCATTTTTCCCCCTTGTTTTCTGGCCGGACTGAAAACCGTGGTATGCTGCGGTTTTCAGTCTGGCCAGAAAACTGGATACGGGGCAAAAATGAGCTGATTAGAGTAACTATCTGACTCGGGTCGGCTCATTCAAATGAATGAGATGCAGGCTGGGTCTGGCTGGGATACGAGAGCGCCCGGTTTTCCCATCCCCCAGCCGGATCCGGTTCCCATATGGACAAAAAGTAGTGTGAACCCAGCCTTAGCCAGTAGATAGAAGTGATAAAAATGAGAGTTCTCAGTAGTTGATAACTTTTAAATGCTAACTGAGAAAGATGATGAAAAAACTTTCAAGGCTACCTTGACTCTCGAGTCTCTTCCATCCCGGGCTTTGCCATGCATTTTGCTATGATCACAGGCATCACCTCAGGCATTCGAAGTCAAAGATATTTTATCATCTTAAAAACAAATCATATGGAATAAAAAAAATATGCTTAAGATCAATAGTCATAATGGGCAAATACTTTCATTAAATGGGATCTTTGCTGAACAAATCTTACTGATATTTAATCTATGACACCATTCTTTTTTTTCTTTTTTGTTGTGTAATGCTGTAAATTTATTTCTTTTCAACAATCCCTGATCTATAATTTAAAAGGAAGCTGTTCTGACTGCATTTAGATGTTGTTTATTGGAAGTGATTCTTTATTACCTTTTCTCCTCTTGAGCGATGCTAAAATATATATTAGGTGAAACAACATTTGGTGATGTAATGTATTAAATTTAGTCACAGTAAGACAGCAAAAGAAACAGGTGATATCATATTGCCTGCTTCAATTAAACTCCCTGGTGCCATACCAAATTTTGGTGCCATTTTTTATTTATTCCTACCTTTCAAAAAATATAAATAATAAAAAATAAACATAATTGGTATCACAATGTATAATTTAAACTCACCTAATGTATTATTTTTCCGGCACACCATATAGAAAAAAACACTAATCACAGATATATAATCAAAATATAACAATGCTTTATTAAAAAATACAAGAATTACAAAAATAGTTATTTGAATACAGCACCCAACCCACCCACCAAGACAGCTGGCTACCCACAGGAAGGAGAAAAAGAGTATAGTACGATGGACATGTATCATCATCCGGGTTAAATAAAAGGCATAACAGATATATACTCAGTCCAGAAAATAATGGCACATTGTAAACACAGGGTATAGTACTAACATTAGGAGAACCAACGTGAATGAAAGAAAACAGCCACAATAAAAGAACAACCAGAATGTCCAGATCCTGACCAGGGGGTGCCTTATCAGATTTTACCTGAATGAAGAGTTAGCCCAGTGCTCCTAAAAGGGTTATCCAGGATAAGAAAAACACCATTTTTTTTTCATGAAAAAGCACCACAACTGTCCTAAGGTTGTGTGTTGTTCTGCATCACAGTTCCAATGGAGGACAGGTGTGGTGCTCTTTTTGGATGAAAATAGCTGTTTTTCTACTCCTAAATAACTCCTATAAAACCCCAAACCCTTCTCACTTACACCTAGACTTAACCCCTGCAATGAATACTCTAAGCTTTTGCCGTCTTTCCTGCAATGTGCAAACACAGGCAGTGTTGGTTCTCATATGAACCACAACAGCTGGGTTCTCCCCAGCCTCACAAGTAAATTGCCTACTTGCACCACATCATGCCGAACCCTGGCACCAGGGAGAAATAAAACCATTCAGGTGAAGTGCTCTTGGGGAAGGATTAACTAACTTCCTGATTATAGAATCCCCTACAACCACTAGCTGTCTTACTAGTTGGACCGTACTCTAGGGTGTTAGGGAGACCCGTATCCACTTTGCATGCCATTTCTGAGACTGAGGCCACCTCATCATTGGTAGAGATGAGAGAACTTACAGTAATTTAATTTGTCACAAATTTCTCAGCTAGGCATTTGCTGACTTTAGCCTGCATAAATTAGTTCAGCTTTCAGGCAGTGGCGTAGCTATAGAGGTAGCAACGGTCGCTATGGTGACCGGGCCCCTTCGCCTTTCCACATTTACATGATGGCCGGCCGCCGCCATCGTTGCTTATGTTATTATCCTGGTGGGATATTCTTCAAGTGCCAGCGTGGCCGCTGCTGCCAGATGTTGTCGTACAGCAGCAGCGGAGTCCAGATGAGGGCCCGGGCTTCAAACATATCCTAGAATGGGTGGGGGCAGCGCAGAGGCATCATCACGCCCTGGCCTCAACTGTCCCACAATTGCCTTGCTGCTTTGTGAGTAGAGAGGAGGAGCAGGAGGGGCAGGGCCGTCCAGGGCCGTCTTCCTTTATTGTGGTATGCAGTGCATTGCTGCCACCCGCTTGTCCTATACTGACCGAATAGCCGGCACTTCATCCAGGAGACCGCTTCCCTTACCAGCCCCTGGTGCCCGTGTCCAGTATGGCTCAGCCTCTGCGCCTGCTCTAAAAGTACGGCAGTGAGGTGTCACCGCGCGCAGCATGGATGGTGCATTTACTGCATGGCTATGAAGTTAGCCCAGGAGATCCTGCGCTCACTTCATAGTCCTTGCTGCAAAGTGACATGCAGTGTTGCCCAAACAAGGTGCCTTTAGCTGTTCTAAAACTACAACTCCCAGCATGGCCAGACATCCTTTTGCTGTCTGGGCGTGCTGGGAGTTGTAGTTTTGTAACAGCTGGAGGCACCCTGGTTTGGAAACACTGCATTATTGTATATGTATTACTTGTTAATTTATAGAAAAAAATTAAAAGTTATGGAAACTCACAATCAAAAGATTTATGATAAAACATCTTGTATGGATTAAAGTATTATTGCCATAAAGCAGTGGTCTCCGAACTGCGGCCCTCCATCTGTTGCAAAACAACTATTAGCATGCCCGGACAGCCTTTGGCTTTCTAGCCTGTCAGAGCATGCTGGGAGTTGTAGTTTTGCAACAGCTGGAGGTTTACAGTGCTGGGAGTTGTAGTTTTGCAACAGCTGGTGGTTTACAGTTTGGAAACCACTGTAGAAAAGTGATACTGCATGAGGTGGAGGAGGACTTAGGGGTCCACGGTGTTGGGCAGAGGAGTGTGGAGAAGGATTTAGGGGTCTTGGGGTTTGTTTGGGATGAGGTGTGGAACAGAGGAGCCAGGAGGAAGACTTAGGGGTCTGGGGTGGCAGAGAAACCTGGAGGAGGAGGACAGAGGGGTCTGGAGGAGGACTGTGCAGGGGTAGGATTCAGCTGAACTGAGAAGAAAGTGTGTGTGACAGTATTATATTCAGACGGTACAGTGTGTGGACGAGTTATTTTCAGGGACAGTGTGTGGTGGCATTGTTTTAAGAGGATAGAGTGTGTGGTAGTATTATATTCAGAGGGTGCAGTGTGTGGTAGTATTATATTCAGAGGGTACAGTGCATGGCAGTATTATATTCAGAGGGTACAGTGTGTGGCAGTTTTATATTCAGAGGGTACAGTGTGTGGCAGTTTAATATTCAGAGGGTACAGTGTGTGGCAGTATTATATTCAGAGGGTACAGTGTGTGGCGGTTTTATATTCAGAGGGTACAGTGTGTGGCAGGGTTATTTTTATGTGCAGTGTGTGGCAAGCTCGTAATGATTGTCTTCACATAGAGGATGAGGATCTGTTGACAAAGTGGGGAAACAATTATGTCTGGGTGTCAGACTCTGCTGGGAAGATGTAGCAGAAGAAGTCCTGGTGTCTGGACAAGATGAAGAAGAAAAGAAAAGGCAACAGAGAAGATGTCACTCAGGTCACAGATATCATTGTGCATTCTCCTGACTGTCCCATTACTGCTGAAGTCCCTTGTACGTTCTGCAGTGATGATGGGTGCAACTTTACCTCAATCTGAGGCTCTATAGCTGTTACAAAACTATAACTACCATAACCGGAAAGTGTACAGCTTGAAAACAAAACCTTCCAAAATTTGCTAAATTGCGGTTTCCTTTTCAATTTCCCCACATAAATAATATTTGTTTGGTTGTGCCATACATTTTATGGTAAAATAAGTGATGTAATTACAAAGTACAATTGGTGACGCAAAAAACAAGCCCTCATATGGGTCTGTGGATGGAAATATAAAAGAGTTATGATTTTTAGAAGGCGAGGAGGAAAAAACAAAATGCAAAAATAAAATTGGTCTGGTCCTTAAGGCCAAAATGGGCCTGGTCCTTAAGGAGCTAATGAAAGCTTCCAGGTGGGCAACATACTTACATCTGCCACAGCAGTATTCATCTGAAGAAAACCCCCAAAGTTGCTATTTAATAACAAAGTTACCATAGAAAAAGAAGAATGAGGAAATACAGACGTTTCCAATATGCAATCAGACAAAGCAAATGAAGCTACATAGTTGTCATATTATCGTACTGATAATTATCAGAATATATTTTAACTATCTTTTTTAAATGAACTGGTGCCAGAAAGTTAAACAGATTTGAAAATTACTTCTAATAAAAATTCTTAATCCTTACAGTACTTATTAACAGCTGTATACTACAGAGGAATATATTTTCTTTTAGGATTTCTTTTTTGTCATGACCACAGTGCTCTCTGCTGACACCTCTGTCCATTTTAGGAACTGTCCAGAGCAGCATATGTTTGCTATGGGGATTTTTTTCCTGCTTTGGACAGTTTCTGACATGGACAGAGGTGTCAGCAGAGAGCACTGTGGTTGTGACAGAAAAGAAATTCAAAAAGAAAATAATTTCCTCTGTAGTGTACAGCTGCTAATAAGTACTGGAAGGATTAAGATTTTTTTTATAGAAGTAATTTGCAAATCTGTTTACCTTTCTGGCATCAGTTGATTAAAAAAATAAAAAGTTTTCCACCGAAGTACCCCTTTAAAGTTCCTGTTAAAAATAAATAAATAAAAATCTATGAAAGGTCAGCAAAATGTAGCATATGTACTTTTCACTTCTGCTTTTAACTCCTCTTGTTAAGTACTCTTATGCACAAGCCACTTAGCTGCAAGCCCACAATGAGCAGACAGCTTTTGGTATCAAAGTAAGCACCTCCTAAACTTTGTTTTTGAGTGTCAGTAGAAGACTTCATTATACTCGATTTCTTCTATGTTGCAGTGTATTTTACCTCTCTGTGTTATTTTATTAAGCAATGACATCATTAGGTCCTGGCTGATCATCACCTCACGACCACATTGTCACGGCCAATCCTTTTTCTTCGATGTCGCTGTAACTATGATACTAATGAGCTGACACCAGTTGTGTTTGCACCAAGCTCAGTTACAAGTCAACTCCATTCCCACCCATGCACGATGAATACACAGAAAATTGTACGAATGAGTTAAGAATACTTCCTTCCCTCCATCACAGACATTTTCAAGTGATAGTAACCCTGTCGAAAACCTAATATTCCTGGTAGATGGGAATGGTGTAGACGTTAATACAGATAATATAGACAGAAAAACGTTCCTGTTACTAATTTCTATTTAAATAAAGCCTGGTATTACTTGTTATCACAAATCATTCAAGTGGTCATGGCCATGGCTGGCCATGATTGATAGATTTCTTCCTATACCCAAACAGGGTGAGATCTATCAATCAAGACTGATGGGGCAAGGAGAAGATTCTTGGTTCAGGCAGAATGAAAGTAATGACAAGTTCCCTTGGTCACTTATTAGACCTTCAATTTGCTTGAGCCCCATTATGAAGATGGATGAAGCCCTGCTATCTCAATCTCCTAACCTTCCTTACGTTAGATGGCTGCATATGGAGGAGTATGTGACCATTACTCAGCTTCCTCCTTAGCAGTGCACTGCGCTCATGAAACAAGCACAGTGGAGGAGGCAGAGTGATGTTGTATGGTCAACTGCTCCTCCATATGTAGCCATCCAATAGTACAGACAGGAAGAATGGAGGGAGGATTCTAATATCTGTTTCTTGTTACATGGAGTGAGCTCCCTCAATGGTGGTAGAACTAATTTGTTTTGTAATTGAGTGGAAGACAGCTGTTGCTTTGAGGTACATTCCCTTAATTCGCTTATACAACCTATAAAAGCTATAATTTGCTTTGGTTCCACTTTCAAAGAGTTTTCTTCAGGTGACAGTAAGTATGTTAGACAGAGCCATTCTGTTCTCACACAGAGCACTAGAAGTAGTCGCTGGCCTGAAGCAACCCATCTGTAACATCGTAACCCCTCCGAGTATTCCAGCAATCTGCCACTCCCATCACCTGCTTTAACACTCCATACGCATGAGTGCCATGATCAAGCTGGGTGCACATTTCCTTAAGTGCAGGTACTTAGCTGTCATGCTGACACTGTAACTTTTATAATAGGTTCTTAATATGTCTAATGGGTACTTAAATAGCTTCAGCTTTCATCCCTCCAGTGTAAAAGATGAAAATCTTGTAAGAGCCTGGCTCCCAAGCAAATGTAAATTCAGATCTCTCAGTACTGACATTTCAAAAGAGTGCGGTCCCACCAGCAGAGAATCATTCCTTTTTATCGGCTCTGCTGTCACTCATGTTGATTAAGTCTGATAAACACTGCAATTCTCCTGGGGCAGCGAAAAGGACACAAAAAAGCCATGTAACTAATATAAAAGCCAGGCGTATTTCTTCTGAAGGAATAAAACTTGATAGTTTGTATACTTTTTAAAACAGAAAGATTCCTTTATTGGGTAGAAACACACTTCAAGATGGCATACTAAGCGTTTTATTCAGGCCCTTTCCTTTTCTGCTTTTAAACTACAGAACACATTTGATATAAAGTCACTGTTTATCTTCAAAATACCCGTGTGGCATAAATATTTTTAATTCTCTATGGATGGGTCTTCACAAGTCCCATTCAGTGAAGTAAACGACTGCAGTCTATGTGATATTGTCTCGTGATGCTTGGAGGAATATCTGGAATTTCATGGGCCGGGACAATGGTTTTATAACTGTAATTCATACATCATCTAGCCCCATAGTAATGTCCTTATATGTGTAATATATATTTATGTGCAGAGGTGTAGCTGGGAAGGGGTGTAAATAGGGAAGAGGGGGCGGGCACACAAATTGCTATTTGCTGCTGTTGGCACTGTAGCCAGCTTGGTATCTGCATGGAAGTTCCAAAGTCAAGAGAAGAGTCAATACAGCACGTTTATCCATGTCCCAATTATAGATAACTTTTTATTAATAGTTTTGAGGAGAAACATTTCGGGCTATATACCCTACTCAGGCTTGGTTGATGAAGTGGGCAACTAAGGTGAAATGCCATGGGTACTGGAACAGTGTGGCCCTGTTCACTGTTGTGGACAAGGGGAAAAGGGCATACTAGTTCTTGCTCTGCTTGTCTATATCACAGTCAGATGTGTGCACAGTGATATATATATATATTTAGGACATGGGACATAATAAAGTCACTGTGCAAACCCACAAATAGTGTGACGACTCTTCTCTCTTGTTGGAAATAGTGTTCAAGTGACAATAAGCTGCAGTAACCCTTATTTCAGCCTTGTTGACTTATTGATTTCACTGTTCTGTTGATTACATTTCCGTTGAATAAAACAGTGTCCAGGAATGTTTTTGGAGGACTCTCTCGGGATATGCTGTAATTTCCAAGCAGTCAGTAAGGGGCAGTAAGAATGTAGTTGCCCAGCCCCCTCCCCCCCCCCCCCGCCTCAATGTCAGGAAGAACATTAAATGACATCATGATTAAGATGGCGATCACTAACACCGACAGGGGTCTTTTATCCCCTCACTTTTTAGATATAATTCTCTTAACTATTCAGAATTCAATGAATTACATGGAGAGCTGAAAAGTATCTAAACAGCTGATCTTTTTTTCTTGAACTGAAAAATGAAAACATTCACCCAGATTATTTGCTATTTGTAATAAAGACACTTTTTGGAAACAACTATCCTACATATTCTTAAAAGATCTGTCAATTTTGGGAGTCTAAAATACTCATCTACTACCATATTAAAAAGGGGGTCATATAACAAAGATTGTAATGGATAATCTATTATTGTATCTCAAATACACCAAGGGCAAAGTGGCTGGTGTTTGTGTTTTCCTCAATGCTGTTTCATGACCCTTGGTCCAATATAATACCTCTTAAGATGTAAGTTTTGCATAGGTTCTCAAATGCCATTAGCAAAAGGAATATTTCAACCAGGACTGAATCCCTTTTGCCCATGGGCCCTATAGCAGCCATCTAGCATGCCTCTATATTATGCATTTCGTAGGCTACCAGATTAATATTTTATTAGTACCTTGCCCAGTCATGTTAGATGTTAGGAGTTCGGAAATTGGTGTCAATCTGTTTGACCTGTTGTAGAAGGATCAGAGCATCTGTGAAGACTAGTTCATATTTAACCCTCATGCCATTAATAATAGTAGAAAGAATGATAATGGTGACTAGGGATGAGCGAATAGAATCTGACGAATCTGAATTTGTTACGAATTTCGGAAAAAATTTGATTTGGAATGAATGCGAATATCGCCTCTATTCGATCGCGCAAATCGCTTCATTAAACTCCTTTTAGTGCGGTCCAGGCTCCAGGGCATCTAAAATGGCAGATCCACATGTGAGGACATGGGGCAAGGAATCCTGTGGGTGGGAAGGCGGGTAGAACCTTAATCACATGCAACATGCAGCCTATCACCAGCCAGACACTCGTGATGTCACAGTCCTATATAATCGGCAGCCATCGTGCGGCCAGTCACTTCAGCCTTTTATTGCAAATAGAGAGCGAGGGACAGACAGCTGTGTGTGTTGCACAGAAAAGCATTTTTGCAGCAGCGATTCACCTCCCAGTCACATAAGCGTTCTATTGCAGAGAGGGACAGAGAGCAGTGTGTTGCACAGAATTTTTTTTTACAGCAGCGATTCACCTCAAGCCCAAATCCAACCTAGAGGCACTGATAGGGAAGGAAGTGAGATTAAGAGAGGAAGTGTAATTTTGGGTGTAGTACACAGCAACTGTGTGCTGCAACACTAGTGTGTACAACAACTGAAAAGCTAATAGTAGCCAGCCAGCTAGGGTGTAAACTGTTTTAAGCATTCTTGAGTGCATTGTTCTCCCCTCAGAAGTGCATATCCCATACGTACATCTAAGTTGCTTACCATTTTGTTCCTGTTAAAGTCTTAAGGCCCTAGATACTGTGAAAGTCCAGGCAAAAATAAACACCTGCTGGTGTTTTAGACAAATACTGTTTTAAAGAATACTGGAGCACATTGTCCTCCCCTCATAAGTACATATCACATACGTACATCTAAAAGGTGTACCATTTTGATCCTGTTAAAGGCTAAAGAGCCTAGATACTGTGAAATCCCAGCCAAAAGTACACACCTGCTGGTGTTGTAAACAAATACTGTTTTAAGCGTAGTGGAGCATATTGTACTCCATATTGTATGTCAGGCCGAGAAGTGCCAGGACATGCACAGAGGAGTGGCAAAGGCCTTGATTCATCAGGCAGAGGTTGCAGCAGACTAGGGGCGAGTGGCAGCAGGAGTCGCAGCGAGAGGCCTGAGCTCCCAGTATCAGCTAGCGGTCGTGTCTCGACCAGCAACCTATCTGCCATCATCGATTGGTTAAATCGGTAATCCACTTCATCACAAGTGACATCTGACACTCCCAGTCAACAGTCCGTGGGTTCCTCAGACACAACCCTCAGTTGGCATTGCCCGGGAGCAGTCCCTGTCCTCGCCTTGCCTCTCCTATGCTGTTCCCTCCCCCACAGAAGTATCTTATGCTGTGGGTTCAGCTCCACTATTTAGTGAGGATGATCTACTAGAGGACAGTCAACAGCTACTGCCCAACCAAGAAGTGGAGGAGACATCTGCTGTTTCCTCCACTAGGCGGGCAAATAGTGATGAGGAGAGTGGTGTGGGAGGTTGAGTTGTGAGCGTAAGGCTCCTGAAGCAGACACTTTTGAGGAACCTGAGGAGGACATCAGTGACATGCACACACAACTAGATGATAATGAAGCCGATCACACTTGGAAGTCGGGTGCAGAAGGGGCTTCATCATCATCAGGAGAAGAGGGTTGCAGGTTGCCTGTGAGGCAGCAGCTAAGCCAGCAAGGTGGTAGCATGGTGGCAGAAGTGAAAAGTTTGGAGACAAATGTACCCGGGTAGACCACCTGCTTTACGGGTGCCTACTTTCCTGGGAGGTAGAGGAAAAGGGGTTCCTGGAATCGGTGGCAGGAGCAGTCAATCAGTGTAGACTGTTGGTGGGAAAATCTGTGGCAGTTTATCATTAGTGTTGCTCGCGAATATTCGCAATTCGAATGTTATTCGCGAATATCGCATATTCGCGAATTCGCGAATATTCGCGAATATAGCGCTATATATTCGTAATTACGAATATTCGTTTTTTTTTATTTTTTTTACAGTACACATCACAGTGATCATCCCTCTCTGCTTCCAGCTTGTGGGGTGTAAAGAAAGCTCTAATACTACTGTGTGAGACTGGTGTGCGAATTTTCGCATATGCGAAGATTTGCATATGATAATTTTCGCATATGCGAATTTTAGCTTATGTGAATTTTTGTATATGCAAATTTTCGTATATGTTAATTTTCGCACACGCGCATATTCGCATATGCGAAAATAAAACGAGAACATTACGAATATGCGAATATTCGCGAATATGACGAATATTCGTCCATATATTCGCAAATATTCGCGAATTCGAATATGGCCTATGCCGCTCAACACTATTTATCATCAAGCATTCGAAGGATGTTAACACAGCCACATGCAAGATGTGTCAGCAGAAGGTGAAGTGTGGCCAGGGTCCCAATATTGACACCATGGCCCTGCGTCCCCATATGCAGCGTCACCATATGCAGCATCACCATAAAGCGGCCTGGGAGAACTGGGGCTCTGATGTGGTGGTCCAGCCTTCTGCATAACCTAGTGGCATGCAGCTCCCTGCTTCAGCCAGACAAGGCTCCACCACCTCAGCCAAAGGAAGCTGTTTGTCATACCCATCTTCTGTTGCTCCAGATGCTCCTGCTCCTATTTTGAGTCAGTAATTCCACCAGCAATCCATCGCCGAAGCCATGTCCAATAGACAACATTATGCGCCCACTCATCCAACAGCGCAGAAGCTCCTGTCCAAGTTGCTGGTGCTCCAGTCCCTTCCTTTTCAAGTGGTGGACTCTGCACCTTTCAGAGAACTGAAGGCTTGTGCCGAGCTAAGGTGGAGTCCCAAGCCATCATTTCTTTGTGAAGTAGGCAGTACCAGCCCTGCACAATTTTGTGGAAGAGAAGGTGGGCCAGCCCTTGAGCCTGTTGGTGTGTACTAAAGTGCATGGCAGCGCCGATGTGTGGAACTGATACTACGGTCAGGGACAATACATGTCCTTTACGGCCCACTGGGTGAATGTGGTTCCTGCACAGCCACAACAGCAACTCGGACAGGTCACGCCGCTTCCTCCTCCACGCTCTCCGGCCGTTGATCCTGTGACAGTGTGCGACTCCTTATCCTCCCCCGAGTCCTCTGCCTCCACTGCACAGACAAGTCTCAGTGCCCCTCTAGCATACCATGTATGCAGGGCACGACGGTGAGTCACATGGTTTTCCTTGGCGAACAGAGTCACACAGGGGAGGAACTGCTAAAAGTCCTTCATCAAGAAATAAAATCATGGCTTACTCCACGAAAACTGGAAATGGGAACCATGGTGACCGACAACAGGAAGAACTTCTTGTCTGGGCTGCGACAAAGAAGCCTGAGACTTGCGCCCTGCATGGCACACATGTTCAATATGGTTGTCAAGTGGTTCCTGAAGTGTTCCCCCATCTGCAAGACATCCTAACAATGGGAAGGAAATTTTGCATGTACTTCGGCCACTCGTACACCGCAAAGCACACCCTCCTTGAGCTGCAGCGTCAGAACGGCATCCCCCAACATAGTCTGATTTGCAACATTTAAACCCATTGGAATTCCACCCTCCATATGTATTACCGACTATACTAACAGAGAAAAGCCATCACCAATTTCTTGATGATCCAAGCGGATAGGGTGAGTCCCCTGTGTAACTTCAATATCAACTAGTGGCAGCTCATACCTAACACCAGCCATTTGCTCAGGCCCTTTGAGGAAGCCACATTATTAGTCAGTCACCAGGATTACAGGATGAACAACGTCATTCAACTGCTTCATCCACTACAACACATGTTGGAAACAATGGCTGGTCAGGGTACTGGAGACATGGTACCTATATCTCACGGCCGATACCTATCTGCGCCATCATCCATCCTCTCGCAGGTCTGACTCGCGGGGCCCTCTGCAAACTCCATCCACTACCATGGCTTCTGGGGAGGTTAGGGGTGGGTTGGATGGAGCAGTAGCAGCTCCATCAGAAACAGCCTGACTCTACAGTCGCTGATGACTAGCTTTCTTCAACCGCAAAGTGAAGAAACTCATCAGCAGCAGATATACCTGGAGCAGGACCTGAACCAGCAGGTGATGGTATACCTTGCAGCGGAGGCCATAGTAACCCCAAGGAAAACTCGTCTGTCCATGAAAAATGTGGAGAGACTGACCTTTTGAAGATGAATAAGGCATGGATCAGCTAGGATTTCCACCCACCAATGCCTGATTCATTAAAGTAGATTGACCATCTTGCCACACCAACACTTCACAAGTATGGATAGTGCTAAACATATTTAAGGCGCTGCTCCCCAGTTACAGACATTCCTCTGCATCAGACCCCACAAGTGAGTATTGAGTATATGCATTACGTAAAACGTAACTTTTAATAATATTTATAATTATATTACCAACTTTTTTTTTATCAAACAAAATGAAAGGTGTGCAAAAAACACCATGTGCCACCTACACCACCAAGTATTGATGTGATGCAAAGACCTCTAAAAGGTGGAAGGGAACAACTTATGGTCCATTGTAACCGGTTTGGTTAAAACCTTCCCCTGTAAGGCCCTATTCTTGCATTATTAATTCCCTTCTTGGCTAGTGTTACTCGCCCTAAAAAGGGCGGCCCCACACAGGAACCTCTCCCTATTTCTCCCTACAAACACTGCCTTTTCACAGGGTTTTATGTGAAAATAGAGAGAGTTTCCTGTGTGGGGCCCTCTTTTTAGGGTGAGTAACACTTGCCAAGAAGGGAATTAATAGAGCAAGAGTAAGGCCTTACAGGGGAATTTTTTACCCCCACCTGCTACAATGGACAATACGTTGTTCCATTTCACCTTTTCAATGAAAGTGTTACTCGTCTTAAAAAAGGGCTGCTCCACACAGGAACCTCTCCCTATTTCCACCTAAAAGCCCAGAGAAATGGCAGTGTTTGTAGGGGGAAATAGGGAGAGGTTCTTGTGTGGGGTCCGACCTTTTTAGGGCGAGTAATACTTACCAAGAAGGGATTTAATAATGCGAGAGTAGGGCCTTACAGGGGAAGTTTTTACCTCCACTTGTTACAATGGACCATACATTGTTCCCTTCCACCTTTTAGAGGTCTTTACATCACATCAATACTTGGTGGTGTAGGTGGCACATGGTGTTTTTTTGCACACCTTTCCTTTTGTTTGATTTGAAAAAAAAAAATTGGGGTCCATATATTTTATCCTAAGCATATTATTAAAAGTTAAGTTTTATATCGCCTCAATACTTACTTGTGAACACGAACACTTTTACAAATGAGACTACTTTTCTGATCCTGCCACCCGCCTAATTCCACACATCTGATGCCAAGTTCTCCTTTTTTCACCCACCTTCATCACCGGGTACTGGTATTGCCACGCACCGCACCACTCTGTCACCGAGTCACTTTCAGGACTCCTGATGCTTCTGCTGCCACCTTCAGGCTGTCTCATTCTGCCACCATATGTTCTCCTCATGCTGCTGCCACCTCCAGGCTGTGTCCTTCAGCCGCTATATGGTCTCCTCATGCTGCCGCAAACTCCAGGCTGTGCCATTCAGCCACTTTATGCTGCTGACAACTCCAGGCTGTGTCATTTAGCCACTATATGGTCTCCTTATGCTTCCGCCACCTCCTGGCTGTGTCATTCATCCACTATATGTTCTGTTCATGCTGCCGCAAACTCCAGGATGTGTCATTCAGCCACTATGTGGTCTCCTCATGCTGCTGCCAACTCCAAGCTGTGTCATTCAGCCACCCTATATCCCCCTCTTGAAGACGCCACATCCATGCTGTGTCATTCGCCACTACATGGTCTCCTCATGCTGCCGTTACCTCCATGCTGTGTCATTCAGCCACTATATGGTCTCCTTGTGCTTCTGCCACCTCCAGGCTGTGTCATTCAGCCACTATATGCTGTTGCCAACTCCAGGCTGTGTCATTCAGCCACTATGTGGGCTCCTCATGCTGCCGCCACCTCCACGCTGTGTCTTTCAGCCACTATAAGGTCTCCTCAGGCTGCCGTCACCTCCAGCTGTGTTATTCAGCCACTATATTATCTGATCATACTGATGCCACCTCCAGGCTTTGTCATTGTCCGGTTCTGTGACATTGATTCTAATAGCAATGCCCCTGATCTGCATGTCATACTGAATAACAGTATTATTTCACTAAACCAGCACACACACAATGAGTGTTACAGCAAGCCAAAGTGTTCTACACCCCTATTTAGGCACTTTGTAGGCCAGAAATAGCTGTTTTTAATAGCGATTTGCCGTAAATAAATTAAAACTGAATTTTTTTTTTTTTTAGAAAATTGGGCAAATCGGCTGAATCAAATTTTTCACAAATTCGCTCATCTCTAATGGTGACACTTTCATTCTGCTGAGAATGAATTATGTTGAGAATTAACAATGCCTGTATATTTTATTTTGGGGAGGAGGGGTTGAGCCTGTTAGTGTTTAAGTAGTAAGGGCTACCGCCACTGGACTCAAGCTATGGAGCAGTATGTGCCACTGAGTACAGCACTACGGAGTAAATAATCATGTTTTTCTATCTGGCATCTAGATTAATCTTTTGATGCCAAATATTCTATATGTTGAATGTTTGATTCTCCCTATGATACACAATTAAATCAGATTTTATACTTCTAAATTCAATTCCTGCAGCCTCTGCCATAAGACATCATTGAAAGCTGAAGAGTGTTCCACTCCAGTAATGCATTGCATAGCAGTATTGCTTATTGCAGAGTAAACATTTTAATTTTACTTCTTAATCAGAGGAGCTGATATCTTATGCTTCATTCATCACAATTGGGGATTTTCCTAGTCTTGATGACGGAAAATATAGATTTTATTAAAGACAGGAGGCGAACATTTTGCAAACTCTTCTTTACTACTCAAAGGTATAGCAGCAAGATAGAACATAAGGTACATGAAGAAAAACGTTATATATGCAAATAAGGTGAGCAATGCAGCCAATCAGCGGTTAGCCTAGGTGATAAGAGGCCAGGTGAGGTAATATGCGTCCTCTTCTTTGATGCCAATGTAACCATAAGAATCACAACAACACATAACACGTGAAGTAAGAAGTCTCTATGAAGGAACTAAAGGAGAAAGTCCATTACTAAGAATTATCTTGGAGGTGAGAAGATATCTAGAAGAACTTCCGACTGAACGAAGATGGAGACCGAGTCTTTCAACCATAAACTGGAGAAGAAATTTCTTAAGGTCTAGAAGTGGAGAAGCTGTATTTTGCCACGAAGAATTCCACCAAACAGGGTAATTACACTAAAAAACACAAATATAAACAATAATAATAACAATGGGAAGGGTATAAAGGGAGGGAAAATGTTCGCCTCCTGTCTTTAATAAAATCTATATTTTCCGTCATCAAGACTAGGAAAATCCCCAATTTTATTACAAGACTGGAGGCTCCATTTTGCAAGTTTAAAGCTAATAAATATATAACTTGAACAGATTATAATAAGAATAAAATATGCATATAATTAAACAATTGCCATTGAAACATGAGGGTCTGGTCTAAAATAGAAGGTCTTAAAAGTTGATTCTGAGGCCCAATTAGCAGCTTTTAGAACATCTGAAAGAGATACACCAGATTGTCTCAACTTTGTGGACATGGCTCCTCTAGAAGAATGAGCTCCAAATATAGAAGTATCAATTCCTGCTAACTGCATGATCTGTTTCATCCATCTGGCTAGAGAGGGAGATGAAACCGGACGGTAAGGTCTACAAAAGGAAATCAATAATTGAGAATCCTCAGGGTTGCGAAAGGATTCTGTTTGTCGTTCGTATGCTTGTAAACAAGATACAACACAAAGATGTTTTTGTTGAGGAAAAAATGGATAAAAAACTGAATGGAGAGCGGTCTTTGTACGTCTAAAGACAGAAAAACGCACGCCGTCAGGTAAGTATTGTCTATGAGATATATCAAGGGCTCTTACGTCAGAAATCCTTTTAAGAGAAATAAGACACAATAAAGCAGTAAGTTTTAAAGATAAAAACTTCAGAGAAAGAGAATTGTTATCACCAAGTGAAATGATGTATTGTAAAAGTAAATTAACATCCCAGGTAGACTGGTATTTGGGTTGAGGAGGACGTCTGAATTTTATGCCCTTCATTAATTTACAGACCAAAGGATGTTTTCCCACAGAGAGGGAAAAAATTGGAGAGTGGTAAAAAGAAATAGCTGACCTGTAGACGTTAATGGTACGATAAGCCTTTCCTGCCTCAAAAGATGATGATAAAAAATTTACTATATGATTTAGAGGTGCATGTACGGGATCCAAATCCCGTTGCATGCACCAATTAGACCAAATTTTCCAGGCTGATCTGTAAGCAGATCTGGTACCTGGAGCCCAGGCATCTGAGAGAATCTCTCTAGATGTGTTAGAAAATTCGAAATTTGATTCTGTTGACCCGAAACCAACCAGGCTATTAAAAGAAGGTTGTTGGAAGTTATGAGAGGATGTGGATTCCCTGAAGGATTCTGGAGGAGAAACGGATGAGAAGGAAGTAGTCGAGGGAAGTCGATAATCATCTCCAAAATTTGGGGGAACCAAGACTGGGTTGGCCACCACGGGGTGATGAGAGTTACGGTTAATCTCTGAGATTTGATTAACAGAAGAACTCTCGGAATCAGTATGAAAGGGGGAAAAGCATAAAGCTTTTCTGAAGGCCAATGTTGTAGTAGGGCATCTATGCCCTCTGCTTCTGGGTCGGGGCGCCAACTGTAGAAACGACGGACCTGTCGATTCAGGCGAGATGCAAAAAGATCCAGGTCTATAGGACCCCATAGGGAATTGATGCGAGAGAAAACTTGGGGGTCCAATTGCCAATCGCTGGAATCCGTGAGGAAGCGAGAATTCCAGTCTGCGATGGTATTGGAAAGACCTGGTAAGTATTCTGCCTTGACAATGATGTTCCTGTGAAGGCAATAGCTCCAAAATTCCTTGGCGATATTGGCTAAAAGAAAGGATTTGGTGCCTCCGAGTTTGTTGATATATTGAACTGCGGAGATATTGTCCATCCGTAGTAGGATGCAACAATCTGACCTGTTCTTCGCAAAGCTCTTGAGAGCGAAGAAGCCTGCCAGCAACTCCAAACAGTTGATGTGAAAAAGAGACTCCTCTGGAGACCATTTTCCTCCGGTTGAAGAGGTACCGCAACGAGCTCCCCAACCGGATCGGCTGGCGTCTGACTCTAAGATCAGGTCTGGGACGGAGTTGAAGATTGTCTTCCCGTTCCAATCTTGTAAATGTTTCAGCCACCAAAGAAGTTCTTCTCTGGTGTCGGAGTTTAAGGCCACCTCGTCCGAATAACCTAGACCGTTCCTGAGGTGTTGAGCTTTCAGACGCTGAAGAGCTCGATAATGAAGTGGGGCTGGAAAAATCGCTTGAATTGAAGCGGAAAGAAGGCCCACTATCCGAGCTATTGAACGTAGGGAAACTGTTTGTTTGTTTAAGACAGAATAAATTTCTCTCCGAATGGTCTTCATTCTCCTGGGGGGAAGGCTGAGTAAGGCAGATTGGGTGTTTATTAAGAATCCTAAGAATTCTATCTCTTTGGAAGGGGAAAGAATTGATTTCTCTAAATTGATGATAAAGCCTAGGTTGGAGAGAAGAGAATGAGTCCACTGGATGTGTAGTCGAATTAGAGATAGAGATTGAGCCATCAGAAGAATGTCGTCTAAATAAATAATTAGACGGACACCGCGGGCCCGTAAAACTGCAATTACTGGCTTGAGAAGTTTGGTAAAACACCATGGGGCTGAAGATAGGCCGAATGGTAGGCAGGTGAATTGCCACTTTTGATCCTTCCATAAAAATTGGAGGTAAGGTTGAGATTGGTGGTGCATGGGTACCGTAAGATATGCATCCTTGAGGTCTATTTTTGCTAACCAATCTTCTGGTAGCAGTAGATCTCTTAACAGATGGATGCCCTCCATCTTGAAGTGTTGATAACATACGTAATTGTTTAGTGTTTTTAGATTTATGACCGGTCTGTATCCCCCGTCTTTCTTTTTCACCAGAAAAAGATTGCTCAGGAAACCCGGAGTATGAATAGGTACTGGGATAATTGCATTCTTGGAACTTAGTTCCATAATTTCTGCTTCTATGAGAATCTCGTTCTCTTTTGAGAAATGAATTGGTTGTGGTATCTCCATCTGAGATGGAGGGAGAACGAATTCTATTTGATACCCTAGGATTGTGTTTAGAACCCAAGTATCGGATGTTATCATGGCCCAGACATGGGAAAAATATGCAATCCTTCCTCCCAATGGTAGTGGGGAAGAAAACATCTGATAGAGGCTTACCTGCGTTGGGTCTGGATCTTGGATAGCCACGGTGTCCTCTGGCTCTCCACGGTCTTCCTCTTGTTGGGAAAAACGGGCTGGGTTGGTAAGTTGGAGTTGGGTTCTGGAATCTATCTGGTCTTGGTGGGGCACGGGAATATTGTCTGTCTTGATAACTGCGGCTGGGAAAATTGCCCCTTCTTTTCCCAGCCTTGGGTAAAACCCGTGGTTGAAAAACTTTCTTAAGTGATGTTTGGGCTTTGTCTAATGAGGAGAATAGTGATACGTATTTATTTATTTCTTTTATAAACGTATCGCCAAAAAGCAAGCCCTCCGTGGGAGAGTCCGGTTCGGTGGTAGCTAGATTAATCAACTGGGGGTCTAGCTTTAGCAGAATGGACCTTTTCCTCTCTGTACATATGGAGGAGTTAATACCACCAAAGATGCAAAGGGCCCGTTGAGCCCATCCTTTAAGGACTTCCAGATGTACTGGTTTACCTGAAGTACTAGCCTCCTCAGTGAGGTCCAGGATTTTTGTTAGAGGACCAAGGAGGTCCAAAAATCGGTCTTGGATCGTCCGAAAGGAACGATCCACCCCTTTTTTGGGATTTTTTCCTGTTTTGTTAAGGTATTTCACCAAAGAGGGATCAATGTCAGGGGTAGAAGATAGATTATGTGCAAGAGTAGGTCTGGGGCATTCCGCCCTTAACTTGTTACGGATGGTTTTATCAATGGGTTTTCTCAACCAAATGTTTAAATATTGGGCTACCTGAGGGTGAGGTTCCCATTCCCCAGAACGGGGGTGCTTAAGGAGACTCGGATCAAAATATGGTATACCCGAGCTATCCGTGACTGTGGTTTTAGGGACCTCCGTAGTTAAATTAGGATCCTCATTTTCTGAGATATCCTCATACTCTGAATCAGATTCAACCACAGAAACCTCATCTTCTTCATCAGAGGACTGGTCAGGGGAAGTGTTATATGAATCCGGTTTATTTCTACGGGATTCTTTATTAACCCGGTAGCCTTGTTTCTCCTCCCGGGTAGAGGGTATGGGATGCCCCTTTTTTGCATCGGTATTTTTGCTTTTTGAAAAAGCTATATGTGGAGCCTGGTCCTTACTCACTTTTGATTTTTTGTGAGATTTTGAGGGACCGGTAGACATAATAGGCCTTTTATGGGAGGCCTTCCCTGACTTTCCCCATCCTCTGGCTAATTTTGAAGTGGAGTCCTCCGCGGACCAAAATTGATCCGACGGGGTAGAGGGTCCCGCCTTAGGGGATTTTTGTAATTTATCCTGAGCCATAATTAAGGCTACTGACTGTGCCACAATATCAGGGATACTGGCCATCGCATTCCGGACAGATAAGTCCACCAAAGATTGTATAGCTTTGCCATCCATATTATCCATATTATTGGTGTTCATAACATTGGATGAGTCCTCATTGGCCATAATGTGTATATATAGAATTGCGGGGAATTATGAGGAAAAAACTACAAATTAAGCGGCCAAAATAATAGGTACAGAGCAGAAAAAAAATATATATATATGCTTATATGAATATATATAATTATATGGCTTGGGTAAGGAAAATTAGCTAATGACAGGGCTAGCTGAAAAGTTTTATATCGAACAAGCGCCAATAGGTGGCACTATAGGCTAAAAAATGTGAGGAGGATAGACCAGCAGTATTATAATGGAGCAGAAAACACTGAGGCTGACGAGAGAGGCTGTCTTCTATGAAGCGTCCCGCTGACTGACAGGAAAGATTCCAGTGAGGTCAGTCACGGAACGGGGGGAGGGGTTAAAGGGCGCGAATCTGAGAACCAGCTCGCGTAGTATCGCGAGAAGTCCGGCAGAGCCGGGACTAGCGATACTAAGGGAAAGAACGCTGATAATAGAAGACTGACGAAAAACGACCAATGTACGGGGCAATATGGGATGAAAAAAAACTCAAGGGGAATGAGAAGTAAGTGTAATGAGAAAATATATATATATATATAAAGAAAGGGAAGTTATGAGGGGTTTAAGAAAAAACGAAACTAATGCAATATAAAAGAGGGGTATATATAAGGCATGTATGACCCATATACATATATATATATATGCAATATGTATGAGTGAATTTAAAAAACTATAAGAGCACAATATATAATCCGGAGTAGACTGTGACAGTATACTTATCTTCAGAGCGGAGCAGCAAAGAAGAGGACGCATATTACCTCACCTGGCCTCTTATCACCTAGGCTAACCGCTGATTGGCTGCATTGCTCACCTTATTTGCATATATAACGTTTTTCTTCATGTACCTTATGTTCTATCTTGCTGCTATACCTTTGAGTAGTAAAGAAGAGTTTGCAAAATGGAGCCTCCAGTCTTGTAATAAAATTCAGTTTATTTCCAAGTAAGATGTATCAAGTTAAAACAGTTTTCTCCAAGGACAACGTACGTATCCATTTCATATGGTTGTTCAATTCCTCTACATGAATATTTTCTCTCCATAACTTTGCTCAGCGGGTAAGATTTGTGTGCTCTAAAAAAAATCAACTGCCTTTCTCATTGAGGATTCCTAATTTCTCACACAGCAAACTAAAAGACTGTTGTATAGAGACTGGGGGGGAGATCAAAACCTGTGCAGAGGAAAAGTTGCCCATAGCAACCAATCAGATTGCTTCTTTCATTTTGCACAGGCTTTGTTAAAGTGTACCTGTCGTCAACAAAAACTTTTTACATAATGTAGATAATATCATTATATGTTTATTTGTAATATACACTGGTTAAAAAATGTGTTTATTTTTGTCCCAACAGCTATTGTTTGTGTGTCCAAATTCAGGAAGTGTAGGTGGACAATGAGGCTCTATGACACACCCCTGGCTCTCACTGCAGGATGACTGACAAGCCAGGAGCCTGCACAGAGCCCTGCTTGTCCTGCCCTCACTTCCTGTATTTAGACTCCTCATAGAGACACTACATTATATACAATTTTTTTGTTGGTGACAGGTACACTTCAAACATTAAAGAAGTGAGCTGATTTGTTGCTATGAGCAACTGGGCATCTTTTCCTCTGGACAGATTTTGATAAATCTCCTCTTGTAACCTGATCTTCTCCCCTTATAACAAGAGTCTCATACAAACACTGAGAGGGAGACATACTGTAGCTGAATTCCCCTATAGCCCCTGTTAAAGTATTTGGAGAGGACCTGTGGTTCGTTAAAAAACTGATATATTTATAGCACTCAAAAATGGATGTGAATTCTAGGATAAGGGGGTGTGACTATAAGGATGAAGGGACAGGGATCATATTCAGGAGAATGTGATTTTGAAGATTCTCATCACACCCCTTTCGTTTTGCAGTATCCTTTCATTTTGATAGTTTTCTATGACACCTGCCTATCAGAGGTTATTATAGGAGTCCTGTCATTGCAGCCACTGGGGCCTTTAGAAGTCCCCCAATTGCCATGACAATGGCCAGCACCCACAACTGCATCACAAGAGGGCCAAACAGACAGTACAATTGACCAGACTGCATGGCCTAGCTGCCACAGTCTGAACACTCAGACCCCATTTGATCAAAAGTTTTAAAATGTCTCTATGCCATATCAAAAAAATGTTTGTGATAATGCCCATCGAAGGCTCCCAAGAAAGGGATAATGAATGGAGGGGGCGTCTCCGGCTGCCCAAACTCAACGTTCTAAACCTACTGTTTAGAATTCCGGATGTGGCACGGGTGCTAAACAGAGATCATGGGGGGTCCCAGCGGCTGGACCCCCGCGATCAGACATCTTATTCCCTATCCAAAGGATAAAATGTCTGTGGGTGGAGTACCCCTTTAACAAGAGACCCCAACTTTGCCTATGACCAAACAGACCATAAGAGAACTTATTGCCAGCTTCTGCAGGTACTTTAGGGGCCTGCTTTTACATTGTTGTCACTTATATCCTCTACTAAGCATCCAGGAAAGGCTACTCCATGGTTTCTAGTGGTGGCTAACAATTATTGTTCATGGAAAACTAGTCACAGGTCTCTGTGGTTTTGTGTTCAAACTTTACAATCTTAGCTCCACATGGTCATTGATGATAAGTCCAGTCTCTAGTTTTATGATTTACCTCTGCACAGCACAGTACTGATAATAGATACGTTTCTCATCATATGCACAAAGTAATGGTAATACTCCATATAAATTTAGTTACTTAGTTTATTTCCTGTTGCAAGGTAGCAAGGAGACCTTAATATTTTTTTAAATAAGCAAGAGAAAAAGTTATTACGTTTAAGATCAATAACAGTGAGTGTTATATACTCATACTGTGTGGATAATGCTGCATTTATTAATAACTGATGCATCCTTATGCTCTACTGAAAAATATTTAATGCACTTTCTTTATGTGGTGTCCCAGAACAGCAATAGTTGGGTGATTGAGTTGCATCTGGTTGCTTTAAGTCATATATTTCATATACTGGAGAAGTTTACAAAATGTATGACTTTACATTATACTTTATGTTCATGCATACACTGAGGTAGCCGGAGTGAAAAGGGTTGATGCTTTTTTCATGCATTACATTTCATTTTAGGGATTAACTTTTGCCAAATCCTCACACACTTTAGCTAGCTCCAGTCAGTACCCCATGTACCTAAAAGTTTATGTCCCTAATTCATATTTCAGTTCTAATGTGAGGATATATTTGCCTCAATTGTCTTAAAATCCAAGAGGAGAGAGTTTTTTTTTTTTAGAAAAGGGTATAGACGAACAAGGACCTTTCTGATCTTTGCTGATCTATGTAAGGCCTCTGGTCAGTGCCAGTCTGTCCGCCAAGTCAGGGGGTACTTTCTGGGTGCCCCTTTTATTGAGTGTCATGTCACAGACATATGTGTAGAAGCCATTTTCAGGTACATATGCTAAAAACATTTTTATCACATTCAGCTAAGCTGCTTTAAAAGCACAATTTCAAGAGCAAGGGGGTGGAGCTATGACCAGAGCTCTGGGCACCCCTTCATCATCTTCAGCCGGGCGAGCGCTCTGCCCAGCTCATCCATATGCATAATCCCCCTCACTCCTTGCGCTGCTGGTTTACTCTACTGCGCATGCGCCACTTCAAGGGGGAATCCCTAAATTGGTCAGTATGTAGTGTAGTGGGGGAGGAGTTGCCCCAGTCTAGCCTGAGTGTCAAACCTGAGAACAGTGTGGAAAGAAGGTGAAGTTGTGTGTGGAGAAATCCTGAGGGAAGCCTAAGAAAATATCTTCAAGTCAGCCCCACCATTCTGCAAGTTTTCCCCCGTACAGCGGTGAGTCAAGCCTTGGCCGAGAAATTAATTGGACCTTGTCAGAACCCTAGTCTGTGTGGGAAATCTACAGTCTCTAATCTCAAGTCAGTATTAATCAAGTGGATGAAAAGCACCATAAGTCCCAGGAAGGCAACAGGGCTCCCCAGAGTTACACTGCGACCCTTCTACTCTGCCCCGTACTGTGTGTAATACCATCTGCACCTGCTCAGTGAAAGGCAGTTATCAGTAACCTGACATTGGTGTGTTTATTACCCCCCATGTCTGGCCAAGGAGAAGCTGTCTCCACCTTGGACTGTGCCCTGGCATCACAAAGTGATAGCAATTCCTTGCACCCCCATGTCCCCACACATCCCTTTATGGAAAATTATTTGTTTACCCTTCTTGCTGACACTGAGCCCTACCATAGGTTGAGCAGGGAAAAGAGGGACCCCATTTCTTCATTCAACATAAGAGTACTACCATGGTTCTGTCATCTGCTGTAACTTGTGATTTTGCTAAAGACTGAATTTGCACTTATTTTTCTGAACCGAGTAAAGATTAGTTGGATTTTGTTATTCTGAACCCAGTGTTTGGTTTCTTAATTCATATTGCAACATCGGGCACCACAACTGCCAACCCACCTGACACCAACATGAGGGAGTGATCTTAGGGAACCAAGACCATCACGCAAAGGGCAGATATCCTTCAAGTAGCTCCTGGACCATTCTACTAAATAGAGTACACCTATGGGACCCCATGAGTCTCCCCTGACTGTGACTAGCTGTGGCACCACTAAGCTTAGCCAACCTGCAGGTTCTGTTCTCACTCATGTGGTGCTCCCCTGTGACTGCATCCCAGTGTGTGTGTCCTTCTTAGGTCATTCCTATTTTGGAGGTTCTTATAATATAAAAATAGTTTATTATTATGATGAGACTAGCAACCTGTATAACATTTATTTGTTTTTTTTAATGAACTTACTATTACTGTTCCTTATATGCTGATTTATTCTATACATGTAAATATATCTCTTTTTATAAATAATAATAAAAAAAAAACATATATATATATATATATATATATATATATATATATATATATATAGACACAAAAATCCTGCAGTCTGTAATGTTTTAATTGTTTTTATTTTTTGGTATATAACAGTTCTCAAGATTACTTCAAGTTTATCTGGAGCACTATTAAAGGATTTTAATATAATTTAGTTGTGTTTAGAATCTCCATCAAGGCAGCCCTAGTTTTACTGATTTATTGTGTGAATTTTCTCCTGAATTTTTATGTGACTCTTGATCTCCCCTGAGGTGCTTCTTCAGTTCTGATTGGCTAATGCAAATTTCCAGTGGAGATTAAGCATAAATGAGCTTGAAATTGATTTATTATAATGAGTGAAATTGAGGTCCAAGGTCTTTCTTTTCTTTTTTAGAAACCAAAGCTGCCAAATGACAGCAATATTTTGCTGTTACTGAAAGAACAATGTAAGTAAATGTAAATTACTTGATAGCATTTCATGTCTTGAGAGCCGACAAGTTGCTCAAGAAACATCTGAAAGGTAAGAGAACATAGAAGCTATAATAAAAGAATTTCTGAATATTACTTCATATTTCATGCCTGTGATTTAAATTTCAGGTCACTCATTTTGTAGGGTCAACCTCGTTGTAAGACAACAAATCATTGAATTATCAAATGTATTCATTAAGTTTTTCTATGAATCATAAAACTTGCTGGTAGACTATTGAAGGGAACGGATTACTATAAAGATAGAATGTTCATTCCAGGTTGGAATCGCAAATTATTTAAAGTGATTATCCAGGATTAGAAGAAAAAAAACATAGCTGCTTTCTTCCAGAAATAGAACCATATGTGCCCTCAGTTTGGGTGTCTTGTAAATAATTTCCATTGAAGTGAATGGGACTGAGATGTGATACCACACACATGCAGGTGAGGCACTGTTTTTGAAGGAAAGCAGCTCTGTTTTTCTAATTCTGGATAACCCAATACTTACCATATCACACAAAAACATGAATCCCATATAATAATAAGATAATATAGACACTAAAAAGGTCAATGAATCACCTGCCACATACCTATTTAAAAGGCAATACTAGGAAAAATATGTATACACTTGGTCACTGGTTTTATATTAAAAATTTCAATTAAGAACCTGAAGGTGTGAACACACTCTAATACATCATTGTCCCTGATAATACAGTGCAGGAAAATAACACATTATCACAACTTGAATCCATTCACTTCAATGAAATTGAGCTTCAAAACCACACCCCACTAGCAGACAACCATGAGAAAACCCTTTTTTTTTTAAAATCAGCTCTTTTAATTTATGCTGGATAACCCCTTTAACCCCTTAAGGACGCAGCCCATTTGGGCCTTAAGGACGCAGACAATAAAATTTTGACGTTTTCGTTTATTCCTCCTCACCTTCAAAAAATCATAACTCTTTTATATTTTCATCCACAGACTAGTTTGGGGGCTTGTTTTTTTTGCGAGACCAGTTGTCCGTTGTAATGCCATCACTTACTTTACCATTAAATGTATGGCGCAATCAATAAATACCATTTGTGTGGTGAAATTAAAAAGAAAACCGTAATTTTGCTAATTTTGGAAAGTTTTTTTTTCACGCCGTGCAATTTACGGCAAAAATGACATGTGTTCTTTATTCTTTGGGTCAATAGGATTAAAATAATGCCCATGATAACATACTTTTCTATTACTGTTGCGCTTAAAAAAATAGCAAACTTTTTAACCAAATTAGTACGTTTAAAATCACTCTATTTTGAAGACCTATAACTTTTCCACTTTTCCGTATAAACGGCGGTATGAGTGCTAGTTTTTTGCGCCATGATCTGTAATATTTATTGATACCATATTTGCTTATATATAACTTTTAATCCATTTTTTATAAAATTTTTGGGGAATAAAATGTTATAAAAAAGCATCTATTTTGGAGTTTTTTATTTTTACGTTCACAACGTTCACCGTACGGTATCATTATCATTTTATTTTAATAGTTCAGATATTTACGCATGCAGCGATACCAAATATGTATATAAAATATTTTTGGGGGTGAAATAGGGAAAATGGAACAATTTACGTTTTTATTGTGGGAGGGGGTTTTTCAAATTTGTTTTACTTTATTTTTTAACTTTTTAACTTTTATTTTTACACTTTAATAGTCCCCATAGGGGACTATTTATAGCAATCACTTGATTGCTAATACTGTTCAGTGCTATGTATAGGACACAGCACTGATCAGCATTATCGGTCATCTTCTGCTCTGGTCTGCGGGAAGGCAGATCAGAGCAGAAGACGCCGGGAAGGCAGCGGAGTCAGGACCTCTGTCTGCCGTGCTGGATGATCGGATTGCCGCGGCAGCTCTGCGGGCGATCCGATCATCCATTTTAGTGACCGCGATGCTGCAGATGCCGTGATCTGTATTGATCACAGCATCTGAGGGGTTAATGGTGGGATCGCGGGTGCCCGCCATTACAGGCGGGTCCCTGGCTGCGATCAGCAGCCGGGACCTGCTGCGCATGATCTGGGCATCGCTCCGTTGCTCGCGGTTATGCTTAGGATGTAAATGTACGTCCTGGTGCTGTCACGATGCCGGCTGGCAGGTAGTGGATCCTCTGTGCCAGAGAGGGATTGGCGTGGACCGTGCTAGTGGACCGGTTCTAAGCCACTACTGGTTTTCACCAGAGCCCGCCGCAAAGCGGGATGGTCTTGCTGCGGCGGTAGTGACCAGGTCGTATCCACTAGCAACGGCTCACCTCTCTGGCTGCTGAAGATAGGCGCGGTACAAGGGAGTAGGCAAAAGCAAGGTCGGACGTAGCAGAAGGTCGGGGCAGGCAGCAAGGATCGTAGTCAGGGGCAACGGCAGAAGGTCTGGAAACACAGGCAAGGAACACACAAGGAACGCTTTCACTGGCACTAAGGCAACAAGATCCGGCAAGGGAGTGCAGGGGAAGTGAGGTGATATAGGGAAGTGCACAGGTGAACACACTAATTGGAACCACTGCGCCAATCAGCGGCGCAGTGGCCCTTTAAATCGCAGAGACCCGGCGCGCGCGCGCCCTAGGGAGCGGGGCCGCGCGCGCCGGGACAGAACAGACGGAGAGCGAGTCAGGTAGGGGAGCCGGGGTGCGCATCGCGAGCGGGCGCTACCCGCATCGCGAATCGCATCCCGGCTGGCAGCTGAATCGCAGCGCCCCGGGTCAGAGGACGTGACCGGAGCGCTGCCGCGGGGAGAGTGAAGCGAGCGCTCCGGGGAGGAGCGGGGACCCGGAGCGCTCGGCGTAACAGTACCCCCCCCCCTTGGGTCTCCCCCTCTTCTTGGAGCCTGAGAACCTGAGGAGCAGACTTTTGTCTAGGATGTTGTCCTCAGGTTCCCAGGATCTCTCTTCAGGACCACAACCCTCCCAGTCCACTAAAAAAAAATTTTTCCCTCTGACCTTTTTGGCAGCTAAAATTTCTTTGACCGAGAAGATGTCCGAGGAGCCGGAAACAGGAGTGGGAGGAACAGATTTGGGAGAAAAACGGTTGAGGATGAGTGGTTTGAGAAGAGAGACGTGAAAGGCATTAGGGATACGAAGAGAGGGAGGAAGAAGAAGTTTATAAGAGACAGGATTAATTTGACACAAAATTTTGAAAGGACCAAGATAGCGTGGTCCCAACTTGTAGCTAGGGACACGGAAGCGGACATATTTAGCGGAGAGCCATACCTTGTCTCCAGGGGAAAAAACGGGGGGAGCTCTTCTTTTCTTATCCGCGAACTTCTTCATGCGTGATGAAGCCTGTAAGAGAGAATTTTGGGTCTCTCTCCATATGATGGAAAGGTCACGAGAAATTTCATCCACAGCGGGCAGACCAGAGGGCAAGGGAGTAGGGAGGGGGGGAAGAGGGTGACGGCCGTACACCACGAAAAATGGGGATTTGGAGGAAGACTCAGAGACCCTGAAGTTATACGAGAATTCGGCCCATGGGAGGAGATCTGCCCAGTCATCCTGGCGGGAGGAAACAAAATGTCGCAAATAATCACCCAAGATCTGGTTAATCCTTTCTACTTGTCCATTGGACTGGGGATGATATGCAGAAGAAAAATTTAATTTAATCTTGAGTTGTTTACAGAGAGCCCTCCAGAATTTAGACACGAATTGGACGCCTCTATCCGAGACAATCTGCGTAGGCAACCCGTGAAGACGAAAAATGTGTACAAAAAATTGTTTAGCCAACTGAGGCGCAGAAGGAAGACCAGGAAGAGGGATGAAATGTGCCATTTTGGAGAATCGATCAACGACCACCCAAATAACAGTGTTGCCACGGGAAGGGGGTAAATCAGTAATAAAATCCATACCAATCAGAGACCAAGGCTGTTCGGGGACAGGCAGAGGATGAAGAAAACCAGCGGGCTTCTGGCGAGGAGTCTTATCCCGGGCACAGATAGTGCAGGCTCGCACAAAGTCCACAACATCCGTCTCCAGAGTCGGCCACCAATAGAAGCGGGAGATGAGTTGCACAGATTTCTTGATACCCGCATGACCTGCGAGATGGGAGGAGTGACCCCATTTGAGGATTCCGAGGCGTTGGCGAGGAGAAACAAAGGTCTTTCCTGGAGGAGTCTGCCTGATGGAGGCAGGAGAAGTGGAGATCAGGCAGTCAGGTGGAATGATGTGTTGCGGAGAGAGTTCAACTTCTGAGGCATCCGAGGAACGAGAGAGAGCATCGGCCCTAATGTTCTTATCGGCAGGACGAAAGTGAATCTCAAAATTAAATCGGGCAAAGAACAGAGACCACCGGGCCTGGCGAGGGTTCAGCCGTTGGGCAGACTGGAGGTAGGAGAGGTTCTTGTGATCGGTGTAGATAATAACAGGAGAACTTGATCCCTCCAGCAGATGCCTCCATTCCTCAAGTGCTAATTTAATGGCTAGAAGCTCTCGATCCCCGATGGAGTAGTTCCTCTCCGCTGGAGAGAAGGTCCTAGAGAAAAAACCACAAGTGACAGCATGCCCGGAAGAATTTTTTTGTAGAAGAACAGCTCCAGCTCCCACTGAGGAGGCATCAACCTCCAATAGGAAGGGTTTGGAAGGGTCAGGTCTGGAGAGGACGGGAGCCGAAGAAAAGGCAGACTTGAGTCGTTTAAAGGCGTCTTCTGCTTGAGGAGGCCAGGACTTGGGATCAGCATTTTTTTTGGTTAAAGCCACGATAGGAGCCACAATGGTGGAAAAATGTGGAATAAATTGCCTGTAATAATTGGCGAACCCCAAAAAGCGTTGGATAGCACGGAGTCCGGAGGGGCGTGGCCAATCTAAGACGGCAGAGAGTTTGTCTGGATCCATCTGTAGTCCCTGGCCAGAGACCAAATATCCTAGAAAAGGAAGAGATTGGCATTCAAACAGACATTTCTCAATTTTGGCATAGAGTTGGTTGTCACGAAGTCTCTGAAGAACCATACGGACATGCTGGCGGTGTTCTTCTAGATTGGCAGAAAAAATTAGGATATCGTCCAGATATACAACAACACAGGAGTATAACACATCACGAAAAATTTCATTGACAAAGTCTTGGAAGACGGCAGGGGCGTTGCACAGTCCAAAGGGCATGACCAGATACTCAAAGTGTCCATCTCTGGTGTTAAATGCCGTTTTCCACTCGTCCCCCTCTCTGATGCGAATGAGGTTATAGGCGCCTCTTAAGTCCAATTTAGTGAAGATGTGGGCACCTTGGAGGCGATCAAAGAGTTCAGAGATGAGGGGTAAGGGGTAGCGGTTCTTAACCGTGATTTTATTAAGACCGCGGTAGTCAATGCAAGGACGTAAGGAGCCATCTTTTTTGGACACAAAGAAAAATCCGGCTCCGGCAGGAGAGGAGGATTTACGGATAAAGCCCTTTTTTAGATTCTCCTGGACGTATTCGGACATGGCAAGAGTCTCTGGGGCAGAGAGAGGATAAATTCTGCCCCGGGGTGGAGTAGTGCCCGGGAGGAGGTCGATAGGGCAATCATAAGGCCTGTGAGGAGGTAGAGTCTCAGCTTGTTTTTTGCAGAAAACATCCGCGAAGTCCATATAGGCCTTAGGGAGACCGGTTACTGGAGGAACCACAGAGTTACGGCAAGGGTTACTGGGAACCGGTTTTAGACAGTTCTTGGAACAAGAGGACCCCCAACTCTTGATCTCCCCAGTGGACCAATCCAGGGTAGGGGAATGAAGTTGAAGCCAGGGAAGTCCAAGGAGAATTTCCGAGGTGCAATTGGGGAGGACCAAAAGTTCAATCCTCTCATGATGAGATCCGATGCTCATAAGAAGGGGCTCCGTGCGGAAACGTATGGTACAGTCCAATCTTTCATTATTTACACAATTGATGTAGAGGGGTCTGGCGAGACTGGTCACCGGGATGTTGAACCTGTTGACGAGAGAGGCCAAAATAAAATTTCCTGCAGATCCAGAGTCCAAGAAGGCCACTGTAGAGAAGGAGAAGGCAGAGGCAGACATCCGCACAGGCACAGTAAGACGTGGAGAAGCAGAGTAGACATCAAGGACTGTCTCACTTTTGTGCGGAGTCAGCGTACGTCTTTCCAGGCGGGGAGGACGGATAGGACAATCTCTCAGGAAGTGTTCGGTACTAGCACAGTACAGGCAGAGGTTCTCCATACGGCGTCGTGTCCTCTCTTGAGGTGTCAGGCGAGACCGGTCGACCTGCATAGCCTCCACGGCGGGAGGCACAGGAACAGATTGCAGGGGACCAGAGGAGAGAGGAGCCGAGGAGGAGAAACGCCTCGTGCGAACAGAGTCCATATCTTGGCGGAGTTCCTGACGCCTTTCGGAAAAACGCATGTCAATGCGAGTGGCTAGGTGAATAAGTTCATGTAGATTAGCAGGAATTTCTCGTGCGGCCAGAACATCTTTAATGTTGCTGGATAGGCCTTTTTTGAAGGTCGCGCAGAGGGCCTCATTATTCCAGGACAATTCTGAAGCAAGAGTACGGAATTGTACGGCATACTCGCCAACGGAAGAATTACCCTGGACCAGGTTCAACAGGGCAGTCTCAGCAGAAGAGGCTCGGGCAGGTTCCTCAAAGACACTTCGGATTTCCGAGAAGAAGGAGTGTACAGAGGCAGTGACGGGGTCATTGCGGTCCCAGAGCGGTGTGGCCCATGACAGGGCTTTTCCGGACAGAAGGCTGACTACGAAAGCCACCTTAGACCTTTCAGTGGGAAACAGGTCCGACATCATCTCCAGATGCAGGGAACATTGGGAAAGAAAGCCACGGCAAAACTTAGAGTCCCCATCAAATTTATCCGGCAAGGATAAGCGTATCCCAGGAGCGGCCACTCGCTGCGGAGGAGGTGCAGGAGCTGGCGGAGGAGATGACTGCTGAAGCTGTGGTAGTAACTGTTGTAGCATAACGGTCAGTTGAGACAGCTGTTGGCCTTGTTGCGCTATCTGTTGTGACTGCTGGGCGACCACCGTGGTGAGGTCAGCGACAACTGGCAGAGGAACTTCAGCGGGATCCATGGCCGGATCTACTGTCACGATGCCGGCTGGCAGGTAGTGGATCCTCTGTGCCAGAGAGGGATTGGCGTGGACCGTGCTAGTGGACCGGTTCTAAGCCACTACTGGTTTTCACCAGAGCCCGCCGCAAAGCGGGATGGTCTTGCTGCGGCGGTAGTGACCAGGTCGTATCCACTAGCAACGGCTCACCTCTCTGGCTGCTGAAGATAGGCGCGGTACAAGGGAGTAGGCAAAAGCAAGGTCGGACGTAGCAGAAGGTCGGGGCAGGCAGCAAGGATCGTAGTCAGGGGCAACGGCAGAAGGTCTGGAAACACAGGCAAGGAACACACAAGGAACGCTTTCACTGGCACTAAGGCAACAAGATCCGGCAAGGGAGTGCAGGGGAAGTGAGGTGATATAGGGAAGTGCACAGGTGAACACACTAATTGGAACCACTGCGCCAATCAGCGGCGCAGTGGCCCTTTAAATCGCAGAGACCCGGCGCGCGCGCGCCCTAGGGAGCGGGGCCGCGCGCGCCGGGACAGAACAGACGGAGAGCGAGTCAGGTAGGGGAGCCGGGGTGCGCATCGCGAGCGGGCGCTACCCGCATCGCGAATCGCATCCCGGCTGGCAGCTGAATCGCAGCGCCCCGGGTCAGAGGACGTGACCGGAGCGCTGCCGCGGGGAGAGTGAAGCGAGCGCTCCGGGGAGGAGCGGGGACCCGGAGCGCTCGGCGTAACAGGTGCGTTAAGTACCACCTCTCCAGGACATACATTTATGGCGCTCGTCGTTAAAGGGTTAACCTTTTAAGGATCAAGTCCATTTTGACCTAAAGGACCAGGCCAATGTTATTTTTGCGTTTTAGTTTTTTCCTCCTCACCTTCTAAAATCCATAACTCTTTTATATTTCCATCCACAGACCCATGTAAAGGCTTTTTATTTTTTGCGTGACCAATTGTACTATGTTACGACACCTCTGATTTTACCATAAAATGTACTGGAGGAAATTTAAATGAAAACCACAATTTTGCAAACTTTGGAGGGTTTCGTTTTCCCACTGTAAACTTTACGGTAAAAATTACATGTTTTTTTTTTTTATTCTGTGGGCCAATACAATTAAAATGATACCCATGATTGCATACTTTTCTATTATTGTACTGCTTATAAAAAATCTCACATTTTTTTGTACAAAATCAGTATGTTTAAAATCGCCCTATTTTGACCAGCTATAACTTTTTCATTTTTACATATATGGGGTGGCATGAAGGCTAATTTTTTGTGCCATGATCTGTACTTTTTATCGATACCCCATTTGCGTATATGAAACTTTGAAATCTCTTTTTATAATTTTTTTGGGGAATAAAATGTGACAAAACAGCAGCAATTTTGGACTTTTTATTTTAATTTTTTACGTTTATGCTGTTCACCGTACGGGATCATTAACATTATATTTTGATAGTTTGGACATGTAAGCACGCGGTGATACCAAATATGTTTATTCTTTTTTTTTTACGCTTTTTGGGGGTAAAATTGGAGTAAGGGACAATTTCCATTTTTATTGGGGGAGGGGATTTTTTGTACTTTTTATTTTTATATTTTTAAACTTTTTTTTAACACTTTTTATGTCTTCATAGGGGACTATCTATAGCAATCATTTGATTGCTAATACTGTTCAGTGCTATGCATAGGGCATAGCACTGATCAGTATTATCGGCGATCTTCTGCTCAACAATAATATCACGTGCAATGCATGACGCGAGCACCACTCTGATGCTCATGATCATGTACAGGACTTAAATGTATGTTGTGGTGCATGAAGTACCTCCGCACCAGGACGTACATTTACGTCTGTGGTCGTTAACCCCTTGGGGATGGAGGGTTTTTCCTATTTTGCACTTTCGTTTTTTCCTCCTTACCTTTTAAAAATCATAACCCTTTCAATTTTGCACCTAAAAATCCATATGATGGCTTATTTTTTTGCACCACCAATTCTACTTTGCAATGACATCAGTCATTTTACCCTCAAAATCTACGGCAAAACGAAAAAAAAAAAAAAAAGAAATCATTGTGCGACAAAATGAAAGAAAAAATGCAATTTTGTAACTTTTGGGGGCTTCTGTTTCTACACAGAAAATGTTCTGGTATCTTTATTCTGTAGGTCCATATGATTAAAATGATACCCTACTTATATAGGTTTGATTTTTTCGTACTTCTGGAAAAAATCATAACTTTCATGCAGAAAAATGTATACGTTTAAAGTTGTCATTTTCTGACCCCTATAACTTTTTTATTTTTCCGCGTACGGCGTGGTATGAGGGCAAATTTTTTGTGCCGTGATCTGAAGTTTTTTAGCGGTACCATTTATGTATTGATCGGACATTTACGCACGTGGCGATACCACATATGTTTATTTTTATTTACACTGGGTTTTTTTTCATGAGAAAAGGGGGGTGATTCACACTTTTATTAGGGAAGGGGTTAAATGATCTTTAATAACTTTTTTCACTTTTTTTTTTTTTTTGCAATGTTATAGCTACCATAGGGGGCTATAACACTACACACACTGATCTTTTACATTGATCAATGATCTCTCATAGGAAACCATTGATCAATGTTTCTGCCGCTTGACTGCTCATGCCTGGATCTCAGGCACTAAGCAGTCATTCGGTGATCGGACAGCGAGGAGGCAGGTAGGGACCCTCCTGCTGTCATGTAAGCTGTTTGAGATGCCGCAATTTCATTGTGGCAATCCCGGACAGCCCCCTGAGCTAACCGGCAATGGTTTACTTTCACTTTAGATGTGGCATTCAACTTTGAATGCCAAGTCTAAAGGGTTAATAGCGCACGGCACCGCAATCAGGGTCGTGCGCTATTAGCCACGGGTCCCGGCCGTTGCTAGGTACCGGGCCTGAACCGATTTGATGCGGGGCCACGGCGTAGCCCTGCGTTATAGACAGGGAGTGGGTTGAGGGCGTACAGGTACGCCCTCCATCCCCAACAGGTTATGGGGTTAAAGGGGTATTCTAGGATTTTTTTTTTATTTGACTATGCTACAGGGGCTGTGTTAGGATTGGGCAGGCTGGATGTGGATCCTCTGTGTAAGCGAGGGATTGGACCGTGTTGGTGGACCGGTTCTAGGTTGCTACTGGTATTCACCAGAGCCCGCCGCAAAAGCAGGATGGTCTTGCTGCGGCGGTAGCAACCAGGTCGTATCCACCGGCAATGGCTCAACCTCGTTGACTGCTGAGAAGGCGTGGGACAGAAGGACTAGACAGAGGCAAGGTCAGACGTAGCAGAAGGTCGGGGCAGGCGGCAAGGTTCGTAGTCAATGGAGATAACAAGAGGTCAGGAACACTGGTACGGCAAACACTGAAAACGCTTTCACTAGGCACAAGGGCAACAAGATCCGGCAAGGAAGGGAAGGGGAAGTGAGGTTATATAGACAGGTGCACAGGTGGAAGCTAATCAGACTGATTGGGCCAGGCACCAATCATTGGTGCACTGGCCCTTTAAATCTTAGAGAGCTGGCGCACGCGCGCCCTAAGGAGCAGAGCCACGCGCGCCAGGATGTGACAGCCGGGGACCGGGACAGGTGAGTGACTTGGGATGCGATTCGTGAGCGGGCGCGTCCCGCTATGCGAATCGCATTCCCGCCGACAGTGTCAGTGCAGCGCTCCCAGTCAGCGGGTCTGACCGGGGCGCTGCAGAGAGAGGAACGCCGTGAGCACTCCGGGGAGGAGCAGGGACCCGGAGCGCTCGGCGTAACAGGCTGTAAAGTTAGTGTAGTTCATAATATAGTGTATGTACCTGTGTGTAACGGCTTTCTCACAATTCTTCTGTGATTTTCACTTCAATATTTATTTTTACCAGTATACAAAATGACTGTTGTCTCAGATTTTTCCCAGGTTGCAATGCGGCCAAGACCTGACTCACTAGTCAGCTGATGACAGGGAGCCTGTCTGTTCAATGGGTGGAGGGATTGCTTGGTGGGAGGTAGATCAATCTGCAACTAATGCAACAGCTGTAGGCACCCTGATTGAAAATCACAGGTCTTTGAATGGATGCAGCTCATTGATGTTTCAATGGGTGGGGTGGCTGATGTGTAGGAGGGAGGAAAATGGAATTGTGGGATTTTTAGTCAAAAAAAGAAATATCAAATAGAAAATACCAGTTCACTAAAAGCTAGCCACAGTATTATGGTAATCATACAACATAGCCATTTAGCCCCAAGACAAGCACAGATCCTTCCTAAGCATGTCCATTACTGCCTGCCAGGTATATACTAAAATCACCTTATGGTGGATAACCCCTTTAAGACTTTAGACTTCACAAGTTGCATTGCATTGCAGTTTTATTAGTACTGTCTGTCTTATTACTACATAATCACAGTACAAATGTGACAGTACTGCAATGAAACTGTATTGAGTGAACACAGCCTAAGAGTTTAAAGGGATATGTCAGGGATTTAAACCCATGGCCCATTCTTTCCCTTTCACCAACCTATTTAATTATCTAAATATCACTCATTAGCTATATAGAGCTGTTTCCCCTCTTTCAGTTGTCACTTACATGCAGGGAATGAGGAAAATACATAATTTAGCTATCAACTCTGTCCAAGTCAATCTCTGAAAGCAGCACCCACCCTTCTGAGCGACACTGACCATGTGGTTTCTGTCCTGCAGTGATAAGCCATGCTTCCTTTTAGAGCTGGGAGGTATATGCAGCCTCAGCCAATCAGACACTGTATCTCTCTGCTTACAGAGCAGGAGGGTGGCGGCTGTTCAGCAGTGAGAGGAGAGCTGCAATCGCTGGTGGGAAATGTAGTATTCATGCTGAAGGGGAGGAGAGGATAGCAAAGAATATAAAGCAGCCAGAGAAGACAACAGGTGGCCACAGGAGCAGTGCAAATCAGGCAGGATCATTTACAGGGAACATATCCAGGTAGTGTGGTGGCTTTGGAGATTTTTTTTTTCTTATATGTACTATATACACTGCTCAAAAAAATAAAGGGAGCACTTAAACAACACAATGCAACTCCAAGTCAATCACACTTCTGTGAAATCACACTGTCCACTCAGGAAGCAACACTGATTGACAATCAATTTCACATGCTGTTGTGAAAGTGGAACAGACAACAGGTGTAAATTATAGGCAATTAGCAAGACACCCCAATAAAGGAGTGGTTCTGCAGGTGGTGACCACAGACCACTTCTCAGTTCCTATGCTTCCTGGCTGATGTATTGGTCACTTTGAATGATGGTAGTGCTTTAACTCTAGTGGTAGATGGAGACAGAGTCTACAACCCACACAAGTGGCTCAGGTAGTGCAGATCATCCAGGATGGCACATCAATGCGAGCTGTGGCAAGAAGGTTTGTTTTGTCTGTCAGCGTAGTGTCCGTAGCATGGAGGCGCTACCAGGAGACAGGCCAGTACATCAGGAGACATGGAGAAGGCCGTAGGAGGGCAACAACTCAGCAGCAGGACCGCTACCTCCACCTTTGTTTAAGGAAGAGCAGGAGGAGCGTTGCCAGAGCCCTGCAAAATGACCTCCAGCAGGCCACAAATGTGCATGTGTCCACTCAAAAGGTCAGAAACAGGGCCCGACGTCCACAGCTGGGGGTTGCGCTTACAGCCCAACACGATGCAGGATGTATGGCATTTGCCAGAGAACACCAAGATTGGCAAATTCGCCACTGGCACCCTGTGCTCTTCACAGATTGAAGCAGATTCACACTGAGCACATGGGACAGACGTGACAGAGTCTGGAGACACCATGGAGAACGTTCTGCTGCCTGCAACATCCTCCAGCAATACCAGTTTGGTGATGGGACAGTAATGGTGTGAGGTGGCATTTCTTTTGGGGGCCGCACAGCCCTCCATGTGCTTACCAGAGGTAGCCTGACTGCCATTAGGTACCGAGGTGAGATCCTCAGACCCCTTGTGAGACCATATGCTGATGCGGTTTGCCCTGGGTTCCTCCTAATGCAAGACAATGCTAGACCTCATGTGGCTGGAGTGTGTCAGCAGTCCCTGCAAGAGGAAGGTGCTATGGACTGGCCCGCCCGTTCCCCAGAACTTAATCCGATTGAGAACATCTGGGACATCATGTCTCGCTCCATCCACCAACGCCACGTTGCACCACAGACTGTCCAGGAGTTGGCGGATGTTTTAGTCCAGGTCTGGGAGGACATCCCTCAGGAGACCATCCACCACCTCATCAGGAGCATGCCCAGGCATTGTAGGGAGGTCATACGGGCATGTGGAGGCAACACACACTACTGTGCCTAATTTTGACTTGTTTTAAGGACATTACATCAAAGTTGGATCAGCCTGTAGTGGGGTTTTTCACTTTGATTTTGAGTGTGACTCCCTTTCCAGACCTCCATGGGTTGATAAATTTGACTTCTATTGATAATTTTTGCAGGATTTTGTTGTTAGCACATTCAACTATATAAAGACGAAAGTATTTCATACTTTTACTTCAGTCATTCATTAATTCAGACCAAGGATGTGTTTCTTAATGTCCCCTTTATTTTTTTGAGCAGTGTATATATATATATATATATATATATATATATATATATATATATATATATATATATATATATTATTATTATTTTTTTTTTTTTGAGCAGTGTATATATATATATATATATATATATATATATATATATATATATTATTTTTTTTTTTGAGCAGCGTATACACACACACACACACACATATATATATATATATATATATATATATATATATATATATATATATATATATATATATATATATATAGCAGCACACCATGGACGGTGAAATATCAATGTGGTTTATTCCCCCAGTGTCTTGCGACATTTCAGTTGCCCAATTGTAACCTTTCTCAAGCATAGCAAGAGTGATACAGGCATGGTATTATCTACAAGTGGTTACAAAATTGACAATCAATCAGTGAAAATATGTTTAAACACTGTACATCAAAATACAGCACATAACTTGTCAATAAAAGAGCTGTATTGCACATTGTGTAAAGGCAGTAGCGGGATATACGTGCATAATTTGTGAATAAAAACTGCACCTTATCCGATGTGCAAAGAACACTTATTCAATGTGTTGCAGTGTAGAATCATAAAAACTTTCATATTAACAGAGGGGCGGAGCATACATACATTTTTCTTATGTTCATTAGTGTTGAGCGGCATATGCCATATTCGAATTCGCGAATATTCGCAAATATATGGACGAATATTCATCATATATTCGCGAATATTCGCATATTCGTAATATTCACGGTTTATTTTCGCATATGCGAAAATTCGCACACCAGTCTCACACAGTAGTAGTAGAGCCTTCTTTACACCACACAAGCTGGAAGCAGAGAGGGATGATCACTGTGATGTGTACTGTGGAAAAAAAAAATGAATATTCGTAATTACGAATATATAGTGCTATATTCGCGAATATTTGCGAATTCGCAAATATGCGATATTCGCGAATAAAATTCACATTGCGAATATTCGCGAGCAACACTAATGTTTATCTGCATCAGTGCATAATGGGCTGGATGCCACTGTCTGCCTTGGATGGGACGAGTCGGCACTACATCACTGCGCACGCCTGGGAGTGACTTGCGTGGCGCTGGAGCCAATCCTAGTTCGGCGTTGTTGGTATCCCAGCAACAGATGTACTGGCAGACCCGCGTCTGCACAGAAGCCTACTGTGAGTCTGTAACGGCCATGATGGGTACAGGAAAAAGCTTTGACTTGAGCTAAAAACATAGAGATGCATTCAAATAAATTCAGCTATAAAGGGAATGGCGGATAACGGAAGTCACCTCTCACGCTCCCTCTGTCCTCGTCACCGACGTAGGGCAATGAGAAGTATGATGTAGTCCACCATTAACCCACATTTCGCCGGACAATGAATTGTACACTTGTGCAGTGATGTCGGGATAGCTATCCTGTAAAATTTGCCAATACTTTCTAATTGTCTGGGTAATTTTATTTGAGTATGGATTGTATGTGGAGATGAATGGCATATGTGACAGGTTATGTTTTGGTTTTATGTTCTGAGTGAGGGTATTCCTATTCATATTCATAACTTTAGCTTTACTAAGCTTTACTAGTTGCGTTGGATAGCCTCTCTTTATAAAATGCATCATGCCATCCAATGCAGTCTCCACCTTCTCCTCTCTACTCACAATTCTCCATGCTCTCATCATTTGACTGGTAGGTATTGATTTGGCACCATGTTTAGGATGATTGCTTTCAGAGCAATTTAATGTGAATGTCATGTTTTTGTTCATGTTGTTCAGGAATTGATAAAACTTATGTAGCTCGAACATAGTGCCTTTCCAGATGAGGAAGACGTTGTCCATGTAACGCCACCACCCCAGCACAATGCTGAAGTGGTGCGAAACATAGACGTACGTCTCCTCTAACATGGCCATGAAAATGTTGGCATATGCAGGCACCACATTTGTGCCCATTGCGTTACCGGCAATTTGGGCATAAAATTGATAATTGAAAGCAAAGTATTTGCATTCAAGGACAATTTTTTACAATTGGATAAGGAAAGGGGTCTGATCTGGTGAAAAATCTGGAAAAATTATGTCAGAAATCGCCTTAATGCCTTCAGTGTGGGGAATCAATATATACAAACTGGCCATATCTAGCGTGGCCAGTATCACAGTTACACCCAATGTAACATTGTTCAGTTTAGTCAAGAAATCTGTTGTGTCTCTTATATAGGACTTGGCCCCCACTGCATACTTCCTCAAGACTTGATCCAAAAAGATGGATATATGGCTGGATATGGAATCCCTCCCGGACACAATTGGTCTCCCGGGAGGGTCCACCAGACATTTATGGATCTTGGGAAGTATATACAGTAGCAGGGTTTTGGAAGTGTTACTGTCAGATATTGAAACAATGTCTCATCAATCAATCCCCTGGAGAGAGCACCCTGTAATGTAGATTTAACTCTTTCCTCAATTTCCTTTTTTGGGTCATGTCATGCAATTTGTATGTGCAGGTGTCATTAAGCTGTCTCATGACCTCTGCCACGTACTTAGAACGGTCCATAACCACAATTGCCCCTCCCTTATTGGTGGGTTTTATGAACAAATTGTGGTTATGGACCAGTTCCTGCAGTGCCGCTGTTTGTGCTTTTGTGAGGTTATGAAAAAAATGTAGTTCAATACCCTTTCAACTATCTAACTCCTTCTTGACCAGGGAGTAGAACTTGTCCACTGCACTGGACTTGACCGGGGGTTGGAGGTTGCATTTTTTTTTTTTTTTGGGAGAGAAATCACATGCTTTAAAAGACACAGATTGTGTAGATGCAGACAAAATTTTTGACAGGATTAGTAGAGAACCATATTTTCAGTTTAATTCTCCTCAGAAATTGGGCCAGATCAAATTCGGTCTGGAACCAATCAAGGGAATTTGTGGGACAAAAGTTCAGTCATTTAGCTAACAATTGCAGTTGTTCACTTGTCAAAGAAATGGAAGATATATTTACCACTTGTGGCTGGACTCACATTGCTCTTGGTAATCTCTGGGACTTATAGTACTCGCCTCAAGTAGCAGCATGTAAGTTCAATGACAACAGACGTTTAGTTTCAAGCTCAATTAATCTCTGAACCTCGAGTTTCGAAGGCACATGCAATGGAAGAAGCGTCCCCATCCACGCGTCTTAATATTCTATCTATGTCCGAGTCTGAATATGAAAAGACATCAGGAGTAGTTACCAAACCCACAGTAGCGGTATGTAGATCCATGGTAGATTCAATTTAAACTTCAATACAGTTAGGGTGCTAGCTCCAATAACCAAATATCCACAACAAAAAAGGAAGAAGCAGCACAACCATACTTCTGCTTAACAATAACATAAAAATCACATTAAATTGCTACCATGAATCAGTCCAATTTCTCGACACAGTGGTAACCATCTCTAATCATCAAAAACACACAGATTTATACATTAAACAAACTGATTGCAACTCCATCCAAAGGTTTGAAAGCAATCACCCTAAACATGTTGCCAAATCACTACCTACCAGTCAAATGATGAGAGCACGGAGAATTGTGAGTAGAGAGGAGAAGATGGAGACTGCATTTGAAGGCTTGGTGCAAAATGTTATATCCAATGCAACTAGTACAGCTTAATAAAGCTAAAGTTATGAATATGGATAGGAATACCCTCACTCAGAACATCAAACCAAAACAGAACCTGTCACGTATGCCATTCATCTCCACATACAATCCATACTCAAATAAAATTGCCCAGACAATTAGAAAGTATTGGCATATTTTACAAGATAGCTATCCCGACATCACCGAATTCCAATTACAGCCATTATTGTCATATTGGAGACTACCTCGCTTGAGAAATTAATTGGTAAAGGCTGTTGTCTCAAGTAACGTAGTCCCACAACAAACATTCCTTAAGGTGCAAAACAAGGGTTCACACCCGTGTAGGAACTGTGTGAACTGCTCATACATGGTGAAGGGACCCACATTTAGACACCCTGGAACAGGGAAGGAATATAAAGTTAAATCGTACCTTACTTGCACAATGGACCACGTTATCTATGTCTTAAGTTGTCTCTGCAACCTTATATATGTAGGAGAAACTGCATTAAAATGTAAGAACTGTATGAACATCATAGATAGTCTATACGTAAATTTCGACTGGACATACCTGTTTCAAAACATTTTCTGAAGTTGGACACAGCAATAAATATCTGTGATTCACACTTATTGACCACATCCCCCCCCCCCCCCCTAAAATATGGTGGGGATAGGACCAGCATTCTAAAAACAAGTGAATTGAGATGGATTTATACATTAAAATCTTTACGTCCACACGGACTGAATGTTGAATTTATCATAACACCTGATATACTGCAAGTCTCTTAAGGCCTACCTTACTGTGTCAGTAGTCTGTGATAATTGGTGATACATTATGCTATAGATTTAGCTTATATCTGTTTTTTTTAAAGTGTATCTTTCTTCCTTCTTGTTTTTATAGAAAAATAATAAGAATGGTAATGAGAGGAGGCGGCATACTACAAAATTGAAAACCCAAACCCATCTGCAACACTTATACATTTGTGAGAGCCTGTCATGCCATACATTGAGGGTACTATGTCATGTTTGCACAAGTGTACAATTCATTGTCCGACAAAATGTGTGTTAATGGTGGACTACATCATGCTTCTCACTGCCCTACATCGGCCTACTTCCTCATCCACATGTCTCTGTGGTATGGGTCACCGTTGTCCGCCATTCCTGTTATAGCTGGATTTCTTTGAATACATATCTATGTTTTTAGCTCATGCCAGAGCTTTTTCCTGTACCCATCATGGCCGTTACAGACTCACAGTAGGCTTCTGCGCAGACGCGGACGTCTGCCAGTGCATCCGTTGCTGGGATATCACCGACACCGAACTAGGATTGGCTCCAGCCCCAAGCAAGTCATGCAAGTCAGGCTTGCGGACAGTGGCGTCCAGCGCCATTATATACTGATGCAGATGAATGGGAAAAATGTATGTATGCTCCGCCCCTCTGTTAATATGAAAGTTTTTATTTTTCCACACTGCAACACATTGAATAAGTATTCTTTGCACATCGGATAAGGGCAGTTTTTATTCACAAATTATGCACGTATATCATGCTTCTGCCTTTACACAATGTGCAATACAGCTCTATTTTTGACAAGTTATATGCTGTATTTTGATGTACACTGTTTATACATATTTTCACTGATTGATTGTCAATTTTGTAACCACCTGTGTATAATACCATGCTTGTATCACTCTTGCTATGCTTGAGATAGGTTGCAATCGGGCAACCGAAACGTCGCAAGCCAATGGGTGAATAAACCACATTGATATTTCACCATCCATGGTGTGCTGCTGGATTTCTTGTATTTGGATATGACCATAGACCCTTGACCGGAGTCTGCTCCTGCCTGCACCCAGCATCTATTGCATTGTATGGTTGTGCTGCTTCTTCCTTCTTTGTTGTATGTATATATATATATATATATATATATATATATATATATATATATGAAATCATAATGCCACATCATGACCACATATCACTACCACACCAGATAATAGAATGTTACTTAAGAGAAAATACTATACACAGACCAATATTACCCCATTCAGTGATCATATACAGTGACCCCCCGACCTATGATGGCCCCGACATACGATAATTTCAACATATGATGGCCTCTCAGAGGCCATCACATATTGAAGGCAGCATCAACATATGATGCTTTTGTATGTCGGGGCCATCGCATAAACGGCTATCCAGCAGCACAGACTGCCGGATAGCCGTTTAAGGTGCCACGTGTGCTGAGGTGATGACCACTCACCTGTCCCCAGCGTTCCGGACCATCCTCTTCAGGATCACCTGCATGGCCGTCGCTCTCCTTCATCGTCATCAGGTTGCTGCACACGCCGTCCTGTCATCCAATAGGAGTGGCGTGCGCAGCGACGTGATGACGGCGATGAAGAGCGACGATCCCGGTCAGCAGTGACGGTCCAGGGTGACGGGGACACCCCGGAAACGCGGCAACAGAGATGGAGGGCGACATCCAGGGCATCGGTGATGGTCCGGAGCGGCGGGGACAGGTCAGTATAACTTCCTATACTTATCATTGCACGGATCCCTAAACATACAATGGTTTCAACTAACGATGTTTCATTTGAAACAAATTACCATTGTATGTTGAGGGATCGCTGTAGTGGTAATTGTACACATGATATGTAGACTGTAAAAGTGAGTACAGTTACAGAATATACTGCGACTCACGGAAAGCATCTTCTTTATTGGCTTCATTCAAGTCTATCATTTTTTCTAGCTTATTCACAGCATGGGATATAAGATATATACTGTATATATATATATATATATATATATATATATATATATATATATATATATATATTGGTCTCAGTATACTAAATTTGGTCGGTAAAAGTATGGTGGAAATATGTATGGTGATAATATTTGTGTATAACACATACACACAAAAAATAAAAGTGTCAGTGTGTCAGTGTATTAAAATATAGAAAAAAACTGAAGATTCTCAATAATATTGTAAAGCTAGCAGCCAGTGCGGACCGTGCTCACCTGGTAAAGTTGTGCAATCTGCAGGCACAACACTGACACTTCGCATGAGAAATGAATCAAACAGCCGCAGCGGCTTCCCACGCTGGATCACCGGCGCGCATAGCAGGATACAAAGAATAGAGGAAACTGGAAGCTTGATATCGCGCTGCTGTAATAATTTGAAGGATGAGTTCAGGTTTAACCATTTATTGGTATACACACAACGCGTTTCAGGGAATGAATATCCCATCCATCACGCCTGATGAAAGGGATAGTCATTCCCTGAAACGCGTTGTGTGTATACCAATAAATGGTTAAACCTACCTGAACTCATCCTTCAAATTATTACAGTAACGCGATATCAAGCTTCCAGTTTCCTCTATTCTTTGTATCCAGTGTATTAAAATGTAAGACTACCCTTATCTGCAAATACTAGAAAAAAAATACATAAGAAATTCTGAAGGAAAAAAAATGCAAACACAAACAAAGGATTTGGTAAATAGGAAACATGGAACTATAAAAAGTAGACAAAATATTTCCTACTTTTTTTTCAACCTACAAATTATATTTCACGCATTTTATATATTTCAGCGATACAATTAGTTGAAAACAACGTTTGAGTCATTAACATTTATTCGTTCGAAAACATTGCTAGAACATGAGCCAGACTGTGTACTCAGTCTGCAAAACTCTTCAATTATTTGCTAGATCTGTATTTTATTTTCTGTCTGCGTGTACGCTTTTTGTATACTCCAGTCTAATACCATGTTATTATGTGATTACTTAAAATCTCAACAACATAAAGTGTTTTAGGTTGGATGCCTGCTCATAATTTGGCTTCACTTTGTACAGGTCCCAATGGATGTAACTGAGGCATATCTTCATTTTATATCAAAGTGCATGTTGGGCTAATTTGGCACGTACTGCAATGTAACAGGGAAGTTTAAAAATATGCAGCTTGGTGGCAATTACACCTGACTTCCAAAAATCATTTTACAGTTTATGTTTGGCTATTATTTTTTGTTGTTACTTGAAACAGAATTGTCAATGCAAGATGCATCATTAAAATGATGGTGTTTTATGTGTATGCCAACAAAATGTGCTGGGACTTCTAAGCTGAATTAGTGTATATCAATCATAGTTGTTAAGCTACACATGTATAAAAAAAAACATGTCAAGGAGGTTCAATGCAAGCTAATTTGGAGTGGGTTCTGTAATTGTTTTTGTGGCTACTATGGTTGCCAAATGCATCTCTAACACAAGAGCAAATTCAGCTCTGCTATTCCTCAATTCAGTTCTCCTGGATAAAGCCTGCTTGACAAAACACATTGGAGGATTGTTGGGGTGCTGAAGTTAGCCATGCATGCTATATGTTTCTATGGGTATGTTCACTGGTTGCACCTTTTGAGAGACAACTATCAGGTGGATACATCCAGTACCTTAGTAAAGGGCTCGGGCTATGCTGCACCTCCCTGCAGCAACCCAGGCACATGAGTAGTTAAAAAGTTTAAACAGTGGTCTCTTGCTTCTGCACAAAAAGTACACAAATTACGAACGTGATGTACATACAGGCTACAGCAGTTTCCTGCTCATGTACATACTGGGGGAGATTTATCAAACCCTGTGTAGAGGAAGAGTGGTGCAGTTGCCCATAGCAACCAATCAGATTTCTTTTTTCATTTTTAAAGTGGCCTGTGATAAATGAAAGAAGTGATCTGATTGGTTGCTATGGGCAACTGCACCACTCTTCCTGTGCACAGGTTTTGATAAATCTCCCCCACCTTGCGCAAATAGTGTACGTAAATTACGCACAGGAGCATAGACTTGCATAGACGCTGCAGACCACATGATTATGTAATTTTAGCACAGGCCTGCCAGAGAAGTCCTGCACTGCAATTTTTTTTTGTGGACTTATCTGAGTTCACTACCTAGTGGGAGGATTACCTACATGGATTACCTACATGGGATTACCTACCTACTGCAGGCATTACCTAATAGGAGAGGGGAAATTACTTACCCATCACCACCCAATCCCTCTATCTTTTACTCCCAACACACTTACCTACTCCCTCATACTGTACAGGGCACCTAGAGGGGCATAATTTGGGGCACTGAGGGTAGGGAACAGGGTGGGGTTTGTAAGGGGGATTTCCAGCCTTAAACTGTGTAAGGGGCCCCAAAATTTCTGAAGGCAGCCCTGGCATCTATCACAGCTGAGTACCTGCTGTTTTCAGACCATTGTTTACTCTGCTATAAGCACTAGCACTTTATCCGTTAGCAGTGCTGTAAGTATCTGTTTATACTACACCGGGTCTGTATGCATGGCATCCCCTGTAAATTCATTCTTTCATTTATTGATTCTGGTATGGTCACCAGTGAATGTATGACCCAGACATTCAAAGTAAAAACTGTACACTATAGGTATCTTACTCCAGTATTACTTTTTTTTCTGATTCTTTGTGTGTTTTATTGAACACTATACAGTGGCCCCCAACATACGATGGCCCCGGCATACAATAGTTTCAACATACAATGGCCTCTCAGAGCCCATCGTATGTTGAAGGCAGCATCAACCTGCATTGCTGCTGTGTGTTGGGGCCATCGCAAAAGTGACTATCCGGCAGCGCTGACTGCTTAAGCAGCCGCCGGATAGCTGTTTAATTGGTTGACGTCAAAGGAGACAGAAACCAGTGTATGGTGCCGGCTTCTGTGGGCCCATACTGGGGGCTGCCGTTAATAGTCGACATGCGGTGATCGCTACGGGTGGCTATTAACCCTTTAGATTGACTCTGTAAAAAAAATGTATTTTTTTTTACTTTGCCCACAAATAATTTTCTTTTTGTTTTGTCATAGATTTGGTGGTAACATGAGTGATGTCAATAAAAAGTACAATAGGTGGCACAAAAAATAAGCCCACGTATGGGTCTGAAAGAAAGAAAAAAGTGCAAAAATGAAAAATTCCTTACATCTCCAAAAAAGGGAGAATCTCTAATAATTTTTTCAACTTTTCAATATTTACAAAAAACTTTCTTCACATTCTACAAGAACTTCCCTATTTTGAGCCACCATCACTACTCCCAAAAAGGGATAATTTTTTTAATTGTTTGATAAAAAAAAAAGACATTGCATCTTCTGAAACCTCTATAACCACAATTACCCCAGGTAAATCCGGGATTCCAATTTATAACTGAACACAATTACCCCGTAGGCTAAAAAAGCCTGAGATACAAAAATCCCTATAATAATTGACTACCTAAAACTTATCTTTTAATTTATTGAAATTAAAATAAACTAGTGATTGTGACTTTTAAAAACACATGTCAATATATCCTGGATAATCCCTCTTTTTAGTAGATAGCCATCCACATTTCATATTCTGTGGGGACCTGTCAGGTACCATCACTAATATGACTCATTTGTGTATGCCAAAGCCATAGCATCAGGTATATAGTACACACGCAGTTAAAATCAGAACTGCCTCCCTCTACATGTTTTGGTGAAACAACACCGTCTACAGGAGGAAACAATGAGGCAACCAACCATCCACGTGCAATTGTGGAGCATTTATAAAGTAAGGTGAACTACCTCATCATTAGGCATCACCAAGAGGACCAATCATCCAGAAGAATTTACCACCAATGAAAACTATCATCTCACAACCTCTCCACCTATCAACTTCAGATACCTGTACATACGCAATTACTGGCGTCATTCTGCACCTTACATTTCCTAATTTCTCTGCACCAGGCTGTGCTCTCGCGACAGTATCCAACTTTCATGCACACATTTGCGTGAGTTGGATACTGTCGTGAGAACACAGCCTGGTGCAGAGAAATTAGGAAACGGAAGGTGCAGAATGACTGGTTTATTTTAATTTCAATACACTAAAAGCTAAGTTTTAGGCAATCAGTTATTATAGGGATATTTGTACCTCGGTATTTCTTAGCCTATGGGGTAATTGTGTTCAGTTCTGATACCTAGGCTTCTAAACAAAAAGGGATACTTTATGCATCTTTTTTTTTTACTGTTAAAAAGCATAAACTTGCTGTTATTTACCATGGGTTACCTCATGTTGCCATAGCTGTGACATTACCTGAGCCTTTAACCACTATAAAACTACTTGACTATATTCTGAGCAGTGTTATGCAGGGCTTTAGATCTCTTAGGCAGTATTATAAATGTTTTGAGGCTTATTTTGTTGCTAGTTTACATAGAACCCATTCGCCGTCAACCTAACTTTTTTGGAAAGTTTGATGAACCCGTCGGACTGAACTTTTTAAAAGTTTGCTTACCTATACTAATGACACTTGTAGGCATACTGGCACATTAAGGGTAAGTTCAATCATAGATAATCTGCTGTGGGTTTCCTAAAGCTGAAACTAAGCTTGCCGATTTTCCACTGTGTCCAAGCTTAAAGCGGTACTCCCCTTGAAAACTTTTTATTTTTAAATCAACTGGTGCCAGAAAGTTAAACAGATGTGTAAATCACTTCTATTAAAAAATCTTAATCCTTCCAGTACTTTTTAGGGGCGGTATACTAAAGAGAAATCAAAAAAAGAAATGCATTTCCTCTGATGTCATGACCACAGTGCTCTCTGCTGACCTCTGCTGTCCATTTTAGGAACTGTTCAGAGCAGGAGAAAATCCCCATAGCAAGCATATGCTGCTCTGGACAGTTCCTAAAATGGACAGCAGAGGTCATTAGAGAGCACTGTGGTCATGACATCAGAGGAAATGTATTTCTTTTTTGGATTTCTCTTTAGTATACAGCCCCTAAAAAGAACTGGAAGGATTAAGATTTTTTAATAGAAGTTATTTACAAATCTGTTTAACTTTCTGGCACCAGTTGATAAAAAAAAAAAAAAGTTTTCCAGGGGAGTACCCCTTTAAGTCCAAGAAATGGAGCTAAAAACTAGAGATGAGCGAACTTACAGTAAATTTGATTCCTCACGAACTTCTCCGCTCGGCAGTTGATGACTTTTCCTGCATAAATTTGTTCAGTTTTCAGGTGCTCCTGTGGGCTGGAAAAGGTGGATACAGTTCTAGGAGACTCTTTCCAAGGACTGTTTCCACCTTTTCCAGCCCACCGGAGCACCTGAAAGCTGAACTAATTTACGCAGGATAAGTCATCAACTGCCGAGCCGAGAAGTTCGTGACGAATCGAATTTACTGTAAGTTTGCTCATCTCTACTAAAAACCTTGTCTACTTACATGGAGCTGGCATTGCAGGTATTCTGTAAGATGTAGCTTAAACCAATAGCTGCAAAGTACTAAGTCATTTTTAGAGATTTCGGTGTATCCTAGAAATTTATATTTAGAAGATAAAAGGAAAAAATTTACCAACTTTGGAAGTGTATGTTGCAAATCCATAATTGGTCTATTTTATTAGTTAGGAATTTTACATTTTTCTTATACATTTAAAATAAAATAAAAATTAAATATATATTTTATCTAAAAGAACAACAGTATAAGTAATTCCTTATTAAACTTAATATTTGTGCCTATTCAGTTTTTTATCATCAGTTTTTGTTAGTTTTTTTATGGCCTAACAATTTCGTAGACAATGTCAAAAGGATACAAACTCTTCCATTGCCCACTATGTAATAGTGTGATGTGTAATAAACCTCTAGGTCTCTAATAAGGAAGAACCTCCCCATGGAGTTGTAAATACAAGTGGTGGTTTATTGATCTATGGAAGTCTATGTTGTTGACAAGTTCAATGAAATCTCAACAGCTTAGATAGACACTTTATGGCTGTGTCATTTACAGTGAAATATTTACGATGCACTGGATACCGCTCCATGTTTCAAGCTACGTGAAGATCAAGGCTGGCATGAAGGTCAACTTACCATCTTTAGTTATAAGCAAACATTGAATGCCCACATTATATCAAGCTATATTATGATCATTCCACTTTCTACTGTAGCTCATTTGAGGAAATAAATAACCTAAATAGATTTATAAAATAGGTTCAATCATAACCAAAAGTTCAATAGATTGATTTATTATTATTATTATTTTTTTGTCAGAATTGTTATCACTTAAGATATGACAATAGGGAGCAGTCTGAATTCTGTGACCACACCTATAACTAAAACAAATTGCCAATTACAATCGGAATGTGTCATGCTTTTCTGTCAGAAGTCAGCTCTGTTCTATTGTTTTCTGTGGGCCTATGGGTGGGCCTTTACAAGGAAAAGATGAAAAAGTTGTTGAAGAAGTCCTGAACAGTGCAAACAAAAGTTGAAAATGTATGATATTTATTGACCAAATCTGCTGCCACTTTGTCACGTTGGTTAGACCTCCATCAAACAGACCTAGATACCATATTCTAGCATGTATTTCGTGTCTAGATAGCACAAAAGGTCCGTTCTGCTCCTAAGCGCTCATTTATGCCCTCTGCATGTCTTTGAAGTACACCTTCAGGGAAGACTGGGTGCCAGTCAAGATCATCGCATGCGGGCAGAACTAAGCCCCACACAAAATTTTCAATAGCTGCCGGATGTCAGTGCAACATCTCCAACATCATGCAGCTATTGGTCATTGTGTGAAGGTGTGGTTAATCCTGCATGTTATGAATGTGACTGCCACCCACCCCCACTAGTCTCAGAAGGTATACTTCAGAGAGCACTGGGGAACAGAACAGGTCCCATTAGGAGACATCCACATACCACCTTTGGTCCATGTTTGACACGTCCAGAATTCATATTCTCTTTATATGGACCAATGAAGCTGTGTTGGTGAATTCCAGAAAGATCTAAAGCCTTGGTATACCTCTTTATTTGAGAAAATCCTGGTAAAGTTGTGATATGCCCATCCCAGCAAATATACTAGTGACTGTAATGCTGCTAAGCACACAGCATTGTCATTTACCTCTAGGCACTTGCTGTTCCAGGTGCTATACAAATGTTAAGTGAGCAGCAATAAATACAGTATATGCCTCAACCCTTTGACAGGGATAGAAACAGATCTATCAAATGATATTCGAAGAAGGCAGTGGGTAGAAGAACCCTATTCCCAGCTAATTTTTAAACAATGCTTTATGTGAAATGTTTGAGCATAAATATTTGTCTAAAGTAAGCCAAAAAAAAAGCTGGTTTCAACTTAGACTACACATTGCGAATAAACACAGACTAGACAGTCGACAGATGTGTCAGATTTATCAAACAGCGTGCTTGCAATGTGTGAGGATTAGACAGTGTTAGAAATTTCCTCCCATCATGTTTACAGTCGTTCATATCTGTGTCAAAGGTCCCATTAGTCAAAATAGGGAGCATGCAGTCAATTTTGTCTGGTAAAATGTGAGACATCTTGTTGGAAATCAAACATTTGTTGTTGTCTGGCATACAGGGTTCTGCTCCCATGTTGAAAACCCTGGATGGAGAGTAAAACAAAATATCCATTTTCAAATTGGTACAGATTAAAAAAAAAACAAGAACGGAAAAAACTGACAATTTTTCTTATAAAAAAAAAAAAAAAAGATAATTCAAAAAAGAAACAAACCGAACATTTCAACCATATGCAAATATGTAGTGTGCACCTAGCCTTACACATATGAATTTGATTTCTATATGAACTTCTCTCACCCATTCCGAACATGAACTTCTTGGTTCAATTCCCAGTAGCACTCAACAAATCATTGCAGGGAACTGAAGGTTTGTAACCTGCCTAAAATGACAACCAGGCACATGAACGCAGCATTTCGAACAAGCATCACAGTGCTCAAATTCCGCAAAAATAAACCTAAAGCTTATTATTCTTATTACATTGAGTGCACGAAGGTCACAAGTGAGACTAAAGCCTACATGGCATACGTAATATATTCATTAAAAATAAGTGTATTTTCCCATATGAGCAGAGCTGTCTGTCTTGCATGCACTTCAGTGTATTACATTGCTCTTTCTTCCTGGCTTAATAGTGCCAAATTCAGGGGTATGACATAAAATAGCCTATTTCATTTGGGATGGTTTAAGCTGGCCTGAGGAGTGACAAGAGAATATAGCAGACAGTCAGTGCTAATGACAGCATACCTTTTTTTATAGACTAAAGGTCAAGCAATGAATTTCAATTATAGTGTGTCAGGATGCTCCTGTGTAGGTACCCGATAACAAGCCTCAAGCTTCAAGCTTCTGCAGATTTGTTCTTTAGAATTTCAATAAAGCTGTTGGCCTGTGGCACAGATCTTTATATAAACCAATAGCAAAAGCAGCAATCCTTTACAAAGGTTCCTTTCTCTAAAACCCTTAAGTTATGTTATGGTAGCAGCTTAATTTTGTTTGCTACCTTGGTCTCCTGGGCACTGGAGCGCGCCATTATCTGTCATTGTATGAAATGCCGGGATGATGGGCAAATATATTTTAAGTGGATGTTATCAATTGTCTTTACAATCCTCTGGACAGGCAAAATGCTGAATTGTCTATCATGGTGCTGAACACGCCAACTTAGGTCAACTTAATGCTGCTTTTTTAAAGGGAACATAAAAATGTAGATATTAAAGGTATATAAAACTAAAAAATTGGGTCTGTTTTTTTTTTTTTTTTTTTTTTGTTCTAAATACAACACCATTTTTTTTTTTTTTTTTTTTTTTTTTAAATACCAGAAACAGCCACAGAACTAGAATGGGGCAGAAAACTGCAAGAAAAGTAATTTTTTTTTGCACATGTAAGGCTTCATGTGCATGGCATGAGTTGTGTTTCTACAGATGTGCCTCTACAGTGATGCATGCCAAATTTACACATACAGTAATAGGGCTCTTCTTACAGCCACACACAGTTATAGTGTTCCCTGCTCATGAACTGTAAGACAACCATTTTTTTTTTTTTGGGGGGGGGGGAGGGGGGAGTTGGTGAGGATGTTTTTCTAACTATCTAGGAAGTTCCCGTTTGTGCTGCCCATGTGAGGCAAACACAAAGCAAGTGTTTAATTATTATTCTTTGTCTGCAGCCACCACAAGAGGGAACTCCTTAAATACAAATTTATACAGCTAGTACTGAATTCAGTGTAAACTGTTCAAAATCATATGACAAGTTTTCTCTTCTAGTGGCTCATATTTTTTCATATTAATGTGCTCTCTATTAGGTCCAAGAACAGGACTTTAAAAGGTTTTCCTGTCTTAGATATATGTTATAAGGTCCCCAGCCCCCATTCTGTAGGATAACTACCATAGACAATAATAGTGAGTGACATTCTGTGTACAGTCACTTCTCCAGTCAGCTTTTTCCTGGATGAATTCAACTAGAGTTTGGACCCCACCACCTATGAAAGATTTGTGGCATACTGTAACGTTCCAATGATTGTGGCCCCACTGTGCTACCAAACTGACTTGACTTAGGGCTCTGGAAGCCTATTTTAACCACTTTATAAATTTTAAGGATGCAGGATGCAGAAGCTGGACTTCTTGTGTTAAAAGTCATCAGGTCACTACTCAATCAATGGTCCCAGTATTGATAATAGTTGGCCAAATATGTATGCCAGACTGTCCTGGTGTCATGCACCAGGGATAAAGACTCAGGTGAGGCTGGTGCTAGTGTGGGTAGAGGGCAGATAACTAGAAAGAGGAGTCCATAAATATTTGTTATAGTAAGTGGCACGGGTTCAGCCTCAGTGTTCTGGCTGATAAGTCATTGCAGGAGGTACAGGTTCAGTGTCAGTGGTCCGGGTCATAAACAGGACACTTAGCGTACTATGCAAGGATCAGGCAAAGGCAGCATCAGGTAAACAGGCACAGGTGAGACCCAGAATAGTAGATTGGGAACAAATTACCTTTGCAACGGCACATGTTAGTGGGGAGAGCAACCTAAAGCAATTAATGTCAGGAGAAAGCAGAAGGGGGACTGGAGTTGTAAGCCTGGATCAGTGGCGTTGCTAGGGTGGGTGTCACCCGGTGCGGTAGAAAATGGTGTCACCCCATACCTTCCCCCCCCCCTCAGTAAGTTTTTAGCCTGTTGTGACAGACACCACTGGTGTAGCGCATTGTGAGAAATCCCAGTATAATAATCAGATATACCAGTTGCCACAGAATAGGAAAGTGTTAAAGAAATGTTCACCATTTAAATATACAGCTCCCAGAATTACTTAAAGGGGTACTCCACTGGAAAACATTTTCTTTTATACCAACTGGTGCCAGAAAGTTAAACAGATTTTTAAATTACTTCTATTTAAAATCTTAATCCTTACAGTACTTATAAGCTGTTGTATTCTCCACAGGAAGTTGTGTAGTTCTTTCCAGTCTGTCCACACTGCTCTGTCTGTCCATGTTAGGAACTGTCCAGAGCAGGATAGGTTTGCTATGGGGATTTGCTCCTACTATGGACAGTTCTTGACATGGACAGAGGTGTCAGCACAGAGCACTGTGGTAAGACAGAAAATAAATTAAAAAAGAAAAGAACTTCCTGTGAATCACTTATACAGCAGCTAATAAGTACTGGAAGGATTAAGATTTTTAAGTAGAAGTAACTTATAAGTCTGTTTAACTTTGTAGCACCAGTTGATTAAAAAAAAATGTTTTCCAGTAGAGTACCCCTTTATGCAGTGGTAAGGTTATGCTGGGAGTTGTAGTTTCACTCACCATAACTGTAGAACTGACAAGTGACTACAGCTCTGATAGGACACAATGAGAATACACAATATCAGTGACTACAGGTGACGTCTTCTCTATAGTCTTCCCTTATCTAATTCAGATGGTACATACCATCTGGCCCAGCTAAATCTTCTCTCTGTAGAATGTGACGCCCAGACGTCTCCTCACTATGTCAGCGCATTCTCATCCTCTATATGAAAACAAGTATTATTATAAACCTGCCAGACACTGTATCCTCTAAATATAATACTACTATACACTACACTCTTTGATTATAAACCTTCCATACACCATACCCACTGAATATAATACTACCACACACTGTACATTCTGAATATAATACCAAGACATACTGTACCCTCTAAATCCCTCTGAATATAAATCTGCCACATACTGTACCCTCTGAATATAAATCTGCCACATACTGTACCCTCTGAATATAAATCTGCCACATACTGTACCATCAGAATACAAATCTGGTGGTGTTGCTAGTGGATGATGGGGGTGCTAGTACTGGGGGGTGTTGCTGGAGGATGATGAGGGTGCTACTGGCCATCCCCCCTGGAAGTATCACCCCATCATCCATCGGCAGGATCATCCTCTTGGCAGGAGCACCCCCATCATCCACCATCAGGATCTGCTGATGGAGGTTCTGCTGCTGGGGGGGGGGGGGGGTTTGCTGGTGGATGTTGAGGGCGCTACTGCCAGGGGGGGAGCATTCAGTAAGCAGCAGTTCCCCCACTTAAGGTAGGTAGCAGTTCCCCCACATTAGGTAGGTAGCAGTTTCCCCACATTAGGTAGCATAGATTCCCCACATTTGGTACCAGTTACCCCGCATTGGGTAGTAATTTCCCCACATTAGGTAGCACAGATTCCCCACATGAGGTTGCACAGATTCCCCACATTTGGTAGTAGTTTCCCCTATAGGCTGCAGGTTCCCTTTCATGTTCCCGACAATAGGTCAAAGTCTCCCCACGTTAGATCGCTGATTCAAACAACCCCCCCCCACACACACACACACAAAAAAAACACACACACACACACAACACAGAGACACACACACAGATAGATAGATAGAAAGAGACACACACACAGTCAGAGAGACACACACTCACAGACAGTCACACACAGTCACACACACAGTCACACAGACAGAGAGTCACAAACAGACAGAGAGTCACACACAGAGAGCCACACACAGACAGAGATAGCGACAGACACACACACAAACACACACACACACAGACACACACACAGAGAGTCACACACACACAGAGTCACACACAGACAGAGTCACACACAAACACAGAGTCACACACACACACACACAGAGTCACACACAGTCACACACACACACACAGATACACAAACAAAGATAGAGTGAGACAGACACACACTCCCTCACCCATCCAGGGCAGCGCTCCTTCTCTCTGGGCACTCTGCGAGTGACGTCAGATCACGTCCTCCTGCGCGGCCCTGCGGAGGCACGTCGGGCTGGCGCAACAGAAGACGTGGGGGCGCAGGCTGGTTCACTGTGCAGGTGACGGGGGGGGGATGGTCCTACTAGTACGGAGACAGCGCAAGTGAGACAGCGCAAGTGATGGCGGGGGGGGTGCTGCTAGTATAGAGTCAGCGCAACTGAAGTCCGGGGGCGTACCTGGTGTCACCCCATCAGGATGGTGTCACCCGGTGCGGGCCGCACCCCCCGCACCCCGGTCGCAACGCCACTGGCCTGGCCTAGATAGCAGGGAGGTAGGGCAGTCAGTACATACCAGTGGTGATGAGTGCTGGGGAATGCTGTGTGCCAACAAGTCCTAACTGCCAGTGTTACACATACTTTCTGGGAAAACCCCACTAAATGTCTCTAGTTGATCTACACAGTCCAATACGATGTTCCTTCAGCTCTCTATAGTGAATGCCACTGCCTGCCATATTGCTTGCAGAATTAAAGGTGCCCTTTCATGCCATCATTGAAACCCATATTTATATTTTTACACATATTTAAAAACTTTGTTGCAAAGCTATATCGGAGATGTATCTCTTCCATCCTACCAAATGTGTCTGGCAAACTCTTCTGAGCTCATCTGTTCCAAGATAACATTTGTTTAACAGAATTTCCACAGTGCTTACATAACAAAGCAACACAGTGAGAAATTCATGTTATTGCATGAATAAATAATACCGCCAGTGCCCAAGAAGAGGAGAATTTGAATAACAAACAGGAGATGCATGGGCATTCCAATGATTTATTTATAAAGGCAACATTCAAAATTAGATGCTTGAATATTCATAATTATGGCAGGAAACGCGGGCACAATACTCTCCCATTCTTCCTCTTAATACTGTACATTTTAAATGTAATGCCATTTGTTTTGTTAGGAAAGTTGAACACACCACCAGCTCAACTAGGTAGATGTTAAAAGACTGTAATCTAGAGACATTAGAAGCCCAGGCAATCATTTCATGCCGATTGCAGCCCACACGATCCCCAGCACCCGCTAAACCACTCAACAATTCACATTCAAGCAAACAGCTCGAGAATAATAGTAATACAACTTCCTTTTTTTCCATTTATAAAGCTCACTTGGATATTAAATTCAGAAGAATACATTGTTTTAATTTGCATGTTCTGCTTTCATCAAAGATTAAAATTAAAATTGCAGTGAGACGAGCTGAATTAACCTCTTTATTGGAGGGCAGGAAACACATTTCAAGCAGTTAGGGATTTAAACACTTTTTTATGCTGAAGGAGACGGGTGATTGAAGTGAATTGAAAGAGCAGTGGCACAATATTAATGGGACGGATCAAGCGGCAATTACACAGAGTTTTAACCCCTTGTAGAGCCATTCCCTCTTTACACAAATATGGAACTTTAACAAAAGTTAGATCCAGTTGCAGCAAAGCATTGTTTGCCATCGGCATAGTTCCTAGTGATCACAATCCTACAAAGTTGTTTTACAGGGAAGCTCAACTTTTATTTAACATTGTCTATATAGAGAGAGCAAATCTATCAGACCTGTAATATGGGTTTAAAGGGGTACTACCATGCTGGCAACTTACCCCCCATATAAAGGATAGGGGATAAGTTGCCTGATCGCGCAAGGTCCACCCGCTGGGGACCCCTGCTCTCATCAGGCCCTGGAGCGAACATTCGCTCGGGGTCTGATGACGGGGCCAGTGATCGTGATGTCATAGCTCCGCCCCCGTGTGACGTCATGCCCCGCCCCTCAATGCAAGTCTATGGCAGGGGTGAGACAGCTGTCTCGCCCCCTGCCATAGACTTACATTGAGGGGCGGAGCGTGACATCACATGGGGCGGGGCCGTGACATCACGATACTCCGACCCCGTGAACGGCAGTCATCAGACCCGGAGCGATGTTCGCTCCAGGGCCTGATGAGAGCGGGGTGCTGTGTGCGAGATTGCGGGGGTCCCCAGTGGCGGGACCCCGCGCGATCAGGCAACTTATCCCCTATCCTTTAGATAGGGGATAAGTTGTCGGCACAGTAGTGCCCCTTTAAAGCCTCTCATGGTATTTCTAAAAGTGACCTGTTTGCTCTCTTGACATGCCGGTGAATACTAGTTATGAAATAACTGAAGCATTTTAAATAACTTTTAGGCTATACTCTAAATATACCCTATATGATATTGATGTTTTGCATCAATATCAGCAGGTATTACATAGCAAAACACATGGAAAAACCTGTGCAATGTGCTTCCCATTGTTTTAGGCAGAAATATGTGAATAATTTACAATGCAAATCTGGTGTATTTTATTCATTTATTTATTTATTTTGGTGTGTATGTTGCTTTTAGAATATGTTCACACATTTTTTTCCCTATCATTATTTTTCCTTTTTATGGTACAAAAGACAGCCAAAAAAACTTTATTTGAAGTATCTTTATTTGAAGTGCTGCAATTTTTATGATGTTGGGTTAACACACCACAACCCTGATCACTGGTGTGCTATTCTTTTTTAGCTTCTTAAGAGAGATAGGATGATTATGGCTGCGAGAGGCAGCTGGATTGTAGCTTGTATACAGGATAGCAAAAACCAAGAAGAGAAAATGGAGTCACTCATAAAACATAAAGGGATAATTTTATAAATTCTGTAGAATATACACTACAAGGACAATTTAAAATTTACGTAATATCAAAGAGGAATACAGCTAAAAACGGTGGTATCACCGGCTCTGCACATAGGGCTAAAGCTGTGGTATATAAAGTATATTGCTCTATGTCTCTACTGCAATTCAATAAACAATTATTGTGTAAACCAGCACACTAAATTGCCCTTATCAGAATAGTTGCAGCATAGTATATTAAAGATAAATCTTTCTCAAAGTGAGAATAAAGTGCTACATATAGTACAAAGTGCAGTGTGCATGTAAACAAGAAAAAAACGTTATTGCAGAGATACAGACCAATGTAAAGATATACAGCAGCACAGCAGCAAATGGCAGAGGCCGGGATAGCACCACTCCAACGTACGTTTCGGTACGCAACCTTCGTCTGGGCAGCGGCGGGTGATGCTGTTCATGCGCCGAACAAACAGCCACAGGTGATGACCGCATTACTTTTCTAATATGTAATCTGATTGGTGCTTCTGGGCTTAAATAGACAGATGGACTGGGATAGAGCCACTCCCAGAAGGTTGCGTACCGAAACGTACGTTGGAGTGGTGCTATCCCGGCATCTGACATTTGCTGCTGTACTGCTGTATATCTTTACATTGGTCTGTATCTCTGCAATAACATTTTTTTCTTGTTTACATGCACACTGCACTTTGTACTATATGTAGCACTTTATCCATAGATAAACAACACTTTCAATACTACACTGGAGTGCTGTGGAGAGATTTCAATTGCTGTATTTATATACAGTATCAGCCACTGACCAGGGCTGGAAGGTCTGCGAGCACCCGATTACTTTTTGCTTGGGGCTTGTGCTGCTCTTTTTCTAAATTTTAGATAGATAGATAGATGTTGATTGATTGACAGACAGACAGACAGACTAATAGATAGATAGATAGATAGACAGAAAGACACAGACAGACAGAGACAGACAGACAGAGACAGACAGACAGATAGAGACAGACAGAGACAGACAGACAGACAGATAGAGACAGACAGAGACAGAGACAGAAAGACAGAAACAGACAGAGACAGACAGACAGATAGAGACAGACAGGCACAGACAGACAGATGGACAGACAGATATGAAAGAGAGTGATGGTAAAAGTTTCAAGGTTTTAATATTTTGTCCTCCGGTATCTTGATGGAAGACGCACACGCACTTTAGCAAATTGCCTCTTAGTATGCATCAGTGTGTACAATCTGTGGCTGACCATAGCAAGGCATTCATCATCTCTGACTTGTAATGTACCTTTTCACTTTAGAGATATTGATTATATAGTTTTTGTTGAGTGCATACTTTGTGAATGGGACTGTAACAAGAAGTCTTATTAGCAGTAATCCCCAGGTCCGCCATGCTGCAATATACAGTCAGTAATCAACAAACACTTTCCTGGACACACAATAGCTCAAAATCTAGTGTTGCAAAAAGTAATCTGCCTTTTGTATTAAGCTGTCACTTAACCGTAAGCTTGGGACCTTAGGAAAAATGACAGTGTTTACTGAAAAAGGGAAAGCCAACCATAATTTTATGTAAGCCTGAGGGCTATGCTCATTGTAGCATACTTGGCTAGCCAATGAGATTTTAAACTTCTGTGCCGAATTCCATACCAAATAATGCCAATTTTGCTTTATTGCTGCCTTAACCATGAAGCAGAAAGAGGATTTCCTCTCCACCTGGATATTCCCTATGGTGATGATGCTGAGTGAATTAGGACAACATTTAGGACTGCGCAGACATTGCAAGTCCCCAGTTGTCAGCCAGCAATGCATATCTGTATTCCACCGAAAGAATGAACAGCTTAGAGGGGCAAAGGTTTATGCAGTCATATCAGGAAGTATTACTTTACTGAGAGAGAAGTGGATACATGGAATAGCCTTGCTGCAGAAGTGGTCGCTGCAAATACAGTGAAGATGTTTAAAGGGGTACTCCGGTGGAAAACAAATGTTTTCAAATCAACTGGTGCCAGAAAGCTAAATAGATTTGAAAATTACATCTACATAAAATCTTAATCCTTCCAGTACTTATCAGCTGCTGTATGCTACAGAGGAAGTTGTATATTTATTTTCCATCTGACCACAGTGCTCTCTTCTGACACCTCTGTCCATGTCAGGAACTGTCCTGAGCAGAAGTAGAACTTGTCAGACTGGAAAGAACTTCACAACTTCCTCTGTAGTATACAGCAGCTGATAAGTACTGGAAGGGGTTAGATTTTTATATAGAAGTAATTTATAAATCTGTCTACATTTCTGGCACCAGTTAATTTGAAAACATTTTATTTTTCCACTGGAATACCCCTTTAAGCATGCATGAGATAGGCATAAAGCTTTTCTTCACATAAAATAGGGCCAGGGACTATTGAAAGCATTCAGAATATTGGGTAGACTAGATGGGCCAAATGGCTCTTATCTGCTGACACTTTCTGTATGTAACTTCATTCTTTCCACTGTTGAATTTCAGCAGTGTAAATCTCCACCACTGAAATTGTAATGTGCACTGTGCAGTGGAATTCCATTGATAGCAATGGGACTCAGCTGCACCAAGATTTCCAAACGAAACTTCTCAGCTCACAAATTCAGTAGTGTTCCGCACTTGTGTTGGAACGTGCGCCTCTTCTCCATACTCCATATATGATCAATATGCTGCAGGTCCCTTGTATTCCATTTTAATTCAATTCAAACCACATTTCTTTTTTGATAGCAGAGAATCATGCATATTTTGAATACCGTATGTCTGATGCTGTCTCTGCTGATGGATGTTTGTATGGTTTATTCTTAAAATGAAAATAAAGACTTAATAAAAAAATAAATTGTGTAGTGTGCATGAACCCTTAGGCTAGGTTCCCACAGCAGAAAATGTATGGAATGTACACACGGAAAACATGTATAGACATTCCGATTTTTTGACTAATCCGGTGGGCGATTGGACCGAGCGGTCCAATCGCCCACTGGATTAGTCAAAAAAGCGGAATGTCCGTACATGTTTTCTGTGCGGACATTCCATACATTTTCTGCTGTGGGAACCTAGCCTTAGGCTAGGTTTCTACTTGTTTTTTTTGTTTTTTTTTTTAAACGCCAACAAAAATGCCAATTCTGCCGCATGGCGTTTTTTCGGACAAAAAATGCTGTGGTCAGATGTTAGCTGTAAATCAATGAGAAATGTCAAAATTATTTTTCACTCTTTTTTGGCGTTTTTCAGCTCCTTGGTGGTTTTGCAAAATCCCATCATGTTGAGCCACTGGCATTTTTTTCCTTAAAATTGTGGCGTTTTTCTCCCATAGAAGTTTATGGGAGTAAAAAAAAATGCCATGTGGGTTTTAACTTTGGCATTTTTTCGGTCGGTCTTTATTCTCTTTTGGACTTTAGTGATCCAAAAAGTGATGGAGATACCTTTTTTTGATAAAATTTTGTAGGGTACCATTAAAAAAATAATAATAAAAAAGATACAGTAGTGATGGAAAAAATAGTATTTAACGAAATGTATCTTTTTTTTATAACAACATTTTTATTAACTTTTAAACAGAGATCAATTTATGTGGGCGGGCAGGACACAAAAAATGTAGCCGGCAATAATAAAAGAGTAGTGTGTGTGTTTTTCAAATTTTTTTCTTAATTTTTTAGGTGGTACTACTACTCCCAGCATGAAACACACACTGTTCCATGATGGGAGTAGTAGTACCAGTACTAATTGACAGATCGCCCCGGGTTCCGTTGTGATCCCTCTGTATAATGAATAGATGCAGCCGGCCGCTCATCTATGGTCCCCTGCACTGCCGTATATATACAACTATTGATATTTCCCGCAGAGAGCTGTGATTGGCCAGATGGTTCCAGCCAATCACAACTCTCTGTGGGAAATGTGAATAGGTGTATGTATATACGTCAGTGCAGGGGACCATAGAAGAGCGGCCTTCTATGGAGTGACATCCGCTGCAATCTTTCCTTAACTTCTGGTACTACAACTTCCAACATGGAACAGAGTGTGCTCCATGATGGGAGTAGTAGTACCTGCAGTTAAGGAAAGATCACAGCGCATATCACTCGTTACATCCGCTGTGATCTTCCTTTCTATTGCAGAGATGTGGAGCTGCTCTATACATCTGTCTGCACTATACTCCGACAAGTGATGTCAATAGAACATCGCTCATTCATATTTCCCTCTGAGAGCTGTGATTGGCTGCCACCATCCAGCCAATCCCCACTCTGGGTGGAAAATATGAATGAGTGATGCTCTATTCACATCACTGGCTGGCCGGAGTATAGTGCAGAGATGTGAGCGCTGTATAGAGCCGCTCCGCATCTCTGCTATATTATGATCGCATTGGGCAATATGTCTATTAGTACAGGTACCACTACTTTCATCATGGAAAAGTGTGTTCCATGCTGGGAGTAGTAGTAGTTCCTAAAATATGTCAAAAAAGAGAAAAAAAAGTGAAATACACACACACACACTTTATTAAAAATTAATACACATTTTGTAATAAAAAATATAAATTTCAATAAATAATTTTTTTTGCCATCACTACTGCATCCTTTTTCTTTTCTCTTTTTCTTTTTTTTTTGGTACCCACCAAATTTTGGGTATCAAAAAAAAAAAAACGCCAACGGGACCAAAAATGCAATTTCCACACAAATGAAAGAACGGCAGAAATTGCACTGGCATTTTTTCTTGAGTTTTTTTCAAACCCAAAACGCAGGACAAAAAAACTATTAGAAACGTAGCCTAAGGGCTACACTACAATTTTTTATTTTTATTTTTTTTATCAAGTCTTTATTTTTATATTGGGGACTCCGCAGAAATAATAGACATGTCTATTCTTTCTGAGGACACTGGAATTGGAATATATATCTACATATATACTCACTACATTATTCTAGTATGGGAATTTACAGTTACTGTGAGGCTTTTGGATACTGTGCACTCATTACAAAACATGTCAATGCCCAGAATCTCCGAACATATGCAATGTCCAAATAAACAGTCTTGTCTGTAGCCTTTCCATGGAGAACTCTCTGTGGGAGGTTGGTAATGCAGTACTGTATGTTCTGTAGGGATAATAGTGCTTTTGTGCATCAAATCTGTTGTATTCATGTAATTTCCCTAGCAGCTCAGTCATTGTGACAGAAATAGATGTAAGTACAACGTGTGACAGGGAGTGCAAGCACACATAACACAGGGATCCTCTCGAGCCCCATAAGAACCTTCTTAGACATTTATTGGAGTAATGCTTTGTTCTCCCCAACAGATTGCAAACTACTGAATGTAAACCAGGCTTTTTACTCCTTGCCGGTGAAGCAGCTTGACTGCAGCTTACTTAATCAACTTAGATTTCTGCATTGCACCTGTGCTTTTCTTCTAAAAGGCTGTTACATCTCCTGACTCTCTCTAAAAAGCTTCGGAAAATTACCGAAAACCTGGTGCTTGCACATCATTGATCACAGCGCTCTCACATCTGGGCTTATGAAAACCTACTCTTGTATATACCATTAGATTCCAAGAGGATTTCTTATCCATTTAGCAAAGCATAATAGTAAAATGTAAATGTTACAAAAGAAGAAGGAATTGAAATGTACATCACCGACAACACCATTGTGCACTTAAATTGGGCCAAAGCTGAGCAGATGCCAAGGCACAATAAACTTTGGAGTCCCAGGGTGATCTGGGCAAATGCACTCTGTAATTGTGTGCTGAGGATTTGGTAAAAGGGCACCTGCTGTGTCTCTGTAACCTGAGGGCCCATGTGCACCTGCAACTAAACCTGTTAGAATAAGTCTGGATAGTTTACAATGGAGCAATTGGGGTATCCCAACTGTAAAACCACAAATTCAGATTTGGCTAAAGTTAAAAGGTTTGTCGAAAATTTGAAACTGTTGTTTTTTTTTTTTTTTTTCTTCTTCTGAAACAGTGACACTCTTATTCATAGAATATATCTACAATTACAGCATAGCTTCATTAAAGTGAAGGGAATTAAAGGGGTTATCCACCAAGGTGACTTTAGTACATACCTGCAGTAATGGACATGCTTTGGAAGCATCTGCACTTGTCTTGGGGCTAAATGGCTATGTTGCAAGATTACCATAAAGCTGAGGCTATCTTTTTGTGAAATGGCTATTTCCTGTTGGAGTTCATTCCATTAAACTATGAATTCCATTATTCCATGTTTGTAAGTGTGAGGTCACTCTTCTCCCTCCCACACATCAGCATTCCCACTCATTGAAGCACACCTGTGAACCCTTCAATGCAATAGACCAATGTTTTCTGACCAGGGTGCCTCCAGCTGTTGCAAAAACAGAATGATCTTTCCACCCAGTGGTCGCTCCACCCATTGAAGCAAAGACAGGCTCCGTCTGATGAACTGATTAGTGATGTAATGTCTCGGGCAACACTGCAACCTGAGAAAACCTAAAGACGACACTCATTTTGTAAGATGTTAAACATAAACCTTGGGGCACAAATCACAGGAGAATTGCAAGACCACCATGAAACACAGGTACAAACACTATATTATGAGTGGAGTCACAGACAATGAATATGTAAATTGAGTGGTCAGAGACCTGCCCTCTGTGCGTGATTCACTGAATTTGGTAGATGATCTTCTGGGGGACATATCTCAGGACCTACTGGACATACTTAACCCCTTAACGACCAATGATGTATATTTACATCCTTGGCCGGCTCCCGTGATTTAACGCAGGGTCTCGCGGTGACCCTGTGTCATATCGGGTCGGTCCTGGCATGTAACTCATGCTAGTAGCGCGTAGCAGCGATCGCGGTGCTGCGTGCTATTAACCCTTTAGACGCAGTGTTTTAAGTTGAACACCGCATCTAAAATGAAAGTAAAAGCTTCCTGGCTGCTCAGTGGGGCTAATCGGGACCACCGCAGTGAAAATGTGGTGTCCCGATCAGCTAGGACGCAAGTGGAGGTCCTCCTACCTTCCTCCGGCGCGTCCGTTCGGCGATTGATTGCTCCATGCCTGAGATGCAGGCTTGAACAATCAACCGCCGATAACAGTGATCAATGCAAAGCTATGGTTTTGCTGCGATCAGTGTATAAGATCAGTGTGTGCAGTGTTATAGCCCCCCTATGGGAGCTATAACACTGCAAAAAAAAGTGTAAAAAAGTTAATAAATGTGATTTAACCCTTTCCATAATAAAAGTCCAAATCCCCCCTTTTCCCATAAAAAAAACCATGTAAATAAAAATAAATATAAACATATGTGGTATCGCCGCATGCGTAAATGTATGAACTATAAAAATATATTATTAATTAAACTGCACGGTCAAGTCCAAAATAACTTATTTTTGGTCACTTTGTATATCATGAAAAAATGAATAAAAAGCGATCAAAAAGTCCAATCAATACAAACCTCTAAAAACTTTAGATCACCACACAACAAATGAGCCCTCATACTGCCCCATAGGCGGTAAAATAAAAAAGTTATAGGGGTCAGAAGATGACAATTTTAAAAAATATAAATTTTCCTGCATGTAGTTATGATTTTTTCCAGAAGTACCACAAAATCAAACCTATATATCATTTTAATCGTATGGACCTACAGAATAAAGATTAGGTGTCATTTTTACCGAAAAATGTACTGCGTAGAAACGGAAGCCCCAAAAAGTTGCAAAGTGGCGTTTTTTCTTCAATTTCCGTTTCGCTGTAGATTTTTGGGTAAAATTACTGATTGATTTCACTGCAAAATAGAATTGGTGGCCCAAAAAATTAGCCATCATATGGATTTTTAGGTGCAAATTTGAAAGGGTTATGATTTTTAAAAGGTGAGGAGCAAAAACGGAAAAACCCATGGTCCTTAAGGGGTTAAATAATTGACCCCTTGTTGGACTCACCTACACTATCAATGGCGGATCTAGGGGTGGGGGGCAAGGGGCCAATTCCCCCCGCAGATTAATTTCCCCTGTCACATTCTGGACATCCCTGTATCCCAAACAATCTCTTTGGGACACAAGGATGTCCAATTACCTTTTTGAGGCCCCGCATTAACTTTAAAAACGCAGGGGCCGCTGGGAGGTAGCGCACCCAGGGACGTAACTGACGTCCCATGTGTGCATAGAAGCAGAGCGGAGCAGTTAGAAAGAGAATGTGCGCATGGTAAGTTACCAGCAACACATCATATTCGGTGCTCCAACCACCACTCCTCCTGTCATGGGACCTACTGCTATGGCCTATAGGCCATAGCAGTAGATCATGACCCCTGACCGGGGGGAACGGTGGACAGAGCACTGAAGTGGGGCAGTATACAGGCATACAGCCTCAAGTCATACACTGTATATGGCTGAAGGCTGTATGTCTGTGGGGGCTGCTGCCTAGCTAATGTTGGGGAGCTACAACCTAATGTGGGGGGAACTATACTGCCAGCCTAATGTGGGAGAACTACAACCTAATGTGGGGAAACTATGCTGCCAGCCTAATGTGGGGGGAACTATAATGCCAACCTAATGTGGGGGGAACTATACTGTCAACCTAATGTGGGGGGAACTATACTGCCAACCTCATGTGGGGGAACTATACTGTCAACCAAATGTGGGGGAACTATACTGCAAACCTAATGTGGGGGAACTGCAACCTAATGTGGGAGAACTGTACTACCAGCCTAATGTTGGGGAACTATACTGCCAGCCTAATGTGGGGGGAACTATACTGGCAACCTAATGTGGGGGAACTATACTGCCAACCAAATGTGGGGGGAGCTATACTTCCAACCTAATGTGGGGGGGACTATACTGCCAACCTAATGTGGGGGGAACTATACTGCCAACCTAATGTGGGGGGAACTATACTGCCAACCTAATGTGGGGTAACTATACTGCCAGCCTAATCTGGGGGAACTATACTGCCAGCCTAATGTTGGGGGAACTATACTGCCAACCTAATGTGGGGGAACTACAACCAAATGTGGGGGAACTATACTGCCAGCCTAATGTGGAGGAAACTATACTGCCAACCTAGTGTGGGGGAACTATGCTGCCTATCTAGTTTGAGGGAATAATGTTGCATACTTAAAGATGTACTCCACTGCCCCCGGTGCGGGCTGCGGGGGTTGTGATGTCACAGCCACGCCCCTTGTGACATGACACCACGCCCCCTCAATGCAAGTCTATGGAGGGGGCGTGTCGACCACTGCACAATACTCTGAGACTAGACTCTGGATCCACCTTCACACTATAACCCAGTTTATTGGGTTTAGTGTGGATTAACAGGCTGACAGTTTCCATTAAAATCATCCAAAACTTCTCCACTACTCATAAAACAACCAGAATAACCACAGGGCTGGTTCAAGGTCCACCCTGTGAGACCAAGCCTGGGGATGACAAAATAGCATGTACACTGCTGGTGAGAGACACTTGATGAAGAATCTTTTATTATTCTCTACCCACTTAGAATCAAATGTAGAATTGAATGTCAGGGGGTTGAAGCGGTTTCATAAGCATGTAGCTTTGATCAGTGTCTCCATTGTCATAAAGAGAGAAAACCTGTGAGGAAGGATTAATCCACATAAACGGGGAGGTAATACCCTAGTACTCCCTATCAGGAGGATGTTATGGGACTACCCCTAGTCCCACAGGGATCATCGGAGCACTCACACTAAAAAGGGTGACAAGTGCCCCTTGCTACCCCTTTGTCTTAGAAATCCCTAGACATACGTAAATCATATAGCCAAACACATTTCTATCATGTACCTTGGATTCCTGAAGGGTTAATATGTATAACATACTTAGTCTAATCATAAATATTGGATCTGTTCCATAGTAGGACAGGGTAGATTAGGTCATTGCAAATATCACACAGAAAAATAAATAAAAAACAGCTCTGGGGACAGCTCACTGAAACAGCCCAGCTGAATAATAACCAGACTGGGTAGCCAAGTAGTCAAGACATGAGCAATACTGTGTAGGACACAACCTATTAAACAGCCCAGCTGAATGATAACCAGACTGGGTAACCAAGTAGACAAGACGTGAGCAATACTGTGTAGGAGACAACCCATTTTATTGTGGTTGCACCCTTTATCACTCAAGATACCAGTCACTGCAGTGACGGAGGAAGGAAGTGCTGCTCTTAGCAAGGCACAGTGCAACAGCAAGTATTCTGGCTATTAACACCAGTCCCCTGAAGAAACGCTTCAGAGTGAAACATGTCAGAGGGGAGATATGTGTGTTTGCATTTTAAACTGCAGACAGTGATTGTCTGTTGCATACAGTGAACTCCAGCATTTTTTTTTTTTAAGGTTAAAAGGTAGCTATCAAGAGCACTAAGCACAAAACAATGGTACTACCTAATTTATTGAATCTGGTGTTCCCTGAACATTCAATATCACAAGTCACTTGATACACAATTAAATATTTATCCTTTTTCTTTTATCTGCATAAAATAAAAGTTACATTTTATGGGTTAGGGAATCAAAGAAATGGTTTTGTAGACCCCATTTGGGCCTTTGTGCTAGTACTGCTATGCTTTTGAGTCCCACAAAACAGATGTATACTTGTGGGAAATGGCCTGAATGTGGTCACTGGTTAACTATGTTCAGGCCATTAAACTAAACAGTCTTACTGCCAGTATACTGTGAAATATTTCACATATGTTGTTGATATAAATCATCAACAGACTGGGAGTGAATGCAGCCTAATGTATTTCCTGTAGTTCTTACATCTCATATAATTAAATATAGTAACAAAATGTTTTCACTTGCATGTAACCTGTAATGTGCACACAAACTCCCCCTTAGAAAAGCAATGGAAGCACTGCAGTCCCCACATAGCTGATCAGCAGTACAGCATGTATGCATAGACTGCACCAGTAGAGGGCAGCTGTGTGCTCCCACGGCATAAAATCAAATAGGCCACAAAAACAATTTAGAATGCAGAGGTGGTTGTGTATGGAGAAGGAGGTCTCTAAAGCAAGGTGCATGGGAAAATAGTATGCAGTATGGCTATGGAATATTCTCTTTTCTCTATCACAGATTCCTGATGCAGACGATACCGTGATGTGAATTCAGTTGAGAGAATATAGACAATTTTTACATCTCGTTCTCTCATCTGAAGGTCACGGCCACCATAGGTAAACTTGGAATGTTAATTATCACAGTTATGAGACCCAGATCTGAGAGCGGAGGGGCACGTTTTCTGAGCATCTGCCTCTTGTCAAGACCAAATGACAAGGAAACATTTTCCAATTACACAAAGGTGATGTCCATGACTGAATTGTAAGTTTGGTATCAGGTGGAAGATCTCATTATAGCGTAACTGTAATAAGACTTAATGTGATATGACAAGACTGTATTTGTTCACATAATTTGCCACCATTAATGCCATTAATAAAGTCTTAGGAGGCCAACTGGAGGGCTGCTATGATTGGTTTGAAGCAGCGATATTTGGCTGGGGTTAGAAAGTTTCATGCAATTACATAGCAAATTAAAAGGCAGATATTTATGTCAGTGGGTGTAATGGAAGCTACAATATACAGATTGCTATTCATTGTTGTAATGTATATAGAAACCTTCATTGTCTATTATAATGACTGGTTCATCTGAAGATAATGAAGATAAAGATGTGTCTATGTGTGGCCATCAAGTGGTTGGGATGGGAATTGCAGCTTGTTTAGGGTCTTGCTAGCATGTTGCGACATTACACTGAATTTGTCTGATAATATATTTAAAGTCTCAAAAGGGTTTTCCCACGAAGTAGGCAGCAAAATTGGTAAAATCAGATATGTATGACTAGTGATGAGCCACATTGCCCATATTCGAATTTTCGATATTTTGCGAATATATAGACGAATATTCATCCTATATTCGTGAATTTTGCGTATTTGTTCTATTCGCACATGTGAATACTTGCATATTTAAGGAAGAAAACAGTGGGGGGGGGGGCAACTTTACTATTGGTTGCTAGGGATGTTGTTGATAACCTCTGACAAGTGTATTTGCATAATTCTAATTGGCCCACAAGTGAAAAGAAGGAATATGCTAATATTCACATATGCGAATATTCACATATGCGCATAAGAGGGAAAAAAGTTAATATTTGCAATTTCGAATATATAGCTAATATATTAGCAATATTCACAAAATTGCGAATTTGCGATATTCGCGATAAAAATTTGAAATGCGAATATTCGCGCTCAACACTACGTATGACATGTATATGTAAAGGAGAACAAATGTGCTATTTTTATTTTTAAGACGATACAGCTAGCACTACTATAGCTCCCAATCACGAGCTTCTATGCTGTGTATACATGTACAGTCACTGATATAATGGCCAGCATGAGGGTGCTCAGCCATTTAGTAGACACATACATGATATTTCTTAAAAGTTGAGAAAAATCATTAGGCCTCTGAAAAATAAAAGAAGCAATTTGATTGGTTGCGATGGGCAACTGGTCGACATTTCCTCAGTACAGGTCTTGATGAATTTCTCAGAGTGTCCATAGGGAATAAATAGTTCTTGACGTGAGAGGATGGAAACTTTTATAATGTGGCAATTAAAGATGAGCGAATCGAAGCAGACGAACCCGAATTTGTTACGAATGTCAGGAAATATTCATTTTGCAACAAATGTGAATATTGCCGGGATTCTATTGCGCTAATCGCTTCATTAAACTTGATTTTACAGCGTTCAAGGCTCCACGACACCTAAAATGGCGGATCCACATGTCAGTACATGGGGCAGGGGATACTGGGAAGGGACCCTGAATCACATGCGAGATGCAGTCTATCAGCATTCAGTCACCCCTGTGATGTCCCAGCCCTATATAATCGGCAGCCATTTTGTGGCTGCTCATTTCATGCCCTACACTGCAGAGGGATAGGATGACTGCGTGTCTCTGTGTGTTACACAGACATGCTAAATTAAAAATACTGCAGCGTACCACTGCCAACTGCTAGTCACATCAGCATTGTGGACAGAGAGCAGCGCAGTGCTTTGCTTGTTCTCACTGAAAAGGATTTTTACGCAAGCTATTAACCTCCCAGTCACTTTATTCAGCATTTTATCAGAAAGGGGCAGTTAGCTTTTCGTTGCCTCATACATTTCAAGAAGCTGCCTCAACTTCATTAACCTTAGCAGAGGAGGCATGAATGATTTTTCAGCACAATTCTGTGTATTTTTTTCACAAAAAATCATCTGCTACTTATACTAGTCTGTAGATGGTATAATAACCAGCAGTTGACACCATTCTTAATACTCTTTGACAGAGTGCAATTTTGGGTTTAACAGTTTTTTTTTTTTTTTTTGTGGTGCTGCACTGTTGTGTCCTGCTGCTGTTGTGCAAAATTACATTTTTTTCAGCAGACTGTAGTGCATTTTTCTGCCCTCATACGTGCATACCACATATCTACATCAAAGCAGTCTACTATTTTATAGCTGTAAATCTGTAACAAGTCTAGATACTGGGAAAGTCCAGGCAAAATTAATCATTGGCTGGTGTTTTACGAAAATACGTTTTCCAAGTGTACTGTAGCACATTCTTTTGCACTCATACGTGCATACCACATAACCAAATCTAAGTAGTGCACTTTTTTGTACCTGTTAACTTGTAACAAGCCTACATACAGTAAATTAGTGTCCTATTCCTTGATAAAGCTGGGTCTCTCCAGCGAAACGTCGGGGGGATGCTAGGGAGCACCTAATTTTAATAAGCAATAATAGGAATTGGTAGATAAAATAGAGGAAGTTATATGTTATGTGGACCGTTAAAATTGCAGTCTTAGGACCTAGAATAGTGGAATAAAAGAGTCCCTAACATAGAAGCCTGAGTTAAAATTAAATTAGTGGAACCATTATTGGACCAATCCAATTCCTATATATTGTGTTTTAAACACCCTTCTTTTTTGTATTATTTTTGCACTACAATTTGTTTTTTTTAAATAATAAATAAAAGTGAAGTTTTAAAAGGGTGACCCTAGTTGGGGGTCTTAGTCCCGGATGGGTTTTCGACCCTGAAGGGAATTGGAATTTATAATTTAAATACCCTGGGTACCCTATGGGGGACTTTTGTGTATATGAGAATACATACAGTAAAAGGACAGGGAAAAGAAAAAAATGGCTTTTGTTTTATGAAAATACGTTTTACAAGTGTACTGTTGCACATGTTTTTGCCCTCATACGTGTATACCACATACCTACATCTATGTAGTGCACTTTTTTGTACATGTTAATCTGTCAAGGGCCTACATACTGTGAAAGGACAGACAAAAGTAATCTCATGCTGGTGTTTTACAGAATACAATGTTTTTAGGTATATTGTAGCACATTTTTTTGCCCTCCTACATGCATACCACACACCTACATCTAAGTAGTGCTCTTTTTTGTGCCTGTTAATCTGTAACAAGCCTACATACAGTGAAAGGGCAGAGAAAAGTAATCACTGGCTGATGTTTTTTGAAAAGACGTTTATGTAGTGCATTTTTCTTCCCTCATTAGTGCATGATGCATACGTACAACTAAGTAGTGTACCATTTTGTACCTGTTAATCTGTCAAGGGTCTACATACTGTGAAAGTCCAAGCAAAAATACTCACCGGCTGGTGTTTTACAAAAATACTGAGTTTTTAGGCATATGGTAGCGCATTTTTCTGCCCTCATCAGTGCATGCCGCATACGTGGTTAAATGGTAGAACTAGCTAACATGCATCTTCAATAGAGATTTCAACATTCACCTATTAATGTTAGAGGTTGTGAACCCCTCTTATGTACTCATGCTGCTGCCTTCTCCTGTATGTGTCATATAACAACTACATGGTTTAGTGATGCTGCTGAGCCTAGGAGATTCCCTACATATGTTTATGGTAGCACTAGGTACCATACATCTTCAATTAAAATTTCAAAAATTCACCTTTTATTATTAGAGATTGTGAGACCCTATTGTCTCCTCATCTGCCACCAACTCCAGGCTGTGTCTTTCATACACTATATGGTCTCCTCATGCTGCCAACACCTCCACACTGTGTAATTCAGCCACTATATGCTCTCCTCATGCTGCCAACACCTCCACACTGTCATTCAGCCACTATATGGTTTCCTCATGCTGCCAATACCTCCAAGCTGTGTCATTCAGCCACTATATGGTCTCATCATTAGTGTTGCTCGTGAATATTCGCAATGTGAATTTTATTCATGAATATTCGCGAATATAGCACTATATATTCGTAATGACGAATATTCTTTTTTTTTTTTTTTCCACAGTACACATCACAGTGATCACCCCTCTCTGCTTTTAGCTTGTGTGGTGTAAAGAAGGGTCTAATACTACTGTGTGAGACTTTGCATATGCGAATTTTCGATTATGCAAATTTTTGTATATGCTAAATTTCGCATATGTTAATTTAGCGAAAATAAAACGAGAATATTATGAATATGCGAATTTACCGAATATATGAGGAATATCCGTCCATATATTTGCGAATATTTGTGAATTCGAATATGGCCTATGCCGCTCAACACTACTCATCGTTCTGCCAACACCTCCATGCTGTGTCATTCAGCCACTATATGGTCTCCTCATGCTGTGAACACCTCCACGCTGTGTCAATTAGCCACTATGGTCTCCTTATGCTTCAGCCTCTTCCAAGCTGTGTCATCCAGCCACTATATGGTCTCCTCATGCTGCTTCCACCTACATGCTGTGTCATTCAGCCACTATATGGTCTCATGCTGCGAACACCTCCACGCTGTGTCATTCAGCCACTAAATGGTCCCCTTATGCTTCAGCCTCATCCAAGCTGTGAATCAAGGAGTGGCTTCGGCAGGAATGCCGGTTTCACGTAGCGCAGGACACAGATGTCAACTTGTAAATAACAGTAACCAACAGGTAAGTAAAAGTAACAGGCATGCCTGATGAAGCTGCCGTAGCAGTGAAACGCGTTGCTTCTGGGAGAATAATCCATTATTGCTCTTACTTACCTGTTGGCATTTGTGTCCTGTGCCGTGTGAAACCGGCGTTCCTGCCGAAGCCACTCCTTGATTCATTGTATTGAGCCGGTTGGCTGCAGACGCCTTTTTCATACACGTTCACCATTGTTGTGCATGTGAGTATTAAACTATTTCAGGTGAGCAGCTACATAGCAGTTACGTTACCATACATTTCTAACTTTTATTACACCACGGAGCGCTGTTTTTCATTTTTTACAGATCATCCAAGCTGTGTCATCCAGCCACTCTCACGCTTCAGCCTCATCCAAGCTGTGTCATCCAGCCACTTATTGGTCTCCTCATGCTGTCGCCACCTAAAAACTGTGTCATTCAGCCACTATATGGTCTCCTCATGCTGCCAACACCTCCACGCTGTGTCATTCAGCCAATATATGGTCTCCTGATGCTTCAGCCTCATCCAAGCTGTGTCATCCAGCCACTCTATGGTCTCCTCATTATGCTGCAAACTCCATGCTGTGTCATTCAGTGACTATATGGTCTCCTCATGCTGCCAACACCTCCACACTGTGTAATTCAGCCACTATATGGTCTCCTCATGCTGCAAACACCTCCACGCTGTGTCATTCAGCCACTATATGGTCTCCTCAGGCTTAAGCCTCATCCAAGCTGTGTCCTCCAGCCACTATATGGTCTCTTCATGCAGCTGCCATCTCCACGCTGTGTCATTCAGCCACTATATGGTCTCCTCATGGTGCCAACACCTCCACGCTGTGTCATTCAGCCACTATATGGTCTCCTCATGCTGCCAACACCTCCACGCTGTGTCATTCAGCCACTATATGGTCTCCTCATGCTTCAGCCTCATCCAAGCTGTGTCATCCAGCCACTATATGGTCTCTTCATGCTGCCAACACCTTCACGCTGTGTCATTCCACCACTATATGGTCTCCTCATGCTGCCAAAACCTCCACGCTGTGTCATTCATCCACTATATGGTCTCCTCATGCTGCCAACACCTCCACGCTGTGTCATTCCACCACTATATGGTCTCCTCATTTTGCCAAAACCTCCACGCTGTGTCATTCAGACACTATATGGTCTCCTCATGCTGCCAACACCTCCACGCTGTGCCATTCAGCCACTATATGGTGTCCTCATGCTGCCAACACCTCCACGCTGTGCCATTCAGCCACTAAATGGTCTCCTCATGCTGCCAACACCTCCATGCTATGTCATTCAGTCACTATGTGGTCTCCTGACACTGATGACACCACCAGGCTCTGTCATTGTGCTGCTGTGCGGCAGTGGTTCTAAAAGCGATGCTGGTAATCTGCATGTTATTCTGAATAACAGTATTATTTCACTAACCCAGCACACTCCACATGCGTTTTAGAACACAGCAAAGTGTTCTATACCCCTATAGAGGCTGTATGTAGGCCTTTTTTAATATAGATTTGCCGCAAAAAAAATTGTATTGAAACAAACTTTTTCGGAAAATTCGGCGAATCGGCCAAATCAAATTTTTGAAAAGTTCTCTCATCTCTACTGAGGACCAGTGACTTATCCAAAGAGTTATTAGATTCAGGATTTTTGCAGAGATCCGTCCGGATTTAGGGGAATATTTAGGTCCGGTGATCTTGCTGAGGTAATAGGGATTTAAGTAACTCACAGTTTTTAGAGATGACCATTGCCACAAGGCTTAGGCCTGGTTACTGCTGATGACAGCTGTGCAGATCAGTCCTCATCAGCAGCCCACGAGGAAAGAGAAGAGACTAGTCATGACCGCTGCTCCTTTATATGGGCAGGGGCAGGGCCGTTTTGGATTGGTCCGTGTCAGCTGTCACTCACCGTTACAAGGCATGGTGGGTGAACACGTCATGGGGACCTCCAAAGGTCCTTAAGCAAAACCATAGAGTTTCTACCTGATCACGTGACCTGCAGGTCCTGCTACACTCCGTATAGGTAAATAACCAAATATATACAGTTTCTATACCTATAGCTATACAAATATCAAATAGAACCACTATATATCCACTGACTAAGTGAGAGGTGACAAGGGGAAGACTAGACACGAGGGATCCCGATGTCCTAGGGACTCTGGCTATGGGGACCTCTACACAGGTAACATATAGGATACGGTACCGGGACCCCACATATATATATATATATATATATATATATATATATATATATATATATATACTCATTTTGGCAGATAAGTGGATTTCCAAGTACAATTTAATTAGCGGCTGACAGTGATCTTTGATGATTCTCCTCCCTCCCACAGTGAATAACACCGGGAAATGCATTCTACATCTGGGAACTTCCCTAATTTTCTCCTTTTCTGTCTGTATAATAGCGCTTAAATAATGAATTACAGTTTAATTAAGAAAAAAACTACAGGGCTAAATTATATGAAAAATAATATGAATTGAGTTTAATCCCACAAGTTGTACAAAAGACCGGAATAAAGCAATAGGAATAATGCTGTAATTTACCATTTCAATTGACTAGCGTTTTTTTTCTAAGGATTGGTTTTCGTGAATTATTTAATGTGCCGCGCTAATTAATAACAGAGCGGAATAATTCATAAGGAATGAGTTCAGAGATGATGCCTGACAAACTTATTTGCTTGTAGAAGAACCCAATTATCTGTCTTTGTTTGTGGGACACGGGATTAATAGATGAAAATCGCTGTCATCTGAAGTCTGTACAAGGTAAAAGGATTCTGATATCACTGAAGGAGTTTAGGAAAGAAAAATGATCAAGACAAGAATAAAAAAAAAAAAAAAAAAAAACTCTCCTTACAAAATTACACAGTTTAACATTCATTAAAGACAGAACATACCCTAACTTAGAAAGTACAGGTAAATATCTAACATATTAATATTATATGCAGCACAGTGTTGGATTATAATATAGGTAATTGGGGCAGCTGCCAAAATTCTGAGGCTCTCCGGAGGTCCATTGTTTCCCAAAGTTACCCAAAGTCCATCATTTAATCTGTCACTGTTTCAGCACCTACAGCAGCTGTGCAGCATTGTGACCATGCAGCTTAACCCCTTAAAGGGGTATTCCAGGAACACACTTTTTTTGTATATATCAACTGGCTCCAGAAAGTTAAACAGATTTGAAAATTACTTCTATTAAAAAATCTTAATCCTTTCAGTACTTATGTGCTTCTGAAGTTAAGGTTGTTCTTTTCTGTCTAAGTGCTCTCTGATGACACCTGTCTCGGGAAACGCCCAGTTTAGAAGAGGTTTACTATGGGGATTTGCTTCTAAACTGGGCGTTTCCCGAGACAGGTGTCATCAGAGAGGACTTAGACAGAAAAGAACAACCTTAACTGCAGAAGCTCATAAATACTGAAAGGATTAAGATTTTTTAATAGAAGTAATTTACAAATCTGTTTAACTTTCTGGAGCTAGTTGATATATATAAAAAAGTTTTTTCCTGGAATACCCCTTTAACCCTTTCCCGCAAATCTGTTCTGGACAGCTGACCGATGACACTCTGCAGCTGGGGACCAATCAGACTGGTCCCCTGCTGCTGATCGTTGTCATTAGTCAGTCAGTCAGTGACTGACTAATGACAAGGACTTGCGGGGTTCCGGGCTGATCGGGTCTCTTGTGACCCGATCGCCCGGAAAATAGGGATTTTCCTGAAGGGTTAGGAGCGAGGTGGAATCTGCCACCTCGCTCCTAAACCCCTGCCATTGGTCGTTAGGGCTAGTGACCAATGGCAGGAGGGGGGTGGGAGGTTAAAGGTGAAATCCCCGCTTTGCCCGCCCCTGAATGTCGGCGCAGAGCGGGGGAAAGATGGTGGACGGTTCGGAAATCTCACCTCACACCCGGACCGACGATCGCAGCGGGATTAGCGGCAGGATCGGGACGGGCAGCGCGGGACCAACGGAGACCGCGGCGGACGCAGCAGTAAAGATCAGCCGTAAGTGATCTTCACTGCTGCATTCCAGGAGTTGCCAAATTACAACTCCCAGCAAGCCCAGACAGCCAAAGGCTGTCTGGGCATGCTGAGAGTTGTAGTTTTGCAACATCTGGAGGCCCACAGTTTGGAGACCACTGTTCAGTGGTGTCCAAACTGTAGACCTTCCAGATGTTGCAAAACTACAACTCCCAGCATGCCCAGACAGTCCGGGCATGCTGGGAGTTGTAGTTCTGTAACATCTGGCCCTTCAGATGTTGCAGAACTACAGCTCCCAGCATGCCTTGACAGTCTGGGCATGCTTGGAGTTGAAGTTTTGTAACATCTGGAGGGCTACAGCTTGGACACCACTGAACAGTGGTCACCAAACTGGGACCCTCCAGATGTTGCAAAACTAACTCCCAACATGTCTTTTGGCGGTCTGGGCATGCTGGGAGTTGCAGTTCTGAAACAGCTGGAGGCACCCTTTTTGAGAAACACTGAGTTAAGTAACAAACTCAGTGTTTTGCAACCAGTCTGCCTCCAGCTGTTGCATAACTACAACCCCAAGCATGCACGGACAACCAAAGGGCATGCTGGGAGTGTTAGTAGTATGCCTACAGCTGTTGCATAACTACAAGTCCCAGCATGCCCTCAGTTGTCACTGCATGCTGAGAGTTGTAGTTTTTGCAAGGCTGAAGGCACACTGGTTGCAAAGTTTGTTACCTAACACAGTGTTTCGCAACCAGTGTGCCTCCAGCTGTGTGCAAACTACAACTTCCAGCATGCACTGATAGACCGTACATGCAGGGAGTTGTAGTTTTGCAACAGCTGGAGGCACACTGGTTGTGAAACACTGACTTAAGTAACAAACTCTTTGTTTTGCAACCAGTGTGCCTCCAGCTGTTGCATAACTTCAACCCCCAGCATGCACGGACAGCCAAAGGGCATGCTGGTAGTGCTAGTTTTGCAACAGCTGGAGGTTTCCCCCCCCTCCCCATGTGAATGTTCAGGGTACATTCACACGGGCGGGGGTCTACAGCGAGCTTCTTGCTACAAGTTTGAGATGCAGCAAGTTTTCCTCCACAGCTCAAACTCCCAGCGGGAAGCTCGCTGTAGACCCAGCCGTGTGAGTATACCCTAAAAACACTACACTATACTACATTACACAAAGTAAAAAGTAAAACGCTACATACACACATACTCCTACGCAAATAAAAATAAAACATTTCTCGTATGACACTGTTTCCAAAACGGAGCCTCCAGCTGTTGCAAGACAACTCCCAGTATTGCCGGACAGCGATTGACATTCCAGTCATGCTGGAAGTTTTGCAACAGCTGGAGGCACCCTGTTTGGGAAACACTGCCATAGGATATTTTTGGTATCAGAGGCAAGTGTAATTCTTGCATCCGGTTCCGTCCTTATGCAAAGCCCTTATTTAGTCTTCAAATGCGCATGACTCTCTCTCTCACTTCGGAGCCCTGTCGTATTTCAAGGCAACAGTTTAGGGCCACATATGAGGTATTTTCGTACTCAGGAGAAATTGCCTAACAAATTTTGGGGGGCTTTTGCTACTATTAACCCTTGTAAAAATGTAAAATGTGGGGGGAAACCAACATTTTAGTGGAAAAAAAATGTATTTACACATCCGACTTTAACGAAAAGTCGGCAAACACCTGTGGGGTCTTAAGGCTCACTGGACCCCTTGTTACGTGCCTTGAGGGGTGTAGTTTCCATAATGGTATGCCACATGGATATTTTTTGCTGTTCTGGCACCATAGGGGCTTCCTAAATGCGACATGCCCCCCAAAAACCATTTCAGAAAAATTCACTCTCCAAAATCCCATTGTTGCTACTTCCCTTCTGAGCCCTCTACTGCGCCCGCCGAACACTTGATATACACATATGAGGTATTTCCTTACTCGAGAGAAATTGGGTTACAAATTTTGCGGGGATTTCTCTCCTTTTACCCCTTATAAAAATTCAAAAATTGGGTCTACAAGAACATGCCAGTGTAAAAAAATGCAGATTTTGAATTTTATCCTTCACTTTCCTGCTATTCCTGTGAAACACCTAAAGGGTTAACACACTTTTTTAATGTCATTTTTAATGCTAGAATATGTCACGAAAAAACAGTCTCGGAATCAAATTCATAAGTAAAAGCATTCCAGAGCAACAGATGGAGGCACATGGGTTGAAATCACTGAGATAGAATCTGTTTTCTAACTCAGTGGTTCCCCACCAGTGTGCCTACAGCTGTTATAAAACTGCAACTCCCACCATGTACGGTCTGTCAGTGCATTCTGGGAGTTGTCATTTTGACACAGCTGAAGGTTTGGGGGGCGCCCCCCCATGTGAATGTACAGGGTACATTCACACGGGCAGGTTTACAGTGGGTTTCCTTCAAGGAAACTTACTGTGAACCCCTGCCTGTGTGAATGTACCCTAAAAACACTACACTACACTAGCAAATAATAAAAAGTAAAACACTACACATACACCCCCTTACACGTTGCCCGCCCCCCCCCCCCCCCTAAACGGCGCCTCCAGCTGTGGCAAAACCACAACTCCCAGTGTTGCCGGACAGCAATAGACTGTCCTGGCAGGCTGGGAGTCTTGCAACAGCTGGAGGCACCCTGTGGGAGACACTGCTGTAGGGTTTTGGTGGAGACAAGCCCCATCCTTGTAACCGGGTCCACCCCTACTGCAAATTCCTTATTCAGTCCTCAAATGCGCATGGCGCTCTCTCACTTCAGAGCCCTGTCGTATTTCAAGGCAACAGTTTAGGGCCACATATGGGGTATCTCCGTACTCGGGAGAATTTGAGTTACAAATTTTGGGGGGATTTTTCTCCCATTACCCTTTGTAGAAATGGTAAATTTGGGGAAAAACCTGCACTTTAGTGAAATATTCTTTTTTTTTCATTTACATATCTGAATTTAACGAAAAGTCGTCAAACACCTTTGGGGCTCACCGGACCCCTTGTTACGTGCCTTGAGGGGTGTAGTTTCCAAAATAGTATGACATGTGTTTTTTTTTTGCTGTTCTGGCACCATAGGGGCTTCCTAAATGCGACATGCCCCCAAAAATCATTTCAGCAAAACTCACTCTCCAAAATCCCATTGTCGCTCCTTCCCTTCTGAGCCCTCTACAGCGCCCGCCGAACACTTGACATACACATATGAGGTATTTCCATACTTGAGAGAAATTGGGTTACAAATTTTGGGGGGCTTTTTCTCCTTTTACCCCTTGTAAATTTTCAAAAACTGGGTCTACAAGAGCATGCGAGTGTAAAAAATTAAGATTTTGAATTTTCTTCTTCACTTTGCTGCTATTCCTGTGAAACACCTAAAGGGTTAACAAACTTACTGAATGTCATTTTGAATACTTTGAGGGGTGCAGTTTTTATAATGGGGTAATTTATGGGGTATTTCTAATATGAAAGCCCTTCAAATCCACTTCAAAACTGAACTGGCCCCTAAAAAATTCTGATTTTGAAAATTTTGTGAAAAATTGGAAAATTGCTTCTGAACTTTGAAGCCCTCTGAGGTTTTCCAAAAGTATAAACATGTCAACTTTATGATGCAGACATATAGTAGACATATTGTATATGTGAATCAAAATATTATTTATTTAGAATGTTTATTTTCCATGCAAGCAGAGAGCTTCAAAGTTAGAAAAATGCAAAATTTTCAATTTTTTCATCAAATTTTGGAATTTTTCACCAAGAAATGATGCAAGTATCGACAAAAATTTACCACTAACATAAAGTAGAATATGTCACAAAAAAACTATCTCGGAATCAGAATGAAAAGTAAAAGCATCCCAGAGTTATTAATGCTTAAAGTGACAGTGGTCAGAATTGCAAAAAATGCTCCCGTCCTTAGGGTTATAATGGGCTCCGTCCCCAAGGAGTTAAGGGGTTAAGGACTAAGCCCATTTTCACCTTAAGGACCAGAGCATTTTTCGCACATCTGACCACTGTCACTTTAAGCATTAATAACTCTGGGATGCTTTTACTTTTCATTCTGATTCCGAGATACTTTTTTCATGACATTTTCTACTTTATGTTAGTGGTAAACATTTGTCAATACTTCATTTCTTGTTTAAAAACTCGTAAATTTTATGAAAATTTTGAAAATTTAGCATTTTTGTAACTTTGAAACTCTCAGTCTGTAAGGAAAATGGACATCCCAAATAAATGATATATTGATTCACATATGCAATATGTCTATATTATGTTTGCATCATAAAGTTGACTTGTTTTTACTTTTGGAAGACATCAGAGGGCTTCAAAGTTCAGCAGCAATTTTCCAATTTTTTAGGGACCAGTTCAGTTTTGAAGTGGATTTGAACGGCCTTCATATTAGAAATACCCCATAATGGACCCCATTATAAAAACTGCACCACTCAAAGCATTCAAAATGACATTCAGTAAGTGTGTTTACCATTTAGGTGTTTCACAGGAATAGCAGCAAAATGAAGGAGAAAATTTTAAATCTTCATTTTTTACACTTTTTTGAATTTTTTACAAGGGGTAAAAGGAGAGAAATCCTCCCAAAATGTGTAATTCAATTTCTCGTGGTTTTTGGGGGGGCATGTCACACTTATAAAGCCCCTATGGTGCCAGAATAGCAAAAAATAAAAACACCTGGCATACTATTTTGGAAACTACACCCCTCAAGGCACGTAACAAGGGGTACAGTGAGCCTTTTTCCTTAAATTGTACATTTTTACAATGGCTAATAGGAGAAAATGCCCCCCAAAATTTGTAACCCCATCTCTTCTGAGTATGGAAATACCCTATGTGTGGACATCAAGTGCACCCAGGGCACACTACAATGCTCAGAATAGAAGAAGTCACATTTGGCTTTTGGAAATCAAATTCTACTGAAAGGTTTTGGTGGGCATGTCACATTTAGGAAACCCCTATGGTGCCAGAACAGCAAAAAAAAAAAAAAAAAAAACACCTGGCATACTATTTTGGAAACTATACCTCACAAGGAACATAACAAGGGGTACAGTGAGCCTTAAAACCTCACAGGTGGTTGACGAGTTTTCGTTAAAGTTGGATGTGTAAATGAAATAATTTTTTTTACTAAAATGCATTTTTTCCCCAAAATTTTACATTTTTACAAGGGGTAATAGGAGAAAATGCCCCCTTAATATGTAACCCCATCTCTTCTGAGTATGGAAATATCCCATGTGTGGATGTTAAGTGCTCTGCAGGTGCACTACAATGCTCAGAAGAGAAGGTACGCCATTTGGCTTTTTGAAAGCAAATTTAGCAAATTTTCCATTTAGGAAGCCCCTATGGTGCCAGAACAGCATAAAAAAAAAATGACACGATATTTGGGAAACAACACCCCTCAAGGAACATTACAAGGGGTACAGTGTGCCTTTACACCCCACAAGTGTTAGACAAATTTCGATTAAAATCGGACGTGAAAATGAAAAATTCAATTTTTTTTCACTAAAATGCTAGTGTTATCCCAAATTTTTCATTTTCACAAGGGGTATTAGTAGAAAAAGCATCCCCAAATTTTTAACCACATTTCTTCTGAGTATGGTAATATCCCATATGTGAATGTTGAGTGCTCTGCGAGCGAACTACAGTGCTTAGAAGAGAAGGAGTGCTGTTGAGCTTTTGGAGAGAGAATTTGTTTGGAATGGAAGTCCAAAATCACACGTGGGGGGTCCACTGTTCTGACACCATGGGGGCTTTGTAAACACACATGGCCTTCAATTCCAGACACATTCTCTCTCTCTAAAAGCCCAATGGCGCTCCTTCTCTTCTGAGCATGTTAGTTCGCCCACTGAGCAATTTACATCCAGTTATGGGGTATTTCCATACTCTGGTTACAAATTTTTCCTATTTTCCCTTGAGCAAATGAAAATTCGTCAAACACCTGTGGGGTGTTAAGGCTCACTATACCTCTTGTTATATTCAGTGAGGGGTGTATTTCCAAAATGGGGTCACATATGGGTATTTATATTTTTGTGTTTATTTCAGAACCTCTGTAAAATCAGCCACCCCTGTGCAAATCACCAATTTAGGCCTCAAATGTACATAGTGCACTCTCACTCCTGAGCCCTGTTGTGCACCCACAGAGCATTTTACGTCCACATATGGGGTACTTCCGTACTCAGGAAAAATTGTGTTACAAATTTTCGGGGTCTTTTTTTTCCTTTTACCTCTTGTGCAAATGAAAAGTATGGGGCAACACCAGTCAGTATATATATATATATATTTTTTTTTACAATAACATGCTGGTGTAGACCACAACTTTCATAAGGGGTAAAAGGAGAAAAAGCCCCTCAAAATGTGTAACGCTTTTCTCCCAAATACGAAAATAAATCATATGTGGCCCTAAACTGTTGCCTTGAAATATGACAGGGCTTCGAAGTGGGAGAGCACCCTGCGCATTTGAGGCCTAAATTGGGGACTTGCATAGGGACAGACCTGGATGCAAGCAGTACACTTGCCTCCAATATAAAAAAAAAACATACAGCAGTGTTTCCCAAACTGGGTGACTCCAGCTGTTGCAAAACTCCCAGCATGCCTGGACAGTCAATGGCTGTCCAGCAATACTGGGAGTTGTTGTTTTGCAACAGCTGGAGGCTCCGTTTTGGAAACAGTGCCGTTCGAGATATTTTTCATTTTTATTGGTTGGGGGGATGAAACTGTGTAGGGAAGTGTGCATTTGTAGTGTTTTACTTTTTATTTTGCGTTAGTGTAGTGTAGTTTAGTGTTTTTAGGGTACATTCACATGGGCGGGGGTTCATATCGAGATTCCCACTGGGAGTTTGAGCTGTGGCGGAAAATTTGCTGCATCTCAAACTTGCAGCGGGAAACTCACTGTAAACCCCCACCCACCACCACCCATTCACATTGGGGGGGGGGGGGGGGGGCAAACTTCCAGCATGCACAGGCAGCCAAAGGGCATGCTGGGAGTTGTAGTTGTGCCTCCAGCTGTTGCAAAACTTCAACTCCCAGCATGCCCTTTGGCTGTGCATGCTGGGAGATGTTGCTTAGCAACAGCAGACCTCACCTCCTGCTGTATCCTGCCGCCTCCGCTGCTCCTGCCGCTGCCGTCCCAATCCTTCTGCTGCCTGAGGGGTCCTGCGCTGACCTCTGCTGAGGTAAGTAAGGCCCTGATCGCTGCCCAGATCACTGGTGATCACCGCACAGCAGGACAGTGATTGGTCGGTCGTTCTGACAGACCGATCACATGATCATGAGGTGGCACCCGTGGCATGCTAATCACAAGTCTGAATTGTCTCAGGACCCCCCCAGGGGTTTGCAAGGGGTGCTTGCTGTATGATGTCAGCAGGAATTCCTACGGGCATGCAGGTATGCCCTGTGTCCTTAAGTACCAGGACGTCAGGGTGAACCTGTATGCCCTGGGTCCTTAAGGGGTTAAAGCATACCTCCAATGATGGTCATGGTGGCAGGATAGCAGCAACATCTAAAACTATCTCAAGCTGATGACAAATTTGCAAGAAGTCCCTTATGTTTTCAGATCATAATATTGTCAGGGCAAGTCTAGGACTCACACATTGCTGCAAATCTTAAAGGGGTACTCCTGTGGAAAAAACATTTTTAAATGAACTGGTACCAGAAAGTTATACAGATTTGTAAATTACTTCTATTTAAAATCATAATCCTTCCAGTACTTATCAGCTGGATATGCTCCAGAGGAAATTATTTTCTTTTTGAATTTATTTTCTGTCTGACCACAGTGCTCTCTGCTGACACCTCTGTCTGTCTCAGGCACTGTCCAGAGCAGGAGAGGTTTGCTATGGAGATTTGCTCCTGCTCTGAACAGTTTCTGACATGGGCAGAGGTGTCAGCAGAGAGCACTGTGGTCAGACAGAAAAGAAATTCAAAAAAAAAAATAATTTCCTCTGGAGCATACAGCAGCTGACAAGTACTGGAAGGATTACGAAAATTACTGAAAAGTAATTTACAAATCTATAAGGAAAAAAAGGGGGGGTACCAAATGCCTCTAGACTAATACCATAAAATGGTACATGATGATGAAATTGCAGAAAAAATAATAAATGATAAATCGGACTATGCTTCACTTTAAATGATGTACAAATTTAATATAAAAAATACAAATAGGACATAAAATAAATAATACAAATCTAATGCAAAAATGCCTCCTACCACAGGGCCCTTGTGGGGAGGTGAGATGATTAAATACAAAACATATATTAAAATATTTTTGTAAAAATTATAGCATGTGAATTACGTTCTACCGCTATCTCAATATATTGTAAACCGACATAGTATACTTTTGTGCGGTATACTCCGTTCCCATGTGATTTAGAACAGTTCACAAAGTGATATAGTTACCAACTCCTCAAGATGGTTTTGGCTGGACGTCCGAGAGATAAATATATGAGGACTGTAATCAGCGCTGGCGTGCGCTTACGGTGACGGGCCCGGATGCCACAGGCCAAAAAGGTCACCGGTCACGGAGTAATGGCAGGCTCGATGGCAGATGCAATGGAGGCTTTATCCAGCGCTGGCATGCGCTTGCGATGACGGGCCCGGTTGCCGCAGGCCAAGGAGAAGTCACCGATCACGGAGTGGCTCCGGAGATGTAGATATACTCGGAGATATATGGATCTTGCTCCGGAAACAGGTAAAGGAAAGCCTCGTGGAAGATCTCTCGGCGTCTGATGGAATGGCGGATAAGTTGTAGCCAGGTGTACAATCAGCAGGTGATGGAGTTGTATCGGAGATAGATGATGGCGGTTTGTAGATTGCGGTAGTCATGCAATAAGTATTTCTTTCTCTAGACGCGTTTCAGGGTACTTTATATATGACCCTTTCCTCAGTAGAGATATCTTTAACAGTGAAGCTCAAAGTCCTTTTATACATGTTACCTGTCTAATTGTTACAGGTGTGTTTCTGTTTAAATCTTCCGCAAATAGCGGAGTGGAGTGGGAAAACATGGAGTTGTTTCATCTTAATAAAGCAGTGTTCACATTTAGAATCAGTATATATGCGTTCTTATTTAAATATAGTGTCATATATATTGTAAACATTGGAATAATACATATAACATGCAGTAAAGTGTACAAATAAAGTGTATAGTACTGAGATAAAGAACAAAAAGGTAATAAAAATAAAAATAAATAAAAACGAAAATAAGAATAAAAATAAAACTAAAATAAAAATAAAAATAAAAATAAATAAAAATAAAGATAAAAAATAAAAAGTAATAATTAAATAAATAAAGAAAGAAAATAAAAATAAAAATAAAAAGAATAAAAATAAAAATAAAAATAAATAAAAATAAAAAGATATAAAATAAATGTAAAATAGGTGTATAGATAAAATAAAATGCTATAGATTTATATGGAAGTAATTAGTGTACAAGAAGGTTGAAGGATGGCCAGTCACGCAGAGCAAAAATAGAGTGGGTCCGACCTCTCCACGGGGGCCCCCAAGTTTGAAAAAGGGGGGGCCTCCATGGGGAGAGCGGGACACACTCTACAGAAATCCAAAAAGTTCAAAATTCGAGTTCAAGCCATTCGGCTCTAGAGAATTGAATTCATAAATCTTCTGACTTTCAGCCTTAGACATTTTAACGATGAAGCTGCCTCCTCTCCAATCTTTCTTAATAGTTTGTAAGCCTGTATAGAAAAATGTGGTAATTTCTTTATTGTGAAATTTTGCAAAATGGGCTGATAAAGGGTGTTTTAGGTTTCCATTTTTTATATTTGTTAGATGTTCAGCAATTCTAGTTTTTAATGGTCTTTTAGTTCTCCCAATGTATTGTTTCATACATCCACACTGTATCAAATATAGTACTCCACTTGTGTGGCACGAGATGTGTTCTTTAATGATCCATTTAAAGTCAGTAGTACATGATGAAATTTCTGTAGTTTTTTTAGGGCCCTTCACTTTCATACAGTTGGGGCATATTCCACATCTGAAAAAGCCTTTTGTGTTTAGCCACGTCTCAGACATATTGTGAATTTTTATGGGTGGTTTTATACTTGGTGCAATCGTTATCCCCAAATTGGGGGCCTTTTTATATACAATGGGGGCTCGGTCTGGCAGCAATCCTCCTATATCTTTATCTTGTTTAACCATATGCCAGTGCTTATTGATAATTTGTTCAATTTTTTATATTCATAATTATAAGGTAAAATTAATTTAATTGAATGTTCAGTGGATATAGTGTCTTTATCTTTTGGTGCAAAAAATGTGGTTCTATCTAGAAGTTTAACATGATTAAGGGACTGGGTTAGAAGTGTGTCCGGATAATTTTTATCCTTGAAAAGAGAAGTCATATCTTCTGCTTCTTCCAAAAAAGTATTGTTAGATGTACAGTTACGTTTTAAACGGCGAAACTGTCCTTTAGGGATATTTGTAAGCCAACTAGACAGATGGCAGCTTGTAAAGTCGATATAACTATTTTTCGTAGTAGGTTTCTTATAAGTATTGCAATTTAATCTGGTTTTATCCGGGCTCACTTTAATCTCTAAATCAAGGAAGGTGATGGATTGTGTACTAATGTGTGAAGTAAAATTGAGAAAGTGACTATTAGTGTTTAGATTGTTAATAAATAAATCTAAATCTGTGATAGACCCATCCCAAATTAAAATAATATCATCAATGTAACGTCTCCAGAGCACCAGATTTGCGCCAAGGTGGGGGGTGATGGTGTCCTCTTCCCAAGATGCCATAAACAAATTAGCATAACTTGGCGCAAATCTGGTGCCCATCGCGGTACCGATTAACTGTAAATAATAATCACCATTAAAATAAAAATAATTGTGAGTAAGAATAAAATTAATAGCTGTGAGAATAAATTCAATCTGTGAGGGTTTGTGATTGTGTTTAAGTAAAAATTTCTGGGTTGCTGCCAGACCTAAATTGTGACGTATATTTGTGTAGAGGGATGATACATCCAAAGTGGCTAAAATATGATTGTCAGACCAGTTGAATGATTCAATAATTTTGACAATTTGGGTGGTATCTTTAATATAAGATTTGGTGCTTTGTACCATATCTTGTAAAAATTTGTCTACATATTGGGACAGGTTTGAAGTCATAGACCCGATCCCAGATATGATAGGTCTACCCGGAGGGCTAATTAAGCTCTTATGTGTCTTGGGTAGACAGTAGAAAACAGGAAGTCTCTCATGAGTGCTCAAGATGAATTTATATTCGTTGTCATTGAGGATATCTTCCTCTAAAGCTTTTTTACAGATATTTAATAATTGAGCACTGTATTCTACAGTGGGATCCTTTGTTAATTTTCTATATGTCATATCATCATTCAACTGTCTTTGACATTCATTTATATAGTCTTTTGTATTTAAAATCACAATACCTCCCCCCTTGTCGGCGGGACGTATTGTGATTTCGTTATTGGCCTGTAGTTCTTGAATTGCTTTCTTTTCTGCAGAATTGATATTAGATTTTTGTTTGTGGCTATATTTTAGTTGCCTAATGTCTTTTTCTACTAGATTTTTGAAAGTCACAATATCTGGACCCATCATATTTTTTGGATAGAACCAAGATTGTGGTTTAAGGTTCGTGTGTACAAATTCCGTAGGTTTGGGTTCATATTGAAAAGGGTGTTTGATAAAGTATTTTTTTAAACAAATAGTTCTAATAAATTTTTCAAGACCGACATATGTGTCGAATTTTTTTAAGGGATAAGATGGAGCAAATTTTAAGCCCTTATTCAACAATTTAGTCTGGGCGGGAGTTAAAGTATGATTGCTTAAATTAATAATGACATTGTCTATTGGTGTGGATGTGTCTTTCCTATTTTCTGAGGTGGTTGTGATAGATTTTCTATTTCTAAATTTTCTTCGTGTCCTCTTTTTTTTGGGGGGTTCGGTGTTGCAATTGATTCTATGTGGTTTTTCCCAGGTATGGGATGCATCTCCACTGTTACAGTCTGTGTTCTCTGTGTTGATCCTGTTGGTTGTGATCGGTGTGTTTGATACTGGTTGTGTCTGTATGGAGATTGTGGATATTTTCTCCACTTGGGGGAGTAGTGTTGTGTTTGGTATGTGTAGTGAGATTGGTGATGGTTGGTATAAGGAGGATATTTTTTCCTGGTGTATGGAGATGGGTTTTGTGTGTAATTGAGATTGGTCTGAGGGTGTTCTTCCCCAAAAAAATGTTTTTTATCTGTCAAGGGGGCATATCTGTTCTGAGTATTGATATTATAAGTGGTTACTTTCTCAGATGTGGCTGATCTAGAAGGTTTAATCGTGGTTTGCCATAGAAGTTTTTTTGTTTTTCTGCTGATAATTTCTTCTTCTAATCTATCCAATTTTTTACATAAATGTTCTTGTTGTTTGAGATATTCCGGGGATTGGTCATATTGGTCTAGTAGTATTTTAATTTGATTGATTTCATTATCTTGGGTAACTATAAGTTCTTTTCTTCTTTCTATGACCAATCTGACCAGTCCCTTAGAATACTCTTTAAGGGTTTTATCCCATTTAGAATTAAACTGTTCGCTTTCTAGGTCCCCCGCAGGGGTTTTGTTTAGATATAAACCCTTTGGGATGTGGTCTATCTCTAGTAAGTGGGACAAACTTTTAATTTCCCACTGGTTTCTTAATCTGCGTGACAAGACATTCTCCAACCTTTTGAAATTTTGGATTGTCTGTAAATCTATACCTTCATCTGGTTTTATAGAATTTTTGTCAATATTTGAAAATGTAAAATTATCTATTGATTTTTTCTTATTCTCTAAATGTGACCAAATGTTCATCATGAAATAGTGGAGCACGTTCACAAAGGTGTAAATAAGATTAAATCGAAAAAAATGGGGTATGTGCAGCTCACAATATAAATTAATCGAGGCTAAATGGAAAGTATTTACACCAAAAAATACTAGTACAAAATAATATATAAGGAAAAAAAGGGGGGGTACCAAATGCCTCTAGACTAATACCATAAAATGGTACATGATGATGAAATTGCAGAAAAAATAATAAATGATAAATCGGACTATGCTTCACTTTAAATGATGTACAAATTTAATATAAAAAATACAAATAGGACATAAAATAAATAATACAAATCTAATGCAAAAATGCCTCCTACCACAGGGCCCTTGTGGGGAGGTGAGATGATTAAATACAAAACATGTATTAAAATATTTTTGTAAAAATTATAACGTTCTACCGCTATCTCAATATATTGTAAACCGACATAGTATACTTTTGTGCGGTATACTCCGTTCCCATGTGATTTAGAACAGTTCACAAAGTGATATAGTTACCAACTCCTCAAGATGGTTTTGGCTGGACGTCCGAGAGATAAATATATGAGGACTGTAATCAGCGCTGGCGTGCGCTTACGGTGACGGGCCCGGATGCCACAGGCCAAAAAGGTCACCGGTCACGGAGTAATGGCAGGCTCGATGGCAGATGCAATGGAGGCTTTATCCAGCGCTGGCATGCGCTTGCGATGACGGGCCCGGTTGCCGCAGGCCAAGGAGAAGTCACCGATCACGGAGTGGCTCCGGAGATGTAGATATACTCGGAGATATATGGATCTTGCTCCGGAAACAGGTAAAGGAAAGCCTCGTGGAAGATCTCTCGGCGTCTGATGGAATGGCGGATAAGTTGTAGCCAGGTGTACAATCAGCAGGTGATGGAGTTGTATCGGAGATAGATGATGGCGGTTTGTAGATTGCGGTAGTCATGCAATAAGTATTTCTTTCTCTAGACGCGTTTCAGGGTACTTTATATATGACCCTTTCCTCAGTAGAGATATCTTTAACAGTGAAGCTCAAAGTCCTTTTATACATGTTACCTGTCTAATTGTTACAGGTGTGTTTCTGTTTAAATCTTCCGCAAATAGCGGAGTGGAGTGGGAAAACATGGAGTTGTTTCATCTTAATAAAGCAGTGTTCACATTTAGAATCAGTATATATGCGTTCTTATTTAAATATAGTGTCATATATATTGTAAACATTGGAATAATACATATAACATGCAGTAAAGTGTACAAATAAAGTGTATAGTACTGAGATAAAGAACAAAAAGGTAATAAAAATAAAAATAAATAAAAACGAAAATAAGAATAAAAATAAAACTAAAATAAAAATAAAAATAAAAATAAAAATAAATAAAAATAAAGATAAAAAATAAAAAGTAATAATTAAATAAATAAAGAAAGAAAATAAAAATAAAAATAAAAAGAATAAAAATAAAAATAAATAAAAATAAAAAGATATAAAATAAATGTAAAATAGGTGTATAGATAAAATAAAATGCTATAGATTTATATGGAAGTAATTAGTGTACAAGAAGGTTGAAGGATGGCCAGTCACGCAGAGCAAAAATAGAGTGGGTCCGACCTCTCCACGGGCCCGTCACCGTAAGCGCACGCCAGCGCTGATTACAGTCCTCATATATTTATCTCTCGGACGTCCAGCCAAAACCATCTTGAGGAGTTGGTAACTATATCACTTTGTGAACTGTTCTAAATCACATGGGAATGGAGTATACCGCACAAAAGTATACTATGTCGGTTTACAATATATTGAGATAGCGGTAGAACGTAATTCACATGCTATAATTTTTACAAAAATATTTTAATATATGTTTTGTATTTAATCATCTACCTCCCCACAAGGGCCCTGTGGTAGGAGGCATTTTTGCATTAGATTTGTATTATTTATTTTATGTCCTATTTGTATTTTTTATATTAAATTTGTACATCATTTAAAGTGAAGCATAGTCCGATTTATCATTTATTATTTTTTCTGCAATTTCATCATCATGTACCATTTTATGGTATTAGTCTAGAGGCATTTGGTACCCCCCCTTTTTTTCCTTATATATTATTTTGTACTAGTATTTTTTGGTGTAAATACTTTCCATTTAGCCTCGATTAATTTATATTGTGAGCTGCACATACCCCATTTTTTTCGATTTAATCTTATTTACACCTTTGTGAACGTGCTCCACTATTTCATGATGAACATTTGGTCACATTTAGAGAATAAGAAAAAATCAATAGATAATTTTACATTTTCAAATATTGACAAAAATTCTATAAAACCAGATGAAGGTATAGATTTACAGACAATCCAAAATTTCAAAAGGTTGGAGAATGTCTTGTCACGCAGATTAAGAAACCAGTGGGAAATTAAAAGTTTGTCCCACTTACTAGAGATAGACCACATCCCAAAGGGTTTATATCTAAACAAAACCCCTGCGGGGGACCTAGAAAGCGAACAGTTTAATTCTAAATGGGATAAAACCCTTAAAGAGTATTCTAAGGGACTGGTCAGATTGGTCATAGAAAGAAGAAAAGAACTTATAGTTACCCAAGATAATGAAATCAATCAAATTAAAATACTACTAGACCAATATGACCAATCCCCGGAATATCTCAAACAACAAGAACATTTATGTAAAAAATTGGATAGATTAGAAGAAGAAATTATCAGCAGAAAAACAAAAAAACTTCTATGGCAAACCACGATTAAACCTTCTAGATCAGCCACATCTGAGAAAGTAACCACTTATAATATCAATACTCAGAACAGATATGCCCCCTTGACAGATAAAAAACATTTTTTTGGGGAAGAACACCCTCAGACCAATCTCAATTACACACAAAACCCATCTCCATACACCAGGAAAAAATATCCTCCTTATACCAACCATCACCAATCTCACTACACATACCAAACACAACACTACTCCCCCAAGTGGAGAAAATATCCACAATCTCCATACAGACACAACCAGTATCAAACACACCGATCACAACCAACAGGATCAACACAGAGAACACAGACTGTAACAGTGGAGATGCATCCCATACCTGGGAAAAACCACATAGAATCAATTGCAACACCGAACCCCCCCAAAAAAAGAGGACACGAAGAAAATTTAGAAATAGAAAATCTATCACAACCACCTCAGAAAATAGGAAAGACACATCCACACCAATAGACAATGTCATTATTAATTTAAGCAATCATACTTTAACTCCCGCCCAGACTAAATTGTTGAATAAGGGCTTAAAATTTGCTCCATCTTATCCCTTAAAAAAATTCGACACATATGTCGGTCTTGAAAAATTTATTAGAACTATTTGTTTAAAAAAATACTTTATCAAACACCCTTTTCAATATGAACCCAAACCTACGGAATTTGTACACACGAACCTTAAACCACAATCTTGGTTCTATCCAAAAAATATGATGGGTCCAGATATTGTGACTTTCAAAAATCTAGTAGAAAAAGACATTAGGCAACTAAAATATAGCCACAAACAAAAATCTAATATCAATTCTGCAGAAAAGAAAGCAATTCAAGAACTACAGGCCAATAACGAAATCACAATACGTCCCGCCGACAAGGGGGGAGGTATTGTGATTTTAAATACAAAAGACTATATAAATGAATGTCAAAGACAGTTGAATGATGATATGACATATAGAAAATTAACAAAGGATCCCACTGTAGAATACAGTGCTCAATTATTAAATATCTGTAAAAAAGCTTTAGAGGAAGATATCCTCAATGACAACGAATATAAATTCATCTTGAGCACTCATGAGAGACTTCCTGTTTTCTACTGTCTACCCAAGACACATAAGAGCTTAATTAGCCCTCCGGGTAGACCTATCATATCTGGGATCGGGTCTATGACTTCAAACCTGTCCCAATATGTAGACAAATTTTTACAAGATATGGTACAAAGCACCAAATCTTATATTAAAGATACCACCCAAATTGTCAAAATTATTGAATCATTCAACTGGTCTGACAATCATATTTTAGCCACTTTGGATGTATCATCCCTCTACACAAATATACGTCACAATTTAGGTCTGGCAGCAACCCAGAAATTTTTACTTAAACACAATCACAAACCCTCACAGATTGAATTTATTCTCACAGCTATTAATTTTATTCTTACTCACAATTATTTTTATTTTAATGGTGATTATTATTTACAGTTAATCGGTACCGCGATGGGCACCAGATTTGCGCCAAGTTATGCTAATTTGTTTATGGCATCTTGGGAAGAGGACACCATCACCCCCCACCTTGGCGCAAATCTGGTGCTCTGGAGACGTTACATTGATGATATTATTTTAATTTGGGATGGGTCTATCACAGATTTAGATTTATTTATTAACAATCTAAACACTAATAGTCACTTTCTCAATTTTACTTCACACATTAGTACACAATCCATCACCTTCCTTGATTTAGAGATTAAAGTGAGCCCGGATAAAACCAGATTCAATTGCAATACTTATAAGAAACCTACTACGAAAAATAGTTATATCGACTATACAAGCTGCCATCTGTCTAGTTGGCTTACAAATATCCCTAAAGGACAGTTTCGCCGTTTAAAACGTAACTGTACATCTAACAATACTTTTTTGGAAGAAGCAGAAGATATGACTTCTCTTTTCAAGGATAAAAATTATCCGGACACACTTCTAACCCAGTCCCTTAATCATGTTAAACTTCTAGATAGAACCACATTTTTTGCACCAAAAGATAAAGACACTATATCCACTGAACATTCAATTAAATTAATTTTACCTTATAATTATGAATATAAAAAATTGAACAAATTATCAATAAGCACTGGCATATGGTTAAACAAGATAAAGATATAGGAGGATTGCTGCCAGACCGAGCCCCCATTGTATATAAAAAGGCCCCCAATTTGGGGATAACGATTGCACCAAGTATAAAACCACCCATAAAAATTCACAATATGTCTGAGACGTGGCTAAACACAAAAGGCTTTTTCAGATGTGGAATATGCCCCAACTGTATGAAAGTGAAGGGCCCTAAAAAAACTACAGAAATTTCATCATGTACTACTGACTTTAAATGGATCATTAAAGAACACATCTCGTGCCACACAAGTGGAGTACTATATTTGATACAGTGTGGATGTATGAAACAATACATTGGGAGAACTAAAAGACCATTAAAAACTAGAATTGCTGAACATCTAACAAATATAAAAAATGGAAACCTAAAACACCCTTTATCAGCCCATTTTGCAAAATTTCACAATAAAGAAATTACCACTTTTTTCTATACAGGCTTACAAACTATTAAGAAAGATTGGAGAGGAGGCAGCTTCATCGTTAAAATGTCTAAGGCTGAAAGTCAGAAGATTTATGAATTCAATTCTCTAGAGCCGAATGGCTTGAACTCGAATTTTGAACTTTTTGGATTTCTGTAGAGTGTGTCCCGCTCTCCCCATGGAGGCCCCCCCTTTTTCAAACTTGGGGGCCCCCGTGGAGAGGTCGGACCCACTCTATTTTTGCTCTGCGTGACTGGCCATCCTTCAACCTTCTTGTACACTAATTACTTCCATATAAATCTATAGCATTTTATTTTATCTATACACCTATTTTACATTTATTTTATATCTTTTTATTTTTATTTATTTTTATTTTTATTCTTTTTATTTTTATTTTTATTTTCTTTCTTTATTTATTTAATTATTACTTTTTATTTTTTATCTTTATTTTTATTTATTTTTATTTTTATTTTTATTTTTATTTTAGTTTTATTTTTATTCTTATTTTCGTTTTTATTTATTTTTATTTTTATTACCTTTTTGTTCTTTATCTCAGTACTATACACTTTATTTGTACACTTTACTGCATGTTATATGTATTATTCCAATGTTTACAATATATATGACACTATATTTAAATAAGAACGCATATATACTGATTCTAAATGTGAACACTGCTTTATTAAGATGAAACAACTCCATGTTTTCCCACTCCACTCCGCTATTTGCGGAAGATTTAAACAGAAACACACCTGTAACAATTAGACAGGTAACATGTATAAAAGGACTTTGAGCTTCACTGTTAAAGATATCTCTACTGAGGAAAGGGTCATATATAAAGTACCCTGAAACGCGTCTAGAGAAAGAAATACTTATTGCATGACTACCGCAATCTACAAACCGCCATCATCTATCTCCGATACAACTCCATCACCTGCTGATTGTACACCTGGCTACAACTTATCCGCCATTCCATCAGACGCCGAGAGATCTTCCACGAGGCTTTCCTTTACCTGTTTCCGGAGCAAGATCCATATATCTCCGAGTATATCTACATCTCCGGAGCCACTCCGTGATCGGTGACTTCTCCTTGGCCTGCGGCAACCGGGCCCGTCATCGCAAGCGCATGCCAGCGCTGGATAAAGCCTCCATTGCATCTGCCATCGAGCCTGCCATTACTCCGTGACCGGTGACCTTTTTGGCCTGTGGCATCCGGGCCCGTCACCGTAAGCGCACGCCAGCGCTGATTACAGTCCTCATATATTTATCTCTCGGACGTCCAGCCAAAACCATCTTGAGGAGTTGGTAACTATATCACTTTGTGAACTGTTCTAAATCACATGGGAACGGAGTATACCGCACAAAAGTATACTATGTCGGTTTACAATATATTGAGATAGCGGTAGAACGTAATTCACATGCTATAATTTTTACAAAAATATTTTAATATATGTTTTGTATTTAATCATCTCACCTCCCCACAAGGGCCCTGTGGTAGGAGGCATTTTTGCATTAGATTTGTATTATTTATTTTATGTCCTATTTGTATTTTTTATATTAAATTTGTACATCATTTAAAGTGAAGCATAGTCCGATTTATCATTTATTATTTTTTCTGCAATTTCATCATCATGTACCATTTTATGGTATTAGTCTAGAGGCATTTGGTACCCCCCCTTTTTTTCCTTATATATTATTTTGTACTAGTATTTTTTGGTGTAAATACTTTCCATTTAGCCTCGATTAATTTATATTGTGAGCTGCACATACCCCATTTTTTTCGATTTAATTTACAAATCTGTTTAACTTTCTGGCACAAAAAATTGTTTTCTACCGGAGTACTCCTTTAAACAGATGTCCTACCTCTAGGACTATCGTTTGAAGTATGCTTTAAAGCGGACCTGCTTTAAAACAGTGATGTAAATATTTACAATATTTTTATAGTACTTTCCAGTGCTGAGAAATAAGACTTTTGGTTAAAGGGGTATTTCCATTCTGACCACAGTGCTCTCTGCTGCCATCACTGTTTGAGGCTCTCCATGCATCTCTATGGAAGATCAGGAGATGCATGGAGGGGTTGGCTGCTCTGTGCATGGGGATAGCTGTGGCGTCAAGTCGGAGATGATGATGATCCCAGCGGTCCCCCCCCTCTTCCCCAGACACTTTTCACCTCAGATACTTTATTCTTTTTTTAAGGTCCAGAGAATTCTGGATAAGGTTTTAATAAAAAATCCCTCAACCCCATTCAGCATCCCTGTCTTAGTAAACCCCCACAGCTTCATTCTGCCGACACCATGCTTCAATTTAGGGTTGGTATTAGGCAGGTGATGTACACTGCCTGGTTTCCTTTAGACATTATGCTTAGAATTTAAGCCAAAAACTTTATTCTTGGTTTCATCAGATTACAGAATCCTGCTTCTCACAGTCTGAGTCCTTTAGGCTTTCACGTGTCTCTTAGAGGAGAGGCTTTTTTTCTGACCATTCTGCCATAAAGCATATATTGGTGGAGTGCTGCAGTGCTGGTTGACTTTCTGTGAGGTTCTCCCATCTGCACACAGGTTCTTTGAAGCTCAGCCAGAGTTACCATTGGTATAACCAGTCCTTAGTGTACCACTCATGAATGAGTGTATGGTGGATAGATGGATCACGCTGTGGAATTACCTGATATGAGCTTATGATCCTTAACCCCTTAGGCTAAGTTTCTACTTGGGTTTTTTATCCTGCATTTTTTTGTGTGAAAAAAAAAAGCCAGAAAAAATGCCTGAAAAAACTCCAGTGCAATATCCTGTGCCTTGCGTTTTTTCTGGTGTTTTTCATTTGTGTGGAAATGGCAGTTTTGGCACCTTGGCAGTTTTTCCAGCCTTTATAAGTTGCATTTTGGACACGGGGAAAAGGGATTAAGATTAATGGGATATATCTGCCCCCTCCTGATGTAATTTCCTTTGTAGAGTTATACTTAAACCCGCCCCAGCGGATGCATTTTTGGCTTTTTTGTGGTTTGTAAGGCATTTTTTATTCAGAACGTCTGCTTCCCAAGTACAGTACAAGAAGTACAGAACAGAAAAAAAATGGCAGGTGCTCTCTAAGTGTAGTTATTTCCAGCAAAAATTGTGGTGAAAAAAAGAAAGCTTAAGATTACTCAAATAGAGCAAATGATGGTGAGATTGCATACTCACCTCTTGGTGTTGCACTCTCTGGTTAGGATTGTGATCTGGCACCTAGGAGGAGCTGTCCTTTCATAAATGTATGGAGGGGAGCAGAAGTATATCCAAACAGGTTTATTGATAGAATTATCATAAGAGCATATAAAATAGACAATGTGTTTCACGAGGGGGCCCTTTGTCAGGTCTGGGGTGGCGTACCATTGTAGAGACTTAAATATTTGAAAAACAGCGGGAGTATTAACAGGGGAGTGACGTCACATTAAGGCCGGAAACATGCAGAGTTGTCATTCAGACATATACGTATACATTTACATTTTGCAGCTGATATAATAGCAGACCGACTTCATGGAGTGAACATTCATAATAAAATAACCATTATGAAAATATAAAAAGTGGTGATAGTAATGTTATATTTAGACAGTATACTTCATAGGGTTAAGTATCCTCGGCATTCGTGCAGGCTGGGTCTTCCAGTGTAGCTGTGGTTGCATGCGCTGTGCCAACAAGAGGAAAACTTGTTAATACAGATGCTGCCCTGGTAGCGGACAGCAGGAGGGACACATCAGGATAGTTCAGAAGTTTTGCACAGTACCAAGCTGCTATCTGACCGTGAGTTATTTTGTTGTATAGGCTATTGTACTCGTTATGTGTATTAAGTCTTATGAATATTGGCCCTCATTTACTATTGCAAACCCGACATGTTTTGTCGGGTTGTGCACCAGATTCTGTCACATTGTGCCAGAAATTCTGTGTGCGCCAGATTTTGCGCCAGAATTTGCGCCAGAATTGAAAAAACCCAGACTAACTCTCCATTTTGCTAAGAAACCCCCAAAAGGGGTGTGATAGCTGGGGAAAGGGGCATGGCCTCCAAAAAGGGGCGTGTTCCCAACATTTTCACAAAAAATCAACATATTTACTAAGGTTTCTACATAAAATGAGGTGGATTTGAGCTGAGGAAATCCCGACAGATCAGAGCATGTGTAAAAAAAAAAAAGCAAAATGTAGGGAAAGTGGAAAATGTAGGGAAACCTTAGTAAATACCATGGAAAATTAAATTGTAGGGAATTAAAACCCACAGAGAAATCTACACTCCACTCTTAGTAAATAAGGGTCATTGTGTCAGCTGTAGCACAAATAGCGTGATTATTCTGTTGTGAGCTGGAGCAGCTCACCTCGCTGTTTTGAATCTGCACACAAAAACATATGGGAATAGCCGATCCGATCACAATTTATCTGGTTGATCATATTGGAGAAAGCGTCTCCAACAGACATGAATAATTAATAAAAAGAAAGATGTACTGGAGTTTTAGGTTAGGTACTTTAACGCAAGGAGGTCTTAATAAAGCCACAGAGTTTATTAAATAACATAAATAACAATTTTTTCCGTACATATTTTTCCACCTCATACGTCCCCCTTAGTATTATTATTATTATAATGTTATATTATCATATAAATTTGTGTTATATTTTATCCGTCTGTGTTATATTTTATCCAATTGTATTATGACATCCTTTTATCCCATTGTAATTTTACCTACATACTTATTTATATTAATACACATTTTTATCAATATTAATATTATATATATATATATATATATATATATATATATATATTGTATAACCATCATGTGACATTCTTACTATTCAAATATCCCACCAACACTAATGATATCCATCCCCATGCATCACCTCATTATATTACATGCATTCATGCATTTATAAGTATATAATGTTGCATAAATATAGACAGACATATCCTTTCACAATAGAACTGAAGGACATGATCAACTAAATTCCATAACACAGTTCACATCTCTCTATATATGCATATTGGCATATGTACTGTATATAGCTTTATCTAGCACTTGCTACCTATTAGCGCCCCAGCCCATCACTTACTTATGGCTATTTTTACCATATATATATATATATATATATATATATATATATATATATATATATATATATATATCAGTGGAACCTGCAGGCATACTCTAATGTATGCTTCTAATGCACACCTAAAATAAAATATGTAATACATACTTGACATACTGCATTATATATTTTTTCACAACAACCATCCCACCGAACCTTTGAGTTCAAACGCTGCAGAATCAAAATAGCGGGGTGAGCCGCTCCAGCTCACAAGAGAAGCACATATTTGCGCTACAGCCAACACAATGGCCCTTATTTATGAAGAGTGTTGTGTAGGTTTCTTTGTGGGTTTTAATTCCCTACAATTTATTTTCCAGGGTATTTACTAAGTTTTCCCTACATTTTCCACTTTCCCTACACTTTGCTTTTTTTTACACATGCTCTGATCTGTCTGGTTTTCCATTGCTCACATCCACCTAATTTTATGTGGAAACCTTAGTAAATATGTTGTTTTTTTGTGAAAATGTCGGGAGCACGCCCCTTTTTTTGAGACCACACCCCCTTTTACTCACAGTCACGCCCCTTTTTCGGGGTTTCTTAGCAAAATGGAGAGTTAGTCTGGGTTTTTTCAATTCTGGCGCAAAATCTGGCGCAGACAGAATTTCTGCCGCATTGTGACAGAATCTGGCGCACAACCCGAAAAAACATATCGGGTTTGCAATAGTAAATGAGGGCCAATATTCATAAGACTTAACCTCTTCAGGACGCAGGGCGTATGGATACGCCCTGCATTCCGAGTCCTTAAGGATGCAGGGCATATCCATACGCCCGTGTGAATTCCGGTCCCCACCGCTAGCCGGTTGGGGACTGGAGCCGGATGCCTGCTGAAATCGTTACGCAGGCATCGTGGCATATCGCCCAGGGGGGTCATTATGTCCCCCCATGTCAGGGGGGTATTTTCTGCTATTACCCTTTTAAAAAATGTAAAATTTTGGGGAATTTTTTTTTTTTTTTTACATTTGCAAAAGTCATGAAACACCTGTGGGGTATTAAGGCTCACTTTATCCCTTATTACGTTCCCCGAGGGGTCTAGTTTCCAAAATAGTATGCCATGTGTTTTTTTTTTTTGCTGCTTTGACACCCTAGGGGCTTCCTAAAGGTGATATGCCCCCCCAAGAACCATTTCAGAAAAATGTTCTCTCCAAAATCCCCTTGTCACTCCTTTTCTGAGCCCTATACTGTACCAGCAGAACACTTTACATAGACATATGAGGTATGTACTTACTCGAGAGAAATTGGGCTACAAATACAAGTAAAAATTTTCTCCTTTCACCACTTGCAAAAATTCTAAAATTGGGTCTACAAGAACATGTGAGTGTAAAAAATGAAGATTGTGAATTTTCTCCTTCACTTTGCTGCTATTCCTGTGAAACACCTAAAGGGTTAAAACATTGACTGAATGTCATTTTGAATACTTTGAGGGGTGCAGTTTTTATAATGGGGTCATTTATGGGGTATTTATAATATGAAGACCCTTCAAATCCACTTCAAAACTGAACTGGTCCCTGAAAAATATTGAGTTTGAAAATTTTGTGAAAAATTGGAAAATTGCTGCTGAACTTTGAAGCCCTCTGGTGTCTTCCAAAAGTAAAAACTCATAATTTTATGATGCAAACATAAAGTAGACATATTGTGTATGTGAACAAAAAAAAAATATTTTGAATATCTATTTTTCTTACAAGTAGAGAGCTTCAAAGTTAGAAAAATGCTAAATTTTCATTTTTTTCATCAAGTTTGGGGATTTTTCACCAAGAAAGGATACAAGTTACCAGGAAATTTTACCACTATGTTAAAGTAGAATATGTCACGAAAAAACATTCTCGGAATCAGAATGATAAGTAAAAGCATTCCAGAGTTATTAATGTTTAAAGTGACAGTTGTCAGAATTGCAAAAAATGACCGAGTCCTTAAGGTGAAAAGTATTTCAGCTGCAAAATGTAAATGTATACGTATATGTTTGAATGACAACTCTGCATGTTTCCGGCCTAAATGTGACGTCACTCCCCTGTGAACACTCCCGCGTTTTTTCAAACATTTAAGGCTCTGCAATAGTACGGCACCCTAGACTTGTTAAAGCAAGGGCCCCCTTGCGAAACGCATTGTCTATTTTATATGCTCTTATCATAATTCTATCAATAAACCTCTTTGGATATACATCCGCTGCACTACTTGCATTTGTGATAGGACATCTCCTCCTAGGCGCCAGATCGCAATCTTAACCAGAAAGTGGACACCAAGAACTCCACTCCACACCCCCCCCCCCAAGGAATATTGCCCCCCAATGATGCTGCTAATTGTTTACTGTTGCTTTTGGCAAGCAGGATCCAGTTGATGCGTCGGGTTTGTGTGTTTTCTATGTTTTTATTGGTAGGAAATGTAAAAAAACACTTTGTTTTGTGTGCAATGATTTTTTGTAGCCTATTTCTCGTAGGAGACACAGATACTGGGTCCATCCTCTACATTGGCGGATGTCTTATGCAAAAAATAGATTACTCAGTCCTCAGCATAACCACTCAAAAAATACTGTACAGTGGATATGTGGTCTAATATGGAAAATAATTGTGGACTTCCAGACCAATATAATAATTAAAATATTTAATACTAAGAGATTAAACAATATTAGACAATATTAAGATTATGAAAAATAAATCAAAAGAATTGCAGCCACAGGACCCTACGGCTGCATATTAGGCAAGAATTGTTATATAAATTCTATCACCAATAAAACCTTGGAGAGTATAGTAGTATTACACTACGATCGATTGTGGAAACAGTGTTTGAAAAATTGTTTGAAAATGTATACAAAAATATATGCTACACAATGTAATGAAACATAAATGTAGCACAATAAATATCGATGTGTCTAAATAAGTAAATTCAAACAACTGTAACAGTTATAAACCTGTAAAGGAAGAAAAGTGGTGCCCTCTGCGGGTATCAGCGTCGGTTCTGGAGGAAAGAATATATGGATTAATACACAATGGATATATTGTTCAGCAATGTGTTTAGATACAGAATGAGTATATTTGTCCAGTAATGTATCTGGAGATTCTGTGCGGGGGATATTAGACACCTGTGGCGGGATGGCAAAAAACTGGAAGTATGGCTAGAAGGAACTGCTGTGCCAATGGTGTTGGAAAGAAAGACACAGGCACTGATGTGCCACTCACCCACTCCGCGATGGAACCGGACCAGTGATCGTTCTGCTCTAGCTAAGAACGGCTGGAGCACCTGCAAATGCAGCCGCCGCCGTGAGCTCCCGGCGTCTGACGTAGGGGGTGGGTGGTCACATGTCTGGCAGTCAGCTGATCAGATGGATTCGGCCTGCTTCACAGTAGTAAGGTAACTGCGGCAATGCTTGAGCGCTTGTATGAATGGCAGCCAATAGAATGTCATCGCACAGAGGGATCCCTGTAATGTGAGTGCTAGAAGGTAAGTCCAATAATCCAGTATAGCCGTTGAATGGCAAGATGGAATGTCCTTTGTGAGAACAAATCCCCAGTATTAGGGTGGAAATGAATCCAATAATCCGGCAGTATGATGGGACCAATAGCAATAGCAATATGGACAATGGTCCTAAAAGTTAAATTATTCCCCACAGTGGTTTTGAGGCTTAACCAATGTCTCTCCAAGGTAATTAAAATTAAGACCACTTGATCTGTATATACAAACAAGAGGAACATGAACTAAATAACATAGAGTAAAACAAAACAGCAAACGCGTTTTGGGGTATGTGAATGAGCATAAACCGCTCCAACCCCTTCCTCAGTGGTGAGTGATATGGTGAAGGAGTAGATTGTGTGTGGTTATATATGGTCTGGAAATACAACACCTGTAGCTTAATTGAGGTTCTTCTCAAAGTGTGGGATGGGTTTGGTAAATGGTAAAACATGGAGAATGTAACCATAGCAATTGTAATAAATGGGAAAATTTAGAGACAGAAATATCAACTTAAATATAATGATCATAACAGAGAATGAATATAACTAAGGGTACAACATAAATAGTACCCAGTATCTGAATGTATGACTAGAATGGTGTGGATAGAAAGTGGAAATATATAAAGTAGATATAAAAATTTATAATAATGAATATAATATATATATATATATATATATATATATATATATATATATATATATGAAAAATAAAGTTAAAGAAAAATGGAGAATTAAAGAATAATAATAAAATATAAAATAAATACGTAAAATCAAAAATACATAACTAAAATTAAAATAAAAGTAAAAATAAAAATAATAATATTAAAAAAAAATAATAATAATAATAATAAATAATAAAAAAAAAGGTTAATAGGGAACATGATACCATCTAGACCCCAAATTGTCTATAAACAGACTCCAAATCTAGGGATTATGGCAGCTCCTACCATTAAACCCCCCCCAGAAACAAAGTGCTTCTCAGACCTGGTTATCCACAAAAGTTTTTTTGGGATGTGGATCCTGCTCTGGCTGCCAGTTATCAGGGGGCCCCAAAAAAGTAAAAGAAATCTCAGTCCATTTAAATGGATAATCCCAGAACTTATTACTTGCAACTCTAGGGGGGTTGTTTATGTTCTGCAGTGTAGTTGCTCCAAGCAGTACATAGGCAGGACTAAACGACCCCTCAAAGTCAGAATCTCAGAGCACTTGTATAATATCAAAAAAGGTTGTCTGAAACACCAATCATTTTTCTCAATTTCACAATAAGGATCCTTCGGGTTTGTCTTTTGCAGGCATTATGGTCATTAAGAAGGATTGACTGGGGGATCTTTTCTGATTAAAATGTCTAAGGTATGGAACCCAGAGGACTGAATTCCAATTTGGAACTCTTTGGATTCCTGTAGGTGCCTTTCTCTTTATTCTGATCCCTTATTTATGAATATTAACTATATTTCCATTTTTATTTTAATTTTCCTTCATATTCATATTTTTTATTTATATCTATATTTATTTGTATTTTTGTATTTATTTTTAATTAACATTTTTATTAATTATTATTATTTTTTATTATTTTTTTATTTATTAATTTTTTTTGTAGTTTTATTATTATTTTTAATTTTACTTTTATTTTTACTTTACTTTTATTTTTTTTATGTATTTTTATTTTTAATTTAATGTATTTATTTTATATTTTATTATTATTCTTTAATTCTCAATTTTTCTTTATCTTTTTCATATATATATATATATATATATATATATATATATATATATATATTATTTATTATTATTATTTTTATATTGACTTTATATATTTCCACTTTCTATCCACACCATTCTAGTTATACATTCAGATACTGGGTACTATTTATGTTGTACCCTTAGTTATATTCATGTTCTGTTATGATCATTATATTTAAGTTGATATTTCTGTCTCAAAATTTTCCCATTTATTACAATTGCTATGGTTACATTCTCCATGTTTTACCATTTACCAAACCCATCCAACACTTTGAGAAGAACCTCAATTAAGCTACAGGTGTTGTATTTCCAGACCATATATAACCACACACAATCTACTCCTTCACCATATCACTCACCACTGAGGAAGGGGTTGGAGCGGTTTATGCTCATTCACATACCCCAAAACGCGTTTGCTGTTTTGTTTTACTCTATTTTATTTAGTTCATGTTCCTCTTGTTTGTATATACAGATCAAGTGGTCTTGATTTTAATTACCTTGGAGAGAAATTGGTTAAGCCTCAAAACCACTGTGGGGAATAACTTAACTTTTAGGACCATTGTCCATATTGCTATTGCCGGACTATTGGTCCCATCACACTGCCGGATTATTGGATTTATTTCCACCCTAATACTGGGGATTTGTTCTGACAAAGGACATTCCATCTTGCCATTCAACGGCTATACTGGATTATTGGACTTACCTTCTAGCGCTCACATTACAGGGATCCATCTGTGCGGGGACTTTCTATTGGCTGCCATTCATACAAGCGCTTAAGCATTGCCGCAGTTACCTTACTACTGTGACACAGGCCAAATCCATCTGATCAGCTGACTGCCAGACATGTGACCACCCACCCGCTACGTCAGACGCCGGGAGCTCCAGCTGTTCTTAGCTAGAGCAGGACGATCACTGGTCCGGTTCCATCGCGGAGTGGGTGAGTGGCACATTAGTGCCTGTGTCTTTCTTTCCAACACCATTGGCACAGCAGTTCCTTCTAGCCATACTTCCAGTTTTTTGCCATCCCGCCACAGGTGTCTAATATCCCCCGCACAGAATCTCCAGATACATTGCTGGACAAATATACTCATTGTGTATCTAAACACATTGCTGGAAAATATATCCATTGTGTATTTATCCATATATTCTTTCCTCCAGAACGGACGCTGATACCCACAGAGGGCACCACTTTTTTATTCCTTTACAGTTTATTACTGTACAGTTGTTTGAATTTACTTATTTAGACACATCGCTATATACATTGCTATTTATTGTGCTACATTTATGTTTCGTTACATTGTGTAGCATATATTTTTGTATACATTTTCAAACAATTTTTCAAACACTGTTTCCACGATCGATCGTAGTGTAATACTACTATACTCTCCAAGGTTTAATTGGTGATATAATTTATATAACAATTCTTTCCTAATATGCAGCCGTAGGGCCCTGCGGCTGCAATTCTTTTGATTTATTTTTCATAATCTTAATGGGGGAGATTTATCAAAACCTGTGCAGAGGAAAATCTGCCCAGTTGTCCATAGCAACCAATCAGATTGCTTCTTTCATTTTTAACCAGGCCTCTGCAAAATGAAAGAAGTGATCTGATTGTTTGCTATGGGCAACTGGGCAAATTTTCCTCTGCACAGGTTTTGATAAATCTCCCCCAATATTGTCTAATCTTTTAGTATTAAATATTTTAATTATTATACTGGTCTGGAAGACCACAATTTTTTTCCATTTTAGACCAAATATCCACTGTACAGTCTTTTTTGAGTGGTTATGCTGAGGACTGAGTAATCTATTTTTTGCATAACCTTTTCCTCATCAATTCTCCTTTGGGTGTGAGAATATCTCAGTTAACCTCGTATATTTTTTCTGTGAGCTACACACGTCTATTTTATTTTATTTTTGAATGAATATATATATATATATATATATATATATATATATATTTTTTTTTTTTTTTTTTTTTTCTAATAAGCAATACTGTGTAGCAACCTAGGCAATATTTGCCGTTTCTTCTTTCCCCCCCCCCCCCCATTCCTCCTTTTTTTTTTTTTTTTTTAGGTACCCTACTACATTTTTTTTTATTTTACACGAATGTCAATTTCTTCTTTTGACAATTTGCTCAGCAACTTGAGGCCCTCGTTGACTCTTTTCCAATTCCACCTCTGGTTAGGCTCCTGATCATTTTAAGGTGTGTATTATTTTAACCCCTTTGCTTAAATGTGTATTCCGCTTGAAATTAATCTTTTGCAAATCAACTGTTGCACGAAAGTGAACCATATTTTTAACTTACTTGTATGTTAAACTCCTAATACATCCAGTAATTAGCATCTGATATATGCTCTACAGGAATTTGTATAGTTCTTAACATTCTGAACCCATTGCTCTCTGCTGACACCTCTGTGTGTGTCTGGAACTGTCCTTTGCAGGATTTGTTTGTTAGGTTGCATTTTTTATTGCTCTGGACACTTTGTGACATAGACAGAGGGGGGCAGCAGATAGTACTGGGGTCCGACTTAACAAAAATTACCAAGTTCCTAGGGAGCATACAGCATCTGATATTTTTTTTCCAGTTATAAGATTAACAAATATGACTATCTTGCTGTGCAAAGGTGTTTGTGTATTTTTTTTCACTCTGGAGTAAAACTTTAATGTTCGACGCCTGGTCATGCTCCTGTTGAGGTGGCGGATGGTCTCCTGAGGGATGTCCTGGGCTAAAGCATCCGCCAACTCCTGGACAGTCTGTGGTGCAACGTGGCATTGGTGGATGGAGCGAGACATGATGTCCCAGATGTGCTCAGTCGGATTCAGGTCTGGGGAATGGGCGGGCCAGTCCATAGCATCAATGCCTTTCTCTTGCAGGAACTGCTGACACACTCCAGCCCCATGAGGTCTAGCATTGTCTTGCATTAGGAGGAACCCAGGGCCAACCGCACCAGCATATGGTCTCACAAGGGGTCTGAGGATCTCATCTCGGACCCTAATGGCAGTCAGGCTAATGGCACTGGCAAGCACATGGATGGCTGTGCAGCCCCCCAAAGAAATGCCACCCCACACCATTACTGACCCACCGCCAAACCAGTCATGCAGAACATTCTCCACAGCGTCTCCAGACTCTGTCACGTCTGTCACATGTGCTCAGTGGGAACCTGCTTTTATCTGTGAAGAGCACAGGGGGAATTTGCCAATATTGGTGTTCTCTGGCAAATGCCAAACGTCATGCACAGTGTTGGGCTGTAAGCACAACCCCCACCTGTGACCATCGGGCCATCATACCACCCTCATGGAGTCTGTTTCTGACCATTTGAGTGGACACTCGCACATTTGTGGCATGCTGGAGGTCATTTTGCAGGGCACTGGCAGTGCTCCTCCTTTTCCTCCTTGCACAAAGGTGGAGGTAGCGGTCCTGCTGCTGGGTTGTTGCCCTCCTATGGCCTACTCCACATCTCCTGATGTACTGGCCTGTCTCCTGGTAGCGCCTCCATGTTCTGGACACTACGCTGACACACACAGCAAATCTTCTTGCCACAGCTTGCATTAATGTGCCATCCTGGATGAGCTGCACTACCTGAGCCACTTGTGTGGGTTGTAGACTCCGTCTCATGCTACCACTAGAATGAGAGCACCGCCAGCATTCAAAAGTGACCGAAACATCAGCCAGGAAGCATAGGAACTGAGAAGTGGCCTGTGGTCACCAACTGCAGAACCACTTCTTTATTGGGGGTTTCTTGCTAATTGCCTATAATATCTACCTTTTTTCTGTTCCATTTGCACAACAGCATGTGAAATTGACTGTCAATCAGTATTGCTTCCTGAGTGGGCAGTGTGATTTCACAGAAGTGTGATTGGCTTGGAGTTGCATTGTGTTGTTTAAGTGTTCCCTTTATTTTTTTGAGCAGTGAATGTTTTGCACTATCCATATTTGTGAAGTGTTGGTTTGACACCATGATCAATCTACTCTCATGCATCAGACATTGGTGGTTGGAAATCCTGGATGATCCATGCCTGATTCATCTTCACAAAGGTCAGTCTCTCCACATTTTTGGTGGACAGATGAGCTCCCCGGTCCCCACCGCACTAAACACCCGCTCTGATGGCACACTACTGGCCGGGCAGGACAGCTTTCCAGGGCAAACTCTACTAGTTGCAGCCACAAATCAAGTTTGGCTGCCCAGAAGTCCAGCGGATATTCAAGGTGTGTTGGCAGGGTCATTTCAAGGTATGCCACCAACTGCTGTTCAGGTCTTGCTCCATGTCTACCTGCTGCTGATTAGTTGCTTCACTATGCGGGTGAAGAAAGCTACTCATCAGCGACTGTAGACTCAGGCTGCTGCTGATGGAGCTGGTACTGCTCCTGCCATCCCACCCCTCCGCAGCAGCCAGTAGAAGGTGAGCGCAGAGGGCCCCTTGAGTCAGACCTGAGAGAGGATGGATGATGGCGCAGATAGGCATCGGCCAACTAACTACATAGAATGTCTCTGTTGTAGATATGTTTGTCCTCCCTCTCAGTGGGTGTAAAAAAAAGCCCCCATTTTGTGCTGGTAGCAAGAGTCCAATAAGGTGGAGAGCCAGAATTTCTCCCGCTGACGAATACTGAAAATTTAATGGTCACTTTGCAAACAAGTGAGCATGCATTGTGCCATTTGTACAAGTGAATTGGTGACTCCCTACCTCCATCTCCACTGCATACTGCCATGGTGTGTCTGGGTCCTCTGTCTCACCTTCCTCATAACCCTCTAGCTTCTCTGGCTGCTACTGCTCCTCCTCTCCTGTCAGATGACTATAAAAAAAAAACTTTTCATGCAACCCAAACTGTGCTCCACTGTCCCCCACCCTCTCCCCCTCCACTTCCAGATCAGCCCCCACAGGGCTCATGGGGCTGTGAGTAGTGTTGCTCGCGAATATTCGCAATGCAAATTTTATTTGCGAATATCGCATATTCACGAATTTGCGATTATTCACGAATATAGCACTATATATTCGTAATTACAAATATTGTTTTTTTTTGTTTTTTTACAGTAAACATCACAGTGATCATCCCTCTCTGCTTCCAGCTTGTGTGGTGTAAAGAAGGCTCTAATACTACTGTGTGAGATTGGCGTGCGCATTTTTGCATGTGTGAAAATTTGCATATGCAAATTTTCGCATATGCTACTTTTTATATGTAAATTTTTGCATGTGCGAATTTCCGCATATGCGAATTTTCGCATTTGCAAAAATAAAACGCGAATATTACGAATATGCGAATTTAGCAAATATATGATGAATATTCGTCCATATATTCGTGAAATATCGCAAATTCGAATATGGCCTATGCCGCTCAACACTAGCCGTGAGATGTAGGCGCAACGTCTCCAGTGCCCTGACCAGCCATAGTTTCCAACTGGAGGGGCACTGAGACTTGTCCGTGAAGTGGAGGCTGAGGAGGCAGTCACATACTGTCACAGGACCAGCAGCGGCGTGACCAGTCCAAGTTGCTCTTGTTAATGTTCAGGAACCATATTCACCCAGTGGGCCGTAAAGGACATGTATTGTCCCTGACAGTAGTTACAGCTCCACACATTGGTGCTGCCGTGCACTTTGATACATACTTTGGCCCTTCTGTTCCACAAAATTGTGCAGGGCTGGTACTGCTTTTTTCGCACAGAAATGATGGCTTGGGACTCTCCACCTTGGCTCGACACAAGCCATCAGTTCTCTGAAAGGGTTAGAGTCCACCACTTGAAAAGGGAGGGACTGCAGTACCAACAATTTGGACAGGAGCAAATTCAGCTTCTGGGGCGTTGGATGAGTGGGCGCATATTGTTGTCTCTTGGACATGGCTTCGTCGATGGATTGCTGGCGGAATGACTTACTCAAAGTAGGAGGAGCATCTGGAGAGACAGAAGATGTGTATGACACACAGCTCCCTACGTCTGATGTGGTGGAGCCTTGGCTGGCTGAAGCAAGGAGCAGTGTGCCACTGGGTTATGCATCGGAGCCACGGTTCTCCCAGGCCACTTTATGGTGACACTGCATATGTTGACACAGGGCAGTGGTGCCAACATTGGGTGCCTGGTCACACTTCACCTTCTGCTGACACATCTTGCATGTGGCCATGTTAACCTCCTCCAGATGCTTGATAAAAACACTGCCACACTGCCGTGTAGCTGATTTTCCTACCAACAGTACACACTGATTGACTGCTACTGCCGCTGACTCCAGGAACCCCTGTTTTACTACTTCCCGGAATGATAGGCTACTGCAAAGCAGGTGGTCTAACCCAGGCACGTTTGGCTCCAGACTTTCCACTTCTGCCACCATGCTGACTGCCAACCATGCTACCCCCTTGCTGGCTCAGCTGTTGCCTCACGGGCAACCTGCAACCCTCTACTCCTGATGATGATGAAGCCCCTTCTGCACCCAGCTCCCAAGTGCAATCGGCTTTGTCATCATCATCGAGTTGTGTCTGCAAATCACTGATGTACTCCCCAGGTTCCTCTACAGTGTCTGCTTCAGGAGCCTGAACGCTCGCAACACCAAACTCCCATGCCACTCTCCTCATCACTACTTGCCCGCCTAGTGGAGGAAGCAGCAAATGTCTCCTCCACTTCTAGGGTGGGCAGTAGCTGCTGACTGTCCTCTAGATCGTCCTCACAAAATAGTGGAGCTGAACTCAAAGCATAAGCTACTTCTGTGGGGGAGGGAACAGCATAGGACAGAGGCAATGGGAGGACAGGGAATGCTCCCGGGCCATGCCAACTGAGGGTTGTGTCAGAGGAACCCACCAACTGTTGACTGGGGGTGTCAGATGTCACTTGTGAGGAAGTAGATGACCGTGTTAACCAATTGATGATGGCAGATGGGTTGTTGGTTGAGACAAGACAGCTAGCTGATATCTGGAGCTAAGGCCTCTCGCTGTGACTTCTGCTGCCACTCGGCCATAGTCTGCTGCAACCTCTGCCTGATGAATTTAGGCCTCATCTTATTCTCTGTGCACATCCTGGCACTTCTCTGCTTGACATTCTTAGTGCGTATATCAGGAGAGGACAATAAACTCCACTACGCTTAAAAAGTTATTTGTGTACAACACCAGCAGGTGAGAGCTTTTGCTTGGCCTTTCACAGTATCTAGCCCCTTGATACTTTAACAGGAACAAAATAGGACACCACTTAAATGTATGTATGTGGTACGCTTAAAAAAGTATTTGTGTACAACACCAGCAGTACACACTAGTGCTGCAGCACACAGTCGCTGTGTACTACACCCAAAATTGCACTCTCAATCTCACTCCCTTCCCTATCAGTGCTTCAAGGCAGGATTTGTGCTTGAGCTGAATCACTGATGTTCTGTGCAACACACTGTGCAACACACTGCTATCTGTCCCTCTATGTAATAGAAAGCTTTAGCGACTAGGAGGTGAATCGATGCCGCAATAATGCTTTTCTGTGCAGCACACACTGCTCTCTGTCCCTGATGCTGATGTGACTAGAAAAGGAATCGCTGTTGGAAAAAAGCTTTTCTGGCCAACACATAGCGCTGTCTGTCCCTATCTATTGTCACAATGCCGGCTGGCAGGTAGTGGGTCCTCTGTGCCAGAGAGGGATGGCGAGGACCGCGCTAGTGGACCGGTTCTAAGCCACTACAGGTTTTCACCAGAGCCCGCCGCAAAGCGGGATGGTCTTGCTGCGGCGGTAGTGACCAGGTCGTATCCACTAGCAACGGCTTACCTCTCTGGCTGCTGAAGATGCTGAAGATAGGCGCGGTACAAGGGAGTAGGCAAAAGCAAAGTCGGACGTAGCAGAAGGTCGGGGGCAGGCGGCAAGATCATAGTCAGGGGCAACGGCAGGAGGTCAGGAACACGGACTAGGAACAGACAGGGAAACGCTTTCACTAGGCACAAGTGCAACAAGATCCGGCCAGGGAGTGCAGGGGAAGTGACTAGATATAGGGGAGTGCACAGGTGGGAGCCAATTAAGCAAATTGGGAAGATTGGACCAGGCACCATCATTGGTGCACTGGCCCTTTAAATCGCAGAGACCCGGCGCGCGCGCGCCCTAGGGAGCGGGGCCGCGCGCGCCGGGACAGGACCGAGGGAGAGCGAGTCAGGTAAGAGACCTGGGATGCGATTCGCGAGCGGGTGCGTCCCGCTGTGCGAATCGCATCCCCAACGGCCATGACAGAGCAGCGCTCCCGGTCAGCGGGAGTGACCGGGGAGCTGCAGGAAGAAAGACGCCGTGAGCGCTCCGGGGAGGAGCGGGGACCCGGAGCGCTAGGCGTAACAGTACCCCCCCCCTTGGGTCTCCCCCTCTTCTTGGGGCCAAAGAACCTGAGGAAAAAAAACTCAATTTTTCCGTGATGAGGTCCGATGCAAATTAGGAGGGGTTCTGTGTGGAAACGTACGAGGCAGTCCAATCTTTTATTGTAAAAACAATAGATGTAGAGGGGTCTGGCGAGACTGGTCACAGGAACGTAGAACCTGTTGATGAGAGAGGCCAAAAAAAATTTTCCTGCAGATCCGGAATCCAAGAAGAGCATAGTAGAGAAGGAGAAGGTAGAGGCAGATATCCGCACAGGCACAGTAAGGCGTGGAGAAGCAGAGTTGACATCAAGAACTGTGTCACCTTTGTGCGGAGTCAGCGTACGTCTTTCCAGGCGGGGAGGACGGATAGGACAATCCTTCAGGAAGTGTTCGGTACCGGCATAGTACAGGCAAAGATTCTCCATGCGGCGTCGTGTCCTCTCCTGAGGTGTCAAGCAAGACCGGTCAACCTGCATAGCCTCCGCGGCGGGAAGCACAGGAACAGATTGCAGAGGACCAGAGGAGAGAGGAGCCGGAGAGAAAAAACGCTTCGTGCGAACAAAGTCCATATCCAGGCGGAGCTCCAGACGCCATCCGGAAGAACGCATGTCAATGCGAGTGGCTAGATGAATGAGTTCATGTAGGTCAGCAGGAGTCTCTCGTGCGGCCAGAACATCTTTAATGTTGCTGGATAGGCCTTTTTTAAAGGTCGCGCAGAGAACCTCACTATTCCAGGACAACTCGTAAGCAAGAGCACGGAACTGAACGGCGTACTCGCCAACGGAAGAAACACCCTGGGCCAGGTTCAGCAGGGCAATCTCGGCTGAAGAAGCCCGGGCAGGTTCCTCAAAGACACTTCGAATTTCCGAGAAGAAGGAGTGTACAGAGGCAGTGACGGGGTCATTGCGGTCCCAGAGCGGTGCGGCCCATGACAGGGCTTTTCCAGACAGAAGGCAGAACACGAAAGCCACCTTAGACCTTTCAGTAGGAAACTGGTCCGACATCATCTCCAAGTGCTGGGAACATTGCGAAAGAAAGCCACGGCAATACTTAGAGTCCCCATCAAATTTGTCCGGCAAGGACAGGCAGAGGCTAGGAGTGGCCACTCGCTGCGGAGGAGGTGCAGGAGCTGGCGGAGGAGAAGATTGCTGGAGAAGTTGCGACTGAAGTTGGTGCGAAATGGTGGACATTTCCGACAGCTGACGGGTTAGAAGGGCGATCTGTCGGGCTTGCTGGGCGGCCACCGTGGTGAGGTCAGCGACAACTGACAGAGGAACTTCAGCGGGATCCATGGCCGGATCTACTGTCACAATGCCGGCTGGCAGGTAGTGGGTCCTCTGTGCCAGAGAGGGATGGCGAGGACCGCGCTAGTGGACCGGTTCTAAGCCACTACAGGTTTTCACCAGAGCCCGCCGCAAAGCGGGATGGTCTTGCTGCGGCGGTAGTGACCAGGTCGTATCCACTAGCAACGGCTTACCTCTCTGGCTGCTGAAGATGCTGAAGATAGGCGCGGTACAAGGGAGTAGGCAAAAGCAAAGTCGGACGTAGCAGAAGGTCGGGGGCAGGCGGCAAGATCGTAGTCAGGGGCAACGGCAGGAGGTCAGGAACACGGACTAGGAACAGACAGGGAAACGCTTTCACTAGGCACAAGTGCAACAAGATCCGGCCAGGGAGTGCAGGGGAAGTGACTAGATATAGGGGAGTGCACAGGTGGGAGCCAATTAAGCAAATTGGGAAGATTGGACCAGGCACCATCATTGGTGCACTGGCCCTTTAAATCGCAGAGACCCGGCGCGCGCGCGCCCTAGGGAGCGGGGCCGCGCGCGCCGGGACAGGACCGAGGGAGAGCGAGTCAGGTAAGAGACCTGGGATGCGATTCGCGAGCGGGTGCGTCCCGCTGTGCGAATCGCATCCCCAACGGCCATGACAGAGCAGCGCTCCCGGTCAGCGGGAGTGACCGGGGAGCTGCAGGAAGAAAGACGCCGTGAGCGCTCCGGGGAGGAGCGGGGACCCGGAGCGCTAGGCGTAACATCTATCTCTCTGCAATGAAAGGCTGAAGTGACTGGCTGCAATATGGCTGCCGATTATATAGGGATGTGACATCACAGGGGTGACTGGCTGCTGATAGGCTGCATGCTGCATGTGATTCAGGGTCATCCCACCTACCCTTGTTCCTGCCTTCCCAGGATTCCTTGCCCCATGTCCTCACATGTGGATTCACCATTTTGGATGCCCTGAAGCTTGGACTGCACTAAATGGAGTTTAATGAAGCGACTTGCGGGATTAAAATGCGCCGATCTTTTCATTCATTGCGAATCAAATTTTTTCTGAAATTGGTAACAAATTCAGATTAGTCAGATTCTATTCTCTCATCCCCACTGGCAAGTTTGCAAATAATTTGATGTCCAAGTAAATATTGCCCTTTAGAGATCTTATTAACAAACTGTGTAACTATAAAAAGCTGAAGAATATTACCAGCCATCCGTTCCAGAAATGTGTGCCAGCCATTAAGACGAGTCATCCAAGAATATGCCCTTAAGTGTAATACTAACTTTAAATTATGGCGCTTTTAAGAGCAGTTTTTGCCAAGGGATTCTGTTAATTAACAGTAGCTCATTTTTATTATCTTTAATTTTTCCGTAAGTTTTTTAACCTATGATTTTTTGGTGGCTAAAATGTTCTTAATAAAGGAGATTCTTGGCCGGGTATTAAAATAATATGTCTAGAACAAGTTGACTTTTTTGCAGGAATGGAATGAGAGATGCAATGAGCTTACTTTTTGAATTATGTCATGGGATTTTTAAATGTCACTAGGGGTACCAGTTGTTGAGAGAATGTAAGGGAACAGCAGAGCTTGTAGTGGATCACTGACTTTGAAAATCTGTATCAGCCTTCTTGGCTGCAGTTCCTGCAGGCCATTGCAATCTGGGCAATCTTTATAGTTACTTCCCATTTTTAACTATTGTAAGAGGACCCAAAGTGGACAGTCTTAAAGGTGTTATGCATGTTTTTTTTTTTTTTTTTTTTAAATAAGAAAAACACATTTGCCACTTCTTCATTCCTACAGTGATCCAGCATACAAGCTCTGGTGGGTGCCCTGTTCTCTTTACAAGAAGCTGGTACTTGACTGTTGCAGCCAATCAGTAACTCAGGTATCGTACTCCTAGCATCATGGCTCCAGTGTATTAAGAAAACTTGAATCCAGTGAGCATCTTTATTTACTATTCCATAAGAAAACATGTATGTCTCTTTAAGGAAGGCCAACCAGCCCACACAGTGGTGTAGAAAGTGATGTCTTTAAATTGCATCCAAGGTGTTGCAGAAGTTATAACCATGATCCAGACTGGATGGATTTGTTTTGTTGTGGAATACTAAATAAAGAAGATGTTTTTACCCCTTATGCCCACTGGATCCAAGTTTCCACTATACGGGAGCTGGGGCTATCATCTGTACTGAAGCTGTGTAACAAGCTGCCAGGGGAGAGGTAAGATGGACATTCATACTATTGTAAATTTTGGCTCTAGTCACTGAGTGGTGATGCCAGGATTGCAGCACATGATCTCTGAAGCTACTGATTGGCTGCACCCACTGAATGAATCTCTGAAGAATCATTAAGCATTTTTTTTATATTTTTAAAACATGGATAACCTCTTAGTGTTTTTCTTCTTTAATAGGTCTTCTTTCTTCTTCCAGATATAAGGTCCATGGTATTTTTGCTGTAGTAATTTCCTCAAAATCAACACGCTTCCTACCTGTGGTAAATCTTAATCTCTGTGGCCCTGCCTCCCCCTGGTGTCTTTATATATTGTAGTTATATCACAATCTACTTTGCAGTGTTGTTTACTAATTCATTCATTTTTATTCTTCTTACACTGGGGGTAAGAGTGTTCTTAAAGCAGAACTGTGGGCAAATCTATTTATTTATTGTATTTATTGATTATGATCCCTATCAGCAACATAATTCAGTTAAACAACCACCTGATCCTAATGCTACTTTGCAGTTTAATTTCCCCAATACAATTCCAAATATACAGATACCAGAGCATATTAACCTCTGTTCACATTGTGAGAAATACGTGGACTTTGTTCCTTAGGATTCTCCAAGGATGACTGTACCATTCGAATACCTGCATAGGATGATAACAGCCTACTTTGGACATTGCAACAGAGAACTCTTTATTTGAATTAATTGTGGCAAAGAAAAAGCCGTTTGAAAGTGAGCGCTCCTTACCTGATCAGCTGACTTGCCATAAGCTGATCGCTGACGTCAGATGCCGCCGAAAGCACACGCTGACGATAAAGCTTGCTGCCGCTCACCTGCACTGGAGCTCGCTGGTGAGTACGGTATACCAACACCATCCCAGCTTGAGCTGAAAAAAACCCGTAGATCGGTATCGCAGGAGTGGTGAGTGGCACAAACGTGCCGACAACTTTTACATTTCAGGCACTAACATATATATAACGCACGGAGTACAATACGGAGCGCCACTTAAAGCTGCATGAACTGTGTTATTTATTAGGATCTTGCAGAAATCTGTTGCAGGACTTTTTCTTTTTTCTTTTTTGCAGGATTTGTTATATGTAGGACTTTTTCATACACAGAATTTTCCATACACAGGACTTTTTCACATAAAAGATTTTTCTTTGCAGGACATTTTCTTTTATGAGAATCTAATTTTACAGGATTAATGAATTTTGTTTGGTAATAAGATTGACTTCATAGGAGGTTGCTACGGACAACCACAATTATAATATCCATTTATTAGGATATTTTTTTCAGGATTTAATGTTTCCAGAAGTCATTCTAGCAATATTGGAATAATAACAATCACTATCCACGTTATTCCTTGCAATTTTTATATTATTTTATGTATTTTATATAATTTTTTACTTGGGAATATATATGTATACACGGTATCTAATATTGTAAGAATTTTCACAAAGCACTTCCGCAGGGCCCTGCGGTAAGTGCATGAAAATATCTATCCTATTTAATCTTAACATTTTTTTAATAAAGAACTGTTGTTTAATATATAACTATATTCTTTTCCTTTTCTCTGAGACAACAAACATACGTCCAATACTATTTTTATATAGGAGTGTGCTGAGGACTGAAACCCTGTCCCTTATAAAACATTTGTTATATTTATTCTCTGTGGGTGAGAATATTCAGTTAACCTTGCACGCCCGACACTGTGAGCTGCACAGATCGTATTTTTTCTCTCTATCCATATAACTGTAGTATCCATAACGTGGCAAAAATGATCTTTTTCTAGAAAAACATCCAGGCCTTGTTTATTGAGTCAGACATTACAACATCATATGGCAGAGAGTTCCATAGTATCAGTGACCTTACAGTAAAGAATATTTGTCTGTGATAATGATGAAACTCTCTTCCTCTAGACATAGAGGATGCCGCCTTGTCTTGGTTACCGGCCAAGGTATAAAAAGATCACTAGAAAGTTCTCTGTAGTGTCCATATATTAGAACATTGTGATCAAAAACATCTTTTCTCAAAACTAAATAACCCCAAGCATGATAACCTGCCTTAGTACTATAATCCACCCATTCCCTTAAGTATCTTGTTAGTCCTCCTCCATGCCAGTTAGATGATATCCAGTTAATAGATGCATCAGGACCTTCTCAATAGCTTATTATGATGTGTCTCTTAAACTGATATCATTATAGCTTATAGGAGACAGATTCTTTGATGGTATGCATTGCGTGGCATCTGTCACCCATACGCTGTAATGGCATATGTTTAATGAATGTGTCATGAACATGCTCATAAAGTAATAAGTGTAGAAAGGAACGGGTGGCACTCACTGTTAGCAATTCCACCAACGCTTTATTGTATGGAGCGGCAGGTCACAAGCAGTTTCATAGGAATATGTAAGCGACAATTGTTTCATGCTACACGCGCTTCTTCTCGGCTCACTAACATCACGTCACTAATCTGCTTCTATATACATACATCCGTGCGCGACAGAGGACGTCCTTCCGCCGTGCGTCACCTTGTTGTTAGGTGACTCAGGACGCCAGTCTATTACCTACTGGGAGGTGCTCGAGTAGTGCTCTGGAAGTCCACAGTATACTTTGTCAGGACAACACAGAGTGAACAACGGAGCGTAATCAGTGCCTCTCCCTGTGAGGTATTTACATAGTACACTGCCTTATTAAACAATACCACTATCTATACCGTACTCTATAACCCACTGCTGTGTAATAAATCACCATGACTACACCAAATAAACTATAAAAACACACAACTTATTCTCAATATTTTGCATAAAAATGCTAATTAAAGTGATTCTGCCATTAAAGTATCCAGTAAAAAGGTCCTATATTAGTGTATGGTGGTGGATGGCATTTATTTCATATATACTGTGTTTAACATATAGTATACTGCACATCAGGAGATTTTCTTGACATCTGCCTAAAATTGAAGGGAAATCATAATGTACGGTATGCATAGCCTAACATTATCTACTTTCCATGGCACCTGCAAGGGGTGTTATATAATAGAGTGATCAGTCATACGTTGATATTGATCTATTAAATGCATGACACCTCTTCCTCCTTTAATTTTATGTGTTTAATGTATATAATTTTTACATAATATAGATATGTATAGTACTTCCAGGACCTTAGGTCACAAGACTACTAAGCCTATTTTAAGGTTAAGCTTAACCCCTTAAAGGGGTACTCCGCCCCTAGACATCTTATCCCCTATCCAAAGGATAGGGGAAAAGATGTCAGATCGCCGCGGTTTTGCCGCGAGTTTGCTCTGTGCGTTATGACGGGCGATACAGGGGACGGAGCAGCGTGACGTTATGGCTCCACCCCTCGTGACATCACAGCCCGTCCCCTCAATGCAAGTCTATGGCAGGGGGCGTGACAACCACCATGCCCCCTCCCATAGACTTGTATTGAAAGGGGCGGGCCGTGACGTCACGAGGGGCGGGTCCGTGATGTAACGATGCTCCGGCCCCTGTATTGCCCGTCATTACGTGCAGAGCGAACTCGCTCTGTGCTGGAATGATAGCGCAGTGCCGCAGCGGGGATCCCGTAGGTCCCCAGCAGCGGGACCGCAGCGATCTGAGATCTTATCCCCTATCCTTTGGATGGGGGATAAGATGTCTAGGGGCGGAGTACCCCTTTAAGGACCCCGAGTTTTTCCGTTTTTGCATTTTCGTTTTTTCCTCCTTACCTTTAAAAAATCATAACTCTTTCAATTTTGCACCTAAAAATACATAGGATGGCTTATGTTTTGCGACACCAATTCTACATTGTAATGATGTCAGTCATTTTACCCAAATATCATTGTGAGACAAAATGTTAGAAAAAAATGCCATTTTGTAACTTTTGGGGGCTTCCGTTTCTGCACAGTAAATTTTTTGGTACAAATGACATCTTCTCTTTATTTTGTAGGTCCATACGATTAAAATGATACCCTACTAGGTTTGATTTTGTTGTACGTCTGGAAAAAATCATAACTACATGCAGGAAAATGTATACGTTTAAAATTGTAATTTTCTAACCCCTATAACTTTTTCATTTTTCTGTGTATGGGGTGGTTTGAGGGCTCATTTTTTGCAGCGTGATCTGAAGTTTTTAGTGGTACCATTTTTGCCTTGATAGGACTTATTGATTTTTTGTTGAATTTTTTTACGTGCACGCCATTGACCGTGCTGTTTAATTAACAATATATTTTTATAATTCGGACATTTCTGCACGCGGCGATACCACATATGTTTATTTTTATTGTTATTTACACAGTTTTTTTTATGGGAAAGGGGGGTGATTCAAACTTTTATTAGGGAAGGTGTTAAATTATCTTTATTAACTTTTTTTTTCACTTTCTTTTTGCAATGTTATAGCTCCCATAAGAAACCACTGATCGATGATTCTGAAGCTTGACTGCTCATGCCTGGATCTCAGGCACTGAGCAGTCATTCGACAATCGGACAGCATGGAGGCAGGTATGGACCCTCTGGCTGTCATGTAAGCTGTTTGAAATGCCGCGGTTTCGCATGAGCTGACCGGCCTGGTTTTACTTTCACTTTAGACGCGGCTTTCAACTTTGAACGCCACTTCTAAAGGGTTAATAGCGTGCAGCACCGCGATGAGTGGCCCTGCATTATAGAACGGGAGTGGACTCATGACGTCCCGTTACGTCATGGGTCTTTAAGAGGTTAAGGACCTTCCAGGTCACGTGAGTGGGTCACATGATGGACCACAATGCTTTGTGAAAGGACTGACAGTTGGTTGGAACCAATAAGCTATGAGCCTGCCCCCTTGCCTTATAAGGGCACTGTTACCCAAACATTGCTCTCTTGGGTTCCGGACTAGCAGAGAGAGAGAAGCTCTGTGCATACCTTCAAGACAAATCTAGGCCTGAAGCCTGCTAACTTCAGCCAAATACAAAATCGTGAGTTTAACTAAACTCAATCCTAAATCTATGTGACTACTGAACCTAAAAAAAAAACGTAAATTCAGTGGAACAGCGTGAAGCAAGCCTCAGAGCTTATTTCCCTACAAGTTTCCAACCAACTGTGAGTAACTTAAGTCCGGTCCTCTGTAAAGACTGTTACTACTGTAAACCTGCATAAGAAGTTGCAGTAAAGTTATTTCCAGTTTACTAAACCTCCGGTTGTGGACAATCCTTTATACCGCCCTATCGTTCCTGGGATGGGTGGCGGTAGGATATATATAGAAAGGAAGAACCCGCACCCTGGCGTCACGACAGTTAAGGGTTAATGCAACACCCTTTCATCACTGCACAGCTACACCCTTCCTACCCTACATCCCCACAAGCTCACTACATAGCTTGTTGGCGTCACAAACAGGATACGGGTGTGTGCCTACAGCTAATGCCACCATTAACAGAGTACTCCGCCATGTAAAGAACTGTATTAATGTACTGTGAATCACATTCAAGTGTACGGGACTGTGCTTATGGTACGGTGTGCAAGAAGTACGCACGAAAAATAAGGGGGGAGGCAAAATTTATTTGCTGCGAACATGTGTAAAGTGCGTAGTGAAGCCATGCTACGATCCTCTGGGCCATACAGTATTGCAGGGGTTAACTGCTTGCCCGAAAAGCGTGTGAAGAAAGCCTGCGCCAAAACCCGCCCCTGGGCGTGGCTACCAAGTACATGCGTCGCAGCCAAAGGGGAACTTAATGTCACTGGTGTTGTTTGCCAGGGGACCGGAGGTTGGGGCTGCACCGATGACGTCCTTCCAGTCGGAAGCCATTTTGGAGAAGCCCATGAAAAAAGGAGCACTGCACAGTGACCTCTTCAGTCTGCATGAGGAAGAGAAGGAGAGTACAGACATGGCAGAGAGCAGTGTTCCACGTGGTGAAAGTACCAAGATGGCGCTGAAGCAGCGGAAAGTTGTGGTGATCGCAGCCCAACCGTTCCAAGAACTAGCCAACCGTCTGAAGCAATTGTCGCTGAACACGGAGGGGCCTACGAACTGCCCCTGCTGCCCGATGACGACGACGACTGGCTGGCAACTCCTCCAGGGTAGTTTCCAGGGACATCCGCAGCTGCATCACCCGTGAGACTGTCCCCTCACCACCGGACATGGGGGTCCTGGGCTGAGATCCCGAAGGAGAAGTCTTCCGTGAGTACCCCGGCAAAAGCCGCATTTTCATCCTCCTCCAGCCCAGAGCCAGAAATACCCCTGTCCCGAATAACCCTGCCGAGTGCACGACCGTGCTCACCCCCTCTGCCTAAGTGGGTGTTTGGGGATGAACCGGGACTGATCGAGTTCATGCACAAAACTGTCCTCCCTGAGCCCGGTAAGCCACTCCCACCGGTCCCTACAGCACTAAGAGAGAGGGCCCGCAGGGAGGCCGAAATGGCTAAGCTTATGGAACAGCTCCAGGCTCAACATAGGGCACTCTATGCTCCTAAATCCGTCAATCTGCTTTATGAAGAGAGGGTGCGTCAACAGCAAAACACCAATGACTTGGAGGCTCTCTACATCGGTATGTGGGACTACCCCCGAGAAGGGGAAACACCGTTAGAGCCCCGGCGAGCTATGGTGGCAAAATTTGATAAGGCCAGGGGATTCGGTACTCTTCTTTATTACAGGACGGGGAGTACCATCCTGGTGAACAGAAGGGCCGTCCAAAGGGAGTATCTTCCAAAGAAATACCACTCCCTGGAAGTTGGAGAGATCGTTGAATATAAACCGGTCCAGAGTTTAAGGGGTGAGTGGGCTGCAGTGGTCACAAGGCCAAAGAATCCCACACAGATCCCCTTCAAGTATTTTCCCTCCGATGACTGGGAGGCGGATCCACATGGACTGAGGCCAAAGAGGTCCATTCCTATTGCCTCCAACAAGAAAGATTTCTTCCCACTGCACCCGAATGTCTCCATGCCTTGTAATGTACCCAGGCCTACTCCTATTGAGGAGCTTTGGACTAAACTGTGGGTACCAACCACAGTGCCACAGCCTACTCCTACTGAGGAGGTTTGGCTGGACCAACCGGCACCAACAGGAATAGCAGCTATCAATTTTAGGATGAATGTATACCCCACGGTGCCCCAGTCCACCTTGTCTAATATTGCTTGGGACACCACAATTTACCCGGTCAAGGGGTCCTCAGCTCATCCTTACCTCCAGAGGCACAAGAGTGTCACCCAGAGGGGTCAGGAAGAGGTTTATGTGAAGGCTGATCTGATGTTTCTGTTGTTCAGCACCTAGCAGGACTGTGCTAAGACTGTTCTAGTTACTTATGCAACCACCAAGCTTGTACCTGGCCTTGGCCAAGAGACTCCTAGTCATTAGGAGATTCATAAGTGTGTGCCCGGCTAAATGTGATAGCCGTGTTTTATTGGACTCCTAGCACAGGTGGACTCTTGATCCTTGTGCGTCTGTTTACATGTACATAACTCCAAAGTAATATATTATTTTCTTACGTTGCTCCTTTGCACTTCTATCAGGTGAATGCACTGCTGTACTTGCTACTAAATGTGTGCCCAATGTTTAAACCAATGTAAATGGTTGTTGTGCAGGGATTTCAACTCTATACACGTGTACACAAATTTTTAAGGGTATTGTAGTAGCTGTATCTAGGTGACTTTCTCAGCTCCACTGAGAGTAGCTTTAATGTCACTCATCGCTAACACCTACTCAGGGTAATCTACCCCTCAGATATCAAGACTGACTTCCAAGTAATTTCATGTACACATAGTACATATCTTCACTGCTTAAGTGTTCTTACCTCATGTTTATTACAGTACACAAAACTAATATCTCACACTCTAAACAACTAAAAAAGGAAAAAAAAACTGTCACATGTCATTACCCAGTCCATACCACTGTTTGTACACTAATTTGTTCCCTGTTCTCTCTACGTGTTCAGGATGCTCTTCCTGGCAGAAGGCGCTCCTGTAAGCCTAAGTGTACACACATATTCAATAAAGGTAACAAAGGTAAGGTTTATCAAAATAGTTCTAGGGATAAGTGCGTGTAGCCAATGGACCCTAGTAGCTAAGTATTGGTTAGACAGCCTCAGACAAGCCAGTACATTATCAGTGTACGTAACAGGTAACTCATGTGGTATAAATAAAAATGTAATGTGGGATTTCTAATGTAGTAACTCTCAGTCTGTCATACATACTTATAACAGGTCTAGTCAGTCAGAGAAAGAAAGTAAATAGATACTAGGATTATTTCTTGCATAATAATGTCATCCTGTTCCTAAATTCATGGACAATACATTCTTGTTCGTGAGTTTCCCCAGTACTTATGTCTGTACATTAAAGTTTAAGTAATCCTGTTGATATAAAAATGAAAAAAAAGATAATAATAATAATAAGTTTATTCAGTGCTTGCAAGGACATTTTCATGCGCAAAGACCCTCTTATTTTGTATTAATACAGCCTGACAAAAGGACATTTTGAAATTATGCCCAGGACTGTTTCAGAACTTTCAGTTCCTTGTCCCTCTGCCTTCGGGGACGGTCGTCAAGGTGAACTTATCTCAAGTAAGGGGGTTTGTGGTGTCCCGGTACCGTACGTTGTACCGTACCTTGTGTGCTAAGTCCCCAAAGTCAGAGTTTCTGCGTACCAGCAGTATCCTCCTGGGGGGATAACCCCTTGTCACCTCTACCTTCTTTAATTTTATGTGTTTGATGTATATAATTTGTACATAATATAGATATGTATAGTACTTCCAGGACCTTAGGTCACATGACTACTAAGCCTACTGTTAGGTTAAGCTTAAGGCCCTTCCAGGTCACGTGAGTGGGTCACATGATGTACCACAATGCTTTGTGAAAGGACTGACAGATGGTGGGAACCAATAAGCTATGAGCCTGCCCCCTTGCCTTATAAGGGCGCTGTTACCCAATTATCTCTCTCTTGGGTTCCGGACTAGCAGAGAGAGAGAGAAGCTCCGTGCATACCTTCAAGACAAATCTAGGCCTGAAGCCTGCTAACTTCCGCCGAATACAAAACCGGGAGTTCTACTAAACTCAATCCTAAATCTACGTGACTACTGAACCTAAAACCAAACCCTAAATTCAGAACAGCATGAAGCAAGCCTTAGAGCTTATTTCCCAACAAGATCCCAACCAACTGTGAGGAACTTAAGTACGATCCTCTGTAAAGACTGTTACTACTATTAACCTGCATAAGAAGTTGCAGTAAAGTTATTTCCAGTTTACTAAACCTCCGGTTGTGGACAATCCTTTATTCCTCTCTATCGTTCCTGGGACGGGTGGAGGTAGGATATATATATATATATATATATATATATATATATATATATTTATAGAGAGAGAGAGGAAGAACCCTCACCCCGGCGTCACGACAGTTAAGGGTTAATCCAACATCCTTTCATCACTGCACAGCTACACCTTTCCTACCCTACATCCCCACAAGCTCACCACATATATATATATATATATATATATATATATATATATATATATCTCATTGTTACTGGCCCTCCCCAGCCTAAATAATGCCAGCCAGTTACCGCCTAGGTCCAGGAGCGCCATTTTTGACGCTCCGGGCCTGTTGGTACCGGCTCTTCCCAGCACCCCTGTGGCGGTGGGTACCGGGGTAATAATTAGGGGTTAGCGCTAGCTGTTTTTGGGGGCTAGCACTAAGCCCTGGCCTAGTAATGGATTCCGTCAATAAGACAGCTTCCACAACTAACCCTGAAAATTCAATAAAAAAAAAAACACACAACACATTGGAAAAAATATTCTATTTATAAAACACACCCCCACAGCCCTCGTTAACCATTTTATTAAAAGAAAAAAAGAAAAATAATCCGCCGTAATCCATCGAATCCGCAGTAATCCTCTGCATACACGGATCTGAAACGAGAAGAAAAAAAACACAAAAAAAATGGTTATGACATTTTTGGCGCTGCCCGCTGGGGAGAGCACCCATGATGCAATGTGTACCCAAACAGGGAGCCACCAATTTGTGCAAAACTACAACTCCTAGCATGCCCAGACAGCCTTTGGCTGGAGTCTCCCTGTCTGGGTAGACACTGCCAGAAGGGTCTGTTCACATTATACAAAACGGACAATGTGAACAGAGCTTCAGATTAACTAGCCTTGTTCCCTTATGTAGCTCCGCCCACTAATGACATCATCACTAGGGGGCGGAGCTACACGGACCTGCCCGGGACTCGAGGGAAGTAAGCTGGACTTCGTCTTCTGTATACACTGTATACAGCTATCTATAGATAGCTGTATATAGTGTATACCACCCAAAGGGTTAACCTACACTGTCCAGCAGTGTAAGTTAACTCTTCCCTTGCTGGGCTTGCGCATAGCGCACAGCTCAGCAAGGGGTTAAGTGAGCCAGCAATGTGTATACTGTATACACATTGCAAGCTCACTGTAAGTTCTTGCTGGGCAGTAGATATACGATGTATACCTACGGCTCAGTGTCAGCTGTTCTCCTCGCTCTGTAGCCCTGAGAACAGCTGATCCCCACAGTCACATCAGGAGGATCGCAGCGGGTGTCAGGAGAAGTAACATCCCTGGGATCTGTCCCTTACTGCAGGTACTAATACTCCCAACATGGAGCACACTCTGCTCCATGCTGGGAGCTGTAGTACCTGCATTAATAGACATATCGCAGCGAGTGTAACTTCTGACACCCGCTGCGATCTGTCTATTAATGCAGGTACTACAGCTCCCAGCATGAGGCAGAGTGTACTCCATGTTGGGAGTAGTAGTACTTGTAGTAAAGGAAAGATCACTGCGGGTATCACTCCTGACACCCGCTGTGATCCTCCTGTATAATGTATTGATGCGGCGGCCGCTCTCCTATTGTCTCCTGCACGGCCGTATATATACACATATTCCTATTTCTCACAGAGAGCTGTGATTGGCTGGAACCATCTGGCCAATCACAGCTCTGCGGGAAATATGAATATGTGTATATATACGTGAGTGCAGGGGACCATAGAAGAGCAGCCACCGCATTTATACATTATACAAGAGGATCGCAAGGGACCCCTGCGATCTGTCAATTAGTACAGGTAACTACTACTCCCATCATGGAAGAGTGTGTTTTCCATGCTGGGAGTAGTAGTACTACCTAAAAAATGTTTAACAAAAAAAAGTGAAAAACACGCACACACTACATTTTTATTATTGTCGGCTACATTTTTAGTGCTTTACCCGCTCACATAAATTGATCCCTGTTTAAAAATGAATAAACATTTCATAATAAAAAAGATACATTTCATTAGATACATTTTTTTCCATCACTACTGTATCTTTTTTATTGTGATTTTTTTATTGTACCCTACGAAATTTTAATAAAAAAGGTATCTTCATAATTTTTTAGGATCGCTAAAGTCCCAAAAAGAATAAAAAGATTTACCGAATGTACCCGAATACCGAATGTATTCGAAAAATCAAACTGTGTCTGTATCCTTTTTATTATCTTTGTTATCAGAATGAATTCTTTACGTTCGCATACAGATAACGAATGCATTCGTTATATGTGTTTGGGAAATAACGAATGCATTCGTTACTTTGCTATTCGTATTATCGTGGCTATTCGGGAACGTTCAAAATATGTTTTCGTGCATTTGGATCGGCCCGAAAACGGTAAAATTTGGTAAATTAGACATTTGTGCCGAACCGAATTGCACATGTCTACTGTCTATTACATTACTTAATTTCTTTAGAACACGGGGGTGAATGACATCTGGACCTGGTGATTTGTCTATTTTGATTTTTTGTAGGCGGCACTGTACTTCTTCCTGGGTTAGACAGGTGACCTGTACAGGGGAGTTTACCTTATCTTGCTGTATTTCACCTGGCATTTCATTTTCCTCAGTGAATACAGTAGGGATGAATTTGTTTAATATATTTGCTTTTTCCTATTCCTTCTTCCTCATTATTTTTTAAAGGCCCTACACTTTCATTTTTTACTTTTTTTTGCTATTTATATAGTTAAAAAAAACTTATTAGGGTTAGTTTTACACTCTTTGGCAATGAGTCTGTCTCTATTTTTGCAGCTTTTATCTGTTTTTTTACATATTTAAAATTTTTCTCTATAGCTTTTTAATGCTTCTTGACTGCCGTTCTGTTTTAGTAGTTCAAATGGTTTATTTTTGTCATTTATTGCCCCCTTAACATTTTTATTTATCCACATTGGTTTTCTTTTATTTTTGATCCTTTTATTCCCATAAGGTATATACATCTTAAAGTGAGAATCTAAGATATTTTTAAAAGTCTCCCATTTAGTGTCAGTACTCTTGTTTTTGAGGACACTATCCCACTTTATATTGTTAAAGGGGTTGTGCGCTGCCCTGCAGTTCAGAACTTCGCTCACAGCGTCCAGAAGTTCATTACTCCGAATGCTGTGTGCAGGCTTCCGTGTTCGCGGCTACCGAGCGCGACGTCATGCCCGGCCCCTTTGTGACGTCTCGCCCGCCCCCTCGTGACGTCAAGCCCGCCCCCTCTACCAAAGTCTATGGGAAGGGGGCGTGACAGCGGTCGCGCCCCCTTCCCATAGACTTTCGTTGAGGGGGCGGGCGAGACGTTGCGAGGGGCCGTGCGTGACGTCACGCCCGGTGGCTGCGAACACGGAAGCCCGCACACAGTGTTCGGAGTATTGAACTTCCGGACGCTGTGAGCGGAGCTCCGAACTGCAGGGCAGCGCACAACCCCTTTAAGGGCTTCTCTGAGTTGATCAAACTTTGCCTTCCTAAAGTTTATTGTTTTTGTGGCCCCTTTATTTCCTAGGTGTCCTTCTACTTGCACATTAGTTTCTCTGTCAGGTCTGTTGGTTAATATTAAGTCTAGTAGAGCATCCCCTCTGGTCGGGCCCTGCACCATTTGAGACAGAAAATTGTCTTTAGTTATTGCCAGAAACCTGTTTCCTTTATGAGATTCACAGGTCTCAGTTTCCCAGTTTATATCAGGATAGTAAAAGTCCCCCATTATTATCACATCATTCGGATTTGCTGCCTTGTTTATTTGCCTCAGTAATTGATATTCTGTATCTTCCATTATGTTTGGTGGCTTATAGCAAACCCCTATCTGATTTTTTTTTTATTTTAATCTCCATATATTTCTACCCATAATGACTCCACATTATCGTTTCCCTCCCATATATCCTCCTGCAGTGCAGCCTTCAGACTTGATTTCACATAAAGACAAACTCTTTTCCCTTTCCGTTTTGTCCAATCCTTCCTAAATAGACTATAACCCTGTATGTTTACCCGCCCAGTCACAGCTATCGTCCAGCCAAGTCTCTGTTATAGCCACTATGCCATAATTTTCCTCAGACATAAACCACTCCAGTTCCTCTGTTTTATTGATCAGACGTCTGGCATTAGTCAACATGCAATTCAAATGTGTATGTTTTTTCTTCCTATGAAGCCTATCCCTATTAACTATTCTAACCCCTCCCTCCGCTCCACCGGCAGGTACATTAATAAGTCCCCCCTCTCTATCTACACTATCTTCCCCCTCTATCTTACCCCTCTACACTATCTTCCCCCTTTCTCCCTCTCCCCGGTCCCACCCTTCTCAACCCTTCTAGCCATCTTCTCCCCAAGTCATCTTCTCCCCAAATATAGCTGCACCCTCCTCATTTAGATGAAGCCCGTCTCTACGGTAGAAACTAGTGGCTGAATGACACAGCCTTGAGGTGGCGGAATTATGAGGAGACCAAAAAATGGCTGAGTGGCACAGCCTGGAGTTGGCGGCAGCAAGAGGAGACCATATAGTGGCTGAATGTCACAGCCTGGACTTGTCGGCAGCCGGAGGAGACCATAAAGTGGCTGAATGACACAGCCTTGAGGTGGTGGAAGCATTAGTAGACAATATAGTGGCTGAATGGCACAGCCTGGAGTTGGCGGCAGCAACAGGAGACCATAGAGTGTCTGAATGGCACAGCCTGGAGTTGGTCGCAGCATTTGAAGACCATATAGTGGCTGAATGACACAGCCTGGAGGTGGCAGAAGCAAGAGGAGACCATATAGTGGTATAATGAGACATCCTGGAGGTAGCAGCAGCATGAGGAGAACATATGGTGGCTGAATGAGACAGCCAGGAGGTGGCAGCAGCATAAGGAGAACATATGGTGGCAGTATGAGACAGCCTGGAGCTGGCATGAGCATGAGGAGAAGATATGGTGACAGAATGAGACAGCCTGGGGGTGGCATGAGCATGAGGAGAACATATGCTGGAAGTATGAGACAGCCTGGAGCTGGCATCGGCATGAGAAGAATATATGGTGGCAGAATGAGACAGCCTGGAGCTGGCATCAGTCCTGAAAGTTACCCTGTGACATCGTGGGACGGTGGGTGGCAATAACAGTACCCAATGACTAAGGTGAGGGAAAAAGGAAAAATTGGCATCAGATGTGTGGTATCAGGCAGGTGGCAGGTTCAGAAAAGTAGCTGATGCAGGTAGGCAGAAGAAAACTGTCTCTTTTGTAAAAGTGTTAGTGTGCACAAGTCAGTATTGAGGAAATGCATTACGTAAAACTTTTAATAATATTCTTAGGATAAAATATATGTACACAATTTTCTTGAAATCAAACAAAAGGAAAGTTGTTCAAAAAATACCATGTGCCACCTACACCACCAAGTATTGATGTGATGCAAAGACCTCTAAAAGGTGGAAGGGAACAACGTATGGTTCATTGTAACTGGTGGGGGTAAAAACTTGTAAGGCCCTACTCTCGCATTATTAATTCCCTTTTTAGCAAGTGTCCTGTGTGGGGCCGCCCTTTTTAAGACAAGTAACACTTTCTACGGAAAGGTTAAAGGGAACAACGTATTTTCCATTGAAGCAGGTGCATAAGCTAAAACTTAACTTTTCTTAGGATAATATAGATGGACCCCAATTTTTTTTTTATATCTAAGAAGAGGATAGGTGTGCAAACAATACCATGTGCCACCTACACCACCAAGTACTAATGTGATGCAAAGACCTCTAAAAGGTGGAAGGGAACAACGTATTGTCAATTGTAACCAATTGGGGTAAAAAAAATTCCCCAGTAAGGCCCTACTCTCGCCTTATTAGTTCCCTCCTTGGCAAGTGTTCCATGCCCAAAAAAGTGCGGCCCCACACTGGAAACTCTATTTCCACCTAAAAACCGTGGGAAATGGCAGTGTTTGTTGGTGGAAATAGGGAGAGGTTCCTGTGTGGGGCCACCCTTTTTTGGGCGAGTAACATTGCCAAGAAGGGAATTAATAATGCGAGAGTAGGGCCTTACAGGGGAAGTTTTTACCCCAACTGGTTACAATTGACAATACGTTGTTCCCTTCCACCTTTTAGAGGTCTTTGCATCACATCAGTACTTGGTGGTGTAGGTGGCACATGGTGTTGTTTGCACACCTATCCTCTTCTTAGATCTAAAAAAAAATTTGGGGTTCATCTATATTATCCTAAGAAAAGTTAAGTTTTAGCTTATGCATATCCTCAATAACTACTTGTGGGCTGATGTGGAGGAATGTCTGTAACTGAGGAGCAGCACCTTAAATATGTTTTGCACTATCCATATTTGTGAAGTGTTGGTGTGGCACCATGGTCAATCTACGCTGATGCATCAGGCATTGGTGGGTGGAAATCCTGGCTGATACATGCTTGATTCATCTTCACAAAGGTCAGTCTCTCCTCATTTTTCTTGGACAGACAAGTTCTCCTTGGGCTTACTATGGCCCCTTCCGCACTAAACACCTGCTCTGATAGCACACTACTAGCTGGGAAGAACAGCTTTTCCAGGCAAAATCTGCTAGTTGCGGCCACAAATCAAGTTTGGCTGCCCAGGAGTCCAGCATATCTTCAAGGTGTGTTGGCATGGTCATGTCAAGGTATGCAACCACCTGCTGGTTCAGGTCCTGCTCCAGGTCTACCTGCTGCTGATTTGCTTCACTATGAGTGTAAAGAGAGGTACTCATCAGCGACTGTAGACTCAGGCTGCTGCTGATGGAGCTGGTACTTCTCCTGTCACCCCACTCCTCCCCAGCAGCCATGGTAGTGGAAGGTGACCCACGAGTCAGACCTCTGAGAGGATGGACGATGGAGCCATCAGGCATCAGCCAACTGACTATGTAGGATATCTCTGCAGTAGGTGAGTTTTTCCTCCCTCTCAGTGGGTGTAAAAAAGCCCCTCATTTTGTGCCGGAAGCGAGGGTCCAATAAGGTGGAGAGCCAGAAGTCATCCTGCTGCCAAATGGTGACAATTCGGCTGCCACTATGCAAGCAACTGAGCATGCATCATACCATTTGTGCAATGACTCGGAGGATCTTCCTGCCTCCATCTCCACTGCATATTGCCATGGTGTTAGACACAAAGGCCTCTCTGGACAATGTATATACATGGCTTCTAGCCTGTCCCTTATCTTGCCATTATACTAGAATACTCTAGCTAAATAACATTGTACACAGAAGAACAAATAACTTACTAGAGATTTGATTCCAAAATAATTTAAAATGTTATTTATATACCAACTATAACATACATTAATAAAATTAAAAAGGCAAAGGTAACCAATAGCAGGGGTAACTGGGGCAGAGATTATAAACAATGACATGACATGGCAAACATAAGGTGACCAAAAACTAATATTGCACCTCCAAAAAGTGCATGTGCTATATAGAAAGTGCTGTAGTGAAAGGGTTAACAAGGTATAATACCTAGCCAATATTGCACCTACTGAAAAGTGCATGTTCTTCTTTTCTCACACTGCAAATTGTAAACCACAAATATAACATATAGCAGCATCCTATTGCCATAATATATCTAAATTGTCCTTACCCATGTGGGACTGCACTCCTGTTCTTCCGCGACCCCCTACAGCTGTTTCGGCTCCTTCCTCAGGGGATTCGATAGCTGTAATGTTCGCGCAGGTACAGGAGTGCAGTCCCACATGGGTAAGAACGATTTAGAAATATTATTGCAATAGGATGCTGCTATATGTTATATTTGTGGTTTACAATTTGCAGGGTGAGAAAAGAATAGTAATCCAGCCAGAAACACATGCACTTTTCAGTATGTGCAATATTGGCTAGGTATTATACCTTGTTAACCCTTTCACTACGGCACTTTCTATACAGCACATGCACTTTATGGAGGTGCAATATTAGTTTTTGGTCACCTTATGTTTGCCATGTTATGTAATTGTTCATAATCTCTGCACCAGTTACCCCCGCCATTGGGTACTTTTGCCTTTTTTATTTTATAAATTTATGCTATTGTTGGTATATAAATAAAATTTTTAATTATTTTGCAATCAAATCTCTAGTAAGTCATTTGTTCTTCTGTGTACAATACTGCCAGGGTGTGTCTGGGTCCTCTGTCTTGCCTTCCTCATAACACTCTAGCTCCTCTGGCTTCTCCTGCTCCTCTCCTTTCAGATGACTAGATAAACTGCCCATTTCATGAAGCCTAAACTGTGCTCCACTTTGCCCCTCCCCCTCCTCCTCCTCCAGTTCAGCCCCAACAGGGCTCATGTGGCCGTGAGATGTAGGCACCACTTCTCCGGGCCCTGACCAGCCTTCTTTTCCAACATGTGCTGTAGGAAATGAAGCAGGGGAATGAAGTTGTTCATCCCATAATCCTGGCGACTGACTAATAATGTGGCTTCCTCAAAGGGCCTGAGGAAATGACAAGTGTCACGTATGAGCTGCCACTGGTTGACATTCTAGTTGCACAGGGGAGTACCCCTATCCACTTGGATCATCAAGAAATCGGTGATGGCTTTTCTTTGTTCATATAGTCAGTCCAACATATGGAGGGTGGAATTCCATGGTGTGGCAATGTTGAAAATCAGACTATGTTGGGGGATACCATTCTGACGCTGCAGCTCAAGGAGGGAGTGCTTTGCGATCTACAAGTGGCTGAAGTGCATGCAAAGTTTCCTTCCCATTATTAGGATGTCTTGCAAATAGGGGGAACACTTCAGGAACTGCTTGACAACCAGATTGAACACGTGTGCCATCCAGGGCGCATGGCTCAGCCTTCCTTGTGGCAGCGCAGAAAAAATGTTCTTCCCATTGTCGGTCACCATGGTTCCCATTTCCAGTTTTCGTGGAGTAAGCCATGCTCCGATTTCTTTATGAATGACTTTTAGCAGTTCCTCCCCTGTGTGACTTCATTTTCCAAGGCAAACCATGTGAAGAACAGCGTCACATTGCCGTGCCCTGAAGGGCACTGAGACTTGTCTGTGCAGTGGAGACTAAGGAGGAGGAAGAGTCGCACATAGTCACAGGAGGAACGGCGTGACCCCTCCAAGTTGGCGTTGCGGCTGTGCAGGAACTACAGTCACCCAGTGGGCCATAAAGGAAATATATTGTCCCTGACCATAGTTACAGGTCCAGACATAGGCACAGCCGTGCACTTTGGTACACACTAACAGTCTCAAGGACTGGCCCACCTTCTCTTCCATAAAATTGTGCAGGGATTATACTGCCTTCTTCACAAAGAAATGACGGCTTTGGTCTCTCCAACTTGGCTCGGCACAAGCCATCAGTTTTCTGAAAGGTGCAGGGTCCACCACTTGAAAAGGAATGGACTGCCGCACCAGCAACTTGGACAGGAGCACATTCAGCTTCTGCGCTGTTGGATGAGTGGTCTCTTGGATATGGCTACACCGATTGATTGCTGACAGAATGACTGACTAAATGTAGGAGGAGGAGGAGCAGGAGTATCTGGAGCGACAGAAGGAGGGTATGACACACAGCTCCCTTCGGCTGAGGTGGTGGCACCTTGGCTGGCTAAAACAGGGAGCAGCGTGCCACTGGGTGACACAGCAGGCTGGACCACCACATCGGAGCCACGTTTCTCCCATGGCACTTTATGGTGGTGCAGCCAACATCGGGACCCTGGCCATGCTTCCCCTTCTGACGACACATCTTGCATGTGGCCATGTTAACCTCCTCCGGATGCTTGATGAAAAACTGTCACACCGCTGAGTAGCTGATTTTCTCACCAACAGTCTGCACTAATTTACTGCTACTGCCGCCATCTCCAGGAACCCCTGTTCCACTACCTCCAGGGAAGACAGGCTGCCGCAAAGACAGTGGTCTCCGCGGGCACGTTTGGGTCCAGAATTTCAACTTCTGCCACCATGCTGACTGCCAACCATGCCACCACCCTGCTGGCTCAGCTGCTGCCTCACAGGCAACCTGCAACCCTCTTCTCCTGATGAGAATGAAGCCCTTTCTGCACCCGGCTCCCAATTGCGATCGGCTTCATTATCATCAACAAGTGTTTGCACGTCACTAATGTACTCCTCAGGTTCCTCAACAGTGTCTGCTTTAGGACCCTGAACCCCTGGGGGTATCAGATGTCACTTGTGATGAAGTGGATGCCCGTGTTAACCAATCATTGATGGCAGATGGGTTGCTGGTCAAGACACGACCGCTAGCTGATACCGGTAGCTCAGGCCTTTCGCTGTGACTCCTGCTGCAACTTGCCCCTACAACAGTATTTGTCTAGAACAGCAGCAGGTGTGTACATTTGGCTGGCCTTTTACAGTAACTAGGCCCTAAAGACTTTATCAGGAACAAAATGGTACAACACTTAGATGTACGCATGTGGTATGCACTTACGAGGGCAGAAAAATGCGCTACAGTATGCTTAAAAAAAGGTTTTTGTGTACATCACCAGCCGATGAGTACTTTTGGATGTCCTTTCACAGTATCTAGGCTCTTGAGACTTTATCAGAAACAAAATGGTACAACAATTAGATGTACTTAAGTGGTATGCACTCATGAGGGCATAAAAATGTGCTACAGTATGATTAAAAACATTTTTGTGTACAACACTAGCCGGTGAGTACTTTTGGATGTCCTTTCACACTATCTAGGCCCTTGAGACTTAATCAGGAACAAATTGGTACAACACTTAGATGTACGTATGTGGTATGCACTTATCAGGGCAGAAAAAATGTCCTACAGTACGCTTAAAAAAGTTTTTGTGCACAACACCAGCAGTAGACACCAGTGCTGCAGTCGCTGTGTACTACAGCCAAAATCTCAATCTCACTCCCATCTCTAACAGTGCTTCTAGGCAGGAAGTGCTTGAGCTGAATCTCTGCTGTTCTTCTGTGCAACACACTGCTCTCTGATCCTCTGTATAATGGAACACTGTAGACAGTGACTGGGAGGTGGATCGCTGCAGTAAGGATGCTTTTCTGTGACAAACAAACTGCTCTCTGTCCAACAGAATGCTGACTTGACTAGGAGGTAAGTCGCTGCTGGAAAAAGCTTTTCTGTGTAACACACAGCTCTGTCTGTCCCGATCTATCTCTATGCAATGTAAGGATGAAGTGACTGGCTGCAACATGGCTGCCGATTATATAGGGTTGTGACATCACAGAGGTGATTGGCAGCTGATTCTGCATGTTATTCAGGGTCATCCCGCCGATCCTTGTCCCCACCTTCTCAGGATTCCTTGCCCCATGTCCTCACATGTGGATCCACCATTTTAGATGCCCTGGAGCCTGGACTGCACTAAATTGAGTTTAATGAAGCGATTTGCGCAATAGAATTGCAGCAATATTCGTATTCGTTACTAATCGGATTTTTCATGAAATTCGTAATGAATTTGGATTTGTCAGATTCGATTCGCTCATCTCTACAGATCAGTACAAGGGAAATCCATTTACCTCAAGCCTGCATCACTGCAGGCAGGCAAGGAGAGTTTAGAAGTTGTTTCATGGAGAGTTTAGAAGTTGTTTCATGGTCTGCCAAATGAGATCATCACAGGAAGCATATGGTCTCCCAACCTTGCTGTCACAATCAGACTTTTCAGAAAATGTGGCTAATGGTCCGAATCTAATTTTTGAAAGATTCTCCCATCTCTAATCTTCACCTAACACCTACTAAATATAAAATTATTTCTCACGCTATGTGCTTAAGCTTTTATAGTGGCATCACCCCTATACTGTTCCTTGATTGGCTGGGAGAGCAGTTTAAAAGGTATTATAGGATTACCTAATGTGATGTGATCCTTCTTTCTGCAATCGAAAAACAGTCTTTTATGTTCGCATCTCCAAATGAGTTTCCTTCCTGGACTGTGATACTGGTCAGAGTGCGGTAGCCAAAATCTACTTCACTTTCCTTACCACTGTAGTTCCACACCAACGTGTAACTTTTTTTACAGGTCAGTTTATCACTTCGGTGTGGTGGAGTGTGCACACCTTTTCGATATATATAATACCAGGGAACGTCCCATGTCTTTTCTTCTCTCTCTCAATATTCTTTCTGCAATGTGGGTTATCCGAACCACCCGAGGTTCAAGTTATAGCCAAATTGAACTAGAAAAGTTCTGACCGAACTCGGGTTCTATAGGTTTGATTCTCTCATCTCTAGTCAGAACCGTTTTAATGTTGTAGTCAAAACTGCTGGCAGATTTCCTTTAAGATGATATTGTCTCATTGAAAATCCCTTGCTTGGTTCTTGCACAGTACAGTGTGTTCCCTTGTTATACACCTGGGTGCATGTACTTAACCCTGTGATATTTTTCATACACAGTTCAGCTCAATGACAAATTGCTGTAAAATTCATATAATTTCCTAAAATAACAGATCACAAAGTGAAATGGAAAGGGCTCAGTGTGCCACCAAGCTGAGAAAATGAACCTCTAAGTGTCTTCCTGCCATGTTCTTCAAAGGGAAAATACAAATATTCCTGTTCACATGATTTACCTATGCTGCTAAAACACTGAATATCCTGTTCTCAGGGTAGAAGAACCAATAGTTATTTGGAATATTTTAGCACCTTAATCTTTCAAGGCATATCCTAATTCCACCTTAGTAAAGCATAAGTGATTAGGCTCACTAGGTTAAAAGGTAGTATCAGGGCTAGATAAGCCCTACCTACAGCATGGAGCACTTCATTATGATAAACATTGAGACCTTAACGAATAAAATATTTTGATATGAGTTATGGTGTCTTTCAGACTAAGTTTCCAAACATGTTTTTTCTGTCATTTAAAAAAAAAAAAAAAAAAACTACCACTGCAGTCAGAAGTGAATTCATAAGGAATGGGAAATGTAAAAGAAGGATTTACAATTTTCCTTCCTCCTGGATCCACTTCTGACTATGTTTCAAGAACCGCAGTCGCAGTTTTCCAAAAAAACGCCAGAAAAAAAAACTGTGTGGAAACATAGCCTCACAGCCTGAACTAGCTTGCAGCCACCAGGTCTCTTGAGGCAGATGACAAACCTATCCCACAACTTCTCTGACTGCTAGCGAAGATCTCTGATCCTGCCTGTGCTGAACAATCGAACACCTCCTACCCTACCTCCACTCTGCTTTCTCTCCTCACAGGAGACCACTGCCATGGCAAGATGAGTAGAAGCACTGGAACTCACACTGCCTCGCTTCTAGGAAGGAGCAGTAAGAATTAGTAAGGTCTCCTGCATGCTGTCCAAATGTCACTGTGCCTGTCAGAGAGCTTTCATTAAATGAGACGGTGTCTCTGTGCCTGTCTGTGCTCTGCCGGTAAGGAGAAACAAATTAGATATAGCCCTTGTCCACTTCTCCCACATTAGAAGAAATACTGCATTTCCACATAATCTAAGATGGACAAAGTGACCATGTCTCTTTGGGCAGAACTTATCACAAGCTATAATATAGAACTACCCTTCAGGAGGATCATTCCATAGGGTATTGTATACTGCCCCTGCTAACAGCTATTGAGATGTCCTCTTGTGGCTGTAGCTGCAATTAAACCCTCCTTTAGCTACACTAAGTGCCTGAAGGGGTTGTATATTTATCTGCAGCTCTCTCTCTTCCACTGTTTATCCTCCCCACATCTCGCCACTCTCTCCCATTGTTTATCCTCCCCCACCTCCTATCCTCATATTTGTCTTTCATGCCATCAGGGGCCTAGCTCCAATTTTACTGGCCTATTTAGGTGGACCACAAATTTTTACTCTCATCCATGAGTTACTTAGTATGCTGTAATTCTATTCATCACATTAAGACCAAAGTATATTTTTTAATGAAACCTGATGGCATTACCCTCAGCCTCTGGACTCATTGTCTCCTACTAAGGAAGGGGAATAATGGGCAAAATCAGCCCTTAAAGCCCAAGCTTGTATAAGAGGTAGCATTAAATGTTTTGTTAAAAAGCATAATCTAGTAGACAAGCAGCAGCAACTATCCACAAGCTCTCTGGCAAATAAATACTCTACACCTAGCTTTGGAAATATCTTTCAACAGACATTGTTTTTTCCTAAAACAAGGGAGGATTCAACAATGCCAAGAAATAGGAGACAACATCTCTCTCTTCCTATAAAGAAAATAAAGACATCTAGGAGACTATTTTAAACATTCAATTATCCCTACCCTGCCTATCCATACTTTCCCCACTTGGTTTTACTGAGCAAACCATACTTCTGCATTTAAAGGGGTGGGAATTACCTTCAAGAAAAAGTGCCTTATCTGAACAATGTGGCATTCTCAGTTCCTGAAGGTATATTGTTATTTCAAAAGAGAATTGGCATTCAATTTACTGTATCTATCTATCTAGATGACAACCTATCTACTTGACACCTACTGTAACTATCTGGCTACCTACAATACCTATCAACCTAGCTGGATACCTACCTACCCAATTAGCTGACTACCTACAGTACCTGTGTACCTAGCTGGATACCTACCTATCTACCTAACTGGCTACCTCCCCCCTACCTATGTGGCTATGTTTCTACCTACCCACTTACCTAACTAGCTGGCTACCTACAGCACTTACATAGATGACGACTTAGTTATCTAGGAACTTATTTACCTACCAGGCTGCCTAGGTAGCTACATATTTGGTGGGCTACCTACTCACCTACATGGCTGCTTAACTAGCAGACTACCTGCAGTACCTACCTGGCCACCTACCTGGCTACCTATGTATGTAGCTGGCTACCTACCTGGCTACCTAACTAGCTGGCTTCACTCCCACTTACCCAGCTACCTACCTGGCTTGTTAACTAGCTGGCTACCTACAGATGTATTTACCTACTGGAGGGGCTACCTTATAAAGGGAGTACCTAATGCTTATTTGGTTGGAGGAAGTTGACATGGCAGTCTGAGCTGGATGGAGAAGAAAAGAAAAAAAGATGAATACACTCAAAGAAGACATGACCTCAGAGTTATTACATAAAACTGAAATCACTTATAATATACAGACCCTGTGTACAGCTTAAATCTACCTCTTTATGGTCCTGTATATATTGACTTATATGGTAACTTATATGGTATACAGATCATGTATACAGCTGGTATCCACCTTTTTTACGGTCCTGTATATAATAACTGATATATTATACAGATCCTGTGTACAGCAGGTATCTACCTCTATATGGACACTATAAGGAGCTAATACTGATTTGTGTACAGAGGTTTTATTCAGTTACATTATGTTGCATTAGTCATTCACTGTGAGATGTATAGTGTGTTTCTGGTGAGCCAGTATTATTTAGCCCTGGTATTATTTACATGTGTATATTGGCATTTTCTGTAACCTTGTCTACAGAATGTAAAGGAATTGCCCTACTTGACACATACAGCATTTAGGAGGATGTATAATAAATGGGCTATGTGTGTGTGTATGTATGTGCAGTGGGGACCATCTCTAAACATACGATGGTAATCCTTTCCAAATGAACCATCGTTTGTTGAAACCATCGTATGTTGAGAGATCCATGCAATGGAAAAAATAGGAAGTTATACTCACCTGTCCCCGCCGCTCCGGACCGTCACCGCTGCCCTGGATGTCGCCCTCCATCGCTGTTGCTGCGACCTCGGGGTGTCCCCGACGCTCCGGACGTCTCTACTTCCCCGGGATCCTCGCTCTCCGTCGCCATCCTCGCATCACTACGCACGCCGCTCCTATTGGATGACGGGACGACATGATGACGACGAAGGAGAGCGCCGGCGATGCAGGGGATCTCGAAGAGGATGCTCCGGAACCCCGAGGACAGGTCAGTTATCATCACTGTAGCACACGGGGCACCGAAAACGGCCAGAAAGTTACACAGATTTGTAAATTACTTCAATTTAAAAATATTAATCCTTCCAGTACTTATCAGCCTCTGTATAATTTAGAGGAAGTTCTTTTCCTTTTGAATTTATTTTCTATCTGACCAAAGCTCTCTACTGACACCTTTGTTCATGTCAGGAACTGTCCAGAGCAGGATAGGTTTGCTATGGGGAATTGTTCCTGCTCTGGACAGTTCCTGACATGGACAGAGGTGTCAGCAGAGCACTGTGGTCAGACAGAAAATAAATTCAAAAATAAAAGAACTTCCTGTGGAGCATATAGTAAGTAATTTACAAATCTGTTTACCTTTCTGACACCAGTTGATTAAAAAAAAAAAAGTTCCACCATTGTAACGCTTTCATGACAGGAACACTTTTGATCCCTACCCTCTGGCGGTCTACTGATCTTTTACCATCTCGGTGACCAAATAGTAGATCTAGATTCCCAGCTCACAAGATCTACATTGCTTCTTACCCTGTGAAAAGCCTTTAGTGTCCTCACTCACACATGAGAGTATGTCCCACTATTATAATGGGGAAAATATATGATCTCACACTGACTTTATTCACTTCTCATTGATATATGTATGATAAAAAGGTATGAAAAAAACATAAAAATCCCCTTCCCCTGTGTCCATCTTCCTGCCTTCTTCTGATCCTCCCAACTGGCTTATTTATAACCGCTCATAATTTTTCAAGGTGATAAGTATCCAAGCACTATTATTCCTTTACATAAGATCAGATGTGTTTCACATTTAGCTTCATATATCACATTCACTTTTGCCTGATATAAAAATAGTTTGGGTCCCTTACCCAGTCATGACACTCTTTACATGTGTACTGTATTTTATATACATTGTTTTCTTTATACACATTCTGTATGAGGTGCATCCCATTGTGGCCCCATGCTATGCCTGCGTGCCGTCTCTGATAGCAAAAACAATTTATTGGACCTTTTGGTAACCTGTTATTGCTGAAGAATAAATAAAAAGGAAATTTGAAAAATAAATGTCCTTCGTAAATCTCAAAAGTTCTTTTATAAGGACAGATAAGCATTTTCAGCAGTGACTCACAATGAAAGTTTTCTATCATTCTTATGTTGGTACTTATGGTGGCATGTAATAAGTAACTGGGTTTTCTAGGTCTAAATATCATGCATGCAGTGGCATCCTTAATATAAACAAACAACACATATTTAAATAAAAAATATTTTAAATATTTAAATAAAAATTGCAGTCTGTAATATGTTGGACGCACAGTTCAGTCTGTGTGTTCATGAATGTGTAAGCACAGGTCCAATATTAACCCCTTAATGACCACGAACGTAAATGTACATCCTGGTTTGGCGGTACTTACATACATTTGGTTTGGCGGTACTTAGGTACATTTACGTCCTGTGTATGACTGCGAGCATCGGATTGGTGCTCGTGTCATACACGGCAGGTTCCAGGGACCTGCCGGTAATGTCCGACATCTGCGATTGCGCGGATGTCCGCCATTAACCCCTCAGATGTCGTGATCAATACAGATCACGGCATCTGCAGCAGTGCGGTACTTTGAATGGATGATCGGATTGCCCGCAGCGCTGCCATGGCGATCTGATCATCCAGCATGGCGGCCGGAGGTCCCCTCACCTGGCTTTGGCTGTCTCCCGGGGTCGTCTGCTCTGGTCTGAGATTGAGCAGACCAGAAGATGACACTGATCATTGCTATGTCCTATACATAGCACTGAACAGTATTAGCAATCAAAGGATTGCTATAGATATTCCCCTATGGGGACATAAAAAGGGTTAAAAAAAAGTTGAAGATGTAAACATAAAAAGTAAGAAAAAGTGAAAAATCCCCTCACCCAATAAAAATGAAAATTGTCAGTTTTTCCCATTTTACCCCCAAAACGTGTAATTTTTTTTAAATAAACATATTTGGTATCGCCCGAACTATCAAAATATGTTAATGATCCCGTACGGTGAATGGCGTAAACTTAAAAAATAAAAAAAAGTAAAAAAATGCAGCTTTTTTGTCACATTTTATAAAAAAAAATTAATAAAAAATGAATTAAAAGTTTTATATATGCAAATGTGATATCGATAAAAAGAACATATAACAGCGCAAAAAATTAGCCCTCATACCACCCTATATATGGAAAAATGAAAATGTTATAGGTGGTTAAAATAGGGCGATTTTAGATTACTGATTTTGTACAGAAAGTTTTAGATTTTTTTAAGCGGTACAAAAATATAAGTATAAATAAGTATCTAGCAATGGGTATAATTTTAATTGTATTGACCCACAGAATAAAGAACACATGTCATTTTTACCGTTAAGTGTATAGTGTGAAAACAAAACCCTCCAAAATGTGCAAAATTGCGGTTTTCATTTAAATATCATCCCTAAAAAAAGAATTTTTGGGTTCGCCGTACATTTTATGGAAAAAAAGGAGGTTTCATAGCAACAAACAATTGGTCACACAAAAGACAAGCCCTTATATGGGTCTGTAGATGGAAATATAAAGGAGTTATGGATTTTAGAAGGTGAGGAGGAAAAAACGAAAACGCAAAAATAAAATTGGCCTGGTCCTTAAGGTTAAAATGGGCTTGGTCCTTAAGGGGTTAAAAATAGCTATCCATTACATAGTGTCTCTATGCAGAGTATAGGGAACAGATAGGAACACAAACACAATGGCGCTAAGTTCTGTAAATAAATAATGGTTTGAGCAGAGTGTCCCAATATATGTGGGAATATGTGTGTATATATATATATATATATATATATATATATATATATATATATATATATATATATTTGGGAGTGCACACATAAGAGTGAAAGGGGGCTGGAGCCCTTGCCCTTTTCCTCACCTGCCCCTCTAGTGCCCTCACAAAAGGAGCTGCAGACTCAGGGTGCAGGTTCAATAAAAAGGATCCATTGCTGTGGAGATTTGTATGTGGTTTACTGGAGGGTGCTGTGCCTGCCTTGCAGCAAGGGGGCGCCACTTACCCTGTCATTATCTGCCATTTCTCTGCTTCTCTCCACACGGAGGAGACAGGAGCAGAGGAGGCAGAGAGAAGCCCCGCCCACTGTCTGTCCCAGCCAGAAACTTCAGTCTATACAGAGGGGGATGGAGCCTTACTTACTGTAAGTGATTGTGAATAGATGTGAGTGATTTTATGTCATTGTGTGTGTATGATGTGTGTGTGTGTGTGTGTGTTTGTATCTCTATGTATGTGCCTGTGCAGAGTGGGATGGCTGGGGCCTTAGTGGAAGTTACTGTGTATATATTGAGTGACTGTATGTCAGTGTGATGTGTGTGTGTGTGTATCTCTATGTAGGTGCCTACATATGTGAGCAAGTGAATCTGAAAAAAGAAAAAGGGAAAAAATGAAAAGCAGAAAAGGAAAAATAGAAAAAGAAAAAAGAGAAAAAAGAAAAAGGAAAAAGAAAAAAGAAAAAGAGATAAATAAAAGTAAAGAGAAAAATGAAAGAGAAAAAAGGGAAAAATAAGTAGGGGGGAGGAGACATGAGGGAATGTGAGTAAGTGAAAAAAAGAAACAAAGTGATTATGTATAAGTGGTATGTAGAGTTATATAAAGGAGCTCCTTTTTTATCCACTTTTCCTTTTATTTTAATTTATTTTATTGTATCATGGTATACTATAATAAACTAGTAGCCCATTAAATCCAGGACACTTGTTTCATTGCAACATACCCTCAAGGCGCCATGGACATCATCCAACTTTTCTACCCTGGAAACTGCTGAAGCAGCCTGCTTTCTGGATAGTCTCTCTATATATTTCTTGCAAATTCACAAAAATGATGCTTCATCTCTACAATTGATTATACTTGAAACTATACCGATGATAACGGGTTATAAACTGTGAATCATATTGGATATTTAACCCCTTAAGGATTCAGCCCATTTTGCCCTTCAGGACTCAGACAATTTAATTTTTACGTTTTCATTTTTTCCTCCTCGCCTTCTAAAAATCATAACTCTGTTATATTTTCATCCAAAGACTAGTATGCGGGCTTGTTTTTTGCGCGACCAGTTGTCCTTTGTAATGAAACAACTCATTATATCATAAAATGTATGGCGCAACCAATTTTTGTGGCATACCCCTATTTTTGTGGGAAAATTAAAAAGAAAAATGCAATTTTGCTAATTTTGGAAGGTTTCATTTTCACGCCGTACAATTTACGGTAAAAATGATGTGTGTTCTTTATTCTGAGGGTCAATACGATTAAAATGATACCCATTATTACATACTTTTCTATTATTGTTGCGCTTAAAAAAAATCACAAACGTTTTAACCGAATTAGTACGTTTATAGTGCCTTTATTTTGATCATCTCTAACTTTTTTATTTTTCCGTATAAGCGGCGGTATGAGGGCTCATTTCTTGCGTCATGATCTGTACTTTTTTTTGATACCACATTTGCATATAAAAAACTTTGAATACATTTTTATAATTTTTTTTTTATAAAATGTATTATAAAAGTAGCAATTTTGGACTTTTTTTTTTTTTTTTACGTTCACGCCGTTCACCATCCAGGATCATTAACATTTATTTTAATAGTTCGGACATTTACGCACGCGGCAATACCAAATATGTCTGTTAAATTTATTTTTTACGCTTTTTGGTGGGTAAAATAGGAAAAAACGGACGTTTTACTTTTTTATTGGGGGACGGGATTTTTCACTTTTTTTTTACTTTTACATTTTTTTAACATTTTTTTTTACACTTGAATAGTCCCCATAGGGGACTATTCATAGCAATACCATGATTGCTAATATTGATCTGTTCTATGTATATGACATAGAAAAGATCAGTGTTATCGGTCATCTTCTGTTCTGGTCTGCTCGATCTCAGACCAGAGCAGAAGACGCCGGGAGCCGGAAGGAGAAAGGTGAGGGGACCTCCGTGCGGCGTTCTAAATGATCGGATCCCCGTAGCAGCGCTGCGGGCGATCCGATTATTCATTGAAATCGCGCTCTGCCGCAGATGCCGGGATCTGTATTGATCCCGGCACCTGAGGGGTTAATGGCAGACGCCCGCGAGATCGCGGGCGTCGGCCATTGCCGGCGGGTCCCTGGCTGCGGTCAGCAGCCGGGATCAGCCGCGCATGACACGGGCATCGCTCCGATGCCCGCAGTTATGCACAGGACGTATATGTACGTCCTGGTGCGTTAAGTACCACCGCACCAGGATGTACATTTACGTCCTGCGTCCTTAAGGGATTAAATTATTTGCATTGACACCACGGGGCATTAATAAAATGATGCCTCATAATATGCAATAATTTTTATTTTATATTTTTATTCATTATTGTTTGTATTTTCTTTTTTCTATTTGTCATTATTTTTATGTGGAATTTTACCTAATATTTTAACATATTCACATCATAGGTTATGCCTTCTTATAATTATGTTAAGTATTGATTGAGTGTTTTTTGGTTATTTCTCACCTTTAATCCTGTGTTCAGGCTCTGAAGAGGTTAATATCCACCTTTATAAACCAGCACCTTACTCCTGTTTGTCATTGGCAATAAAGTTTTTATCCTTATTATTCTATGCACCTTGAGTTGTTTCTGTGCCTAGTTGAGTCGGCGTCCACATTGAAGCTACCCTTACCTACATACTCTATCCAGCCAGAGGGCAGCGGACTTCTGGATCCTATTTATGCTGATTACCATTGTTGTATATGGGGCTGCACAACTTAGCAGCCCCATATTATTTTCATTCTTACGCCCCTTGTTATGCATGCAGCAAAGTATTAATATTAGTTATAACAGCAATAATAATTCTAGTCTAAAACACAAACATAATACAATCTACAAATGAACAGAAATCATTTGACTAAAACAATTTAACAATTACATCACAGGCTTGGCAAATCTGATAATAATGATAGGGTGTCAGTAAATCATGCACAAGAGGCTATTTCTGCTGTCATTATATAATCTACACTGATATTCTTTGAGTAAATTGCAGCAATGCAAGTAATTTTAATCAAAGAAGACTGTCAAGGAGTACCGGGTTGGGTTGAGGATCATGAGCTTCAAATTGCCTCATCAAACTTAGTCAGGGTTTATTGAAGATAAGCATCTTTAACAAAATCCTGTGTGCACACATTAAAGAGAACATAGTCTTGTTTAAAACATCAGTAAAAGCCCCTTGATCAAGACTTTGTTCATTCTAATTAATTACCCCACCAGCTCCTGGATCTTTTTAATTGTCTCCTTATATGTAGCAGTAAAGGATTTTCAATGACTGAATTCTGAAGATGCTTTAATGGGCAGCATTATTCTAACAGGAATTATTTTTTTTTTTAATTAAATGTTCTATAGGACACACACTTGAAGCGAACAAGGAGGCATACCAGGCTGTGGCACTTGAGCGGGTCAGCTCTGCCTCCTTGACACTTAGCTTAGAAATAATATTATAATTTCATAAGTTTGGCAACCACCATCAGCTCCAGGAAAACTATAAAACCCTAACAGCTATCCGACAGTGTATCGCATAGGAGCAAATAGAGCTGACAGATTCCTTTGAAGTATCAAGATGAATTCATGAATATATGTTTAGAGTTATTTGGAAGCTGGGACCACCGCTGATGTCAATATCAGAAATTTGCAAGGGAGGATATAAAGATTTCTTGTGCTGGTTCATGTTACTAGGTAGGAAAGCCTGGTACCAGTTACTTCTCAAACCTTTCTCACAGAGCAAAATGGGTTTGTGACTGATGTTAGTTAAGCTGATTCTGCCAAGCCAAACTGCCTGAAGTCTTAGCAAAGTTCTGGCTGAACTCTGGTTCTATGGCTTTGGTTCACTCATCTCTACTAACATGTATATGTAACATACATTCTCTTGTGACTCTTTGTTTCTTTCTTTTTCCTATAATCCCTATGTGGAGGTCCCTGTTGGCTTTTACATGTTGATTAGACAAGGTAAAATTCGACAATAAACTTATTATGTATCTTTCAGGTGTCCTCCTGTGTGTTGAACTTCAATGTTTCTTTCTGCTAGTCATAATGACTAGAGATGAGCAAACTGATCTTGTTGAACCTGAATTTGGTCAGAACTTTGCTGAAAGTTTGGATCAGCTAAAACTTGAACTTCTGGCAGAACTTGCTAAAATAACATCAGTCATATGGAAGATGGGACGAGGAAGTATATGGGTAATGTCAAAGCCTCTATAAAAGCCTATGCACATAGCTTCAGCAGCCATTTTAGAAATAGCGGGTGTTAGATGAAGATCTCTGTAAGGGACCCTAAGCAGTGAAAACTCAGATAGGAGTAGAACTATTATACATATATATATATATATATATATATATATATATATATATATATATATATATATATATATATATATTGGCACTGTGGCAAGGGAAGGGTGTATTTCCCTAGATAACCCTGGAGAAACCTCCACCTGTGGCCTAATTAATGAGGTAGCAAAAAGGGAAGTGTGTTTAAAAGGAAGTCAGACAGAATAGTGGGTGCTCTCCCCAGAAGACAGCAAGGTGGCTGTGGGGGGAGGCAGGGGTCCTGGTGAAGAACCCATAGCCCGAGCTGTGAGTGGCCCCAAGTGTGGACGAGACACACAGCAAGAATTTGCAAACACTGTGTGTAAACAGTTAGTAGAAGGTTGCAGGAGGCATAAGTTTAACTGGCCGGGAAAAGTCCAACAGTTGATAGTCAGGGCACGCTGGCTGGTTTAGTTAGTGACTAGACGGTCTAGGGCTTTGTTTGTTCCTGTCTTATGTTTTTATTTATCCTGCAACCTGTATAATAAAGCTGGCGAGGGGCCGGACTTGCATAAAGTACTGTTGTTTGCCTGCTGATTGAAGTGGAAACGTGTCCTGTGGTGGTGTCAAGGACAGTCCCAGAGCTATCCCCAAGGAGAAAGCCTTACAATATATATAAACAATTGTAGCAGAGAGAGTTCTGTATCTGTTCTGTCCATGTAAAAACTGTTTAATTAGAAGTTGTATGTGCCATTTTTTGTTTGTTTTACACAAATTGTGATAGCATAGAGGGATTTGTGTCATGTTTATGCAATTTTTAGTGCAGTGTGTTTTTATTCAACCTGTTTTATACCATCCATTTGCCCATAGCCATATATGTTGACATAACTTTTAAATTAACTTTGCCTTAATAACAGCTCAGAAGATCACAGATACTCTCATATGTGACCTAGCAGTGTTATACATTGCCTTTAGGGCTCTTAGACAGTGTTATACAATAGTTTCAGTGCTAATGATAAAGTATATGATTGGGCAGAACTACTTTGGTCATAATCAGAACTTTTTTGATAGAGTTTGGCAAACCGAAGTTTTAAAAAGTTCCCCCATCTCCAAGGTTTCCCATAAACAGCTCACCATGTGGCAAGGCATAGTATTACAACTAGCAATAAATAGTACCTTTCATATTAATGTTTGTTACGCCGAGCGCTCCGGGTCCCCGCTCCTCCCCGGAGCGCTCGCTTCACTCTCCCCGCGGCAGCGCTCCGGTCACGTCCTCTGACCCGGGGCGCTGCGATTCCGCTGCCAGCCGGGATGCGATTCGCGATGCGGGTAGCGCCCGCTCGCGATGCGCACCCCGGCTCCCCTACCTGACTCGTTCTCCGTCTGTTCTGTCCCGGCGCGCGCGGCCCCGCTCCCTAGGGCGCGCGCGCGCCGGGTCTCTGCGATTTAAAGGGCCACTGCGCCGCTGATTGGCGCAGTGGTTCCAATTAGTGGTTACACCTGTGCACTTCCCTATATCACCTCACTTCCCCTTCACTCCCTCGCCGGATCTTGTTGCCTTAGTGCCAGTGAAAGCGTTCCTTGTGTGTTCCTTGCCTGTGTTTCCAGACCTTCTGCCGTTGCCCCTGACTACGATCCTTGCTGCCTGCCCCGACCTTCTGCTACGTCCGACCTTGCTTTTGCCTACTCCCTTGTACCGCGCCTATCATCAGCAGCCAGAGAGGTGAGCCGTTGCTAGTGGATACGACCTGGTCACTACCGCCGCAGCAAGACCATCCCGCTTTGCGGCGGGCTCTGGTGAAAACCAGTAGTGGCTTAGAACCGGTCCACTAGCACGGTCCACGCCAATCCCTCTCTGGCACAGAGGATCCACTACCTGCCAGCCTGCATCGTGACAGTAGATCCGGCCATGGATCCCGCTGAAGTTCCTCTGCCAGTTGTCGCTGACCTCACCACGGTGGTCGCCCAGCAGTCACAACAGATAGCGCAACAAGGCCAACAGCTGTCTCAACTGACCGTTATGCTACAACAGTTACTACCACAGCTTCAGCAGTCATCTCCTCCGCCAGCTCCTGCACCTCCTCCGCAGCGAGTGGCCGCTCCTGGGATACGCTTATCCTTGCCGGATAAATTTGATGGGGACTCTAAGTTTTGCCGTGGCTTTCTTTCCCAATGTTCCCTGCATCTGGAGATGATGTCGGACCTGTTTCCCACTGAAAGGTCTAAGGTGGCTTTCGTAGTCAGCCTTCTGTCCGGAAAAGCCCTGTCATGGGCCACACCGCTCTGGGACCGCAATGACCCCGTCACTGCCTCTGTACACTCCTTCTTCTCGGAAATCCGAAGTGTCTTTGAGGAACCTGCCCGAGCCTCTTCTGCTGAGACTGCCCTGTTGAACCTGGTCCAGGGTAATTCTTCCGTTGGCGAGTATGCCGTACAATTCCGTACTCTTGCTTCAGAATTGTCCTGGAATAATGAGGCCCTCTGCGCGACCTTCAAAAAAGGCCTATCCAGCAACATTAAAGATGTTCTGGCCGCACGAGAAATTCCTGCTAATCTACATGAACTTATTCACCTAGCCACTCGCATTGACATGCGTTTTTCCGAAAGGCGTCAGGAACTCCGCCAAGATATGGACTCTGTTCGCACGAGGCGTTTCTTCTCCTCGGCTCCTCTCTCCTCTGGTCCCCTGCAATCTGTTCCTGTGCCTCCCGCCGTGGAGGCTATGCAGGTCGACCGGTCTCGCCTGACACCTCAAGAGAGGACACGACGCCGTATGGAGAACCTCTGCCTGTACTGTGCTAGTACCGAACACTTCCTGAGAGATTGTCCTATCCGTCCTTCCCGCCTGGAAAGACGTACGCTGACTCCGCACAAAGGTGAGACAGTCCTTGATGTCTACTCAGCTTCTCCACGTCTTACTGTGCCTGTGCGGATGTCTGCCTCTGCCTTCTCCTTCTCTACAGTGGCCTTCTTGGACTCTGGATCTGCAGGAAATTTTATTTTGGCCTCTCTCGTCAACAGGTTCAACATCCCGGTGACCAGTCTCGCCAGACCCCTCTACATCAATTGTGTAAATAATGAAAGATTGGACTGTACCATACGTTTCCGCACGGAGCCCCTTCTTATGAGCATCGGATCTCATCATGAGAGGATTGAACTTTTGGTCCTCCCCAATTGCACCTCGGAAATTCTCCTTGGACTTCCCTGGCTTCAACTTCATTCCCCTACCCTGGATTGGTCCACTGGGGAGATCAAGAGTTGGGGGTCCTCTTGTTCCAAGAACTGTCTAAAACCGGTTCCCAGTAACCCTTGCCGTAACTCTGTGGTTCCTCCAGTAACCGGTCTCCCTAAGGCCTATATGGACTTCGCGGATGTTTTCTGCAAAAAACAAGCTGAGACTCTACCTCCTCACAGGCCTTATGATTGCCCTATCGACCTCCTCCCGGGCACTACTCCACCCCGGGGCAGAATTTATCCTCTCTCTGCCCCAGAGACTCTTGCCATGTCCGAATACGTCCAGGAGAATCTAAAAAAGGGCTTTATCCGTAAATCCTCCTCTCCTGCCGGAGCCGGATTTTTCTTTGTGTCCAAAAAGGATGGCTCCCTACGTCCTTGCATTGACTACCGCGGTCTTAATAAAATCACGGTTAAGAACCGCTACCCCTTACCCCTCATCTCTGAACTCTTTGATCGCCTCCAAGGTGCCCACATCTTCACTAAATTGGACTTAAGAGGCGCCTATAACCTCATCCGCATCAGAGAGGGGGACGAGTGGAAAACGGCATTTAACACCAGAGATGGACACTTTGAGTATCTGGTCATGCCCTTTGGACTGTGCAACGCCCCTGCCGTCTTCCAAGACTTTGTCAATGAAATTTTTCGTGATCTGTTATACTCCTGTGTTGTTGTATATCTGGACGATATCCTAATTTTTTCTGCCAATCTAGAAGAACACCGCCAGCATGTCCGTATGGTTCTTCAGAGACTTCGTGACAACCAACTCTATGCCAAAATTGAGAAATGTCTGTTTGAATGCCAATCTCTTCCTTTTCTAGGATATTTGGTCTCTGGCCAGGGACTACAGATGGATCCAGACAAACTCTCTGCCGTCTTAGATTGGCCACGCCCCTCCGGACTCCGTGCTATCCAACGCTTTTTGGGGTTCGCCAATTATTACAGGCAATTTATTCCACATTTTTCTACCATTGTGGCTCCTATCGTGGCTTTAACCAAAAAAAATGCTGATCCCAAGTCCTGGCCTCCTCAAGCAGAAGACGCCTTTAAACGACTCAAGTCTGCCTTTTCTTCGGCTCCCGTCCTCTCCAGACCTGACCCTTCCAAACCCTTCCTATTGGAGGTTGATGCCTCCTCAGTGGGAGCTGGAGCTGTTCTTCTACAAAAAAATTCTTCCGGGCATGCTGTCACTTGTGGTTTTTTCTCTAGGACCTTCTCTCCAGCGGAGAGGAACTACTCCATCGGGGATCGAGAGCTTCTAGCCATTAAATTAGCACTTGAGGAATGGAGGCATCTGCTGGAGGGATCAAGTTCTCCTGTTATTATCTACACCGACCACAAGAACCTCTCCTACCTCCAGTCTGCCCAACGGCTGAATCCTCGCCAGGCCCGGTGGTCTCTGTTCTTTGCCCGATTTAATTTTGAGATTCACTTTCGTCCTGCCGATAAGAACATTAGGGCCGATGCTCTCTCTCGTTCCTCGGATGCCTCAGAAGTTGAACTCTCTCCGCAACACATCATTCCACCTGACTGCCTGATCTCCACTTCTCCTGCCTCCATCAGGCAGACTCCTCCAGGAAAGACCTTTGTTTCTCCTCGCCAACGCCTCGGAATCCTCAAATGGGGTCACTCCTCCCATCTCGCAGGTCATGCGGGTATCAAGAAATCTGTGCAACTCATCTCCCGCTTCTATTGGTGGCCGACTCTGGAGACGGATGTTGTGGACTTTGTGCGAGCCTGCACTATCTGTGCCCGGGATAAGACTCCTCGCCAGAAGCCCGCTGGTTTTCTTCATCCTCTGCCTGTCCCCGAACAGCCTTGGTCTCTGATTGGTATGGATTTTATTACTGATTTACCCCCTTCCCGTGGCAACACTGTTATTTGGGTGGTCGTTGATCGATTCTCCAAAATGGCACATTTCATCCCTCTTCCTGGTCTTCCTTCTGCGCCTCAGTTGGCTAAACAATTTTTTGTACACATTTTTCGTCTTCACGGATTGCCTACGCAGATTGTCTCGGATAGAGGCGTCCAATTCGTGTCTAAATTCTGGAGGGCTCTCTGTAAACAACTCAAGATTAAATTAAATTTTTCTTCTGCATATCATCCCCAGTCCAATGGACAAGTAGAAAGGATTAACCAGATCTTGGGTGATTATTTGCGACATTTTGTTTCCTCCCGCCAGGATGACTGGGCAGATCTCCTCCCATGGGCCGAATTCTCGTATAACTTCAGGGTCTCTGAGTCTTCCTCCAAATCCCCATTTTTCGTGGTGTACGGCCGTCACCCTCTTCCCCCCCTCCCTACTCCCTTGCCCTCTGGTCTGCCCGCTGTGGATGAAATTTCTCGTGACCTTTCCATCATATGGAGAGAGACCCAAAATTCTCTCTTACAGGCTTCATCACGCATGAAGAAGTTCGCGGATAAGAAAAGAAGAGCTCCCCCCGTTTTTTCCCCTGGAGACAAGGTATGGCTCTCCGCTAAATATGTCCGCTTCCGTGTCCCTAGCTACAAGTTGGGACCACGCTATCTTGGTCCTTTCAAAATTTTGTGTCAAATTAATCCTGTCTCTTATAAACTTCTTCTTCCTCCCTCTCTTCGTATCCCTAATGCCTTTCACGTCTCTCTTCTCAAACCACTCATCCTCAACCGTTTTTCTCCCAAGTCTGTTCCTCCCACTCCTGTTTCCGGCTCCTCGGACATCTTCTCGGTCAAAGAAATTTTAGCTGCCAAAAAGGTCAGAGGGAGAAATTTTTTTTTAGTGGACTGGGAGGGTTGTGGTCCTGAAGAGAGATCCTGGGAACCTGAGGACAACATCCTAGACAAAAGTCTGCTCCTCAGGTTCTCAGGCTCTAAGAAGAGGGGGAGACCCAAGGGGGGGGGTACTGTTACGCCGAGCGCTCCGGGTCCCCGCTCCTCCCCGGAGCGCTCGCTTCACTCTCCCCGCGGCAGCGCTCCGGTCACGTCCTCTGACCCGGGGCGCTGCGATTCCGCTGCCAGCCGGGATGCGATTCGCGATGCGGGTAGCGCCCGCTCGCGATGCGCACCCCGGCTCCCCTACCTGACTCGCTCTCCGTCTGTTCTGTCCCGGCGCGCGGCCCCGCTCCCTAGGGCGCGCGCGCGCCGGGTCTCTGCGATTTAAAGGGCCACTGCGCCGCTGATTGGCGCAGTGGTTCCAATTAGTGGTTACACCTGTGCACTTCCCTATATCACCTCACTTCCCCTTCACTCCCTCGCCGGATCTTGTTGCCTTAGTGCCAGTGAAAGCGTTCCTTGTGTGTTCCTTGCCTGTGTTTCCAGACCTTCTGCCGTTGCCCCTGACTACGATCCTTGCTGCCTGCCCCGACCTTCTGCTACGTCCGACCTTGCTTTTGCCTACTCCCTTGTACCGCGCCTATCATCAGCAGCCAGAGAGGTGAGCCGTTGCTAGTGGATACGACCTGGTCACTACCGCCGCAGCAAGACCATCCCGCTTTGCGGCGGGCTCTGGTGAAAACCAGTAGTGGCTTAGAACCGGTCCACTAGCACGGTCCACGCCAATCCCTCTCTGGCACAGAGGATCCACTACCTGCCAGCCGGCATCGTGACAATGTTAAATAATACAAATAATACAAGAAAGTTTCACACATATATATATATATATATATATATATATATATATATATATATATTTCTTTATTTTTATGATGCATTTATTTTAGAAGTTCTGCAATATACAGCATGTATTTCACAAAATAGATCAAACTATTAGTCACTATTGCACAGACTCAAATCAGTCTCAGTCTTTTTAAAGGATTAACCACATCATTTGCACATGTTGCCTTGAAGATTAATCAATTTTGAAAGAAGATCTCAGTAATCTTTAGACAAAGAATTGCATGTTTAAATGGGTCAGCTGATGTAACTCAATGAGATCAGAATACTACCATATGCCTCAAATACCCAGCAGGTGACTGTATTGTTTTACAAATTGTTATTTATATTGTCTTTTTCTAAATTCTAATTTTTACACGGTACTAATAGTTTCCAAGCAAGTGAAGAGTGTTTACAGTACAGTGTGTCAAATAATATGAAATGGTTACAAATCACTGAACAAAAGATTGCAATGATGGTAATTATGGAATAGCAAACTAATGAGGACAACGATTTAGGCTTGTTATTTCAGTTTTTTGTCATATTATATAATAGCAAGCCAGGTGTGGATATATAAATAAGAATTTAGCATGGGAATTTTTTTATACTTTTGGAATCATAAAAGACCAAGATTACACTTTAAAGTTATCATCCAAAAGAAAACCCCAAGGGTATTTTGGCCTACCTGATATGGAGACCTATTATAAGGTACCACATATTCAGCACTGGGTTGACCTTGTAATGACAGAGGACCTACTTCTTGATCAGAAAATGGAGAGATCCGCTTTAGGCATGAACTATTTATGCCATTTATTTCATATTTACAAAGCTGTGCTTGCACTATCATGAAGAGACAGGCACCCTGTCACCCACATTTTGCCCATCTAACCACTCTCTTCCCATTCTTCCATGCATCTATTCTTCTAATAATATAGCCTCTGACCCCTCTATTTAACACTGGCTTGATAAAATCAGCCAAATATATAGATTATGGGAGCTTACTTGCTGGGCAAATGGGACCCATGACAAATTTACTGATACTTGGGGCTCTTTTATTTCCTTCCAAACAGTCCACTGCACAATTTGACCATACACCTACTGACGGAGAACTGCCTGTAGCTTTGTGGCACGGTGTCTGAACACCTGAAGTATCCTCACTGTTATGAACAATTTGCATTGATGGCTTGCTCAGAGGACTGTGTCTTCTAACTATAAGCTGGATAGATTTTTCTGGCACCTCCTTTCTATCCTATGTTAGACTCCTACATGGACTCACCCCCTTTAGAAGAAAGAAGTCAAGTTTTTCTAATCCTGTACGACACTTTTTTTTTATAGAAGACTATTACTCAATTATCAGCATATTATTAATTATAATAACAACAACTTATTATTATTATTTAATATTATTTTAAAACATATTTTTTTTTAAAATCCAGTAGTCTAGCTGTCTCGCACCGGAATGTAGGCTGTCATGGAGCTGGAAGTGGATGCTCTACCTGTGTGGCTGATGACTTGGACTGTATCGGGGAGGGGTTCCGCAGGTCTTCACCAGAGCCCGGAGCAAGGCAGGATGGGCTTGCTGCGGTAGGCGACACCCAGGTCGCTACCCTCGACATAGCTCGACCACACAGGTTACTGGGCGAGGTACCGAAGGATTAGGCTGTAGCGTAGTCAAAGGTAGCAGAAGGTCAAGGCAGGCTCAAAGGTTTGTAGTAAAAAAAAAACGTAGCAGGAAGGTCTGGATACACGGGAATGGCAAATAGGCAATAGGAACGCTTTCTCTCAGGCAAATGGCACTGAAGATCTGGCAGAGAAGTGGGGGAGGTGCAGGGACTTTAAAGAATAGTGTCAGGTGTCAGGTGTGAGTAATAATTATGGGCGCACTGGCCCATTGAATTTTAAAGCTCGGGCGTGCGCACGCCCTATGGGACGGGGACACGCGTGCCGGAGCTGAAACACACTAGCAGAGGAGTCAGAGGAAGCAGGTAAGTGATGGGTCGGGATTCGCATGCGGGACAATGCACTCACGGCAGACATGTGCGGCCAGAGCGCAAGCTGCAACACTAGCTTGCTAGATTATTATTTTACTTTTTCATATGATAAGTAAGAGACTAAGCTTTTAGGACTAAACTATTATGCCATAAACTAACAGTAATAGACTGAAAAATTACTGTTCAGCTACACTTGTCCTCAATATGATTATCTATTGCGGCAGACTGCTTGAGAGGTGCTAGTTGTTATTGTCAGCATGTGATGATCTGTTATGGGGAATACACTTAAAGCAAGTGGCTCTTTTGATCTATATGTTCCTGAACATCACAAGACTTGGAGACCAGTTGTGTCTTAATAAATTCATTCTGACATGGGGCTTTATAAGATGATTACCTTTGCTTCTGTGTTGGACTTGTCGAGATAAAGTTCTCTCTAGGAAACCAGCATTTTCCTCACAGACAGACAGGAAAAGAAAGAAAAAAAAACATGCAAAAGTAATTGTCAGTCTCTCTGAGCACAGAATTGGCTCCATAGGTCATGGAAGTCAGTCCACATACAGAGCCTGCAGTGATAAATCTGCATTGTTTTTCCAGTAGTTTGATGGCTGCAGCTTTCAATTTCTGTGACCAAGAGTCAAACAGGCAATGGGGCTGAAGTAAATAATTTTTATATTTTAGAGAGTTGATGCTATTGAATATCTTTTGCTACAAAAAAAAAAAAAAAAACAATCCACAGGATAAGTGATAGATGGATGATTACTGGGAAACTCACTGTTGGGACCCCAACCTTAGTAGAATAGGAACCTTAGCCTCCCCCGTCCCATTCATTCTAGAGTGCTTGTCACAAATGAGATCTTCCATTATAATCAATGTCTATGGAACTGATAGGATAATTGAGTCCTGCAATTTGCTATTTCCGTCAGTCCTATAGGAGTGAATAGAGTGGTGGTCTATCTAGGAAGAGCGTTAAGAGAGCTCTGTTCTTGAGATTGCTGGAGTTTGCAAGCCCGCCCATCGATCATACATTTATCGCTTATTCAGCAACCCCACTTAAAAGGCTACAGACAGGATTTACATAGTAATGAGTCTGTCTCAAATGATTCAGCTGTAAACAGAGACAGGGATAATGTTGATAATAAAATGTTGACTGGATAATGATTAAAAGAAAGCATGTAAAAAAGTATTACTGATGTAATTAAATAAATGTTTGGTACATAACCCCTTTGGTTTAAAGGGGTACAACGACCCTAAGACATCTTATCCCCTATCCAAAGGATAGGGGATAAGATGTCTGATTGCGGGGGTCCTACCACTGGGGACCCCCGCTATCTTGCATGCAGCACCTACCTCTGGGAGCTGCATGCAGCGCTGCAGCCTCAGAGTCTGCCAGGTCACGACTATGGGGGTGGAGTATTGTGACGTCACAACTGCGCCCCTGTGTGATGTCACACCCCGTTCCCGCAATGCAAGTCTATGGGAGGGGGCGTGACAGCGGGACCCCCGCAATCAAATATCTTATCCCCTATCCTTCTGCATAGGGGATAAGATGTCTTAGGGCCGGAGTATTCCTGTAACATAAGCAATGTTGCAACATCATGGGGGAGATTTATCAAAACCTGTGCAAAGGAAAAGTTGCCCAGTTGCCCATAGCAACCAATCAGATTGCTTCACTCATTTTGCAAAAGTCTTGTTAACCTGTTAAGGACCCAGGGCGTACCTGTACGTCCTGAGTCCACTCCCGATCTATAATGCGGGTCGGGCCCGGCCTCCAACAATGGCCGGGACCCATGGCTAATAGCGCACAGCATTGATCTCGGTGCCACGCGCTATTAACCCTTTAGTCGCGGTGTTCAAAGTTGAACTCCGCATCTATGAAATGAAAGTGAAACCATGCGGGTTAGCTCAGGGAGCTGTTCGGGATAACTGCGGAGAAATTGCGGCATCCAGAGCAGCTTACATGACAGCTGGAGGATCCCTACCTGCCTCCTCGCTGTCCGATCGCCGAATGACTGCTCAGTGCCTGAGGTCAGGGCATGAGCAGTCAAGCGGCAGAATCATCGATCACTGGTTTCTTATGAGAAACCAGTGATCAATGTAAAAGATCAGTGTAGAAACTGCTTTGTTTTTGGGGTGCCTTACTAATTGATTGAGGACAACTGGATCTTTATAGGGGTTTATTACAAGCTACACATATACATATAAATACAAAGGGGGATCCTAACTAATTAAGGGATAGGGGTGCAAGGAAGAGGGGAAGGTGATAGGAAGGGGGCAGGAAGTGCTCTCTCTCTATCTCATCATCCTATAAGTAACACATATATAGAAGTCATCCACACACATAACCCATACATTGCCCATCCCAAGACATCTCCATGGCCAATCAGAACAGAACAGTTTATTTGCATTGCAATCTGTCCTTGTCCTTTGATGTCTTCTTGAGTGGGGGATTATCTTTGTTGTCCCACATTATGTTGACAGATGTCCACAGATGTCCATCCAAGTTTCCTCCAGAACCGCACGTTCTGGGCTGACAGGATGATTTGCAGTCCATTGTATCCCACACAGCAGGGGCTGGTTTTATGGCTTATATTATTGGAGGTAACAGGAACTGTAGCTCACCTCCATTCTTATCACTCAGGTGCTAGGCTTATCATATGGCTTTGAACAGGATAAAAGCAAATGATTGTCTAATCAGCTGTTTGCCTCAACCACCATTCCTGGAGCCAGTCCTGCCAACACCCAACACCCATTCCATCCCATGACATTCCACTGCATTCCATTATATTTGAGTCAATAATAAAAACACATCAACATTATATTAGTGTGGCCAATGTTGGCTCCAACATATGCCCCTTTGGGCCCGAATGGCACACAGACATTTGGGCCACACCCAGAATGAAATCCACACTCTCCTGCAGGAACCTTTGCATTATGACAGTCCATTAACCTTCTGGATCCTCCCCAGCGCCACACTGGTAGATGTAACAGTTTTGATGAGACTGGGCATAAATGAACATCACACCATTCACTCACACTCCTATCAATGAGTATGTAACAACATAAATTATATAAAATATCTATCGAACATGTTCCCCTATATACACAGCTACCTGTGTCATTGACATATACATAATAATCAAAGACAATATCATGATTACATGTACAAAACAAACTGACAAGCTGAAACTGTATCCATCGGGTTGCTCATTTCTTTAAACAAATTAAGTTTATGGGTTTATGTTCCATGACACCATGTTTTTGCACTTTCCATTGATTGTAATTTACCATGTTTGCACCAGCGGATCTTTCTTGCTTACCAGTAGATAGACCATTGCTTTTAAATTGTTAATATAATTATTTGAAGAAATCTTTGATTTTTACTTGTTAATAGGATTATTTGAAGAAATCTTTCATTTTGACCGAGAGAGGCATTAATTTAGTTGCCATCACATGTATGGCTTATATACACATCCAGGAACCAGCACATGCCAATCTTGTCTTTGCTTCACAAAGGATCCTGGGTACAAAAGAACAAGAGCAGTATCAGATTCTTAGCAGTATAATGTAATATATGCCATAACATCAAAACTTCCTACATAAGAACCTGTCAAACAATTGCTGTACACTGATCTCCTAATAATTCTAAAACTTCTGACCCATGGTCCATATGGTGCCTCCTCCATTCATTGTGTCCTAGTAACCAGATCCAAGCTGGTTTCCTCCTTGCTAGCACTAACATTAAGACATATCCCGAAATAACTGACAGGTAGGAAGAAAATTTAACAAGCAAGGTAAACTCCTGACATGGCTGCACTCGCTTTATCCCTGATTGGGCTTGTTATGCCAATTCCCTCACATATACCACGAATGCATGGAAAAAAGATGTTTCACGAAATTCATCAAAAATCTTTCACACCAATTAACTTTTTTGGGCCAATAACCATTTAATGCCCCTTTGGTACCAAAAGAAAAAAAAAAATTGATACCAAACAAAACTAAAAGATGAAATACATTTGGAAACAAAAAAAAAAATCTAAACAATGAACACAGCTGTTTCAAAAGCAAAAATATATGCTTAATAGAAAAAAACATACTCCTGGGCAACTGGAGCATAAAGAAATAACACTGTTCCGACATATGAAACACAATGGACCGGACATAAACAGACAACATAAAACATATCATAGATTAACTCAACTTTTATCTATCTAATGATGTATCTTTAGGTAATTCTGAGTAAAGGTGTAATTAATTCTATAGCATTCACACTGGAATCCCAGATTTGTAGTGGTCACTCTTTATACAGTTCAATTATCAATCTTCAGCTCATGATTGAAGTCTGTGACCTGTTTGGAAAAGGACATAAGAAAAACAAACAAACATACACCTATAAAAAAAAAACCAGGTTAGCACAACACCTTCACATCACAATGGGATGTTAATTTGTATAATTGTTTGCAAACAATTCACCCTCTACACTTGAGCTCATTGATAAAACCACGCGGACTTTAAATTAATGAATTGGCCAAATACACTCGATTATTTATTAGAATAACCAGTTTCATTTGTTGACGTCTCACAGTTTATAACCTGTTGAAGAAGCATGGAGATTATTATCTTAGCTGTAACATAACATGACAATGGTGGTCAGTCTGTAAGGAAACATAAACACAATTAGAATACAAAAACACACATGTAAAACAAGTATAGTTTTTTTTTTTTAAAGTAGAAATTTTTATTTTTCTTAAGAGAGGCAAATAAACAGTTGTGCGGTAACAAACAACAATCAATTGAAATGCTTACAGAAGGTAATCGGGTAGGTACCTCCGAACTATAAAACCATTGCATTGGTACAAGGACTGCGAGAAAGCACACAAAAATTTGGCTGTGCTGGCCATATGTCAGTCATGAGAGACATGTATCTAGAGGTGTGTGTGGAGAGCTAGAACAACTATTTATCCAATTGAAGTTATAGCAACTGTTTAGAGAGAGATCAAGAGAGTGGGAAGAAAGAGAGGTGCTAAGGCAACAGGGTAGTGGAAGAGAAAGTGGTACTAAAGGGAACGAGGAAAGAGAGGGTAGGAAAAGAGCATATGAGTACAAGAATGGTAGTGGTACAAAGTGTTACAGGTAGAGCATCGGTGGGTTCCCAAGTGCGGTGAGCAGGCTCGTTCCCCTCCTTGTGAAAACAAGTATAGTTCTGTCATTTATATCTATACCAATATGTCCATATCTAGCACAACAAAGTTCCTCAATGTTTACCAACACATATTATCACACTGTGCTGTGCTATTAATCCATAGGGGTAGAGCAATCTGTGACCAACTCAAGAATAGTAAAAATGGCAGATTTACCCATGGATTGTACATTGGGATATTAATGCCTGCCTTTTGCTGTTCACAGGGGGATGTGTCTTTCTGTTTCTTTGTCTCTTCTTCACTGTTTTGTTGGGGATTTTGATGCAAATGTGACAGGGTTACTCTCCAGATCACCCATCTCTTCACACCTTTCTGTGACCTCTTTATTCTGGGTGGTATTCTCCCCCTCAGGCTGAATGCTGCTAACCTCCTGCTGTGATGAATGGTCTATAGGCTCAGGATGCACATTAGATGACACACAAACTTTTTTAATATGTCCTGGTCTGCCACATTTTTAACAACATCTAACCCACCATTTCCTCCTAGGTCTATACACAACAGATATGTTTTCGGGTGTCTCATTCCTGTCTCCAGACCCTTCACACCAGTCCCTCAAAATATTGATACATTTCTCATGGGAGCTGGTATTTCTCAGCGCCAATCTCGTGGTGTAATCTACGTTACATCTATTTGCCATGGAATAGAGGAAATTGGTATCATAATGAGACATTTCTGGGCAGTTATAAACACACTTGTATAGGGAGAGATAAACATTACAAAACATGACCGGATCATCACATCGCCTGAACCGCAACTTTCTTAGGGCATCTTCACCCCTAATGTCTCGCTCACCCAAAACACGCTGCAGCTCCTTGCTCATGAATTCTGCACCTCTACAGTCATCATCTATGTGGACAGATGTTAACTGTGCTGCCAGCGGCCCTGGAAGCCAAGCTCGGAGCAGAGACCAGGCATCTTTGTTATCTAGGTGATACTGCCTCACCACAGCTTCAAATGTATTGGATAAAGTTATGGGTGACTCGCTTGTATTACATTCTCCAATAACTTTACACAAATGGAGTCTGTCCTGGATGGTTAAAGCTGGAGGACTATCAGCTACCATGCCTGTTATCTCGCCCCCATCTATGGATGAGATTGTGCAGACATTTGTTACTTCACATTTATGCAATGTAAGGGACTGGATGTGCTGCTCTTGGCTGACTAGCTGGGATTTTGCTTTAGAAAGTTGCCCTTCTAATTCAGCCATCACCACCTTCATTTGGCTAATCTTATTCTCTGAAGACAATATATGGGACCTGTTAGAGCAAACTTTTAGCTCATACTTTTCAACCAACTCCAACAGCCCATTGTTTCTTTCTGTCAATTCATATATTTCTGCCTTTAAATTTCCCAATTCATTACTGGACTCTGCAGAAATTTCAAGAACAGACTCTGCAATCTTGTCTAAACTCTCTTGCATCTGCCTCCTCTCATCCCGCCACTTGGTCTCCTTCTCTTCCGCTGTCTCCTTAATTTTCATAAGCAATAAGATTTCATTACCTAACTTTTCTTTCTTCCACTTCTTGCTATTCTTTTTACAATCAATGTTACCATTTTATTCCTTGCAATGCATCCTCAATGCCAAAAACTGATCTCCCAGAGATCCATCTGCACATGTCTGGTACTTAGCAGAGGCATGCTTCTCCACAAACTTCTCCACAAATTCTATATTAACAATATACAGTAATACGCAAAAAAACAAAACTAACAATACAACCACTCCTACAACAACAAGCAAAACCTAGGCCTCACCTGACCAGTACCTTATCTAGAACAATGGTCTCACACAACATATATTTGGCCTACTCCAATGTAAAACTCCCTTCCTTTACAGCTATAACTAATCACTACCAATAAAATGTCATACACAACCTGATTAATAGTTACACCAAACTTGCTAGGATCAGCTAACAGATAACATAAATGAAACAATACACTCACCAGGATTTCCTTTGTATGCAAGATCCAGATTCCTCTTCCTCGATATTTTACACCTAGAAATTTAGAGTAATGCAGATTTGTTCCTGTGGATCCTCTGTGGAATTTAAATCACAGTCCCATCTGGGGTGCCAAATGTGGAAACTGCTTTGTTTTTGGGGTGCCTTACTAATTGATTGAGGACAACTGGATCTTTATAGGGGTTTATTACAAGCTACACATATGCATATAAATACAAAGGGGGATCCTAACTAATTAAGGGATAGGGGTGCAAGGAAGAGGGGAAGGTGATAGGAAGGGGGGCAGGAAGTGCTCTCTCTCTCATCATCCTATAAGTAACACATATATAGCAGTCATCCACACACATAACCCATACATTGCCCATCCCAAGACATCTCCATGGCCAATCAGAACAGAACAGTTTATTTGCATTACAATCTGTCCTTGTCCTTTGATGTCTTCTTGAGTGGGGGATTCTCTTTGTTGTCCCACATTATGTTCACAGATGTCCATCCAAGTTTCCTCGAGAACCGCACGTTCTGGGCTGACAGGATGATTTGCAGTCCATTGTATCCCACACAGCAGGGGCTGGTTTTATGGCTTATATTATTGAAGGTAACAGGAACTGTAGCTCACCTCCATTCTTATCACTCAGGTGCTAGGTTTATCATATGGCTTTGAACAGGATAAAAGCAAATGATTGTCTAATCAGCTGTTTGCCTCAATCACCATTCCTGGAGCCAGTCCTGCCGACACCCTACACCCATTCCATCCATAACATTCCACTGCATTCCATTATATTTGAGTCAATAATAAAAACACATCAAAATTATATTAGTGTGGCCAATGTTGGCTCCAACAATCAGTGTGTGCAGTGTTATAGGTCCCTATGGGAGCTATAACACTGCAAAAAAAAGTGAATAAAGATCATTTAACCCATTCCTTATTAAAAGTTTGAATCACCCCCCTTTTCCCAGAAAAAAAACCAGTGCAAATAAAAATAAACATATGTGGTATCGCCCCGTGTGGAAATGTCCAATTTATAAAAAAAATATTGTTAATTAAACTGCACGGACAATGACATACGCACAAAAAAATTCCAAAGTCCAAAATAGTGCATTTTTGATCACTTTTTATATCATGAAAAAATGAATAAAAAGTGATAAATAAGTCCTATCAATGCAAATATGGTACTGCTAAAAACTTCAGATCACGGCACAAAAAATGAGCCCTCATACCGCCCCATATGCGGAAAAATAAAAAAGTTATAAGGGTCAGAAGATGACAATTTTAAATGTATAAATTTTCCTGCATGTAGTTTTGATTTTTTCCAGAAGTACGACAAAATCAAACCTATATAAGTAGGGTATCATTTTAACCTTATGGACCTACAGAATAAAGATAAGGTGTAATTTTTACCGAAAAATTCACTGTGTAGAAACGGAAGCCCCCAAAATTACAAAATGTTTTTTTTTTTTTCAATTTTGTCTCACTATGATTTTTTTTTCCGTTTCGCCGTAGATTTTTGGGTAAAATGACTGATATCATTACAAATTCGAATTGGTGGCACAAAAAATAAGCCATCATATGGATTTTTAGGTGAAAAATTGAAAGAGTTATGATCTTTTAAAAGTAAGAAGGAAAAAACGAAAATGCAAAAACAAAAAAAAACCTGGTCCTTAAGGGGTTAAAAATGAAAGAAGCGAGCTGATTAGTTGCTATGGGCAACTTCCTCTGGACAGGTTTTGATAAATCTCCCCCAATATGTTTAATGGAGACCTTGGCTCTTCCTCTAAAGGGGTTGGCCAACTAAAATCATTCATTGTCTATACAGGGGATAGATGATAAATGTTTAACCCTCAGCATTAGAGTTGAGCAAACTTCTCAAAAGTTTGGACTAGTGGGACTTGTAGCCGGGGGTGGGGGTAGTGTCTTACCAGTGGCATCTGGCATTGGAGTCTTAAATTCCTCAATGATCCATGTTCAAATGTGAGTTTTTCCACATTGCTGGCAGACAATCTAGTTTGTTTAGGGGTGATGATGACGCCTGTCTTGCCGAACACTTTTTCTGATGCTACACAGGAGTGTGAACAAGACAGAACACCCATGACAAACTGGGCAAGTTCTGGCCAATGGTCTAATCTGGTGACCCAGCAGTCCATGGAATCTGGACTCATGGTGTCTGTAACAAAAAGGGCACAGTGCCAGCAGAGGGAGTAAAGCGCTGACTTAGTGGCGAGAGGAGAATGGACCCCGTTCAGCGGGTGATGGCAGCTGCTGGAAAGCCGTGGTAAGCTGGCTGTGTAGCTTCTTCCTATAACAATCCAATTTTTCCTCCTTCTTGGAAGGTGAAAAAAAATTATTCCATTCTGGCTCTATATCGAGGATCTAAGAGTGTAGTTATCCATTACTCATCTCTTTCCTCCAAGTGCTTAATATGTTACCCACTGTGCAAACAAACAAAAAAAACACAGCTGGCCATCTTTTACGAGGCCCCTGCTTGCTATCCCTCAATCCCATTTTGTCAGTTGATCATCATGGTTTTCATCATAATGATCATTATTACTGTTACCTTGTGTAGATTCCTTGTCTTCTACTCCTTTGACAGATTCCATCTCTAAATCCTCCTCAGATCCCACTTTCTCATCCTCTTTATCCAGGTGCAAATTAAATCTCACTACAATAGGGTGACTGAGTGAATGTTGTTGTCTGTAGGACATAGATTCCCCAATAGATAACTGACAGGATAGAGGTAGACATGACACTGATGAGGACAAGACAGAGAGAATATGCTGACTGTGGATGAGGCCTGGCTGCTAGACAGATAATAGGGATATGGAGAAGCAGCAGCAGGGAAAAGGTTTTCTTTACATTGTGGGGTGTCTTGACTGTCCCATGCAGCCTGGTGGTACCACTCCATGTACCTACGTAAAGACGTAGTTCCTATACTCATACCCTGGCATGGCTGACTTTATGTTTGCCGAGATAACACAGAACCACGTTTTCTGAATCTGATAAGGCAGAAAACAGTTTCCACATGGCAGAATATCCTACAGGTACACCACCACCTAACTGTCCCTCTCTTCTTAAAGTTTTTTTTTTCTTGAGCCTACAGATGTAGCAGCATCATCACCTGAGCTGATCAGACCAGCAGTATCTGGTAAATTTAACATGTGTTCTGGCCCTACCTCGGCTACGCTCTTCTTCACTGACAGTACCTCTACAATCCTGCTCTGAAAATGTCACTTCCTCCTCACCTGTTTCCTTTGCTCAATCCAACACTTCTTTGTCATTTATCAAATGGGCTCCTTTTCTCCACCTCAGCATATACACCATGATGTCTTACAGTATCCCCACCCTACCTACCACCACCAATCCCACTAGTGCTATGCTCGGCCACAGCTTCTACCTCCAACTAACTTCAAGGCATGACTGTCCTCTTACAGCTCCTGCTCCAGGATAATTCTATTCTTCTACTTACTAATGGGGGGGGGGGGGGGTCGAGGGAGGAAAGACAGATGATTGAACAGACCATCTAAGATGTATATTTCCACCTAGCTATATAACTGTAGATGATGAGGATTTCACTGACACCTGGATCAATGTCATATCGTCAGACTCTTCCTCTTCCGGGAACGAGTCAACCATCCCACAAGGCCCGTATTATCCTCTGAAATGACACAACCCCTGGAAAACAGTGACACATTTTCCTTGCTGATGCTGGTGCTACTTCTTCTACCACAAGGCATTAGGTTGCTACGTCTACCTGTACTGGGGCTTGGAAAATGGGTGGTGCCCACAGGGCTGCTACTGCCATCAACATGCTTACCCGCAGAGGACATGGCAGATGTGCTATTTCCTCTACTCCTTCCTCAGTCAACCATTCCTCAGAGACATTTTTATTTTATAAAAAATTGATTTGGAGGTTATAGTTATGAATTGGAGGTTATTTACTTATCAAGTAGTCAAGTGGCTAAGACAATATAGATCAACTTTCCCTTTAAATGCTTTTAATGCATATTTATGTAAAACAAAAAGGTATAAATATTATAAGTTTATTTAAATCCAGAAAATACTGGCAAACTGACCTTAGATTCCACACTCAATTTCAACACTTTTAATGCATATTTATGTTAAAATACAGGTCAGCCCAATGCTTTGCATAACTTGCTTTGCATTGTAATGTGATAGCTTTTATGGGTCCTTTCTACTGGGATCTGTAGTGCACCAACTGGATAGGAGGTCACTGTCTGAGGTCAGCCCACTGTTCAATGCATTTTATTGTAATGTGATGTAACTTTTATGGGCAGGTTCTGCAATGACACTGCTAGGATCTGTAGTGCACCAACTATACACAATAATGCAGATGGCAGGAGGTTACTTTCTGAGGTCAGCCCATTGATTAATGCTTTGTTCAGCTTGTTTTTTTTATTTTTTATTTAAGGCTTACTGGGATAAGTAGTGTCTGCACACTGTCTGCTCTGTTTTCCCCCCAAGATGGCGGCATTAATGCAGTGTATAGGGCTTTATCAGCTTCTTAAAACCCACCTATATGCTATCTTCTGATTGGCCTGGGAGCTGTAGGTCACATAATGCAAGCAATTGTATAACCTGTGTTCATGTGATCTAGATGCTAGCTCTGAGGTATACTGACTAGGCTACCCTGATGTCATCTCAGTGTTCTTAGGACTTCTTTCATTCATTCAGGTACAAAAACAAAATCATGGAGATTTATTCACCCCTTAAGGACCTAGGGCGTATGGATATGCCTTGCCTTTCTGCTACTTAAGGATCCAGGACGTATCCATACGCCCGTGGGAATTTTGGTCCCCGCCGCGCGCCGGGCGGGGACCGGACCGGGGTGACTGCTGATATCTATCAGCAGGCACCCCGCGTAAATGCCCAGGGGGGGTCATCAGACCCCCCCATGTTGGCGATCGGCACAAATCGCAAGTGAATTCACACTTGCGATTTGCGCCTATTCCGGGTCTATAGTAACCGAGTGACCCAGAATATAAGGGGGATCGCGGTTGTCTAAGACACCTACGATCCCCCTGAAGGGATAGGAGTGAGGTGGCATAGGTGCCACCCCTCCTATCAATGCTATTGGTGGTCTAGACGCGACCACCAATAGCAGATCGGGGGCAGGGGGGGTTAACTTTCGTTGTCCCCGTCCTGCCCACCCACAATAGGCAGGGCAGGACGGGGAAACGAAGGGGACCGGGCGGCAAATATCCACTTTCCCGTCCGGAGGCTGTGGGCGACGGTGATCAGCAGGCGGCATGTCGTGCGGCAGAAGAGGACGGCTTCCTGGATCCTACGGAAGCAAGTAAGTTGATATGGAGGGCTACAGTCTGAGACCACAGGGCTTTCTAAATGTCACATGCCCCCCAAAAACCATGTCAGCAAAATTCACTCTCCAAAATCCCATTGTTGCTCCTTCCCTTCTGAGCCCTCTACTGCGCCTGCCGAACACTTAACATACACATATATCTCTCTTACTCGAGGGAAATTGGGTTACAAATTTTGCGGGGCTTTAACCACTTGTAAAAATTCAAAACCTGGGTCTACAAGAACATGCAAGTGTAAAAAATGAAGATTTTGAATTTTCTCCTTCACTTTGCTGCTATTCCTGTGAAACACCTAAAGGGTTAACTCACTTACTGAATGTCATTTTGGATACTTTGAGGGGTTCAGTTTTTATAATTGGGTCATTTGTGGGGTACTTCTAATATGAAGGCCCTTCAAATCCACTTCAAAACTGAACTGGTCCATGAAAAATTCTGATTTTGAAAATTTTGTGAAAAATTGGAAAATTGCTGCTGAACTTTGAAGCCCTCTGATGTCTTCCAAAAGTAAAAACATGTCAACTTTATGATGCAAACATAAAGTGGAGATATTGTTTATGTGGATAAATGTATAATTTATTTGGAGTATCCATTTTCCTTATAAGCAGAGAGCTTCAAAGTAAAAAAAAAATGCACATTTTTTTCATCAAATTTTGGAATTTTTCACCAAGAAATGAAACAAGTATCGACAAAATTTTACCACTAACATAAAGTAGAATATGTCACGAAAAAACAATCTCGGAATCAGAATGAAAGGTAAAAGCATCCCCATTTTTTTTCCACTAAAATGCTGCTTTTTCCCCAAAGTAATAGGAGTAAATGACCCCCAAAATTTTTAACCCCATTTCTTCTGAGTATGGAAATACCCCATGTGTGGAGGTAAAGTGCTCTGCTGGCGCACTACAATGCTCAGAAGAGAAGGAGCGCCATTGAGCTTTCGGAGAGTGAATTTGTTTGGAATGGGAGTCAGGGGCCATGTGTGTTTACAAAGCCCCCCCGTATTGCCAGAACAGTGGACCCCCGCACATGTGACCCAATTTTGGAAACTACACCCCTCACAGAATGTAATAAGGGATGCAGTGAGTATTTACACCCCACTGGCGTTTGACAGATCCTTGGAACAGTGGGCTGTTCATTTTCACGGACGACTGTACCAAAAATCTGTCAGGCACCTGTGGGGTGTAAATACTCACTGTACCCCTTATTACATTACGTGAGTGGTGTAGTTTCCAAAATGGGGTCACATGTGGGGGGGGGGGTCCATTGTTCTGGCACTATGGGGGCTTTATAAACACACATAACCTTCAATTTCAGACACATTGGGCCTCATTTACTAAGCTGAAACCGACCAGTTTTCATCTGGTTATTTTGTCTGAGACATGTCTGAGACATGTCTGCGCCAGTGTGCGGCTGAAAAATCCGACAAACCCAAAAAGGGGTGTGGTCTGTTGCAAAAGGGGGCGTTGCCGTTCAAAAGGGGCGTGGTTTCACAACCCGACCGATTTACTATGGAATTCACAGAAAATCCTGTGGGTAATTGGCTGGAAAAAGCTGGTCAGAAAATGTTCCCGACTTTTCCAAATAGCAAATAGAGAGGAATCCTACATGTCTGAAACAACTTTTCCCACTAGTAAAAACCCCAAACTCTTAGTAAATAAGGCCCATTCTCTCTCCAAAATCCCAATGGCTCTCCTTCTCTTCTGAGCATTGTAGTGCGCCAGTAGAGCACTTTACATCCACATATGGGGTATGTTCTTACAAATTTTAGGGGGCTTTTTTCCTATTTCCCCTTGTGAAAATGAAAAATTTAGGGTAACACCAGCATTTTAGTGAGAATTTTTTTTTCCTTTTCCCTTTCAACCTGTGGGGTGTTCAGGCTCACTATACCCCTTGTTATGTTTCGTGAGGGGTGTAGTTTCCAAAATGAGGTCACATGTGGGTATTTATAAAATCAGCCCCGCCCTGTGCAAATCACCAATTTAAGCCTCAAATGTACAGTGCGCTCTCACTCCTGAGCCTTGTTGTGCGTCCACAGACCATTTTATGCCCACATATGGGGTATTTCCGTATTCGGGAGAAATTGCGATACAAATTTTCGGAGTCTTTTTTTGCTTTTACTGCTTGTGAAAATATAAAGTATGGGCCAACATCAGCATGTTAGTGTAATTTTTTTTCACACTAACAGGCTGGTGTAAACCCCAACTTTTCCTTTTCATAAGCTGTAAAAGGAGAAAAAGCCCCCCAAAATTTGTAGTGCAATTTCTCCCGAGTACGGAAATACCCCATATGTGGCCCTAAACTGTTTCCTTGAAATACGACAGGGCTCTGAAGTGAGAGAGTGCCATGCGCATTTGAGGACTAAAATAGGGATTGCATAGGGGTGGACATTGGGAATCACTGGCGTAGAATACCCTAACAGGGTGCCTCCAGCTGTTGCTAAACTCCCAGCATGCCTGGACATTCAGTGGCTGTCTGGAAATGTCTGGAGTTGTTGTTTTGCAACAGCTGGAGGCTCTGTTTTGAAAACATTGCCGGACAATACGTTTTTCATTTTTATTGGGGGGGACAGTGTAAGGGGGTGTATATGTAGTGTTTTACCCTTTATTATGAGTTAGTGTAGTGTAGTGTAGTGTTTTTAGGGTACATTCACACTGGCGGGTTACGGTAAGTTTCCCGGTTGGAGTTTGCGCTGCGGCGAAAAACCTCCAGCTATTTCAAAACTACAACTCCCAGCATGTACTGACAGACCATGCATGATGGGAGTTGTACTTTTGCAGCAGCTGGAGGAAACTGGAGGAAAACCTTCAGTTAGGTTCTGTTACCTAACTCTGTATTTTCCAACAAGTGTGCCTCCAGCTGTTGCAAAACTACAACTCCCAGCATGTACTGATCACCGTAGGGCATGCTGGGAGATGTAGTTATGCAACAGCTGGCTGTACGCAACTACAACTCCCAGCATGCCGAGACAGCTGTTTGGGCATGCTGGGATTTGCAGTTTTGCAACATTTGGAGGGCTACAGGTTAGAGACCACCGTATAGTGGTCTCAGACTGTAGCACTCCAAATGTTGCTAGGCAACTCACCGACTTCCGTGCGATACAGGGAGCCGCATAGCCGTCCTCTTCTGCCGCCTGCTGCCACCGCCGATCGTGTCCCGCTGCCATCGCCGACGGGTAAGTGGACTTCAGCCCCGGTCCTTCCCCATCCTGCCCCGCCTATTGTGGGTGGGCAGAACAGGGAAAATGAAAGTAAACCCCCCGCCCCCCCGATCTGCAATTGGTCGTCGCTTTTGACGACCAACAGCATGGATAGGAGGGGTGGCACCCCTGCTACCTCACTCCTATCCCTTCAGGGGGATCGTGGGTGTCTTAGACAACCATGATCCCCCTTATATTCCAGGTAACTGGGTCACCATAGACCCGTATGACCCGGAATAGGCGCAAATCGCAAGTGTGAATTCACTTGCGATTTGCGCCGATCGCCGACATGGGGGGGGTCTGATGACCCCCCCTGGGCATTTGCACGGGGTGCCTGCTGATCGATATCAGCAGTCACCCCGGTTCAGTCGCCGCCCGGCACGCGGCGGGGACCAAAATTCTCCCTGACGTACTTGTACATCCTTTGTCCTTAAACCGTACCCGTCAGATCACTCAAAAAAAAAAAAAAAACTGTTATATGTTGCTCAGTATCTCATCCTGATCATGTACATGTAATTTGTACGTGTCTGTGACCTACATTTCTCTCAGAATTAGCTTTATTTCTGAAATACCTTAATTTTGTCCACCAGAAGCAGGGGGTCGGGTACTCACTGTGATAACCACTCCCCCTCCCTCTCCTCAGTCCAGGTCTTCCCAACCAGGGTGCCTCCAGCTGTTGTAAAACTACAGCTCCCAGCATGCCCACACATCATTTGGCTGTGCAGACATGCTAGGAGTTTTAGTTTTGAAACAGCTGGAGGATATGATTGTAGCCCCCCTTTAATACACACTCACACACAGGCTTCATATATTCTTACACATACACATTAGATATACACACTGATATACACACATACACATATATCCACACACACACTGACTTCATATATTCTTACACATACACATTAGATAGACACACTGATATACACACATACACATATATCCACACACACACTGGCTTCATATATTCTTACACATACACATTAGAGAGACACACTGATATACACACACATATATCCACACACACACACACACACACACACACTGGCTTCATATATTCTTACACATACACATTAGATAGACACAGATATACACACATACATATATATCCACACACACACATACATGCAGGGACACTTACTTTTTCGTCTGCAATGCATGTTTCTGTGTCTCTCATTGATGTCTGCTGTGTGAGAGCCGGCAGCAGTCTTCCTGCCCCTCCCCCTCCCCTTCTCTTCACACAACTCTGCAGTGTGTACAGACCCTCCCCCTTCCAAAACGTCCCGGGATCCAGGACATAGCAGTGTACACAGAAGCACTGAATTCATCCCAGGAGGCAGGGGGGCAGTTGTTTGACTGCCTTGTTCAGTATGAAATACTGAAAATTTTCTAATGAAAGGAATTGCAAAACCAATTGGTTTTGCATGATTTACAACATATCAAAGGTTTTTATATCTGACAGTGCCTATTTAAGTACCAGGGAGCTAGAACATACGTGTACGTCCATGGTCCTTAACAGCTTAAATGGGACTGCTGTGCAATATGTCCATAAGTTTCCAAAGTCTTCAGAGCAACAAGACAAATATGATTGCTTAGGTGGCCTGGTAGAACCCAAACCACAGACATTTGTAAAAATAATTTCAGGTGACACACCTCTTTAAAGGAAATCTGTCATCAGAATCACCCGCACTAAACCTGTTACACAGGCTTGTAGTGCGGGTGATCCTGATTAAAACGCTCCTTACCTGGATAAAAATGGTTCAGCGGTTCTTAAGATATCTATATTTTTAGTTTTCTGTTATTCCCTGGCTTGGGACTCAGTGGGAGGTGTTATCATCTGGGACTCGGCCACGCGTCATTATAGCTGGGCGGAGCTGCCGCCCGGCTCATGAATATTCATGAACGTAGACCGAGAAAGAAGAATTAGACCAGGAGGATAAGTTTATGAATATTCATGAGCCGGGCGGCAGCTCCGCCCAGCTAGAATGACATGTGGCCGAGTCCCAGATGATAACACCTCCCACTAAGTCCCAAGCCAGGGAATAACAGAAAACTAAAAATATAGATATCTTAAGAAGCGCTGAACCATTTTTAACCAGGTAAGAAGCGTTTTAATCAGGATCACCCGTACTACAAGCCTGTGTAATAGGTTTAGTGCGGGTGATTCTGATGACAGATTTCCTTTAATTTAACCTCCTTTTGAAATTCACACTCCCTTTGCCCTCCTAGTTTAGCCCAATTACAAATGTCCTGTCTTCCTAAAACATGTGTATTCCTTTACCCCCATAGGCAACAGAAAATGAACAGGGAACACGGTAACAAGTAAGTCTCTATTTCAGGCAAACAACTGCATCATGTTGAGCTTTCTAATAAGATTCCAAAAGGTTGTTTTCTTGTGTAGTCAATTTTCTGTGTCTAATTTAATCAGGGAAGTTTACTGTTCTTCATCACGCAAATAAACTCATTTCAGAATGTTGCATGCAAATATTTTTTTCCAGTTTTTACACAGCATAACAAAACAATAAAAGTAAAAAGCCACAATACTAGACACAGTCTTTGTGGTCGCAGCTAAAACGTGCACGAACTGCGTGAGTTTAGTCACCTACAATAACCAATAATGTGTAATAATGATAATAACGATGACTATACTAGTAATGACGATAATGTAATGACGCAAATTATAATATTAATAGCGATAACAATAACACTATTTAAAACAACAATAATACCAATACTACTAAAAAAAAAAAATAGAAACATAATAAGGAAGTACTGCGTTGGTTAATATAACATAGTGCATGAAAAAAATGCTGCCATATGGCACTCAACCAGATTCACAATAAACTGTATAATTAATAGTGGCAAATAGAGATGAGCGAACTTACAGTAAATTTGATTCGTCACAAACTTCTTGGCTCGGCAGTTGATGGCTTATCCTGCGTAAATTAGTTCAGCCGTCAGGTGCTCCGGTGGGCTGGAAAAGGTGGATACATTCCTAGGAAAGAGTCTCCTAGGACTGTATCCACCTTTTCCAGCCAACCGGAGCACCTGAAAGCTGAACTAGTTTATGCAGGAAAAGTCATCAACTGCCAAGCCGAGAAGTTTGTGACGAATTGAATTTACTTTAAGTTCGCTCTAGTGGCAAACAGTACACAAATGTAACTGCCATATAGTATGCAAAGTGTACCGGTCATATCACAAATAAAGATTCTACATGTTACACATTAGGTCAGTGATTCCCAACCAGAGTGCCTCTAGTTGTTGCAAAACTACAACTGCCAGCAAGGAATGCTGGGAGTTGTAGCCTTTTTTTAAATTAGTTTTGCAAGTTCAAACAGAAGACAATACATACAAAAAATACCATTCAGTTATTATAATATATGGTATATATCCGTATTAAAAAATAAATAAAAAAAAGGAAAAGGAAGCAGAAAAGAATAATAAGAAAAGAAAAAGAGATAGAGAGAAAATAATCATTACTGATTAATAAATATACACGTCCGTCTACATAGAATATCAATATACTTTATATCAATATATTTATTATTTATCCTAATGTGTCCATTTCTGCCATGTGTTCTCAAATTTTTTGCTCGTTCCCTCCCCTTTTGCTATTAAAACTTCCATTGTATGAGAGTGGTGGGTTCTAGTAATAATAGTGGGGATGTCTGGAATATCTATAGACCTCCATAATGTTGCTATCTGAATGCGAGCATTGGTGAACACATGAAACACAATGACCCTCCTAGATATGGGAAACTTACCCAGATCCAGAGATAGTAGTGCCAAGCCCCGCCCCAATGAAAAATGACAAGAAAGGGAGGTTTGAAGAAAATCATAAACATCCCATCCAAAATGATTTAATAAGGGAGCACCCCCTCTTTCAACGCCACATCTCCAGCATAATGGTGAAGCTTGAGTGATTAGTGATGAGTGGCATAGGCCATATTCGAATTAGCGATATTTTGCGAATATATGGATGAATATTCATCATATATTCGCAAAATTCTCATATTCGTTATATTCATTTTTTTGCGCATATGCGAATATTTATACGCATATGCGCATGTTCGCGAATACTGAGCCCTCCCTTCGTTAATGGTATAGGGAACTATGACTGGTGCATTAACTCTGTGATTTTTTGCCCATTGAAACCAATAGGCCCATTGTGGTCTAAGGGGATCTCATGGCATGTAAAACTGTATGATAAGCAGGACTGTCTCGGCAGCACAGTGGAATGGGAGACCACCACTGGTTCAAGTCCTGGGGTGGGACAGAGTGTTACAGTGTTGTGGTTTAACTTTACTTTCCCGGAAAAGCTGCTGAGTTGCCCATAGCAACCAATCAGATCGCTTCCTTCATTTTTCACAAGGCCTCTGCAAAATGACAGAAGTAATCTGATTGGTTGCTATGGGCAACTCAGAAACTTTTCCTCTGGACAGGTTTTGATAAATCTCCCTCTATGGGGGAGATTCATCAAAACCAGTGTAAAGGAAGAGTTGTGCAGTTGCCCATAGCAACCAATCAGATTGCTTCTTTCATTTTTGAAAAGGCCTCTGAAAAATGAAGAAAGCTGTCTGATTGGTTGCTATGGGCAACTCAGAAACTTTTCCAGGAAAGTAAAGTTTAACCACAACACTGTAACACTCTGTCCCACCCCAGGACTTGAACCAGTGGTGGTCCACAATGGACCTATTGGTTTCAAAGGGCAAAAAATCACAGAGTTAATGCACTAGTCATAGTTCCCTATTCCATTAAAAAAAGGAGGGCTCAATATTCACGAATATGCACAGATGCGCATACATTTTCGCATATGCGCAAAAAATAATTGTAATTAGGAATATATAGTGCTATATTTGCAATATTCACGAATTCGCGAATATGTGATATTCGTGATTAAAATTTGAATTGCAAATATTCGCAAGCAACACTATAAGTGATATTTGGTGGGGGGTTTGATAGCACCTGCACATTAGTTTACGCAAAGATTCCCAATGATTAGCACATCTAGATAGTTGAAACGGTAAAGTGTATGGTGATAAACATTGGTCCTCCGTTATTTGTATGCCCAGGTCAATCTACCAACTCGACTTAAAAGACCCTTGCATTTGAGTGCCTAGCTCCATAAGATGGAAATAGGTTTTTGGATATCTTTTTTTTTTTTATCCCTTTATGTTCATCAAAATATTGTGTATATCCTGGAAAGAGGGGTGATGTTGACCAAACAAGTAATGTTAGAAGGTGCCTTAATTGTAAGTATTTAAAAAGTATTTTAAAAATTCACATGATGAGATATGATATTTATTCCTAATCGCTTGAAAGAATAAATGTGAATTACTATCACAACAGATGACACCTAACTTTACCCAAGTTGAAAAATCAGCAGATGGTTATAGAGCTTTTAAACTAAGCAGAGGAGTAGATAAATATGAAATAGGATTTAGAAGACCAGATGATAGAGTGTGCTCCCAGACAGATAGACTAACTTGAATAGTTGGACAGTAAGTAACATAAGGAGATTTAGTCAGGGCCACTCTAAGAAGTGCATTAAGGATGTGACCCCCAGTGTGGATTTCTCCATCAATACCCATTGTGGTTCTAGTTCTTGAACTAAGTGTATATCTCTATAGTATGCCAGAAGGTCAGGAAACCCCATTACCCCTAATTTAATATGTAAGTATAAAGTTTTTGAGGACACTCTTGGGCGTTTCCCTAGCCAGACATATTTTAAAAGTATTGATTGTAGTGAATTGATGACAGTCCTAGGAAACCTAACGGGCAAATTTCTGAATATATATAGAATTTTAGGGGGTAAAAATGATTTGACAACTGCCATTCTACCCAGTTATGATGGTGAAAAATGAGAAAATTGTTTAATGTCATCAGCAATATTGGAAATTAGAATACCAACACTACTAATATAACACCAACAACACTACCATACTTACAGCGGTCAGAATTGTGCCAAAAACTGTGACCATGGGCACGCCTATAGAGGGCCTACCCTGATAAGAAAAGGGAGGGTTGGATGGGTGTTCCAAAATGTCCGACACGCCCTATCAGTATGCAGGAGGCATTTTATTTTCACATGCCCCTCCCACAAATACAGCCTAACATGGCTAAAACGTGCACAAACTGCGTGAGATTAGTCACCTACAATAGCCAATAATATGTAAAAATGATCATAACAATGACAGTACTAACAATATTAGTAATGAAGATAATGTAATGATGCAAACGATAGTATTATTAGCAATAACGATAACACTATTTAAAACAACAATAATACCAATACTACCAATTTAACAATAACAAGAATGACAATATCATACTTACAACGGTCATATGTATGCCCAAAACCACAACCATGGGCATGCCTGTAGAGGGCCAAAAAGTCTGGCAGTAATCAAACCCATTATCACGTACTTTGTCTTTGAACACCGGACCCACCTGGCTTTAGGTTTACCGACTATCTGGAACCACATGATGACGTGCCCCGGCCTTGAAGCTGCAGGGGCGTACCCATGCCCGAACAACACTCGTTCGACTGGCTGTAAATAATGTATATGTACCAGTTCGAAGATATTGCTTAACATGTTAAAATTTTTGTGAACCTTAACCTCTTACAAGGGCCTGCCTATAAAGGGCCAAAGAACCAAACAATATCCTTTGACTCCCTACCACGACCTCTGCCAGTGATATTATTGCTCTGAAAATGTGTCAGTAACAATAAAACGCAGTGCACCCCCCTGCAGACATGGCAGACATAACAGGTATCCTACTGCCTATGTGACAAAATATTGCTCTTAAGACTTGTCAGTAACAATGCGGTAGGGAACACAGTATACCTATGTATCAAGGTATTAATACTCTTAAGACTTACCAGTAACCAAAATTATGCAGTGCATCCCCCTACAGGCGTAGCTGGCATAATGGGTATACTACCACCTATGTGTCAAACATTGTTGCTTTGAAGACCATAATTACGCAGTGTATCCACCTACCGATGTGGCAGGCATAACTGGTTTACTATCGCCTATGAGTCGTGATATTATTGCGCCGAAGTTGTGCCAGTAACAATTTCCACAGTGTATCCCCCTGTAGACATAGCAGGTATAAGGGGTATACTACCACCTATGTGTCGTAATATTCCTGTCCTGAAGACGTGTCGGCATCAATAACTATGCAGGGCATCTCCCCGCAGACGTGGCAGGCATTTAGAGAATAGACTGTCTTTAAGTGATGATGTTATTGCTCCAAAAATATGTCAGTAGCAATAACTACGCAGTGCATCCCCTTGCAGACGTAGCAGGCATCATAGGTATACTACCACCTATATGACATGATGTTATAGCTCTGAAAATGTGTCAGTAACAATAACTACACAGTGCATCCCCTGCAGATGTGGCAGGCATGATGGGTATTCAACCTCCTATGAATTGCTATGTGATAGCTCTGAAAATCATTGTAAGGTAGAGGCTACACATAACAAGCTAATCATAATGCTAACGAATGAGCAAAACTGATTTTTTTTATTACTGTGATAAGAATGCCATTGTTACAAAAGTGTACAAATTGGTTGTGGTAACATTTAGCCAGAAGTTAAGCTAAATTAACAAACATAGTAACATACATCTCGAAAACATAAATGTGATTTAAAAGGTATCTAACGCATGGTATGACGGCCATGTAATGTATCATGTGTTATGTAACGTATAGGTGGTGAAGCTTATCGTAAGTATTGTGACAGTGTGGCAAGGGAAGGGTGTATTTCCCTAGCTAACCCTAGAGTAACCTCCACCTGTGACCTAATTAATGAGGTAGCAGAAAGGGGAAGTGTGTTTAAAAGGATGTCAGACAGTGTAGTCTGGGCTCTCCCCAGAATACAGCAAGGTGGCTGTGGGAGGAGGCAGGGGTCCTGGTGATTAACACACAGCCCGAGCTGTGAGTGGCCCCAAGTGTGGACGAGACACACAGCAAGACATTGCAAATGCTGTGTGTGAACAGTGAGTAGAAGGTTGCAGGAGGCATAAGTTTAACTGGCCGGGAAAATCCCACCAGTTGGTAGTCAGGGCCCGCTGGATTGTTTAGTTAGTGACTAGACGGTCTAGGATTTTCCTAAAAAATTAGTTTTGGTCCGAATTTATTTGAGGTGAATTGCTGTTAAAAATGGCAATTTCTGGCAACAGAGATCTTCAATAGGGGTGTAGAACACTTTCATTTGCTGTAACATAGGCTGTATGTTGGGTTAATGAAATAATACTGTTATTCAGTATGACATAAAGATCAGAGGCATTGCTATTAGAATCAATGTTGCTGAGCAGCACAATGACAGAGCCTGGAGGTGGCATCAGTATGAGGAGACCATATAGTGGCTGAATGACACAGCGTGGAGGAGGTGGCAGCATGAGAAGACCATAGAATGGCTGAATGACACAGCTTGGAGGTGGCGGCAGCATGAGGAGAAAACATAGTGGCTAAATGACACAGCCTGGAGTTGGTGGCAACATGAGAAGACCACATAGTGGCTGAATGACACAGCCTGGAGTTGGCGGCAGCACTTAGTGGCTGAATGACACAGACTGGAGTTTCCAGCAGCATGAGTAGAACATATAGTGGCTGAATGACACAGCGTGGAGGTGGCAGCAGCATGAGGACAACATATAGTGGCTGAATAACACAGCCTGGAGTTGGCAGCAGCATGTGAAGACCACATAGTGACTGAATGACACAGCATGGAGTTTGCGGCAGCATGAGGAGAACATATAGTGGCTGAATGACACAGCCTGGAGGTGGCGGAAGCATGAGGAGACCATACAGTGGCTGAATAAGACAGCGTGGAGGTGGCGGCAGCATGAGGAGAACATATAGTGGCTGAATAACACAGCCTGGAGTTGGCGGCTGCATGAGGAGACCACATAGTGGCTGAATGACACAGTTTGGAGTTTGCGGCAGCATGAGGAGAACATATAGTGGCTGAATAACACAACCTGGAGTTTGCAGCAGCATGAGGAGACCATATAGTGGCTGAATGACACATCATTGAGGTGGTGGCAGCATTAGGAGACCATATAGTGGCTGAATGACACAGCCTGGAGGTGGCAGAAGCATGAGGAGACCATATAGTGGCTGAATGACACATCATGGAGGTGGTGGCAGCATGAGGAGACCATATAGTGGCTGAATGACACAGTGTGGAGGTGGTGGCAGAATGAGTAGAACATATAGTGGCCGAATGACGCAGCCTGGAGTTGGCAGCAGCATGAGGACGACACATAGTGCCTGAATGACACAGCCTGGAATTGGCGGCAGCATATAGGGGCTGAATGACACAGCCTGGAGTTAATGGCAGCATGAGGAGAACATATAGCAGCTGAATGACAGAGCCTGGAGGTGGCGGCAGCATGAGAAGACCATATAGTAGCTGAATGACAAAACGAGGAGTTGGCGGCAGCATGAGGAGAACGTATAGTGGCTGAATGACACAGCCTGGAGTTGGCGGCAGCATGAGGAGACCACATAGTGGCTGAATGACACAGCCTGGAGTTGGAGGCTGCATATAATGGCTGAATGACACAGCTTGGAGTTTGTGGCAGCATTAGGAGAACATATAGTGGCTGAATGACACACCATGGAGGTCGTGGCAGCATGAGGAGACCATATAGTGACTGAATGACACAGCCTGGAGTTGGCAGCAGAATATAGTGGCTGAATGACACAGCCTGGAGTTTGCAGCAGCATGAGGAGACCACATAGTGCCTGAATGACACAGCGTGAAGGTGGTGGCAGCATGAGGAGACCATGTAGGGGTTGAATGACACAGCGCGAAGGTGGCGGAAGCATAAGGAGACCATAAAGTGGCTAATTTACACAGCCTGGAGGTGGCGGCAGCATGTAGTGGATGAATGACACAGCCTGGAGTTTGCAGCAGCATGAGGAGAACATATAGTGGCTGTATGACACAGCCTGGAGGTGGCAGCAGCATGAGGGAACATATGGTGGCAGTATGAATCAGCTTGGAGCTGGCTTAAGCATGAGGAGAACATATGGTGGCAGAATGAAACAGCCTTGAGCTTGTATCAGCATGAGGAGAACATATGGTGGCAGAACAAGACAGCCTGGAGGTGGCAGCAGCAGCATCAATAGTCCTGAAAGTGACCCGGTGACAGAGTGGTGCAAGGAGAACTTGGCATCAGATGTGTGGCATCAGGTGGGTGGCAGGATCAGAATAGTATCTGAGGCAGTTAGGCAGAAGAAAGTGGTCTCTTTTGTCAAAGTGTTAGTGTACACATGTAAGTATTGAGGATATGCATTACATAAAACGTAACTTTAAATAATATGCTTAGGATAAAATATATGGACCCAATTTGTTTTTTTAAATCAAACAAAAAAAAGGTGTGCAAAAACACCATGTGCCACCTAAACCACCAAGTATTGTTGTGATGCAAAGACCTCTAAAAGGTGGAAGGGAACAACATATGGTCCATTGTAACAAGTGGGGGTAAAAACTTCCCCTGTAAGGCCATACTCTCGCATTATTAATTCCCTTCTTGGCAAGTGTTACTCACCCTAAAAAGAGAGGCCCCACACAGTAACCTCTCCCTACTTCCACCTACAAACACTGCCATTTCCCAGGGTTTTTAGGTGGAAAAAGGGATTGGTTTCTTTGGGAGGTCCGCCCATTTAAAAACGAGTAACACTTTCCTCGAAAAGGTGGAAGGGAACAATATATTGTCCATTGTAGAAGGTGGGTGTAAAAACTTCCCCTGTAAGGCCCTAATCTTGCCCTATTAATTCCCTTCTTGGCAAGTGTTACACACCCTAAAAAGAGTAGCCCCACACAGGAAACTCTCTCCATTTCCAACTAAAAACCCTGGGAAATGGCAGTGTTTGTAGGTGGAAATAGGGAGAGGTTCTTGTGTGGGACCGCCCTTTTTAGCGCGATTAGCATTATTAATTCCCTTCTTGGCAAGTGTTAGAGTAGGGCCTTACAGGGGAAATTTTTATCCCCACCAGTTACAATGGACCATACGCTATTCCTTTCCACCTTTTAGAGGTCTTTGCATCACATCAATACTTGGTGGTGAAGGTGGCACATGGTGTTTTTTGCACATTTTTCCTTTTGTTTGATTTTAAAGAAATTTTGGGTCCATATATTTTATCCTAAGAATATTATTAAAAGTTAAATTTTACGTAATGCATATTCTTAATACTTACTTGTGGTCTGATGCAGAGGAATGTCTGCAATTGGGGAGCAGCGCCTTAAATATGTTTAGCACTATCCATATTTGTGAAGTGTTGGTGTGGCACCATGGTCAATCTACTCTCATGCATCAGGCATTGGTGGGTTGAAATTCTGGCTGATCCATGCCTAATTCATCTTCACATAGGTCAGTCTCTATACATTTTTCGTGGACAGATGAGTCCTTCTTGGGGTTACTATGGCCCCCGCCACACTAAACACCCGCTCTGATGGCACACTTCGGGCCAGGCAGGACAGACTTTCCAGGGCAAACTCTGCTAGTTGCAGCCGCAAATCAAGTTTGGCTGCCTAGAAGTCCAGCGGATCTTCAAGGTGTGTTGGTAGAGTCACGTCAAGGTATGCCACCACTTGCTCGTTCAGGTCCTGCTCCAGGTCTACATGCTGCTGAGGAGTTGCTTCACTATGCGGGTGAAGAAAGCTACTCATCAGCGACTGTAGACTCAGGCTACTGCTGATGGAGCTGGTACTGCTCCTGTCACCCCACTCCTCCCCAGCAGCCATGGCAGTGGAAGATGAACATAGAGTGCCCCTGAGTTAGACCTGCGAGAGGATAGATGATGGCGAAGATAGGCATTGGCCAACCGATTACGTTGGATGTCTCTGTCGTAGGTTACTTTGTCCTCCCTCTCAGTGGGTGTAAAAAAGGCCCCCATTTTTTGCCTGTAGTGAGGGTCCAATAAGGTGGAGAGCCAGAAGTCATCCCTCTACCGAATGGTGAACATTCGGCTGGTACCATGCAAGCAAGTGAGCATGCATCATGCCATTTGAGCAAGTCACTCAGAGAGACTCCCTGCCTTTATTTCCACTGCATACTGCCACTGTGTGTCTGGGTCCTCTGTCTTGCCTTCCTCATAACCCTCTAGCTCCTCTAGCTGCTCCTGCTCCTCCTCTCCTTTCAGATGACTAAAAAGAACGCCAATCTCGCGAAACATAAACTGTGCTTCACTGTGCCCCTCCTCCTCCAGTTCAGCCCCTACAGGGCTCATGTGGCCATGTGATGTAGGCGCCACATCTCCAGTACCCTGACCAGCCATAATTTTCAACACATTTGTAACACTCATGTTTCTGAAGACAAGAACTCCGGTGGATGTGGATCCGCTTGACCTGTGTGGCAGATGACTCAGACCGTGCCAGGGAACGGAGTCTAAGGTGCCACTGGTCTTCACCAGAGCCCGCCGGAAAGCAGGATGGGCTTGCTGCTGCAGGCGACACCCAGGTCGGCAACGGTTCGACCACACAGGCGGCTGAGGAGATGCGAAGCACAGAAGGGATGAGACAACTCATAGTCAGGCAGGTGGCAGGTGGCAGAGAAGCAAGGTCAAGGTCACAAGAGCAGGAGATCTGGTACATGGCAAGGCAATACAAAGGAACACTTTCTCTAGGGCACAAGGCAACAAAGAGAACTGAGGAGGGTGGAGGCATTTATCAACAAGACACAGGTGGTTACACTAATGAGCGTACTGGCTCTTTAAATCTTAAAGCTCCGGCGCACGCACACCCTAAGGGACGGGGACACTCGCGCCGGAGCCGAGAGGCGGAAGCAGAGGCAGGGAAAACACCCGGAGAGTGACGGACTGGGGGTGGCATGCGGGTGCGTCCTGCAATGCAAGTCCCAGCCCCGTTGGCAGCAGAAGGTAAGGGGACCATGCGCTCATGGCCAGCGTGTGAGGCAGGAGTGCATAGCGTAACAGTACCCCCCCATCTGGTCTCCCCCTCCTTTTACGAGAGAGGAAACTCCTGAGAAGGTCACGGTTCAGGATATTCTCCTCAGGTTCCCAAAAAAAAATCTGTTTACAACAAGAGGCTTGAGGAGAGAGACATGGAAGGAATTGGGAATACGTAACGTAGCAGGTAGACTGAGTTTGTAGGAGACAGGGTTGATCTTTTGTAGAATCTGGAAGGGACCAAGGTAGCGGGGACCGAGCTTATAACAGGGGATCTTGAAGCGGATGTATTTGGATGGAAGCCACACCATGTCACCAGGAGAGAAGGACGGAGGAGGTATTCTACCTTTATCCGCTTGCGCCTTCATGCGTGAAGAAGCCTGGGACAATGATTGTCGGGTCTGTTGCCAGATGGTGGAGAAGTCAAGAACCAGCTCACCAACAGCAGGCACACCAGAGGAGACTGGGAGAGGAAGAGGAGGACAGAGATGGACCCCGTAGACAACAAAAAAGGGAGACGACCTCGTGGACTCGGAATCCTTAAGATTATATGAGAATTCAGCCCAGGGGAGAAGGTCAACCCAATCATCTTGGCGAGCGGAAACAAAATGCCGAAGATAGGTCTCAAGGATTTGATTGACCCTTTCCACCTGACCGTTGGACTGAGGGTGGTAGGCCGAGGAGAAGTCCATTTGCAGAGGAGATGAACAAGGGCTTGGCAAGCCGAGTAAGAGGAAGATGATACTTGTGGACTAAAGCTGCATCAATAAAGTCACCTGCAGATCCGGAGTGCAAAAATGCTGTAGCGCTGAAGGAAGACTTGGCTGAAGCAAAGACTTGTACAGGAATTGTTAAGCGTGGAGAAGTAGAATTCACACCAAGGAATGCCTCTCCCACATACCCTAGGTGCGGACGTACGGTACAGTCCTTGAGCTCTGGGCTAGCACAGTACAAACACAAATTCTCATTGCGTCGGCGTTTCCTCTCCTGCTGCGTAAGACGAGGATGATCTCCTCGTATAAACTCTTTGGCAAGAGGCGCAAGAGACAGAAGAGGAGAACGTTGGGACACAGGTGTCAGGCGGGCAGATTCCCTCTCAAAGTGCAATTCCTCCTGCCTTTCGGCAAAACACACATCAATGCGTGTGGCCAAGTGGATAAGTTCAGACAAAGAAGATGGAGGATCTCGTGCGGCAAGGGCATCTTTAGTCCTGCTTGACAGTCCTTTTTTAAATGTGGCACACAAGGCCTCTTCATTCCAGGCAGGTTCAGAGGCTAGAATGCGGAACTGAACTGCATAGTCACCAACGGTACTGTCTCAGCTGAAGAGGCACGTGTGGGTTAGTCAAAGACACTGCGAAATTTGGCCAAGAATGCAGACAAATTGGAGGATACTGGATCACCATGGTCCCAAAGGGGTGTAGCCCAAGCCAGGGCTTTTCCAGAAAGTAGACTAATGACAAAGGTCACCTTACTACGTTCAGTCGGAAACAGTTCAGACATGAGCTCCAAATGCATGGAGCACTGTGTAACAAAGCCTCTGCATGACTTGGAATCCCCATCATACTTGGAAGGCAAAGGCAGGTACAGCTGGGAGCCAAGAGAGACTGCAGGAGCTGGAGGAGGGAGTGGGCCAGATTGAGGTACCTGCTGCTTTTGCAAGTCCAAAAGCTGTTGCATCATGGCTGCAAGTTGAGAAAATTGCTGTGCCTGTCGGGACAACTGCTGTGAGTGACGTATCACAACGGAGGAAAGATCCGCAACTTCAGGCAGGGGTTCCTCAGCGGGATTCATGGCCAGATCTTACTGTAACACTCACGTTTATGAAGACAGGAACTCCGGTGGATGTGTACCCGCTGGACCTGTGTGGCAGATGACTCGGAATGCCATGGAATGGAGTCTAAGGTGCCGCTGGTCTTCACCAGAGCCTGCCGCAAAGCAGGATCAGCTTGCTGCTGCAGGCGACACCCAGTATTGTAACCCCCGGCAACGGTTCGACCACACAGGCGGCTGAGGAGATGCGAAGCACAGAAGGGATGAGACAACTCGTAGTCAGGATAGCTGTAGGTCAGGGCAGGCGGCACAGTAGCGTAGTCGGGACGTAGCAGAAGTTCAGTAGGCAGGCGGCAGAAAAGCAAGGTCAAGGTCACAAGAGCAGGAGATCTGGTACATGGCAAGGCAATACAAAGGAACACTTTCTCTAGGGCACAAGGCAACAAAGAGAACTGAGGAGGGTGGAGGCATTTATCAACAAGACACAGGTGGTTACACTAATGAGCGTACTGGCTCTTTAAATCTTAAAGCTCCGGCGCGCGCACACCCTAAGGGACGGGGACACTCGCGTCGGAGCCGAGAGGCGGAAGCAGAGGCAGGGAAAACACCCGGAGAGTGACGGACTGGGGGTGGCATGCGGGTGCGTCCTGCAATGCGAGTCCCAGCCCCGTTGGCAGCAGAAGGTAAGGGGACCATGCGCTCATGGCCAGCGTGTGAGGCAGGAGCGCATAGCGTAACAGTACCCCCCCATTTGGTCTCCCCCTCCTTTTACGAGAGAGGAAACTCCTGAGAAGGTCACGGTTCAGGATATTCTCCTCAGGTTCCCAAAAAAAAATCTGTTTACAACAAGAGGCTTGAGGAGAGAGACATGGAAGGAATTGGGAATACGTAACGTAGCAGGTAGACTGAGTTTGTAGGAGACAGGGTTGATCTTTTGTAGAATCTGGAAGGGACCAAGGTAGCGGGGACCGAGCTTATAACAGGGGATCTTGAAGCGGATGTATTTGGATGGAAGCCACACCATGTCACCAGGAGAGAAGGACGGAGGAGGTATTCTACCTTTATCCGCTTGCGCCTTCATGCGTGAAGAAGCCTGGGACAATGATTGTCGGGTCTGTTGCCAGATGGTGGAGAAGTCAAGAACCAGCTCACCAACAGCAGGCACACCAGAGGAGACTGGGAGAGGAAGAGGAGGACAGAGATGGAGCCCGTAGACAACAAAAAAGGGAGACGACCTCGTGGACTCGGAATCCTTAAGAGAGGCGGAAGCAGAGGCTGGGAAAACACCCAGAGAGTGACGGACTGGGGGTCGCATGCGGGTGCATCCCGCAATGCGAGTCCCAGCCCTGTCGGCAGCAGAAGGTAAGGGGACCATGCGCTTATGGCCAGCGTGTGAGGCAGGAGCGCATAGCATAACAACATTGTTGTAGTAAATGAAGGATTGGAATGTCGTTGTTCATCCAGTAATGCTGGTGACTGACAAATAAGGTGACTTCCTCATAGGGCCTGAGTAAACGGCAGGTGTCACATATGAGCTGCCACTGGCTGACATTGAAGTTACCCAGGGGAGTCCCCCTATCCGATGGATGATCAAGAAATCAGTGATGGCTTTTCTCTGTTCATATGGTCGGTCCATCATATGGAGGGTGGAATTCAAACGTGTGGAAACGTCGTAAATCAGATTATTTTGGGGGATACCACTCTGATGCTGCAGCTCAAGGAGGGTGTACTTTGCAGTGTATGAGTAGCTGAAGTGCATGCAAAGTTTCCTTCACATTGCTTGGATGTTTTGCAGATGGGGGAAACACTTAAGAAACTGCTGATTTAGACTGTTCGGGCCTGCCAGGAGTCTCCCCCGTTCCCCATGCCTAGAGTCAATTGCTCTCACAAATTCCGACTAAAGAAGATTTCAAGTCCCTGATTTCTGAAGTTAAGGACACTTGCCGTGCTGAAATATCCGCCCTCAGGCAAGATTTACAACATGTCTCTATCAGGGTTGAAGAATTGGAGGGAGAGCATGAATCTACCAGAGCCTAAGTTGCCCAACTTCAGTCCACTATTGCTTCCCAATCGGAATTTCTGGGGGATCTCCATGACCATGTTAAGGATCTCGACAACAGGGGCTGCCACAATAACATCAGATTGCGCGGCCTTCCTGAAGCGACTCATGTGGAGGATCTGCATGTCACCCATCTTCAATCTCATTCTGAGCAAACCGTCCTCACATCGGATAAAATTGGACAGGGCTAACCGGGCCCTACATCATGGTCAAGTTCCCCCCGGGACGTTATTTGCTGTGTAAGTGACTTTCAGCTTAAAGAGGCTATTATAGCAAAGGCACATACCCTTCACAATTTTGACTTTGATAGAGCACCTATTCAACTGTTTCAGGACTTGTCCTGGATTACTTTGAAAAAACAGCGAATGCTTCATCCTCTCCTAGCCATCCTGAGGAACCATCAGGTGCTCTACAGGTGGGGCTTTCCATTTTCCCTGCATGCACGCAGGGACAGACGCTATGCTGTTTTAAGATCATTCAATGACCTCCACGCCTTCTGTGCTGCCTTGGACCTCCCTGTCCCCTCCATAGTGGACTGGGGCCTCACCCCCCCTCACCCCAGCCCCCTTCTCCACCCCCTGTGTGGCAACCGGTCTACAATCGGAGGTCAAGTTCGGGACAGAAGCCTACTTTTCCTGCTCAGAGTTCCTTGCCAGCTGCTCCATCCTGAGGTCCTTATGCCTTGCTGGCTCGGTGGGATCTTGGTGCTGGTCCTCTTCCTGTGATGGTGGATCTACTGGGGATTGGTTCTCCCCTATGTAGAACTGTTCTTGTTTCTCTTATACTACATTTTTGCTTCTGACTAATATGTCTTCTTACCCGATCTCTCTTTTTAGTAATTGTTTTTATTCTAGGCTTGTTGTTTCTTAATGCCGGTCACTGTTTTGCGCTGTAATACTCGGCTTGACGCCGGGGACGGAGGTGCTTTATTTCTGGTCTTCTTTTGATGAGTCATTTTCTCTCTTCCCCCTCCGAAGCAGTGCCAATCGAACCGATGCTCTTTGAGTGTTGATCTTGTTCTGCCTCCTCTCTCGCCTTCAGGTCAGTGGTTTGTTTTTTGGATGTGTATTCTGTGTCGTTTTGTTTCTGCTTTATGTTTTTTGTTGTTTTGCCCTGTGGTGTCCGTAGTGTTGTCTGGTCGCCCCTGTGCTGTCTGTCTTCTCTCCTCCCTTGTCTTCCCCATTTTTAGACTGGTCGGGAATGGTCTCTCCTGGTGTGGTTCCTCCTGCAGGCCTTCTGATGTCCCCGATGTCCTGGCTTGCTTACTGGTGAGTGTTCCTGTTTTCTAGCGCACTGCTCCATCTGGTTTCTATTATGACTAAGTGTGTCTCCTTTAACGTTTAGGGTCTCAACTCCCCCCCTAAGAGACGTCTGCTTCGGTGGGAGTTGGTGATGCTGAAGGCAGAAATTGCATACCTTCAGGAAACATATCTTGATCATACTGGTTCCTTTCAGTTTCTAAGCCATCTTTACCAACAGGTCTTCTCAGCTTCCTCGGGTAGGAAGGTAGCAGGGGTGGCTATACTGATATATCGGTCTTGTCCTTTTCAAGTGTCCTCCTCTACTGTAGACCCCGGGGGGTCTGCGTGGCTGTTAGGGGGCAACTTTAATTTGCTTTTCTCTCTTTCTATGGACGACTCTCTTCGACGGGCTCCCCTCCCTCCCGCCCTGCCCTTCTGCGCTTGGCCTCGATTTTTCAGCAGTTGATTCGTTCCACGTCTTTATACGACATCTGGCGTGTAAACCATCTGATGGATAGTTCTTTTTATTTTTACTTGCACCTGCATTGGTTACATACGCGTATAGACAATTTTTTCGGCAACCTTCCCATGGCACGCATGCTTACTGGCGCGTCTTTGGACCCAATTTCTTGGTTGGATCATAGTGTGGTCTTGCTTTCCTTTTCGCCTCAGTCTATTCCCTCTCGTCGCTGTCACTGGCGCCTTAATGAATCTTTGATTAGGTCTCAGCCCTCCCGGGACTCGATCCAGGCCTGCATTGCTGACTATTTTGCTACCAATTATGGCTATGTCTCTTCACAGGCTATTTTATGGGAAGCCCACAAATCGATAATCAGGGGGCACTGTATTGTCCTGAGTTTTTGATTGAAGAAAGATGCCGTGGCTCATGCCCGGGACCTTTGGGCTGAGATTTCTAGGCTGGAGTCCTCTCTTCTGCCTTCACCCACCTCAGTTCTGAGGTGGTTGGTTGGTTTGCTAAACAACATTTCTATGAAAAGGGTAATAAAGTGCATACTATGTTAGCCAGGTGCCTGCGTGATCGGACTGCTGCCCAATTGCCATCGGCTTCGAGGGACCTTACCAGTACTCTTCTCTATCACCCTGAAGCTAACTCCCGTCTCTTCCATGACTATTACTCTAAGCTTTACTCCCTCCCTTCACATCTTCCATCCGATCCAGATCAGCATGACGCTGCTTTGAACTCCTTCCTGTCTCACTGCCATCTACCGACTCTCTCGGCTGGGGACAGTGCGGTTTTGAATGCCCCCATTTCTCCCGAGGCGGTTTCGGAGGTCCTTAAGTCTCTCTCTATGGTCCCCCCACTAAACTTAGGTACCTTGGGGTCTTCCTTGCCTCTTCCTATGCTTCTCTCTATTCTACTAATTTCTCCTCTCTATTTCAGGAACTCCGGGGTCGGTTGGATAAATAACGATCCCAATACATTTAGTTTTTTGGGCGCATAGCTGCTGTCAAAATGACAATTCTCCCTAAAATATTGTATTTTTTCGAAACTCTTGCCGTACGGGTTCCCCTCTCAGCTCTTCGCACCTTCCAATCCACTATTTTTTGTTTTATCTGGGACGCTGAACGGCATCACCTCCCTATGTCTGTTATGATGGCTAGATGTCCTTTTGAGGTCTGGAGGTGCCAGATGTGACCAAATACTATTGTGCAACTGCCTTACGTCATTTAGACGTGTGATCCTCCTATCATGCCTACAGCAGATGGATGGAATTGGAGAAGCTTTGGTTAGCCTCTGTTCATCCTAACTCTCTTCTTTGGACTCTCCCTCTTCCCTCTGGGCTCTCTTTTATGCCTGATAGCCTTCCCTGTGTCTGGAATTATTGCTCAGTCAAATTTAAATTGGCCTCCTTGTCTTCCCTGATGAGATTGTTTCTCTACCATCCTCACTTTCCAATGGGTCTGACTTCTACTATGGTGCGGGAGTGGGGTCCGAGGGGGCTTTTCTGTTGGGCTGATGTTGTACACTTTAGGTCTCGTACTCTTTTTCCCTTTGAACAGCTGATGTCTCGGAATGGACTTCCCCCCTCTGAGTGGTTTCATTATCTGCAACTTAGTCATTATATGTCCTCTTCCTTGGGATCTCTGACGGTGTCCTTGTCAACAGGCTTTAAGCAACTATGCCATCGGTACTGCTGAAAAAAAGACTCCTCTCAGCTATTTACTCTATTGTCAACTCTCCCATAGGAGGGGCTGACCCTAATCATCGCTATATGAGCCACTGGGAGGGGGATTTGAATACCAATATCATTATTGCACAATGGAGGATAATTTGGGATAGGGCGTATAAGGAGACCTAATATAAGTTACTCATGGGCTGGTATCACACCCCTTAACTCCTCAACAGATTGAAACCCTCTATCCCTCTACAGTGCTGGCGATGTGGGGTGGGAATTGGGTCCACATATCACATTTTCTGGACTTGTCCTCTTATACGGGGATTTTGGGGGGTAGTGGCTCATTTAATTGGTTTGGTTCTGGAGGTAATAGTCCCTCTTGACCCCTTAGTCTATCTCTTGCACCTGTCACATAGAGCCTTGTCCAAGAAGCCATTTCAATTGTTTATTGATATTGTGTTAGCTGCTAAAACATTGATTGCTAAGTGTTCAAATAGCACACTTCCCCTTGTCTGAGAATGACCTTGTAGCCCGGATTTGTGAGATCTGGTCCCTGGAGTCTCTGACTGCCCTAAATAACACTGTTCCGTTGTTCCTCTCTGTGTGGGATCCCTGGGACCGATTTACCGACCGTCAACCTACCTGAGTAGTTCCTCTATTTCCCCTCTTCGTTCCCTTCCCTATGTTTGGTTTTCTGTTCTTGTGGTTTTGTGACTGTTTGTCTTTGTTTGTGTCTGTTCTCTGTTGTCTTTGTCTGGTGTCTGTCTTTTGCTTTCAGTGTATGTATGCACCTCTTTTATTGGTGCTTTATTGGTTGTTATGAAGCTTTGATCTGTTCATTGCCTGCTGATGACTTGCTATATATACCAAGTACTTTTTGGATTGTTGCCTGCATTCTTGTCTATTCTACAGTTACTTTTGTTACTGTATCTCACGTTATTCCTTTGTTTGGTGAAAATACTTAATAAAAATTACAATTGATAAAAAAAAAAAAAGAACATGTGTGCCATGCAGGGTGCATGGCTCAGGCTTCCATATCGCAATGCAGACAAGATGTTCTTCCCATTGTCGGTCACCATGGTTCCCATTTCCAATTTTCGAAGAGTAAGCCATGATTCGATTTTTTGATGAATGACTTTTAGCAGTTCCTCCCATGTGCGACTCCGTTCTCCAATGCAAACTATGTGAAGAACAGCATGACACTGCGTGCCCTGCACACATGGTATGCTGGAGGGGCACTGAGACTTGTCTGTGCAGTGGAGGCTGTGGACATGGTCTAGGATGAGGAGGCCGAGTTGCACAATGTCACAGGACCATTGGCCTGAGAGCATGGAGGTGGAAGCAGCGTAACCTGTCCAAGTTGCTGTTGTGGCTGTTCAGGAACCACATTCACTCAGTGGGCCGTAATGGACATTATTATTCCTGACCGTAGTTACAGCTCCACACATCGACGCTGCCGTGCACTTTGGTACACACCAACAGGCTCAAGGACTGGCCCACCTTCTGTTCCACAAAATTGTGCAGGGCTGGTACTGCCTTCTTCGCAAAGAAATGACAGCTTGGGACTCTCCACCTCAACTCAGTTCTCTGAAAGGTGCAGAGTCCAGCACTTGAAAATAGAGGGACTGCAGCACCAGCAACTTGGACATGAGCACATTCAGCTTCTGCATCGTTGGATGAGTGAGCGCATACTTTTGTCTCTTGGACATGGCTTTGCCGATGGATTGCTGGCGGAATGACTGACTCGAAGAAGGAGGAGCAGGAGCATCTGGAGTGACAGAAGATGGGTATGACACACAGCTCCCTTCGGTTGAGGTAGTGGAGCCTTGGCTGGCTGAAACTGGGAGCAGCGTGCCAGTGAGTGATGCAGCAGGCTGGACCACCACATTGGAGCCACGGTTTCGCCAGGCCGCTTTATGGTGATGCAGCATATGTTGACGCAAGGCCATGGTGCCAACATTAGGACCCTGGACACGCTTCACCTTCTGCTGACACATCTTTCATGTGGCCATGTTAACTTTCTCTGGATGCTTGATGGAAAACCGACACGCCGCCGAGTAGCTGATTTTCCCACTAACAGTCCGCACTGATTGACTGCTATTGCCGCCGATTCTAGGAACCCCTGTACCACTACCTTCCGGGAAGGTAGGCTGCCACAAAGCAGGTGGTCTACCCTGGGCATGTTTGGCTCCAGACTTTCCACTTCTGCCACCATGCTGACTGCGAACCATGCTACCACCTTGCTGGCTTAGCTGCTGCCTCATGGGCAGCCTGCAACCCTGTTCTCCTGATGATGATGAAGCCAGCTCCCAAGTGTGATCGGCTTCTGCACCCAGCTCCCAAGTGTGATCGGCTTCATCATCATCGAGTTGTGTCTGCACGTCACTCATGTCCTTCTCAGGTTCCTCAACAGTGTCTGCATCAGGAGCCTGAACGTGCTCCAGTATGCTTAAAACTGTATTTGTGTACAACACCAGCAGTTGTGTACTTTTGGCTGGCCTTTCACATTAATTAGGCCCTTGACACTTTAACAGGAAAAAAAAAATGGTACACCACTTAGATGTACATATGTGGTATGCACTTATGAGGGGAGTACAATGCGCTCCAGTACGCTTAAAACAGTATTTGTCTATAACACCAGCAGTTGCTTACTTTTGGCTGGCCTTTCACAGTAATAATGCCCTTGAGACTTTAATAGGAACAAAATGGTATACCACTTAGATGTACGTATATGGTATGCACTTATGAGGGTAGTACAATGTGCTCCACTATGCTAAAACAGTTTTTGTCTAAAACACCAGTAGATGTGTATTCTTGGCTGGCCTTTCACAGTATCTAGGCTAGAAATGAGCGAATGGAAGCTGATGAACCCAGATTCGTTACGAATTTCATGAAATATTCTATTCACAACGGATGCGAATATCGCCACGATTCTATCGTGCAAATCACTTCATTAAACTCCATTTACTGTGGACCTGGCTCCAGGGCATCTAAAATGGTGGATCCACATGTCAGTACATGGGGAAAGGAATGCTGGGAAGGCGGGTAGGCAACGCAGGAAGGGAAATTGGTGGGATGACCCTGAATAAAATGCAGGATGCAGCCTATCAGCAGCCAGTCACCCCTGTGATGTCCCAGCCCTATATATTCGGCAGCCATTTTGCGGCTTGTCATATACTTTGTTACACTGCATACAGATAGGACAGCTATCGCTGTGTGTGTGTGTTTTACAGAAAAGCTTGTTGCAGAAGCGTTTCACCTCTTAGTCACCTCAGCCTTCTGTAGAACACAGCATATTTGCATAGAAATTAATTCTTACAGCAGTGATTAACCCCTCAGTCACTGTGAACAGCATTGTATTACTGAGAGGGGCAGAGAGCTGTGTGTTGCCTCAGCTGCAGAAATGTTTTCACAAGAGGGAGAAATATATTTTTTAGGGCAAATCTGTGTCTTTGATCAACAACAACTGGTCTGCTGGTTATACTGGTCTGTAGATGGTGTAATCCTGTAATCCACACCCAGCAGTCCATTCTTAATAGTGTTTGAGAGAGCTTCTTTTTGCAATTTTGGGTTTAGAACACAGTGGCTGTGTGCTCCAGCATTGTTATGTGCTGCTTGTGTTTTTTAACGTACTGTAGTGCAATTTTCTGCCCTCATAAGTGCATACCAGATACATACATCTAAGTGATGTACTATTTTGTGCCTGTTAATCTGTCAAGTGCCTACATACTGTGAAAGGACAGCCAAATGTAATCACCGGCTGGTGTTGTACTCTAATACGTTTTTTTAAAGGGTATTGTAGCGCATATTTTCTGCCCTGTTTGTTCCACCACAAATGGTCTGCTGGTTATTCTAGTCTGTAGACTGTATAATGCACACCCAGCAGTCCATTATTAATTGTCTGTGAAAGATTGCAATTTTATGTTTAGTACACAGCGACTGTGTACTACAGCACTGTTGTGTACTGCTTATGTTGTGCAAAAATATGTTTTTTAAGCATACTGAAGCACATTTTTCTGCCCTCATAAGTGCATACCACATGCCTACATCTAATTAGTGTACTCATTTGTACCTGTTAATCTGTCAAGGTCCTACATACTGTGAAAGGGCAGCCAAAAGTACTCACCGGCTTGTGTTTTACTCAAATCAATTTTGAAGTGTACAGTAGCGCATTTTTCTGCCTTTATAAGTGCATGCCACATACCTACATCTAAGTGGTGTACTATTTTGTGCCTGTTAATCAGTCAAGGGCCTACATACTGTTCAAGGACAGTCAAAAGTAGTCACCGGCTGGTGTTTTACTCCAATACGTTTTTTAAAGTGTACTGTAGCGCATTTTTCTGCCCTGTTTGCTCCACCACAAATGGTCTGCTGGTTATCCCTGTCTGTAGACGGTATAATACATACCCAGCCAGTCCATTCCTAATAGTGAAAGAATGTAATGTTGTATTTAGTACAAAGCTACTGTGTGCTGCAGCACTGTTGTGTACTGCTGGTGTTGTGCAAAAATACTTTTGTTTATGCGTACTGTAGCACATTTTTCTGCCCTCATAAGTGCAAACCACATGCGTACATCTAGATAGTGTACTATTTTGTACCTGTTAATCTGTCAAGGGCCTAGATACTGTGAAAGTGCAGGCAAAAGTGCTCACCTACTGGTGTTGTTCCCAAATACTTTTTTAAGTGTACAGTAGCACATTTTTCTGCCCTCATAAGTGCATATCAGATACCTACATCTAAGTAGTGTACTATTTTGTACCTGTTAATGTACTGTCTGTCATGGGCCTACATATTGTGAAAGGACTGCCAAAAGTAATCAGCAGCTGGTGTTTTACTCCATTACGTATATTAAGCGTACCGTAGCAAATTTTTCTGCTTTCATAAGTGCATACCACATACCTACATCTAAGTAGTGTACTCATTTGTACCTGTTAATCTGTCAAGGTCCTACATACTGTGAAAGGACAGCCAAAAGTACTCACTGGCTTGTGTTTTACTCAAATAATTTTTGAAGTGTACAGTAGCGCATGACAAACATTCCTCTGCATCAGACTTTTTTTCACCCACCTACCTCACCAGGTACTGTTATTGCCACCCACCGCACCCCTCTGTCACCGGGTCACTTTCGGGATTCCTGATGCTGCTGCTGCCACCTCCAGGCTGTCTCATTCAGCCACTATATGGTCTCTTTTCATGCTTCAGCCAACTCCAGGCTGTGCCATTCAGCCACTATATAGTCTTCTCATGCTTAAGCCAACTCCAGGCTGTGTCATTCAGCCACTATATGGTCTCCTCATGCTTCAGTCACCTCCAGGCTTTGCCTTTCAGACACTACATGGTTTCTTCATGCTGCCACAAACTCAAGGCTGTGCCATTCAGCCATTATATGGTCTCCTCATGCTTCAGCCACCTCCAGGTTGTGCCATTCAGACACTATATGGTCTTTTCATGCTTCAGCCACTTCCAGGCTATGCAATTCAGCCACTATATGGTCTCCTCATGCTTCAGCCAACTCCAGGCTGTGCCATTCAGACATTATATGGTCTCCTCATGATTCAGCCAACTCCAGGCTTTGACATTCAGCCACTATATGGTCTCCTCATTCTTCAGCCACCTCTAGGCTGTGCCATTTAGCCACTATATGGTCACTTCATGTTGCCACAAACTCCAGGCTGTGCCATTATGCCACTATATGGTCTCCTCATGCTTCAGACACCTCCAGCTGTGTTATTCAGCCAATATATGGTTAACTGATGCTGCTTGGCCTGAGTCTAAAAAACATATGGTAGCACAAGGTAACATAAATCTTCAATTTAAATGTCAAAATTAATCTTTTAATCTAAGGGATTGTGAAGCCCTAGTGTCCACTCATGCTGCTGCCAGCTCCAGGCTGTGTCATTCAGCGACTATATGGTCTCCTCATGCTTCAGCTACCTCCAGGCTGTGCCATTCAGACACTATATAGTCTCCTCATGCTTCAGCCAACTCCAGGCTATGCCATTTGGACACTATATGATCTCCCCATGCTGCCACAAACTCCAGGCAGTCATCCAGACACTATATAATCTCCTCATACTGATGCCACCTCAAGGCTATGTCATTGTACTGCCATGTGACATGTGACTCCTTGTTATATTTGGTCCTTTGTACCCACACGCAAGGGCCCAGGACACTAAAACTTGGGAGTCAAAATTTCAATTTCAAAATCCTAAATTTCAATTTCAAAATCTTAAATTTCTATTAAAAAATCTTAAATTTAAATGGTCTCATCATGCTTCAGCCACATCCAAGGTGTGTCATTCAGACACTATATGGTCTCCTCATGCAGCCAACTCCTCCACACTGTGTCATTTAGCTACTATATGGTCTCCTCATGATGCCAACACCTCCACGCTGTGTAATTCAGCGACTATTTGGTCTCCTCATGCTGCCAACATCTTCACACTGTTTCATTCAGCCACTATATGGTCTCCTCATACTGATGCCACCTCCAGGCTCTGTCATTGTGCCGCTCTGCGGCAGTCATTCTAATAGCCATGCCTGTAATCTGCATGCCATACAGAAAAACAGTATTATTTCATTACCCCAGCACACTCCATATGCGTGTTAGAACAAAGCTAAGTGTTCTACACCCACATTGAGGCTCTCCGTAGGCCAGAAATAGCTATTTTTAATACAGATTCGCCACAAATAAATCCGACCCGAAAAAAAAATGCGGGAAATTTGGCTAATCGGCCGAATCAAATTTTTCTGAAGTTTGCTCATCTCTAATCTAGGCCCTTAAGACTTTAACAGGAACAAAATTGTACACCACTTAGATGTACGTATATGGTATGCACTTATGAGGGGAGTACAATGCGCTCCAGCATGCTTAAAACAGTATTTGTCTACATCACGAGCAGGTGTGTACTTTTGGCTGGCCTTTCATAGTAACTAGGCCATTGAGATTTTAACAGGAACAAAATGGTGTACCACTTAGATGTACCTATGTGGTATACACTTATGAGGGGAGGACAATGCGCTCCAGTACACTTAAAACAGTATTTCTCTACAACACTAGCAGGTGTGTACTATTGGCTGGCCTTTCACAGTAACTAGGCTCTTGAGATTTTAACAGGAACAAAATTGGACATTACTTAGATGTACACACAGGTTACACTTAATAGAGGACAATACGCTTTTAGTGCTCTGCTGACCCTAACTGGCTGGCTACTGTTAGCTTTTCAGTTGTACACACCAATGCTGCAGCACACAGTAGCTGTGTACTACACCCAAAATTGCACTTTCTCTCACTACCTTCCCTGTTAGTGCTTCTAGGATTGATTTGGGCTTGAGGTGAATCACTGCTGTAATACACCCACAATTGCACTCTCTCTCAATCTCATTCCCTTCCCTGTCAGTGCTTCTAGGCTGGATTTGGGCTTGAGGTTAATCACTGCTGTAATACACCAGCAATTGCACTTTCTTTCTCTCAATCTCTCTCCCTTCCCTATCTGTGCTTCTAGGCTAGATTTGGTTTGAGGTTAATCGCTGCTGTAATATACCCGCAAGTGCACTATCTCTCTCAATCTCTCTCCCTTCCCTATCAGTGCTTTAAGGCTGGATTTGGGCTTGAGGCGAATTGCTGCCGTAAAAAAAAGCTTTTCTGTGCAACACACTGCTCTCTGTCCCTTTCCCTCTGCAATATTTGGACTGGGATTATGTATTAAATGGGAGCACACTTGGGACGACTGATGTAGAAAAGGATTTAGGGGTCTTAGTTAACAGTAAAGTTAGCTGTAGTGACCAGTGTCAGGCAGCTGTTGCTAAGGCAAATAAAATCATGGGGTGCATCAATAGGGGCATAGATGCCCACGACAAGGAAATAATTTTACTGCTGTCACTAATCACTAGTCAGATCACACATGGAATACTGTGTACAGTACTGGGCACCACTGTACAATAAATATATAGGTGAGAGGAGAGGGTTCAAAGATGGGCAACCAGAGTAATACGGGGAATGGGAGGACTACAGTACCCAGAAAGATTATCAGAATTGGGGTTATTTATTTTAGAAAAAAGAAGGCTTAGGGGCGACCTAATTACTATGTATAAATATATCAGGGGGCCGTACAGATATCTTTCCCATGATCTATTTATACCCAGGACTATATCTATAACAAGGGGGCATCCTCTATATTTTGAGGAAAGAAGGTTTCTACACCAGCACAGACGGGGGTTCTTTACTGTAAGAGCAGTGAGACTATGGAACTCTCTGCCAGAGGAGGTGGTCATGGTAAAAGAGTTCAAAAGGGGTCTGAATGCATTTTTGAAGAGTAATAACATTGCTGGTTACATATACTAGCTGTGCAATTATATTTATAGGGACAGAACATTGATCCTGGGATTTATTCTGACTGCCATATTTGGAGTCGGGAAGGAATTTTTACTTCTAGTATGAGTTTTTTTTGTTTTGTTTTTTTGCCTTCCTCTGGATAAACTCAGTAGGGATTCATTATGGATATAGGTTGAACTTGATGGACTCTGGTTTTTCTTCAACCTTATGAACTATATTACTATGTTACTATTCATTATCCCCGTGACCGGTGAGCTGCCAAACATGCAGTCTGAGGCAGCCGGGGGTCTATGCGGGATGCAGGGACCACGCCACCTGTACTGGGCTCCGAGGCAGCGAGGCTTTGCTAGAGTGAGTGGCCGCCGGAGCTCCGCAAAGTGGCGGGAAATTCAAAATGCCGCCACAACATCTGAGGGCCAAAACGTCCGACATGCCCTACCAGGAGGCGTTATATATCTACATGCCCCTCCCACAAATACAGCCTAACAGACTTTCCCATAGACAGGAGTGGCACTGTTAGTGGAATAAAAGTGTAATCTCACTTTGTTAGCATTGATTATATTGCAAATATAAAGTAAATGTATATACATCATTGTAATATGTATCAAATATTATATGACTTTTTACATAATTATGTCCTGCAGAAAATGGGGCTACAGGTCTGATTGATTTGTTAAACATTGCCTCTGAAATCATTATCACATGCGTACACTGGGAAGTCATTCAATGGCCTTTACACTAGATATGTTGGATCTTTTGGAGTTATGTTGGATCTATGTTGGAGTTAAGATGAGAAACCATGTGGTTGATAGCAGAACTTGGAATGAGCTGACATAGCACTGCCACTACTTTCTCTACAATTTAAGATAATCATAAGATTCCCCAGAGGATTAAGCAAAAGGGGACATGACTATGTGGTGGTCCAGGACAGCTCTGCCAAGTGGTGTATTCAATATTCACTCCTAGTCACTAGCAGCTGGAGTTGTCCCAACCCAACCCCCTTAGCCTAGGAAGATGTGGGTCCAGAGTTAGTTAGAGCTTAGCTTTTGACCAAAGACCATATGTCAGGCTGATTTTTGTGAGCCTAGGTATAGCAAGCATACCTCCAGCAAATAAGCCACAATTTTACTAGTTGAGTATTTTGCTAGCCATCATGTCCCGCTGCAAGGATAAATCAGCTTTTCAGCATCAAAGGGTTTATACCTAGTAGTAAAGCCGAGTTAACTGACAAAAGGCTTGTGTCAGTTTTTCCCCAGGTTGAACTGGGGACTGTTAAATTGGGGGGACTTCACTATTCGTACATGCTTCTCAGAGTGATGTGTTGCAGTTTGCCACAAATGTAATTCAAGTGGCATTCTACAGTCCCCAGTTATTTCAAGTAATAAAGACATAATGCTAGTGAAAAAGAAGATTACCTACATCTCCAGTAGATAGTCACACGTTCAAGTGCAAAATCACCAAAGTCAAATTTCTGCTTAAAAAAAATATAAAATGCATAGTCTGAGCAAGTCGCTTCTACTTGAATGGACAGTGACTAGTTTCTACAGCTCCTAAAACTAAAGTTGTACTGTAAAGCTGTACCAATTCAGGCAACAAATTAAAGTACTGTATATGCATAGTACTGATGCACCAGAAGTTAATAGAGTATTTTTTTTTCAATATGCTGTCCTGGCTCTTCAGCAATCCTCTTCCTGGTTATAGAGCCCGACATGCAAAAGTACAGCTCAGCTTATCTCTGGCCACAACAGTGTCCATCCTCAGCCAGTGATTGGTTGAGCAGCAATATGAAATATGCTGGAGGATTACTCTCTTAGAGGATTGGCAATGTAAAGCATACTTTTCATAACTTTTGTCTGGACATATAATTAAGGGGTACTCCAGTATTACTTTAAAAAAAAAAAATTGATAAAGCTGTGTGAAATAAATAAAAAACAAGAAAAACAGATAGGTACACAACTTGGTCCCCATGCTCTAGCTCCTATTCCCTGCTGCTCAATGCTTCTCCCAGCTTCGGAGAGAAGATGTCTCACCAGTACCTGTCTGCTCAGTCAATCACTGGTCAAGATGGGAGCCTCCTTGGTTTCTGGGCTTCAAAGCTACTTATGTGGTAATTATTCCCACAATGCCTTAAGAAAAACTATTGCCTTTCTTCAGACTTATGAAAATGAGTCTTCCATATGTGGTCTTCAGGGTCTTTCCTTCTTTCCTTTGTTTTAAAATGTTCTTTATTTTGTTTCCCCTCACCTCTTTCACAATAGGAGTAAAACTGAAATCAAGTGATACTCCTGAGTATAGTATTTAGTGGTGGTGGGGGGTGTAATTCCATCACCGCCCCTTTAGTACTATCCTGGCCTTATAGAATATTGCTATGTGGTATGTACAACTCTATGAAAGACATAAGGTTTAAACAGTATGCTGCTCAAAGAACATGGTTTCATACCCTAGGGTGCAGATATGTAGCTAGGATGCAGAAGAAAGAAGGGGGTCTTGATAAGAACTGCTGTCTGTTGGCTCTGAAGAAGGCGTACATGAGCTACAAAATGCATTGTCCATTCTTTTACCTTTTTAAATAAGTTGCATAATACCGTGGAGCTGTGTTTGCTAATAATGCTTATTTTACCAGACAGCAGTGCACGTCAAGACCCCCTTTTTTCTACTGCATCCTACCTATCGCCTCTTTCACTCTACCTTTCTATTATCCCCATGTATTAGTTGAGGTGGGGCTCCTAGGAGTTATGTATATAATACCACAGCAAAATAATTGACTTTTCTTAGCTATATAACAATGAGCCTTCCACCTATGAGAAGTTCCCCACATTGAGATATAAATTAAAACCTTTTAGCTCTACTGCTTTATGGCTCATGATAGAATATAACAGGAAGCCCTAGAAGACAAAGCTCTTAAATCATTCCCACTTTAGAAGGATGTTTAAACAACACCAACACTTCTACTGCATCCGTCTACATTATCTCTCCTTGACAGTTAAACAAAAACAGACTTTCCTGCCGAGGACTGCCACATTAATATTGTAGTTTAAATGCAACATTTGTTTTTATTTCTTTGGACTAAAAACAGCATGAACGTGAACCTCAATTACTTAAAATGGGATTGTAATACCAGCAACTCCTTGATTTGCTGAATCTTTAAGAAAAACCCATTTCTTTAGCATATGGCCCATAAAAATATACAACAAATCTTTTCTATGTTTTCCAAGATGACAAGAAGAACGGAAAAATAAAAAAGTCTGGGGTATTGCTGTAGATCGTGATGCGTGAGACCGAAGGAAAGTGAATGCTGATGAATTGCTTTGCTGTTGATTGGTTATAAAGTAATAAAAAGTAAGTGAATATTATTTTTCCGTTTTAGTGTGTCAACAGAAAAATGTGCGGCATACTATAAAACTGCTTTTCTCTGCAAGCTACATATTCCGGAGGTTTTAAAACTGATAGCCCATCTGTTTGAGAATATTATAACTTTACACTTTCAAAACTTGTGAAGAACACGTGGATGATTTTGATTATTAAAGAGCGATTACATGGAAGAAATATTATGGAGTTTGTCGAACAACACAATGCTAGTCATTGTAAATAATTCAAAAGGAATTGTACTCATTCTTGTTCCAGCTAGATTCTGAGATTACAATGTTCAGTCTTCTGTATGTTTCTATAGATGTATTTGTTGACTCATAGAAGGGCCAAAGAAAAACATGTAAAACATGTACCTCATATAAGATCCATAGATAAGCCCCCAATGGTAGATGCCAATATATATAGATAGATAAAATGTATTTATCTTTCAAAAGTAAAAATATATATAATTACACAGATCCAAAGTGCATATAGATAATACCTCCTTGTACCTTGGCAACTACAGTTCTGAATATGTAGTCACAACGTACTATTCTTTCAATATAGTTTTTTTCTTTTCTCCCAACCTACAACTAAGTGCTCATGCTAAGTTGTTTGCCTTTCAAACAAGATATAATGAAAAATGTCAGGAAAGTGTTGCAGCCTAAACTAAACTGGGATTTTGTTACAGGCACACAGTGCACTAAAGGGTCATTTAGTGGTGTCTTCTATCTCTCAATACCCCAATAATGTCTAAAAAAGGGGTGTAAATCCGCCATCTACTTTTCTCTGACACGGTACTGCTTCCAACCAGGTCCTGTATTATGTCCTATTGGGATTAATGTGTTCATCTTGGTATTATCTAGGAGGAAATTTAAGAGATCAATATGCTCTAGCTACTGTAGTTATTGAGACCCTTAACCTCTTAAGTGACCCCGCATCACACCGGGTCGGTCGGCTGCTAACGATAGCCGGGACCCTGAGCTAACAGCGTGCGGCACTGATCGTTGTGCCGCGTGCTGTTAACCCTTCAGACGCGGCGATCAAAGTTCATCGCCGCGTCTGAAAACGAAAGTTAAACACTTCCCGGCAGCTCAGTCGGGCTGATCGGGACATCATGATAAAATCGCGATGTTCCGATCAGCTGGGACACAGTTTGATTGCTCCAAGCCTGAGCTAAAGGCTTGAGCAATTGAGCCCCTATCTCACTGATCCGTGCAAAGCTATGACTTTGCAGGGATCAGCATAAGAGATCAGTGTGTGCAGTGCCATAGCTCCCTATGGAAGCTATAGCACTGCAAAAATAATGTGAAAAAAAAAGTTAACAAAGGTCATTTAACCCCTTCCCTAATAAAAGTTTGAATCACCCCCCTTTTCCCATAAAAAAAAATTGTGTAAATAAAAATAAAAATTAACATATGTGGTATCACCGTGTGCGTAAATGTCTGAACTATAAAAGTATTTCATTAATTAAACCGCACGGTCAATGGCGTATGCGCAAAAAAATTCAAAAGTACAAAATAGCGTATTTTTGGTCACTTGTTATATCATAAAAAAATGAATAAAAAGCGATCAAAAAGTTCTATCAACACAAACATGGTACTGACAAAGACCTCAGAAAACGTCGCAAAAAATTAGCCCTCATACTAGCCCGTATGCAGGAAAATAAAAAAGTTACAGGGGTCAGAAGATGACAATTTTAAACATATACATTTTCCTGCATGTAGTTATGATTTTTTTCAGAAGTGCGACAAAATCAAACTTATATAAGTAGGGTATCATTTTAACTGTATGGACCTACAGAATAAAGATAAGCTGTAATTTTGACCAAAAAATGCACTGCGTAGAAACGGAAGCCCCCAATTTTGTCGCACAATGATTTTTTTTTCCATTTCGCCTTGGATTTTTTGGTAAAATGACTAATGTCACTGCAAAGAAGAATTGGTGGCGCAAAAAATAAGCCATCATATCGATTTTTAGGTACAAAATTGAAAGTGTTATGATTTTTAGAAGGTGATGAGGAAAAAATGAAAATGCAAAAACGGAAAAACGCTGAGTCCTTAAGGGGTTAATTCTAGATACCTATTTTGGTCCCAGCAGTTGTGCCTCCAACAAAGAGTTATTGACAACACATGTGTATCATTTTATAATGTGTATCTTTACTTTATCACAGAGGGGAGGGATCAGTCTAGTCACAGTAGTCTTTTTATTTATTTATAACAAAAATGTACAGAATTTTTTACTTGTGAAATATGAATGAAAAACATGTTTTAGCAATTGTAGCCTTTTAGTGATATTCAATAACTTTTTACAACATTGCACTTTAAAATGCTTTTGGTTTACATTGTTGTACTCCATGTCCATGTAACTACCGTATATACTCGAGTATAGGCCGAGTTTTTCAGCACGATTTTTCGTGCTGAAAACACCCCTCTCGGCTTATACTCGAGTGAACTCCCCCACCCGCAGTGGTCTTCAACCTGCGGACCTCCAGAGGTTTCAAAACTACAACTCCCAGCAAGCCCGGGCAGCCATCGGCTGTCCGGGCTTGCTGGGAGTTGTAGTTTTGAAACCTCCGGAGGTCCGCAGGTTGAAGACCACTGCGGCCTTCAACATCATCCTGCCCCCTCTCACCCCCTTTAGTTCTGAGTACTCACCTCCGCTCGGCGCTGGTCCGGTCCTGCAGGACTGTCCGGTGGGGAGATCGTCCGGTGGGATACTGGTTCCGGGCTGCTATCTTCACCGGGGAGGCCTCTTCTAAGCGCTTCGGGCCCGGCCTCAGAATAGTCACGTTGCCGTGACAACAACGCAGAGGTGCGTTCATTGCCAACGTACTTTTGCGTCATTGTCAAGGCAACGCCTCTATTCCGGGCCGGAAGCGCGGAGAAGAGGCGCCCCCGGTGAAGATAGCAGCCCGGACCACCTCCCCACCGGACCACCTCCTCACCGGACAGCCCTGCAGGACCGGACCAGCGCCGAGCGGAGGTGAGTACTCAGAACTAAAGGGGGTGAGAGGGGGCTGGATGATGTTGAAGGCCGCAGTGGTCTTCAACCTGCGGACCTCCGGAGGTTTCAAAACTACAACTCCCAGCAAGCCCGGACAGCCGATGGCTGCCCGGGCTTGCTGGGAGTTGTAGTTTTGAAACCTCTGGAGGTCCGCAGGTTGAAGACCACTGAGGGCGAATGATGAGAAGAGGATGATGAAGGGGGGGTGTGGGGATGATGAAGGGGGGTGGGGATGATGAAGGGGGGGGTGTGGGATGATAAGGGGATGATGAAGGGGGGATGTGCGGGATGATAAGGGGATGATGAAGGGGGGATGTGTGGGATGATGACAAGGGGATGATGATGAGGATGTTAATGACGGGTCTGGATGATGACAGGGGGGGATGAGGTATTTCCCACCCTAGGCTTATACTCGAGTCAATAACTTTTCCTGGGATTTTGGGTTGAAATTAGGGGTCTCGGCTTATACTCGGGTCGGCTTATACTCGAGTATATACGGTATACTAGCATGGAGCTATTCTATAACTATACTAACATTGAACTATCACACAAAGAGAAACATAATCATTCAAAAATGCAGTTCATGTGTAGTTATAATAGGAACTAATATATTAGTGACACAACATTTAGTAAACACTTATGTAACAAAGGGCAGCTCTGATGGTGTTCTTTACATTATTATTGACTGTGGTTCATTATAGAATTTAGAGACCTTACAATTGATGCTGTCTCTCTTGTGACATATTAAAGTTAAACAAGCAAGTCCAGTCCTTTTTTGAGAAATGAGGCACTTATAGTGGACATAATTATTCTTAATGTAGTCATAGAAGATGAAGGCATTGATGGCATTGATTTGAAGAATGGCTCATCCATTGACAGAACAGCTGATAATTGACTTTATCAGTCTGCACTTGTGAATATTTTTTATCCTCTGTATTCAGTATGTCACCTTATTCCTTATAGGCAATGTGAATATTGAACATTTTAGGCACCAAGCCCCATTCTATCAAAGATGGATGTGATACTGCTAGTATGCAAATTTTTAATATCATCTAATATAGTGCCATTATTGATGTGGCTGTATCCAACTGAAAATTACATAAAAGAGGAGCATTGTAAGATAAACAACAGTGCAAAGGTACTGCTCTATCCCCGTATCCTGGCTTCTGTGCATTGTAAGATAAAAACTGCTCTCAGTCAAAGAATCCATAAGAGTGTTCTCAGCAATGTTTAGTAACAGGGATCTCCTTACAGTGCTTTTCACGCTTTTTAAAATGGATACAGTCACATTATTACAGCTTCTCATAAGACAGACAACTTAACCCCTTAATGACCACCCACTGTCTTTTGTCTGTGAGTCCTCAGTCTGCAGTTAAATCTTTTGATATTACTGCCGTAGAGTAGGGTTTATGACTACATGTTGGCTCCTGCTCTATAAACTGGAACTAGGTGTTAACCTCGGTGCCAGTCTTCTGCTGTATGAACTGGAACCGAGGTTAAATAGCCTGTGTATGACGTGTATGACGTCGACCGGCGTTTTTTTCCTGTGAAAGTTGCAGAGTGGTGCCGACATGAATGCCTTCTATGTATGAAATCGTGAGTGAGTTCCTACACTTTATTCTCAGGACTTGAGCCCTGTTAGTAATAATTCCAGTTCTTAGAGCAGCCCCGATCTTTGTCGATGCATAAAAATAGAGGGTTCCCCTCATTGATCAAGTCATTGAGTTTCCCAGTGACTCAACTGTTTCTTTCACATAAAGCAAGGCCTGAAAGAACTATGTCAATAAAGAAAAAAAACAGAAACTTAGTGACAAAAAAATTAATGTAGAAATTTGTAAATCATTGTAATTTTGCAGATCTGTTCCATTTGAAGATTCTTTTGGCAGGTCACGTGACTGATCTTTATTTTATTTTTTCTCTACTTCTGCTGACATTGTGTGTGCTACATATATTGTCTCCTGTATAATCTCTCAGTAGGGCCAAAATACAATTGTATAGGTATTGTCATATTTTCTGATTGACTAGAAAGCCTCATATAGAGTGAATGCTAATAGCATTGCTTTTTGGCTACTTCTACTAGTGTTTACAATTTCACAGGTTAGAGATAACAATTGCTCATTCTTCAAAAATATTTAGTTAAAATTATATAAATAACATGCTATAGCACTTAGAAACCATTGCATTTGTAGATATTATACCTTGGATATAGAGGATTACCCCCTCCCCTCCATAAATGCTAATTGCAAACTCCCATTTAGACATTACACACCCCGGAAGAAGCTTTTTGTTTCTTTTATTTCCCAGAATGTTAACACAGCAGATGTGTGGTAAAAATATAGTAAATATAAATAACCATTAATTATATAAATTTGCCTTTTTGCTGACAGATATGTGAAGTATATTATTTCTGAATTTCAAATGTAGCATAGGAGACAGATGGCAAAGTATCACTTGAAACCCATACATCCATTACAGAGATAAAAAAGAATACCATATGTACAAGTGGGTTTTATTGGAATGGCTGGTACAAAGAATTATGTTCAACTACATTTCTAAATTAGTGATGCAGAGAATTAAGAAGAAATGCAGTGAACATTTGATATGTATAGCTAGATACTATTTTTTTATGGGGTTGATGCATCACAAAAAACTTTAACAATTAAAATCAATCTCTAGGACAAAACCAAAAAAAATTGTTTGTACTTGTAAAGGTCAATTTTATTTAAAAAAGTACTTTTAAACCCAAAAATACAGAAACCATAAGTACATACAAAAAATATGAATGTTTATTGTTACATATCAATAAAGTTATAAAACATAATTACAAGAATGGTAATAGGACTACACAGACAGATGACAATGATAAGGTGGCATGACAACATGGAGGAGGGAAATACAAGAAGAGCAACAGTTCAAAGTGCAGTAGATAGACTCAGTAGACAGAAACAACCGTACACATAAGCCAAATGTGAATAAGAAAACTGGACAACTACACTCTTAGAGAAAGTATAAAAATGTCAAGAAAAGAATGACCATCAAAGAAAAAACAAAAACAAAGCAGGAGAGTGCTCCATAGCGTAAAACCACCAGCAGGTAATCCACACGTGAGTAATAGGCTCTTACCGTAAGTGGTTGTATGAGCTCACACACAACAATGGTCAGTGTGGGAGAGAATGGGAGTCCCGTCTGCAGCCTTCCCCTACCAAATGAGCAATTTCATACAACGACTTTGCAGAATAGGGCAGGATCCAAGTGGCGCTGATCAGGACAGGCAGAGGAAATGAGGTAGGAATGGTTTATTTAATAAAATGAGACGCGTTTCACCGTGCTTGCGCAGTCTCATCAGGCATCTGATGCCTGATGAAACTGAGCAAGCGCAGTGAAATGTGTCTCATTTTATTCAATAAACCATTCCTACCTCATCTCCTGTGCCTGTCCTAGTCAGCGCCACTTGGATCCTGACCTATCCCACAAAGTTGTTGCATCAAAGAAAAAGACAGACATCAGTACCTGCCAAGTAAACTACCTAACACTGCACCACGTACCACCAATGTATGTTTCGCTCAGGCTTCGTCAGGGGGCCCCCTGATGAAGCCTGAGTGAAATGTACCTTTGGGTACATGGTTTATATTTTTTTTTACTTTATGTAACAATAAACATTTATATTTTTATGATTGGATGGTTTCTTAATGTTTTTGTTTCTGTGAATGGTGTTTAGCAGTCTCATAAATACACCTATTCCTATATGTTACAAGATCCAGTAGATTGGGCTAGGTTAAGACCTATATTCTCTTAGTTTGAGGTATTATGTTGGGGGACCAGATAGTAGGAGAGGAAAAAAAATCCACTGTTCTGCTAGATAGATTCAAAATGTCTACTTTTATTTTGTAGTATAGGTCCACTCAACATATCTTGCCCCCCCCCCTCATTTATTTATGGAGTATGATGACAAAGTTGCTTGCAGCCATCATTCAGGGACCTCTATGAAGACCTATTGATTCATCTTTAGTAACCCCCTCCTAGTCATGAGTGTAGACAGAATTCAGGAAAAAGGGGGGCTTCAATATCAATAAAGATATATTATGTAATTAATTAGCACAGTATTTTAGGTCCAATAGTTTTGCACATAGCTTAGTCTTTTATATATATTTTTTTATATATATTTTTGTGTGTCTTACTTACATTTTGGACCTACAATCTATTTCTGCTGAATGTACAATATTTAATTTACATGTTTTGTTTTATAGAAACATGAATGTGAAACATTAGGTCTTTTCTGCCAAAAGCACCTTTAAAACTGAAGACAGTAATGTTGGTTTATGGTACTTTAGTCAGATAATAAAATGTTCTTGTATGCTGCATTCAATAGTAGCCTGTCATGTACTTGTCACATTTCATCTTTCACTGTTCATTATTTCGGATCATATGTACTGGTACAGTGAAGGTCAAATGTCTTCGTTTAAAGTTCATATTTAAAAATCAGTAAAGTTTCATTTATTTTTGCTGCTCCCCATCTCGGAGAGTTTTCTATCCTTAGTAACTTCAATTTACTGTGCATTATAATCTTGTATCTGGCTGTTCCTAAATAAACTTTGCCAGTTTAGATCTAAGGTTGTAAAAGGCAGTTGACAGGTTTGCTGAAGGAAATGTTTTCACTTTTTTCTATACGTCACTAAGAAAATATTTTCTGTAGCGAAAAGAGAAAAGGAAGACTGAAATGTATAAAATTGTTTAGAGAAAAACATGAAACTTTTCTATACAAACTTTACATGCAATAGATGCAAAAAAAACTACCAGCTTGGCAAGCAAAAACTATTTGTATAATGCACTGAAAATGAAAGGGGTACTCTGGTGGAATTTTTTTTAAATTTAAATCAACTAGTGCCATAAAGTTTGATTTGTTAGATTTGTAAATTACTTCTATTAATAAATCTTTACCCTTCCAGTACTTTTTAGCAGCTGTATGCTACAGAGGAAATTAATTTTCTTTTTGAATTTCTTTTTTGTCTTGTTCACAGTGCTCTCTGCTGACACCTGATGCCCGTATCAGGAACTGTCCAGAGCAGGAGAAAATCCCCATTGCAAACCTATGCTGCTCTGGAAAGTTCCTGACACGGACGGAGCTGTCAGCAGAGAGCACTGTGGACAAGACAAAAAAAAATCAAAAAGAAAATAATTTCCTCTTTAGCATACAGCCGCTAAAAAGTACTGGATGGGTAAAGATTTGCTAATATAAGTAATTTGCAAATCTGTTTAACTTTCTGGCACCAGTTGATTAAAAAAAAAAAATTCCACTGGAGTACCCCTTTAAAGAGAGAGAGAAAGAAACAAAGACAATCTGACTGGGATCCAGGGACCACAATGAGCATACAATGCCTTTGCCTATGACTGGTGTCAGTACCCAGCAAAACTGGACAGATGTTGGTACACCCTTAGCCTCTCCGTTCATGTCTATGGAAGGGGGTGTGACGGCCATACCCCTGCAATCAGACATCTTATCTCCCATTCCTTGGAATAGGAGATAAGATATCTAGGAGTGGAGTACCCCTTTAAGGCCGCAACTGGTTTGCCACAGGAAAGACTGGGTTTTGCAATCTAAGGAATTTGCTGGTTTTCATCTTTAACCCTAACATAAATCACCTATTTAGGAAGTACAAGCCTGGTAAGTCATCAAATGCTTGTAAATTAAGGTCTAGTGGCATACAACAACATAGTACCCAAAATAAAGAAAAAAAAACACTTTGTAGACCATAATGTAGAATAAAATCACTTCTTTTTATTATTTTCACATGTAACATAAAATTCCACATACAGCAATGGGTACGGAAAGAAAGACGTGGGTACTGGGGAAGGGGATACAGAAGAAGGGCCCTGTTTAGAATGCATGCACTAAAGGTAGAGATTCAAAAGGTACATAACGGTAAGAAAAAGTGTATAGTATAACAGTGGCTTGGATCATGGGTGAGCCTATACAAATATACGGCCTGAGAATCACTCATGTGCCCTCATTATATTGCACATATCCCTGAGGCCATAGAGCAACTGTTGTACTAAATGGATAAAGGGACTAGTGTTGCTCGCGAATATTCGCAATTCGAATTTTATTCGCGAATATCGCATATTCGCGAATTCGCGAATATTCGCGAATATAGCGCTATATATTCGTAATTACGAATATTCGTTTTTTTTTGTTGTTTTTTTTCTTCACAGTACACATCACAGTGATCATCCCTCTCTTCTTCCAGCTTATGTGGTGTAAGAAGGCTCTAATACTACTGTGTGAGACCGACATGCGAATTTTTGCATATGCGAAAATTTGTATAAGCTATTTTACGCATATGCGAATTTTCACATATGCTAATTTTTGTACATGCGAATTTCCGTTCATGTTAATTTTCGCACATGCGAATATTCGCATATGCGAAAATAAAACGAGAATATTGTGACTATGCGAATATTCGCGAATATGACGAATATTCGTCCATATATTCGCGAATATTCGCGAATTCGAATATGGCCTATACCGCTCAACACTAAAAGGGACTAGTGTACATGGGAAAATGTACTTCCCAAAAGTAATAGGAAGGAAAACATGCAGAGTAAATGGCAGCCTAAAATGGCATTCCCCCCTGGGAGAAAGGAACATTTTTCTTATTAATCCCATCGCAGGCATTGAAAAAGTACAGTTTAGGGACAGGTACATTGACGATGTGCTTATCATTTGGCAGGACACACCATAAAAATTGGAAGACTTCATTGGCAGATTTAACAGAACTTCCTTGAATATAAAACTGACATACAAGATTGGAGATCCATCCATAGAATTCTTGGACATCAAAATCAACCTTGTCGAACATAGATATATAATGACGGACCTCTATAGGAAGAGTACCTTAGCCAATATAAATTTACACATTGATCAACAACATCAGTGGGCCCGCAGGATCTGTTCTAATGATACTACTTTTGAGAAACAAGCAGCTGACCTTAAAAACAAGATTCCAGTAACATAGCTACAGTAATAATACCATTCGGAGAGCATACAGACAAGCCAAATCATGCCACCGAAATGTACTCTTACAAGGAAAACAACAAGAAGATCAAGCGACAGAGGAACTATGAGATTCATCACTGACTTTAATGCCAGGACCATGGAGGTGAAACAGATAATGGATAAATATTTATTTTAACATCTGATGACACTCTTGCCAAATACATTCCTCACAAACATTCTATCACTTACAGGCGTTCAAAAAACTTACAAGATATTCTTGTGCACAACTACTATCAAGGTCTAACTCCTATTCAAGCATTTGGATCGAAAGGCCCCAAATGGGGCGCACATACATGTGGACAATATGTGGCCTTTAAGAACATTACCAGGACAGATAAGTTTCATGACTCAAAAGGCCAAAAGACTTTTCATATCACCCATCACATTACATGTGTTAGGAAAGGCTTCATATACCAAGAAACATGCCCATGTGACAAGATCTACGCAGGACTTACTACTCGAGAGTTCTGCAGGCGAGTATGTGAGCATGTTTAGACATTACCACAGCAGCCACAGTTGAAGAGATTGATACCCTTAAAACTTTGCCGAGACATTTGGATCGAAAAACTCCCAGTGAGGGTACCGAACGGTCTCAATGAGTACAACAGCTTTGTCCCCTTTCTTTAGTCTCCAGATTAAATGGTAAGTACTGTCACTTATGTACTTTTAACTTACCTCATTTTCACTTTCCTCTTCTTTTCCTTTTTCTCTCACTGTTTTCTTATTTTTTCTTCTTTCTTTCTTTTTCTTTCTTCTCCTCTATCACTTTTCCTCTCCCTCTCCTTTGTTCTTTCTTTTTATTTCCCTTCTTCTTTCATTTTTCTTTTCCTTTTTTCCCTCTTTCCATTTCTCCTTTCTTCTTATTCTTCTTTTTTTCCCTTTTTTTTTTCTTTTTCTTTTCCTTTTCCTTCCCCTTTCCTTGGGTTTACTCATGTTTCTACCTATCTTTGATTCTTCAACATCAAACTGACATCTAAGTGAATATACATAGGTATATACTAACGTTAATAACTTGTGCCGTTTTATACTTTCTTCCCATCCAGCACAACTAGTGTTGTGTTATTGTTTTTTTTTTTTTTTTTTTTTGTAGATTTTTTTTTTTTTTAAAGCACATTTTAACTACATGGAAATGTGTTCCCTTTGTTGGTTTTTTCTTTTTACAGTTCTATGCATCTGATATCTGTATGCTATGGAACCTTGCCAACATGAAGGATAAAGAGTTACCTCTTCCCCCTGGTGCCACCTTGGTTGATGAACCCATGCGTTCAACATACATTGTGGTTACATACCCTCTATATGTATGCAAAGTATATGCTTACATGCTTTCTTGTTATTTATTCTATGTGTGATCTCACTGTATTTGGATGACTACATATGACTTTTCACCAATGGCACACTGTCACTGCTGTAATTTTTTTCACTTATATATACCATATTCATATATTATATCTTTTTGCACATTTTATATGGATAAATTTAACTATGCACTGCTTTAACCCCTTCCCGCAGAATGTCATATATAAACGCCGGGTTGTGCAGTGCGTTCGCGCATCCCGGCGTTTATAAATGACATTCAGTTAACCCGGCGATGCGCAGCATCGCACGGGTTAACTGGCAGAAGTCCCGCTGTTTCCAGCAGGGGACAACTTCTGCTTCACCCCCAGGACCATCAATTGATGGTCCTGGTCAGCGATCACTGTGATTGGTCCCTGTGGACCAATCACAGTGATCTGGGGTGAAAGTTCAGATCCCCCGCACTGCCCGCCCCTGGAAGTCGGGCAGAACGGGGGACGAAGACTGCAGGGGCTCGCGGGGACCTGCGGCATTCGGGGGGAACACGAGGGGACCGGCGGACTTACCTGATCCAGCGGCGGGACCGAGGAGCAGCGCGGGACCGGCCACGTGGACGAGCAGCGACGGGTAAGTATGTGGTCCTCAGAGGCAGCAGTGAAGATCTTCACTGCTGCTTCTAGGAGTCTGAAAACTACAACTCCCAGCATGCCTAGACAGCCTTTGGCTGTCTGGGCATGCTGGGAGTTGTAGTTTTGCAACATCTGGAGGGCCCCAGTTTGGAGACCATTGTATAATGGTCTCCAATCTGTGCTCTTCCAGCTGTTGCAAAACTACAACTCCCAGCATGCACTGACTGTCCAGGCATGCTGGGAGTTTTAGTTCAGCAACATCTGGCCCTTCAGATGTTGCCGTACTACAACTCCCAGCATGCCCTTCAGCTGTCTGGGCATGCTGGGAGTTGTAGTTTTGCAACAGCTGGAGACACACTGGTTGGGAAACATTGTTTCTAACTCAGTGTTTCCTAACCTGTGTTCCTCCAGCTGTTGCAAAACTATAACTCCCAGCATGCACTAAAAGACCATGCATGCTGGGAGTTGTAGTTTTGCAACATCTGGAGGGCCCCAGTTTGGAGACCATTGTATAATGGTCTCCAATCTGTGCTCTTCCAGCTGTTGCAAAACTACAACTCCCAGTATGCACTGACTGTCCAGGCATGCTGGGAGTTTTAGTTCAGCAACATCTGGCCCTTCAGATGTTGCCGTACTACAACTCCCAGCATGCCCTTCAGCTGTCTGGGCATGCTGGGAGTTGTAGTTTTGCAACAGCTGGAGACACACTGGTTGGGAAACATTGTTTCTAACTCAGTGTTTCCTAACCTGTGTGCCTCCAGCTGTTGCAAAACTATGACTCCCAGCATGCACTAACAGACCATGCATGCTGGGAGTTGTGGTTTTGCAACAGCTGATGCAAGCCCCCGCCCCGCCACCCCCGTGAATGTACAGGGTACATTCACATGGGCGAGGCTTTTACAGTGGGTTTCTCGCATCTTGAGATGCAGCAAATTTTGCGCTGGGAAACTCGCTGTAATCCCCCGCCCATGTGACTGTACCCTAAAAACACTATACTACACTACCACAAAATAAAATAAAAAGTTAAAAACACTACATATACACATACCCTTACACAGCCCCCTCCCCCAATAAGAACGTCCGGTACACCACTGTTTCCAAAGCAGAGCCTCCAGCTGTTGAAAAACAACAACTCCCAGTATTGTCGGACAGCCGTTGACTGTCCAGGCATGCTGGGAGTTTTGCAACAGCTGGAGGCACCCTGTTTGGGAATCACTGGCGTAGAATACCCCTATGTCCACCCCTATGCAAATCCCTAATTTAGGCCTCAAATGCACATGGCGCTCTCACTTTGGAGCCCTGTCGTATTTCAGGGCAACAGTTTAGGGCGACATATGGGGTATCGCCGTACTCGGGAGAAATTGCGTTACAAGGTTTGGGGGGCTTTTTCTTCTTTAACCCTTCATGAAAAGGAAATGTTGGGGTCTACACCAGAATGTTAGTGTAAATTTTTTTTATTTTTTACACTAACATGCTGATGTTGCCCTATACTTTACATTTTCACAAGAGGTAAAAGGGAAAAAAGCCCCCCAAAATTTGTAACGCAATTTCTCCCGACTACAGAGATACCCCATATGTGAGGGCAAAGTGCTCTGGGGGCGCACAACAAGGCCCAGAAGGGAGAGCGCACCATGTACATTTGAGGTGATTTGCACAGGGGTGGCTGATTGTTACAGCGGTTTTGACAAACGCAAAAAAAACAAAACCCCACATGTGACCCCATTTCGGAAACGACACCCCTCACGGAATGTAATGAGGGGTGCAGTGAGAATTTACCCCCCACAGGTGTCTGACGGATCTTTGGAACAGTGGTCCATGAAAATGAAAACTTGTACAGCCCACTGTTCCAAAGATCTGTCAGACACCAGTGGGGGGCAAATGCTCACTGTACCCCTTGTTACGTTCCTCAAGGGGTCTAGTTTCCAAAATGGTATGCCATGTGTGTTTTTTTTTGCTGTTCTGGCACCTTAGGGGCTTCCTAAATGCGACATGCTCCCCGAGCAAAATTTGCTCTCAAAAAGCCAAATATGACTCCTTCTCTTCTGAGCATTGTAGTTCGCCCATAGTGCACTTCAGGTCAACTTATGGGGTACCTCCATACTCAGAAGAGATGGGGTTACAAATTTTGGGGAGTATTTTCTGCTATTAACCCTTGCAAAAAGGTGAAATTAGGGGGGAAACACACATTTTAGTGGAAATTTTTTTTTTTTTTTTTACATATGCAAAAGTCATGAAACACCTGTGGGGTAATAAGGCTCACTTTATTCCTTATTACATTCCTCAAGGGGTCTAGTTTCCCAAATGGTATGCCATGTGGGTATTTTTTGCTGTTCTGGCACCATAGGGGCTTCCTAAATGCGACATGCCCCCCGAGCAAAATTTGCTCTCAAAAAGCCAAATATGACTCCTTCTCTTCTGAGCATTGTAGTTCACCCATAGTGCACTTCAGGTCAACTTATGGGGTACCTCCATACTCAGAAGAGAAGGGGTTACAAATATTGGGGGGTATTTCCTGCTATTAACCCTTGGAAAAATGTGAAATTTGGGGGGAAACACACATTTTAGTGAAAAAAAAAAAAAATTTTTTACATATGCAAAAGTCGTGAAACACCTGTGGGGTATTAAGGCTCACTTTATTCCTTGTTACGTACCTCAAGGGGTCTAGTTTCCAAAATGGTATGCCATGTGAGGGTTTTTTGCTGTTCTGGCACCATAAGGGCTTCCTAAATGCAACATGCCGCCAAAAACCATTTCAGAAAAACGTACTCTCCAAAATCCCCTTATCGCTCTTTCCCTTCTGAGCCCTCTACTGCGCCCGCCGAACACTTTACATAGACATATGAGGTATGTGCTTAGTCGAGAGAAATTGGGCTACAAATATAAGTATACATTTTCTCCTTTTACCCCTTGTAAAAATTTAAAAATTGGGTCTACAAGAACATGCGAGTGTAAAAAATGAAGATTGTGAATTTTCTCCTTCACTTTGCTTCTATTCCTGTGAAACACCTAAAGGGTTAAAATGATGACTGAATGTCATTTTGAATACTTTGGGGGGTGCAGTTTTTATAATGGGGTCTTTTGTGGGGTATTTCTAATAAGAAGACCCTTCAAATCCACTTCAAACCTGAACTGGTCCCTGAAAAATAGTGAGATTGAAAATTTTGTGAAAAATTGGAAAATTGCTGCTGAACTTTGAAGCCCTCTGGTGTCTTCCAAAAGTAAAAACTCGTCACTTTTATGATGCAGACATAAAGTAGACATATTGTATATGTAAATAAAAAAATTTTTTATTTGTAATATACATTTTCCTTACAAGCAGAGAGCTTCAAAGTTAGAAAAATGCTAAATTTTCAAATTTTTCATCAAATTTTAGGATTTTTCACAAGGAAAGGATGCAAGTTACCACAAAAATTTACCACCATGTTAAAGTAGAATATGTCACGAAAAAACAATCTCGGAATCAGAATGATAACTAAAAGCATTCCAGAGTTATTAATGTTTAAAGTGACAGTGGTCAGATGTGCAAAAAACGCTCTGGTCCTTAAGGCCAAAATGGGCTTGGTCCTGAAGGGGTTAATGTGTTTTTTTTCTTGTGTGCAGTTTTTTCACATTTGATGTAATCTGTCACACCTTCTCTATGGGGGAGATTCATCATTAGGTGTCTATTGTAGACACAGACTTACCCCTTTACACTGCTTGTCTAATTTACACTCTTGCTCAAGATTTACAAAAGGTGTGCACTCATTTGCTAAATTATGTGCAAATATAGAAATGCCCCCCCCCCCTCACTCTACCGTCCACTCCTTCTCTACCTCACACTTAATAGAGCTGTGGCATTTCCCCGCTGTCCACTATTCACATAGCTAGAAGTGCCAGAGAAGCAGTGTGTGCAGAACAAAACTCTGCACAATAGTAAAATCATAAATCTTTATAAAGTACACAGAGGGGGAGATTCTCAAAGAATTTTGTGCCCCCCAAAAAAAACAACGATTTTTGCGCGAAAAGAATCGACCACATTTTCAAAGAGCTTTGTGCCGCGGTTTACACTATTTGTATATTGTCTGCTTTACATGATATTTTCAAAGGGGTGAGAGTCCAGTTTACATAAAAAAATTCACACCAGTTTTTCAATAGTATAGAAATCATAGAAATGGTTGTAGTTTTATTTATTTTTATTTTTTTTCTTCTCATTTTAGATATGTGAATGCGGAGGACTAAGTCAGATTTGGTGGATTGCGATAATGAACAGCGTTTTTTTTTAAATGTCAATAAAATGGGTTAATGAGGGCTGTGGGGGAGTGTTTTTCAAATAAATTTTTTTTTCAATGTGTTGATTTTTTTATAATTGAATTTTCAGGCTTAGTAGTGGAAGCTGTCTTGTAGACAGAATCCAGTACTAACCCAGGGCTTAGTGTTAGCCCTAAAATCAGTTAGTGCTAACCCCCAATTATAACCCTGGTACCCACCGCCATAGGGGTTTCCAGGAAGAACCAGAACCAACAGGCCCGGAATGTCAAAAATGGTGCTCCTAGGCCTAGGAGGTAACAGGCTGGCATTATTTAGGCTGGGGAGGGCCAGTAACAATGGTCCTCGCCCACCCAGGTAATGTCAGGCTGTTGCTGCTTGGATGGTATCTGGCTGATACTGAAAAAATAGGGGAACCACACCAAAACAAACAAATGCATAGGGGTTTCCCTATTTTCAGTGTCAGCCAGATACCAAACCAAGCAGCAACACCCTGACATTACCGAGGTGGGCAAGGACCATTGTTACTGGCCCTCCCCAACCTAAATAACTCCAGCCTGTTACCGTCTAGGCCCAATAGCGCCATTTTTGATGCTCCAGCCTGCTCTTCCCGGTACCCCTGTGGTGGTGGGTATAGGGTAATAATTGGAGGTTAGCGATAGATGATTTTGGGGCTAACGCTAAGCCTGGCTTAGTAATGGATTCCGTCTACAAGGCAGCTTCCACTACTAAGCCTGAAAATTCAATTATAAAAAAACACATTGACACATTGGAAAAAAAAAATTATAAAAATAAACACTTCCCCACAGCCCTCGTTAAAAAAAATGCTGGTCATCGTCGCAGTCCACCGAATCTGATGTAGTCCTCCTAATTCACGTATTTGAAATGAAAAGAAAAGAAAAACAAGAAATATGGGTTAGTACATTTTTTTTTTTTGCTCTCCCCTGAGGAGAGCGTACATAATGCAGCATGTTCCTATACAGGGAACCTCCCATTGTTGCTAAACTACAACTTCCATCATGGGGACTGTAGTTCAGCAACATCTGGAGTCTCCCTGTTTGGGAACACACTGCCAGACAGGCTCTGTTGCAATTATGCAAAACGCATTATGTGAACAGAGTCAGGCCTGGACTGGACTGAGTAGCTCTGCCCCCTAATGACATCATCACTAGGGGGTAGAGCAGTAAAGGTCACAGGGGGTCTCAGGAGTGAGACTTTCAATCTGTCCCTCTGCCCTTGGACTATTACTCCGAACATGGGACAGAGTCTGTCCATGATGGGAGTAATTGTAGTACCGCAGCACTGAGAGATGGTACTTGCACAACCCCCGACTGAGGGACTTTTAGGACTACTACTCCCATCATGGACAGACTCCCTCCATGATGGAAGTTATAGTACAGGGGGTGAGGGGCAGATCACAGCAGGTCATTCTCCAAAGACCTACTGCGATCCCCATTTATTAACTGTACAAGCCGGGGGCTCCATTGCGCTCCACGTCGGCTCCTGTATACAGCTCTCCTAATTCATAATACCCACCGCCGGAGACAGGAGCTCAGATTGGTGAATAGCTTATCACCAATCAGAGCTCCCATCTCCAGGCGGTGGGGATTATGAAATGTGACAATGTATACCAGAGCCGGCGGGCAGCACAGTGTAGCTGCTTGTGCCGCCGGCTTTTACAGTTAATAAATGCAGATCACAGTGGGTCCCGGGAGAATAATCTCCTGCGATCTGCCCCTCAGCCCCTGGACTATAACTCCCATCTTCGATAGAGTCTGTCGTTGATGGGAGTAGTAGTCTTAACTGTCCCAAAATAATTTCACTTTCCCAAATGCTTTCTGACACTTTGGTACGTGTCCCCCGAGGTGGTATATATTTGTGCAAGAAAAATGCTTTTGCAATTTTTTTTGCGTAAAACACAGTTAATAAAATTGATTCTACAGTAGAAAGTGCTCAATGGTAAACTTAACCGTAGACATGGCTATGAAGAATTATATCAGATTTTATGCAAAAAAAATACGCAAAACAACTCTTGCGCAAATTTTTGTGCTCAAAAATAGAAAAAAAGAGCCCTATATGCAATGATAAATTCCCCCCAGTGTCACCATATTTTATGCATATATGCACAGACCAATATATTTGATATATTCCTCACATGTTTTTCAATACCACTACCATATTTTATTGTTATTCACTTTTATGGCTATGTCTTTCTTATACACCTATTCCACTACCCAACCTCTATACAACACAATGTCAACTGATGTTATATTGAATATTATGCCCTAAATAGGATATACTTCTATTTCCTTTCTCCTTCTTTTTATTCTACTTTATGGTCTACATAGTGGTTTTGTTCTTTCTTTTGGGTACTTTAACCCTAACAAGGCAATATAGATTTGCTGAAGGAGGATCCTCAGATCAGGGTCCTCAGAATAGTCACCAGATTGTCACCAGTTGGCAGTGGAACACAGCAGTGATGACTGTTCAGGGACAAGACCAGATGTGAAGCGTGGGGCAAGGCCAAGGAGTTTGGACAGGAATATTTATCTGGATAACGGTAAAGGGAACCTTTTCCCAACACTGGTTTGTACTTACAGCACAGACATGTGATTACAGCACAAGAACATAGGGGGAGAATTATCAAAGGATTTAGACAGTTTTTTCTGTGTCTAAAATTGTTGCACAGAAAGTTGCAGTCTAAATATGTGCAACTTTTTGCGACTTTTGCTATGGAGGATTTTTAGAACATGATGCATTCTAGTCTATTTTAGATGGAAAAATGCATTGGTGCTGAATTTATCAAAAGCGACTTTTCAGTGAAAAGTCGCATCCGTCGAAAGTACGCTGAAATGTCAGACCATGCTGGAGCAGGTTTAAATACATGTTAGAAGTTAATGCGCAGAATTTATTAAGAGCCGTGCCACTTTTGATAAATTAAAGGGGTACTCTGCCCCTAGCATTTTATCCGCCATCCAAAGGATAGGGGATAAGATGTCAGATCGCGGGGGTCCTGCCGCTGGGGACCCCTGTGATCTCCGCTGCAGCACCCCGCTATCATTACTGCACAGAGCAAACTCGCTCTGTGTGTAAAGACCGGCGATACAGGGGCCAGAGCATTGTGACGTCACTGGTCTGCCTCCTCGTGACGTCACTGTCCGCCCCCCTCAATACAATGACCAAGAACAGGTCCAGGATCAGACCAGGGACTTTGACTAACCAAAACCATAATCGTAAAAGACCAGGAGTCAAAACAGATACAGAAACAGGAACAGAACCAAGAAAGTTTCTGTAGTATGACCATAACATAGACACACTTTAGAACAGCCTACTCTTTAGAATAACCTAATTATCATGAAAACTGATAATAACAATACAGGAATACTAGTATATTATCACCTACTCAGCAGTAATACAAATATTGAGATGAATAAACAGATAAATTATCTAAGCACAATAAAAAGTGCATAGTTAGTGTAATGAAAATGGCAGTGAGGATTTCATGTACCCAACATATTTTGCTATGATGTTTCCTTAAAGGGTATGTCCCTCATGATCCCCCTTTTGCACAAAAATTGCTGCACATGGCATGTCTCTCTGATAATGCCACCAATCTATCACATATTCTGCCATTCCTTGACCCTCTCTCTCATGTAGACTGTCACTCATACCCCTTCCCCCTTTTTACATAGGCTGATGTTTATGGCCCCTTTCTGTCATACAGACTGCTGTTCATGGCCCCACTAACAGATGCCACTCATGGCCTACTTCACATGTACGGATGTGCATGACCTCCTCACATGACATTGCTGCTCATGGCTCCTCACAGACTTTCTTAGGAACCCCTTCACAAACAGTGAACATGTGTCTTTGCCTCCTCAAAAATATTCCCCATGCACGCTTCCCTGCTACCTTGTAACACAGCAACTTTTTTATTCACTGTGGTGCAGGGCAATACAAATTGCAAGACCTTTGATGACATGCTGAAATAGTGACCTACATGCTGTATGTTCATGCAAATATTAGGCTAGCTCCACACTGTTTTTGCATCCAAGTCATTAATAGTATGATCAGCTTTTTTTTTTTTTTTTTTTTTGGGCTGATGGGACACTGAAATGGGTCGGAGGGAAACTGCTACTGCTGGGTCCCGACAGCCCCCAATCACTTCCATTTGGTCCATCGGTGACCCAGTAGTTTTACAAGAATTTACCGGAGAAAAAAATAGTGCCTGCACCATTTTCTTCCTGCTAAACTTGTTTGGAGCCTGACGGCAGTGTAAAAAAGGCCTAAGAAGGGTCGTTTATATGATCAAAAAAGGGTGAGCTCACTATTTGGAGTATGTTGCAAGAATATTATTGAACATTTGAGACATTGGCCCTGATTTATCAATCAGCCTGAAACCCTAATTGTTTGTTTCTTTCCATAACAACCAATCACAGCTCAGCTTTCACTTTACAATAGCTTGCTAAGATTGGAAAGCTGAGCTGTGATTGGTTGCTATGGGGAAAACCAGACAAGAAGGGTTTCAGGCTGATTGATAATTCTCCCCCATTATCTTGATCACAATTATCACAAAGTGCAATTGTAGCTTAATGTACAGAAAAAAAATCAGTGGGGAATTAGGGACACAGGGCGTACGGCCTGTATGCCCTGCACCCGGTCCCGGTGTTTAAAACAGGGTCACACCGAGTCAGTCCCGGCTGCTAATGATAGACGGGACCCTGGGCTAATAGCGCGGCAGAGATCGTTGTCCAAAACTAAAGTAAAAGCTTCCCGGCAGCTCAGTCGGGCTGATCGGGACTATCACGATAAAATCGCAATGTCCCGATCAGCTAGGACGCGAGCGGAGGTCCCCTCACCTGTCTCCATCACGTCCGATCAGCGTTTGATTGCTCCAAGCCTGAGCTACAGGCTTGAGCAATCGAGCCCCTAGAACGCATATCGATGCAAAGCTATGGCTTTTTAGGGATCAGGGTAAGAGATCAGTGTGTGCAGTATTATAGCCCCCCCTATGGGAGCTATAACACTGCAAAAAAAAAGTGAAAAAAAAAGTTCATAAAGGTCATTTAACCCCTTCCCTAATAAAAGTTTGAATCACCCCCATTTTCCCACAAAAAAAATTGTGTAAATAAAAATAAACATATGTGGTATCACCGCATGCGTAAATGTGCGAACTATAAAAATATATCATTAAAATAAACCGCACAGTCAATGGCGTACGCGCAAAAAATTCCAGAGTCCAAAATAGTGTATTTTTGGTCACTTTTTAAATCATAAAAAAATTAATAAAAAGCAATCATAAAGTCCGATCAATGAAAAAAGGGTACTGATAAAAACTTCAGAACACGGCGCAAAAAATTTTCCCTCATACCGGCCCGTATACGGAAAAATAAAAAAAGTTATAGGGTTCAGGAGATGACAATTTTAAACGTATAAATTTTCTTGCATGTAGTTATGATTTTTTTCAGAAGTAAGACAAAATCAAACCTATATAAGTAGGGTATCATTTTAACCGTATGGACCTACAGAATAAAGATAAGGTGTCATTTTTACTGATTAATGCACTGCGTAGAAACGGAAGCCTCCAAATGTTACAAAATGAAATTTTTTCTTCAATTTTGTCGCACAATGATTTTTTTTTCCATTCTGCCGTTGATTTTTGGGTAAAATGACTAATGTCACTGCAAATGAGAATTGGTGGCACAAAAATAAGCCATCATATGGAATTTTATGTGCAAAATTGAAAGCGTCATGATTTTTAGAAGGTGATGAGGAAAAAATGAATATGCAAAAAAGGAAAAACGCTGAGTCCTTAAGGGGTTAAACTATTGTACATCTAATTCTTATTTCTAGGGGTTATGGTATTGACCAGTACAGAAATGCCCCCATGGTCTGTGATAAAATGTTTAGACTACCAAAAAATCCTGCAAAATCAATCAGGAGTTCTTTTTAGCCCTGTTTAAATAGGCACTGTCACTTAACCACTTAAAGGGGTACTCCGCTGCTCAGCGTTTGGAGCAAACTGTTCCAAACACTGGAGCCGGTGAGGGGAGCTCGTGACATCATAGCCGTCGGTGGTAAATTTTTGTCAATTTGTCTTTTTTTGTCATTTTTTTGTGAAAAATTCCATAATTTCATGAAAAATTTGAAAATGTAGCATTTTTCTAATTTTGAAACGCTCTGCTTGTAAGAAAAATGGACATGCCTAATAAATTATATATTGATGCACATATACAAAATGTCTACTTTAAGTTGACATGTTTTTAACTCTTGAAGGCATTAGAGGGTTTCGAAATTTAGCAGCAATTTTCAAGATTTTCAAGAAAATTTCAAAATGTGAAGTTTTCAGGGACCAGTTCAGTTTTAAAGTGAATTTGAGGGCCTTTAAGTTATAAATCCCCCATAAATTAACCCATTATGAAAAGTTTACACCTCAAAGTATTTAAAATTACATTCAGTAAGTTTGTTAACTCTTTATGTGTTTCAAGTGGAGGAGAAAACACCACATTTTTAACACTAACATGTTATTGTAGCCCTCCCTTTTTTTTTTACAAGGGGTAACAAAAAAAAGCCCCACAAAATCTGTAACGCCATTTCTTGTAAGTATGGAAATACCTCATATGTGGACATAAAGTGGTCTGCGGGTGAACTTCACGGTTCAAAAGGGAAGGAGCAACATTAGGCTGAAATGGTTTTGGAAGCCCCCATGGTGTCATATCAGCAGGAACCCCTCCCCCCCCCACATGGCACTCCATTTTGGAAACTACACCCCTCAAGGAATGTAACAGGAGGTACAGTGGGCCTAAACTCCCCACAGGTGTTTGACGAACAAGGGATACATTAGGCCTTAACTCCCCACAGTTGTTTCACAACATTTCGTAGAGTTTGAGGTTTAAATAAAAAATTAGTTTTTTACACTAAATTGCTAGTGTTACCCCAAATTTAGCATTTTCACAAGGGGTAATAGGAGAAAAATCACCCTAAAATGTTTTGCCCCATTTCTCAGAAGGGAAGGAGCAAATTGTGGCTTTTGGAGAGAGAATTTTGCTGAAATGGTTTTTGGGGGGAATTTCACATATAGAAAACCCTATGGTGCCAAAACAGTGGGCACTCCATTTTTTTAACTACACCCCTCAAGGATTGTAACAAGGGGTATATTGGGCCTTAAATCCCCACAGGTGTTTCACAACATTTCGTCAAAGTTTTGTTGAAGTTTAAGCTTTGAAGGTTTGAATCGCTGTTGTTACTTGAAATTTAGCATTTTCACAAGGGGTAATAGGAGAAAAATCACCCTAAAATAGTTTGCCCCATTTCTCGAGTAAGGAAACACCCCATATGCGGACGTAAAATGCTCTGCTGGAGAACTACAGGGCTCAGAAGGGAAGAAGCAAAATTTGGCATTTGGGTAGAGAATTTTGCTGAAATGGTTTCTGGGGGGGCATGTCGCATTTAGGAAGCCCCCATGGTGCCAGAACAGAGGGAACCCCCCACTTTGCACTTCATTTTGGAAACTACACCCCATATGGAATCTATTTAGGTGTTTTGGGGTCTAGGGGTATAATGAGAATTATTTTTAGTTTTGTTGGGGGTTTAGCAAGATGGTGAAAATAAAAAACTACACTGGCCAAAGTATTCATCTAGGGGTATAATAAGAATGTTTTGTTTAGTTAGGGATTTGCTAATTTGAGTAAATAATGTAATGGAGAAAAAAAGGGAAATTACTGAATTGCTCACTAATACGTAACAATGTTATTTCAAGGGTGTGTTTAGGGTTATCCAAAGTGATTATAAAAATAATTAAAGGGGACAAATTCAGATATCAAAATACATAAATTTTGAAACAGTCTTGAATGCACAGACCGGGCTTGTGAGGACATGTCTCACACTAGTGTATGGTGTCTTTTCTAAAGCCACATTTGGAGCATATCCGACACCTCTTCTGTAACCTATTCCCTGATTCTCTACGGGGAAATGTTGCCCTGGTACTATTCTGCTCTCCGATCCTGTGGTGCTGCTTCCCTCCCCTTCCTGATCCCCAAACAGAAAGGCCTTGATAACATTTTCCTGAAATTGCAGGAATGGCCCTGTATTTCATGCAAGTTTGTACAGCACAAATGAATTATACATGTCAATTTGGAGGAGATTCAGTGCCAATTTCTTATTCCAGGCCCGTGTTTTGCAAAGGGCAAGACCTGATCAGACAGATCCAACCCATCCCGTGAACTTATTACAGTCCTGGATACACACAGGTTTAGGGGCTCTATCTGTGGTACCAAAGACTTAGACAGGGGTTGATCTGTCTTGGTGTATTGTGGTTAGTACAAGGACATCATGCTTGTCCCTGTACTTGACAAGCACCATGTTATCCTTGCACACAGCCATGCTTCAATTTTTGTCGTACTAAATTTCTTGGATGATCCCCTTGGTTTTGCCTAATGGTACCACAGGCCACAGTACCCTTGGCAAACAGGCATTGTAGTAATGGGACACTAGTATAAAAATTGTCGAGGTAGACATTATATGCTTGATCTAGCAGGGGGTGAAATAGATCCCATACCATTTTTCACGTTGTTTTAAGCACAGGGGGACACTCTATTGTTGAGTCTTTTCCCTCATAGACTCTAAATTTGTGCGTGTAGCCAGTTGCGCTCTTGCACAATTTATAAAGTTTTACCCCATACCTGGCCCGTTTGTTAGGCAGGTATTGCATAAAATGCAACCTTCTCTTGGAGTGCACAAGACACTTGTCCACTGCAATTTCTTTTTCAGAGGTATACACTTCAGAAAATTTTTGGTTTAAATAGTTGATAAGGGGCCGAACTTTAAATATGCGATCAAAACTAGGATCACGGGGGGCTGGGCAATTTTCATTATTAGTATAATAGTGCAACAATTTGTGGAGGAATTCAAACCGAGCCCTTGGCATGACAGCACGGTACAATGGAGTAAGGCAAATCATAACATTACTACAATAAGAGCAAATTGTGGGCTTTTTCATTATGCCCATTTTTAGAGAAAGGTCAAGCATTTTTTTAACTCAAGTGAATTGCTTGGCGTCCACTGGTAAGGCCTAACATGATATGCCTGTGGATTGGCCGCAATGAATTGCTCACCATACCTGTTGGTTTCCTCCACTATTATGCTAATCAACTCTTCTGTAAAGAAGAGCTGAAAAAAATCTGCTTCTTTTAACCCCGTGGTGTTAACACGAATGCATGCAGTGGCCACAAATTCAGCCAAATGGGGTATAAAGCTAGAAGCTGGAGCCCACTCAGAGATGGTACTAGGACCTGGCTCAGTACTATACCTAGGATGGTGGATAGGAGGTTCCTCATCAGAATCTGTAGAGAAGGAGGAGGAAGAAGAGGGCAAATATAGCAACTCTTCGCTATCTGAACCTGAGGAAGATGCCAAGAAGGCATATGCCTCCTCAGTGTTGTACGTGTGACACCTTGACATATTTATTTAGAATGGATGACATTATAAGTTTAGACAAAGCTGTGGCGAGGTGTCTCTGATGTACCAACACTGGTACTATATACTTTTTTTATAATTTTTTTTTCTTTTGACTTTTTTTTTAGCACAAAAAAAATAACAAAATGTAACCGCGCTACAAACCGCAAAACAGTGACAAACTGTCTCCGCCCTCCTGAACCAATCCCTAGAACTAAGCTGGCGGTGAGACCAGTATAGAAAAAAAAAATAACTGTAACAGCACCACTAGTACTATAATATGTCACTAATATATATATACTTTTTAAAAAATATTTTAACTGAAAAAAAAGGAATGAAAGGAATCAAACCCACAAACTGCACCGCTAACAGGAACAAAAAAAACTGAAGCAAACTGTTACTACTATCACAAATCAGTGACAAATCCCTACAATTGTAATGTCACATATCTTTTTTTCTTTCTTTACTTTTACTTTATATTTTTTTGTAACTAATGGAAAAACTGAAACAAAAAGCAAAACTTTAGCACCACTAGAAATTAAAACACTGCGGCGAACTGTCACTGCTGTCACAAATTAGTGACAAACTAGGTAAAAATGTAAAAGGGTAGTATGGAGGTGTATGTGGTGGTGATGGGATGAAAGGGTGACAGGCACTTCAGGGGCACTGACAGTACGTTTTATTATTTGTTCTTCATTGTCACCGTTATGGTCAGTGACAGACTTAGATTTCTTCACTGGAGCCTGTTCCCTGTCACAGGCTACAGCAGCTGGTGAATGAATGAAATGAATTAATGAATGGAAAGAAGAGGGTGAGGGCAGCCTTCAGTGGATAAGGGGCACGGCTGGCACTGTAACACTTTTATATAACTGTTATATGCAGTGACAGTGACAATGATCCTCACTGCAGCCTGTCAGATCACACAGGCTACAGCACTAGGGATGGGGAGTACAGCAGCTGTGGTAAGAGGCACTACAGCTCTTTTACATCAATTTTTATGAAGCTTTTACAAAAGCTTTTTCTACACAGTATCTTCTTTCCTATGCTATACTAACTCTGGCTCCGATCACTACTCAGACAGAAGTGAGAGCATCAGAGCCGGAGTTACTGTAACAAAGCAGCTGAGGCACTGTGATTGGTCCACCTGGACCAATCACAGATGGTCCCTGAATGTCAGGCAGAAGTTGTCTCCCACCGGTAACAGCAGGACTCCTGCAGGTTAACCTGTGTGATGCTGAGCATTGCCGGATTAACTGAATGCCTTCTATAAACGGCAGGATGTGCAAACTAGCTGCATAACCCGCTATTTATATAAGGCACTCTGCAGGAAGGGTTTAAACTTTGCATGGATCAATAGGTCAAGCAGATATAAAAAAAAAACTGTAAAATATCTTCTTAGACTATCCCCTGTTATCAAATTCTTCTTAGACTTTCCCCTGTTATCAAATTGTCCCCTCTTCCTTCCTCTGTTGCTCAAATCATCTTTTCTAAAAATTATCTCAGGTTTGTCTTGTGTCTGAAAGACAAGTAATACAAGTCTATGGAAGGGGGAGGTGCTCTATCCAACAGCTGTGAAGGGAACTGCAAATTATCATGCAGAGCAGTAATTTTATGAAAACTACCACATACAAGTTATATAATTGCTGGAATATAGTGTTGATTCTTATGTACACACACAGCAGCTTATTCTGACAAGTCGCCGGAAATGACAGGTCCGCTTTAAGCGCTACGTCCTGTATGACAGTGTAAAAAATGTTATTCAAAATTGAATGTGTAGCACAAGCACTGTAGGAATATAACAAAAATTACAATTATTAAAATGTGGTTGACTTGAAAAAATGCCCCCTAGAGTGCAATAAAATAGCTTTATACAGAAAAGTAAATGACATTATCTTAATATAACCATATAATACATTTCAAGGGACTGGTAAAAAAATTTCTTCTTTTCTTGTTTCTTGGTATGTGTTTTAGACAGCTGGGGTATTAAAAATTGAATTCCTGGTATAAGAAAGGCAAAATTAGTCCAGACAGCTGCTTCAGCTCTTTCCACAAAGTAATGCTCCTTAGAAGGAGCTAATGAATCTAATTGAAGCTAACAGGCACTGTCAAAGCAGCAGCATGTGATTTAAAATGTATGGGAAGGTCCTTTGTAAGCAGCTTCACTAAGCACCAAAGGAACTAATGTAAAACACAAGTGTATAGCTTCTTGACCTGAAATATACTGATCTGTTAAATGCCCTGTGATGCTTTACTGCTGTTAAATGGTTCCACCAAGTAGTACACAAGAGTTTGACCATTTTATATATGTTATTAACATTATTATTTTTTTAACAGTTAATATATAGTTTACTCTTTAGCAACTGGAATTTGACAGGCCCGTGTCATTCATAGATAAAAATAGTGCCAACCTTGCCCATAGATATTATTTAAAGGGGTACTCCACCCCTAGACATCTTATCCCCTATCTAAAGGATATGGGATAAGATGTCTGATTGGGGGGGTCCCGATGCTGGGGACCCCCACGATCTCTCCTGCAGCAACTCCGTATATCAGCAGCACAGAGCTATGTTTGCTCCATGGCTGATGACGGCAATAAAGGGTCCAGGGTATCGTGATGTCACAACCCCACCCCTCGCGATGTCATGCCCTGTCCCTTCAATGCAAGCCATCACTCCCCCTCCCATAGGCTTGCATTGAGGGGGCAGGGTGTGACAAAATGATACCCCGGCCCCTGTATCGCCCGTCATCAGCCACGGAGCAAACATAGCTCCGTGCTGCTGATATACGGGGGTACTGCAGGAGAGATCGCGGGGGTCCCCCGTGGCAGGACCCCCTCGATCAGACATCTTATCCCCTATCCTTTGGATAGGGGATAAGATGTCTAGGGGCAGAGTACCCCTTTAACACCCAGTTAAACTAAGGCAACTTACCAAGCCATATTAATATGGAAAGATATCTATATGGTGATCCAACTAAGAGTGCTTTCATAACACTTTGCACTTCCGTGGCACAGCTCCATCAGTGGAAGCTCACAATTGGCTGCTGAAGTACCTGGACCCCATTCAATCCGATGACCTGAACATAATTAGGGTCAATTTCCGCCTATGGTCAACTTACTGGTCTCAGACTGAAAAATGTGGTCTTCATCTTTCACTCCGAGCCAGAAGTCTGTTTGGGTCATAGGTTTGAATGGTGTCTGAGCATGGATATGATTGGATCAAATTTGAGCTTCAGAAATCGTATCGGCACCACACGTATTGAAATACAGATAGGGGTTAAAATGTGCTTGATGGAAACTTGTTTTGGGTGCATTAGTTTTAAGAAACTTGAGCATCTGCTTCCATATAAATGAATAAAGCATGTGTCATCTGAAGCACCCACTCTTTCTGAGCTGTTCTGCAGCAGTCAGCATCAGACCTCCATGAATAGGGGATACGCTGTCAACAATCTCTTTAATGCAAATTGAGAAATATAGTTACTCCAAAAAAACGAAGTACCCCCAACCAGACCACCTACGTAACCACAGCACGTTTAACACTATGGCAAAGCCCTAATGCAAAACATACGTTGGATTACATAGGGGGTTTTGTTGCAGGTAGCATACATGGCAGATATTTGTTTGTTTTTTGTCTCTAGTGTACTAGAGCTGTTCCTCTTCATGTGATGCATTGTATTTGACTTGCAGGTTTTCTTTATTCACATTCTAGTCCTGATGTCCCAGTGTTTGTCTGACATTTTCACTGGGACCCTTTTGCATAATTTGTGCTTACATCTCATTCATCACCTGTATATAACCATGCTATGTATCCTGTGATCACCACCTCCTCTTCTGTGACTGTAGTATACATGTTTTTATCCTCTGCTTATGCCTGTTTTCATGTATATTGATTAATACATTTTTTGCATTGTTAGTGATAAATCTTAGTGTGGTTAATCTATATTAAAATGGCTATTTCTGGACTACAGAGCGCCTTAATAGGGGTGTAGAACACTTTGCTATGTTCCAACACGCATATGGAGTGTGCTGGGGTAGTGAAATAATACTGTTATTCAGAATGACATGCAGATTACAGGCATCACTTTTAGAATCACTGTCGCAGAGTTGCACAATGACAGAGCCTGGAGGTGGCATCAGTATGAGGAGACCATATAGTGGCTGAATGACACAGCATGGAGGTGTTGGCAGCATGAGGAGACCATATAGTGACTGAATGACACAGCGTGGACGTGGCTGAACTATGAGGAGACCATAGAGTGGCTGAATGACACTGCGTGGAGGTGTGGGCAGCATGAGGAGATTATATAGTGACTGAATGACACAGGATGGAGGTGTTGGCTGAAGCATGAGGAGACCATATACTGGCTGAATGACACAGCTTGGATGTGACTGAAGCATGAGGAGACCATATAGTGGCTGAATGACACAGCCTGGAGCTGGCAGCAGCATGAGTAGACACTAGGGCCTCACAATCCCTAAGATTCAAAGATGAATTTTGAAAGTTAAATTGAAGATTTATGGTAGTTAGTGCTACCATATTTTTTTTTCAGGCCCAGGCCCAAGCCCAGCATCATCAGTAAACCATATATTGGCCGAATGACACAGCCTGGAAGTGGCTGAAGCATGAGGAGACCATATAGTGGCTGAATGAAACAGCCTGGAGTTGACAGAAGCAGGAGGATACCATTGAAATTTTAGATTTTTAAATAGAAATGTAAGATTTTGAAATTGAAATTGAGGATTTTGAAATTGAAATTTTAACTCCCAAGTTTTAGTGTCCCGGGCCCCGGCGTGTGGGTACAACGGACTGAATATAACAAGGAGTCACATGTCACATGGCAGCACAATGACAGAGCCTGGAGGTGGCATCAGTATGAAGAGACGATATAGTGTCTTAATGATTGCCTGGAGTTTGTGGCAGTATGGGGAGACCATATAGTGTCTGAATGGCACAGCCTTGGGTTGGCTGAAGCATGAGGAGACCATATAGTGTCTTAACGGCACAGCCTGGAGTTGGCAGCAGCATGAGTAGACACTAGGGCTTCACAATCCCTAAGATTAAAAGATGAATTTTGAAATTTAATCTGAAGATTTATGATAGCTAGTGCTACCATAAAAAGATGTTAGGCCCAGGCCCAGCAGCATCAGTAAACCATATATTGGCTGAATGACACACCATGGAGGTGGCTGAAGCATGAGGAGACCATATTGGGGCTAAATGACACAGTTTGGAAGTGTTGGCAGCATGAGAAGACCATATAGTTGCTGAATGACACAGCCTGCAACAGGCAGCAGCATGAGTAGACACTAGGGCTTCACAATCCCTAAGATTAAAATATGAATTTTGAAATTTAAATTGAAGATTTATGGTTGCTAGTGCTAGTGGCTGAATCATGAAGAGAGCATATAGTGTCTGAATGGCACAGCCTGGAGTTGGCAGAAGCATGAAGAGACCCATTGAAATTAAATATTTTTAAATTAAAATGTAATATTTTTAAACTGAAATTGGAGATTTTGAAATTGAAATTTTAACTCCCAAGTTTTTGTGTCCCCGGCCCCGGCATGTGGGTACTAAGGACCAAATTTAACAAGGAGTCACATGTCACATGGCAGCACAATGACAGAGCTTGGAGGTGGCAACAGTATAAGGAGACCATATAGTGGCTGAATGACTGTCTGGAGTTTGTGGCAGCATGAACCGACCATATAGTGTTTGAATGGCACAGTATCCATGTTTTGCAGTATCCATGGCAGCACAATGAGAGAGCCTGGAGGTGGTAGCATCAGCATGAGGACACAATAGAGCAAGACAACTAGAGAGCCTGGAGGTTGCAGCATCAACATGGGGAGACCATATGGCGGAACAATAAATGTGCCTGGAGGTGGTGGCATCGGCATGAGGAGACCATATGGTGGCACAATGAGAGAGCCTGGAGGTGGCAGCATCAGCATGAGGAAACCCTAGAGCAGCACAATTAGAGAGCTTGGAGGTGGAAGCATCAGCATGAGGAGACCATATGACGGCACAATGACAGAGCCTGGAGGTGGTAGCATTAGCATGAGGAGACCATATGGTGGCACAATGACAAAGCGTGGAGACGGTAGCATCCGCATGAGGAGACCATAGAGCAGTACAAAGAGAGAGCCTGGAGGTGGCAGCATCAGCATGAGGAAACCATATGGCGGCAGAATGACAGAGCCTGGAGGTGGTAGCATTAGCATGAGGAGACCATAGAGCAGTACAATGACAGAGCATGGAGGTTGCAGCAGCGGCATAACAGCCATGAAAAGTGAGGGTTGAGTCTGAGGAACCCACCAAATGTTAACTGGGGGTGTCGGATGTCACTTGGGATGAAGTGGATGTACGAGTGAACCGATCAATCACGGCTGCTGGGTTGCTGGTCGAGGCTCAACTGCTAGATGACACCAGGAGCTCAGACCTCCGGCTGCCACTCGCCCCTACTCTGCTGCGACCTCTGCCTGTGCCTGAGGAATTTAGGCCTCTGCCACTCCACTGTGCACATCATGGCACTACTCTTCCTGACATACTTATTGCGTATATCAGGGGAGTACAATACGCTTCACTACGCTTAAAACAGTATTTGTCTAGAACAGCAGCAGGTGTGTAATATTAGCTGTCCTTTCCCACTACATAGGCCCTTGACAGATTAACAGGTACAAAATAGTACACTACTTAGATGTAGGTATTTGGTATCAGGTATGCACTTATGAGGGCAGAAAAATGCGTTACAGTACGCTTAAAAAAAAACTTGTTTTTGCACAACACCAGCAGTACGCAACAGTGCTGCAGCACAAAAAAAGCTGTGTACTAAACACAAAATTGCACTCTGTCAAAGACTATTAGGAATGGATGTCTGGGTATTATACCGTCTACAGACTAGTACCGTATATCCCGACATATAAGACGACTTTTATACGCCGGGTATTGGGGTCCGGCATGGGAATACTTATGATTTTCTTCCCGGCTCCTGTGTGCGGCTGCAGGCGGATGCCGGCCAGAGCATGCACAAACTAATAACTGTACAGTATACTTAAAAACCAGGGTGCCTCCAGCTGTTGTGAAACTACAACTCCCAGCATGCCCGGACCAGCAAAGGCTATCCGGGCATGCTGGTAGTTGTAGTTTCTCAACAGCTGGAGGCACCCTGGTTTTTAGTATACATGAATTTGTTTTTACATGCTCTGGCCGGCCCCCCCCTGCAGCCACACACAGGAGCCAGGAAGATAATCATAAGTATTCCTATGTCGGACATCCCTGTGTCCCGAAAAATCTTTTCGGAACATAAGGATGTCCACGGGTAACTAACCATTCCCCGACCACCACGCGTCCTCCTCTGGTCCTCCTGCGGTCTTCCTCCGGTCCTTCTGCGCTTCTCCACCTCTCTATGGTTGTACGCACGTGACTTCAGTGACGTCCCGTGAGTACAACAATAGAGGCGCAGGAGGACGAGAGCTGGCCGGGGCCTGGTGAGTGACCGGCGGTGCGTCGCGTACAGTGTTCCAATCACCGCTCCTCCGGTCCCGGGACTGCTGCTATGGTCCATAGGCCATAGCAGTAGATTGTGACCCCGGGCCGGAGGAGCGGTGACAGGAACACGTTTCTCCAGCCTCACGCTGGCTTTCTCAAGTGCTTAATAAGTGATATACACAGGGCTTATATAAGCCAACCAATTACAGGGTAGTGACATCATCATACAATGATTATCATACATAAACAATGTGCCAAAAAACATGTTATTCAGGTATCACATACATAAAAATATAATATAAAGTCACATAAGTGTATATAAAGTGCAAATCCTCCTCTGTGTGTCACCTGATCGTGACGTGCAATAAGTGTCCATAAAATAAGTACGTTATTAACTGTATGCAGATTACCTCTTGAGCCGTTCTCATGACACCATCCTTCCGGGATGCCAATTCCTCGTGGTAGCAGCTGATTGCTGTGAAAAACTTCCGGTATTCGGAGCACGTCACAAAGCGTCCATAGCAACCTCCGGAGCGCCGTAACCAGTGGACCAGTGGACCGAGGTTTAGATGATGCGGGCACCCCAAATTCTTTTTTTATATTTACTTCTGTAGGTGCTGTTCTTATTGGATATATATATATATATATATATATATATATATATATATATATATACAAAAATATAGAAGCAGCACACCACAGGTAGAGTTCAAAAGAACGGTGAATTTATTCCATGATGTGAGAGACTACGTTTCTCCAGCCTCACGCTGGCTTTCTCGAGAAAGCCAGCGTGAGGCTGGAGAAACGTAGTCTCTCACATCATGGAATAAATTCACCGTTCTTTTGAACTCTGCCTGTGGTGTGCTGCTTCTATATTTTTGTATGCATTGAGGAACCAGTGGACCGAGGTTCAGAATATGCGGGCACCCCAATTTATTTTTTTCTTGACATTTCTGGAGGTGCTGTTCTTATTGGATATTTATATATATATATATATATATATATATATATATATATATATATATATATATATATATATATTTATATATGTGGGAAGCCTATTGGCTGAATTTGTGTGAGGGGCGGGAGCTCCGCCCCCCACGTGTCCAGGCGGGGTGTCAAGTAGTTGTGGTTAGGGGTGGGGGGTATATAACGCCCCTGCTCCTACGGGAGGGGTGTACGTCACATTTTGCGGACGTGCTTGTGTTTGGCAGTGGTTCAGTTGCGGGGTACCGCCGCTAGCTCGGGCGCCCCCACCCCACACCCCTTGGGTCGTCAGTCTTTGAAGTTCGTTGGCGTCGGTGGCAAGTTTCGGACCTTTGCAGGTGTACCTATCGGGTATGGGCCGGTACCCCGGCCATTTGAATTGCTGTTTTATTTTATACGCTCCTATATTAAGTAATTTACATAGCCGTACTGCGGGTCACTGTAACACGTAGCTGGCAGACATGTGGGGCTGCAGCGCTGCCGAACGCTGCTGTATGGTTCCCGGGGGGCCACGGAGGTTAAGTGTTCATACGGCACGAAGTTGTTAGTTATCATAAACCCTCTCGGGGACTCAACTCCGCAACGCCGACACGGGTCTGGTGTTCTAGGAGGCAAGTTCCGGCAGTTCAGTTTCAGCTCCGGCTTGCTGCAGTACACGAACGCCGCCGCCATGTGGCACTGCGTGCGCACGTGTGCGGTCAGTTATTCTGGTTACAGATAAAGAGGTATAAAAAAAAAATATATACATATATATATATATATATATATATATATATGTATATATATAAAAAGAATAAAAAAAATAAAATAAAAAAGTGTATGGGTTCGTATGTGTATATGTATAGGGGTGCATGCGGGTATGTGTACATATATATATATATATATATATATATATATATATATATATATATATATATATATATATATATATATGACTATTTGGAAGGGTGTTGCAAGCTTAGTTCATCATAACATGAAGGTCGTTTTAAGTCCAAGCACATGGTTAGGTAATAGTTTTTCTGTCATTGTAGTTATAAGATTATATACTATATTATTACTGCATTAGGTCGAAATGAACACAGCGCAATAGTCTGCCAAGATCCCCAATATTAATTATCAATGGTCAAATACCAACCTCGGTAAAAATGGTATAAAAAAAAAAATATATATAGAGATATGTGTACATATATATATGTATATATATAAAAATTAAAAAAAATTAATAAAAAAAAAGATATATATATACATATACGCGCATGACATTTATTCTGTTCATACGTTCGTTGTCACTGCATTATACTGTCCATACGCTCTCAGCATTTACACTGTTCATATGCTCATGGTTTTCCTTTACTCATGGCCTTGTATACTGTTCAGGTGCTCATAGCATTTCACTCGGTGCACACGCTCATTGTTTCTCACCGTCCTCCCGCTCATGGCACTAATACTGTATGCACGCTCTTGGCTTATTGTATTCACACTCATAACATTCACACTATTCATACGCTTTTAGCACAAAGCTGTCCGTACGCTCATGGAATCTATCCCACATGCATTTGTTCATACGCCAATCGCGTTTGCACTGTGCATATGCCGTGGCATTGACACTGGGCGTTGCTGCGGCTTTTGCGCCGTTCATGCGCCTTGGCATTTATTGTTTTGTTATACGCATGGCATTTATTCTGTTGATATGCTCAGGACGTCTATACTGTTAATATGGTCAGGACATCTACACTGTTGCATGCTGATCACAGGGCATTTACACTGTTCTTCCATTCATGACATTCCATGTACATGCTGGTGGCGCATACTCTGGGCGAGCGCACAGTGTTCATGCTGTTTCAAGTTCATGCCACTGGTATCGCTCACTTGTTCATGGCGTCATGCTGTGCGTACGCTCGGGGCGTTTTGCGCATGGCATTGGCAGTCTAGATGTTATGGCTATACGTTCTTAGGTGCTCATGGTATCCATTCGCTCATGGAACATACTGACGATATGTTTGTGGCATTCATGCTGGTCAAGCCATAGTAGTTGTACTGTCGGTTCGCTCGGGCCAGTCATACACTGCAGACACTCGTGGCATGTATACCGCTCATGGTATTTACACTGACCGCTTGTTCACAATCTTATACTGTTCACACCCACGAGTTGCTGTTTTATGCACATGGTGTTTACCATTTACATGATCACAACATACATTCTGGTCATACTCTCACGGCACTGATACTGTTGCAGACACTCATGGCTGTTATACTGTTCATAAGCTCTTGGTTCTATAGTGGTCATACGCTCATGGTGTTTACATACGTCCATGGCATCATCACTGGGTTGTTAAAGCATACGATTTCATACGTTATTGGCATTTTTGTCTTCCGCTTTTGGCTTGCTCGCGGTTCATACACGCATAGTCATACTGTCCATATGCAATAGCTTTATTCGGATCACAAGCTAAGGATATTTATACCGATCATCCGCTCACGGCAGTTACACGGGCCATATGGCCCGTGGCATTGACATTTCACCTATGACATTCATACGGTCCACATGCTCATAGCATCCATACCATGCTGTTCATTCGTCCTTAGCTCTTACTGTTTTCATGCACTCTCATTGTTCATCCATCCATTGCTTTTGTGCCACACATGCACTCTTGACACGGGACTGGTTGTGCGTGGGTGGGGATTGGTTCCTTGGGTTCCATGCGACCGGCATTCGGGTTGTTTGGACGTTCGTGGCATGGTTGCCATATGATGGGGCACGGCATCGGCGAGGTGGTGGTGTCGCTGTGCTGTATATGCTTATAGTATTCACGGTACGTAGTGAGTACTTCGATACAGTGCATGCAGTTCTTGGATGCACATACCATCGTACAGCTCATACGATATTAACTACACTGTGCTCACGCTTGGGGGCTTACGTTATAGTGTCCAGTTATTGCCAAAAGTTACTTCACACTGACAGGTTGTCAGTACCTGTCATGCCTGCCACTTCTGCAGGGGGGAGGCCCCACACAGGTCATTATTACTGACACGCCTTCAGAACAACAACATTATGACACGCAGGGGGTGGTTTACCTGTTGTGACTGCCACAACCACAGGGGGGAGGCACACACAGGCTATCGTCCGACCCTGCTTCAGAACAACGATAGTATTACACACAGGTGGTGGTTCACCCGTTATACCTGCCACATTGCAGGCGGAGGCATTGTGCTGGTTCTTGTTACTGACATTCCTTCAGAGAAATAACGTCATGATACACATACGTGATTGTTTACCTGTTATGCCTGCCACGTCTGCAGGGGGAGGCACCGCGCAGGTTGTTACTGACACGTATTCAGAGCAATATCATCTCGATTCACAGGCTGTTGTACACCCGTCATACCTGCCACGTCTGCAGGGGATGCACCACGGAATTGTTGCTACTGACACATCTTCAGCGCAATAACATCACGACACATAGGTGGTTGTTTACCTGTTATGCCTGCCACGCCTGCAGGGGGGAGGCACCACGCAGGTTATTGTTACTGACACGTATTCAGAGCAATAACATCTTGATTCACAGGCTGTTGTACACCCCTCATACCTGCCACGTCTGCAGGGGAGGCACCACGGAATTGTTGCTACTGACACATCTTCAGCGCAATAACATCACAACACATAGGTGGTTGTTTACCTGTTATGCCTGCCACGTCTGCAGGGGGAAGGCACCACGCAGGTTATTGTTACTGACACGTATTCAGAGCAATAACTTCTCGATTCACAGGCTGTTGTACACCCGTCATACCTGCCACGTCTGCAGGGGATGCACCACGGAATTGTTGCTACCGACACATTTTCAGCGCAATAACATCACGACACATAGGTGGTTGTTTACCTGTTATGCCTGCCACGTCTGCAGGGGGGAGGCACCACGCAGGTTATTGTTACTGACTCGCATTCAGAGCAATAACATCTCGATCCATAGGCTATTGTATACCCGTTATACCTGCCACGTCTGCAGGGGATGCACCACGGAATTGTTGCTACCGACACATTTTCAGCGCAATAACATCACGACACACATAGGTGGTTGTTTACCTGTTATGCCTGCCACGTCTGCAGGTGGAGGCACCATGCAGGTTATTGTTACTGACACGTATTCAGAGCAATAACATCTTGATTCACAGGGTGTTGTATACCCATCATACCTGCCACATCTGCAGGGGATGAACCACGAAATTCTTGCTACTGACACATCTTCAGAGAAATAACATTATGGCACATAGGTGGTTGGTTTCCTGATAGGCCTGCCACGTCTGCAGGGGGAGGCACCATGCAGGTTATTGTTATCTGTCACGTGTTCAGAGCAATAACATCTCGGTTCATAGGCTGTTGCACACCCATTATACCTGCACGTCTGCAAGGGGATGCACCATGTAATTATGGTTACGTACACATCTTCAGAGCAATAACATTACGACACATAGGTGGTGGTTTACCTGTTATGCCTGCCACTTTTGCAAAAAAAAAAGGGAAAAATACGCCACGCAGGTTATTGTACTGACACGGCTGTACAGCAATTATTATTATGACATATAGGTGGCTAGTTTACCCGTTACGCCTGCCATGTCTGCAGGGGGAGGCACCACGCAGGTTATTGGTACTGACACGTCTTCGGAGCAATAACATCTCGATTCACAGGCCGTTGTATACCTGTGATACCGGCCACATCTGCAGGGGGATGCACCAAGCAATTGCTGCTACGGACACAGCTTCAGAGCAATAATATCACACTTCACAGACTGTTGTATACCCATGCTACCTGCAACTTCTGCAGGGGAAGGCACTGCGTAATTGTTTTACTGGCACGTCTACCGAGCAATTACATCACGACAAGTAGGCGGTTGTATAAACTTCTTACCTGCCACGTCTGCAGGAGCATTCACTGTGAAATTGTTGTCACAGACACATTTTTCATGGAAATAATTTTATGTCACTCAGGAAAGGTCTGTCAGTGTGCTGTGGGTCACTTGCTAACAGTTTATTTTTGCCAACTAATAGCGGGACTGGATAGTTTCACAGGGTGCCTGACAGGTATCTATGGGTTTCCCTCTTACCCCAATTTCACAGGCAAGCATGTTGAAGAGGCATTTATCTGCTTGTATGTCAATTTGATCTGGTTTCAACGCCGACTCGTTGATTACAGAATAGTAAATCTCCATCAGCTCATTGGTTCCAGGCATCAATTACTAGGCTAAGTAATTTGCAGATTCTTTATTTTGATCTCAATTTAGAGGTTGAATTTGGAGTACGTGTTAAGGTTGTTGGTGTTTGATCCATGTTTATTAACCCTTTTTATATTCCTACCAGGTTCATTTTTGCCCACTATAGGCGTGCCCTCCGTCGCGGTCATTGGGCACAATTCTGACCGTTAGGTTTAGTATATTATTTTCCATACAGGTACGTATGTATTGCTGTAACCACGAGCATGAGCGTGAAGCCTTGAACACAAGTGGGAAGCCTATTGGCTGAATTTGTGTGAGGGGCGGGAGCTCCGCCCCCCACGTGTCCAGGCGGGGTGTCAAGTAGTTGTGGTTAGGGGCGGGGGTATATAACGGCCCTGCTCCTACGGGAGGGGTGTACGTCACATTTTGCGGAACCCTCCCAACCCTCCCTTTTTTCAATTCTCCATTACAGGGCATGCCCACTATAGGCGTGCCCTCCGTCGCGGTCATTGGGCACAATTCTGACCGTTAGGTTTAGTATATTATTTTCCATACAGGTACGTATGTATTGCTGTAACCACGAGCATGAGCGTGAAGCCCCGAACACAAATATATATATATATATATATATATATATATATATATATATATATATATATGTATATTTATTCATTCATTTTTTTGGAGGGGGGAATAGATGTAACTAATAAGAATGTTATTACTGTAAAACCTATTATTATTATTACAAAAATTGCAATCTTCCTGCCTGGTATATTCTGTTTTATGTTTTACAATGTTATATATACACAGCAAATATTACTGAAAAAAAAGATGTTTATTGTCTCTAATCCTAACTTTTGACTTTTCAGTGCTAAGTCTACTTAAGAACAGCAAGTATCAAAATTATTTTCTATGGAAATTCAGAAAGGAAAATAACAAGAAAGCAAAACAAAACAATTATAATAAAGGCAGTCATTTCAAAACAATATTTAACATATACTGAGACAGTAAGAGTGCACTTGCAATAATTCTTAAACTGATGATAACATTCCATGATACTGTATATAGCATAATTGCCATCCACAAAGATTAGATACATTTCTACTTGTATCTAGAATATAAAGGGCACTTCTAAACTGATCAATAAAGCATTATGTTTTCCAGATTCCTTGCCGGAGAGATTAGTAATTGACATTTCACAATAAGGCTTCACCTGACAGTAACATTTTAAAATAATGTGTTGTGCTTACAGCAGATATTCCAGGCACATATTCAATGTTATGTTTTATGTGTGATATTTGTGGGCAATAACAGTTTGCTTGAAAAAAATTAAGGTGACATCTCAAGTCTCATAAGACCCTATGGTAATTTAGAGTTTGGCAGCGTGTTTAACACAAAAAAAGAAATTCTATGCACAGAACAACACTACAATAATGTAGACAACCATATTGTTTCTGACAACAACAAAAAAGACTAAGCAGATTTATCAAAACCTGTCCAGAAAAAAAGTTGTCCAGTTGCCCATAGCAACCAATCAGATTGCAACTTTCATTTTTAACAAGGTCTCTACAAAATGAAAGAAGCAATCTGATTGGTTGCTATTGGCAACTGGGCAACTTTTCTTCTCAACAGGTTTTGATAAATCTACCCCCCCCCCCCCCAAGATGTTTGCTTGCTTTTAGTTAACCCCTTAAGGACCAGGGCTTTTTCCGTTTTTTCATTTTCAATTTTTCCTCCTTAACTTTAAAAAATCATAACTCTTTAAAATATTCACCTAAAATTCTATATGATGACTTATTTTTTGCGTCACTAATTCTACTTTGTAATGACATTAGTCATTTTACTCAAAAATCTACGGTGAAACGGGAAAAAAAATCTATGTGCGACAAAATTTAGTTTTGGGGGCTTCTGTTTTTACGCAGTACATTTTTCGGCAAACATGACACCTTAATTCTGTAGGTCCATACGGTTAAAATGATACCCTACTTGTATAGGTTTGATTTTGTTTCACTTCAGAAAAAAATCATGAATACATGCAGGAAAATGTATACGTTTAAAATGGTCATCTTCTGACCCCTATAACTTTTTTATTTTTCTGTGTTCAGGGCGCTATGAGGGCTCATTTTTTGCACTGTGATCTGAAGTCTTTAGCGGTACCATTTTTGTTCTGATCAGACTTTTTGATCACTTGTTATTCATAAAAAATGATCAAAAATGCAATATTTTGGACTTTGGAATTTGTTTACGCGTACACCATTGAACGTGCGGTTTAAAAAGTGGTATATTTCGGACATTTCCGCATGCGGTGATACCACCTATGTGTATTTTTATTTACACTGTTTTATTTTGTTACTAGGAAATGCCGGGTGATTAAAACTTTAAATTCAGAAGGGAATACCTGAAAGGGTTAACTTTTTTTTACACTTTTTTTTTGCAAGCTGATAGGTGCCATAGAGACCTATCAGCTTGCAATGGCAGATTTCATTCACAGACTGCTGCCTTGCCGTTGCATGGCAACAATCAGTGAAATCAGTGATTGATTGCTCAAGCCTGGCTCTCAGGCTTGAAGCATTCAATCAGCGATCGGACTGCAGGAAGGAAGGTAAGAGACATTCCTCCTGTAGTACAGCTGTTCGGGATGCCGCGATTATGCCGCGGCGATCCCGAACAGCTCCCTGAGCTAGCCGGGCACTTACACTTTCGTTTTTAGCCTTGCGGATCAGCTTTGAGCGCGCGCCTAAAGGGTTAATAGCGCGCGGCACCGCGATTGGTGCCGCGCTATTAGCGGCGGGTCCCGGCTTCACTATGACATCGGGCCCGCCACGATATGATTCGGGGTTACCGTGTAACCCGCGTTATATCACAGGACCGGGACACATGACGTAGCGGCACTCCATGTGTCCTTAAGGAGTTAATCAACAAGTCTATATATATATTGAAGTCGTACAGTGTTTTGGACCTACTTCTGGTTCTTGACTAAAAAGACTGACCAAAATAGTGGCCCTGATTTACTAAGAGTGGAGTGTAGGTTTCTTTGTGGGTTTTAATTCCCTACAATTTTTTTCCCCATGGTATTTACTAAGGTTTCCCTACATTTTGCCTTTTTATACACATGCTCTGATCTCCGGGGTTTTCCTCAGCTGAAATCCACCACATTTTTTGTGGAAACCTTAGAAAATATGTTGACTTTTTGTGAAAATGTTGGGAACACACCCCTTTTATGTGACCATGCCCCCTTTCCCCGACAGACATGCCCCTTTTTTGGGTTTTATCAGTAAAACGGAGAGTTGGTTAGGTTTTTCACATCTGGTGCAGACAGAATTCTGACACAGACAGAATTCTGGCGCAATGAGACAGAATTCTGGTGTACATTCTGGCGCAGACAAAATCTGACGCACAACCCAACAAAACATGTTGGGTTTACAAGAGTAAATCAGGGCCATTGTGTGTAAACCCAGCCCCAACCCAATTCTTCAATATGTCACTAAAGACTGGCACTTTCCATTTAAACCCATCAACCCAACCCATCGCATCCTCAAACAAACATCTCCCGACCCATCCCCTTTGTCCTTCTAGCGCGCAGTCTTGCTTTTCCTCTTTGTTTTAAAACTCCTTGAACAACATGTCTACCTTGAACTTTTCTCCTACTGCTCATCAAACTCACTCTTCAACCACCTGTAATCTGGTTTCCGTCCCCACCATTCTATCGAAACTGCCCTAACCAAGGTGGCAAATGACCTGTTCACCACAGACGTCTCATATCACTATTTTGTGCTCCTTCTTCTTGAAGTCTCTTCTTTTGTCGACCACTGCTTCAAACTCTCTCATCCATTGGCATCACAAATTTAGCCCTCTCCTGGATCTCCATATACCACACCAACCTTACAGTGTCTCCCATTCACATACCACCTCCTCATTTCTCCCTCTCACTGTTGAAGTCCCCCAAAGCTCTTTCCTGGGGCCCTTTTGTTTCTCTAAATATACTCTTGCCCTCGTACAGATTATAGAATCCCATGAATTCAAGTACCACTGCTAGGCAGATGACACTCAAATCACTTTTCTGGTCCAGGTGTCACCTCCCTCCTATTCAAAATCCTGGCACATATATATATATATATATATATATATATATATATATATATATATATTCTCTCCAAAGGAAACAGCAGCAATCGCCAGGTCCAGTGTAGTAGCAAACTGATGTTTATTGCATCAATAACAGCAACGTTTCGGCTAAAAGTGAGCCTTTCTCAAGCATAGTGCAAATGGCAATGAGTCAAACTTATATATGTAGTGAAGGAACATGATTGGTGACAATACAGGTGCATTACATTAATCATTAGACATTGTGTCCACCCTCAACCCATGATTGGGTAGATGGGCGGTCATGTGATATCAAATCTGTCAAAATGTCAAATAACAGACTTAAACTCTATAAATATTAATATTATTACTTCCCCACATGGAGCGACGGAGTCCGCAGGGATCAGCAATTCTTCTCCGACCCTCCGATTGTTGATTGTTGTGACCATTCCCGTGCATCTGAGCCGCCGTCTCTTCTCTCCTCCGTTTGTAAACAAAGGAGCTGCGGCTGTGCGGATCCCACATAGATCTCCACCCAGCCTTCATTCCATAGTGTCGTCAGTGATCAATCTGCTCATGCGCGGGTGCTCCGTGCATCGATTCTGGCCGTCCTGCAGTGAGTGCACAGAGACCGCTGTCAATAAATGCAGCAGCTCTGTGTACTATATTCACCAGGATCATGGCCAATAGGAATGCTTATAGGACAGACTGAAAACGGACTAAAATGTATAGTGGGGTCAATATGTTAGAAAAAAGAGGGGGTTGTGTGTATTCTTCGGCAGAATTGCATAAAGTTCCGTGCGTCTTCTCGCTCCATGTGGGTTAGGTGTGAACAAGGTGTCTAAAAATGATACAAAAATACAAAAAGTTACAAAAAGTTAAAATGTAGTAAAACCAACGCCTCCCATCGTTTATCATTATAAAGAAAGTATTTACGTATTCCTATACAGAAAAGAATAAAGGAGAAAAAAACAAGAGAAAAAGTGAAAAAAATAAAAAGTGTAAATAAAAAGCAAAAAAACAAAAATAAAGATAAAAATAAAGATAAATAAAAATAAACTAAAAAAAAAAAATTAATAAACATAAAAATGAACATAAAAATACTAAAAATAAAAATAAATAATAAAAAATGAAAATAAAAATAAAAAATATAAAATATAGAAAAAATGTGAAAAAATAATAATAAAAATTGTAAAATAAATAGTGAAAAAAGATTAATAAATAAAAAAGTTGAGAGATAATAATAAAAAAATAATAAATGATAAATAATAATAAAAAAAATAATTAATAAAAAAGAAAATAAAAAATAAAAAATAAAAAATGAAAAATAAAAAATTAAAAACGAATAAAAAATGGATAAAGAATAAATAAAAAATGAAAAATGAAAAATAAAAAATAAAAATAAATAATAAAAGTAAAAATAAAAGTAGATAAAAATAAATATAAAAATGAAAATGAAAAATAAATAAAAAATAGATAATAAATGAATAAAGAAAACAGATGGAAGTCACCCATGAATCCACTTCACATAAAGGGTTTCAAATTAAAATCTACATTAAGTCCCTGTGGATGCAAAGTGTTTAATCTATGGATCCATTTAAGTTCTTTTTGTTTCAGGATCCTCTCCCTGTCTCCACCGCGTCTAAGCGGGGGGACATGGTTGATGACCCGAAAGCGTAACTGACTAATATTATGGCCCTTCTCTAGAAAATGTCGGGGGATAGGGAGGTCCACTTTGCCTGTCCTAATGGAAGATTTATGACCATTGAGCCGAATGCGGCATTCGTTTGTGGTCTCCCCCACATAATATAGCCCACAAGGGCATTGTAGCAGGTACACCACAAATGATGACCTGCATGTGAAACGGTTCTCAATGGTAAATCTTTCTCCTGTTTGTGGATGAGAGAAACTGTCCCCTTTAATAATATTGTTGCAGTTGCTGCAGCCAAAACAAGGGAAATTTCCCTTCTTTCTGCCCAGCCACTGTGTCTCTTGTTTTTTTCTCTGTTTGTCACTACCAATGTCAGACTTTACTAACATATCCCTGAAATTGCGCCCTCTGCGGTACGCCATTACAGGAGGGTTAGCAAGGTTAGTTGTACGTTGTATAATACTCCAATTATTCCTTATTATGGCAGCAATTTTGTTACTCAGCGTGGTGAACGTAGATACAAAAGGTATTCTATCAGTGGTGTTCTTTATCTTGGGTTGTAATAACTCACTTCTAGTGATCTCAGATCATCTTGATCTGTGTTTAGATAGGAGATTCTGGGGATAACCTCGTTTCCTGAATTTAGAACACATCTCGTCCAGTCTATCCTCCAGATGTTTAGAGGGTGAAACGATTCGTTTCACCCTCAACATCTGGCTCCATGGTAAGGATTTAACCATGGGTCTGGGGTGAAAACTGACAAAAAATAACAAATTGTTCCTGTCTGTCTCCTTTGTAAATAGATCTGTGGTCAATCTCTGGTCACATAGATATACAGTTGTGTCAAGAAATTGAAGAGATTCGGTGGATTTCACCATTGTGAACTCCAATTCTGGGAAAATGTTATTGATTTCAACAAAAAATTGGTCCAATTCCACAATTGACCCTGTCCAGACGACAAACGTGTCGTCAATAAAACGAAGCCACGTCTGTATGTGTCTGAATAGGGCCGATCGGTATATGTAAGTAGTTTCAATGTCCGCCATGTAAATGTTCGCATAGCATGGCGCTGCATTCGAGCCCATAGCTGTTCCCCTGTTCTGAACATAGAGATCATCCCCAAGCAAGTTTTTTTTCACAGATTGGGGAAATTGAGCATAAGACTCCTATTGTTGGACAGGCCGACCTCACACTAAAGGGGGCCGGTCTGCACAACAAGAGCAGTTTCCAACCCCCGAGAGATCATAATGGGGTTGAAGCCTTAGTACAAACGGTTATGTCACAAATAGAGTCCTTAAAAACATCCTCTAGAGTAGAATCAAATTGGCACAATGTATCCAGGGCAGAAATGTCAGCTATTAAAGGTTTACAACAAAACACGGCAATTACCATCAAACCTGCGGATAAGGGGGGTGCCATCGTTGTGATGGACACCCCCCAATACCTCGCGGAGATTGATCGTCAATTGAGTGACAATACGGTCTATACCAAAATTTTGATTGACCCTTTGAAAAGTATACAAGATGAGATCCATGGTGTCCTATCCCAAGCAATTAAAGATGGCATTATAGATGAAGATCTACATCGATTTTTGGTTAAAGAACATCCATGTACACCAGTGTTCTATACACTGCCAAAGATCCATAAGAATCTGCGGAGTCCCCCCGGTAGGCCTATAGTCTCCGGGCGGGACTCCGTATTCTCCCCTATTGCAGTGTACTTAGATAGGGTACTACATAATTTTGCCACCAGTGCTATATCTTATGTACAGGACACCACTGATTTCCTCAACAAAATCCACGACTTACAATGTCCCCCACACACAGTGTTGGTATCATTTGACATCGTTAATTTATATACATCTATTGACCACAACCGTGGCATTGAAGTTGTATCCAAATGCCTGAATGGATCAGAGATGACAGAGGGTGCCTGTTCCCTTGTTCTGGACCTATTGGGGATCATCCTCAGACGGAATTATTTCCTGTTTGGGGATGATCTCTATGTCCAGAACAGGGGAACAGCTATGGGCTCGAATGCGGCGCCATGCTATGCAAACATTTACATGGCGGACATTGAAACTACTTACATATACCGATCGGCCCTATTCAGACACATACAGACGTGGCTTCGTTATATTGACGACACGTTTGTCGTCTGGACAGGGTCAATTGTGGAATTGGACCAATTTTTTGTTGAAATCAATAACATTTTCCCAGAATTGGAGTTCACAATGGTGAAATCCACCGAATCTCTTCAATTTCTCGACACAACTGTATATCTATGTGACCAGAGATTGACCACAGATCTATTTACAAAGGAGACAGACAGGAACAATTTGTTATTTTTTGACAGTTTTCACCCAGACCCATGGTTAAATCCTTACAATGGAGCCAGATGTTGAGGGTGAAACGAATCGTTCTGGACGAGATGTGTTCTAAATTCAGGAAACAAGGTTATCCCCAGAATCTCCTATCTAAACACAGATCAAGATTATCTGAGATCACTAGAAGTGAGTTATTACAACCCAAGATAAAGAACACCACTGATAGAACACCTTATTTATCTACGTTCACCACGCTGAGTAACAAAATTGCTGCCATAATAAGGAATAATTGGAGTATTATACAACGTACAACTAACCTTGCTAACCCTCCTGTAATGGCGTACCGCAGAGGGCGCAATTTCAGGGATATGTTAGTAAAGTCTGACATTTGTAGTGACAAACAGAGAAAAAAACAAGAGACACAGTGGCTGGGCAGAAAGAAGGGAAATTTCCCTTGTTTTGGCTGCAGCCACTGCAACAATATTATTAAAGGGGACAGTTTCTCTCATCCACAAACAGGAGAAAGATTTACCATTGAGAACCGTTTCACATGCAGGTCATCATTTGTGGTGTACCTGCTACAATGCCCTTGTGGGCTATATTATGTGGGGGAGACCACAAACGAATGCCGCATTCGGCTCAATGGTCATAAATCTTCCATTAGGACAGGCAAAGTGGACTTCCCTATCCCCCGACATTTTCTAGAGAAGGGCCATAATATTAGTCAGTTACGCTTTCGGGTCATCGACCATGTCCCCCCGCTTAGACGCGGTGGGGACAGGGAGAGGATCCTGAAACAAAAAGAACTTAAATGGATCCATAGATTAAACACTTTGCATCCACAGGGACTTAATGTAGATTTTAATTTGAAACCCTTTATGTGAAGTGGATTCATGGGTGACTTCCATCTGTTTTCTTTATTCATTTATTATCTATTTTTTATTTATTTTTCATTTTCATTTTTATATTTATTTTTATCTACTTTTATTTTACTTTTATTATTTATTTTTATTTTTTATTTTTCATTTTTCATTTTTTATTTATTCTTTATCCATTTTTTATTTTTTATTAGTTTTTTATTTTTCATTTTTTATTTTCTTTTTTATTAATAATTTTTTTATTATTATTTATCATTTATTATTTTTTTATTATTATCTCTCAATTTTTTATTTATTAATCTTTTTTCACTATTTATTTTACAATTTTTATTATTATTTTTTCACATTTTTTCTATATTTTATATATATATTTATTTTTTTATTTTTTATTATTTATTATTTATTTTTTATTTTTTATTTTTAGTATTTTTATGTTCATTTTTATGTTTATTGATTTTTTAGTTTTTTTGTTGTTTTAGTTTATTTTTATTAATCTTTAGTTTTATCTTTATTTTTGTTTTTTTGTTTTTTTGCTTTTTATTTACACTTTTTATTTTTCTCACTTTTTCTCTTGTTCTTTTCTCCTTTATTCTTCTGTGTATAGGAATAAGTGAATACTTTCTTTATAATGATAAACGATGGGAGGCGTTGGTTTTACTACATTTTAACTTTTTGCAACTTTTTGTATTTTTGTATCATTTTTAGACACCTTGTTCACACCTAACCCACATGAAGCGAGAAGACGCACGGAACTTTATGCAATTCTGCCGAAGAATACACACAACCCCCTCTTTTTTCTAACATATTTACCCCACTATACATTTTAGTCAGTTTTCAGTCTGTCCTATAAGCATTCCTATTGGCCATGATCCTGGTGAATATAGTACACAGAGCTGCTGCATTTATTGACAGCGGTCTCTGTGCACTCACTGCAGGACGGCCAGAATCGATGCATGGAGCACCCGCGCATGTGCAGATTGATCACTGACGACACTATGGAATGAAGGTTGGGCGGAGATCTATGTGGGATCCGCGCAGCCACAGCTCCTTTGTTTACAAACGGAGGAGCGAAGAGACGGCGGCTCAGATGCACGGGAATGGTTACAACAATCAACAATCGGAGGGTCGGAAAAGAATTGCTGATCCCTGCGGACTCCGTCGCTCCATGTGGGGAAGTAATAATATTAATATTTATAGAGTTTAAGTCTGTTATTTGACATTTTGACAGATTTGATATCACATGACCGCCCATCTACCCAATCATGGGTTGAGGGTGGACACAATGTCTAATGATTAATGTAATGCACCTGTATTGTCACCAATCGTGTTCCTTCACTACATATATAAGTTTGACTCATTGCCATTTGCACTATGCTTGAGAAAGGCTCACTTTTAGCCAAAACGTTGCTGTTATTGATGCAATAAACATCAGTTTGCTACTACACTGGACCTGGCGATTGCTGCTGTTTCCTTTGGAGAGAATGGGAAGTGTACCCGTCTTTGGCGCTCGGGTGGATTACGGGCACATCCCCAGTGGTCCTTCAGTGCTGGCTCCCTTTGTGGTTTTATATATATATATATATATATATATATATATATATATATATATATATATATATTATATAGTAATTTTATATACATAAATCTTCTAGCTGCTGTCATATGGCCATTCTTGAAGTGTTTCAGGCTTGCATGCAGTAATTGATTTTAGACTTCACTATGTTAAATATTTATGACACACGACTTGTGTTATCTGTTCCTTAAATGTCTTAATAATTGATTTGCAGCTATTATTAATGCTTCTTAAGCTTCTGTAAACAACATTGATCCAGTATGGGAAATTCTTTGGAATCTTGTATTAAAATGGATACCAAATCCTATCTAAAATGTGCTATATGGACACACCTCTTAAGCATTAAATTCAGGTGTTTAAATTCAGCCCCGTTGCCTCAGCTGTATAAAATCACACATACTGATGCAGTCTGCCTTTACAAACATATCTAACAGAATGGGTCATTTTATGAAGCTCACTTATTTTCAGTTTGATAGTGTAATAGGATGCCAGGGCTGCAACAAGTCAGTAAAAACTATAGACAAACTACAAGTTTATAAAATCGACAGATCACTGAACAAAAATTGAGCCCTCACACATACACATATGTGAAAAAAAAGTTATAGGGGTCAAGATAGGTGTGACACCCCATGGGAGTAGACCCACTGTGCCCAAATTGGCAGCCAGCCAGGCAGGTAGAATGGGCCAAACTGACACTAACACTAGCACCAGAAACCACAGAGCTGACTAAGGTGTTTATTAGCAAAGCAGGTACTGTGAAAACAGCTAGCCAAGATGGCTACAGGTGCAGACTGGAACAAGCTGTAAACAGACATAAATTGTGGTAGACAGTCCAACAGGACAGACAGGCAAGGGCCCAGGGGATGAGTCAAAGGCAAAGTCCGGTATACGGGCAAGGATCAGCAGACAGGATAAGCAAGCAGAATGAGACCTTAGCAGTTCAGGAAACACAACTTTGCTAAGGCATCGGGCAACAGGTGTGGCTTCTTTATATGGGGAGAAACTTGCCGGAATTGGAGGGGAAACTATTAGGGAATGCGCATTGACTCTATAAAACTCAACCAAAGCCCACGTGCAGCTACTAGTGGCCAGAGTGGAAACTGCAGCAAGAGACACATCAGAGCAGGAAGTCCAGATACATGGCACAGAGAATGTTTCCTTTTGCTGGTAAGAACCAGGACACATGGTAAGATGATGTTTGCCAACCGGTAGCCTTATAATAGGGCAATTTTAAACATACTGGGGAGATTAATCAAAACCTGTGTAGAGAAAAAATTGCCCATAGCTACCAAAACTGGGGGGCTATACCTCAATACTTCAAACGGGGTGCAGCTAAGTGTGTACATATATGAAACCCAATAAAAAGAAAGAAAAACACTACACACTATTGGAAAGAAAAACACTGGGTTGATATTTGGGTGTGCGCTAAAGCCAATAGTGTGTAGTGTTTATCTTTCTTTTCTTTTTTTTTTTTTAGTTATACCTTTCATTGCACTCATATTAAAAACATGGATGAACAAAAAGACACCAAGTTCATTAACCCCTTCACGACGAGCGACGTACATGTACGGGCCGCGAAGTGTCATTTGGCGCGCGGCGACGTACATGTACGTCACTGGGTTCCAGGAGCGCCGCGTCACTGGTAGCGGTGATCGGGCCGGGATGACTGCTGTTATCTAACAGCAGGCATCCCGGCACATCGCCGAGGGGGGTCCTGAGACCTCCCCATGACCGCAATGGGTGCAAATCGCAGGTCAATTCATACCTGCGATCTGCGCGATTCCGGGTCATACGGGTCACTGGTGACCCGGTGACCCGAAAAATAAGAGGGATCGGGGGTGTCCGAAACACCCTCGATCCCCCTGAAGGGATAGGAGTTTGTGGCAGGGGTGCCACCCCTCCTATCCCTGCTATTGGTCGGCCGAGCGACCAACCGATAGCAGACCGGGGGAGGGGGGGTTAAAGTTCGGTTCCTCCGCTTTGCCCACCTATCGGTGTCCGGGGAACTGTCCAGGGAAGGTCGGCGCCGAAGGTCCCTTATCTGGATCCCGGATCCCAGAGCGCGATCCTCCATGCGGGGATCACCCACGTGCGGCGGTGGCAGCAATACTTCCGGGTCCTGCTAGGTGAGTGGTTGCCTAGCAACATCTGGAGGGCCACAGTTTACAGTGGTCTCTAAGCCGTGGCCCTCCAGATAATGCAAAACTACAACTCCCAGCATGCCCAGACAGCTGTTTGCTGTGTGGGCACACTGGGACTTGTAGTTTTGCAATATTTAGAGGGGTTCAGGTTGTAGATCACTAAGTGGTCTCAAACTGTAGCCCTCCAGATGTTGCAAAACGACATCTGTCAGCATGCCCAGACAGCAGTTTGCTGTCTGGGCATGCTGCGAGTTGTAGTTTTGCAACATCTGGAGGGCCACAGTTTTGAGACCACTGGACAGTGATTTACAACCTGAACCCCTCTAAATCTTGCAAAACTACAACTCCCAGCATTCAGGAACAGCATAAGGCTGTCTTGGCATGCTGGGAGTTGTACTTCCGTGCCTCCAGCCATTGCATAACTACATCTCCCAGCATGCCCTTCCGCAATCAGTACATGCTGGGAGTTGTAGTTTTGCAACAGCTGGAGGCACACTGGTTGGAAAATACTGATTTAGGTCACAGAACCTAACTCAAGGTTTTCCAACCAGTGGGCCTCCAGTTGTTGCAAAACTACAACTTCCAGCATTCATGGTCTGTCAGTGCATGCTGGGAGTTATAGTTTTGACCCCCCTCACATGTGAATGTACAGGCTACATTCACACTGGCGGCAGATTACAGTGAGTTCCCCGCTTCAAATTTGAGCTGCGGCAAATTTTCCGCCGCAGCTCAAACTCCTAGCGGGAGACTCAGTGTAATCTGCCTCCAGTGTGAATGTAACCTAAAAACACTACATTACACTAACATAAAATAAAGAGTAAAACACTACGTATACACACATACACTGCCCCCCCTACCACCCCCCTTCCCCAATAAAAATAAAAAACGTATTGTACGGCAGTGTTTCTAAGATGGAGCCTCTAGCTGTTGCAAAACAAAAACTCCCAGCATTTCTGGACAGCAATTGACTGTCCAAGCATGCTGGGAGTTTTACAACAGCTGGATGCACCCTGTTTGGGAATCACTGGCATAGAATACCCCTATGTCCACCCCTATGCAAGTCCCTAATTCAGGCCTCAAATGCGCATGCCGCTCTCACTTTGGAGCCCTGTCGTATTTCAAGGCAACAGAATAGGGTAACATATGGGGTATCGCCGTACTCGGGAGAAATTGCCTAACAAATTTTGGGGGGCTTTTTCTCCTTTTACCCTTTATGAAAAGGAACAGTTGGGGTCTACACCAGCATGTTAGTGTAAAAAAATAAACATTTTTACACTAACATGCTGGTGTTGCCCTATACTTTTCATTTTCACAAGAGGTAAAAGGGAAAAACGCCCCCCAAAATTTGTAACGCAATTTCGAGTACGGAGATACCCCATATGTGGGCGCAAAGTGCTCTGGGGGTGTACAGCAAGACCCAGAAGGGAGAGTGTGCCATGTACATTTGAGATGATTTGCACAGGGGTGGCTGATTGTTACAGCGGTTCTGACAAACGCAAAAAAAAAAAAACACACCCACATGTGACCCCATTTTGGAAACTACACCCCTCACGGAATGTAATAAGGGGTGCAGTGAGAATTTACACCCCACAGGTGTCTGACGGATCTTTGGAAAAGTGGTCTGTGAAAATGAAAAATTTTGCACAGCCCACTGTTCCAAAGATCTGTCAGACACCAGTGGGGTGTAAATGCTCACTGTTCCCCGCATTACATTCTGTGAGGGGTCTAGTTTCCAAAATGGTATGCCATGTGTTTTTTTTTTTTTGCTGTCCTGGCACCATAGGGGCTTCCTAAATGCGATATGCCCCCTGAGCAAAATTTGCTCTCAAAAATCCAAATATGACGCCTTTTCTTCTGAGCATTGTAGTTCGCCTGCAGTGCACTTCAGGTCCACTTATGGGGTACCTCCATACTCAGAAGAGATGGGGTTACAAATGTTGGGGGGTCTTTTCTGCTATTAACCCTTGCAAAAATGTGAAATTTAGGGGGAAACCCACATTTTAATGAAAAAAAAAATTTCCATATGCAAAAGTCGTGAAACACCTGTGGGGTATTAAAGCTCACTTTATTCCTTGTTACATTCCTCAAGGGGTCTAGTTTCCAAAATGGTATGCCATGTGGGTTTTTTTTTTCCTGTCCTGGCACCATAGGGGCTTCCTAAATGCAACATGCCCCCCGAGCAAAATTTTCTCTCAAAAAGCCAAATATGACTCCTTCTCTTCTGAGCATTGTAGTTCGTCCGCAGTGCACTTCAGGTCCACTTATGGGGTACCTCTATACTCAGAAGAGATGGGGTTACAACTTTTGGGGGGTCTTTTCTGCTATTAACCCTTTAAAAAATGTGAAACTTGGGGGAAAACCAACATTTTAGTGAATTTTTTTTTTTTTTTTTACATATGCAAAAGTCGTGAAACACCTGTGGGGTATTAAGGCTCACTTTATTCCTTGTTATGTTCCTCAATGGGTCTAGTTTCCAAAATGGTATGCCATGTGTTTTTTTTTTTTTTTGCTGTTCTGGCACCATAGGGGCTTCCTAAATGCGACATGCCCCCCAAAAACCATTTCAGAAAAACGTACTCTCCAAAATCCCCTTGTCGCTCCTTCGCTTCTGAGCCCTCTAATGCGCCCGCCGAACACTTTACATAGACATATGAGGTATGTGCTTACTCGAGAGAAATTGGGTTACACAAGTATACATTTTCTCCTTTTACCCCTTGTAAAAATAAAAAAAAAATGGGTCTACAAGAACATGCGAGTGTAAAAAATGAAGATTTTGAATTTTCTCCTTCACTTTGCTGCTTTTCTTGTGAAATACCTAAAGGGTTAAAACATTTACTGAATGTCATTTTGAATAATTTGGGGGGTGCAGTTTTTATAATGGGGTAATTTATGGGGTATTTCTATTATGAAGACCCTTCAAATCCACTTCGAACCTGTATCCACTTCAAACCAAATCCACTTCAAATGTAAAATTTTGTGAAAAATTGGAAAATTGCTGCTGAACTTTGAAGCCCTATGGTGTCTTCCAAAAGTAAAAACTCGTAAATTTTATGATGCAATCATAAAGTAGACATATTGTATATGTGAATCCAAAAAAAATTATTTGGAATATCCATTTTCCTTACAGGCAGAGAGCTTCAAAGTTAGAAAAATGCTAAATTTTTAATTTTTTCATCAAATTTGGGGATTTTTCACCAAGAAAGAATGCAAGTTACCACAAAAATTTACCACTATGTTAAAGTAGATAATGTCACGAAAAAAAACAATCTCAGAATCAGAATGATAAGTAAAAGCATTCCAGAGTTATTAATGTTTAAAGTGACAGTGGTCAGATTTGCAAAAAAGGGCTTCGTCCTAGAGGTGAAAATGGGCTCCGTCCTCAAGGGGTTAAAAACAGCACGCCAACGCGTTTCGAGCTGAAAACGAGCTCTTAATCATGGCAGAGTGACATTGTACAGTGGTGGTATATATACACTGATAGATGAGTGAAAAATGATATGATGACAATTTTACCGGGGAGTGGGACAATATACTCAATGACTGTTCTTTCAAATTAATGAAGCTGATCATTGATCGTTAACAAAAGAAAATTGCACAGCTAGAACTCAACATAGTTTCTATCACCAAAACTTTACAACAATACAATAATATGCCAGAATTGACAGAACTTCTAGAAAAAATGAAGAGCAATCTAACTAAGTGAGAAGAATCCATAACTATGCTCAAGCGATCAAAATTCACAAGAGTTGTCTATTCCCATAATGTTGTGTACACGTGGTACAAATCAAAGGAACACACTCACCAATCCACATTAAAAAATAAGTCTTATAGAGCTAACGCCCGTAGCAACAGAAAAAAATTCAGTTTCAGTTCCACTGAGTATGAATCTACTGACTATGGCACGGATATTTCAGATATTGAGGAAAACCACAATGGTCAAAATTCCAACTCAGCTCACCACCCACACAATCATCAACCATATCCCACTTCACACCAGAAGGATTTTTTAGATGGAAGCAACAAGAAAAAGAAGGCCAAAAACAAAACATCAACAGGACAAACAACAGAAAGAAATCTAGAAGGGCAGGATGGAAACACAAATACAAGAAACACGAGGCATCATAATTTATACGTCGCATGAGGAACTCACAGTGGTAAATCTGTCAGCCTCCATTTTGAGCCATGAACAAACAAAAGTGCTTGCCAAGGGACTTCATTTTGTCCCAACACAGAGAGACAATTTATATCAAACGATCAAAGATGTCAATAAATTCTAAAACATTTTTGTCACTGACATTTCCAAGCAAGAAACAGAAGAATTTACTAATCATGTTCCAAGAAATCATATTTTGGTTTTGAATGACAGGGGAGACAATTGTTTACGATTACACACACCCTTTAACCCCTTAAGGACGCAGGACGTAAATGTACGTCCTGGTGAGGTGGTACTTAACGCACCAGGACGTACATTTACGTCCTAAGCATAACCGCGGGCATCGGAGCGATGCCCGTGTCATGCGCGGCTGATCCCGGCTGCTGATCGCAGCCAGGGACCCGCTGGCAATGGCCGACGCCCGCGATCTCGCGGGCGTCCGCCATTAACCCCTCAGGTGCCGGGATCAATACAGATCCCGGCATCTGCGGGAGTTCGCGATTTAAATGAACGATCGGATCGCCCGCAGCGCTGCTGCGGGGATCCGATCATTCATAACGCCGCACGGAGGTCCCCTCACCTTCCTCCGTGCGGCTCCCGGCGTCTCCTGCTCTGGTCTGTGATCGAGCAGACCAGAGCAGAAGATGACCGATAATACTGATCTGTTCTATGTCCTATACATAGAACAGATCAGTATTAGCAATCATGGTATTGCTATGAATAGTCCCCTATGGGGACTATTCAAGTGTAAAAAAAAATGTAAAAAAATGTAAAAGTAAAAGTAAAAAAAAAGTGAAAAATCCCCTCCCCCAATAAAAAAGTAAAACGTCCGTTTTTTCCTATTTTACCCCCAAAAAGCGTAAAAAACATTTTTTATAGACATATTTGGTATCGCCGCGTGCGTAAATGTCCGAACTATAAAAATAAAATGTTAATGATCCCGTACGGTGAACGGCGTGAACGAAAAAAAATAAAAAAAGTCCAAAAATTCCTACTTTTTAATACATTTTATTTAAAAAAAAATTATAAAAAGTGTATTAAAAGTTTTTTATATGCAAATGTGGTATCAAAAAAAAGTAAAGATCATGGCGCAAAAAATGAGCCCCCATACCGCCACTTATACGAAAAAATAAAAAGTTAGAGGTCATCAAAATAGAGGGATTATAAACGTACTAATTTGGTTAAAAAGTTTGTGATTTTTTTTAAGCGCAACAATAATATAAAAGTATATAATAATGGGTATCATTTTAATCGTATTGACCCTAAGAATAAAGAACACATGTCATTTTTACCATAAATTGTACGGCGTGAAAACAAAACCTTCCAAAATTAGCAAAATTGCGTTTTTCGTTTTAATTTCCCCACAAAAATAGTGTTTTTTGGTTGCGCCATACATTTTATGATATAATGAGTGATGTCATTACAAAGGACAACTGGTCACGCAAAAAATAAGCCCTCATACTAGTCTGTGGATGAAAATATAAAAGAGTTATGATTTTTAGAAGGTGAGGAGGAAAAAACGAAAACGTAAAAATTTAATTGTCTGAGTCCTTAAGGCCAAAATGGGCTGAGTCCTTAAGGGGTTAAAGATTTAACCACTGTACTCACTCTCATAGACATGCAGGATCAGGCTATGCAGAAACTGGAGGAGAAATGGAGCAATACAACAAACACTTTTTCCACTACCACACTACCACACATTTCCTCCGCCCCTCCATTCTATAATTGCAAGCATTGATTCTGTTTTGGAAAAAATAAGTGCTTGGTTGGATCATCTTTTACAGCCCCTCGTCACCAGTACTATGGGCTATATACAGGACACCAAAACATTGTTACAAGCCATAGAATGTATGACATGAATGAGGGAAGCAAAAGATGTCCTGTGATGTCACCACTTTATATATACCTGAATACCTCACAATAAAGCCATCGAAGCTGTACAATACCATATGATTAAGTATTTTTGAATTTTTCACCTTTTTTTTTAACACTTTTTATGTCCCCTTAGGGGACTATCAATAGCAATCAGTTGATTGCTAATACTGTTCAGTGCTATGCATAGGGCATAGCACTTATCAGTATTATCGGCTATCTTCTGCTCTGCTTGATCTCAGACCAGAGCAGCAGATGCTGGGAGATGGCCGGAGGCAGGTGAGGGGACCTCCGGCCGCCATTTCAGATGATCGGATCCCAGCTGCAGTGCTGTGGGAGATCCGATCATCTATTTAAAAATGAGTATTGCCGCAGATGCCGTGATCTGTACTGATCACGGCATCTAAAGGGTTAATGGCGAACATTCGGCGGGTCCCCGACTGATGATAGCAGCCGGGACTTGCAGAGTATGACTCAAGCACAGCTCTGATGCTCGCGATCTTACACAGGACGTAAATGTATGTCCCGGTGTGCTAAGTACTGCGCACCAGGACGTACATTTATGTCTGTGGTCGTTAAGGGGTTAAAGGACTTATGAACTGTAATACCAATCATGTTATATATCTGGCCACGTGTAAAGAATGTACACTCCAATATGTAGGGTGAATATAAACTGCTTTTACATAACGGATCCAGCAGCAAGGACCAAAATAATAAAATGAAGAAATAAACTCCCCCCCCCCCATTTTTTTTTTCGTGAAAAGAATTTCTAATCAAATAAGGATAAGGAAATTTGGGGGGGGAGGGTATTTAGTAGTTAGCTTTTATTGAATTACGCTAAAATCGGACAAACACTGTCCAAATATATAAGTATATGCTATAATGCCGAATATGTCCAAGGGGTAGCTGATAGAAGCCCCTCAATCACACAGTGGTCAACATGTAACTGAGGTCACCAAGGGTCCAAAATCTTAGCCCAAGGCATAACCTATAGCTGTGCATGAAGATATCACATGAAACAGACAGAAATAGGCACCTAGAGGTACCTGGAGGTGACTTGGCCCTCTTGGTATCTGCACAGGAGGCATTCTGGATTTTATCCTTGGACTCCAGTGTACCCAATGAACACAATTACCACAATGATTTAATGTACATCTATTAGTGGGAGGAGTTCTTCCATGAATGCCATCATTTTATTGTTTAGCTTTAAGCATTAGAATAGGAAGTGACGTGGCTCTAGGTTGCTAATTTTATAAAAATATATAATAATAAAAAAATAAAGGTTTCCCACTATATCACTATTATGTATCATTCTCCTTAGTGAGCTTATACGGGATCATCCTGTGTTCGAGACAACATTATGTTTCTACCCTTTTTTCCATGATGTGGTATGAAAAGAACAACTCAACTTCATCAGGTCATAAGTACTGAAAGGATTAAGATTTTTTAATAGAAGTAATTTACAAAGCTGTTAAACTGCCAGTTGATATATAAAAAAAAAGTGTTTTTTTTTCCTGGATAACCCCTTTAAGTACTTTGTTTTGTATATGTGCATGCTTGCACCTTATTGCAATTTGCAAGTTACGGACATTTTGTTTACTTACAATTGCTTTGTTTATTGTGTATCCAGTCAGGAATTCTAAATATTGTGTCCCTCATAGAGACAGTTTTTATTTGATCTGCTATAAGTTGGACCTTTGTGTGCACACATTGTTGCTCATACTGCAATATACATGCTTCTGTTATGGTCTTTTATCTGCACATGCAAACTACTACTTACCTAGCGCTCTAGCCGGATCCTTTTCCGATTAAGTGTTGCTCAGAAATACTCTGGGCCAGTTTGTCCTATATCCAAAATCGGCGACCGCCTAGAGCGCCATTTAACGGGGGCGGCATTGATGATGGGGTGACGCCAAGATGCCCCGCAGCACCCACCCCCCCTCCCCAGCTACACCGACACCCCCCATCTGTGCCCGAGCGGCCTCCTGTCCGTCAGCAACACCCCAACCCCCCCCCCCTGGCCTTCACCTGCGCTGTGTGTGCGGTGCGCCCGTCCGTCAGCACGCCCCCCTCGCCTTCACCAGCACTGTGCCCGGTCTCCGCTCCCACATCTTCGGTTGCGCCGGCCTGAAGCAGGAGGACGTCAGTGACATCACTCGCAGAGCGCCCAGAGAGAAGGATCGCTGCGCTGGATGGGTGAGTGTGTGTGTCTGTCTCTCTGTCTGTCTCTATCTCTGTCTGTGTGTGACTGTCTGTGTGTGTGTGTTTGTGTGTGTGTGTGTGTATGTGACTGTGTGTGTGACTGTGTGACTCTGTGTGTTTGTGCGACTCTGTGTGTGTGTTTGTGCGACTCTGTGTGTGTGTGTTTGTGTGACTCTGTGTGTGTGTAACTCTTTGTGTGTGTGACTCTGTGTGTGTGTCTGTGAGTGTGTGTCTCTGACTGTGTGTGTGTGTGTCTCTCTGTGTTGTATGTGTTTTTTTTTTTTTTTTTTTGGTGGGGGGGTGTCTGAACCAGCAATCTAATGTAGGGAGACTTTGACCCATTGTGGGGAACCTGCAAGGGAACCTGCGGCCTAATGTGGGGAAACTACTACCAAATATGCGGAGTCTATGCTAGCTAATGTGGGGAGTCTATGCTACCTAATGTGGGGAATCTGTGCTACCAAATGTGGGCAGTCTATGCTACCTAATGTGGGGAATCTGTGCTACCGAATGTGGGGAATCTATGCTACCTAATGTGGGGAAACTGCTACCTAATGTGGGGAATATGTGCTACCTAATGTGGGGAAATTGCTACCTAATGTGGGGTTACTGGTACCTACCTAATGTGGGGGAACTGGTACCAAATGTGGGGAATCTATGCTGCCTAATGTGGGGAAAATATGCTACCTACCTAATGTGGGGGAACTGCTGCCTACCTAAAGTTGGGGAACTGCTGCCTACCTAATGCCCCCCCCCCCTGGCAGTAGCACACTCATCATCCACCAGCAACACCCCCCTCCCCAGGAGCAGCACCCCCATCAGCAGATCCTGCTGGTGGATGATGGGGGTGCTACTGCCAGGAGGACCCCCATCAACCACCCCATGATGCATCAGCTAATGGATAATGAGGGGTGCTACTGTGGGGGGACGGGGTGTTGCTGGTGGATGATGGAGGTGCTACTGCCAGGAGGATGGTGCTGCCGATGGATGATGGGCGGGCTACTTCCAGGGTGGCAGTAACACCCTCATCATCCATCGGCAGCACTCCCTTCCTGGCAGTAGCACCCCCATCATCCACCAGTAACACCCCACCCCTATCACAGTAGCACCCTCATCATCCATCGGCAGCAATATCTTCCTGGCAGGAGCACCCCCATCATCCAGCATAATATACCAGGGCACAGTGGCATAATTAACTCTGGGGGCACATTGGTATAATTAATTCTGGGGCACATTGGCATAATTAATTCTGGGGCACAGTGGCACCATTAATTCTGGGGCACAGTGGCATCATAAAATCTGCACTGAAAAACAAGGTTATATACAAAGGGTGCAGTGTGTGGTAGTATATTCAAATGGTGCAGTATTATATTCAGGAGAGCACAGTGTGTGGCAGTATTATGTTCAGAGAGCGCAGTGTCTGGCAGTATTATATTCAGAGAGCGCAGTGTGTGGCAGTATTATATTCAGAGAGCGCAGTGTGTGGCAGTATTATGTTCAGAGAGCACAGTGTGTGGTAGTATTATATTCAGAGAGCGCTGTGTGTGGTAGTATTATATTCAGAGAGCGCAGTGTGTGGCAGTATTATGTTCATAGAGCACAGTGTGTGGTAGTATTATATTCAGAGTGCGCAGTGTGTGGCAGTATTATGTTCAGAGAGCACAGTGTGTGGTAGAATTATATTCAGAGAGCGCTGTGTGTGGTCGTATTATAATCAGAGTGTGCAGTGTGTGGCAGTATTATATTCAGCGTGTTCAGTGTGTGGCAGTATTATATTCAGAGGGTACAGTGTGTCATAGTATTATATTTAGAGGATGCACTGCGCGTTAGTATTATATTCATGGGCATACTGTCTGGCATGGTTATAATAATTATTGTTTTCATATAGAGGATCAGAATTGACATAGTGAGGAGCCGTCTGGGCATCAACTTCTGCAGAGAGAAGATTTAACTGGACCTGGTGGTATGTACCAGCTGAATTGTATAAAGAAAGACTATAGAGAAGACGCCACCTATGTTCACAGCTATGCAGTTATGATGTGTGAAACTACAACTCCCAGCAGAACCTTATTACTGCTTAGGTCATACTGGGAGCTGTAGTTTTAAATGGTAAAATCTTCTCTAGCATTTCACCATTCTTGGCAATTGGTATATTTAATTATTATACTGGAAATAAGTTTCTGAAATGTGCTACTCCACTGGCGCCCATCACAACAGGCAAAAAAAATTACTAATGCGGACGTGGGGGGGTGTCATCTGGGGGTGACACCATTTTCTACTGCATCGGGTGACACCAACCCTAGCAACGCCACTGCACCTGAAACATGTGCAATGCTGCAATTTTATGGTTTTCATATGAAAAACAGTTTACAATTAAATATTTTATTTTGACATTCTATTTCATTATTTTTATTTTTTGGTCAGAATGCTGATGGGGGGGCTGGGGAGGAGGGATTGTAATTAGACTACTGTAGAATATCCAAAATTAGCTGGTCAAGTAAAATGTTGCATGCAAAAATCCTTCAACAGGTAGATCATCGGAAAAAGGGGCGGACCAGAGGCCAAAATAAGCTTTCGCCTAGGGTGGCAAAAATCCTTGCACCGGCACTGGGGATACTGCAGCTTGTTCCTTGTATCTGCAACTTGAATTTCCACCTCGCAGGCTAACACGTGTGGACCTTTTTCACTCATCTATCAGTGAATATAAACCTCCACTTTACAATGTCCCTCTGCCATGATTAAGAGCTCATTTACAGCTCGAAACGCGTCGGAGGGCTGTTTTTAATGCACTTGGTCTATTTTTGTTCATCTATGTTTTTAACATGAGTTAGTAAAAGCTACGATTTAACTGCAAGTCGTGTGAGCTGGACCCCCCTTTTCCTTCTGGTTTCTGCATACTGGAAGCGGCCTGTACAGTCCGAGCTCCAGTTACTTCAATGTAGCCAAAGTCCTTCTACTACCGTGTTTCTCCGAAAATAAGACTGGGTCTTATATTCATTTTAGTCACCAAAAACACACTAGGACTTATTTTCAGGGTAGGGCTTATTTATTTACGGTAACATATGTACATTGAACAACATTTAAGGCTCTGAGACGTTCCAACACCAGGAAGCAGCAAGAGCAGCGGAGAACAGTGAGGCCAGTTCCTTAGCAACGGGGGAACGGAGGACGAAGGTAAGTTAAAATGTGTTTTTTAATATTTGCAGCCGTTGGCTGTCCGGGCATGCTGGGAGTTGTAGTTTTGCAACATCTGGAGGTCCGCAGGTTGAAGACCACTGGCCTAGGTCTTATTTTCGGGGTAGGGCTTATATTGCAGCCAACCCCGATAATACAACTAGGGCTTTTTTTCGTGGTAGGGTGTATTTTCGGGGAAACGGTATGATTCCTTGGTGGGTGGGGAGCTGGGCACTTTTTTCTTTCTATTATTGAACGTTAATTGCACTTCTTAATAACAAAAACACCCCCAAATTTTTTTTTTCCAATTTCGTCTTACCCAAAAATATTTTTTTTTTGCTTCACCATACATTTTACATTATAATGAAAACCACCATTGCAAAGTACTGTAGGTTGCACTACAAACCTTCATATGGCTCTGTTGATGAAAAAATAAAAATAAAAATGAAGTTATTGGCGAGGGCGAGGAGTAATAAAAAAACAAAAACAAAGGGTTAAAATCAAAAGTCTTCCAATGAAATAACCCTCTCCTGATGTATGGAAGTGAAATTTTGCTCTTCTTTGCAATGATACCAGATTCTTATTTCTCCATAATGAATCAATTGCATCAGTTTAAGGAAATGAAGGAAATTAGTGACTCACCACTAGGGATAGGAGAATTAGTTCTCTTGGTTTTTCTCCAGGAGATTCTATGCAAATCAGCCATTCCCATCTTGGAGAGATAATAGAGAATAGCATAAAGATTTAGAATAAAGATCTCACCAGTAATGAGCAGCATGGTAGCGGTATAATATTATGCTTATTGTAAGCTCAGCATCCCAGTATATTAAAACATAATTTGTGTTGTACTTACTGATTTTTTGCTTGTATAATTAGTTAAGCATGAACATTTTTAGGGATATTTTGGTCTGTAGCTCAGTCTAATGATGCTTGCCAACTACATGGGAATGGCAAGCAATTAAGCCAAGCTGCTCTTCCAGAAGTTGTGTACTGTAGATTGTGCCAAGAACTACTCAAAAGGGCAATCATGTTTGTGTTCATATCTTCATACTAGTTTACATACTGGGCACATGTACAATAGAACGGGGCACTTAATTATTCCGGCAAGACATAAGATTGTTTATCAATGTTGTGTGAAGGCTAAAGACTCTTCTGCAGCTCTTATTAATGGAATCTTAATAACAAACTAGTGGCCACTTTACTGGGATAAAACAGACACATTTACATTTTTTAAGAAGATTTTATAAGATCGCCATCTTTTGAAATCATTCCACAGACACATTACTACTATTTTCCATTTGTTGTCTCCAATGTACAGTGACCCCTCGACCTACGATGGCCCCGACATATGACAATTTCAACATGCAATGGCCTCTCAGAGGCCATCACATGTTGAAGGCAGCATCAACATTTTTTAGGTCGGGGCCATCGCATAAACGGCTATCCGGCAGCGCAGACTTCTTCAGCTGCCGCCGGATAGCCGTTTACGGTGCCCCGTGAGCTCCGGTGATGGTCACTCACCTGTCCTCAGGGATCCGGAGGTCCTCTTCGGGATCCCTTCCATCGTCGGTGCTCTCCATCAAATTCATCACATCGCTGCGCACGCCGTCCCGTCATCCGATAGGAGCGGCGTGCGTAGCGACGTGATGGCGGCGACGGAGAGCGCGTTTGCCGGGGAAGCAGAGGCCTTGCCGGAGCGTCGGGGACATCTCGGGGACGCGGCAACAGCCATGGACGGCGACATCCCGGTCAGCGGTGACGAGCGGTGACGGTCCGGAGCGGCGGGGACAGGTGAGTACAACTTTCTCTAACAGTGGTCTATAACCTGCGGACCTCTAGATGTTGCAAAACTGCAACATCAAGCATGCCCGCACAGATTTTTAAATGACTTCTATTTAAAAATCATTACCCTTACAGCACTTTTTAGCAGCTGTATGCTACAGATGAAATTATTTGCCTTTTGAATTCCTTTTTTTGTCTTGTCCACAGTGCTCTCTGCTGACACAGTGCTCTCTGCTGACAGGGATTTTCTCCTGCTCTGGGCAGTTCCTGATACTGGCATCAGGTGTCAGCAGAGAGCACTGTGGACAAGACAAAAAAAGAAATTAAAAAATAATACTCCTCTGTAGCATACAGCTGCTAAAAAGTACTGGAAGGGTATTTTTTTTTTTTTTTTTTAATAGAAGTCATTTACAAATCTGTTTAACTTTCTGGGACCAGTTGATTAAAAAAAATGTTTTCCACCGGAGTACCCCTTTAATGTTCTTTTAACACAGAAGGAATTGAAGCATGACATATGTACAATTGGAGGCATGTGTTGTACAGTATGGATCCATAGCAGTCTAAGATCTCCATGTTATTGATCAGTACAAAACCGATCCATGGTTTGGCCATGAAAGGACCTGTAAGCAACATGAAACATATTAAACTGATATCAAAGTATTGAGCCCTGTGTATTAGATTATATAGTTCATAGGAATGAACGCAAATCCTTCTGAAGCAGGAAATAACTGGTTGTTGATGTCGAATTCAAAAGCCACAAATTAAAGAAAAATAAATATGAACTTTAAAAATAGGGAAATGAGCAGATTGCACATAATGATTATGGTGGAAACACAGTTCATATAGTGCCATAAATATAAGTCTTTTTCACAGCACAGATTTATCCATGAATGTGTTTACAGGTGGCTTTTTGTCATCATTCACATTATTAGTTTTTTTTTTTTTTTTCCTGAAATGTGGAAACATTTTTACACATTTATAGAAGTTGCATCTGTTATCTCTAAAACAAAGTAAAGGATTTCATGTATTTGATTCCTGGGAACACTGGATGTTGTCAATATGGTTGTAATTGGTCATAGACTATAATAATTCATCAGCCAACATTGAGCACTAGTTAATAGCACATCGCTCTTTAGTTTAGCTCATGTTGGCATTGTATTAATACTGGATAGCACTATTCAGCATACTGCATCGTATCCAGAGGATACACAGATTTCACTTAGAGGAGGACACTTGTGGGATGGGTTGGGCCAGTGGTTCTACAGCCTGTCACAGTTCTGTCATAGGACACAAGGGCTTTTAAAAGGTCATCAAAATTACAGTAGAATTGTAAAAAAAAAAAAAAAACTATGAGAGAGTTAATCTTACATTTATGTTTGTTAGGAGGCCAAGCAATTAAGTTGCATAGGACAGCTATTGTTTTTGCTCAGATTATTATTATTATTATCAATAATAATAATACAGTAACAACAATAATATCAATAATACTAATTAATAATATTGTTCCACTGCGATAAAATGCATGTAATTTATAGCTGCAATGTTACTCCAATACTTATGAAACTTTGCACAGTGGTAGAGCTTGGAGCTGTGCATAATCTTGTGTAATATAAGGGTCATAGGTCTGAAACATTTGTTAGAATAACTTACAATTTGGCACATATGTCCATGGTAACCTCCTGTATCAAAGTTGTTAAAGCTGGCTCATTTGCATAATCAATATGGCCATCGCATGCCAATAATATTTAGATATCATTTTGCAGCTCTTTTTAAATGGGAATAATATGTACACTGTAAATCAAAAACATATGAAACTTTGCACAATGGTAGAGTGCTATACTGTGCTTAACCTAACCATAGGTCACATGATCTGACAGCCCCCTCCCCTAGACATGAAAGAGGGGGCGTGGCATCATGTCACACATGCAGAAACGGCAAGCCTCCATGTTCCAGATGCCGTGTATTGTGTGAATTAACCTTTTCGTGATGCCAGGGCTTGGTTGAACTACATACAACCTGAGGTAAACCAGCTTCTCCTGTGCCAGGCATGGGGCAAATAATTACTCTGATGCAAGGTTATGGATAACTGGCTTTACTCAGGTTAGAAAGATGTTACAATCCGTTACAGCTCAGATTAGCATGAAGGAGATGCAGGGTGAACTTTTAATGATCGGCTTGCTGGGACTTACTGTATAGTTGATTGTGCTTTATATGATTGACTTGACTTGTATGCAACCCATGTTAGACTTTAGTTACTTGGACTTGACTAACTTGACTTGAATTGATCCCCAAACTTTAGTGCTTTCTGCCAGGCTTTGACTTTCACCCAGGCACAGGGGTTAACTGGTAGTAGATGCGTGGTTGCAGGACTAGGCCTCAGGCCTCCTTCAGAATCACCTCACAGACTCCTCAGACTTCTCTCAACTGTACCTCAGCTAGACATTGAACTCTGAACTCCGGTTACACTATATATGGAGCAGGTTTAGAGCATTCCCATTGGGTATATAAGTCAAATGGTTCACCTTGGCATAGTCCCCTAACAACAAGGTTCTTAACAACAGGTTTAAGGTTTTAAGAGACAAGTACATAGAAAATACCAATACATTAACCACTGCATAACAGTTTATAATATAGAGTTCTGAGGAGAGTGGACCCAAGACGCACATTGAAGCAGCATCTACCACACGGATGGACAGGAGTATAGAAGAACACGTTATTCTGTACTGGGTCACCACATATATGTAGCGTTTTACTCTTTATTTTGTGTAAGTGTAGTGTAGTGTTTTTAGGGTACATTCACATGGACAGGGGTCACAGCAAGTTTCCCGTAAAATTTGCCGCAGCTCAAATTTGCATTGGGAAACTGTAAACCCCTGCCATGTGAATGTACCCTGTACATTCACATGGGGGCAGGGAGGGGTGTGCGCAAACCTCAAGCTATTGCAAAATTACAACTCCCAGCATGCCCTTTTGTAGTCCTTGCATGCTGGAAGTTGTAGTAATCCAACAGCTGGAGGCACACTCGTTGGGAAACAGAGTTAGGTAACAGACTAACTCATTGTTTCCGCACCAGTGTGCATCCAGCTGTTGCAAAACTACAACTCCCAACATGCATCTGTTAGTGCATGCTGGGAGTAGTAGTTTTGCAACAGTTGGGGGCACACTGGTTTCAAAACACTGAGTTAAGTAACAAACCCTAACCCAGTGTTTCGCAACCAGTGTGCCTTCAGCTGTTGCAAAACTACAACTCTCAGCATGCACTGCTGATGGCTGAAGGGAATGCTGGGATTTGTAGTTTTGCAACTGCTGGAGGCACACTACTACAACTCCCAGCATGCCTTTTGGCTGTCCGCGCATGCTGGGAGTTGTAGTTATGCAACAGCTGGAGGAACAATTTTTCATATATAAAAAAAAAATTGGCAGACATGCTCAGGGTAACCTCCTGTACCAAGATAATAACCAAGTTAAATCTGGTTAATTTGCATAATCAATATGGCCACCGCACACCTATTAAATAAATATAATTGCACTGTTCTTTTTAAATGTGCGTAATATGTACACTGTAAAAACATATGAAACTTTGCACAATGGTAGAGTGCTATATTGTGCTTAAACTCATCTAACATTAAGGTTTTTTGTTTTATGTGACAATAATTAGTGACATTAAAGACATGTCTTTCTGAAACCATGAAATATATAGATGCACAAATTGCAGTGTAAGGTTACAGAGTGACCTAGACTAATACATGTTAGTTTCATATTATTCAACAAAATGGTTTGGCGGTCATATTGAATTATACAAATCTCAACAATTATTACTGTTTCTATCCACCACTGCACTGTTACTCCAAAACACTACAAAAAGAAACTTTGCATTGTGGTAGAGCCATGAGCTGTGCATAATGTTAAGTAACACAAAGGTCATAGGTTACATGACCTGGACGCCAACTTGTTTGTTGTAGCAAGTTTTGCACAATATTAAAAAATTTTCTTCCCTATAACTGCTAAAGCTACAGATATATAAATTGATGTATGTGGTTACACTGTTGTCCATTGTCAAATTTTTTTTAGTCTACTGGTCACATGTTTTAGCCGCCATATTGGATTGCATATTGGATTCTACAAACATTTTTTCTCTGAAACCGTTTGTTACAATAATTCACAATTTTGCACACATGTCCATCTCCTGTACCATACTTGTTAAACATGGTTCATTTGCATAATCAATATGGCCACCAAGCCAACAAGCATTTGTATTAAAATGCCTCAAAAACTAATGGCCATTAGCCACCAGTCCTTTTGATAAAGCTGGGGGACCGGCAAAATGTCAACGATCTGGCTAACTGGTTGTTTTAATTAGCAGCTCTACTGTCTAATCCCAACAATATTGTTCATTCAATTGCTTTTGGATGGCTCTACAATATTAATGCACCTCCGTTTCTACTAGCAATATGGTCACACAAAAAATGTGAAGAGAGACAGATTGGAGATGTGTTTTTAACTTTTGTGGTGTGGTTTTGACACTTTGTATATAATTCACACTTCAAAAATTGTGTTTACAAATTAGTAGGAATTCATTTTAAGCAAACCAATAGAAGTACATTTTTATAGAGAGGGTCTTAGTTTAGGGTACCCATTTAAGGGGTTTCCCCTAAAGTTGTTGTGAAATATACAAAGACCTGCCTCTTTCAAACTATTAAAGTCACAGATGTATAAATTGCTGTTTAAGGATATAGTAGGCTTTACACTCTTATATCATCACATGGTTTGGCAGCCATTTTGAATAGCACATTACTCTACAAACATCTTCTTTGAAACTATTTGTTATAATAATTCACAATTTGGCACACGTATCTATGGCTAGCTTCTATACAATCTGTCTATAAATGGGGATCATTTGTAAATGTCACCAAAGGTGGCGGCCATTTTGAAAAAGTATTTAAAATTTATGAAACCAGTTACAATTGTAGAGGTCTACATTCAGCCACAGACTCAGGCTTGGTTTTAAGACCTCAATAGATCTCATGGTTTTGCAGCCATATTGGATTGTGCAATATTCTGCATGCACAAATTTCTCTGAAATTGCTGGTCCAAACAAAGTGAAAATTAGCATACCTGTCTATGATCACTTTCTGTACCAAAATTGATCACATGGTTTGTCAACTATATTGGATTGTGCAGTATTCTCCATATATAGCTTTTTCTAAAATTGTTGGTCAGAATAATGCAACATTTAGCACACATGTCCATGATCACTTTCTGTACTACATGTGATCATATGGTGTGCCAGCCATATTGCATTGCACAATATTCTGTATACATAATTTTCTTTGAAAATGCTTGTAGGAACAATGTGAAAATTAGCACGCATGTTCATAGTCACTTTCTGTACCACTATTGATCACATTGTTTGGCAGCCATATTGGATTATGCAATATTCTGCCTGCACAGTTTTCTCTTTTTGGTCATAACAATGTTAAAATTGGCACACATCCCCACGATCACCTTCTAAAAGATCACAGCAATAGGGCTATTGTCCGCCTCTGCTGCTTGTATTGCTGCTTGCAGCTATATTTTAGTTTTGTTTCTATATTTTTTTAATATTTTCCCCCCTGCAATATAGCTTCAGGGTGCCAAATGTTTTTCTCATTAACATAACACGTTGATCTTTCCTCATATGCAAACACTAAGGGTGTGTTCACACATTGTGGCTAACCAGCGGTACTGCATCTTATTACCGCATGAGCTTTACCGAAAATTATTATCTGTGATAAAATCGTTAATTTCTAACGATAATTTGTTTTCCCTTAGTCCTAACAGTAGCACAGATGGGGTATTCCACCCCCCGCGAACTGGTAGGACAGATGGAAGTTTTATTGAACCTAATTAAACAATCAGTAAATACACACCCACAACACCCTGTATAAGTAAGAGGGTCATCCTCTGCTCCATTGTGTAGTAACAAGAAGAACTAAAGGCAAATAATAGAAGAAAATAACTTAACTAGGGAGGGAAAGTTGTGCTACTGTTAGGACTAAGGGAAAACAAATTATCGTTAGAAATTAACGATTCCCTTACGTCCTAACCAGTAGCACAGATGGGGAAATGGCAAGCAGAAACCCTATGAGGGAGGGCTCTCATGCCTGACGGCAGATAATACTGTCCGTCCAAATGAGGAGAAATCGGCCAATCTACTGTCAAGTCTGTAGTGGGTGATAAATGTGGAGAGTGAACTCCAGGAAGCAGCTTTGCATATATGTTCCAAGGGAACAAGACTCCTTTCCGCAAAGGAGGTAGATACAGACCTGGTGGAATGAGCTTTTACAAACTCAGGAGGCTCCTTACCTTGGGATACCATGGCAATACGAATGGCATCTTTTACCCATCTACTGATGGAGGGCTTTGAAGCTTTAAGACCTCTCTTGGGTCCTGAAAAGAGAATTAGCAGATTTTCATCCTTCCGAAACTCCAAAGATCTTCTTATATAGATCTGGAGACATCTCGAGGCAATGAAGAGCACTATCTTCATTGGAGGATGGAGGAGGAGAAAATACTGGCAGGGATATAACCTGATTAATATTTTGGAATGATGGAACTTTAGGTATAAAGGATGGCATGAATCTGAGTAACACTCGATCTGGCAAAAACTTAGTATATGGTTCAAGTGCCGAGAGCGCTTGAAGTTCCCCAATCCTTTTGGCTGAAGTGATTGCCAGTAAAAAAGTTATTTTAATGGTAACAAACTTCATGTCCACCTCCTCCAAGGGCTCAAAGGGGGGAGATGCTAACCCCTTGAGCACCATCGATAAGTCCCATGCTGGGACAGGTTGTATAATTGTAGGTTTTAACTTTGAAGATCCCCTCAAGAATATTTTGACTAGTGGGTCTTGAGATAATGGTTTATTGAGAAAGGCAGAGATGGCTGATACCTGAACTCTGAGTGTGGAAGGGGATAGATTCTTGTCTAATCCCTCCTGGAGAAAGTTGCGGATTGTGGCAACAGCTGGATTCTGTCCAGGTAGTTGTTTCTTGGAGCACCAAGACTGAAAAGTTGTCCAAATTCTTTTATAGGCTCTGTTAGTGGACTCCGCTCTGGAATGCGAGAGGGTATTCAAGACCGCACTAGAAAGCCCTTCTAGATGTGGAAGGGACTGGTCAACCTCCAGGCTGTCAGGTTGAACATTTGAAGATTTGAGCAGCTGTGAGTGTCCCCCGACACTAGTGCTTGCTCTGGGGGAAGCCTCCAGAATTGTCCCCGACTCATTTGCAAGAGTTGGGTAAACCAAGCTCTCTTGGGCCAAAATGGAATTATGGCTATGACAGAGGCTTGGTCCTGCCTGATCTTCATCAATACCCTTGGGATCAAGGAAATTGGAGGGAAGATGTAGGCCAGCCTGAACCTCCATGGGATTGAGAGAGCATCGATTGCTACTGGGTTGTCTTCCCTGTACAGGGAACAAAATCTCACCACTTTGGTGTTGAACCTTGTTGCATACCCCACCTGAGAGTTATTTGTTTGAATATCTCTGGATGGAGAGACCATTCTCCAGTTGAAAGTCCTCTGCTCAGGCGGTCGGCGATCACATTGAGAGATCCCCGAATGTGAACTGCCGACAGGTGGGTTAGGTTCCTCTCTGCCCAATCCAAGATCAGACCCACCTCTCTGAGGAGGCTTTGTGATCGAGTGCCTCCCTGCTTGTTGATGTACAATACAGCCGTCATGCTGTCGGATTGGATCTTTACTGCTTTCCCTTGAAGAAGAGAAGCAAAGTGGAGGAGTGCTAATCTGATGGCTCGAATCTCGAGGAGATTGGAGGTTAACCCTCTCTCCTGTGGAGACCAAGATCCCCGCACTAACAGATCCAAGAGATGCGCTCCCCAACCTACAAGGGACGCGTCGGTAGTAAGTATGATCCAAGGGGGTTGGATCATTGACTTGCCGTCCTCGAGGTGAGACCACCATCTGAGAGAGGACCGAACTCGATAAGACAGGGAGTGGCACTTGTTTAGGCCCGAGGGCCTGAGATTCCAAGTGGCGAGCACCTCTGAATGAAGAGGGCGTAGATGCCAAAGAGCCCAAGGAACCGCATCCACGGTAGCGGACATAAGTCCCAACATCCGCATGAGAGTGCGAATGGAAACTCTCCGGGGTACAGAGAGAAAGAGGGCCGATTCCTGAACCCGAGATTTCCTCTCGGGAGAGAGGTAAAGTGTCATGGAGATTGAGTCGACTACGAAGCCGAGGAACCTCACTGAGGTCGTTGGGAGGAAATTGGGTTTGGCCCAATTGACTATCCACCCTAACTGGTGAAGGAAGGATACTGCTAGTTGCAGATGTTGGGACAGGATCGCAGAAGAAGAAGCTCTGAGGAGCCAATCGTCTAGGTAGGGAACGATGCTGAGCCCCTGGAGCCTTAGAGCAGCAACTACCGCTACCACCACTTTGGTAAATGTGTGTGGGGCCGAAGAAATTCCAAACGGGAGGGCTACAAACTGGAGGTGTTTTAGAACTCCCCCTACCTGAACTGCGATCCTTAGATACTTTCTGGATACCGGATGAATAGGAATATGAAGGTAAGCATCCTTTAGATCCAGAGTAGCCAGGTAATCCCCTAGCGAGATGAGGTTGACCACAGATTGAATGGTTTCCATACGAAAGCGTTTGTGCTTTACATACTGATTGAGATATCTCAGATCTATAATCATCCGCCAGTCTCCTGTTACCTTGGGAACTAGGAAGACTGGAGAATAAATTCCTGACCCCCGCTCTGCAAGAGGAACTTCCTCTAAGGCATTCTTCTGGATGTATTCCAGAATGTAGGTTTCTAGCGCCCCCTGTTTGATTGGTGAAAGAACTCTTGTCTCCACATAATTGGATGGGGGAATTGATTCGAGGTCTATCGAATAACCATCCGAGATTAATCTCAGGACCCAAGGGTCCTGAATGTGGAGGGACCAGGCGCTTGAAAAATGGTGAAGACGACCACCAACTGGAATCTGGGGGGCAGGATGGGAAACTGGAAAGGTCACCTCGGCAAGGAACCCAGAGCTTCGTAGAAGCCCGCAGTCAGAGCTTTCTGTTGTCTTTGGGGCCACGGGAGCGTTTTCCGCCCCGGCGTTGATTACCCCAGTCTCTCTGAGGCTTAGGCTGGGGGGCTGATCCGCCCCCAGAACGCCGCCCTCGACCACGAAGGGAGGAATAAGGAAGGGACTTGCCTTTCTTGTCAGAAAGTCCCTCCATAATGCGGTCCAGCTCAGCTCCGAAAAGAATGCCGGGTTCGTAAGGCATAGCACATAAGGTGTTCTTGGAAGAGTTGTCAACCTTCCAAGGTTTTAACCACAGAGGACGTCGTCCAGCGGAAGCCAGGGCCATAGACTTGGAGGCCAATTTAAGATGCTGGGTGGAAGCATCGCACAAAAAATCAACGGCCAGATTGGACGTCTTGAAGGATGAAAGAATTTCATCTCTAGGAACCCCCTGGTCCAAATCCGACTGGATGTTAGAAAGGCGGGTCTTCAAAAAGTTTGCTACCTCAGAGCAAGCTATCGCCACTGATGCAGATGCAGAAGCAGTGGAGTAGGAGCGCCTCATGGCACAGTCAGCCTTCCGATCCATTGGATCCTGCAAGGAAGACCCATCCTCAGCAGGGACCACTGTCCTCTTGGACAGTTTGGCAACTGCCATGTCAACCTTAGGGACAGGGCCCCAGGAGGAAAGCTGAGATTCCTATATAGGAAACATGGTCTTAAATCTTTTAGTTAAGACCGGACCCTTTTCTGTTTTTTTCCATTCCGTTCTAAGCACGGATAGAAGGGTATCATCCGCTTTAAAGACCCTAGGTCCCTTAGAGGCGGAGGTAGAGGCTTCCCCGGGATCAACATCCTGGTCCCCCGACCGGATGGATCTCAGAAGACGCTGGGTCTTTTCCAGCGGAAAGAAATAGGATGCAGTGACCTCCTCATCCGAAGAGGAGGACTTGGAATCTTCTCTCTCCTGCTCCACAGACGTCTCCATTCTGGGAGGTGAAGAAGGTCTGGCGCGTTTCTGAGAGACAACGTGTTTCAGCTCCTCAATAGAGGCTTGCATAGCCGACATGTTAGAGGAGACCCACACATACATATCTTGGACTGTAGGTTCAGTCTGGTGGGCAGGTAGAGACTTAGCCCTACAAGGAGGGCACCTGGAAAATTCATAATTATCCTCAAGGGGAGTATTGCAGTCATGGCAAGAGAGGTGTTTGCGCTTGGCGGATCTTTTTGCCAAGCCTTCACGATCCCCTGAGCCCTCGGTCGACATATCTAGATAAATATGAGAGGAGGATTAGATAATGTAGCGGCAAGAAAAAAATTGCGGCTAACTAAAATATAATTTAGAATACCCAAAGTTCTCAGTAAGAGACCAGGTAAGATATAGAGATAGGGAAAGTAGTATCCGCAAGGATGCACTACTAGACTCAAAAAGACAGGACTGTGGAAGTACCAACAGCTCTGCGCTCTAGGAGGCTGAATGACAGCCTAGGGGGAGTTTAAATATCCTCCTGGCTGGCGCCAAAACAAGACTCCGCCCACAAGGCGGAGTTACAGAGATAAAGAAATCCTGTCTTAAAAAAACAGGAGAAAAACAGGAAAAAAAGGAACCCTACTAGTTAGAGGGTTATGGGAAGAGGCTCCTCGCTCGGTTTCGCCGCATTATTAGCAAAAAACGGCGCAAAAACCGAGCCGGGAGCGAAGAGAGAAACAGGAAGTGGCGTCAGACGCCGCTGACGCACTTCCGGCCGGGGCCGCGATTGTGAATCGCGGCTCCGAGGAATAGAAGCAGATGGGCGCAAACTAAGCCCAGATTGCAAGTAAGAAACCCCCCCCCCCCTCCTATTCATATAACAGGAGTAAGGGGGTCACCATCTGTCCCACTGTCCGGGAGGACAGAAAAAAACACAATGGAGCAGAGGATGACCCTCTTACTTATACAGGGTGTTGTGGGTGTGTCTTTACTGATTGTTTAATAAGGTTCAATAAAACTTCCATCTGTCCTACCAGTTCGCGGGGGGTGGAATACCCCATCTGTGCTACTGGTTAGGACGTAAGGGAATTAGTTAGTAGCCTAAGAGCTCTACTACATTATTATGAATATGACTGAAAAGGCTGTGTAATAGGGACAAGCTCAGCAAATCAGCTGAAAAACGAGCAGTCGTTTGTTCATCAGCTGATGGCTTCTTTTTGACAGATTTTCATTTGCATTGTTTGTTTGATTCACATAATCCCTTATAATAGGGGATGGAAGCATAGGGCTGCAGGAACAATCCATTGATCACTGGAACAGCCCCCCCTGCAGGATCTTTAATCCTTGAACTAGGCTCTGTAGGGTTACGGTCCCACGTAGCGCTAACACAGCATATTTTACGCTGCGCAAAATGTGCTGCACAACGGGAAATACACTGCGTTTTCTGAGGTGAGCATACACAAAGGGCTAATCGGCAAGCCTGTGATGTGTGGCCCCACCATCAAACCTCACTGAACACACAGGGCTGCCGCTGGCTAGCCCTGTGTGTATGCTCACCGCAGAACACACAGCATATTTCCCGCTGCACAGAGTGAAATATACTGCTTTACCACTACGTGGGACCACACCCTAAATGAGCACTGATCTCATAAATATGCATGTAGGGCCATCTAATAGATTTCTAACTGTAAAATAGAGACATATTGTTCACACACCTAGTTGGCATCTGTAAGATATACCTGAAAATCTCAGGGACCTATTAATGTGAGAATCAGTGTCATGCTAGGTTTCCACAAAGGTTTTTTGGAAAACTGCCAATGCAACTTTTGAGCCAAAGCCAGAAGTGTATTCAAGTGCAATGATAAATATCAAGGAAGGACATATACTTCAGCTTCTACTGGATCCACTTTTTACTTTGGCTCAAAGACTGCAGTGGCAGTTTTTTTTTTTTTAAAAGACAGAAAAAAAAACAGTCTGAATACCTAGCCTAAACAATGGATATTGGGAGAAATTTAGTAACCTCTTGGGGACGCAGGGCGTATGCATATGCCCTGCATCACCGATTCTTAAGGACTCAGGGCATACCTGTATGCCCTGGTCCAATTTAACGGATTTAAACCAATCTCACCAGCGGAGAATGGGTTAAACCCGTTGGGTCCCGGTTGCTACGGGCAGCCAGGACCCACGGATAATGCCGGGCATGGCCGATCAGGCCGATGCCCGGCATTAACCCTTTAGATGCCACAATCAAAGTTGATTGCGGCGTCTAAAGCGAAAATAAAAGAATCCTGGCAGCTCAGCGGACTATCGTGACATGAGCTTACCAGACGACGGAAGGATCCTCACCTGCCTCTCCATTGTGCGATTGCCAATCTACTGCTCCATGCCTGCGCAGTAGGGGTATTCCAGGATTTTTTTTTTATTTGACTATGCTACAGTGGCTGTAAAGTTAGTGTAGTTCATAATATAGTGTCTGCACCTGTGTGTGACGGTTTTCTCATAATTCTTATGTGAGTTTCACTCCAATATTTATTTTTAACAGCATACAAAATGACTGTTGTCTCAGATTTTTCCCAGGTTGCAATGCAACCGGACTTGACTCACTAGTCAGCTGATGACAGGGAGCCTGTCTGCTTCAATGGGTGGAGGGATCACTTGGTGGGAGAGAGATCAATCTGCAACTAATGCATTAGCTGTAGGCCCCCTGATTGAAAACCACAGTTATTTTGAATGGATGCAGCTCATTTATGTTTCAATGGGTGGGGTGGCTGATGTGTGGAAGGGAGGGAAATGGAATTATGGGATTTGTATTATGGTAATCTCACAACATAGTCATTTAGTGCAGATCCTTCCTAAGCATGTCCATTACTGTCTGCCAGGTACATACTAAAATCACCTTATGGTGGATAACCGCTTTAAGGTGAAAATAGGCTGAGTCCCTAAGGGGTTAAAGTTGATGTAGGTGAATGTTTTTTTTTTATACCTTTAATTTGTGTGGTGGAAAATGTGTATGTGCATCAAATGTTTTAAATGGTAGAGGACATGTGATAAATATGGTGCTAACACCCATTTTTACTTCAGTATTCTGCTACTTTTTAACCTGTTTGCACCAAAATGTGTTACTTTTAAAAAATCTGGCCCCCACAGCACTTCTTTATAATATGCCCCTGCAGCGCTATGTATGAATAGTATTCTATCAGCAGCATCGTGGCGGCAGCGGCTGGTGCGATGCTCTGCGAGTAAAATACTATTAACAGATAGCGCAGCATTAATGACATATGCGCCAGCGGGGGGTCACATAAATATGCTGGCGGGGGTCACATAAATTCGCTGGTGGGGGGTATATATTGATAATTGCGCCGGCGGGGGTATATAATTATAAATGCGCCTGCCAGGGTCAAAGTGTAATACCAGTAGTGTTACAGGGCTGTTACCTGTACAGTTAACAAATAAACATTATGCTAACAATTAAATTAGATACATGTCGAAGTAAAGAAAAGAACATGACAAGGTAAAAATTTCTTGTTAAAGTAGTAACATCATTCTTGATATACAATGTCTACATTAGCTGGCCCTCCAGTATGAACTAAGAAGCCCAAATTTGTGCTTGCTCACCTTTTGGTCACATTGCTTTAATCAAAAGGATTCCTCCCATCTTCTCCTCCTCCTCTTGTCCTCCCAGTTTCGGTAGATGCAAGAAGTTGAGTGTGCATATAAGTATATGTCACATTTGTTTTTAGAATTTCCACTTGGCCACCACCACCACCACCACCATTTTGGTACCAGGAAGTGTTGTGTAGTTTATTTGGGAAAATGTAGATGCCATTTATCCCATGAAGTTCTACAGATCTTTCCACATCCTAATTGCCATGCAAATGTTTCCTCATATATTCGGGCAGAGGATTCTTTCTCTATTATTTTGTTTATCAAAGGTATTTCCTGCGATTTCCAATTTTTTTGCTAAATACGCTCTGGTGGCGATGACCACATGACAGATTGGTATTCTGATATCTTTTTCTATATGATTTAAACCAAAGTTTAGTAAAAACAATTCAGGTGTCCATTTGTTCTTCCCATGTGAATGTATGTGAAGAAGGGAACTAAGGTCTTTGCCCAGTTTATTTAGTTTAGGGCAGTCCCAGAAGATGTGTTTCAAAGAACCTTTAATACCACAATTACTCCAGCAGGTGTCAGGGCAATCAGAGAATAGGCTGTGTAATCGCACAGGTGTATAATACCACCTTGATACAATTTTAATGTATTGCTCTCTGTGTGTTGATCATTTAGTGGCCTTTTTGAAGTGATTAGTCGTGACCACGCTTCCTGTGAGATTATGTTCAGTTCAGTTTCCAACTTGCCTCTATAGTCTATTTTTGTAGGAGAGGCATTTCCATTGAAAAAAGTGTATATTGGTTTTGATTGTAGTTTGTCAATTTTTGATGGTGGTAATTCAGTAGTTTTGTTCAGAGACGAGGGGAGAGTAAATTTTGTTATAGGAAATATATTCAAGTGAGCTTTGATAGAATTGTATTTTGTTTTGCCTTTGTCAGGGATTTTAAATCTTTGGGAAAGTTGTTTGAAGGGGATGATGGTGTCACACGTCATGAAATCAGAAATGTATCCAATACCATACTAGTTCCAGCGGTCAATTGTCCCTTTCCTCATTAACTATTTAAGAGAGATGAAAGGTTTGTTATTTTCTGTTATGTCTGTATGTTCAGGAAGATTGTGTGAAGTCATGTTCCATGTATTGAGGGTAGCCTGGACAGCTGTCTCGCCCCCTGCCATAGATTTATATTGAGGGGGCGGAGCGTGACAACACATGGGGGCGGATCCATGATGTCACGATACTCCGGCCCCGTGATCAGTCAGTGATGTTCGCTCTGGGGCCTGATGAGAGCAGGGTGCTGCGTGCGAGATCACGGGGGTCCTCAGTGGCGGGACCCCGCGCGATCAGACAACTTATCCCCTATCCTTTAGATAGGGGATAAGTTGTCAGCACGGTAGTACCACTTTAAGTCCAGTTTTTCCTGATGTCATATGGCTTCAGTCACTCCGGTGATTGTCTAAACAAGATAGATTTTTGATAAGCCAGAAAATTCAGTACCGCTTTACCACCATGAGAGAGTTTTTTAACTGTTTGCTCGCTCCCCAGATAAATTTATGCATCTGAGATTGGAAGTTAAGTAGATAAGGCTTATGTTTATGGGAATTGTTCTCGCTAGGTTGTTAATTTTGGGAAATATAAGCATCTTATATAACATTATTCTTCCAAACCACCCCCATCACTGGGCACTAAGATTGTCTAATTCCTTCTGGAGTTCGGTATGGAGTTTTGGAAAATTTGCTTTAGGTATGTCAGTTAGACGTTTAGTTATATTAACTCCTAGATATGATATATTTGTGTTGGTCCATTTGAAAGGGAATTGCTCCATTAAACGTTTACATCTTTTAGCGTTAATATTAAATTCAAGAATTTGGGATTTATTGCTATTTATTTTGTTATGATACTAAACTTTGGGGGAAAGGGAGAGGTTAATCAACACTAATAATAACAGCAATTAAAGAAAAAACAATACATGAGATTCTAAGTTAAAGGGGTACTCCGGCGCTAAGACATCTTATCCCCTATCCAAAGGATAGGGGATAAGATGCCTGATCACAGGGGTCCTGCCGCTTGGGACCCCCAGTGATCTTCCACGCCGCACCCCGTTAGAATCAGTCCCCGGAGCGTGTTTGCTCCGGGTCTGATTACTGGCAATCACGGGGACGGAGCATAGTGATGTCACGGCTCCGCCCCCATGTGACATCATGCTCCACCCCCTCAATGCAAACCTATGGGAGGGGGCATGACAGCTGTCACGCCCCTCCAATAGACTTGCATTGAGGGGGCGGAGTGTGACATCACACAGGGGCAGAGCCATGATGTCACTATGCTCCGTCTCCGTGGTTGAGATGGACTCAGCCTGAGGACCTCCAGCGGTTCCGGAAGCCGCTAAAGGTGGGTGCTGCATGGTAGATCCCGGGGGTCCCCAGCAGCGGGACCCAGGTGATCTGACATCTTATCCCCTATCCTTTGGATAGGGGATAAGATGTCTAGGGGCGGAGTACCCCTTTAACTTTTCGATCATAGAGTAGGAAGAGGTCAAAGTCTTTCAACCATTTTTGTTTTTAACAGGTTTCAGTACAATGTCCCATTCACTTAGCAATTCCAGGCTTCATACCTGGTTGTGGATAATTCTCATTGAATGACCATCTGGTATAAGAAGTTTGACCGGAAATCCCCACCTATATGTTTCCTTTTGGTGGTGGTGACTTGTTGAAATGTTCTCCTCATTTGTTTTGTTATTTAGGACAAGTCTATGTATACTGTTATGTCTTTATATTGTTCAGGCAGTTTTTTTTTTCTTTCTCATTACTTGGAGGATGTTGTCTTTAGTTTTGTAGAAGTGATGTTCTGCAGAGTTTTGCGCGGCGAGCTGCTGCAGGAACGCTTGCTGAGATGTAGTTTGATCGTAGGTTATCTGTACTCTCTGTTTTGTTCCGATTTAGGATGGGTCAGGTTTAGCTTTATCATTACAACTTTACAAGTTGTGAGGAAGGAGATATTAGTGGAGCATACACTTCTCGAAATTGCTGCTTCCTCCTTTGTTAAGTTACATTTTCCTGCCACTCACTGTAATGTACTGTGTAGCCGCCAGATTTGTGAAGTAATCCCGGGTCTGGGAGGGGAGAAATCTGTATAAATGTGGTACCAGAGTAATCCTTGATTATTTTTCTTTTTATGGGTATGAGTTGTTTTGAAGGTTTGGGTCTTGGTTCAGCCGCAGGAGCTGTTAGAAGTTATCTCCGCCTAGTAAGAATGGCCCGTCTCTCTCACAGCAGTTCAGCCAGGCCACCCGCTTGTTTATGTTTTTTTCTCTTAATAGAAGTAAGTGCCCTTTCAAACGGAGTGTCAGATTATTTTCCTTCTTTTCCTCTTTCCAGGAGTATTTTTGCTGCAGTTCTTTAGCGATAAGATGCTTTAAGCTGCTTTTATAATGCTACCTCAGTCGGAGCTCACTCTATGTGTGTCCTCTCTGCATGAGCTCAAGCCACACACCCCCATTACTCTTCATCCTTAATTCTCATAAAATAAGTACCCTATATTATATCAATATACCATGCTGTAAAGATTTTCTTTTCTAAGGCCCATGTTTCTTACACATGCAGGCCCTTTGTAAACTAAAATAGGCAATGCAAGAATTCTCTTATTCTAATATATGTACTAATCGTGTCTTCAAAGTTTCACATGAATATAATGTTTGGTTGTGGTTAGAATAAAGTAACTGTGATAATATCCTTTGGAATTAATTATCAGTGCTATAAAATAAACACCAAAAAATGTAGAAAACTATATATAAGACTCATTAGGAGGAAGGAATTCTTGAGGTGGAAAAAGAAGACATTTGTAGGACGAGGATCCAGTTCTTCATCAAACGCAAGTTACACTGTTATGGCTAATTATCACATTTTTTTCTGTTACATACCATATTAACAGCAACAAAAATGGAATTGCAATTATAATTATATAACATTGCAATGTACCCTGTTTTTCAAGGCACAGTAATTATAATGGTATGAGAAGACATGAACTTCTCTAAGGTCATTCCACTACTGCATAGTTTAAAGGACTTAAATATTGAATCTTAGAGAGAAATGGCAAATATGTATTTCACAGTTCTCCTTCCATATGGTATTTAGAAGTTGCAATATTTTCAATTTTTTTGTTAGTATATGTTTTATAGTGTTGAGCGGCATAGGCCATATTCAAATTTGCGATATTTCGCAAATATATGGACGAATATTCGTCATATATTTGCTAAATTTGCATATTCATAATATTCGCGTAAAATTTTCGCATATGCAAAAATTTGCATATGCAAAAATTTGCAGATGCAAAAATTTGCACAAACAAAAAATTTGCATGTGCGAACATTTGCATATGCGAAAATTAGCAGCCAGTCTCACACAGTAGTATTAGAGCCTATTTTACACCACACAAGCTGGAAGCAGAGAGGGATGATCACTGTGATGTGTACTGTGGAGAAAAATAAAATATTTGTAATTACAAATCTATAGTGCTATATTCGCGAATATTCGCAAATATGCGATATTCGCGAATAAAATTTGCATTGCGAATATTCGCGAGCAACACTAATGTTTTACCCCTCTCCATTCTCCTACTGTTAGTTACAAACACTAGTACAAGCAAATTTAAGAAACTTTGTAATTTATCATTTATGTTTCTTTCTCCTATTATCAATCCCCTTCCCCTCCTGTTGCTAAACCCTTCAACTTTGTAAATCAACTCAGCTTTGACCTGTGTCTGCAAGACAAGCAATACAAATCTATGTAGGGGGGAGGAGGGAGATGGGAGGGAAAGGGCCTGAAAACATACACAGACTGCAGAGAGACAGCATAGAGAGCTTTCTACATGATCTCACTGCAGCACTTTATACACAGTTTAGACTGATCCTGCTGAGGCTGCTGCTGTGTAGGCTGTGCACAGAGACATAATAGTGCAGGATATCCTCCTTTGTGTTTACACTATCGCCATTAGGCTCCTCCAACAAGCTCTGGAAATTTTAGATGAAGCTTGCAGAGCAGAAGTCTGCTAAAAAATGCAATATGTAAGTTATATAATGCCATAAATACTACTATTTCTAATGTACGCACACGAGCAGCTTATCCTGAAAAGTAACCTGAAACGACAGGTACACTTCAAGGATGATACATAATAGTAAGACTAATATCCCATATTAGCAAATAAATTACATCTTTATTGCAAAAATTCATATTAAATGACATTTAGAAAAAAAACACGAAAACATGCAAGAAAACAGCACTAGTACAAAAATGTATACAGTCTTGGATGCAATAGATATTCTAAATGGATATATTGATGTAATTTCAAAATCAAAATAATGATTCAAAATATTCAAAGTAGAATCGCAATACATATAGAATGCTAACACTTCTTTAAGTATAGCAATTGTAAAATCAAATAAACGCACAATAACTATCCAAAGCACAGACATAACTCTATCACTAAACCCCTGACCAAATGCATCCTCAATTTCTAACTCCACTTGTTTCACCAAGGCTTCCGGGGGATTAGCTGTGGCACTAATGGGTTAACTTTACCAATATATCACTACATGGTGCTTTGACAAAGAATTGCATCCTAATATCTTGGTTTTATTGACCTTGCTAAATGTCTTCTAGATTAATATCAAGTAGCTCTGACATGCTCTAGCGATACACACAGATTAAAGACCAAAGGCTAATCCTAAAATAATTGATACTTATATTTATTAGTGGAAAATACAATATTTAATTGTGTTTTACATTTAACCCATTAATTCCAGGTTCTAATACAGTGTGTTAGTCATCATGATGTAATGTTAAAGGTTCCAGTATTTCTCAACTTAGACATACAGTAAAATCTCATTTTCTCTTCCTGACCTTCTGTCTGCAAGATACAATGTAATCATTTTTTATTCACAGTGGATTAGTTTGTTTCTGCTTTTTAAAATAGCTAACAGATCCTCCAGACAATGTATTTTAATTGTTGTAATGTATCTGCATTGTCTGCTACATCCTATGAACTTTAATTGATTTAGATAAATGTTGCACAATTTGACAGTAAAGAGAGAAGTGTGAATCAGCTCACCCCAAGCCCACGACACGGGCCCGGAGAGTGGTGCGGTCTACACCCGAAGAATCAGAAGTAATAAGATACAGCACTCCAGCTCAGTTTGCAGATCAATATGCCATCTTTATTTCTGGACGCTACATGGATCACAGGTAAGACAGGATGTGACGCGTTTCGGCCAGGTGCTGGCCTTACTCATGCCAATTTGACAGTGTTACAAAATACTTTCCTGACAATTTCAATGCATTAAATAAACCCCAAGAATAAAATATAGTAGATGTAATTTTCTGAGAAACAACATCATGCATTTCCATGGGTTTTGTCTGGTATTACAGATCAGCTATCTTGAGGTAAACAACTTCAAATCACACACAGCATGTGGACTTATGTGGCACTATCTAGGTAGGAAAGCAGTTGTGTTTTTCTAATTTTGGAAATACTCTCAATACCACTTTGGGTCACATGGTGTGTGGTTAAAAAGGTATGTATTTTGGAGCCATAGATCACAAAAAGGACCATATACTGTAAGGCTATGATTGGGAGCTCCATTACAGCTGATGATAAAGGGGCTGAGACAGAGGTTGTGACACCGGATACTAGAAGAACCTGACTCTGAATGGGGTCTATCCTGGTCCCATAAAAGCCCATTATTTTTCATGAATTTTAGCATTGGAAAAAAAACTTGATGTGCAGGATTTTTTCCCCCCACTTATGTCCTAGCATTTTAACGGAATCAGCAACAGAGCTCTTTATGCTGATATAAACATAGCAAGTCAAAAAATTTTATTTAACAAAGAGACTTGTACAGGAAAAAACAAGAACAGATATAGGCACCAACTAAGTGCCATTACAGTGTCACAAATATGGTAAAAGAGGAGAGAGGGTGAGGATGAATAGTATCTACTCATCTATTTGTGTTGTGCAGCAGGTACAACACTGTTAAGCACATGTAGGTGCAATCAGACTGGCTGCTCCACTGTTGGACCAGTCATCTATGATAGATCACCTGATGAAACGAGGTTTATCCTTGCAAAACACGTTGTCTGTTACCTATACAAACAAAATAAATATTTTACTGGAATACATGGTATTGGCCTTCATTGGATTTCATCAACATCAAAAAGTAAACTACTATCCTGAGGCGCCGCATCAGCAGATTTTTCACCCGGAGAAAGGTTCTCTTCATCTCCCCCTCCAGATGCTTGCATTTAACAAAGAGACATTTAAGCTCACCCACATGGTACCTGCTACAAGATTTTTGTAACTAGATACACCAATGGCATTATACTGCATATTTGTGGTATATTGTATGCCACTATTTCAAAACCAGTCAGTCACATATTTCCCACACAATTCATAAATTGTTTACTTACTTCCATTTCTGATTATGATTTATTTTTTATTTTTATTGACCTTTACAAATAGGGCTAAAAATGCAGTATATGCAAAATTGTAAGCTCACTAAAAGAGAGAAAGGGTAGAAAGCACAATACCAAATTTAACTATACAAAAGGGGTGTTTTTACTAACACTTAAAGGGGTACTCTGCCCCTCGACATCTTATCCCTATCCAAAGGAAAGATGAGAACATGTCTGATCGCGGGGGGTCTGGCCGCTGGGGTAGATGTGGTATCCTCTATCCCTTGTATAGAGGATAACATGTCTAGAGGGGAATAAGCCTTTAATGAAACATTGTTAGACATTTAGTCATTAGACATTTCTTTAAACATTACAACACCCATTAGTAGACTTGCTCCATAGTGGTAGACAAAAATTTATGGCCACAGATTCAGAGTTTAATAGCAGAAGACCCGACACTTCAATAGCATAGAATAGTATATGCACCAACTTTCTAACAAGTTATGTTAATACATCCAATGTGTGAGTCAGCATCAAATCAGTATTCCTCCCAAGCAATGACAGAAGTTCTGGAGTTTGTTATTTGAAACATGTTCTGCCGAATAATATGTTTCTACACCCACATTAGTAATTTCATTAATACAACTCTAAGACCAATTTATTTACTGAAAATATATACCATTGAATCATACAGTGTTGTCAGTGTTCATGAATTTACTTAGCAGATTGTTTAAATTAATATACAAAGATGCACAGGTCAGCCCTTACATATAAACAGAGAATTGTTAAAGGGGTATACCAGGGTTTTGGTTCTTTGAATGTTAGACTGAGGCAGCAAAGTTTGTCTTGTCACTCATTTACTTCACTTGCCTGTGTTTGGTGGCTGGTATCAAATGTCTTTGTCTTTCTTTTCCCCAGAAGTTCATTTTCTGCAGCCTACAAAAGGAGTGTTGTCTCAAACCTTTCCCAGCTTGCTGTGCGGCCCAAGATAATACAGGACCTGTGAGGTGCTGAAAGGGGACTTAGCTGTGTTGTCTGTTGTGTGTGAAGCTAGCCCCCTAATAATCTTACTGATGCACATGTGCGTGCATCATCACACAGATCCACAGCTTGTGCGTCGGGTTATGCTGTGCTGCAATAGGTAGGGGTACCAATGTGTGGGAGGGAAATGAGTCACCTCTCACCTTGAAACAAAGGATCCTAGGAATTGTAGTCTGAGGAAGATCACAGAAACAGAAAGTAGCCAGTCCCCCAAAAACAAGCCTTCAGTGTGATGGGGACATGGGACATGGCCATTTACCGCCAACACAAGCACAGATCCTTGGTAAGCATTTCCATTAATGTATGACACCTAATTACTAAAGTCACCTTATATTGAATAACCCTTTAACAGAGTTATTATTTAAAAAAAAAAAAGAAAACATGTTTGGTATTATAGCTCAGTCTCATTCGAACTGCAACACCACACAAAGACTAAAGATAGGGGTGGTGCTGTTTCTGAGAAAAATAGACCCCTTTATCTTATCTAGTTGTGTGATATTGCAGCTTAGCCCCATACATTTCAGTGAAGCAGTAATCCTATATAACCCCTTTAGTCGTAGATTATGTTCACACAATGTATTTTTGTGCATTCTTTGGGCCATAAAATGCCTATAACACAGACTTTTAAAGCCATTTCTTTCATGAAAATCATCAGATTTTTTTTTTTTACAGATGAACATGCCAGCTCCATACATTGTGTGAACAAGGCCTCAAGCTACATTGAGAATTTGTGTTGCAATACTGATTAGTTAACTGTTAAAGGGTTTTTGAAAAACAAGTATGTGTGCTGCAGATGCTACATAATCCATTCATTTTTATGGGAGCGCCACAGAACCCGAGGTGACCGGAGGTGCTGTAAATTAAGTGTGTATCATCTGTAGCACGTGCCCTCTCTGAGAGCTGGGCTCCATTCAGGAGATCATCGGGGGTCCCACCCCTCGCAATCAGATGCTCATCCTTTATCCACTGGATAGGGAATAAGTTGTTTTTTACAGAACAACATTTTTACAGTTACAGTCTAGAAGTCTGCATATAACTGAGGCAGATATACTATTGCAAATGTGCCAGAATCTTTTGCATATATAAATTGAGTTTTAAACAGTTAAAAAAAACAAGTCCAATTTATTGCAAGTTACGATTTAGATTTTTCCAGTTAACAAATGTTCCGAAAAATGTTATAGGAACATGGGCTAAATGTTCCAGTAGTTCCAGTACTCTCCTACGGCCTCTAGAAAAGAACTCACTTTTTAGAATAGTCTGGAAACAGAAAAAAAAAGTGATAATTATTACTATATACTTAAAATGTATTAAGTTAATATATATATATATATATATATATATATATATATATATATATATATACAATATTAATGATGAAGTTTTCAGTTATTATTACTATTTTGTTTTATTTTATGACATTTAGTCTATTAAGTCCTACAGCATATTTCCGTATTCAAATGTTTCCAGATCTACAGCATTGTTTTAAAGTGCTATAAAGTTTTCAAATGTATTATGGGAAAATCTAATTAGTATTAAGTGGTAAGTGATTTTAGTGCACAGCAGTCTTGGGGCGTACATTAAATTGTAACAATCAAAAACTAGTTGTATCTGCCCTTAATTATCAGGATTGTTTTGTCAGCTGAATATATTGAGCCGCTTGTGCCTTTTTGTAAATCACATATTTTGTATTAGCATTATTTGTTAATTTGTTTTCCCCTAATGGACTGAAACTTCATTAGCTTCCATATTACCAGCATGCTCTAAATGTTGCCATTTCCAGGAATGATTCCCATATGATCACTTAAAATTGCACAGGTTTTTCTGTTAACCAATAAGTTGTTACTGATTATAATAATCACATTAACTATTGTCAATCCTCGCCAATTAAGACATGTAGAAGGGGCATTTGGATGGGTATAAATCTACAGCAACTCCCTGCAAGATCACTCTCTAGAGAGCAGTAGGGAATCAGTATTCTCAGCCTGTATAAATAAGAGTGCATGAGATGTTTGCATCTGCTCATAATGATGAGGAGATTTGTCTCGAATTTGGACGAGCTCTACCTTAAACCTAAAAACAGAAATCTGAATCTACAGAGACATATTTACTTTCTAATTGGTTATTAATTGAATATAGAAGATACTATTAGAAATTAGCTTTTTTTTTTACTCAGTTCCCTATAGCCTGGAAAAAAGAAATTATTAAAAGAAGAGGATTTTTGACCATTTAAGAACTAACGTGTGGTTCAATGGATGTTTTTTAAACTAATGTCATAAAACTAAACTACAATACCAGATACAACTTATGACTATATTGCTCTGTTAGAGAAAGAAAACAGCCAATGAGGGAATTATTTAGGACTAGCATTTCATCCTCTTAAAGAAATGTCTTCTGGAGAAGGATACAATCATGCAACTAATTAAGGTGCAGACTTTACTTTTACTATTTACAGATGTAGGTAGCACTATCTTTATAGTTGGCACTCTATATCTCTTGCAAAGTATGCTACACTATTAATGTAGCGTGTCTTGCTATCAGTAGGGACTCCAATCTTTGATAGGTGTTCCTGCTCGCTTGCATTATTTCCATGGTGCCCCCTGCTCTTTAATTTCAAGTCAAATACAACCAGCAGCAACCTAGAATTACTAAAGTGTTAAAGGCCATAGTGTTTTGTCCCTTTACACTCTTACAAAGCTAGCCTGTGGCAATTCCAAGACAGCAACATAATTTTAAATGCCCCCATGCAGTACTCCATTTTTCCCAGTGTCCCTGGTGGCGGTGGGCACTGTGATAATAAGGATGATTTCGTAATGGAACACTATCTTTCTGACTACTATACTACACAGCCAGTAATCTTTATATATATATAAAACTCAACTTGTGTGTGTGTGTATGTATGTATTTATGTATGTATTTATGTATGTATTTATGTATGTGTGTATGTTCCACAAAAACTTTCAAACGGCTACAGATATTAACATGAAACTTGGCACACTTGTTACTTATATGTCAACAACAAACATAGGATAGGTAATTTAACCCTTACTCACCCCCATTTGCCAGGGGCGGGGCTTATATTTAACCACTTAAGGACCCAGGACGTCCTGGCACCCTGGGCTTTAAGGACCCAAGACGTCCGGGGACGTCCTGGTGTTTTCCGGTCCCTGACGCGTGCCGGGCAGAGATCGGAAGCGGATGCCTGCTGAAGTGCTTCAGCAGGCATCCAGGGCAAACGCCGAGGGGGGCCATGTCGGCCCCCCATGTCAGCGATCGTCGCAAATCGTGAGGGTAATCACCCCAGTGATCTGCGGCGTTACCGGGGTGATCGGGTCTCTGGGACCTGACCGCCCAGTAATTTTGCATGATCCCGGTTGTCACAGACAGCCAGGACCATGCTGGAGTATAGGAGCGAGGTGGCAAGCCTCCTATCCCCTGCGATTCCTCGGTTAGAACTAACCGACCAATCGCAGGGGGGGGCGGTTACTTCCTCCCACCCTGCCAGGCCCCTGGAAGTCCAGAGAGAACGGTGGGAAGACCGGAGGATGCGGCAGGGGAAGGGGGAGTGCTGGGGCCCGGCCCCGGTACTTACCTCATCCCTGAAGACCCGGATCCCGGCGGCGGAGACGGCGGTGGTAGCGACAGGTGAGTGGATCTTCGGCGGCATTGCAGGACCTTTGCAGCAGTCCAGACCGCTGTAAAGCGATCTGGACTGCTCCATCTGGTCCCCTTACACTGCAACTCCCAGCATGCCCAGACAGCCCTTGGCATCTGGGCATGCTGGGAGTTTTTGCAACATCTGGAGGTCCCCTGTTTGGAGACCACTGTGCCCTTCCAGATGTTGCAAAACTACACATCCTCAGCATGCCCTTACTGTCCAGGCATGCTGGGAGTTGTAGTTCTGTAACATCTGGCCCTTCAGATGTTGCAGAACTACAACTCCCAGCATGCCTGGACAGTAAGGGCATACTGGGAGTTATAGGGCACAGATTGGGAACCACTGTAGTAGTGGTCTGCAAACTGTAGTCCTCCAGATGTTGCAAAACTACAACTCCAAGCATGCTGGGAGTTGTAGTTCGTCAACATCTGCCTCTAAAGATGTTGCCGAACTACTACTTCCAGCATGCCTGAGAATGCTTGGAGTTGTAGTTTTGCAACATCTGGAGGGCTACAGCTTGGACACCACTACACAGTGGTCCCCAAACTGTTCTCCTCCAGCTGTTGCGTAACTACTATTCCCAATATGCCATTCGGCTGTCTGAGCATGCTGGGAGTTGTGGTTTTGCAACAACTGGAGGCACACTGGTTGGGAAACATTGTTTGTTTCCTAACTCAGTGTTTCCCAACCGTGTGCCTCCAACTGTTGCAAAACTATAACTACCAGCATGCACTGATAGACTGTGCATGCTGGGAGTTGTAGTTTTGCAACAGCTGGAGGTTCCCCCCCCCGTGAATGTACAGGGTACATTCACATGGGCAGGGGGCTTACAGTGATTATCAGGCTGCAAGTTTGCGATGCAGCAAATTTTGCTCGGCAGCTCAAACTCGCAGCAGGAAACTCGCTGTAATCCCCTGCCCATGTGACTGTACCCTAAAAACACTACACTAACAAAAAATAAAATAAAAAGTAAAAAAACACTACATGTACACATACCCCTACACAGCCCCCCTCCCCAATAACAATGAAAAATGTCTGGTACGCCACTGTTTCCAAAATGGAGCCTCCAGTTGTTGCAAAACAGCAACTCCCAGTATTGCCGGACAGCCGTTGACTGTCCAAGCATGCTGGGAATTTTGCAACAGCTGGAGGCACCCTGTTTGGAAATCACTGGCGTAGAATACCCCTATGTCCACCCCTATGCAAATCCCTAACTCAGGCCTCAAATGCACATGGCGCTCTCACTTTGGAGCCCTGTCGGATTTCAAGACAACAGTTTAGGGCCACATATGGGGTATCGCCGTACTCGGGAGAAATTTCCTAACAAATTTTGTGGGGCTTTATCTCCTTTCATCCCTTATGAAAAGGTGAAGTTGGGGTCTACACCAGCATGTTAGTGTAAAAAAATAAATTTTTTTACTCTAACATGCTGGTGTTGCCCTACACAAAGTGACGGGATAGGAGGTCAGGATAGGAGGTCGGGATAGGAGGACAGGATAGGAGGATGGGATAGGAGGACGGGATAGGAGGACAGGATAGGAGGTCGGGATAGGAGGACGGGATAGGAGGTCAGGATGTGGGGTTGGGATATGACAACAATATATGAGGACTGGATATGAAGTCAAAAGCTTCCATCTTTGTTTATTTTCCTCCCCAACAAGGATTAGGAAAAACCGGGCAACGCCGGGTACTCAGCTAGTGTGTAAATAAAAACACCAGAAGAACTAGTTACACTCTTATCAGTGGCGTACCAAGGGGGGGGGAGGGGGGGCGCGCCCCAGGTGCCACTCTCAAGGGGGGTACCAGGGGCGCACTGACCCGCTGCCGCCACTGCTGAGGTCCGGGACACTCGTCCCAGATCCACAGCAGTAAGCGCTACATTCTCCTCTATGTGCGATACATGCACATACAGGAGAAGGCGTCCCATCTGTGTGAGCCGCATCTGCAGCTACACAGAGGAGATGTGACCTCCGCCCCCACGCAACATGCAGTACAGGTGCCGTTGACCTCACTCATCCGGCGCCTGTACTGTGGAGGGGAGGGAGAAGACGCAGGCCCTGCAGCTGAGGAGATCGCTGCGTGGGATATCAGGTGACATCCTTTTTTATTTATTTTTTTGCTCTGCATATACCTACAGGGAAGGGGGGAGGGGTGCTCTGCATTTACCTATAGGGAAGGGGGGAGAGGGGGGGTGCTCTGCATTTACCTATAAGGGAGGGGGTGCACTGCATTTGCCTATAGGGAAGGGGGGGGGGGAGGGGGGTTCTCTGCATTTACCTATAGGGAAGGGGGGAGAGGGAGGGGGTGCTCTGCATTTACCTATAGGGAAGAGGGGGGTGCTCTGCATTTACCTATAGGGAAGGGGGGGAGAGGGGGGGGTGCTCTGCATTTACCTATAGGGGAGAGGGGGGGTGCCCTGCATTTACCTATAGGGGAGGGGGAGATCTGCATATACCTATAGGGAAGGGGGGGAGAGGGGGGGTGCTCTGCATATACATATAGGGAGGGGGTGCTCTGCATATACCTATAGGGAAGGGGGAGAGGGGGGTGCTCTGCATTTACCTATAGGGAAGGGGGGAGAGGGGAATGGTGCTCTGCATTTACCTATAGGGGAGGGGGGTGCTCTGTATATACCTATAGGGAAGGAGGGGTGCTTTGCAAATACCATGGGCTGGGCAGTATGACCAAAAATGTTTATCACGGTATTTTTTTTAACTTACGGCGGTTTCACGGAATATAACGGTATTCCCCCCCCCAAAATCATGTGACCCGCCAGCACTGTTCTGCTCCCCCCAATTAATGATCAGCCCAGCGGGGTATTACTCACATATGTCAAGCACTGCCCTCCTCCTCATTGTTGGGGGCCGCCGGCAATGGAACTCACTGTACGCCAGTGGTTTCCAACCTGTTGCAAAACTGAAACTCCCAGCATGCCTGGACCGCCAACAGCTGTCTGGGCATGCTGGGAGTTGTAGTTTTGCAACAGCTGGAGGTCCGCAGGTTGGAGACCACTGCTGTACGCTTTTTACCTATGCCCGGGCTGCAAAAGATACAGAAAATAAACTTAGCTCACCCACGTCGGCCGCACGTTGGGGACGGGAACGCCGGACAGCCGTCAGCCTATCACCGGCCAGAGCGATGCCCCGCCCCTGCCAGTGATAGGCTGAGCCCACTGTCATGTAAGAAGCTTCATACATGACAGTGGGCTCAGCCTATCACTGGCCAGGGCCGGGCATCGCTCTGGCCGGTGATAGGCTGATGGCTGTCCGCCGTTCCCGTCCCCAGCGTGCGGCCGACGTGGGTGAGTTAAGTTTATTTTCTGTATATTTTGCAGCCCGGGCATAGGCATAGGTATACAGCGTACAGCAGTGGTCTCAAACCTGCAGACCTCCAAAATTTGGTATTCGGTATGAACCGGTATACCGCCCAGCCCTATATATACCTATGGGAAAAGGGGGGGGGTGTAGCTCTGCATATACCTATGGGAAAGAGGGGGGGGTGTAGCTCTACAAATACCTATGGGGAAGAGGGGGTGGGGGGTTTAGCTCTGCATATACCTATGGGAAAGAGAGGGGGTGTAACTGCATATACCTATGGGAAAGAGGGGGTTACCTGGCTACCTACCTACCTGCCCTTTTACTGTGCAGGACACCAAGGAGGGCATTATTACAGTTTGTGGGCCTATAGATGGGAAGATTGTGTAGAGGAGGGGAGGGCACTGAAAATATGCAGAGTCTGACATGTTTTTCCTGCAGATGTTAAGAGATCCACATGGCGGTCTTATCCAGACGGAGAAGAAAAGAAAAGAGGACGCCGCTGATCAGAAAAGACATAATTGTGAGTCCCAAAATGTAACTGTAATCGCTTATATGGTGTACAAATCCTTTGTATAGCTGATATTTACCGCCATATGGTCCTGTATATAATCACTTATATTGTATACAGATGCTTTATAGCATACTGGTCTGTATATAGTGGTTTTATACAGTATGGCGGTATTATCCAGTTATTGTGTGGTGGTATATATTTACTCTTTGTATACCAGTATTATTGGTCATGGAAATTTACCTACGTTAAAGTGTTTCTTACATATATAAATTTTAGTTTATTGTGTGTGGGGGATTTGGGTGGAATTGGAGTATGGCAGAAGATTGATGAGCTGCAGAGCCTAGCAGGGGCCCTTGACTTTTTTTTGGTCCGGGGGCCCGGAGTGTTGTCAGTCCGCTCCTGGGGGAGGGAGGGGGTGTAATTAAGGGGGGGTGCGTGTGTGTGTGTGGGGGGGGTGCCAAACAAAGGGTCTGCCCCGGGTGCCAAATGCTCTAGGTACGCCCCTGAATCCTATCATCCCCTTTTTCATTAAAATAAAAAGCTGGTCATAGTCAAATTCTACTAAATCCCTATAGTCTGATAGGTAACAGGAACCCTGTAAAATAGAAAAGGAGATATTAGTAAAAATCTAAATAAAACAATTATTATACTCATTTTTCCTTGGCCCAGTGAAGAGTTGGCTCTCGTTACTGCACAGGGTTTCTTTTTAAAAACAGAAGGTCTACTAGATTGTGGGACTAGATTGTGGGACATGTTCCATGTGCGACACAGGGATTATTGCAGAGAAAACCTTGTGCCTTATGAGATAACACAGCACACCAGCAATGTTTATAGCATCACTGATTTACAGATGGGCATAGTGTATGCAGACACTGTGTACAGATGGACATAGAGTGTTGGGTCCAGGCAATCTATTAATAGTATGTCAGGGATGAATAAAACATCCATGGTAAAGACGAGCGAATTGAAGCTGACGAACCCGCATTCATTACGAATTTCAGGAAAAATTAGATTCACAACAAATGCGATTATTGCGCATATGGCTTCATTAAACTCGATTTACTGCGGTCCAGGCTCCAGGGCATCTAAAATGGTCGATCCACATGTCAGTACACAGGGCAAGGAATGCTGGGAAGGTGTTATGGCAAGGCGGGATGACTCTGAATCACATGCAGGATGCAGCCTATCAGCAGCCAGTCACTCCTGTGATGCACAGCGTTTTTGCACAGAAATTAATTCTTACTGCAGAGATTAAAACCCTCAGTCACTGTGAACAGCACTCTATTACAGAGAGGGGCAGAGAGCTGTATGTTGCCTAAGCTGCAGAAACGTTTTCACAGGAGGGAGAAAATTTTTTGGGGGGCATATATGTGTTCCACAACAATTGGTCTGCTGGTTATCCTAATCAGTCGCAGGCAGAGGTCGCAGCAGAGTAGGGGCGTGTGGCAGCCGGAGTCGCAACAAGAGGTCTGTGCTCTCGTGTCAGCTAGCAGTCGTGTCTCGACCAGCAACCCAGCAGCAGTGATTGATCAGTTCACTCAGTCACCCACTTCATCCCAAGTGACATCCAACACCCCAAGTCAACAGTTGGTGGGTTCCTCAGACTAAACCCTCAGTTGGCATGGTCCTCATGCTGCTGTTGCCATCTCAAGGCTCTGTCATTGTGCTGCTCTATGGTCTCCTCATGCTAATGCTACCACCTCCAGGCTCTGTCATTGTGCTGCTCTATGATCTCCTCATGCTAATGCTACCACCTCAAGGCTCTGTCATTGTACCAACATATGGTCTTCTCGTGCTGATGCTGCCACCTCCAGGCTCTCTCATTCTGCTGCTCTATGGTCTCCTCATGCTAATGCTACCACCTCCACGCTCTGTGATTGTGCAACCATATGGTCTTCTCATGCTGATGCTGCCACCTCCAAGCTCTATAATTGTGCTGCTCTATGGTCTCCTCATGCTGATACTACCACCTCCAGGCACTGTCATTGTGCCGCCATATGGTCTCCTCATGTTGATGCTGCCACCTCCAGGCTCTCTAATTGCGCTGCTCTATGGTCTCCTCATGCTGATGCTACAACCTCTAGGCTCTCTCATTGTGCTGCCATGGATACTGCAAAACATAATAAAGGTGCTGATCCCCAGTTTCAGAAATTCCTCTGCATTAGGTTCACTTTCAGGACTCCTGATGCTGCTGCAAACTCCAGGCTGTATCATTCAACCACTATAGGGTATCCTCATGCTATAGCCAACTCCAGGCTGTGCCATTCAGCCACTATATGGTCTCCCAATGCTGCCACAAACTCCAGGCAGTCATTCAGCCGCTATATGGTCTCCTCATACTGATGTCACCTCCAGGCTCTGTCATTGTGCCGTGTGACTCCTTGTTAGATTTGGTCCTTTGTACCCACAGGCTGGGGCCCGGGACACTAAAACTTGGAGCGTTAACTAAAATTTAAATTTCAAAATCTTAAATTTAAATTTCAAAATCTTACATTTCAATGGTGTCCTCGTGCTTCTGCCAACTCCAGGCTGTGCCATTCAGACACTATATGGTCTCCTCATACTGCCACAAACTCCAAGCTGTGCCATTCAAACACTACATGGTTTACTGATGCTGCTGGGCCTGGGCCATGGCCTAAAACATTTTATGGTAGCACTAGCTACCATAAATATTCAATTTACATTTCATCTTTTAATCGTAGGCATTGTGAAGCCCTAGTGTCTACTCATGCTGCTGCCAACTCCAGGTTGTTCCATTCAGACAATATATGGTCTCCCCATGCTGCCACAAACTCCAAGCAGTCATTCATCCACTTTATGGTCTCCTCATACTGATGCCACCTCCAGGCTCTATCATTGTGCTGTCATGTGACATGTGACTCCTTGTTATATTTGGTCCTTTGTACCCACACGCCGTGGCCCAGGACACTAAAACTTGGGAGTTGAAATTTCAATTTCAAAATCCTCCATTTCAATTTCAAAATCTTAAATTTACATTTAAAAATCTTAAATTTCTTCCGTCCCTGGCCGGATCTTTTAGCAGCCGCTTAAAGTGACAGTGTCCCGGGACTACCTGCAGGTCGGCACTCGTTCGTGGGCCACTCAAATGCACCCTGCAAGCCATGAGTGGCACGCGTGCCAAGGGTTGCCGACCCTTGCACTATATGATCTCCTAATACTGATGCCACCTCCAGGCTCTGTCATTGTGCCGCTCTGCGGCAGTGATTCTATTAGCAATGCCTGTAATCTGGATGTCATTTTGAATAACAGTATTATTTCACTACCCCAGCAAACTCCATATACGTTTTAGAACAAAGCAAAGTGTTCTACATCCCTATTGAGGCTCTCTGTAGGCCAGAAATACCGATTTTTTATATAGATTTGCCGCAAATAAATACGACCCAAAACTAAGTTTTTCGGAAAATTTGGCTAATCGGCCAAATCGAATTTTTCTAAAGTTTGCTCATCTCTAATCCATCGCTTACTGTTTAGCAAGAGGAACAGGGACTGCATAAGTAACTGCTAATATGTATGCATCTTTAAATAAAGTGCTGAAAGCAGTAGACGGTCATAGCGTGATGGCGTGCTGTGGCCCCAAAGATGATTTTGATGCTGGCTACAACTTTATGTGTCACATGTTGAAATCTGTGCCACCTATGAGCTTTTGTAAATGTATAACACATTATTATATAAATTATAGCAAATACTGTTGAGGCCATGCCTCTTTCACTAAGTTACACTCACTTTTTCAGAAAGTGGTATGAGCGTTGCAAAAAAAAAAAAGAAAAGTTGCAATGTTTTGCTCAAAATGAGTGTGAATCAGAATTTGTGACCTTTTTAAGCCACTCACTGACATAACTACAGTAATGAATTCCCATCAACATCTTTAACATTTGATTTAAACAGGAGCATTGTGATAATTGTAACGATTTTGTTCAAAGGTTCCTAAAATGAGACAGCTGATTCACTCCAACTGTGCCTATCAAGTTTTCGTATATATTTTAAAGGCTCAAGGCAGATTTTTCTAAGAAATTAAAGCATTAGATTCAAAATAACCTGAAGCAAAGTCACACAGCAGCATGAAAATCCATTGATTTAATCATGTATTATGGGATTGTTCTGCTGAATATTCACTAATCATTTCCTTCAGGGCTTACATAACATATTCATTCTACCCAAAGTATATTTATATTAGTTATCCCTTTGTGGAAAAAAGTATCCATGTAAATTCTTTAAAAGATGGTTATAATTGGGATGTAGTTTACTGAATTTTATAAGCGGGTACAAATCTCCCTAGGTAGTTAAGTACAATATCCACAATTCATGTGGATTAGCAATTACATTGTGTTCGCAGCTATCAGAGCAGGCAACAGGTGACCTGACAAATGGCTGATTCATAGTGAGTCCATGTCAATAATCAAGATTTATGTCTTGTGTCTGAATTTATCTTCAATTTGTAAGAGGATAAACATTTAGGATTCTTCAGTACCTGTATGTTGTGGTTTTAGGGTCCTAATCCTGTTTGCAGTTCCACTTATTGTGGCGATCCTGCTAACTACACCAATTGTGGTTTTTAGGATTAGAGTAAAACAAATATACCTCTTTCCCGACCATGTGCTTTCTTAGTTAGAGTCCCCAAAATGGCCACCAACCATTTGAAACTGAAGCAGGAAGAACAGGCAAAATTTATAGGGCCTAAATATGTTTGCAAACACCCATAACACTGATTAAAGGGGTACTCTGCCCCTAGACATCTTATCCCCTATCGAAAGGATATGGGATAAGATGTCAGATTGCGGGGGTCCCACCACTGGGGACCCTCAGGATCTCGGCTGCAGGACCCACCTGTTGCGGCTTCCGCAGCGGCTTCCGGCAGGCTCCCATCCTAATGCCTCACGACCACGGTGACGTGAGATCGTGATGTCACGCCCCACCCCCTCAATGCAAGTCTATGGGAGAGGGCATGATGACTGTCATGCCCCCTCCCATAGACTTGCATTGAGGGGTGGGGCGGGAGGTCACACGGGGGCGGAGTCGTGACACCACAATCTCACCTCATCGTGGTCGGGAGCCGAAGCCTCCAGCATTTCTGAAAGCCGCAACAGGTGGGTCCTGCAGCCGAGATCCTGGGCGGGACCCCCGCGATCTGACATCTTATCCACTATCCTTTTGGATAGGGGATAAGATGTCTAGGGGCAGAGTACTCCTTTAAGTTGTGTACAACTATTAAATAATTGTACCAGGTATTTTGGCAGAAATGTCTTGTACCAGCAGTTATCCCACCAAATTAAAAATCACTCGGTAACCAGCAAAGTTAATAACATTTAATAAAATATTTATAGCTAACTAAAGAAAACATACAGACCAGCAATAATACAATGGTGCATGCTCTATGGTAAACAGACTAGCGTGGACCTACCCGAGTGATATATAAATTTTTATATGTGTAGAAATTATGCAGTCAATATACATATGCATCACAGGCTATGGTGATGAGGAGCAGGACATCCTCCCCTCTTGCAGGAAGTTCCAAGAGACTGTTTGTTGATGAAGTTCTCTCTAAACTACCTCTGACGCCCCACCCACTGCCTTAGGTTCTGCCTACTTTTTTTACATAAAGCTGAAAAACAGGTTCTTTGGTCACACCTACTGTGGAAGCTATCTAGACTGCAGGGGCAGTAAAATGTATACTGAATGGTTTATTAGAGTGTAAAAGGACATCATATTCCATGTCCAAAGCACCGTACAAGCTTTTAATACCAGACATCATCTTTCCACAGTACCAACTGTCTGTACTGAGGGTGGTTCATTGTAATCCACAGGATAAGTATTGGCAGATATCCAATTGAGCTAACAGATAAAGCTGTCAGACAAGGTCCAAATGGAAATCGAATGGTTTCTATAAACCCAAAGAACATATGCTATAGATAGCTATGGTGGAAAATCCCTTTAACAGAAACCTAGATCCTTTTATTCCTTCTAGAGTTTGATTTGGTCAACCTGTAAAATGCAATGAATATATTCCCTCTGAGAGTTGTTATCTCGGCTCTTTTGGGCCTCTGTGTTGCAGACAATTATCCACACTAAAAGAAAGATGAGCTTTAAGCTTCAATTTCAATCTGAAACCCTATTACTATCTTATTAATGATGTGCTGCTCCAAAATGACAGTGGTGGTTAGTATCATTCAAGGTGTTCAGACTCTCAGCGTTGACCTTCATTACTTCACTTTGTCTCTATTCCCTGTTTCAAAGATTAATAAACTGCATATGGTTGTGTTACAATGTGAAATTTCCTGTCAGCACAGGGCACAGTTGCAAAGTGTCTGCAATTCAAGTGAAAGCAAAATGTTCTCATACAGTTTTTCATATTATAGAAATGGAACCGCATGAAATTGTTTCTGTTTTAAAACAAATAAGTTTATGAGCATTTTTTTAACTCTGTCCTGCAAAAAGGCATAACCAATACATTAGGGTGTGGATTGGAGTGTATATAGTGCGCTAACAAGGTGAGCATGCAACATCAGCAATTTCTTTAAAGGAGATATATCATGCACAAAAAAGTATCTCCTATCTACAGGATAAGGCATACGTTTTAGATTGCGGGGGTTTGAACACTGGGACTCCCTGCGATCTCCTGTACGGGGCCCCGGCTCACTTCAGGAATGTGGCGTGTTGACCCCCACATGATGCGGCAGCAGACACGCCCCCTCCATATATCTTTATGGGAAAGATGTTCGGCTAGCATTAGCTCTCCAATAGAGATATATGGAGAGGGCAAGCTTTGTGCGGGGGTCGACATGCTCCGTTCCAGAGGAGATTGTGGGGGTCCCAGTGGTTAGACCCACATGATCTAAAACTTAAACCCTTAGGGTACGTTCACATGTACAGGATCTTTTGAATTTTTTTGCTGCATATTTTCTGCAGCTGATTTTGCTACTCATTGAAGTTAATGGGTGGCAAAATCAGCTGCACAAAATATGCAGCAAAAATATGCAGCAGATCCTATACATGTGAATGTATCCTCAAGCAGTATTTTTTGGTGTACTACATAATCTTTCTACAAAGATCTATGTCAAAAAAGTGTTTGTACTGTAGTAAGAGTACAAACACACACACATACACACACAATACAGGGTAGGCCATTTATATGGATACACCTGAATAAAATGGGAATGGTTGGTGATATTAACTTCCTGTTTGTGGCACATTAGTATATGTGAGGGGGGAACTTTTCAATATGGGTAGTGACCAAGTCGGCCATTTTTAATCCAACTTTTGTTTTTTCAATAGGAATAGGGTCATGTGACATTTCAAACTTATTGGGAATTTAACAAGAAAAACACTGGTGTGCTTGGTTTTACGTAACTTTATTCTTTCATGAGTTATTTACAAGTTTATCTTTGTTTACAGCCAATGACATGTCGTCAAGGTTAACACATGAGGAGCGGATAGAAATTGTGTTGATGTCTGGTGAACGCAGTAACCGGATAATTGCAGCAGATTTCAATGCAAGACACCCTACGAGACCACCCATCTTCCATGCTACAGTTAGCAAACTGCTTGCTAAATTTCGTGAAACTGGTTCAGTGTTGGATTTGCCAAAATGTGGACGCATGAAATCTGTCACTAATGAAGAAACATCAGTGGCTGGCCTAGCTTCATTCAGCAAGAGCCCACAACGTAGCACTCGCCGCATGTCACTGGAGAGTGGCTTTAGTTGAACATCCCTTCGGCGGATATTAGCTACTCACAAATGGCACCCTTGCAAACTCCAGCTACTGCAGCATCTCAACGAGGATGGCCCCCAAGGTCTCCCACTCTGACCCCTTTAGACTTTTATTTTGGTGGTCATCTGTAGGCAATTGTCTATGCTGTGAAGATACGAGATGTGCAGCACCTGAAACTACGGATACTGGAAGCCTGTGCTAGCATTTCTCCTGCAGTGTTGCTATCAGTGTGTGAAGAGTGGGAGAAGAGGGTTGAATTGACAATCCAACACAATGGGCAGCACATTGAACCCATTTTATAAGTGGTCAGAAACTTGTAAATAACTCATGAAACAATAATGTTACATTAAAACCAAGCACACCAGTGTTTTTCTTGTGAAATTCCCAATAAGTTTGATGTGTCACATGACCTTCTTCCTATTGAAAAAACAAAAGTTGGATTCAAAATGTCCGACTTCAAAATGGCCGCCATGGTCACCACCCATCTTGAAAAGTTTCTCCCCTCACATATACTAATGTGCCACAAACAGGAAGTTAATATCAACAACCATTCTCATTTTATTAAGGTGTATCCATATAAATGGCCCACCCTGTACACATAAGATGCAGACATCTGTTTCTATCTGCTGGAGTATATTTAATATATCTCAGGGTACATTTATAAATAATATTTGATGGCTTGCTGTTATAACAAACAAGAATCCATTGAAACATTGCGTCAGCATTGTTGGTGACAGTGACTGCAGGAATTTGCTGTAGGCGTTTTGACAAGAATGACTTTGTCTGAAGAGTCTGACCTACAAGCTTGGTGGTGCATGTTTCCTCTGCATAGTGATATAAAATTATCATAGATACCGTTATTCAACCAGTAGATTGATAATAACAATCTGCTTGCATCATTCTTGTTTCTTCCATATTTGGTACTATAGTCATTTTGTTATATACAGTGCTTGATGCTGAAGTGCTAGCAAGTATTGTGTCTCTTAGCTTTATACTATTATAGAGAGAAAATAAGAAAAAAGTGGTTTTAAAAAGGTAGTAATAGTGACAGAAGAAAGAGTGCAGTGTTATTGCAAGAAAGATCAATCGCTCAGGAGGAATAATGTGCCTTGGCGTGGAGTCCAATACTACGACATCGGAAGACCTTCTTGTTGGCCGGGCGGAAATGAATGAAGAAATTAAATCTGGAAAAGAAAAAAGACCATTTAGTTTGGCGAGGGTTCAATCTCAGAGCAGACTGGAGATAAAGGAGAGAAGAACCTTCTACTAAATGTCGTCACTCTTTCAAGGCTAGCTTGATAGCAAGGAGTTCTCGGTCTCCAATAGAGTAGCTCCTCTCTGCAGGCGAGAAAAGAAACCACAGGTTACAATTTTGCCCTCAGAGTTTTTCTGGGTAAGTACAGCATCTACCTCCAAGGCAAAGGGTTTCACAGGATCAGGTCTTGAAAGCACGGGAGCAGAGGCAATTCCTGACTTTAAATGAGTGAATGCCTCTTCAGCCTCAGGAGGCCAAGTCTTGGGGTTAGAGGTCTTTTTAGTGAGAGCAACAATTGGAGCATCCAAGGAAGAGAAATGTGGAATGAACTGATGATAATAACTGGCAAATCCCAAAAAGTGTAGCCCGTGGACCAGTAGGATGAGGCAGAATCAATGCCGCAGTCAGCTTGTTGGGATCCATCTGTAGGATCTCTTGAATATATTTTGCCATGGCTTGAGTCTCTGGAACAGATAATGGTTTGATACTTCCTCAAGGAGGCGTGGTTTCAGGCTGTAAGTCAATAAGGTAGTTGTAGGGACGATGCAGTGGAAGGGTCTCAGCCTGCTTTTCACAGAATACGTCTGAATAGTCCTGATATGGAAGAGGCAGACCAGGCATTTGTGGAAATGAAGAGACCTCCATCATCTCTTTGGCAGGAGGTAAAGAAGGCAGAAGATGTGAAAGTTGGAACACGGGTGCCAGTTGAGGAAGTCGCCGTGTTCTCTTGAATATATTTTGCCATGGCTTGAGTCTCTGGAACAAATAATGGTTTGATACTTCCTCAAGAAGGCGTGGTTCCAGGCTGTAAGTCAATGAGGTAGTCGTAGGGATGATGCGGTGGAAGGGTCTCAGCCTGCTTTTCGCAGAATATGTCTGAATAGTCCTGATATGGAAGAGGCAGACCAAGCACAGGTGGAAATGAAGAGACAGCTTTAGGCTGGATAAGCAGAAAACTGTGATTTTAGCAAAACTGTCCCCAGTGTGTGATTTCACCAGATTTCCAGTCAAGTTGTGGAGAATGGCATTGAAGCCAAGGAAGACCAAGAAGAAGCTCCAAAGTACAATAAGGAAGCACAAATAACTAAATGTTTTCCTTATGCAAGGGTCTCACTTGCATGACGAGAGGTTATGTGCGGAATTGCACTGTAGAGTTCAGGTTTTGACCATTAACAGAGGTAACATTCAAGGGCTTAGGAAGGCGAGTCACTAGAAGTTGGTGTTTATGGACCAGGAAGGCATCAATGAAGTCACCAGCAGAACCAGAGTTCAAAAAGGCAGAAGCAATGAATGAAGTCTTCGCAGGAGAGAAAACTTGGACCGGAGTGGGAGTGGTCAAACGAGGAAAAGTAGAATTCAGACCTAGGCTCATCTACTTGTCCTAGATGCAAGAGTTCTCCCGGACGCTGAGGACGTATAGAGCAGTCTTTGAGAAAATTATCCGGACGGGCACAATATAAACACAAATTCTCAATGCGTCGATGGGATCATTCCTGTTGCGTTAGGCGAGAGTGATCCACCTCCATAGTCTCTTCGGCAGGAGGCAAAGAAGGCAGAAGAGGTGAAAGTTGGAACACGGGTGCCAGATGAGGAAGTCGCCGTGTTCGGGCAGGTTCTCCTTCCAAACGAAATTCTCGGCAAAACACACATCAATTTGAGTGGCTAAATGAATTACTTCACTCAGGGTAGACAGAGGATCTTGTGCAGCGAGAGCTAATGGACAGACCTTTTTTAAAAGTAGCACACATCACTGGTCATTCCAAGCCAGTTCAGAGTCGAGTGCGGAATTGAATCGCGTAGTCACCAACGAAGGAGTTCCCTTTGCAGAGGTTCAGTAGAGCAGTCTCGGCAGAGGAAGCTTGTGAGGGGTTCTTCAAATGCACTGCAGAATTCTGCTAGGAAGGCCCAGGCCAAGGCTTTTCTGGACAATAAACTGATGACAAGTGCCAATTTAGCTTGCTCCGTTGGGAACTGATCCAACATGAGCTCCAAATGTATTGGACACTGTGTCGCGAAGCCTCTGCATAACTTGGGATCACCTTCCTACTTTGTACGTAGGGATAAACAAAGTTTGGATCCAGAGGGAGCTACAGGAACAGGTGGAGAAACAGGAGCAGGTTGTGGCTGAAGTTGCTGTTGTTGCTGCTGTACGGCAAGAAGCTGTTGCATCAAGGCAGACAATTTATTTAGTTGTTGCGCCTGACGGGCTGACTGCTGCAACAGTTGAGCCACAATGGAGGAAAGATCCAAAACTTCTGGCAGAGGTACCTCAGCGGGATCCATGGCCAGATCTTTCTGACTCACGGCAATAAGCTGTAGCACACAGGGTAGTAGTGGATCCGCTGGACCTGTGGCTGATGATGCGGGCCGTACCAGGGAGTGGAGTCTAAGGGGCCGCTGGTTTTCACAAGAGCCCGCCTCAAAGCGGGATGGTCTTGCTGCGCCAGGCGGCCCCCAGGTCGCTACCCCTGGCATGACTCGACCACAGGCGGCTGAGGAAATGCGAGGCATAGGAGGGATATAGCAAGTCGTGTTCAGGATAGCTGAAGGTCAGGGCTGGCGGCACAGGTGCAAAGTCAGGAACACAGCAGGAGGTCTATAGGCCGGTAGCACAGGATCAAGGTCAGGTCACGGAACAATGGAGTCAGGAATACAGAAAGACAAGGCAAAGGAAAGCTTTCTCTCAGGCGCAAGGCAACAAAGGTTAGTGGGAGGAGCTGGTACTTATAACAAAGGTGCAGGTGAATGTCATAATTACGGGCGCACTGGCCCTTTAAATCAGAGAGCGCCGGCATGTGCGCGCCCTAGGAGGTGGGGGCAAGTGCGTCGGTGCTGAGGGAAGATGGACAGCGGAAAGCAGAGGGCAGAGGTGAGTGATGGGCTGGGATTTGCATGCAAGAGCATCCCGCAATGCGAATCCCGGCCCCGCCGGCTGGAGAGGAAAGCGCTCACGGCCAGTGTGTCTGGCTGGAGCGCTGGACGTTATACCTACTGTGGAAATAATGAACAAATGGGCCATATGTTTGAGTACAGACACAGCAAGAAAAGCTGCAAAGGCTGAAGGCAAAGAGACTTGGAGAAACTAAGTGCCCCGAATACAGCTGCCATGAAACCAGCCAGTGGGCTGGAAAAAGTTGGGACCTGGGAAGCCTAAGAAGTTATGTATAGCAAGACCCAAGCTCTGTCACCATCAGATGCTAGTTCAACCACTATGAAATAAGCCAGTGAGTTGGTCGAAAGACCAACAAACTCTTTGAGCTATTGCTAGATCATTGTGGGGGCTTTGTGTGCACCAGTTCAGAGTTTCAGTGGCCTACTGAAAGGCTGACTGATCTAATTCTAGCAAAGTCTTTGGACCGATGGGATTAAGAGGGCCAATAGGAATATAAGTGTGTTATTAGAAAGCAAGTCAAAGTATTTAGTAAGTGAATAATCCATCTTCCCAAGTCACAAGTTAAGACTCAAGGCACTGTGTTCTGTAAACAAGAGCTTGGTTTTAGGTTATTGTTGTTACAAGTTAACGGGGTACTCCACTGGAAAACATTTTATTTATTTTTCTTTTATCAACTGGTGGCAGAAATGTAAACAGATTTGTAAATTACTTGTATTAAAAAAAATCTTAATCCTTCCATTACTTATGAGCTGCTGTATGATCCACAGGAAATTATTTTCTTTTTGAATTTCCTTTCTGTCTGACCACAGTGCTCTCTGCTGACAACGCTGTCTGTTTCAGGAACTGTCAAGCGCAGGATAGGTTTTCTATATTCTATACTTATTATAAGTGTCTGGTACAATACAATTGATAATATTCAGAATATTGGGCAGACTAGATGGGCCAAATTATTCTTATATGTCGATACATTCTATGTTTATGTGTTTCATAAGTTTTGTATTGGCAGATCAATTCTGGGGCATAAAGTGCCTCTTAGAGAACCACAATGTTAAAAGGCATGACTGAGAGCTGACAGTCAACTTTGGCACACACCAAATCTGGTGCATCTTCCAAAGAATTTCAAGGCCCATGTCCCCAGTGAAAAACTTCTTAGGAAGTCATACTACTGTTGTGATAAAATAAAATAATGTCTTCTTACCATAACTGTCTGTACCATCTTAAGAAGAGCCTCTCTTCCGTTCTGAATATTATTTTAGGACCATAAGCTTCACTGATATGATCTCTCACATATGTCCACGGTATGTTAGAAGATCCTTTTTATTACATTTGTCCTTAAAGGAGTTTTCATTGAAAAATCTTGGGTTATCTTTCATATATCAGAGAGAGACCATTAGAATAAAAAGGTTTTGGCCTTTTCTACATATTTTTTGCAAATCCCAGCAGGTAACTATATAGATAACCCCATCCAAGTGAAAGGAGTATATTTGCAGTACCTGTATAATGTGGGGCTGTGGAGGGCAAACATTTGTACTGGGTATTGCCCATGCTTCTGTTGCAATCATTTCTTTCTAGTAATATCTTAGAGTAACAGTGGTTAGACCGCAACTAATTTAGACTAAGACCTAACTTGATACATGTCATAACTTATATTTATATAAATGTTGTTTTCAGCAATTCTAATCTACAGTAGATTTGCATGTGTTATATAACATGTTATTATCAGAATTTTATGGTGTAGAAATCATGTGCCAGTGGAGTAGCTATAGGGGTCACAGAAGTCGCAATTGCAACCAGGCCCCTAAGCAAGGGGGGCCCACACCAATACTAGATTGTAGCTGCATCCAAGGGTCAAAGGCACTCTGTGGTGAAGCATTATGGATGGGCCGTGGCCCAACCACAGAGAGAAGTTGTGCAGGGGGTGGAAATTGTGCTGTGTCACTGATTTACTGACTTGGATGAGCTGTCTATCCACCAGCCAACAAGCCTATCTGTGTTGATGGAGGAGGAAAGGAATTGCTGCAGGAAGAGGAACATCAAGCATCTCCTTCTCCTACCCATGTACTCTGCTCTACTCTTTTTACTTCTGCAGCCTGTAGTAGTGAACAGACCTAATCATTTAGGGTGAGTGGTTACCTGAGAGCCCCTATGATCTCTCTTGCCCAATGACAGAAGAGCTTCTCAGTCCTGGAATCTATAAACTGATTTCTGGAATGCTTGTTACATGGAAATTGCTCAGAGAAGAACAGAGGCTCCCAATGAGGAAACACCACACAAGCCTGTATAAATAAAACTGCAGCCCACAATGTTATTTAGGTCTATAGGAAAGCCTTACATATAAATGTGTGGACAAGGTGCTGTCCAGCAAATAATAATAGTAATAATAATAACTGATGATGATAATAATAAATCAGACAATATGCAGATTCCTATCAACATATAAACTGACCCGCAGCAGTAGTAAACAGAGTTTGAGGCCCTCGGGGTGTCACTCAAACCTGTGTCAATCATAGGATGGCAGGGGTAATGTAAATAGAGTCCAATAGAGACCACAGTAGTCAGACCCCCACCATGGGCATTACTAGTGTGGTGCAGGGAATATAGATCCTGTCTGTGACATCCATGATTTTTGGCAGCCACAGGAAGTTAGATAGATGGTTATACATGACTCGGGGTGGTTAGATGTATCGCTTTGTGATACCAGGGCACAGTTAACCTACACGGTCCAACGATACAATAGCTTCTCCTGGGCCAGGCGCGGAATAATAAATACACTGATGCTGGGTTAGAGATAACTGTCTCTTTACTGAGGATAGAAGTAGCAGGTTCTCACAATACAGAAGTTTGTGCACTGAGATGGGCAGAGTAAAACCCGAGGAGCCTATCGCTTTGCTGGGAGTTGTAGTTGCTGTTGAATGCAGCCTGAAGATTAGTGGCAGTGCACATTGACTGAAAGACTTAACTTTACTAACTGAGGTAGAGATTTTCCCCAAGAGCTTTGCTTATTGCCAGGCTTTGACAATTCACCTGAGCGCAGAGGTCTTTTCCCGAGATTTGGCATGGCTGTGGAATTAAGTAGACTTCTTCTTCCTAGACTCCTCCTCAGCTTGCTTGCTTGCTGGAACACACTCTCCTCCTCTGAACTTCTGACTAGAACTCCAACTCACAACTGAACTCTCCTCCCCTCCTACACTACATTAAGGGCTAAGTTTGGGAGTCTCCCATTGGGTGTCAGGGTAACCTGGTCCCTCTTTCACAATCCCTTAAAGTCACAGAGCATAAATTAACACATAACATGACAAAACTAGAGATGAGTGAATTTTAGAAAATTTTGATTTGGCCGATTTGGCGAATAAAAAAACAAACAAAAATAAATGTAGCCGACAATAATATAAATGTAGTGTGTGTGTGTGTGTTTTTAACTTTTTTCTTTAAAAAAAAAAAGTTTTTTAGGTACTACTACTACTCCCAGCATGGAACACACTGTTCCATGATGGGAGTAGTAGTTCTTGTACTTATAGACAGATCGCCCCGGGTGTCACTCCTGACACCCTGGGTGATCGTCCATAATATAGCAGAGATGTGGAATGGCTCTATACAGCGCTCACATCTCTGCACTATACTCCGGGCCGGCCAGTGATGTGAAGAGAAATTCACCTCACTCATTCATATTTTCCCCCCAGAGTGGGGATTGGCCAGATGGTGGCAGCCAATCCCCACTCCCAGAGGGAAATATGTATGGTGAGTGGCCGGTCGGAGTACAGAGCAGAGATGCAAGCACAGGAGAAAGCTGCTCCGCATCTCAAGGATGAAGGATGATCGCAGCAGGTGTCAGGAGTGACACCTGCTGTGATCTGTCCTCAACTGTAGGTACTACTGCTCCCAACATGGAGCACACTCTGCTCCATGCTGGGTGCTGTAGTACGTGCATTAATAGACAGATTGCAGCAAGTGTAACTCCTGACACCCGCTGTGATCCTCCTGTATAATTGATAGATACGGCCATCTGGAACCATCTGGCCAATCACAGCTCTCTGCGGGAAATATGAATAGGTGTATATACTGTATATGTCAGTGCAGGGGACCATAAAAAAGCAGCCGGCCGCAACTATACATTATTCAGGAGGATGTCAGAAGTGACACGGTCGATCTGTCAATTAGTACAGGTACTACTACTCCCATCATGGAACAGTGTGTTCCATACTGGGAGTAGTAGTACTACCTAAAAATGTAAAAAAAAAAAAAAGGGAAAAACATACACACACACACTACATTTATATAAGGCCCCTTTCACACTATAATAGTTGCTCTGTTAAAAGACCCATTATAAACTTCTGTTAGGCTACATTCACACAGCCATTTACTTGCGTCCCAGTTTTCTCTCGTCACTGCCTCCAAAACAGACCATACTACTAACAGATGCAAACTGATGCAAATGGATGACATTCTGTGTCATCCTTTTGCATCAGTTTTTAATCCGTCAGTATGAAAAGTCAGCCACCTACAGACTCCAGAAGCCAGGTCTGCTACTCCCATCATGGAAAAGACTTGTTTCCATAATTGGGGTAGTAGTTTCTGGCTGCAGGAGTCTGCAGGCGACTGGGGAGGTTACATTAGTGCTTGTACTACCCCCTCATGGAACAGAGTCTGTTCCATGTTGGGGGTAGTTTTACAGTGGCTGAGGGATTGATCGCACAGGGTCTCACTTCTGAGACCTGACACAATCAGAAGTTATAAAGCAGGGGAGCGTGCGGCATGATCCGCTCCTCTGTGATGTACGATGTGTATTTACTTTCAATTTTAAATTTTTAATTCCCGCTGGAGCCCTGAATAGCCGGTACCGAGGAGCCATTCAGGGCTCCTGGCGGGGTTTTTAAAATGAGCATTGTGAGTGGCAGGGGCCATATGTATATTAATAGCGCTGTGGGGGGGGGGTCAAGATATATAGCGCTGCAGTTGGGGCAGACATATAGCGCTATAGCTCTAGCCCCCCAGCACATTAATAATATGCCCCCCGCAGCACATTTATAAATATGTGACCCCCGCTGGCGCATTTATAAATATATACCCCCCACAGTGCATTTATAAAGATGTGACCCCCACCGGCGCATTTATAAATATATAGCCCCACAGCGCATTTATGATGTGCCCCCCCCCCCCCCCCGCAACGCATTTCTAAAGATATGACCCCCGTCGGTGCATTTATAAATATATACTTCCTGCAGCATATTTATAATGTGCCCCCCTGCAGTGCATTTGTCATAATATGCCACCGCAGCGGCTATATGGGAACAGTATTCTATCAGCAGTGCAGTGAATACTTTTCACACATAGTGCTGCAGGAGCATATGTATATAGATGCGTAGGGGGGAGGGGCAGATAACACTATATGTCTGCCCCCCCCAGCGCATCTATATACATATGCCCCTGCAGCACTTTGGGTGAAAAGTATTCTATCAGCATCATCGGGCCGGCCGGCTGCTGGCCCGATGTGCTGCTGATAGAATCATTTTCACATATAGCGCTGCGGTGGCATATTATGACAAATGCATTGTATATTAAAAAATGCGCCGGCAGGGGTCATATCTTTAGAAATGCGCTGCGGGGGGCACATTATAAATGTGCTGCGGTGGTTATATATTTATAAATGCGCCAGAGTGGATCATATCTTTATAAATGCACAGCAGGTGGTATATATTTATAAAAGCACCGGCGGGGGGGGGTCACATCTTTATGAATGTGCTGCGGGGGGGGGGTATATTATAAATGCGCTGGGGGGCTAGATATATAGCGCCATATGTCTGCCCCCACTGCAGCGCTATATATCTTGCCCCTCACAGAGCTTTTAATATACATATGGCCCCGCTGCAAATCAAAATGTTTATTTTAAAAACCCATTCATGGCTCCGGTGGGGGATTTAAAAATGAAAGTAAAAACTGATTTATAACTTCTAATCACATCGGGTCTCAGAAGTGCAATTAGTCCCTCAGCCCCTGTACTACAACCTCCATGATGGGGGTAGTAGTACAAATACTAATGTAGCCTCCCCAGTTGCCGGGAGACTCCTGCAGCCAGGGAACTACTACTCCCATCATGGAATAGTAGTCCCAGCTGCGGGAGTCTGCCGACGGCTGATACTAACCGATGAAAAACTTATGCAAATGGATGCCACTAAATGTCATCACTTTGCATTAGTTTGCATCCATTATTAGAATGGTCCGTTTAGGAGGCAATAACGGAGAAATTATGAAAGTGATGGGGATACCTTTTTTTTAATAAAATGTTATAGGGTACCATAAAAAAAAATATATGAAAAAAGATACAGTAGTGATGAAAAAAATTGAGTTTAATGAAATTTATGTTTATTATAACAAAATGTTATTAATTTTCAAACAGGGATCAATTTATGTGGACAGGCAGGGCACTAAAAATGTTGCCGACAATAATAAAAAGGTAATATGTGTATATTTTACATTTTTTAGGTAGCACTACTACTCCCAGCATGGAACACACTGTTCCATGATGGGAGTAGTAGTACCTGCAGTTGAGGAAAGTTGAGTAGTACCTGCAGTTGAGTTGACACCCGCTGCGATCATCCTATTTATTGCAGAGATGCGATCTCAGGAGAAAGCCGCTCGCATCTATACATTAATATAGGACGATCGCAGGGGTGTTGCTAATGAAGAAATTTGTTATTTATGATTGAGTTGAAGTTCGGATTCAATCCGTATCGAATTTTTCATGAAATACGTAACGAATTAGACTTCATCAGATTCGATGTGCTCATCTCTAGACACAACAATAAATCACATTATCCCAGGTTAGACAATGGTGCTCTGGGCCCAACATATAGAAAGGCAGGGAGGCAATCTTTAACAGCACAGCCTTTTGGTGCTGGGAGACCACACTAGGTCTCCAAATGACCTGTGGCTAGAGCCATGGATGTGGCTATGTGAGGGCGGAGCCACACAGAGGAGGGAAGCATGGAGGAGGGGTCAAAGGAGGCAGAACCACTCAATGTTGCATGACACTACAAAATTTTGCTCCAATTAAAGGTAGGCTCAGCTTTCTTAGCTGGTGCACCAGCCAGGGATAGTTACTCCAAAATTGTTTGGACTATAATAATCAAATATACCAATTGCCAAGTAACGTGAAAGAGCTAAATAAGTTTTTCAATCATATTCACTGCAGAACTTACAGGGGACTACAGGCCTGGAGAAGAATCCATGGACGGCGAGCTGGCTCATAGAAGATAGGGAGACTTTGTGCTTTTGAAAGGCATATTCGCAATCACGAGTCTAAGGGTTAGGAGGTGGGGCCACCTAGGGTCAAGAGGTGGAGCTACCCCCTACCCTAAAGCCCAAGGAATACAGGCTGAAGCTCAGGGCTAATATGGTGAGACCTGGCAGTGCAGCAAGAAGTCCCTTGTGCTCCTGCTCCCACAGTACTGTACATTTCTATTACTATGTGAGCAAAAGGCCTTTGTGTACAGCACTGTGGTGGCTAGGTGCAGTACTGTACACATTGGACACCTGCTCATATAGTTTTAATGTTGGACAGCCACAAAACCCGGGGCTATGGATACCAAACGTGGGGCTTCAGCCTCTATATCCCCCTCCCCTTCGCCTAGTGATGCCCCTGACCGCTGCCATTTATGAACAAATGGCATATCCTAGCACTATGTCATTGATTTATGATATAGTAATATCCTTGTATGTTTTACCAATATCATTACATTAATGTACAGTACTTGCAGGATTATGTATATGTATATCTGGTATACATGTATATCTGGTTAGATTTTTGTTTTGTTGTATATAGTGTGTGTGTGTGTGGGGGGGGGGGGGTGCTCAATCTGAATTTCTGAATCAGGTCCCATGAGCCTAAGAAAATGTTAACCTCAGTAAATGTTGCATTTCTCTAGTTAGATCATGTAAAACAAAAAAAAATTTCAAACGTTTAATTTCAAAACAAATCTTTCTCTGATGCCTAGGTACTGCCGTTACATACTTGTCATGGTGCCTCCTACTGTTATTTATATTGAATTGTAAAAAACTAATCTAATGTGGGCAGTGACTGTGATCACACAAAGCTAAGTTTTACCATCATAGATGCACAAAGGCAGAAGTAATCCTTGATATTGTGCAATAAGAATAACTGCCATAGAAGCAGATACTATTAAACAACACCGGACACATCATCAAGAAAACCACTGCAGATATATATATGATTTTATAACATGAGAACTATAGATGAAGAAGAGTTGGACCTACTTGTGCTGGTATCATGTTATGATAGTGTGAACCTGAAGGGGTCCCCAGTTTTGCTAAGGGGCTCCTCTCTTATAAGTAATTGCATCTGAGAAACAATAATAAATGTAAACATTGGTTTTATATATCCAAATTAGTCTTAAAATACCAAGATTCTGTAACAGATTGTTGCAAAGCATCACACTGCCATGTATGTATGTTACAAAATATAATTTATGTCTAAGTCAGTAAAATACCACTTAACAAGTCAATCTGTAGCAGTACGATACCTTGTAAAATCTTTATGCCTCATATATTTCATGGTCTGGTAGTAAAGTGTTATCTATGCAGCGTCTTTGCCATATATGATGTCTATTCAACCAGTTCATTTATCACCTCTATGTGTCAATGTTCCGAGAAGATGCATCTTTTTTTATAGTCATGTGTTTTTTTTTTAATAATGTGATGCAATGTTTTCCATTTGATTATTTCAGTCGAGATTTAATAATATGCAGGAAAAATATCCGGAAAGATATATATATATATATATATATATATATATATATATATATATATATATATATATAGTTAAAGGGGAAACTCCAGTTTAAAGTAAAAGAAAAGAAAAGAAAACACTGACTAAACAATTTCTATCTGCTGTGTATTACATGCACAAAAAGAACAAAACAATAATTAACAGAAAAAAGGGGGGCATCAGGGAGAATTTGTCACTCAACCCTTTCCATTCATGTATATGGAACTTCCAAGCATGTCCCATAGAGAAAATGGACCCCATTATCCCAGAATCTATAGGTCTCATTGATTGGAACTCTACCACCCTGGCTAAAATGCTTGTGAAATTTCAAGGCTCATTTCTACAAAGTGGCAACTATTTGTGGTCATTGCCAACTGTCCCAGGGCATGCTTTCCTGTGGGATTGCTCTATTTCCATATTGGGATTTGGAATGTCAGTGACCTGACCTTATGATTCTATACATTTGATGGTGGGATGCAATTTGCCATCTATCAGTGGGACATTTGGAAGTTATGGAAATTTTCCTTGGTCATTTTGGGTCATGTTACCATAAAGACCAGGAACGCGTATTTTTCTCATTTCTTGTTTGTCGTTCTCCCCCAGGAATACAAAGCATATTGAAACTAGTGAGAATACTATCTTCAGAACGTGTTTCATTTTTTCTGCCCCATTTCAGGGCTTGTTATTTCTTTGCTATATAAGAAAAAGTTTGACAGAAGAACAAAACTTCATATAATCCAGGGCACAAAGGTAGTTAAATATAAAGTCTTTGGTCATACAAAGGTACACCAAAGAATATACAGACTATCAATATTGTCAGAACAAACATTCCACTGAGGTCTAATAACCTTTCTTTTAAATTATCAAGAGCTTCTGGTTCATGGAGCGTAACTCTAATCTGGTCTGTCTAAGCACAAAAGCACAAAATGTATCTCTCTGTCTACCACTTCCATTTGCCACCACAATAGTATATATATATATATATATATATATATATATATATATATATATATATATGTATACGTATATATATTAGCTGTATCTTTAACTGTAGTTTTATATTTGTATTGAAGCCATAAATTTACATCTCTCTATAGTTCCTCTTAGCAGTATGTCAGTAGACAAATGTGCAGAAACTGAATTGCAAGACATTTTTATGATTTATTGCTGGTATTTAAATTGGCATTAAAATAAGTGTACTTGTCTTCTACAGGATTTTGAATCTTTTTGCGACTGCCGGACATCTCTTTGACGAGGGAACATCTCACTAGGGTCCTCCTAATGATCCACTACGGCTGAGTTGCATCTAAAGAACACCATACCTACTGTGAAGCATGGGGGTGGAAACATCATGCTTTGGGGCTGTTTTTAAACAAAGGGACCAGGGCGACTGATCCGTGTGAAGGAAATAATGAATGTGACCTTGTATCGTGAGATTTTGAGTGAAAACCTCCTTCCATCAGCAAGGGCATTGAATATGAAGCATGGCTGGGTTTTTCAGCATGACAATGATCCCAAACAAACCGCCCTGGCAACAAAGGAGTGGCTTCGTAAGAAGCATTTCAAAGTCCTGGAGTGGCCTAGCCAGTCTCAACCCCATAGAAAACCTTTGGAGGGAGTTAAAAGTCTGTGTTGCCCAGCAAAAGCCCCCAAAAATCACTGCTCTAGAGGAGATCTGCATGGAGGAATGGGCCAAAATACCAGCAACAGCGTGTGAAAACCTTGTGATGACTTACAGAAAACTTTTAACCTCTGTCATTGCCAACAAAGGTTATATAACAAAGTATTGAGATGAACTTTTGTTATTGACCAAATACTTGTTTTCCACCATAATTAGCAAATACATTCTTTAAAAATCAGACAATGTGATGTTATGTTATAGATTTTTTTTTCTCATTCTGTCTTTCATAGTTAAGGTATATCTATGATGAAAATTACAGGGCTCTCTCATCTTCTCAAGTGGGCGAACTTGCACAATTGGTGGCTGACTAAATACTTTTTTGCCTCACTGTAGATAGATATGAGATATATAGACTGCTGATAGATAGATATCCAAATAGAAAGGAACACAGAACACAAGGTTCCTGTCACGATTCGGCTTACAGGTAGTGGATCCTCTGTGTCAGCGAGGGATTGGCGTGGACCGTGCTGGTGGACCGGTTCTAAGAGGCTACTGGTTTTCACCAGAGCCCGCCGCAAAGCGGGATGGTCTTGCTGCGGCAGTAGCAACCATGTCGTATCCACTAGCAACGGCTCAACCTCGCTGACTGCTGAGAAGGCGTGGGACAGAAGGACTAGGCAGAGGCAAGGTCAGACGTAGCAGAAGGTCGGGGGCAGGCGGCAAGGTTCGTAGTCAAGATGGATAGCAAGGGTTCAGGTAACACAGGCTTTGGACACACTAAACGCTTTCACTGGCACAAGGCAACAAGATCCGGCAAGGGAGTGCAGGGGAAGTGAACAGATATAGTCTGGGAGCAGATGGAAGGGAATTAAGCTAATTGGGCCAGGCACCAATCATTGGTGCACTGGCCCTTTAAGTCTCAGAGAGCTGGCGCGCGCGCGCCCTAGAGAGCGGAGCCGCGCGCGCCAGCACATGACAGCAGAGGACCGGGACGGGTAAGTGACCTGGGATGCGACTCGCGAGCGGGCGCGTCCCGCTGTGCGAATCGCATCCCCGACGGCCATGTCAGAGCAGCGCTCCCGGTCAGCGGGACTGACCGGGGCGCTGCAGGGAGAGAGACGCCGTGAGCGCTCCGGGGAGGAGCGGGGACCCGGAGCGCTAGGCGTAACAGTTCCATACAAATAAAGTGCGTTTATTCCGTCCTCAGCATAACAAAGTGCAACATTTCTGTGGTCTCTCACTGCCTTTATCAAGCAGTGAGAGACAGCAGAAATGTTGCACTTTGTTATGCTTAGGATGCAATAAACACTCTTTATTTGGATGGAACCTTGTGTGCTGCGGTCCTTTCTACTTGGATTGAAGTCTTGGTATCCCTGACCTGGAGCCATATGATGGCATGCTCATAAAGATTTACATAAGTGGGATTGGTTGTGCTTTTCTTTGGACTGTATTGGATAGATAGATAGATAGATAGATAGATATGCAAGTGTATAGTGTGTCTCTGATAAAAAGAGTGCAGGTTTAGTATGTGTGAAATATAATAAGAGGTGCATCTTACAGTGTCTGTGTGCCAATGGTTGAAATCTATACTAGCTATGAACTGGCATAGATTTAAGTCAGAATTCACACCAGTTCCTAGACTAAGTTATAGCAAATCCACGGGGCCCCCTTTTGTTATGCCTCACCCATTTATTTTTTCCCAAATTGGTAAAAGAAGTGCAGAAAGGTGAAAAATGTCTAATTATTACACAAACTGAGGTGTGCACTAAAATGTATGACTATTGTATACCAGAAAACAGGCGTACAAGCCTTAATAAATTCTCCCCTACTGTGTTCTGCATCTACCATTTCTTATAATCCCTCTTATAACCTTTATAAATGTAATGTGATCCACAGCATTGGTCACGTAAATCAAAGAAACATTTTCCTGCGAATCAACAGGCAATAAATCTGCAGGTAGCCTTTAGCTTTATGGCATAACACTGTAACCTCTGACTAGAAAATGTGCACCACTTGATAAAGTGGTCAGACTCATCTCCAGACGGGTGGCTCTGAAGGCACAGTATCCTTGATTGCCTTTCATATTTAGTCATTTCTGCCCACAATATATCAGTGTTCTGCACCTTCCTATGAGCTTGTTGACTTGATTGGTAATAATTCTTCCCTTACCATGTAACTCTTACTTCCACATTAATATTAACCTATGTCCCTTCTTTAAAGATTATGCAGCAGGAATTCATTTCTTTTTAATACAGTCATTTCCTGTCTTGTAACTGTGATTAGTCCATGATGAACGGCTCCTTATGTCTTTATGATTGTAGCTCAGATAGCTTTAGCCCTGCGCCCTTAGGGATGGTTTATATCATCAAATGCCTTCTTTAAATAACAGTATATTAAAGATAAAACCAAACTGGAAGATTTGTATATACATTTGTATGTTTTATATTCTCTTTTTTTTTATTATTATCTTACACTGTTAATTAATCCACCATAGAGGCCATAATAAATCCTCCAGACCTTTTGGATAGGGATGAGCGAATCAAATCTGTCGAATTCAAATTCGTTACGTATTTCAGGAAAAATATGATTCATAACGAATCTGAATATCAATGCGATTCGATTAAACTAATCACTTGTTAAAGCGTGCGCTCCAGTCCCCGGACCGGAGCGTCCGCCCCCTCGGCCTTCTGCCCTGGGACTGGGAGCCGGGTTCCCTTGTGTCGGGGACGCGGCTGCCGTGACGGCTGGCCCCCGTTCACGCGCCACATACCAGCTCCACTCACCTGGCTCCCCGCTCCTTGCGCCGTCCTTCTCTGCCTCCCGGCGCGCGCGTGCCGCCTTCAGTAAATTTAAAGGGCCAGCTGGTTCCTCACTTCCCCTGCCTTCCCTATAAAAGGCACCTGCCCCTTCCTGCTCTTGCCGGATCTTTGTGCCCTAGTGCCTCTGAGAAAGCGTTCCTATTGTGTGTATTGCCTTGCATGTTGCCGAACCCGTTGCTACCACCTACTCGCCTGTGAACCCTTGCCGTCTGCCCTGACCTTTACTACGTCCGACTACGCTCCTGCCTGCTCCCCGTGTACCACGCCATATCAGCTGCCTGAATGGTTGAGTTGCTACTGGAGGATACGACCTGGTGGTTACAGCCGCAGCAAGACCATCCCGCCTTGCGGCGGGCTCTGGTGAAAACCAGTAACCACTTAGAACCAGTCCTCTGGTACAACCCGCGCCATCGCCTCTCAGGTCCAGAGGATCCACTACCAGTCCAGCCGGTACGTGACAGTAAGATCCGCACATGGCTCCCGCTGATGTTCCTTTGCCAAGCCTAGTGGACCTCACCTCCATTGTGGCCCAGCAAGGTCAGCAGCTGGCCCAGCTAACCGCCATGATGCAGCAGCTCCTGCCGTCTCAGCAACAGCCAGCTCCTCCTCCTGCATCTGCTGTATCTCCACCGGCTGCAGTTACCACCGGTTCCCGAGTCCGTCTATCCCTGCTGGACAAGTATGACGGAGATCCAAAGCAGTGCCGAGGGTTCCTCTCACAGTGCTCTCTCCACCTCGAGCTACTGTCTGACCAGTTTCCTTCCGAGCAACCCAAGGTAGCCTTTATCCTCAGTCTGCTCTCAGGGAAGGCCCTGGCCTGGGCTACACCGCTGTGGGACCGCGCTGATCCAGCCACCTCCTCCGTCCAGAGCTTCTGCCAAGATTTCCGGAATGTTTTCGAAGAACCGGCCCGGGTTACCTCCGCAGAGACTGCCTTACTAATCTTGTCCCAGGTAAAATCTACCGTGGGCGACTAGGCCATTCAGTTTAACACCCTAGCCTCAGAACTGAACTGGAACAATGATGCCCTTTGTGCCACGTTCAAGAAGGAACTTAATAGTGAAGTAAAGGACGTTCTGGCTGCACGTGAACTACCTTCCACCCTTAGTAACCTCATCTTGCTGGCCACTAGAATCGACAAACGTTTCGCCGAGAGACGGGAGGAACTTCTTCTAGAAAAAGGAAAAGCTCAACCTAGATGCTACCCTCGTCTAGCTCCCATTTTCCAGCTTCCACCTCAACCCCTTTCCGGGCCTCCCGCTGTGGAAGCCATGCAGGTGGATCGGTCACGCCTGACTCCACAGGAACAAAGCCGTCGCAGAGACGAGAACCTATGTCTGTACTGCACCAGTACTGAGCACTTCCTACGAGACTGTCCTCTCCGTCCACGGCGTTTGGGAAACGCTTGCACCTAGTAAACGTGGGAGAGGCGTTGCTAGGTGTGGATTCCTCCTCTCTACGACTCATCATACCCGTGCAGTTGTTCATCTCTTCCAAGTCCTCTTTCTCCGCTTCCGCCTTTTTGGATTCCGGTTCAGCTGGCAATTTCATTCATGCTTACTTGGTCGACACGTACCATATTCCAGTAACCCGTCTTCCTAAGCCGTTCCTCATTTCTATAGTTAACGGTGAGAGACTCTCCACCACTGTGCAGTACCGTACTCAGCCTCTGCCGATGGACATTGGAATATTCCATACCGAAACCTTAGAGTTCTTTGTCCTCCCTTTCTGCTCCTCCGAACTCCTCCTGTGTCTGCCGTAGCTACAACGACATTGTTCCGTCCTGAATTGGACCTCCGGTGAAATCCTGCGTTGGGGCTCCTCTTGTTCTGGCCGTTGTCTCAAGCCTTCTCCTGTCAAACAGGTCCCGCACTTCGATCCGCCTCCTGGTCTGCCCAAGCCGTACCATTCTTTTGCGGATGTCTTTTGCAAGAAGCAAGCTGAGGTCCTTCCTCCTCACAGACTTTATGACTGTCCTATTGACCTGGTGCCTGGTTCGACCCCACCTAGGGGTAGGATCTATCCTCTCTCACCTCCTGAGACTCTTGCCATGTCTGACTATATTCGTGAGAATCTAGAGAGAGGATTTATTAGAAAGTCTTCCTCCCCTGCTGGAGCCGGGTTTTTCTTTGTGACTAAGAAGGACGGTTCTCTCCGTCCCTGCATTGACTACAGAGGACTTAATAAGATCACCATCAAGAACCGTTATCCTCTGCCCCTGATCTCGGAACTGTTTGATCGCCTCCGAGGGGCAAAGATCTTCACCAAATTGGACCTACGAGGGGCCTATAATTTGATCCGCATCTGAGAGGGGGACGAGTGGAAGACCGCCTTCAACACAAGGGACGGGCACTTTGAGTATCTGGTGATGCCCTTCGGCCTTTGTAATGCATCTGCCGTCTTCCAGGAATTTGTCAACGACATCTTCAGAGACCTACTCTATACCTGCGTGGTCGTATACTTGGATGACATCCAAATCTCTCCTCCAATTTGATTGAACATCGGGTCCATGTGCGTCAAGTTCTCACCCGCCTTAGGAGCAATCGCCTATACATCAAACTTGAGAAATGCCTTTTTGAACGGTCCTCCCTACCTTTCCTGGGATACATTATCTCAGCCCAAGGACTTCAAATGGATCCAGACAAGCTCTCTGCGGTACTGGATTGGCCATGCCCCTCTGGACTCCGATCCATACAAAGATTTCTGGGCTTTGCTAATTACTACAGACAGTTTATTCCGCAGTATTCCACTCTCGTGGCTCCTATCGTGGCTTTAACAAAAAAAGGAGCCAACCCCAAATCTTGGCCTTCTCAAGCCGAAGAAGCCTTCCAGTAACTGAAAGCTGCCTTTGCCTCAGCACCGGTTCTCTCTAGGCCAGATTCCACCAAGCCCTTCTCTCGAAGTGGATGCCTCCTTGGTGGGCGCTGGAGCTGTTCTTACCCCAAAGTCTCCCGGGGTCAAAACAGTAACTTGTGGCTTCTTTTCTAAAACATTCTCCCCCGTAGAGAGAAACTATTCGATTGGAGACAGAGAACTGCTGGCCATTAAATTGGCACTGGAGGAATGGAGGCATTTACTCGAGGGCGCCTCACACCCTGTGAACATCTTCACTGATCACAAGAACTTGGCTTATCTCCAGTCCGCCCAGCGACTAAATCCTCGCCAAGCTCGATGGTCCTTGTTCTTCGCCTGCTTTAATTTTGAAATCCATTTCCGTCCTGCATGCAAGAACATTAGAGCAGATGCTCTGTTTCGCTCTTCTGATGTAGTGCGCGATGAACTAACACCTCAACATATTATCCCACCTGAACGGCTGATTGCCGTAGCTCCCGTGGACCTGAGTCTTCTTTCTCCCGGCAAATCTTATGTACCACCACGTCAGCGGTTGCAGGTACTCAAGTGGGGCCACTCTTCTCTTTTTGCCGGGCATCCAGGGATACAAAAATCCCTTCAGCTAATCTCCCAAAGATACTGGGGGCCATCTCTGGAGAAGGATGTCTTGGACTTTGTCCATGCCTGTGTGATTTGCGCCCGGGATAAATCACCCCGCCAGAAACCAGTGGGTCTTCTCTTGCCTCTGCCCGTTCCTGCAAGGCCCTGGTCTCACATTGCCATGGACTTTGTTACAGACCTTCCCTCCTCCCATGGCATGGCTGTTATCTGGGTTGTGGTAGATCGCTTCTCTAAAATGGCTCACTTTGTACCTCTCTCCAGTCTACCTTCTGCACCCATGTTAGCCAAACTATACTTCCAACACATCTTCTGTCTCCATGGCCTCCCCGAACATATCGTCTCGGATCGTGGGGTACAATTTGTCTCCAAGTTCTGGAGGGCCCTTTGTGGGCAATTTGGGATCAAATTGGACTTATCTTCTTCCTACCACCCTCAGTCCAACGGCCAAGTAGAACGGGTGAATCAAATTTTGGGCGACTATCTGTGCCACTTTGTATCCTCCCACCATGACAATTGGGTGGATCTCCTTCCCTGGGCGGAATTTTCTTACAATTACAAACAATCCTCTGCTACTAACAAATCTCCTTTTTTGTAGTTTTTGGCCAACATCCTCTTCCATCTCTGCCGCAGTCTTCCACTCCTTCTTCTGTACCTGCTGTTGACAATCTACTGCAGGACTTTTCTACCATCTGGCATGATACTCAAACGGCTCTCCTCAGGGCATCTGCTCGTATGAAGGTCCAAGCCGACAAGAGACGCAGAGCTCCTCTGGAATTCCACCCAGGTGACAAGGTTTGGCTCTCCTCGAAATACATCCGATTCAAGGTTTCTAGCTACAAGTTGGGTCCTCGCTACTTGGGACCCTACAAAATCAAGAGTAGGATTAATCAGGTCTCCTACCAGCTCCATCTTCCTCCCTCCCTCCGAATCCATAACTCTTTCCATGTCTCCCATCTTAAACCTGCTGTCTTCAACCGTTTCTCTCTCAAGCTTTTTTCTCCCACCCCTGTTGGCGGTACCTCCAATATTTTTTTCTGTTAAGGAGATTTTGGCGACCAAGATCTCTCGGGGGAAAAGATTTTTTCTGGTGGATTGGAAGGGTTGCGGTCCTGAGGAGAGGTCTTGGGAGCCTGATGAGAATATCTTGGACCGCAGTCTCATTCTCTCTTTTCTGGGCACCAAGAAAAGGGGGAGACCTAAGGGGGGTACTGTTAAAGCGTGCACTCCGGTCCCCGGGCTGGAGCGTCCGCCCCCTCGGCCTTCTGCCCCGGGTTCCCTTGTGTCGGGGACGCGGCTGCCATGACGGCTGGCCCCCGTTCACACGCCGCATCCCAGCTCCACTCACCTGGCTCCCCGCTCCTTGCGCCGTCCTTCTCTGCCTCCTGGCGCTTGCACCGCCTTCAGTAAATTTAAAGGGCCAGCGCACCGGTAATTGGTGCTCTGGTTCCTCACTTCCCCTGCCTTCCCTATAAAAGGCACCTGCCCCTTCCTGCTCTTGCCGGATCTTTGTGCCCTAGTGCCTCTGAGAAAGCGTTCCTATTGTGTGTATTGCCTTGCCTGTTGCCGAACCCGTTTTTACCGCCTGCTCTGACCTCTCCTACGTCCGACTACGCTCTTGCCTGCTCCCTGTGCACCACGCCATATCAGCTGCCTGAGAGGTTGAGTTTCTACTGGAGGATACGACCTGGTGGTTACCACCGCAGCAAGACCATCCTGCCTTGCGGCGGGCTCTGGTGAAAACCAGTAACCACTTAGAACCGGTCCTCTGGTACAACCCGCGCCATCGCCTCTCAGGTCCAGAGGATCCACTACCAGTCCAGCCGGTACGTGACATCACTTCATTAAACCCCATTTAGTGCTGTCCAGGCTCCAGGGCATCTAAAATGGTGGATCCACATGTGAGGACATGTGGCAAGGGATGCTAGGAAGGCGGGTAGGCAGAATGACCCAGAATCACATGCAGCATGCAGCCTATCAGCAGCCAGCCCTGTGATGTCACAGCCCTATAAAATTGTCAGCCATCTTGCGGCAAGCCATTCCAGCGTTTTATTTCAGAGAGAGCGTTTTATTTCAAAGAGAGATAGAGCAGTGTGTGTGTTGCACAGAAAAACAGCTTTTCAACAGCGATTCACCACAAGCCCAAATCACTGCAGAAAAGCACTGACATTGAAGGGAGAGAGAAAGTGCACTTTAGGGTACTGCTGCAGTGGGGTTTACAACAACTCTAAAACTTATAGGGGGCAGTTTGGCTGAGCACTAAAAGCCATTGTCACCTGCTATTAGGGCATTATAATATTGTACTGGACTGTACTACACAGCGACTCTGTACTGCTGCAGTGGGGTGTACAACAACTCTAAAGCTAATAGGGACCAGTTACGCTGAGCACTAAAAGCCATTGTCACCTGCTATTAGTGCATAATAATACTGTACTGGGCTGTAATACACAGCGACTCTGTGCTGCAGCACTAGTGTGTACTACAATTCTAAAGCTGATAGGGGCCAGTTAGGGTGAGCACGAAAAGCCATAGTCACCTGATTTTAGTGTCTTATACAGGTTGCGTAGCAGAGCGTATTGTCCTCTCATAAGTGTACGTTTTATTTTTGTGGTGTACGTTTTTTTTTCCTGTTAAACTAATTCGGGCCTAGTTCCTGTGAAAGACCAGCCAAAGCTACTCACACATGTTCAATCTGGTTGTCAAGCGGTTCCTGAAGTGTTTCCCCTATCTGCAAGACATCCTAAGAAGGAAACTTTACATGCACTTCAGCCACTCGTACACTGCAAAGCAAACCCTCCTTCAGCTGAAGTGTCTGAACGGCAACATAGTCTGATTTGCGACATTTCCAAATGTTGAAATTCCACCCTCCATATGGTGGACTGAGTCATTCACCAGGGTTACGGGATGAACGACATCATTCCACTGCTTCATTTCCCACAAAACGTGTTGGAAACGATTGCTGGTCAGAGCACTGGAGACTTGGCACCTACATCTCAAGGCCACATGAGCTCTGTGGGGGCTGAACTAGAAGAGGAGGAGGAGGGGGGAGGAGGACAGCGGAGTGTAGGCAAGATTTTGCAAAATGGGTGGTTTTTATAGTTATCTGACAGGAGAGGACTTCCCCTGTAAGGCCCTACTCTCGCACTATTAATTCCCTTCTAGGCAAGTGTTACTTGCTCTAAAAAGGGCAGCACCACAAAGTAACCTCTTCCTATTTCCACCTAAAAACACTGCCATTTTCCAGGGTTTTTAGGTGGAAATAGGGAGAGTTTCCTGTGTGGGGCCATCCTTTTTAGGGCAAGTAACACTTGCAAAGAAGGGAATTAATAGGGCGAGAGTAGGGCCTTACAGGGGAAGTGAATTCAAGTAGAAAAAACAGACATGGTCGCACATCTACATTTTGTATTTTGATCTAATTGCTTTTCAGCATAAATTTAAAAACTAACAGGTTGTTAGTATACATTTTGATCAAAAGGTACAAGTCCACTCAAGGCCACCTAATTAGAGTGGGTCCCTAACGTTCCTAGCATAAAATGGCGTAGCACTGGGCGGCGACCACCACCGCCGCAACACCAGTGCCCACAGGGGGAACGACCCACTGGCAGAGCGGCCCCAATGCCACTCAAACCAGTCCCTGGGTCGCACCTCCCCACAGACACGGTGCCACAGCAGCAACGGACGCCGCACAGAACCACACCAGTGTGAACAGGGTGTAAAAGTTCACTTACCATGTGCTCCCAGTCAAGCTGGGAGGCTGCTAGTAAAGAAAAAGGCCCTTGTGTAGCTACCTGCTACTTATATAGGGTTGGGCCGAGGGGGTGGGGCAGAGTGCAGACACAAGTTAAACCCCCCCCACTGGTTACAGTGGACCATACGTTGTTCCCTTCCACCTTTTAGAGGTATTTGCATCACATCAAAACTTGGTGGTGTAGGTGGCACATTGTGTTTTTTGCACACCTTTCTTTTTGTCAGATTTTTTTTCTTTTCTTTTATTGATCCTTTCATAACTTAACAAAATTTTAAGACAGTAAACATCTTCAATTTTCAACAGACATAGACTAATAATTAATTGGTTTGACAATCCTTCAAACTTATATTATTATTATTATTATAATATTATTACGGGCTTTCAACACAGCTATCTACATGGCCCAAAAAGTTTCTAGAGACAAAAAACAAAACAAAAGAAAACAAAAATGAAAAAAGAATTTAAAAAAAAATGTGGGTCCATATATTTTATCCTAAGAATAATAATCTACTGTGCGATGTCTGGAGATCTCTCCACCCTCAGGACAGAGACTACTCCTTTTACTCCCACCCCCAACAGTCCTATAGCAGAATAGACTACATTTTCTGTCCACACAATCTGCTACCCTCTGTTATATCTGCTAATATAAGTATAGTCACGCTTTCTGATCACGCACCTGTATTTTGCACCTTCACTCTTCCCTCCTTTGTTAAGCCTCATGCCATGTGGCGATTTAATGAATCTCTCCTACTTGATGCCCTGTGCCTCCCAGACCTGAAAAACTCCATCACCTACTTTATGCAAGACCACCGTTGTAATCCCTCATCACCCATGGTGAAGTGGGAGACCCTTAAGTGCATATTAAGAGGTATCCTCATGGCACATGGGGCGAGGCTGAAGAGGGAAAAGGCAGCCAAATTAAAGAAATTAATATGCTCCCTACAGAATCTTGAGGCCCAACACAAACAGACACAATTAGACGGAGTATTCCGGGAACTGATCAAGGTACGCCATGACTAACTAGAACACATAAATGACAGCTACCGCTTTTACGAACAGATTACAGGGAAGACGTTTTATGCATGGGGGAACAAGGCGGGTCAATTACTGGCCTCTGCACTGAAGAAGAAAAAATCCACACTATTTGTCCCAGCCATTCGCAACCCCTGCTGGTACGACTTCTTCCCTTACACCTGATATCCTAGATGCATTTCGCTCCTATTACTCGGCTTTGTACAACTTACCTGGCCCTTAGATTCTGGCCTCCTCCACTCAAAAATCCCCCTCCTTGGAACAACATGTGACATCAACGGCCCTTCCTGTTCTCTCACAAGAGCTGATTCAATCCCTGGAGTCTCCATTCTCCTCGGAGGAATTGTCAGTGGTCATATCCTCTTTAGCGGCTGGAAGGTTACACTGCCAAGTTCTACAAAAAACTGAGTGCTGACTTATCCCCACAAAACTCAAAGCTTTCAACTCAATCTCAGGTGACTCACCGCCCCCGACCTCCTTTCTGCAAGCCTTCATAACTGTCATCCCAAAAGAGGGCAAGGATCCCCTGTTTTGCCCTAGCTATCATCCTATCTCTCTGATTAATAGTGACGCCAAACTGTTTGCAAGACTTATAGCGAACAGATTGGCGGGGCATGTGACATCCCTGATCCACCCAGATCAAGTTGGCTTCATAAAGGGAAGGGAAGTGAGAGATAATACCTTTCGGGTCTTCTCGGTCCTTCATTATGCTCTAAACACGTAATATTCTGCTGTGCTTGCTCTCTCTAGATGCAGAAAAAGCTTTTGATTGGGTGGATTGGGGATTCTTAACGGCGACCCTCTCCCAAATTGGTTTGGGCTCGGTTATGTGGTCGCGCATAATGGCTCTATATTCCCACCCCCAGGCCCAACTCAGTATAAATGGCTCCCTATCGCCTCCTTTCGACATTGGCAATGGCAGGAGGCAGGGCTGCCCACTGTCCCCACTACTGTTTGTCCTATGTATGGAACATCTCCTCATAGATGTGAGGAAGAATACGGATATCAAAGGGCTGCCGTTGTCCTCGGGCCAGTGCAAATGTATTACGTATACGGATGATCTCCTCCTTTTTCTCACCTCACCTGTGACATCTTCGCCCTCTCTTTTACATTCTATCCATAGGTTTTCCGCATATAGCAACTATAAATTAAATGCCTCTAAAAGTGGAGCCCTCAGTATTAATCTACCCCCGCACACTGTCCAAATACTCAGGCACACATATCCCTTCCAATGGCAATCAAAGTCACTAAAGTACCTAGGCATTCAGGTCCCTGCACACCTGACAGACATGTACCAGTTACATTTCCCACCCTTTCTATGCACCTTGAAGTCAGATCTGACAAAATGGGACATGACCGATGTTTCATGGTTGGGTAGAATCAATGTCTTTAAAATGAACGTCCTTCCACGTTTATTGTAACTATTTGCGAGTGTACCCACCCATGTCCCACGTACCTTCTTTAAAGAGCTCTCCTCCCTGCAAACTGACTATGTATGGGTGCACAAACACCCTAGGTTGGCTAGGTCTATGTTAATACGGAGAAAGAGGGAAGGGGATCGTGCACTCCCCGATTTTGTCTCCTACTATCTTGCGGCGGTTCTATCTAGAGTATTAGATGCTTTCCACACACCGCAAACGGGAACCAATGGGTCCCGCTGGAAACTGAAATGTCTGGGAGAGACATTTCTATCCTATGAACGAGTCCTCGAGCCCCGCACCCAAACCCCTCCCGTCCTCACCCTCCCATCTATATTTCCGAAACGCTTGCTCACCTAACTTATCTGAGAAGGTCCTCCTTACTTTCTTCTAATGGCCCACTTACCCCTCTCTTTGGCAACCAATGCTTTCAACCTGCCCTCCATGCCCGGACCTTCTTGTCCCTTTCTCGCTCTGGAGGCCCAACTTTCCATTTCTTAATAAGAGATGGTAGACTCAAGCCCCTCAATGATCTTTGCCCAGACTCCCCCCCCCCCACACCTTTCCACCAATACCAATATGCCCAACTATCGAATTTCTACCACGCTCATAACGAGACACTGGCACCTCGCCCTCTGACAGGCTTCAAAAGACTCTGCACTTTGTTATCCTCTCCTAGAGGTTTGATAAAGGAGATTTATGCTCTCTTCCTGTCCATCCTACTGTCTGCTGTCCATCCTACCCTCTTCCCTCCCTACATCTTCGGTGCGCCTGCTACACTATATGTTGATGGCAGCAAGAGCGGTAATTCCTAAATTATGGCGGACCCCCCATCCCCCTACCTTATCATCCTTGCTCCGAGAACTGTCTCACATCTGTAAGATGGAAGAACTGCTCACCGACTCTAAACAGCGAATAGACAGGTTTCAGTGTATATGGGGTCCTTGGCTGACTTTCATGGCATCAGGGGAGTTTGAATCCTTTCACTTAGAGGCTTAAGGCTGAGATCCAGTACCCTGCTCCGGACTCTTTCCGTATTCAGACCGAGACCGCTGATCTGGAAGAAACCGGTCCTGCCCAGTTCGCGAGGTAACCTCTTTCTCCCTCAACTGGCTTCCCTACACTATCCTCTCTTCTCCGCTATCCTACATCTTCTTTTTCCAACTTCTTACCCATCTCCCTATTATTTTCCCTTACCGCCCGAGATATGTACTTGTACACTTAACACTATTTGACAGACCCTGTGTATCCACCGGCCCCTTGTTCATTTCAGACCACCACATTGTTGTTATTATTGCGTGTTTCTTGTTATTTACATCTCTACGTTTCTCTGCCGAATGTCTTATGATCACGAACTGATGTTCCTTCTGTGACCATGGACTGCCTGTTTCTTGTGAAAACTGCTGGAGATCACATACCTCTCTTATTGACTATGTAATGCCATGTTTCATTGTTTACTGACTTGTATGTCATTATAAAAATAAAAACTTTAATTTGAAAAAAAAAAAAGAATAATATTAACCCCTTAACGACGAAGGACATATATATACATCCTCTGTTGGCTCCCACGATATGCTGCAGGGTCACGCAGTGACCCCGCTTCATATCGGGTCGGTCCCGGCGGCTATCAACGCCCGGGACCCGCGGCTAATACAGGACATCACCAATCGCGGTGATGCCCTGTATTAACCCTTCAGACACGGCAATCAAACCTGACCGCCGCGTCTGAAGTGAAAGTATCCCGGCTGCTCAGTCGGGCTGTTCGGGACAGCCGCGGTGAAATCGCGGCGTCCCGAACAGCTTACAGGACACCGGGAGGGCCCTTACCTACCTCTTTGGTGTCCAATGGGCGAATGACTGCTCCGTGCCTGAGATCAGAACGAACCAAATTTTTTCGTAAAATTCGGCGATTCAGCCGAATCGAATAAAAAAAAAAATGTGCTCATCTCTGCTTTTGGTGTGTCCGGGGTTGAGCTGATGTCAACAGTAAGTACTCTCATTACTCACCACTCTTCCTTTTAGGTTCTTTTTATCTTTATGGAGCTATAGCATGTTTCCTTGATACTAGTGTTGCTCGCGAATATTCGCAATTCGAATATTATTCGCGAATATCGCATATTCGCGAATTCGCGAATTTCGCGAATATAGCGCTATATATTCGTAATTACGAATATTCGTTTTTTTTTTTTTTTTTTTTTTTTTCACAGTACACATCACAGTGATCACCCCTCTCTGCTTCCAGCTTGTGTGGTGTACAGAAGGCTGTAATACTACTGTGTGAGACTGCCATGCAAAAATTCGCATATGCGAAAATTAGCATATGCTAATTTCCGCATATACGAATTTTCGCAAATGTAAATTTTGTATGTGCTAATTTTCACATGATAATTTTCGCATACGTGAATGTTCGCATATGCGAAAATAAAACGGAAATATAACGAATATGCGAATATTCGCGAATATATGACGAATATTCGTCCATATATTCGCGAATATTCGCGAATTCGAATATGGCTTATGCCGCTCAACACTACTTGATACTGACAAAAAGTGACAAATAGGATTTACTGATTTGTTGAACAATATTACCCTTTATGAAGACAATAGTCACCAGGCTTCTAATTTTAGATACCATTACCTAACATGGTAGACACATGATTCCATAATAGAAAACAAGAAAAACTTGTGGTTACTGCCATTTTTGGCAACTATTTTATGCATCTTGAGATGAGGGAGCCTGTAAAAATTTTGGAGCCATATTTACTATGTATGATACATCCAATGGATAATAGGGTTTTGTCTTTAAACATCAATTGTCTGTATAATATGGAATTTGCTTGTCTGTGAAATATACATTTAAGACTCATTGAAATCTTGGATTTAGCGATCGGTGGGGAACTGGGTGTTCAGACCCCCACTTTTCACTAGAACCAGCAGGGAGAAGCGAGATGCTATGTGCTTTCTTCCCCGTCCCATTGCAGGAGGCATCTCATAGACTTCTATAGTAGTATAATAGATAGGGAAGAAAATTTGCTTGCAACCAATTTTCTTTAGTGGTTCTAGCAATTGAACAACCAAACCTGACTAATAAAAACCTTTAACATGCCTCTAGGATTTGTAAAAAGTACTTTGAAGTGTATTATAAATAGTGTTGAGCGGCATAGGCCATATTCGAATTCGCGAATATTTGCGAATATATGGACGAATATTCGTCATATATTCGCGAATATTCGCATATTCGTTACATCGTTTATTTTCGCATATGCGAACATTCGCGTATGCGAAAATTAACATATGTGAATATTAGCATATACAAAATCAGCATGCGCGTAAATTCGCATATGCGAAAATTAGCATATGCTAATATTCGCATATGCGAACTTTCGCGCCAGTCTCACATTACAGCCTTCTTTACACCACACAAGCTGGAAGCAGAAAGGGGTGATCACTGTGATGTGTACTGTGAAGAAAAAAAAAAAAGAAAAAAAAAAGAATATTCGTAATTACGAATATATAGCGCTATATTCGCGAAATTCGCGAATTCGCGAATATGCGATATTCGCGAATAATATTCGAATTGAGAATATTCGCGAGCAACACTAATAATAAACAAGGATAAAGGGAAGGGAAATACACACATCTGTACCTTCACAATCCTATATAACTGTATATAATAATAAAGATTAAAATGCTATTGAAATGCCTGCATTATCTTGGTTGGCAACCTACTCTTCTTAATAAACAGCACAGTTGCTATACTGTTTTAACATCACTGGGTAAAAATAAATATCACAACATATGACATAATCTTGAGTTTTCCATTTATACAGTTGCATACACCTTTTTATTGGATTTTCTTACAATTCCTTACCTGTGACTTGTGAATTTCCATTCCTGATGTCCCATCATTCCTAGGCATCCATCTTTATTACCTTGTTTTTCCAAGGCTGTGGTGTCAGGTCACACAGTATGAATTTCTCCATGATTTATCTAAGCTTGAAACACTTCCGTAATTCAAGGCCAAATGAGATTTGAGCAGAAGATGTGTCTCTGGTTGTTTAAAAAAGGGTTTGGTACATCATTATTCTTTGTAGTTTAACCATGGTTACTCAATTGTTAAGTATATTGTTTTAGCACATTATACAAAAACGTAATTGTCTATAGTTAACCCACCATAGAAAGAATAGGGCCAAGGACTGATACTTACTGATCATTCCACCAACTTCTTACTAAAAAGATCTTTGACCCTTAGGCTGGATTCACCTCTGTCATTTTCTAATTGGACAAATGTAAAAAAAAAAAAAGACAAAGGGATGCGCTCCATAGTGTAAGATCTTAGGGTTAGCGGGACAAACGCAACAATGTGAATTGCGCTTACCAGATAGGGTTGCCATCCTGTCCAAGTACAACCATGGATATGAGCATGTAGATAAAATGAGGAAGGTCTCTGCAGCTGCTCCACACCAAACAATGACAATAAAACCAGAAATCCTCCAAATACCAGCAGAATAATGGAAGCGCTGAGACCAAGCTAAAAGTAAGGATTCTTTATTCCCACAATGCAACGCATTTCGCGGAAGTTCCGCTTCCTCAGGCAGCCTACCTGCCCGGGAGGTAGTGGAAATCAGTGCGGACTGTTGGGGGGCAAATCAGCTGCTCGGCAGTGTGACAGTTTTTCATCAAGCATCCGGAGGATGTCAACCTGGCCACATGCAAGATGTGCTTCTTTCCAAGTTGCTGGTGCTGCAGTCCCTCCCTTTTCAAGTGGTGGACTTTGCACCTTTCAGAGAACTGATGGCTTGCCCAGCCGAGGTGGAGAGTCCCAAGGCATCATTTCTTTGCGAAGAAGGCAGTACAAGCCCTGCACAATTTTGTGGAACTGAAGGAGGGCCAGTCCTTGAGTCTGTCGGTGTGTACCAAAGTGCACGGCAGCACCGATGTGTGGAGCTGTAACTACCGTCAGGGACAATACATGTCCTTTACGACCCACTGGGTTGATGTGGTTCCTGCATAGCCACAACAGCCACTTCCGCCTCCACGCTCTCAGGCCGTTGGTCCTGCATCAGTGTGTGACTCCGCCTCCTCATCCTCCACTGTGTCCTCAACCTCCACTGCACAAGTCTCAGTGCCCCTATAGCATGCCATGTGTGCAAGGCATGGCGGTGTCACGCTGTTCTTCACATGGTTTGCCTTAGCGAACGGAGTCACACAGGGGAGGAACTGCTAAAAATCGAATCATGCCTTTCTCCACGAAAACTGGAAATGGGAACCATGGTGACTGACAATGGAAAGAATATTTTTTCTGCGCTGCGAAAAGAAAGCTTGAGACATGCGCCCTGCATGGCACATATGTTCAAACTGATTGTCAAGCTGTTCCTGAAGTGTTCCCCCATCTACAAGACATCCTAACAATGGGAAGGAAACTTTGCATGCACTTCAGCCACTCGTACACCGCAAAGCACATCCCCCTTAAGCGGGGAAAGAACGGCATCCCCCAACATAGTCTGACTTGCGACGTTTCCACATGTTGGAATTCCACCCTCCATATGTTGGACGGACTATACGAACAGAGAAAAGCCATCACCAATTTCTTGATGATCCAAGCGGATAGGGGGACTCCCCTGTGTAACTTTAATGTCAACCAGTGGCAGCTCATTCGGGACACCTGCCGTTTGCTCAGGCCCTTTAAGGAAGCCACATTATTATTCAGTCACCAGGATTATGGGATGAACAACATCTTTCCACTGCTTCCTCTACTACAACACGTGTTGTAAACAATGGCTGGTCAGGGCACTGGAGACATGTCGCCTACATGTCACGGCAACATGAGCCCTGTGGGGGCTGAACTGGAGGAGGAGGAGAAAAAGGAGGGGCACAGTGGAGCACAGTTTAGGTTTTGCGTGATGGGCGGTTTTTCTAGTTGTCTGACAGGAGAGGAGGAGCAGGAGCAGCCAGAGGAGCTATAGGGTTATGAGGAAGAGGAGACAGAGGACCCAGACACACCATGGCAGTATGTAGTCGAGATGGAGGCAGGGAGTTCCTCTGAGTCACTTGCACAAATGGCACGATGCAATGTCACTTGCTTGTGTAAATTCGGTTAGAAGAAACAGACATGGTGCACTACAATCTTGTATAATGATCTGATTGCTTCTCTGCATAATATCAAAAACTAACAGGTTGTTAGTATACATTTTTGATCAAAAAATACAAGCCCACTCGCCACATCAAGGCCACCTATTTAGAGTGGGTCCCTAATGTCCCTAGCATAAAATGGTGTAGCACTGGGCGGCAACCACCACCGCCGCGACACCAGTGCCCACGGGGGGAACGACCCACTGGCAGAGCGGCCCCAATGCCACTCAAATCCGGTCTATGGGTCGCACCTCTCCACAGACAAGGCGCCACGGCAGCAACGGACGCCGCACAGCACCACACTAGTGTGAACAAGGTGTAACAGCACACCTACCATGCTCTCCCAGTCAGACTGGGAGGCCGCTAGGAAAGAAATGGCCCCTGTGTAGCTAACTACTACTTATATAGGGTTGGGCTGAGGGGGTGGGGAAGAGTGCAGACACATGTTCAAAAAAAAAAAAAAAAAAAAGAGGGGATAGAAAACACAGTGTGAATTCGGTTAGAAGAAACAGACATGGTGCACATCTACAATATTCTATAATGATCTGATTGCTTCTCAGCATAATATCAAAAACTAACAGGTTGTTAGTATACATTTTTGATCAATAAGTACAAGCCCACTCGCCATGTCAAGGCCACCTATTTAGAGTGGGTCCTTAACGTCCCTAGCATAAAATGGCGTAGCACTGGGTGGCGACCACCACCGCCGCGACACCAGTGCCCACGGGGGGGAAAGACCCACTGGCAGAGCGGCCCCAATGCCACTCAAATCCGGTCTATGGGTCGCACCTCCCCCCAGACACGGCGCCACGGCAGCAACGGACGCCGCACAGCACCACACCAGTGTGAACAAGGTGTAACAGCACACCTACCATGCTCTCCCAGTCAGACTGGGAGGCCGCTAGGAAAGAAATGGCTCCTGTGTAGCTAACTACTACTTATAGGGTTGGGCTGAGGGGGTGGGGAAGAGTGCAGACACACGTTCAAACAAAAAAAAAAAGAGGGGATAGAAAACACAGTGTGAATTCGGTCAGAAGAAACAGACATGGTGCACATCTACAATATTGTATAATGATCTGATTGCTTCTCAGCATGATATTAAAAACTAACTAACTTGTGTAGTGACCGCCAAATTGTCACCATTCAGCAGTGGGATGACTTCTGGCTCTCCACCTTATTGGAACCCCACTACCGGCACAAATTGGGGGCCTTTTTTACGCCCACTGAAAGGGAGGACAAAATGCCTCTCTGCGCCATTGCCCATCCTCTTGCAGGTCTGACTCGGGGGGGCCTCTGCGCTCACCTTCCACTGCCAAAGCTGCTGGGGAGGGGTGGGGTGGCAGGAGCAGTACAAGCTTCATCAGCAGCAGCCTGAGTCTACAGTTGCTGATGAGTAGAAAAACCAGTGGGTGCAATTCAGTGGGAGTCCCAGGTCTCGAGGCTCCAAAAGACACATAGATGCAAGAACACTGCAGCACTCCAGTACTTGTGGTAAAAAACTTGAAAAAGTGTTCTATTCCATCAAAATGCAATGGGCAATGTTTCAGCTGCAAGCATGCAGCCTTTTTCAAGCAATTTACAAAATGCACATGGGGAGATATAAATATGGTGGACATAGTGACATCATTGATTGCATCATAAATTTGCGTATACACAATGACAAATAAGAATATTGGTGATAACACACAATCAAAGAGGTAATAAAGTGCTGTCAGAGTGCAATACCATAGACATCTAGGCGCACACATTGTACAATAAAGACAATAAACAATAAGTGATGTACAGTGAGATTGAGATATAATATAAACTTAAAGAGGCGGAGCTTCATGACGGACCCAGCATGATGCGAAAAAACACGTCGGCGGCGCCATCATCATTAGACACGCACACGCCGGTGGGACAGATGTAAACAAAAGCCAGTCTGAAATGTGCATGTCTGCGAATGTGCACCAGGATCTTGGGTGCATGCACGGACATAGTGAGTGCTGGCGCACACCATACAGAGTATTTGCGCAAGTGCACAAAGCGTGAAGAGCCAAGTAGGGGCAGCAAAGAAGGGTAGCATTGTGCCGAAGTATGGGGATATCAAAAATTGATAGATCCAACAGATAAACATAGTGTATTATTGGTAGGGCATAGAATAATGGCACACAATAATTAAGCAGGAGAGTAGAGGCAAAAGGGGTCATAGAATCCCAGTCCATGCACACCAGGGACACAGCAACCTGGAACCCTCTAAGGATATACCTAGAACCTAGGAACAAAGCCCAGGAAATGGCTAACTGGTGACACAGTTGTAATACCCACCGGGGGAGACAACTGGGCACACCAGCATACCGAAAATTGAGGGTGGCACATATTGAGCCCAAACCAGAAGAGTCACATTCGGAAAGACCAATCGCATCGACCCGTTGCTAATACACTTTTACAAGTTTTTTTTACCATAAGTACCGGAGTGCTTCAGTGTTCTTGCATCTATGTGTCGCTGATGAGTATCTTTCTTCACCCGCATAATGAAGCAATTCATCAGCAGCAGGTAGACCTGGAGCAGGACCTGTATCAGCAGGTGGTGGCATACCTTGACATGACCATGCCAACACACCTTGAAGATCCGCTGGATTTCTGAACATCCAAACTTGATTTGTGGCCGCAACTAGCAGAGTTTGCCCTGAAAGCTGTCCTGCCCCGCCAGTAGTGTGCCATCAGAGCGTGTGTTTAGTGCGGCGGGAGCCATAATAGTGCTAAGAAGAACTTGTCTGTCAATTAAATATGTGGAGAGACTGACCTTTGTGAAGATGATTCATGCATGGATCAGCCAGGATTTCCACCCACCAATGCCTGATGCATCAGAAAAGATTGACCATGGTGCCACACCAACACTTCCCAAATATGAATAGTGCTAAACATATTTAAGGCACTGCTCCCCATTTACAGACATTCCTTTGCATCAGACCTCAAGTAAGTATTGAGGATTTGCATTACGTAAAACTTAACTTTTAATAATATTCTTAAGATAAAATATATGTACCCACATTTTTTTTTAATTAAAAAAAGGAAAGGTGTTCAAAAAACACCATGTGCCACCTACACCACCAAGTATTGATGTGATGTAAAGACCTCTAAAATGTGGAAGGGAACAACGTATGGTCCATTGTAACCAGTGGGGGTAAAAACTTCCTCTCTAAGGCCATACTCTCGCATTATTAATTCCCTTCTTTGCAAATGTTACTCACCCTAAACAGGGCAGCCCCACACAGGAACCTCTCCCTATTTCCCCCTACAAACACTGCCATTTCCCAGAGTTTTTAGGTGGAAATAGAGAGAGTTTCCTGTGTGGGGCCACTCTTTTAAGGGTGAGTAATACTTGCCAAGAAGGGAATTAATAGGGCGAGAGTAGGGCCTTACAGGGGAAGCTTTTACACCTACCTACTGCAATGGACAATACGCTGTTCCCTTATACCTTTTCAAGGAAAGGGTATATTGTGTTACTATAGGCGAAAGCTTGGGATCTAGTGATCACCAATCAGTGTGGTTTAATATAACAACAGTGAAGGAGTCACACCACAAAAGTTTTAGATTTTAGAAAAACAGACTTTTCAAAAATTAGATTAGTCATAAATGAGTCCCTATCATACTGAAATGGATTACATGGAGTCCAGAAGAAATTGGACTATTTAAAAGGCAACAGAAAATTGCATTAGACTTGTCAGTAAAGGTAGAAAAAGGAAGAGACCACTGTGGTACTCAGCAGAAGTGGCCACAATCATAAAAAACTAAAAGCTAGAATTTAGTAATTATAAAACAACCCAGAACAATGAAGATAGGGAAATCTACAAGACTAGGCAGAAAGAGGCCAAGCAAGTTATAATAACTTCTAAAACTTCTATTGCACACCTTTCCTTTTGTTTAATTAAAAAAAAATAATAATAATTCTTTCCGTATATTTTATCCTTAGCATTTAATTAAAAGTTAAGTTTTACGTAATGCATATGCTCAATACTTACTTGTGCACACTAACACTTTTAGAAAAGAGACTGTTTTCTTCTGCCTCAGCTACTATTCTGATTCAGCCAACTGCCCGATGCTACACATCTGATGCCAAGTTCTCCATTTTTCACCCACCTTTGTCACCGGGTACTGGTATTGCCACCCACCGCACCACTCTGTCACCGGGTCACTATCAGGAGTCCTGATGCTGCTGCTGCAACCTCCAGGCTGTCTCATTTTTCCACCATATGTCCTCCTCTTGCTGATGCTTGAGGTTCCACTGGCAGTTGCCAAACCAGGAGGAAAATCCAGGTGATTTTATGGGGCACACCGCAATTTCAGAAAACCGAGGATGCCGTGGATTCAATTTGAATTATTTTATTCACATAGACAACACGTTTCGAGAGCGGTCCACTCTCTTTTTCAAGTCCTTTACAGAAATGACATGCAATCGATGCTTTATACATACAAAGTAAAAAAAAAAAATGGGAGTTTTGCCAGATGGGTTACGTAAGCATCAAATCCTGTCCACACAGGTAAGTGTATGTCGCCAATCAGAGCATAGTATAACTGTGTATAAAATGACATAATTTGGAAAATACAGTTAAAAAAGCAATTCGCCATTGTTATAACATAAAACATTTTTATGAGGCATAAGGTGCATTAAACTTAATAAATTAAGTTAAAAGGCTCCTATTTTTTTTTTTTTTTTATTTAGATATAAATTATAAATTCCAGAGGGCTAATTTAAATCTATGTTTCTTCAATATAATTAAAAAACAAAAGCTTCTCAACTCCCCCATCAGAGTTTTGAACTTGTAAAAGTGTATATAGTTGTACTAGCACTTCCAAAATGTCTAAAGGTATAGCTGCCAGGTATTACTTATGGCTCCCCTATACCATAACAAAATGTCTAGTACTAGAAATAAAAAGAATAAATACCGGCGCTAAAAAGGAATATATATTTATTAAATAAAAAATATATATGAATAAAAATACAATAAGTAGCACAAGTGGGGTAAAATCAGAAGTGGGGTGGAACAGAAGATATGGTGTTGGATAGGTGCTGTTATTCCAAGAAGGGGTATTTTCTGAAAGGAAGGGCAGGGTAAATGCAAAAGAGGTAATTTAGGTGTACAAATTGAAGCAATTTGTCTCTATGCAATTAGAGCATAATGGTGTAACACGTACCTATAGTACACCGACGTTATTATGGTGACCTCTCAAATAGAGGAAGGGAGAATATATGACACGATGAGGATACTGAAAATCCTATATGTGCTACGACACTAGGAGGTGTGCTGGGGAAAAGGAGAATATGTGTGAATTTAAGTATATAAGTACTATGAAATAATATAGCATATTTGAAATATAGTACCTGCTCATGGGGATATGGCAATGTAGTACTCAAGAGTAGCAGGTAAAATTGCAGCTGCGGTGTTCAATGTCCGAAGTGAATGTCACGATTCGGCTGGCTGGAGGTGGATCCTCTGTGCCAGAGAGGGATTGGCGTGGACCGTGTTGGTGGACCGGTTCTAAGTTGCTACTGGTATTCACCAGAGCCCGCCGCAAAGCAGGATGGTCTTTCAGCGGCGGTAGCAACCAGGTCATATCCACCAGCAACGGCTCAACCTCTCTGACTGCTGAAGATAGGCGCGGTACAAGGGAGTAGACAAGAGCAAGGTCGGACGTAGCAGAAGGTCAGGGCAGGCAGCAAGGATCGTAGTCAGGGGCAACGGCAGGAGGTCTGGAACACAGGCTAGGAACACACAAGGAAACGCTTTCACTGGCACGATGGCAACAAGATCCGGCGAGGGAGTGCAGGGGAAGTGAGGTATAAGTAGGGAGTGCACAGGTGAACACACTGATTAAGCCTGTGGCGCAGTGGCCCTTTAAATTGCAGAGACCCGGCACGCGCGCGCCCAGACGGGGAACGAGTCAGGTACGGGAGCCGGGATGCGCATCGCGAGCGGGCGCCTCCCGCATCGCGAATCGCATCCCGTAACAGTGAACTATGGATATAATGAATATATATATTCAGATAATTATTTGTACTAAACAACAAACAAGGGTGCACGATATAAGTAAAGGACAAAGGACGAACTTGGTTCTGATAGAAAAATGGAAGATCTGTTCAGTATGTAGCTTTCTTATAAATGTGGATCCTCACTGGATTTTTGTAATATTGTTATTCGTATTCCTGTGAATATTACAAGAGAAGGGGGAAAAAACCCACCATGGATTAGTGAAAGTTGTGTATTTGAAGCATAATTTACCAATTTGTAGAAAAGATACCCAGTACTTACAGAGTATTTGAAATTATTATTTCCCCATAAATATTTTTTTGGGGTGAGATGCTCTGCTATGGATTCACTTTACTGTTGCAGTTCTGTATATAAAAGGTTTTAATCCAGTTGGTTATATACGCACAAGATGTCTTTTGTAGCTGGTAGTAGTGTTGCTGCCCAAAAATTTTTTTAGACGGATGATTTTAAGGGATATCTAAGTACCCGAGCGTTGGTGCAATGCTCTGCACCCGCGCTCGTGTATATTTGAAGACGCAAAAAATTGTATATAGAGCCACTGCGCTATTGTTGAGCAAGTTCTGTGGCTAATAGGTGAACTTAGAAAACGAGGGGTACCTGTCTGGCGATCCTGGGGTATTAGTCCACTTGATTCGGAATCCCGGGGATTGCCCTGCAGTTCTATCCGAACGGTCTGGGTGACAGCCCCGACCAGTGGCGTCTTTACCAGATCCCGCTCTTCTTGTTGTTCGGTAAGGAGTAGATGATCCGGAGTTTCACCTGAATTAGTGACGTCACTACTGGTTCGGGAAAGGACCAAAAAAGCTCTGACGCGTTTCGGAAAACCACGGTTTCTTTCGTCTGGGAGTGCTTGTTAGTCCAGGAATCATCCTCCTTATATATCCGCAGCAGGTAAGTGAATCTTAGATCAGGTCAAAATGGTTGGAGTGATTGAAAAAAGAAAAAAAATAGGAAAATTTGAGTTTTTAAAGGAATTGAACTGGTATTCTGTAGATGTTGATATTCATTGTAATTTTAATCTATTGAAGGAATCTGAACAGTTCCATTTCCATATTTAACCCCTTAGGGCCCATGGTGTCCAAGTTAAATATCCAGCGGCTTTCAGCTCGAGACATTTGGGAGATTTGATCCCCTCCTCTCCAGTGGGGTATTATTTGTTCAATTGCAAAAAATATAGATCCTTTCATATTTGAATTATGAATTGTTTTATAATGTTTTGAGAGGGGGTGACCCTCATAACCACGATTTATGTTGTATAAATGTTCGGCGATTCTCTGGCATAATGATCTTTTAGTTCTCCCAATGATCTTTTAGTTCTCCCAATGTAGAATTTTTCACACGGGCATTTGATTGTGTAGATCACCCCCTTAGATTTGCAGTGTAAAAACTGCTTTAGTTTTATTTCCTTTTCTAAATGTAAGAAAGACATTTTTTTTTTTATTGTTAGTGACACTACAAGCTTTACAGTTTTTACATGGAAAGAATCCTTTCCTTTCCCCTAGTGCAGTGTTTCTCAATTCCAGTCCTCAGGGCCCCCTAACAGGTCATGTTTTCAGGATTTCCTTAGTCTTTCACAGGTGATATAATTGTGGTGATGCCTGATTCACTGACCATAATTATGCCACCTGTGAAAGAATTAGGAAATCCTGAAAACACGACCTGTTAGGGGGTCTTGAGGACTGGAATTGAGAAACACTGCCCTAGTGTGAGTGTATCAGATCCCTTTATTAAGTTTGTAGGTTGGGTATTTTTGTGGGAATTCTTTATTCCTGTTTTTTGTGGATTCTTTACTGTAGAGGCAATTAAATTGCCAATATTTTGTGCCTTTTTAAACACAAACTTTGAATTTTTGGCTAACATTCCCCCTATTGTTTTGTCATTTTTTAGAATGTCCCAATGGTTCATGACAATTTTTTTAAACTTATTGCTTGTTGACTGTATGTAGTGATCAGAGGTATGGAAATTTCCAAGGCTTTGTCTTGTAAAATTGCTTCTTCAGTAGGGATGTGGATAGGTGCTTCCTGACCATTACTATTTCCTTTCTGCTGAAGTAGTTTACTCCTGTCCACTTTCTTTATATCTTCCTTAACATTTTGCAAGTGGACTTCCTCATATCTTTTTTGTATGAATTTTTGTGTTAATATGTGGGATTCCTCTTGGAAGTCCACTTCCTGGGTACAGTTTATCTTTATTCGAAGAAACTGAGTTCGGGGTATATTATGCAGCCATAAGGGGAGATGACAGCTATTAAGGTGAATGTAGCTGTTACTATCTGTTGGTTTGTGATAAGTTTTGGTGACAATAAGGTTATTGATAATGGAAACGGTTAAATCTAGGAAGTGTATTTTCTGATGGCTATAAGTAGCCGTAAAATTTAAATGAAAAGCATTTTTATTTATTTCCTTTAAAAAAATCTTCTAGTGTTTCTACCGTTCCATTCCATATAAAAACTGCATCATCAATAAAACGCTTCCAGAGGACCAGGTTCGCACATAGCTTATCTCCAGTAAAAATGAATTGTTCCTCCCAGTGTCCTATGTATAAGTTAGAATAGCTTAGTGCGAACCTGGTCCCCATAGGGGTTCCCCACTTCTGAATAACAAATTGGTCTTCATATTTAAAAAAAAATGATGTTCCATACAAACACACAACACTTACCAAAAAATCTAAATTTTTCCCTCAGAACGAATATTCAGAATATTTTTATACCTTCGAAACCATGGTTATTAGGGACCTTCATAAAATTAAAATCAACCAAAATTATATAAAAGGAAATTTAAATGCTACAGAACAACAAGCTCTCAAACTCCTACAAACGAATAACAACATTGTAGTGCGCCCCGCCGACAAGGCGGGAGCATTGTGGTCCTCAACCAATAAGACTACCATACAGAATGCCTACGACTACTAGATGATCGGACATATGGGAAGCTAAAAAATAACCGTACTGAGTTTTTCAAAAAGGACTTAAAGACACTTCTTCTGAAAGGATTCAACATGGGAATTATTATTAAAAAGGAATTGGAATACCTGATGACCAATTCGCCCCAAATTCCCATATTCTACCAGATCCCAAAGATTCACAAAGCAAGAGATAATCCACAAGGGAGACCAATTATCACGGGAGTTAATTGCCTGATGGCAAATTTATCACACTATGTTGATTTACAGTTGCAAAAATGCTTTAGAAAACTCCCTGCATATCTCAAGGATACGACACATATTCTTAACATTTTAGGAGATATCAAGTGGCAAGAGAATTACATTCTGGGGACCTTGGATGTCACATCCTTATATATAATACTCGAACATCAAAAAGGAAGGGAAGCGGCAGAACATTTCTTAAAACAGGAAAGTGACATCCCCATGGCACAAGTGCACTTTATAGGAGATTGTATCCAATTTATATTGGAACATCATTTTTTTAAATAAGAAGACCAATTTTTTATTCAGAAGTGGGGAACCGTGATGGGGATTGGGTTCACGAAGCTATTCTAATTTATACGTAGGACACTGGGAGGAACAATTCATTTTTACTGGAGATAAGCTATATGTGAACCTGGTCCTCTGGATGCGTTTTATTGATGATGTAGTTTTTATATGGAATGGAACGATAGAAACACTAGAAGATTTTTTTAAAGGAAATAAATAAAAATGCTTTTCATTTAAATTTTACGGCTACTTATAGCCATCAGGAAATACATTTCCTAGATTTAACCGTTTACATTACAATAACCGTATTATCACTAGTGTTGCTCGCGAATATTCGCAATTCGAATTTTATTCGCGAATATCGCATATTCGCGAATTCGCGAATATTCGCGAATATAGCGCTATAAATTTGTAATTACGAATATTTTTTTTTTTTTTTACAGTACACATCACAGTGATCATCCCTCTCTGCTTCCAGCTTATGTGGTGTAAGAAGGCTCTAATACTACTGTGTGAGACTGGTGCGCGAATTTTTTTGCATATGCTAATTTTCGCATATGCGAATTTTCGCTTATGCTAATTTTGTATATGCAAATTTTCGCATATGCTAATTTTCGCACGTGCGAATATTCGCATATGCGAAAATAAAACGAGAATATTACGAATATACGAATATTCGCGAATATGGCGAATATTCATCCATATATTCACGAATATTCGCAAATTCGAATATGGCCTATGCCGCTCAACACTAATTATCACCAAAACTTATCACAAACCAACAGATAGTAACAGCTACATTCACCTTAATAACTGCCATCTCCCCTTATGGCTGCATAATATACCCCGAACTCAGTTTCTTCGAATAAAGAGAAACTGTACCCAGGAAGTGGACTTCCAAGAAGAATCCCACGTATTAACACAAAAATGTATACAAAAAGGATATGAGGAAGTCCACTTGCAAAATGTTAAGGAAGATATCAAGAAAGTGGACAGGAGTAAACTACTTCAGCAGAAAGGAAATAGTAATAGTCAGGAAGCACCTATCCACATCCCTACTGAACAAGCAATTTTACAAAACAAAGCCGCTGATCACTACATACAGTCAACAAAGCAATAGGTTTAAAAACATTGTCATGAACCATTGGGACATTCTCAAAAATGACAAAACAATAGGGGGAATGTTAGCCAAAAATCCAAAGTTTGTGTTTAAAAAGGCACAAAATATTGGCAATTTAATTGCCCCTACAGTAAAGAATTCTCAAAAACAGGAATAAAGAATTCCCCCAAAAATACCCAACCTACAAACTTAATAAAGGGATCTGATACACTCACACTAGGGGAAAGGAAAATATTCTTTCCATTTACAAACTGTAAAGCTTGTAGTGTCACTAACAATAAAAAAAACATTTTTTCTTTCTTACATTTAGAAAAGGAAATAAAACTAGATCAGTTTTTACACTGCAAATCTAAGGGGTGATCTACACAATCAAATGCCCGTGTGAAAAATTCTACATTGGGAGAACTAAAAGATCATTGGGAGAACTAACAGATCATTATGCCAGAGAATATCCTAACATTTATACAACATAAATTGTGGTTACAAGGGTCACCCCCTCTCAAAACATTATAAAACAATGCATAATTCAAATATGAAAGGATCTATATTTTTTGCAATTGAACAAATAATACCCCACTGGAGAAGGGGGGATTACATCTCCCAATTGTCTCGAGCTGAAAGCCGCTGGATATTTAACTTGGACACCATGGCCACTAAGGGGTTAAATATGTAAATGGAACTGTTCGGATTTCTTCAATAGATTACCTGATTTAAGATCCACTTACCTGCTGCGGATATATAAGGAGGATGATTCCTGGACTAACATACCTGAATAAAACCTTGCCGTGCAGTGCACGCTCTGAATACAATACTGTAATGTATTGTGGCCCATAAAAATCGTACCAACCCTGAAATTCCTTTCTAATATACACCATACCTATGATGTGCCACTCACATATCATGCCCCCTGTGCTGTGCCCCTTACATATAATGCCCCTGTCATGTTCCCCTAACATTTAATGCCCCCTGTGCTGTGTCCCTCATGTAATGCTCTCATCATGTGCCCTCACATATACTGCCCCCTGTCCTGTGTCCCTAACATATAATGCCCCCCTGTGATGTGCCCCTCACATATAATGCCCCCTGTCCTGCCCCACAGGGGGCATCATATGTGAGGGGCACATGACAGGAGCATTATATCCGAAGGGCACATGATAATGATTGGGGCTTTATGTGTGAGGGGCACAGCACAGGGGGCATGATATGTGAAGAGCACATGACAGGGGACCCCCTGTCATGTGCCCTTCACACATAATGCCCCCTGTCAAGGGCACCTCACATTAAATGCATCATTTTTTGCACCCCCCTATGCTTTTAAATTGCCCCCTGACCCCAGTGCCATATAGATGTGCCAAACAGTTTAAAAAAAAGACATACACTTCTATTATGTTCCCGCGCTGAGCAGCTCTCTTCTTCTTACGTGCACACACTGTGCTGACAAGTGAGCGGCGAGCCAAGGTGACGGGATCTTCAGGTGCCGGCACGAAAATGTGACGTCATCGCGCCAGCCTGCCGTTGATCGCCATTCCCAGCGGCGAGAAAGGTAAACTAATGAATGAATGGTGGAGCGGGAGCTGTAAGAAGCTGTCAGGGGGGGGGGGGAATTGCCCCGTTGCCCCTCTGGATCTGTACTGTACTGAACAGATCTTCCATTTTTCTATTAGAACTAAGTTCGTCCTTTGTCCTTTACTTATATCGTACACCCTTGTTTGTTGTTTAATACAAATAATTATCTGAATATATATATTCATTATATCCATAGTTCACTTCGGACATTGAACACCGCAGCTACAATTTTACCTGCTACTTTTGAGTACTACATTGTCGTATCCCCATGAGCAGGTACTATATTTCAAATACGCTGTTTTATTTCATAGTACTTATATACTTAAATTCACACATATTCTCCTTTTCCCCAGAACACGTCCTAGTGTCGTAGCACATATAGGATTTCCAGTATCCTCATCGTGTCATATACTCTCCCTTCCTCTATTTGAGAGGTCACCATAATAACGTCGGTGTACTATAGGTACGTGTTACACCATTATGCTCTAATTGCATAGAGACAAATTGCTTCAATTTGTACACCTAAATTACCTCTTTTGCATATTTCTATTTTTTTCAGCATTAACCCTGCCCTTCCTCTCAGAAAATACCCCTTCTTGGAATAACAGCACCTATCCAACACCATATCTTCTGTTCCACCCCACTTCTGATTTTACCCCACTTGTGCTACTTATTGTATTTTTATTCATATCTATTTTTTATTTAATAAATATATATTCCTTTTTAGCGCCGGTATTTATTCTTTTTGTTTCTAGTACTAGACATTTTGTTATGGCATAGGGGAGCCATAAGTAATACCTGGCAACTATACCTTTAGACATTTTGGAAGCGCTAGTACAACTATATACAATTTTACAAGTTCAAAACTCTGATGGGGGAGTTGAGAAGCTTTAGTTTTTAATTATTTTGAAGAAACATAGATATAAATTAGCCTTCTGGAACATATAATTTATATCTAAATTTCTTTAAAAAAATAAAATAATAGGAGCCTTTTAACTTAATTTATCAAGTTTAATGCACCTTATGCCTCATAAAAAATGTTTTATGTTATAACAATGGCGAATTGCCTTTTTAACTGTATTTTCCAAATTATGTCATTTTATACACAGTTATACTATGCTCTGATTGGCTACATACACTTACCTGTGTGAACAGGATGTGATGCTCCAAGTGTGTTATGTCACCCATACTGCAAAACTCCCGTTTGAAATTTTTTTTTTTTTTTATGTATAAAGCATCAATTGTATGTAATTTCTGTAAAGGACTTGAAAAAAAGAGCGGACAGCTTTCGAAACGCTTTGTCTATGTGAACAAAAGAATTATAATTGAATCCACGGCATCCTCGGTTTTCTGAAATTGTGGTGTGCGCCCCCGAAAATCACCTGGATTTTTCCTCCCCATTGGGCAATCGCCAGCGGAACCTCAAGCATCCTTCAGCCACCCTACAGCCCAGCACTGCATGTTCTCTGCCACTATAGAGGTTGAGCTCTGAGCACAATATCACAAGGCATGTGTGTAATCAGCAACCCTGATTGAACCCACTCACCCCCAGTAAAGGCACAAAGCAGCGCTTTCCCCTGTCTGCTTTTTTTTGTCTTTGCATATACTGGCTCCTCGTGCCGATGCCACCCCCAGGCTGTCTCATTCTGCCACCATATGTTTTCATGCTGATGCCTGCTCCAGGCTGTCTCATTCTGCCACCATATGTTCTCCTCATGCTTATGCCAGCTCCAAGCTGTCTCTTACTGCCACCATATGTTCTCCTTATGCTGCTGCCACCTCCAGGATGTGTCATTCAGCCACTATATGTTTTTCTCATGTTGCCACAAACTCCAGGCTGTGTCATTTAGCCACTATATGCTGCCACCAACTACAGGCTGTATCATTCAGCCACTATATGGTCTCCTCATGCTTCCGCCACCTCCAGGCTGTGTCATGTGGCCACTATATGGTCTCATCATGCTGCCGCTACCTCCATGCTGTGTCATTCAGCCACTATATGTTCTCCTCATGCTGTCGCCAACTCCAGGCTGTGTCATTCGGCCACTATATGGTCTCCACATGCTGCCCCCAACTACAGGCTTAGCCATTCAGCCACTATATGGTCTCCTCATACTGATGCCACCTCCAGGCTCTGTCATTGTGCCACTCTGTGACAGTGATTCTAATAGCGACACCTCTGATCTGCATGTCATACTGAATGACAGTATTATTTCACTAACCCAGCACACACCCTATGCATGTTTAAGCAAGGCAAAGTGCTCTACTCCCCTATTGAGACTATCTGTAGGACAGAAATAGCCGTTCTTATAAAAAAATTGCTCATCTCTAATTACTGTCATACGGTATTTAACATGTGCACAATTTAATTACTACACTTAGGGCAAAGTCTTAGGGCAAAATCTACAAGAAATCCATGTGAAATCCTCATCACATTTATTTTATGATTTACACAGTATAACTTTTTCCTTCTAACGGTACGTTCACACGTACAGGATCCTGTGCAGATTTGATGTGCAGATTTGATGTGCAGGATTTATAAGCAGAAAATCATGTGCATCAAATCTGCACAGGATCCTGTACATGTGAACGTATCCTAAGGATTTAAAATCTGCATTGTGGACAAAAAAAAGTTTTACTTATTGGCATTTGATCCACAGTGATTCAGCATGGAAACCATAGTGGGTTGAATGGAGTTTAACCTGTTAAGGACCAAGGACGTAACTGTATGCTCTGAGTCGGCTCCCTTTCTATAATATCATGTCTAACAATGGCCGGGACCCGTGGCTAATAGCGTGCAGCACCGATCGTGGTGGCTCACGCTATTAACCCTTTAGATGTGGCGTTCAAAGTTGATCGCTGCATCTAAAGGGAAACTAATTTACCCCCGGCTAGCTCAGTGGACTGTTCGGGACTGCCGCAGTGAAATCGCGGCATACCAAATAGCTGTAGGACGCGAGGAGGGTCCCCATACCTGCCTCTTGGTGTCCGATCGCCGAAGATCCAAGAATGAGCAGTCAAGCGGCAGAATCATTTATCTTTGTTATCCTATCGGATAACAAAGATCAATGTAAAAGATCAGTGTGTGCAGTGTTATAGGCCCCTATGGGAGCTATAACGTTGCAAAAAAAAGTGAAAAAAAAAAGTTAATAAAGATCATTTAACCCCTTCCCTAATAAAAGTTTGAATTACCCCCCCCCCCCCTTTCCCATAAAAAAAAAAAAAAAAAGCAAATGTGGTATCGCCGTGTGCGGATATGTCTGAATTATAAAAATATATTGTTAATTAAACCGCATGATCAATGGTGTACGCGCAAAAATAATTCCAAAGTCCAAAATAGCGTATTTTTGGTCCCTTTTTAGATCATGAAAAAATGAATAAAAAGCGATCAAAAAGTATGATCAATACATACCGTTAAAAACTAAAGATCACGGCGCAAAATGAGCCCTCATACCGCTTCATACGTGGAAAAATAAAAAAGTTATAGGGGTCAGAAGATGACAATTTTAAACGTATACATTTTCCTGCATGTAGTTATAATTTTTTCCAGAAGTATGGCAAAATCAAACTTATATAAGTAAGGTATACTTTTAATCGTATAGACCTGCAGAATAAATATAAGGTGTCATTTTTACCAAAAAATTTACTGCGTAGAGACAGAAGCCCCCAAAAGTTACAAAATTGTGTTTTTTCTTCAATTTTGTCGCACAAATTTACAGAAATGTATTGGGTCCTACTTATTTAATGTAATTATATGCATACATGGGTTATATATCTATATAATGCATTTAGTATTGTCAGTGGCTATTGTCAGATTTTTTTATTTAGAGTTTTCCCCTGATCAAGAACCACTTCTGCTGGCACCATCAAACCTAATCCTTTTTTTTGGCAGTGCTGATCTCAACCAGAAGCTTAGCATTCTATAAAAGGCGATGATTTCTATCCTTGTCTAATAAGTGTCCCTCTGTATAATTGTGGGCAAGATGTTTAACCCCTTAAGGACCCAGCCATTTTACACCTTAGGACCCGGCCATTTTTTGCACATCTGACCACTGTCACTTTAAACATTAATAACTCTGGAATGCTTTTAGTTATCATTCTGATTCCGAGACTGCTTTTTCGTGACATATTCTACTTTAGCATAGTGGTAAAATTTTGCGGCAACTTGCATCCTTTCTTGGTGAAAAATCCCAAAATTTGATGAAAAATTTGAAAATGTTGCCTTTTTCTAACTTTGAAGCTCTCTGCTTGTAAGGAAAATGGATATTTCAAATAATTTTTTTTTATTCACATTTGCAATATGTCTACTTTATGTTTGCATCATAAAATTTATGAGTTTTTGCTTTTGGAAGACATCAGAGGGCTTCAAAGTTCAGCAGCAATTTTCTAATTTTTCACAAAATTTTCAAACTCACTATTTTTCAGGGACCAGTTCAGGTTTGAAGTGGATTTGAAGGGTCTTCAGATTAGAAATACCCCATAAATAACCCCATTATAAAGACTGCACCCCCCAAAGTATTCAAAATGACATTCAGTCAGCATTTTAACCCTTTAGGTGTTTTACAGGAATAGCAGCAAAGTGAAGGAAAAAATTCACAATCTTCATTTTTTACACTTGCATGTTCTTGTAGACCCAATTTTTGAATTTTTACAAGGGGTAAAAGGAGAAAATTTATACTTATATTTGTAGCCCAATTTCTTTTGAGTAAGAACATACCTCATATGTCTATGTAAATTGTTCAGTGGGCGCAGTAGAGGGCTCAGAAGCGAAGGAGCGACAAGGGGATTTTGGAGAGTACGTTTTTCTGAAATGATTTTTGGGGGGCATGTCGCATTTAGGAAGCCCCTATGGTGCCAGAACAGCAAAAAAAAAAACACATGCCATACCATTTTGGAAAATTTCACATTTTTGCAAGGGTTAATACCCCCCAAAATTTGTAACCCCATCTCTTCTGAGTATGGTGGTACCCCATGAGTTGGCCAGAAGTGCACTACGGGCGAACTACAACGCTCAGAAGAGAAGGAGTAATATTTGGCTTTTTGAGAGCAAATTTTGCTCGGGGGGCATGTTGCATTTAGGAAGCCCCTATGGTGCCAGAACAGCAAAAAAAAAAAAAACACATGGCATACCATTTTGGAAACTAGACCCATTGAGGAACGTAACAAGGAATAAAGTGAGCCTTAATAACCCTCAGGGGTTTCACGACTTTTGCATATGTAAAAAAAAAAATGAAAATTTCACTAAAAAAGTATGTTTTCACCGACATTTTACATTTTTGCAAGGGTTAATAGCAGAAAAGACCCCCCACAATTTGTAATTACATTTCTTTGGAGTAAGAACATACCTTATATTTTGACGATTTTGGCTTGGTGGATGCACAGCGGGTCTTCCTGGAGTGGGAGGGCAGTCAGGGGCCTTGAGCTTCATATGGAGCCAGGATGTGGCACCCCCCCTCAAGGACTGTTAATGGGGGAAGCACTGAGCCCTAAAATAGGGGAACACTATGGGGGACAACGGGTCGTAACTGGGGTAGACAGGTGGGGCACAGTGGGCCAGAAAATTATAAAACATAATAAAACAGGATATGTTCCCAGAATGATGACCCAGAGCATAGCCAAAACTAAAAAAAAAGTATGTAGTGTGGTGCTTGGTGTAATACTTTATATAACGGTGTGTGATTATCACTCACACACCGTTATAATGGAAATAAAAAAAAAACATGCTGCAGCCAGAAAAAAGGGGTGGCGCACCCAGCACCCTGAACCCCTAATAGGTCCCGGGTGACACTGATCACAGGACCCTAGGGGACTATTGGGGGGTCAGGTGGGGGGGGGGATTTTGTTATTATTATTTTTTTACTTTTATGTTACTTTTACTTTCAGTTTACCTACCTTTCCCTAAGGGACACATTTTCCCTGCACTAGGGGGCAATCGTCTTCTGTGAGGGGTTTCTGGAGCACAGAGGGGGGTCCCGGTCCTCTTCACACAGCTTTGCCCGCTGACTGAACTCAGCGAGCGTGCAGAGCTGCGTGAGAGGTCCGTTAACCCCTCCTCTGCCGCACTGCTATTGGCCTGGCGATCGCCGGCCAATAGCAGCGTTGCTGGGGCGGTGACAGTATTGTCACCGCTCCCAGCAACCGAAGGTGATTATTGGTGTATCATACACCGCTGATCACCTTCTTTTTTGCGGGTCATCGGGTCACAAGTGACCCGAATACCCGGAATCCGAGCAGATCGCTTGCGTGATTTCGCAAGCGATCTGTGACGATCGCCGATATGTGGGGGTCCCGGGACCCCCCTAGGCATCTGCCCTGGATCCCTGCTGAAGGATTTCAGCAGAGATCCGCTTCCGATCTCCGCTGGGTGAGCGGCGGAGACCAGGATAAGACCATGACGTATGCATACGTCATGGGTCCTTAAGACCCAGGGTGTGATGACGTATGCATACGTCATGGGTCCTTAAGGGGTTAAAGTACAGCATGAGAACACAGAAAGCATATAGATATATTCAAACAAGTGTTGTCTCTGGAGAGTATGAGAGTGAAGGTTGCGCTGTGACTTTTGAGGGAGAGCATATTGACTGGTACAACATTGTTTATGGTGCCAGAAAGTTATACAGATTTGTAAATCAATTTGATTTTAAAATCTTAATCCTTCCAGTACTTATCAGCTTTTGTATGTCCAGGAGGAAGACATGTAATCTTTCCAGTCTGACCACAGTGCTCTCTGCTGCCACCTCTGTTGCTGTTAGGAACTGTTCAGAGCAGGAGCAAATCCCCATAGCAATCCTCTCTTGCTCCAGACAGTTCATGATACAGACAGATGTGGCAGGCTTGCAGCAGAGAGCGCTGTAGTCAGACTGGAAAGAACTACACAGCTTCCTCTGGGGGTTTACAGCAGCTGATAAATACTGGAAGGATTAAGATTTTTAAATAACAGTAATTTACAAATCCATATAACGTTGATTTGAAAACATTTTTTTCCTCCCGAAGTACCCCATTAAACCTACACTTTAATTTGATCACAGGTTGTCTCACTGCTAGGATGCCTGTGACCAGCTGTAAACTGAGGTTGAACATAGCACCAAATGTTTAATTCCCTCGCAGCATCACCATAGGTAATCATTACATAGTTTCCATGCTTATGAAATGCATAAATATGCCTAGTCCTCTAGAGCAGTAGATTACAGCGTTGGGAATGGTCTTGTCCCAGTTTAAAGGGGTACTGCGGCCCTGAGACATCTTATCCCACCGCGGGAGTCCCGCTACAGGGGACCCCCGCAATCTTGTATTTGCCACCTACCTGTTTGAGCTGCACACCGCGGTGCCATCATGCCCCCTCCCATAGATTTGCATAGCGGGGGCAGGAGGTGACGTCACACGGGGGCGGAGTCGTAACAGCACGATACACCGGCCCCGTGGTCGCCACCCGGCTGTTTGTGAGCTGGCACCGCGGCGTGCAGCTCAAACAGGTGGGTGGCGAATGCAAGATTGCGGGGTCTCAGGGCCGGGGTACCCCTTTAAACTCCTAAAATATTTTTCTTTCTTTTTTGTTTAACATGTTCATAAATAATGAAAAGCAGTCAACCAAACAATGGAAGAATAGTAGATTGTCTCCATGGTTGAGGGGAACTTGCACATAGATTTGGTTTTATATGTGCTGCATGGTTGGCAAATAAAGTAGTGGAAATGGAATGGGGGCACCCGGAGTATCAGAGTTTGGGGATAAATAGCAGCAGCTGAAACCTTCTAATTTTTATCTTAGTTATGAGACCTTGCTTACAACATATTAAAATGCAAGTCTATTTACAGCTATGGAAAATTAAAGACTAGAAATCTGAGGATCTGCTTTAACATATCTGTAATAATAGAAGAAAAATATCCCTTTTTTTTCCAGATAAGACATAGAGAAAAATAAATTGCTGGATTTGTACCATATTTCTTTAGCAAACCTACACACTTGCAGGCGTTTAGTCTTACCTCATTATTATTCCATGACATATGGAGCTGCCTCGTACTTAGTTTGTGGCACAGAGAACACCCACTGTGACCTGATGTCTGTCATATCTTCACTGTCAATCAAACTTATAACATTTTAATTTGCACAGTCCATTCAGACTGCTGTTTTATAGGTCTGAAATTTCTAATATAAAAAATCCATCTGGGGACATCAGTAGGTGGTTGAATCATAAAGGATGTTATTACTTAACCCTGCTGTTAATTTAAAGACACAGCGTGTGAGGAAATATATTGTTATTTATTGGTTATAAATGTACAGCAGCCGTGACCTAGTGGAATAATTTAGAGAACATTTGTACTTAAAGGAAAGGAAAAAAAACAGTACTCTGGCTTGTTCTCTCTGACTTTCTCTACAGAACTGTTTATATAGTTTGGATTTCAAATCTGATAAGCTTTATTTAAGTTTTAGAAAATACACTGCTCATAAAAATAAAGGCAACATTTAAACGACACAATATAACTCCAAGTCAATCCCACTTCTGTGAAATCACACTGTCCACTCAGGAAGCAACACTGATTGACAATCAATTTCACATGCTGTTGTGCAAATGGAACAGACAACAGGTGGAAATTATAAGCAATTAGCAAGGACAATAAAGGACTGGTTCTGCAGGTGGTGACCACAGACCACTTCTCAGTTCCTATGCTTCCTGGCTGATGTTTTTTGTCACTTTTGAATGCTGGTGGTGCTTTCACTCTAGTGGTAGCATGAGATGGAGTCTACAACCCACACAAGTGGCTCAGGCAGTGCAGCTCATCCAGGATGGCACATCAATGTGAGCTGTGGTAAGAAGGTTTTCTGTGTCTTTCAGTGTAGTGTCCAGAGCATGGAGGCACTACCAGAAGACAGACCAGTACATCAGGAGACATCGAGGAGGCCATAGGTGAGCAACAACCCAGCAGCAGGACCGCTACCTCTGCCTTTGTGCAAGGAGGAGCAGGAGGAGCACTGCCAGATCCCTGCAAAATGACTTCCAGCAGGCCACAAATGTGCATGTGTCCACTCAAAAGGTCAGAAACAGACTCCATGAGGGTGGTATGAGGGCCTGACGTCCATAGCTGGGGGTTGTGCTTACAGCCCAACACCGTGCAGGATGTTTGGCATTTGCCAGAGAACACCAAGATTGGTAAATTCCATGTGCTTGCCAGAGGTAGCCTGACTGCCATTAGATCCTCAGACCCCTTGTGAGACCATATGCTGGTGCAATTGGCCCTGGGTTCCTCCTAATGCAAGAAAATGCTAGACCTCATGTGGCTGGAGTGTGTCAGTAGTTCCTGTAAGAGGAAGACACTGATGTTATGGACTGGCCCGCCTTTTCCCCAGACCTGAATCCGATTGAGCAAATCTGGGACATCATGTCTCGATCCATCCACCAACGTCACGTTGCACCAGAGACTGTCCAGGAGTTGGTGGATGCTTTAGTCCAGGTCTGGGAGGACATCCCTCAGGAGACCATCCACCACCTCATCAGGAGCATGCCCAGGAATTGTAGGGAGGTCATACGGGCATGTGGAGGCCACACACACTACTGAGCCTCATTTTGACTTGTTTTAAGGATATTACATCAAAGTTGGATTAGCCTGTAGCGTAGTTTTCCATATTGATTTTGAGTGTGACTCCATATCCAGACCTCCATGGGTTGATGAATTTGATTTCCATTGATAATTGTTGTGTGATTTTGTTGTCAGCACATTCAACTATGTAAAGACGAAAGTATTTCATACGATTAGTTCATTCATTCAGATCTAGGATGTGTTAGGTTAGTGTACCCTTTATTTTTTTGAGCAGTGTATGTGCAAAAACCTGTGAAATGGCTTGGCTCACAAAGACAATCACTTTAAAAGAAAGCCAAGTTGTTGTTTAGAATTTTTGTGAGTCTGGCTTCTCTTAACCCTAGTGATCAGCTCTGCCGGTCCATATAATTTTTTGGACAATAAGCACTGCAAGAGAAAATTCAGCACTGCGTGTTTTTAAATGAATGGTCGCCATTAAAAATGCATGTCTCTGTGATAAGAATGCGATGATCTGGACCAGTAGAGTGCAGTATAGAGCCAAAACCCTGTCGGACCACTGTCCAGTGGTGGTGGAAATTGGTGGCAAGGCAACGGATGGGAAAAGGCTAGGCTTTCGGCTTAACCCCCACTGGATAGAACAAGTGGGAGACCAGGACTGGTTTAGACAGGACATTGAAGCATTCTGGGAGATTAACTATAATTCTGCGAGTCCTCAGATAGTATGGGATGCCATGAAGGCATTCTTGAGGGGTCTATATATAGGGCGAATTAATAAAAAGAAAAAGGAATTTGCCCAGGAGGAATCAATGCTGAATAGTAAAGTGGTAACGTTAGAAACTGGGATAGACGAGGACAGTGGGGGTGAAAGGCTGCTAGAATTGAAGGCAGCCCAAGAGGATTACAAAGAATATCTACTTTAAAAGGCACAAAACAAACTATTCTTTAGTGGGCAATTTAACTTCTTTGAGAAAGGGAAACCAAATAAGACATTGTCTAGACTACCTAAAAATCAAGGTGAGGAAGGTGGTATTGTCACTCTGAGGAGGGTGGATGGTAGTATAACTACAGAGAGAGAAGAAATAGCTCAAATGGTTAGCTCCTTTTTCTCCAATCTCTATATAAGTAGCAATATTAATAGGGCTGAAGTAGTGGAATTTCTGAGAGGAATTAATATTCCAAGTTTAACAGAGGATGCTAGGGATGCTTTGGACGATCCAATTTCCCTCCAGGAATTGGAGGACGCACTGGCATCAATTCAGGGGAATACTTCCCCTGGGTCTGATGGTATTCCATTTCAGATATATAGGATTTACTCAACCCTGCTGCTTCCAAAACTGCTGGGTATCATTAATGAATCCTGGAGGGGGGGGGGCGTTCTCCCTAAATCAATGTGTGAGGCTAATATCAGGCTTATTAGGAAAAAAGATAAAGATCCTTTGGATTTGGGTTCATATCGCCCTATCTCCTTGCTTAATACGGATATAAAGATAATAGCGAAGGTATTGGCAAGGAGATTAGATAAAGTGGTGGAGGTAGTGGTGGGGAGAGACCAGGGGGGATTCAGGGCAGGAAGAACGGTCCACTACAATATCCACCAGGTATATGAGGCAATCCAGAGTGGATCCCGGGGCCCCCGCTCCATTCTGTCATTGGATGCTACTAAAGCCTTTGACAGGGTGGAGTGGGGATACCTTTGGGAAGTTTTGAGGAGGGTGGGGGTGGGCCCGAGATTTCTGAGTTATATTCAGTTATTGTATACTAATCCGGAGGCGAGTGTAGTGGTGGATGGAATTCCCTCCTACCCATTTAAACTTAGTAGAGGAACAAGACAGGGTTGCCCCCTCTCACCCTCTTTATTCTTAATTTATATTGAACCCCTAGCGGCTTGGATAAGAGATAATAATTTCTATGAGGGATTTGGAGTAAACGGAGAAGCAAATAAGATCTTGTTATTCGCAGATGATATCCTCCTTTTTGTAACTAATCCACAAGAAAAAATACACCGGATTATGAAATTGTTCGATATATTTGCCCCTTTATCCGGGTTGGAGATAAATTGGAGTAAATCTACTATGCTCCCCTTAGATGAAGACAGGGGAGAGAGAGTGGGAAGATTATCCGTGTTAAAAAAAAGCGAATGTTTCCCCTATTTGGGAGTAAAAATAGCAGCCATTAACGATAGATTTGTGACTAATAATGTACGCCCCTTATTAAATAGTCTAGGGAAGAGAGTAGAAGTATGGATTAAAATGCCTTTCTCGATGTCAGAAAGGATGGCCATAGTAAAGATGGTGGTCCTTCCACAGATCCTGTTTTTCCTTGGTGCCTCGCCAATGTGGATTGGCAAGGGTTGGTTCCGGAAGATAGAAATAATACTGGGTAGATTGCTGTGGGGAAGAAAAAGGGTCCGTTTGAAGTACAGATATTTTATGGCCCCCAGAGATAGGGGGGGACTGGATATGCCCAACTTTTCTGTTTACTATTTGGCTGCGCAGTTGGTACGAATTGTGAACTGGAGGAATTCTAGATATCTGGAGAAGATTGTAGCAGATAAGGAGAAGGAGAACATATATGAAGTGTTGGAATTGAATGAGTATGATGAGAAGGGTTTAGATAACACGTTGTTATTGCACAAATTAAAAAAAATATGGGCAAGATTAAAAGAAGAATTACATATAGAAAATAGTTTTGGGTTCACACCTTTATGGTCTAATAATAAATTTAAAGAATTGGTTGATTGTGAGTCAACTTTTTGGGATAGTAAGGGTATAAAACGATTGGAACAAATTTTCGATGACGGACAACTTTTTTCATTTGATCACATAAAAAGGGTGTATGATATTAATGATAATGACTGGCTGTATTATTGGCAGGTTAGCCATGCAGTCCATAACACGATAGACAAGGAGGTATATGTAACACAGAAACACAACTTTATAGAAGCACTAATTCAAATAGAGCACTTTAAAAAAAAAGGAATTTCAATTTTGTATAAGAAATTAAATAAGGTTATTGGAATAAGGGGGATTGATAAAATTAAAGAAAAATGGTCTGGGATAGTGGGTACTGTGTCTGAAGATGATTGGGACATTATGGCCCAGAATATAAGTAAGGTTTCTCGTAATATGGAACATAAAATTACACAATTTAAGATATTACACAAGACCCACTACTCCGCGCTTCATTTATATAGGATGGGGGTGAAGAATACGTCACAATGTGTTAAATGTGGTTTGGATGAAGCGGATTATCTACATAGTTTTTGGTCATGTGAGAAGATATCGGTTTTCTGGGAATCTGTAATAAAAGAGGTAGAAACCAGAATTCCTCTGAAGATACCTCGTACGATAGAGTTTATACTGCTAGGAGCTTTTGGTAATATGGGAAAATACGAGTGTCTGTTACATCGGACTCTGTTCTTCACTAGATTGATCATACTAAGGAACTGGATATCCCCTAAAGAACTGCAAATAGAGGAATGGAAGGAGGGGCTAAAAACCATGAAAAACAAGGAGTTTAGATGGATGAGGAGCAAGCGGGGTCAAAGAGAATGTAGAAAGATTTGGAATATATGGTAGATTTGAACTTACTTTTTTTTTTTTTTTTTTTTCTGCTTCTCCTCTCTCTCTCTCTCGGGGCCAGAAGGCGGGGTGGAGGGGGGGTGGGGGGTTACTAATAATGAATATGTATACTTTTTCTGATACAGACTAGTATAAGTATGGCTATATGGCCTTTTCTTCTTGATTGGTGTTGTTATGCACATTCGAATCGTATACTGTATTTTTGTAAATTTTATATTTAAAAGAAATAAAAAAAAAATGCATGAAAGGGTGGGTCTGCCAGTGCAGTTATCTGTTATTACTTCTGTTGTGGGATCCCTTTCTATAAAGTTCATACGTTCCAAAAGGGCATGTGGGTAGGGGTTGTCACTGTAAGGCAGCACGTTAAACTGTTAATGTCATTAACATAAACGTTTAAAATGTTAATCAAACGTCAGGGTATATTGGGGTCTCGGCACTCTGGTAGTATGTCTTGCTTTGTGTTGCTCTCCAGAAATGCTGCTTCTATGTTTTACTGAATGCTCTACTTTTTTTTTTTTTTTTTTTTTGTTTCTACATTAATAATTCGTAAAGGACCAGATGAATTGCTGTATATTTTTATTACTTTTGTATTTATTTATTCATGAATTTTTGTTGGTCCTAATTATTTCCCTTTTTAACCTGCATTTATTTTGCATATACACTTTACATGTTGTCCCAACAGGGGGAATCTATATGTGTCACATGTGAGATTAACATAGAAAGATAATATTTATGTGCAGTTTATGCATAGCAGGCAGCAATAATAGTTTGGCAGTTTACATGATACTATAGTAGTGTTTGTGCACTTTACCTCCGTTACCTGTTACTTTGTGAGTGTTTCGAGTCCCATACAGTGTTTTTTTTTTTATATGTTCTTCCACACTAGTGTTAATTTCTACATATTTTTTATGGAATGATGTTTTTATATGGTTGCTATATTTAAAGGGAAACTGACAGTCTGTTCGCCTGCACCAAACCCTAAACTGGAGTACAAAGAGCTATAACTTACAGAAATCGGTTGATCCATCCTGAAAATTAAGTCCCTGTTCTTATACAGCTCAATCTCTTCAGTGCACAAGGGAGGCAGGGAGCTGGCTTTCCGCACATCTCTTCCTCCATTCTCTATGCCTGCCAATCTTATGCATAGTATTTTCTTGATGCTCATGTCCTAGGGATGTTAGAGTCTGTGAGAATGAGAGTGTCCTATTCTTTTTTAGAAGAGCGCAGGCATCGCTGACTCGCTACACCCAGAAGTCAGGTGTAGCAAAGCTTTAGTGGAGCCAGTTCTTTTAACAGGAAAGTTTAGCTATGACTTCCGGGTGCAGCAAGGAATCGGCGTCTGCACTCTACTACAATAGCACAGCTTTCATGTGGCCACAGGCTCTTATGTCACTAGGACGTGAGAGTCAAGAAAATTACTATACATAAGATGGTCGGGCATAGAAATGAAGGTAAGGAATCCGGCTTCCTGCTCCATTGCACATTGAAGAGATTAAGCAATGTGGGCCATATCTTTAGAATGGCTAAATCAATTTCTGTAAATTATAGCTTTTTGTACTCCTGTTTACCCGCACTATAACCTAGTCTATTGGATTAACAGCCTTTCAGTTTCCCTTTAATTAGTGAAACAATTTCTAAGAATACTGTGTTATGTATTCTGTGGGCATTTTCACATATCTTTGTAGAATTTATGTTGTCCATACATGTCAAAAGTTTAGATCCCACTGGGTCTTAGTCCCACTGCGATCACAAAGTAAAAAAGTCGCAGTGCACTTCACTCCCCGTCACTCTTTAATAGACTATACAGGAATGAATACACTGAACTGGGTAGTCGGCCAGACAGTGAAGTACACTTTAAGCCGTTTTTGATAAGCCTCTTTGTTAATACAGTATATTATTATACTATTCTCAGCACGATAAAAGCCCAAAGTGAGCCAGCCCCCTTCCTTATATTCACTGTCTTGGTGTCCGCTTGCATATGCCCATGCCCCTTTCATTGACAGTCATTTTCCTCTATTCCTTTTATATGTAAGAAAACAACATGACTGCACAGGTGATGCCCTGTGGTTGAGCATTTTTTACATAACATTTAAATATAGAGGAGTAAAGAAAGAGGCAGCCTAGTGGCTGTCAATCAAAGTAGCTGTCCTTTAGTAACATGCCCTTTAGCAACTAGTGGCTGTCCTTTAGCATGTCCTTTTGGCATGATTGACAGCCCCGTATCACCTCTACAAGTTTTGTTTTGCCAAAGCACTGTGTTAGTATATTTTAATTTTAATAATTCTGAGGTATCATTCTTCACTTATACAAGCATGGGGTATAAGATGAAATAGGGTATTTTGTATGAAACAAACAATAGATAAATCTCTGTGGATGGGAAAAGGCCTAGATGAAGGATCCTCTGGTTCTCTAGTGTGCCAGTCTGACCCTGAATATATGTTAGAACATTTTGTGTATAATACACTGATTGTTTATGGCTTACTGTTAATTTTGACACTACTATATGGCCACTGTAGAAGGTTTTACAGGGGTGTCTCCAAAGGGGGGGCAAGACTGCCATTGGGCATTTTCCTGGTAGACAGTGCGATCCGCAGGATCAGGTGCAATGAAGAAAACTGTCCTGGCCGGTCCGGGACTCATTTAACTATAAGTGTGTCTTACAGATGCACTATAGTTAAATGCGGCGCTCTGCTGATTGACGAAGAAAAGAGCCATTGGCTCTTCGTCCTGTCAATCACTCTTGTGGCGGCCCTCAATATAGAGGGCAGCCACAAGAGACAGAGCATCCTTATTCTGTGTTCCGGCACATGAATCACGTAATCATCATACGCTGGAGCACAGATCGGAGCAGACGAGGGGAGAGGTCATGCTGCGAGGAAGCTAGGTGAGTGTTTTTTTTTTTTTTTACTAGCCAAAGGGGGCTGCAATTACTACCTCAAGGGGAATAACTTTTACTACCTAAAGGGGGTTCTGTTGCTACTTAAAAGGGGGACCGGTTGCTACCTAAATGGAATTCTATTGCTATCTAAAGGGGGGTTCTGTTACTACCTAATGGGGGTACTGTTACTACCTAAAGGGGGGTTCTGTTACTACCTAATGGGGGTACTGTAATTACCTAAAGGGGGCTATTGTTATGATCTAAAAGGGCTACTTTGATTACCTAAAGGGGACTACTATTACTCCCTAAAAGGGGGCTGCTACTACTATATATGGGGAAGACTGCAACTATCTACAGGGGGACCTTCCTACAGGGAGTAATTCCTACCTATAAAGAGCTTCTGCCTACAGGGAGCAGCTATCTACAGGGGGACCTACCTACAGGGAGTAACCCCTACCTACAAGGGGAACCTACCAACAGGTGGCCCCTACCTGTGTAATGGGGAAAACCATGGGAAGGGGCTGGTCTACCTACTAAAGTGACCTAACTACTAAATGTGGGGGGAGCTACTTACTCTTCCCCAACCCATTTATCTACTCACTTTACTGTGTGGGACACCAAGGGGGTTATTATTGCTGTATGGAATGTTATAGGTGCCGGAAAAGTGCAGAAACAAAAATATTTGTCTGGCAGGTTTTGGGGAGACAGGTTTTGGCTGGAGGAAATCCTTGTGCCGGTCTGGGCCAGATAGAGAAGAAAAAGGAAAGTGAACAACTCCAAATAGAGAAGATGTCACCTGTATGTAATCACTTATATGGTCTGCAGAGCCTGTGTAAAGCTTATATCTACCACAATATGGTCACTGTATGGGGTACAATTTCCTTCTTGTATACTGAAATTATTAGTAATATTGGTCTCAGTATACAGGATTTATTTATATTCTAGTACTTGACCTGTATAGAAGTTGAACCTGTTTACCTTATTGTATAGCTTTTATACATTGAGTTACTATCCTATGATTTGGTCATGTGATATCTGCATTAGCGGTGTACCAGTGGACCTAGTAAAGCCTTCATTGATTAAATAATATGTATAGTCCATCTTCCCGAGACTGCATTGGGTCAATATAAACATTCTGTTCAGTAAAATATGAGGATGCTATCCTGCTGTGAACTCTTCTACCAAACCTTAATAAGGTTTTACTGTCACAATCCTCCGGCAAAGAAATGTTTAGCTATTTGCTTTGTTGCTGAGATGTCTTTGGTATCAGATTCTTTATTGGTCTCCCAAGGGTTTACTATTTCACCATTATTATAGAGAAAATAATTTAAAATTCACACATAATTGCTTTTTACTGCAACTTTTAAAATGTCTCAAAGATAAAGTACCAACACAATTTATACAGAGGCTTGCTCTGTTGTATATCATGGACAGTGACCTACTCATTCTTATTATTAGGAAGGCACTTATCATGATACTAAGGTTGCTGATATTTTGATTATTTAATATCTCATATTATGCAACACAGATAGAATGATGTAGTGTACACATGGAGAAAAGGGTGAGTAGTCCTGGGTAGCATAGGATAGGAGTCCCTTGCACAAAGTCTATAGTAGTGTCACAAATATCTGGGTGTTGTTGCTAACCTGGTGGGTGTCCCTGTACACCCATGCAACTTTTGTAAATCGGGGTCTGGCCTAATATAGGAAGTCCTTGATCCCTGGGTTCGGGAAGATGAAACCATCATGGTGTGTGAAACAGTAATACTCCAGTCACAGTGGTAACTTGCAAACAAGGATTAGCTTTAATAAAGTCCTCTGTGCAGAATCCAGTATATAGTCTTTTTACAGCACAGAGTGTCAAAGTCACAGTACTTAAGTTGAGATGAATAGAAATATCCACAATTCCCTTCAGATTTGTAAGCAGTTACACTAACTAAATATCTCTAGATATGTGTTAAGCCATTTTTGTGTTACTAGTAAAGAAGGACTGTCCAATAAGGTACAAATGTAGCAGAAATAATAGAGCCATATCGCATAACTAGATGTGTTAACCTACCAACTCTGGCTGTTGACTCTGCTACACCTGTAATTCTCTACTGTGGAGGGCCTACACAGGTTGGTTTATTGTGATGTAAATACTTAAAATACATTACGCACCATTCCCTATCGCAGGGTATATACTAATGTTGATTGTGAAGTGATAGCCATGCAGGACTAACACAAAAATTTTATGCAGAATAGTCTTTGCAGAAGAGTTCTTGCTTAGCTATTCCCTCTTCTGAGTAGACAAATCTCCTTCTTGCAGGAAAAAGATCTGAACATAAGGCCATGTTCACACTACGGAATTCTCGCGGACTGAATTCTGCGAGCGGAGATTGCGCCTGGCGGCCACCGCCGAAGGTACTTCGGTGCTAGGGCCGCGGGGCACTGACGGCTATGCAGTGCTCGTGGAATCCGCGCAAAGAATGAACATGTTCTTTCTTTGCGCGGAACAATTTCAGCGGCGGAATTGTCCGCCGCGAAAATTCCGCAGTGTGAATGGGTCTCGCGGAGACCCATTCACACTAATGTTAAGTTCACACCGCGGAGTTCCGCTCGTGGAGTTCCACACCGCGATCGTCCGGCCAATAGTAGTCCAGCAGAGGAGGGGTTAATGGTCCCCTCACGCAGCTCTGCGCGCTCGCTGAGTTCAGTCAGCAGGCAGAGCTGCCACTAGAGGACCAGAACCCCCCCTTCTGCACGATCGGAGCCCCCTCAGGAGCCCCTAGATCAGGGAGAGCAGTATTCAGGGCAAGGTAGGCATTCTGTGTCCCAAAAAAGTTAAAAAAAGTTAAAAAAAAGTAAAAAAAAAAAATTTTTTCCTGTAAGTTTACACCAAGCACCACACACTACATACTTCCCTGCCCCCCCCCCCCCGCACACACACCCTCCCCCCCGCCACCGCCCCACCCCCGCCATCGTAGGCCCGCCGGGCATTTTCGGCAGCGGAGGCTTATGCTTTTTTAGCCTCCGACTCCAAATCTGTCAGTGAGGACGATGAAGATCCGACTTTTTTGTGTTCTTCCTCGCCCTCCTCATCATCTAGTAGTGATGATGAGTCCCCTGTACGGCGGCGGAAATGCCACCAGGCGAGGCCACGCACCCCCCATGGAAGTGACCCAGTGGCCGACACTAGTACGGGTGGCAATGGCACTCATAATTGGAGTCCGGCCCCCCAGAAAAGTGCACCGGAGCCCCCTTCCGATGACCCTGTCTGTAGCCCCCCCAGAGGGTTATCAGCCATGGATTCCTGAGTTTTTTGGCGACTCAGGAATCCGGATTGACCATGCTGGATTCACTCATCTGGACTTTTTAAAGTTTTTTTTCAGTGACAGCCTGGTCAATCTAATTGTGGAGCAAACGAACTTGTATGCCCAGCAGTTCATTGCCCACCACCCAGATTCGCTTTTGGCCAGGCCCAATGAATGGCGCGCCATTGATGCAGCGGAAATGAGGACATTTTGTGGCCTCACGCTGCATATGGGCCTGGACAAAAAACCAAGTGCTCGTCATTACTGGAGCGGGGACATTCTCTACCAGACCCCGCTTTACAGTATGGCGATGACACAGAGGCGATACGAGGCGATTCAGAAATGCCTGCATTATGCAGATAATGTGGCATGTCCGCCCCGAGGTGATCCCGTCTATGAACGGCTTTACAAAGTGAGGCCGGTCATCGATCACTTTGGGGCCAAATTTTTGGAGGCCTACGTACCCCTCAGGGACCTCTCGGTAGATGAAGCTCTCATCAGTTTTAAGGGGAGACTCATCTTCCGTAAGTATATTCCCTCGAGGCGTGAAAACTCTACAAACTTTGCGAGAGTACCTCCGGGTAAACTTGCAAGTTTAGAGTATATGAGGGACGAGATTCCCGTATTGAACCCCCAGAATGTCCCTCCACTCTGGGTGTTAGCGGGAAACTCGTTTGGGACCTTGTGCACCCATTGCTGGATAAAGGTTTCCACATGTACGTGGATAACTTTTCTACCAGCATCCCTCTGTTCAAATCCCTTTCCGCCAGATCCCCGTCCGCTTGTGGGACCGTGCGGAAGAACCAGAGAGGCCTCCCTCTAAATTTGGTCAAGACGCCTATCCCCAAGGGCTATCCCCGTGCCCTAACCCATGATAACCTGTTGTTGGTGAAGTATAAGGATAAGAGGGATGTCCTTATACTCACCACTATTCATGGGAATGGCAGCACCCTTGTCCCTGTGCGAGGTACTGTGGGACCGGTCCTCAAGCCCGATTGTATTCTGGACTACAATCGGTATATGAGGGGAGTTGATCTCTCAGATCAAGTCCTCAAGCTATACAGCGCCATGCGGAAAACACGGGCATGGTACAAAAAAGTTGCGGTCTACATGGTACAGGTTGCCATGTACAACGCTTTTGTACTATCCCAGTATGCTGGCAACACAGGGACATTCCTCCAGTACCAAGAAGAAGTCCTAAGGTTACTGATCTTTGGCAACCGGGATAGATCAGGCCGGACTTCCCAAGGGTCTGGAGTTATAGGCGCCAGGATCGTCCCCGGCCAGGTCCCCCACACTGGAAAGAAGGGGCAATCCCAGAAAAAGTGCAGAGTGTGTCGTAGGAAGGGAATTCGGAAGGACACCATCTATCAGTGCGACACTTGCCCAGATAACCCGGGCCTCTGCACAGGCTGCTTCAGGGAGTATCACACTTCCATGGAGCCCTAAATTTTCCCTTTACATTTTGAATTGTCCATAATTTGACCAATGTACCAAGTCCAGAGTACATTCCAAATTTTAACCCCATAAATCACTAAATTGCCCAAAAACAAAACAAAAAAACCTGATAAGACCTCTGGGTGTTTTTTTTTTCGAAAAAATGGGTCATAGGTCACTCAGTCACTCTCATCGGGGACTTTTTATGTTGCCTCAAATGCGCAGCGCTCTCTCTCCACCTGAGCGGGTGCACATTTGAGGCAACAGGTTAGGGACAGCCACACACATCACATTCCCAGAATGATGATTCAGAGCATAGGGTTTGGGGCGGGCATATTTTTTTTAGTTTTGGCTATGCTCTGGGTAATCATTCTGGGAACATATCCTGTTTTATTATTATTTATAATTTTCTGGCCCACTGTACCCCATATTACGGGCCTCTGTACCCCACCTGTCTAACCCAGTTACAGCCCGTTGTCCCCCATAGTGTTCCCCTATTTTAGGGCTCAGTGCTCCCCCCCATTAATGCTCCTTGAGGGGGGGTCCCACATGCTTGCTCCATATGAAGCTCAAGGCCCCTGACTGACCTCACGCTATACCAAGACCAGCTGTGCCTCCGCCAAGCCATAATCATTTAAAAACAAGATATGTCCTTACTCCAAAGAAATGTATTTACAAATTGTGCTATTAACCCTTGTAAAAACGTAAAATGTCGGTTAAAACATACATTTTTTTGTGAATATTTTTTTTTTACATATGCAAAAGTCGTGAAACCCTTGTGGGGTATTAAGGCTCACTTAATTCCTTGTTACGTTCCCCAAGGGGTCTAGTTTCCATAATGGTATGCCATGTGGGGGGTTTTCTGCTGTCCTGGCACCATAGGGGCTTCCTAAATACAACATGTCCCCCCCATTTCAGCAAAGTTTGCAAATGTGACTCCTTCTCTTCTGAGCATTGTAGTTCGCCAGCAGTGAACTTCAGCTCCTTTTATGGGGTACTGCCATACTCAGAAGAGATGGGGTTACAAATTTTGGGGGGTATTTTCTGCTATTAACCCTTGCAAAAATGTGAAATTTGGGGGGAAACACACATTTTAGTGAAAACATTTTTTCTTTACATATGCAAAAGTTGTGAAACCCCTGCGATGTATTAATGCTCACTTAATTCCTTGTTACGTTCCCCAAGGGGTTTGGTTTCCAAAATGGTATGGCATTTGTTTTTGTTTTTTTGCTGTCCTGGCACCATAGGGGCTTCCTAAATGCGACATGCCCCCCGAGCAAAATTTGCTCTCAAAAAGCCAAATGTTACTCCTTCTCTTCTGAGCATTATAGTTCGCCCGCAGTATACTTCAGCTCCACTTATGGGGTACTACCATACTCAGAAGAGATGGGGTTTCATATTTTGGGGGGTCTTTTCTTCTATTAACCCTTGCAAAAATGTGAAATTTGGGGGGAAACACACATTTTAGTGAAACATTTTTTTTTTTTTTTTACATATGCAAAAGTAGTGAAACCCCTGTGGGGTATTAAGGCTCACTTAATTCCTTGTTACGTTCATCTAGTTTCCAAAATGGTATGCCATGTGTTTTTTTTTTTGCTGTTCTGGCACCATAGGAGCTTCCTAAATGTGACATGCCCCCAAAAACCATTTCAGAAAAACATACTCTCCAAAATCCCCTTGTCGCTCCTTCCCTTCTGAGCCCTCTACTGCGCCCGCCGAACAATTTACATAGACATATGAGGTATGTGCTTACTCGAGAGAAATCTGGCTACAAATATAAGTATACATTTTCTCCTTTTACCCCTTTTAAAAATTCAAAAATTGGGTCTACAAGAACAAGCGAGAGTAAAAAATGAAAATTTTGAATTTTCTCCTTCACTTTGCTGCTATTCCTGTGAAACACCTAAAGGGTTAAAATGCTGACTGAATGTCATTTTGAATACTTTGGGGGGTGCCATTTTTATAATGGGGTCATTTGTGGGGTATTTCTAATATGAAGACCCTTCAAATCCACTTCAAACCTGAACTGGTCCCTGAAAAATAGGGAGTTTGAAAATTTTGTGAAAAATTGGAAAATTGCTGCTGAACCTTGAAGCCCTCTGGTGTCTTCCAAAAGTAAAAACTCATCAATTTTATGATTCAAACATAAAGTAGACATATTGTACATGTGAACCCCAAAAAATGTATTTTGAATATCCATTTTCCTTACAAGCAGAGAGCTTCAAAGTTAGAAAAATGCAAAATTTTCAAATTTGTCATCAAATTTTGGGATTTTTCACCAAGAAAGGATGCAAGTTACCACAAAATTTTACCACTATGTTAAAGTAGAATATGTCACGAAAAAACAATCTCGGAATCAGAATGATAACTAAAAGCATCCCAGAGTTATTAATGTTTAAAGTGACAGTGGTCAGAATTGCAAAAAACGCTCTGGTCCTAAGGTGTAAAATGGCCTGGTCCTTAAGGGGTTAAAATAGGGTACTGACTAGGCCTAAAACCTCAGGTGGTTTGGTTTGAGCCCTCTGGGCAAAAAAAAAAGAGGTAGACATAAGGGAACTCCTCCCTTAGTCTTTCTAATAGTTTCTGCACAGAAAATAGCTGAGGTGATGTTTCATACATCCTTACACATGTTCAGTCTGTTTCCCAAATACAGGGTGATTCAAATGGATGGTGCAAAATTATAGCCTTGGTATTTATAACAAAAAAATAAAAAAACATAACACAAAATTGAATATGAAAAGACACACTATGTATCAATTATTATTTATACACTACAGATGTTCAAAGTGATTTTCAGTGGTGACACAGCAAATGTCTTGGCATTAGGATATCAGGTAAAGCAAGGTTCAAGAATCGAGATGCAAGGTTCAAGAATCGAGATGCTTTTTTTGATTCACAGAGATATTTGAAGGTCATGTGCCTAAATGCAAAATTTTTAAAAAGAATCTCCACCTTCCCCTTTCATTTGCAAGTCTATTGTCTTATGAGGCACAGGGGCCTCCTTAAGCACCGGGGCCTGGACGTGACTGCTATCTCCGCATTTCCTAGCTAATCCTTACTATCTATTATTTATTTATCTACCATATCCATTCACTTTATCTATTCTTTATAGTATTATATGAACTAATATAATGCTCATGTATGTTCGAACTAATTAAGTCCCAGGAGAACTATATACATTATTTAAATTGGATTTGTATGATAGCAAAATGTATTACAAGCAGCAAACACCTCTACCATAGGTTAATAATATAATTCTCATTCATATGGCTCAGTCTTGCTCCCTGTCCATTAAGTTAATAAGATGTCTCTCTCCATCTCATAGTGCTATCTTATCATGAAAATGTGACGGTTTCATCCCTCTAAACAGGTGATTGTGTTTAAAATCCTGTCAGGCAGAAAAATGTCATAGGCAAAGCAATACCAATTTCCTCAAAAAATATGATCATAGTGCTTAAGGCTGGATGTGAATCATGGTTTTTTTCTACTGTGAGCTCTGCTCTGTCCCTGCTTTAAGAATTCCATTTCCTTCTTGAAGCGATTGATGAAAAATGACCTCAAATCCATCACATTTGTCACCTTTGCAGAGATTTGAACTACATGATCAGGTTCTTCAGATAGAAAAGTATGAAAAATAAATAGGATGATCCTTTGTGAGGAGAGAGTGTCAAGAAATTTCAGGTTGTAGTCTAAGTACTCAAGACAGTTACTCAGAGGCTTTCAGGCCCCTTTGAACTTATTTGGGCCATGTTTATTTTAATATGTGAACAACATTAATCATTGATCTGACAATTAATAGAGATTAAGGTGCGGTAGTGGATTTTCACTAATTATATTGGATGAAAAAGTTAATTCAATGTGCCATAGAATTCCATTCAACAGATCAATAAATGCATGTGGGAAGTATAAAAATAAAATAAAAACAAAACTAGCTTTTGCCTTAACCCCTTAAGGACAATTTTTACCTTAAGGACACACCTTTTTGCATTTTTGTTTTTTCCTCCTTCCCTTCAAAAAATCATAACACTTTAAATTTTGCACCTACAGACCAATATAAGGTCTTATTTTTTGCGTCACCAATTGTACTTTATAATGACATCACATATTTTATAATATAATCTACGCCATTTTGTAACTTTTGGAGGCTCCCGTTTCTATGCAGTGCATTTTCCGGTAAAAGTGACACATTGGCCCTCATTTACTATTGCAAACCCGACATGTTTTGTCGGGTTGTGCGCCAGATTCTGTCGCATTGCACCAGATATTCTGTCTGCGCCAGAATTTGCACCAGAATTGAAAAAAACTCTCCATTTTGCCAAGAAAATCCAAAAAGGGGCGTGGCCGCCGGGGAAAGGGGGCATGGTCTCCGAAAAGGGGCGGGATCCCAACATTTTTACAAAAACCCAACATATTTAAATATTTACAGTGGTCTCAAAACTGTAGCCCTCTAGATATTGCAAAACTACAACTCCTAGCATGCCCACACAGCTGTTTGCAGTTTGGGCATGCAGGGATTTGTAGTTTTGCAACATCTGGAGGGCTAAAGTTTGGAGATCATTGTGCAGTGGTCTCTAAACTGTAGCTCTCCAGATGTTGCAAAACTGCAAATCCCTGCATGCCCAAACAGCAAACAGCTGTCTCGGCATGCTGGGAGTTGTAGTTGCATACCTCTAGCTGTTGTATAACTACATCTCCCAGCATGCAATTCGGAGAGCAGTACATGCTGGGAGTTGTAGTTTTGCAACAGCTTGAGGCACACTGATTGGACAATACCGAGTTAGGTAACAGAACCTAACTGAAGGTTTTCCAACCAGTGTGCCTCCAGCTGTTGCAAAAGTACAACTCCCAGCATGCACGGTATGTCAGTACATGCTGGGAGTTGTAGTTTTGAAACAGCTAGAGGTTCCCCCCCCCCCATGTGAATGTACAGGGTACATTCACACTGGCGGGTTTACAGTGGGTTTCCTGCTTCAAGTTTGAGCTACAGCTAATTTTTTGCCGCTGCACAAACTCCTAGCGGGAAACTCACCCTAACCCACCAGTGCGAATGTACCCTAAAAACACTACACAAACACATAATAAAGGGTAAAACACTACATATACACCCCCTTACACTGTCCCCCCCCCAATAAAAATGAAAAACGTATTGTACGGAAGTGTTTCCAAAACGGAGCCTCCAGCTACTGACTGTCCAGGCATGCTGGGAGTTTAGAAACAGCTGGAGGCACACTGTTTGGGAATCACTGGCGTAGTATACCCCTATGTCCACCTCTATGCAATCCCTAATTTAGTCATCAAATTAGCATGGCCACTCTCACTTCAGAGCCCTGTCGTATTTCAAGTTTAGGGCCACATATGGGGTATTTCCGTACTCGGGAGAAATTACACTACAAATTTTGAGGGGCTTTTTTTCCTTTTACCCCTTACGAAAAGGAAATGTTGGGGGCTACATCAGCCTGTTAGTGTAAAAATTTTTAAAAATGTTACACTAACATGCTGGTATTGCCCAATACATTTTATTTTCACAAGTGGTAAAAGGAAAAAAACACCACCAAAATTTGTAACACAATTTCTCCTAAATACGGAAATACCCCAAATTTGGGAGTAAAATGCTCTGCAGTGAGAGTTCAGAAGTGAGAGCGCACCATGTACATTTGAGGACTAAATTGGTGATTTGCACAGGGGTGGCTGATTTTACAGCGGTTCTGACATAAACGCTAAAAAAATTATACCCACATGTGACCCCATTTTGGAAACTACACCCCTCACGGAATGTAATAAGGGGTATAGTGAGCCTTAAAACCCCACAGGTGTTTGATGAATTTTCGTTAAACTAAAATGAAAAAAAAATAAAAAAATCACTAAAATGCTGGTGTGACCCTACATTTTTCATTTTCACAAGGAAAGATAGGAAAAAGTCCCCCAAAATTTGTAACCCCATTTCTTCTGAATAAGAATGTACCCCATGTGTGGATGTAAAGTGCTCTGCGGGTGCACTACAATACTCAGAAGAGAAGGAACGCCATTGAAATTTTGAAGAGAAAATTTTTCGGTGCTTGCAAAGTCCCCATTGTGCCAGAACAATGGACCTCACCCATTTTTTTTTTCATTTACACATCCAAATTAAACAAAAATTTGTTAAACACCTGTGAGGTGTTAAGGCTCACTGTACCCCTTGTTACATTCCTTGAGGGGTGTAGTTTCCAAAATAGTATGCCATGTGGGTATTTTTTTTTTTTTTTTGCTGTTCTGGCACCATAGGGGCTTCCTAAATGTAACATGCCCAACAAAAACCATTTCAGCTAAATTTGCTTTCCAAAAGCCAAATGTGACTCCTCCTCTTCTGAGCATTGTAGTGCGCCCGTAGAGCATTTTACGTCCTAACATTGGGTATTTCCATACTCAGAAGGGATGGGGTTGCACATTTTTGGGTACATTTTCTTCCATTACCTTTTGTAAAGATGGTAAATTTGGGGAAAAAACTGCCCTTTAGTGAAAAAAATTAGTTTTTTTCATTTACACATCCGACTTTAACGAAAAGTCGTCAAACACCTGTTGGGTGTAAAGGCTCACTGGACCCCTTGTTACGTGCCTTGAGAGGCACAGTTTCCAAAATGGTATGCCATGTGGAGGTTTCTGCTGTTCTGGCATCATAGGAGCTTCCTAAATGTGACATTCCCCCCAAAAACCGTTTCAGCAAAATTCACTCTCCAAAATCCCAATTTTGCTCCTTCCCTTCTGAGCCCTTTACTGCGCTTGCTGAACACTTGACATCCACATATGAGGTATTTCCTTACTCAAGAGAAATTGGTTACAAATTTTGGGGGACTTTTTCTCCTTTTACCCCTTGCAAAAAATGTTAAATTGGGTCTACAAGAACATGCAATTGAATTTTCTCCTTCACTTTGCTGCTATTCCTGTGAAACACCTAGGGTTAACACACTTACTGAATGTCATTTTGAATACTTTGAGAGGTGCAGTTTTTATAATGGGGTCATTTGTGGGGTATTTCTAATACGAAGACCCTTCAAATCTACTTCAAAACTGAACTGGTCCCTGAAAAATTCAGATTTTGATTTTTTTTTGAAAAATTGGAAAATTGCTGCTGAACTTTGAAGCCCTCTGATGTCTTCCAAAAGTAAAAACATGTCAACTTCATGATGCAAACATAAAGTAGACATATTGTACATGTGAATCAATATATAATTTATTTGGGATGTCTATTTTCCTTACAAGTAGAGAGCTTCAAAGTTAGAAAAATGCATAATTTTAAATTTTTTCATCAAACTTTAGAATTTTTCACCAAGAAATGATGCAAGTATTGACGAAAATTTACCACTACATAAAGTAGAATATGTCACAACAAAACATTCTTGGAATCAGAAGGAAAGGTAAAAGCATCCCAGGGTTATTAATGCTTAAAATGACAGTGATCAGATGTGCAAAAAATGGCCGGGTCCTACACTGAAAATTGGTTGGGTCCTTAAGGGGTTAAAGGGGTACTCCGGTGGAAGACCTTTTTTTGTTTTTTTTTTTAAATCAACTGGTGCCAGAAAGTTAAATAGATTTGTAAATTACTATTAAAAAAATCTTAATCCTTCCAGTACTTAAAAGCTACTGAATAGTACAGAGGAAATATTTTCTTTTTAGAACACAGAGCTCTCTGCTGACATCACAAGCACAGTGCTCACTGCTAACATCTCTGTCCATTTTAAGAACTAACCAGAATAGGAGACAATCCCCATAGCAAACATATGCTGCTCTGGTCAGTTACTAAAATGGACAGAGATGTCATCAGAGAGCACTATGCTCGTGATTCAGCAGATAGCACTGTGTTCGAAAAAGAAAAGAATTTCCTCTGTAGTATTCAGCAGCTCATAAGTACTGGAAGGATTAAGATTTTTTTTTTTAATAGAAGTAACTTACAAATCTGTTTAACTTTCTGGCACCAGTTGATAAAAAAAAAAAAAAAGTTTTCCACCGGAGTACCCCTTTAAGAGTTTTATTTGGTGACAAATTATCTTTAACCCCTTAAGGACTAAGCCCATTTTCACCTTAAGGACCAGACCAATTTTATTTTTGCCTCCTCGCCTTCTAAAATCCAGAACTCTTTTATATTTCCATCTACAGACCCATATAAGGGCTTGTTTTTTGCATGACCAATTGCACTTTGTAATGAAACCTCTCATTTTACCATAAAAAGTACAGCAAACCTCCCCCAAAAAAAAAATTTTATGGGGCGGAAATTTAAAAGAAAACCACAATTTAGCAAATTATGGAGGGTTTCGTTTTCATACTGTACAATTTATGGTAACAATGACATTTGTTCTTTATTCTGTGGGTCAATACGATTAAAATGATACCCATGGCTAGATACTTTTACATTTTGTACGCTGAAAAAAAAAATCTAAAACTTTTTGTACAAAATCAGTGATCTAAAATCGCCCTATTTTGACCTCTTATCATTTTTTTCATTTTTCCGCATATAGGGTGAATATAAAACTTTTATATAATTTGTTATTCATTTTTTTAAATAAAGCTGACAAAAAAGCATCATTTTGGGACTTTTTATTTTATTTTTTACGTTTACATCATTCACTGTACAGGATCATTAACATTATATTTTGATAGTTCGGACATTTACGCATGCGGCAATAATAAATATGTTTATTAAAAAAAATGTTTACGCTTTTTGGGGGTAAAATGGGAAAAACTGACAATTTAAATTTTTATTGGCGGAGGGGATTTTTCACTTTTTTTTTACTTTTTATTTTTACATTTCTCAACTTTTTTATACACTTTTTGTACCCATAGGGGGCTATCCATAGCAATCATTTGATTGCTAATACTGTTCAGTGCTATGCATAGGACATAGCACTGATCGGTATTATTGGCTATTTCCTGCTCTGGTCTGCTCAATCTCAGACTAGAGCGGGAGACACCAGGAGATGGACAGAGGCAGGTGAGGGGACCTCCGTCCGCCATTACAGATGATCGGATTGCCACGGCAACGCTGCGGGCGATCTGATCATCTATTTTATCATGTGCATCGTCGCAGATGCTGTGATCTGTACAGATCACAGCATCGGAGGGGTTAATGGTGGACATCCGCATGATTGCGGATGTCGGCCATTAGCAGCGGCAGAGAAGCAGTTGTTTGCTATGGGGTTTTTCTCCTACTTTGGACAGTTCTTAAAATGGACAGAGATGTCAGCAGAGAGCACTGTGGTCGTGATTCAGCAGAGAGCTCTATGTTCCAAAAAGAAAATAATTTCCTTTGTAGTATTCAGCAGCTAATAAGTACTGGAAGGATTAAGATTTTTTAATAGAAGTAATTTACACATTTTTAAACTTTTTGGCACCAATTGTTTAAAAAAAAAAAAAAAAAAGTTTTCCACCGAAGTACCCCTTTAAACCTGCATTGCTTGTTCCCCACATAATATCCATACTGGGCTGACTAGACTCCACAAAAATAAATATTCACAAACTGATGATGCACATAGTCAACTGTACTTTAGCAATAGCTTACACAGCATACTGAAAAACATACACTTTCACAACCACCCCCTAACTGGCCCAGATTAATAGAAGTGGTCACCTCATTAGTACACAGTCTGGTTAAAGGAAATTTGTCATCAGAATCACCCGCGCTAAACCTGTTACACAGGCTTGTAGTGCGGGTGATCCTGATTAAAACGCTCCTTACCTGGTTAAAAATGGTTCAGCACTTCTTAAGATATCTATATTTTTAGTTTTCTGTTATTCCCTGGCTTGGGACTCAGGGGGAGGTGTTATCATCTGGGACTCGGCTATACGTCATTATAGCTGGGCGGAGCTGCTGCCCGGCTCATGAATATTCATGAACTTATCCTCCTGGTCTAATTCTTCTTTCTCGGTCTAAGTTCATGAATATTCATGAGCCGGGCGGCAGCTCCGCCCAGCTAGAATGACGTAAAGCCGAGTCCCAGATGATAACACCTCCCACTGAGTCCCAAGCCAGGGAATAACAGAAAACTAAAAATATAGATATCTTAAGAAGTGCTGAACCATTTTTAACCAGGTAAGGAGCGTTTTAATCGGGATCACCCGTACTACAAGCTTGTGTAACAGGTTTAGTGCGGGTGATTCTGATGACAGATTTCCTTTAACCCCTTAAGGACGCAGGACGTAAATGTACGTCCTGGTGAGGTGGTACTTAACGCACCAGGACGTACATTTACGTCCTAAGCATAACCGCGGGCATCGGAGCGATGCCCGTGTCATGCGCGGCTGATCCCGGCTGCTGATCGCAGCCAGGGACCCGCCGGCAATGGCCGACGCCAGCGATCTCGCGGGCGTCCGCCATTAACCCCTCAGGTGCCGGGATCAATACAGATCCCGGCATCTGCGGGAGTTCGCGATTAAAATGAACGATCGGATCGCCCGCAGCGCTGCTGCGGGGATCCGATCATTCATAACGCCGCACGGAGGTCCCCTCACCTTCCTCCGTGCGGCTCCCGGCGTCTCCTGCTCTGGTCTGTGATCGAGCAGACCAGAGCAGGAGATGACCGATAATACTGATCTGTTCTATGTCCTATACATAGAACAGATCAGTATTAGCAATCATGGTATTGCTATGAATAGTCCCCTATGGGGACTATTCAAGTGTAAAAAAAAATGTTAAAAAATGTAAAAGTAAAAGTAAAAAAAAGTGAAAAATCCCCTCCCCCAATAAAAAAGTAAAACGTCCGTTTTTTCCTATTTTACCCCCAAAAAGCGTAAAAAACATTTTTTATAGACATATTTGGTATCGCCGCGTGCGTAAATGTCCGAACTATTAAAATAAAATGTTAATGATCCCGTACGGTGAACGGCGTGAACGAAAAAAAATTAAAAAAGTCCAAAATTCCTACTTTTTTAATACATTTTATTAAAAAAAAATTATAAAAAATGTATTAAAAGTTTTTTATATACAAATGTGGTATCAAAAAAAGTACAGATCATGGCGCAAAAAATGAGCCCCCATACCGCCGCTTATACGGAAAAATAAAAAAGTTATAGGTCATCAAAATAAAGGGATTATAAACGTACTAATTTGGTTAAAAAGTTTGTGATTTTTTTTAAGCGCAACAATAATATAAAAGTATATAATAATGGGTATCATTTTAATCGTATTGACCCTCAGAATAAAGAACACATGTCATTTTTACCAGAAATTGTACGGCGTGAAAACAAAACCTTCCAAAATTAGCAAAATTGCGTTTTTCGTTTTAATTTCCCCACAAAAATAGTGTTTTTTGGTTGCGCCATACATTTTATGATATAATGAGTGATGTCATTACAAAGGACAACTGGTCGCGCAAAAAACAAGCCCTCATACTAGTCTGTGGATGAAAATATAAAAGAGTTATGATTTTTAGAAGGCGAGGAGGAAAAAATGAAAACGTAAAAATGAAATTGTCTGAGTCCTTAAGGCCAAAATGGGCTGAGTCCTTAAGGGGTTAAGGACATTTAAGCCCCACTTGTGAAAGTACAAACTTGTTCAATTTCTAACCAGTATTACAGTAGGTCATTTTGGGGTCTATGCCCAAACTTGCATCCTTTCTGGTGGTTGGAAATATATAAGGCCTTTCTTCCTGTTGCCAATCACCACAAACAAAAATGTAGTACCACTGGACATTGCTGCAAATTTTGAGCAACTAAATATAAACTCAAATATGACACAAAAACTGTGCAAACATACCAATTTAAGTGATAAGCTACTTTTTAAAACAAAAACATCTATCAAAATATAACTAAAATATATATCTTTATTGTAGTATTACCATTAAAAATCCTAATACAAAATCCCTAAACAATTATAAGCAAGAGATTGGTATACATATATCAAAAGAGGGAAACTCTATATCAGAGATTCACATGGTGGTCAATCCCACATTTTCCCAACACGTTTCCCTGTATGTTAGATGAAAATACGGTTCATCTGGGGATAATATAGTGAGTGAGTGGAGAATTTAACTTTACATAAGATTATTCCATCTCATCATCTCACATCATAGGTACAGACATTATATCAAACATAAACTAGCTGACAAGATGTTAGTGTAGCACGTCACATAAGAAGCACAATAGACAAACACGCCAAAGCTTGCTGATGGTATATGGTTCCATTGGCGCAGTTGAATTAAGCACTCCTTAGTAATTAGCCTCAAATTATACTTTTTGTTCCTAAAATAAAAAGGAAAAAAAAAAGAAGAGAAAAAGGAGACACATAACAACAATGGCATCAAATTAAAATAGATAAACAAACCAACAAATAGCAAAGCAAAAAAAGCCACATACTGCCCATATAACACAGATTAGATCTTATGATATACATTTTATGAGTGAAAGTCAGCCCGAAATATCACTTATGGGGCACAATAGATAGAAAGTCATGAAGACTATATGTACATTATTCATGAAAGATACCCTCATATCAATCAATATGGTATTCTAGATATATAAAACATACAGCACATATATATATAAATGATCACTACTACGTACAATTGGGTTCATATGATATGATAAATATTAATAACAAGTTACCTTCAGCCGTACATCCCCCTCTCAAAAGAACATAATCACCAGATAATACAGTGAATACAGATCCAGAGGGTGTCATTACAGAGATAGCAAAGATAGGCTCTTTTCAAAGGCAAACAGTATACCTAGCATTTATGTGGACTCCATTTATGGTAGGACTATTTGCTAGGTATACTGTGTATGTGTGTCACCAACGCTATTATGCGCTCCACGCCTCACTCAGCCGGATGATAACTTTTGCTATATTGCGTTCCTCATCTCGCTCGTCCTTATTACTGAATACTATAGCCAACTCCATGACAACCAACCAACGCTGGTCAAATATATAGGAAGCTGTCATCCAGTGCTCACAGTCAGCGCTATGCCTCACATTACTAAAATACCAGTACTTAGTAATTCAGTAACTGACTAAAAAGTAAGTAAGGGGGAGATACGGATGAAGTAACAAAATCTCTATTAATCAGTAGTGTTGCTCGCGAATATTCGCAATTCGAATATTATTCGCGAATATCGCATATTCGCGAATTCGCGAATTTCGCGAATATAGCGCTATATATTCGTAATTACGAATATTCGTTTTTTTTTTTTGTTTTTTTTTTTCTTCACAGTACACATCACAGTGATCACCCCTCTCTGCTTCCAGCTTGTGTGGTGTAAAGAAGGCTGTAATACTACTGTGTGAGACTGGCGTGCGAAAATTCGCATATGCGAAAATTAGCATATGCTAATTTTCGCATATACGAATTTTCATATTGCTAATTTTCGCATGCGTGTATTTTCGCATGCGCGAAAATAAAACGAGGATATAACGAATATGCGAATATTCGCGAATATATGACGAATATTCGTCCATATATTCGCGAATATTCGCGAATTCGAATATGGCCTATGCCGCTCAACACTATTAATCAGGTATTCATACGAATATTATAAAGATTAAAGATAAATGTACATAGAAAGGTATTTTTTACAGAGACAATTAACACATTTAAGACCACCATAATAATACATATTTCTGGATATAAATAACAGAGTGTATCCAAGAAAGTGCCAATAAAGCATTTAACTAATCTAATAAACAAAAAAAAACAATACTCGTGTCAATATGTTACAAGGTTAATCCACTACCTCATCAAGGGTCAGAAATAAAGATGTATGGAAATACCCACAGCCAGACACATTAAGTGTCTAGCAATGGGTAAGGCCACACATGTCTTGGTACTTATAGCTGCATATATACATCTTTCATCATAAAACTATCCTAGACAAAACAACTGAAAGTAAGACGTTCATTCAGACCTTGAGGTGTAACAGATCCCATCCTATGAACCCACTCAGCCTCCTTCTGCAAAATTCTCCTATCCCATTTCCCTCCTCTAGGAGAATGTCAGATCACTTCCATTACACAGAAGCCAACAGCTTTGCTATGGCCTCCATGTCTCTCAAGAACATGCTGTACTATCGGGGTATCTGTTCGGGTTCTTAATATCACAGATGTGTTCCCTAATTCTTTTTTTGAAAGCTCTTTTTGTCTTGCCAACAGTGGACAAGTACATCTGCAAAGATATACCAAACCCTCCGTTTTACAATTGGCAAAATCACGTATATCATACGTCTTACCAGTCACCACACTGGAAAAACTTTTTGTCTGTTTGGACATTAACACAGGCCTTACATTTGCCAGAACGAAATGTACCAAGGAGTTTCCTATCCAACCATGTACCTTCCCTCTTGATCCCCTGAAAATCCTTATGTGCTAGCCTGTCTCTGAAATACCTCCCTTTCCTAAAAGTAATGAATGGAAAGGCAGGTAAGAACTCCGTTATGTCCTTATCATTTAACAGGATAGGCCAATGTCTCCTCAAACTGGCCTGAACTCTTTCGACCTGATTGTCAAAGGATACCAATCAGCCAAACCTGACCATCTCCACTGAACTTTTCTTTGGGAGTAAATTGATCATTTCTCTCCGAGACAGTGGCTCTTTAATAAGCAGATGATAATTTATGCATAGGATAGCCTCTCTGGACGATATTGTCCAGTTGGTATATCCCTTTTAAGGGGATAGGAATGATTACTCTTCCAACGTAATAGATTGTTCATCACTGTGGACTTTCTAAATGTAGATGTCTCAAGCAAACCATTATTCCCCCTTTTGATCAGCACATCCAAAAAAGGCAATTCATTAGGATGTATCTCAAAAGTAAACTTAAGACTTAGGGGATTGTGATTTAATTCATTCACAAACTCCCCAAATAGGCCTTCAGTTCCGGACCACACAGCAAACACATCATCTATATACCTCCTACAATAGATGATATGGGGATTCCAATGGCTCTCTTCCTTTCCAAAGACAATGGTACTCTCCAACCAGCCCAGGGTTAAATTTGCATATGACGGAGCCACTGGGCTCCCCATTGCCGTCCCCCTGAGCTGGTGGTAGTACCAAGAGTCAAATAAAAAATAATTATGATTTAACAAGAAATCGAGCAATTGGATGATGTATTCGTTGTGTGTCCAGAAATGGATACCTCTAGCCTGTAGGACAAAAGCCACTGCCTTCAAGCCATCCGTGTGTCTAATAGGACTATATAATGCTTCTACATTGATTGACGCTAGAAGCATATCAGCATCCAATTGAATGCCATCAATCTTTTGCAATAAATCACTGGTGTCATGGATAAATGATAGCATTGAAAAGACACGATTTCTCAAAACTTGATCTAAATAAATGCCAACGTTTTGTGGGATGGAATCCACTCCCGACACAATGGGGCGTCCCTTTAAGGGGGACACCCCTTTGGTAATTTTGGGGAGGGCATAGAAGGTGGGAATTTGGGGGTCATTTGGATACATAAATTCGAACTCCTGTTGTGATATTAGTCTCTGTTCTAGGGCCCATACAAGAAGGCACTCTAATTCCTCCTTGTATACATCTGTGGAGTCTCTAGAGATGGTATGATAGGAATCACGATCCCTTAATTGAGCTAGGACATTTTCTCAATATTTGAGATATGATAATATTTGATAGTATGCAAGACCACCAAATTCCCCCTTTTGTCTGAGGGATTTATAGTAATATTTAGAATTATAGAATCCTATGTAGGATTATAGAATCCTTCTCAAGACTTTTCAAGGCCATTTGGGGTGGGGGGGGGGGGTGGGGAGTGCTCTTGTACTTTTTTAATTTCAAATCAGTAAATGGTCCCTGACCAAACTCTCTTTCTCCCTCTGTTAGCAAATCTTCCATCAGACTTACATCCGTAAGTTCAACCTCTGAAATACCTAATTCTTCAAATTTTTCACAGTCACAATGTTTAAAGAACTTTCTCCATTTCAATTCACGTAGAAACAAGTTAACATCCTTAACCCAATCAAATGTTTTAAACTGGGAGGTCGGGACAAAACCCAGGCCTTTCGATAACACTCGTATTTTGGAGGATGACAACACTCTGGAAGAGAGATTTATGACTTGGTTCTCTGTACTGTCACGGGATCCAATTTTTATCGGAGAACATATATGGTCCTCATCCATTCTAAAAAAGAGGAAGTAGTAGAAACAGAGGAAGAGGAGCTGGCTCCACCTCCTCTTCCCCTCCGATTTGACCATCTTCCTCTTCCCCGCCCCCCCTATTCCTCCTATTCTTTGGGGAAGATGACGTATGTGCACATGCACCCCTTCTCTCTGAGTCAAACAATTATATGTCTGATGATGCAGAGGCTTCCATTACTGCACTTGTACCTTCAGTTTTTTACTGAAAAATAAAGGCCCTCTTTTCCCTGAACTCAGCCACATCACGTATACATTGTTTATGTTTACAATTTTTTAGAGAAGTGTAAAACTTATCTACTGAGGATTCTATTATAGCCTCCCTTCTTGTATACTCAGGGTCCGACTTAAATTTCAAGACAGAATCAATTAGTTATTTTAGGTGCTTACTTCATCTATCCAGAGTCCCCCACTCCTCCTCAAAGAGAGTATTCATAAACCTAAATGAACTCGCTATCGATTCTTGCTCTCACCAATTAAGTAGATCAGGTGAACATGATCTTTCTGCAGGTAGGAGATTAATCCTCAACCCCTTAGGTATGATGTTATTTTTCTACTAATTTTCTAAGGATTGAACCTCCCAAAATAATTTAAGATTATCTTTATATGCCTCAAACAATTCCTTAAACAAAGATTTCAAAGAAAATATAGAATTGTCACCCTTATCCATTTCTTGCTCTGAAAAAGCATCTGCAGCATCAGCAGACCATTTTTGTACGTCTAAAGACCCTGTGGGAAAACCAGCCATCTCAAGACATGCTATCACTGAACCATTGGACCAACACATCCAGATTAGCCATTTCCAAACCAAAAACATCTACCAAAATAGTGCTAAAATATATATCTTTATTGTACTGTAGTATTACCATTAAAAAAATCTTAATACAAAATTCCTAAACAATTATAAGCAAGAGATTTGTATAAATATGTCAAAAGAGTGAAACTCTACAACAGAGATCCACATGGTGGTCAATCCCACATTTTCCCGACGCGTTTCCCCATATGTTATATGAAAATACGGTTCATCAGGGGATATTATAGTGAATTTAACTTTACATAATATTATTCCATCTCATAGGTACAGACATTATATCAGACAAAAATAAGCTGACAAGATGTTAGTATAGCCCATAGTATAGTCGCGGGCGTGTGACAAGCTCGTCATGCTCTCGCCCATCTAACATACTCCCGCCATGCCGCACAACTACAATTCCCAGCATGTCCTTACAGTAAGGACATGCTGGGAGTTGTAGTAGTATTGCGTGGGAGGGAGATGTGTTGTCACGGTTCGGCAGGCTGGAGGTGGATCCTCTGTGTCAGAGAGGGTTTGGCGTGGACCGTGTCGGTGGACCGGTTCTAAGTAGCTACTGGTTTTCACCAGAGCCCGCCGCAAAGCGGGATGGTCTTGCAGCGGCGGTAGCAACCAGGTCGTATCCACCGGCAACGGCTCAACCTCTCTGACTGCTGAGATAGGCATGGTACAAGGGATAAGGCAAGAGCAAGGTCGGACGTAGCAGAAGGTCAGGGCAGGCAGCAAGGATCATAGTCAGGGGCAACGGCAGGAGGTCTGGAACAAAGGCTAGGAACACACAAGGAAAGGCTTTCTCTGGCACAAGGGCAACAAGATCCGGCAAGGGAGTGCAGGGGAAGTGAGGTATAAGTAGGGAGTGCACAGGTGGAAACTAATCAAGCTAATTGGGAAGATTGGGCCAGGCACCATCATTGGTGCACTGGCCCTTTAAATATAGAGAGCTGGCGCGCGCGCGCCCTAGAGAGCGGAGCCGCGCGCGCCAGAGCATGACAGCCGGGGACCGGGACAGGTAAGTGACCTGGGATGCGATTCGTGAGCGGGCGCGTCCCGCTGTGCGAATCGCATCCCCAACGGCCATGACAGTGCAGCGCTCCCGGTCAGCGGGACTGACCGGGGCGCTGCAGGGAGAGAGACGCCGTGAGCGCTCCGGGGAGGAGCGGGGACCCGGAGCGCTCGGCGTAACAGTACCCCCCCCTTGGGTCTCCCCCTCTTCTTGGAGCCTGAGAACCTGAGGATAAGACTTTTGTCCAGGATGTTGTCCCCAGGTTCCCAAGATCTCTCCTCTGAGCACTCAAGTACAAAGGGTCCAAGATAACGTGGTCCGAGATTAAAGCTGGGGACACGGAAGCCGATATACTTGGCGGAGAGCCACACAAAAACGGGAGGAGCTCTTCTCTTTTTTCCGGCAAGCTTCTTCACCCGGGATGAGGCCGGCATGAGGAATTTCAGAGTCTTTTTCCAAATGGTGGCGAAGCCCCGGGAAACCACATCAACAGCGGGCACACAAGAAGGCGTGGGGGTGGGGAGGGAGGGAAGAGGGTCAAGCCCGGCACGGGGCAGAGTGTCAACAGGACGGGAGCCGTGAGGAGGAGGCACAGCATAGTCCAGGCAGGCCTTGGGGAGGCCAGGTAAAGGGGGAGACACAGAGGCTTGACTGACGGGACTGGGAGCAGACGTGAGGCACTTCCTGTGGCAAGAAGCACCCCAGCTCCCGATCTCCCCGGTGGTCCAGACAAGGGCAGAAGATGGGGGTTGGAGCCATGGCAGACCAAGGAGGACTTCAGAGGAGCATTTGGGCCAAACAAAAAGTTCCATGCTGAAGAGCAGGGGTTCTGTGCGGTAACGCACAGTGCAGTGTAGAAGTAAATCTTCTTTCTTCCTGCGGCGAGTCCTCTCTTCAGGGGTCAGGCGGGACCGATCCAGTTGCATAGCCTCCTCGGCGGGAGGCACAGGGGTGGATTGCAAAGGATACTGTAAGAGAGGCGCTCCGGGCGGTGTGGCACATGGCAGGGCCTTCCCAGGCAGGAGACCACGGCAGAGTCTAGAGTCCTCATCAAATTTGTCCGACAGGGACAAGCAGGGGTTAGGAGCGGCCGGTTGCTGCGGAGGAGTTGCAGGAGCCGGCGGAGGAGATGGTTGTTGCAGCTGCTGTGTCTGTGACTGAAGTTGCTGTATCTGCGGCAGCAGCTGCTGTATCTGTGACTGAAGTTGCAGTGTCACGGTGGTCAAGTATGCCAGCTGGTGATTTTGTTGGGTGATCTTTAGGGCTTGCTGGGCGATCACCGTGGAAATGTCGGCAAGACTTGACAGCGGCACCTCAGCGGAATCCATGGCCGGATCTACTGTCACGGTTCGGCAGGCTGGAGGTGGATCCTCTGTGTCAGAGAGGGTTTGGCGTGGACCGTGTCGGTGGACCGGTTCTAAGTAGCTACTGGTTTTCACCAGAGCCCGCCGCAAAGCGGGATGGTCCTGCAGCGGCGGTAGCAACCAGGTCGTATCCACCGGCAACGGCTCAACCTCTCTGACTGCTGAGATAGGCATGGTACAAGGGATAAGGCAAGAGCAAGGTCGGACGTAGCAGAAGGTCAGGGCAGGCAGCAAGGATCGTAGTCAGGGGCAACGGCAGGAGGTCTGCAACAAAGGCTAGGAACACACAAGGAAAGGCTTTCTCTGGCACAAGGGCAACAAGATCCGGCAAGGGAGTGCAGGGGAAGTGAGGTATAAGTAGGGAGTGCACAGGTGGAAACTAATCAAGCTAATTGGGAAGATTGGGCCAGGCACCATCATTGGTGCACTGGCCCTTGAAATCTAGAGAGCTGGCGCGCGCGCGCCCTAGAGAGCGGAGCCGCGCGCGCCAGAGCATGACAGCCGGGGACCGGGACAGGTAAGTGACCTGGGATGCGATTCGCGAGCGGGCGCGTCCCGCTGTGCGAATCGCATCCCCAACGGCCATGACAGTGCAGCGCTCCCGGTCAGCGGGACTGACCGGGGCGCTACAGGGAGAGAGACGCCGTGAGCGCTCCGGGGAGGAGCGGGGACCCGGAGCGCTCGGCGTAACATGTGTGGACGGGTGACAAGCTTGTCACCCTCCTGTACATCTCTTACCCGCTCATCCCACCATGCCTGTGAAAATGAAAGTAAAATAAAGTTGCATGGTCTCACCTGCGACTTTTTGTGCAACTTTTTGCACTGCTTCACTCCCTGACCACCCACCCACATCTACCACCCACCCGCTAGCTATTGCAGGACTACAACTTCCAGCATGCCCTTACAGTGAGGACATGCTGGGAGTTGTAGTCCCATCACCTTGCAGGCAGGTGGTGGATGTGAGTGTGTGCTGGGAAACGGAGCTGTGCAAAAAACTTTTACATTTTGTGTGACTTTTTGAAAATGCTGTCATAGGCAAGTTTGGGAGCCAGGTTTGACCTTGCTTACACTTGCAACTTTTTGAAGAAGGTTTGCGACTTTTATTTGCTTACGTGCGACTTTCGCAATGATAAATCCCTAACCACTGCAAAGTAAAAACTGAAAATTGCTTAGGTAGGGCAGATTGGTATTTTTTGCTTACTTGCACAAAAAATTGCTTAGGCGCACGTGCAACTTTTTGTGCGACTTTTACTCGCAAATAAAACTGCTTAAATCCCTTGATAAATTTCTCTCATATATTTTAGCTATATTATGGTAAATGTTTTTGGTGGGGAAATCTGGATGTGTTGGACAAATAGTTTCAGTGATAGTGCGGCTACTTTTTAAAACCAAATATATATTCTTGTAAAGTTGATTTGTATGCTTATTCCCCTCAAGACATATTCACTACCAGCCCCCATCCCCATTCACTGTGCAGCCAATTTCCTGTGAATGCCCTAAGCACTAAGTCGTAAACTTTAGGGGGGAGATAACACTGTGTGCAGTTCAGTCGTACAGCTCTATGGAATGCAACACTAAAGGAACTTTCCAGAGATTTTTTTTATTTCATTTATGCTCAAAGTGAGATAAAAAGTAAAGAAAAATATACTCACCTGCGTCTGATCCCCCACCAAAGATGTACCGACAGTGCTGCTCCCCACTGCTTAGTGCTGCCTGATCTTGACACACAGGAAATTACCTTTCAGCCAATCACTTGAAGAGATGGGTCACCATTGGGGTCAGTGACTGGCTATGTGGGCACTTACTATGTGTTGAGAGAAGAGCAGAAAATACTGAGCAGGGGGTACGGACACCTTTTGAATTCAATTATTGGGGGATCATTTGCAGATATCCACAGTTTTTTTTATTTTTTTATCCCACTGAGTGATTACAAATATGAAAACCCTCCCTAGGTGAAGCCTTTGTTTTGCTGTTGTATTTATGGATATATCATTTTTTGTATCACCTTGCATTTAGCAAAACTGCAAAAAGTCTATTTTTAGCTTTCTGCTTACTTTTCCAATAAATCTTGCATTAATAATATCTTCATGAATAAAATATCTTTAAAAAAAACACATTACTTCTGTGTGATAATGTGTAAAAAAATGTATTATTTGCATTTGAGATCCAAATGCAAATGCAATCAAATGACAATTGCCTAATTGCAAACCTACTTTTTATATGTAAAATATTATTGAAATGCGTTTGAGGTTTTAATTTTAAACTCAATGAAAAACTTTATGGTAAAAATAAAATAGAGTAATTTCAAACATATTCATATGAAATTGTATCACCTAAGACATGTAGTGTTATCACAAATTGTAGTGGCTCCAGCATGCCTGTGCATGGTTCAACCCTGACAAGAAATTATGTAATCCTTGAATTTTTAGTGTGGTGTTGTCTCCAGCTCCCCAGATTCCCCTTAACACTGGAAATGCGGCTTGGCAAGATGTTGTCTTAAAGTTAAAGGCCCACCCCCTAAATGATGAAATGCCCTCTGACCATGCCCTCCCCCCCCCCCCCCAGTCCCAGCCTCCATGAAAATCTCATATACACATATATATTTACATCTTTATTGGGACATTTAAGGAATGGTGCCTAGTGCTAAACAATGCCACAGGCAGAGGAGCAGACAGGAAATGAACACAGCAGTTTTTGCAGACTTACTGTATGGCGAGAGAGTATGCTGTGTAGAGCAATTTTCTGCAGCGGGGAACTGGCAAGAGTCCTGTGGGAGTGGATTTGGTAGGGTAGGAGTGCTGTGGAAAATGATGCATTATGGGAATTGTAGTACTGAGCAACTGATCAACTGGAAAGTGCTGTAATTATCTAATATAGAAAGGGTCTGGTCGGGCAGCATTGGGGCAACTCTGTCAGTGGGTCTTTCCCCTGTGGGCAGTGGTGTGGTGCCATTTTATGCTAGGGATGTTAGGGACCCACTACTTACAGGTGGCCGTAATGTGGCTAGTGGGCTTTCACTTCACGATCATTAAGTACACTAATGACCTATTAGTTTAATAATATTACTGAGAAGCCTTACATTACTGTGCATGTTATAGATGTGTGATCATGCCAGTTTATTTTCTCTATTTGAATTAACATAGTAAGAGACTTACAGGAACACATGTACACAAAAAAGTGAATTTTTTGCAGTTTCAGAACTGGAACAGACCAGTAAGCAATGTTTCATGCTTCTTTTGCTGTTTATATCCTTTTTAAATTGTTATTTCCATTTTAAATAATTGAAAGAAATAATTCCAAAAAGAACTGGACTTTTTCCATGCCAGTGCTGTAGCTTGGACAAAGTCAAGATTTTAAAAGCCATTATATCTATTTAAAGGAAATAAAATGTTTTTATGAAGTGTATTAGAAAGGTTAATGTTTTGCCAAGATGTACAACATATAAAAAGTTTTTGAATCTGACAGTTCCCATTGAAGGACCAGGCCATTTTTTTTTACAAATCTGACCTGTGTCACTTTATGTCTTAAAGGAGTACTCTGGTGCAGAGTATTGCTGCTCTGTCCTGCCCAGGCTGCAAAATAAAAGAAAATAAACCATCCCTCACCTTCCTGGGTTCCTGCGGAGCGCCACTACAGCTGATCGGATCTCCGGTCCATCCTCTTCATACTTCCGGGTGTAACGAAGTGTGGTACGCCTCGGGGATTGTAGGGTAGTTGGGGTGTTGCTGTTCTGAATTATAAAGGGCGCTGTTAACCCTTGTCACTTGTGACGCCAGGATGAGGGTTAAATACTGTAATGGTGCTGAGCCTATCGACATCCTTCCCAAGAGCGATAGATGAGTGTATAATAAATGGAATGTCCACAACCACTGTTTAACTGAAAAATTGCAAGAACTTTTACTGAAGATTTTCTGTAGCAGGCAATATCAATAACAGTTCAGATAAGAGTCTATGCACAGTTGAGCAGCGATTGACAGTTGGTTTGGATCAGATAAGCTCAATTTCACTTTTAGAAGATTCCATAGCATAGATATGCTGGATTTAGGGGTGCATTTAGGTCCAGTGATCTTGCGGAGAGTAGCGGTGACTTGTAGATGTACAACAGCTTTGGTATAGGCTGAGGCCGCAAGGCTTTGGCCTAGTAAACGTACTTGAAAGTTGCGGAGGTGCTACCTCGTTCAGTGACAGCAACCCAAGAGAGAGAATAATGGCCGCAGCTCCCTTATATGGGCAGGGGCTGAGCCGTTTTGGATTGGTCCATAACAACTGTCACTCACCGTTACACGGCATTGTGGGTGAACACATGACACAAGAACCACCTAAGGTCCTTCAACATACCATAGAGTTCTGAGTAACGGGTCACATGACCTAAGGTCCTGCAACGCCAAACAAGTGAGTAATGCAATATACATATTTACAATGATAATTTTTATAAATATTAACTTACTAAGGGGTGACTAGGGGCTAACTAGGGAAGCGGACCCCCACAGTCCCTTTGGGGACCCCCCCCCCCACCAAGGCACAGTATGAAATAAGGTACCGGGACACCACAAACCCTCTTACTTAAAACAAGTCGACCCGATGCCTGTCCCCTAAGGCAGAGGGACAAGGACAGAATTATTAAACATTTTATACATCCTCGCAAAATCGGTTACACGCTACTTACCCCTAGAACGCAACAGAATAACCTTACCTAGGTTACCTTTAGAAATATGTGTTTTAAATTTTTAAGCTCGCAAGAGCACCTACTGGCCAGGTAGAGCATCTCACACACGTAATAAATAGAAAAGAAAGTTAGTGTACATAACAGTGGCAGGAATAGAATATTGATATGCTACAATTCCTAAAGTGTTTATTGAGTGTGAGATATATATATTTTTTGGGTGTACTGTAAAGACTGAGGTAGTACATTGAAGTGAGATACTTAAGGGACTATGGGGGACATGTATCAAAGATTTTACCCCTGATTTGTGTGTATTTTTTTGCGCAAAATTTTTCAAGAGCCCTTTTTTTGCGCATTTTTTTTGCACGTTTCGGTAGAACATGTCCTCCAGATGTGGCCGAATCAGGGTACCTTGGAGTGACATCTATAGTACGCATGGATTTATTAACTGCGTACTTTTCCTTTACACCAAAAATTTTCTATATTCCAAAGAGTGGATTGAGGAGATTACTATATTTACCCGCAATTTATGAAGCTCATTGCGCTTGATTGATAAATTTAGCGCTTCTGCACATAATTTAGAATTCAGGAAAAGGGGTAAACTGCTTCTACCATACACAAATAATGATACATGTCCCCCTATGTGTGCAAGTACTACTTAAAAGTTAGTCTTGATATCTTAAGGGTAGTTTACCCTGAGTAGTCCTTTGAGACCGGTGCTAGCGATTGGCGACTGTAATGCTACTGTCGGAGGAGCCGGGAGAGTCACCCATTTAGCAACTGCTAAAACACCTTTTGAATGTTTCTAGTGTATGTACTTGTGTACAAGAATTACTTACAATTTTTCCTTTTATGTACACGTGCTTCTAGCGGACATTTTTCCGTGTACAACACTTGCTTACTTTTTATGTACACAGACACAAAGCTTTTTTTTTCCCTGTGTACAAGAACCATATACATTTTTATTATACCGACTTACACATTTATTAACACTCCAACAAGGTTCAGGCGCATACACCTGATAAGTGCAATTTTTAGCAAGAAAGTCTCATGGATATAGGGATATATACACAAAACTGGCATGTACGGATCTGCAGTCCACCTACACTAAGAGTTCATGAAAAACACGGCCTTACCACAACCAGCTGGGCACAAAACTTATGAATCTCCTACTGGCTAGGAGTCTCTTGACCTAATGGTCAGGCACAAGCTTAATGGTTACGTTGCTGAAATTGGAACTGGAAAAGACTTAGCATAGTCCTGCCAGGCACATTGTCTTGAACTTTTCTGTTACTGAAAAACAAAAGAGATGAACAGCAAAACAACAGACATCACATCATAGTCTCTCAGAAGACGTTTTTCCTCATTCTCCTCACTCTTCTTCTGGTTCCCCTATACCTCTCAACATCTGGAGTAGGCAAGGAGTTCACATAACTCTCCCACACCACATTTGTGAGAGTTGAGTGGGACACTGATGGATTCAGAGTGACCAGTGGCTTACTGGCCGCTGGTTTCTTTTCTGGAACAAGTGTGGTTGGTGCTAAATAACTCGACCCCATCTCTATGCCTGGAGTGGGTCGCAGCACATTAGTTGGTACCCTGGAAACAGGCAAGCTCTCCACGTCAGGAGAGGGCCTTGGTACAAATGTTGGTACCAGTGCAGGAGGCAAACTCTCTTTGCTCCGAGAGGGCCTAGGTACAGTCGTTGATGCCCGAAGTTTAGGTCTACTTTCCTGGTCATGCGCAGGCCTTGGCACTTTGCTGCATTCTGAAGAAAATGACTGATGTTGTAGAGGCTCCTCCTCCTTGAGTACGTGGGTGGAGGCATCAGGAGCAGGCCATTTCGGCCTCAGGTTGAAGGGATCGGACTCCCAATCAGTTGAAGGAAATATTTAAATGATAGCTGTGTTGGAGCCGTTGGCCTGGTGACCGCAGCAGCACATTCTCATTGCAGACCCCGGACGGGGGTGTATTCCACAATTTCACCCACCTCCAGGGAGTAGAACTTTTTGTGAAGATATGGCCTCTGTACTGCTCGCCGGTTTACGAGGATGATTTGCCCTGTATGGCAATCTAGAAGTGTCCCATACCCTCTGACCTTGTCGAACTTGGCCACAGTTGCTCTTCGTCGTTCTAAAGGCTCCTACCCTTCTCGGGGATGATCCCACTTGCGGATGAACAGTGCCTCCATCTCTTTAGTGTTCTCCTGATTATGAATTCTTCCCCCAGGAGGCAAATGCACATGCTTAGGGGCGGGCCTTTATTTTGTCCAACTCAACCAGCTCGGCTTCCTGACGAGCCTTTTCTCTTTGTGCAGTTGGGATTGGTGGGAGTGGCTTCCCAGGTATAGGTTGTAGAACCGCGTGCATATATTCGATGAATCCCAGCTCGTCCCCAAAAATCCACTGGGGCAAATTTGGTGAGCGCGGTCATGCACTCTGCAGGCTGGATAGGGGTATTTCAGGCTCAGGGCTGGAGGAGGAAGAAAAGGCCGCCTTCGGCGGGATACTCACTGCAGACTCCTCTGATGGGATTTCGGCCCACGGGCCCCAAGTCTGGTGGTGATAGGACAATCTCACCGGCGATGCTACTCCAGGTGTCCCAGTGCAGTCTCCTGGAGGTGTATCCGGCCAGTCATCATCATCTTCGGGCAGTGGGGGAAGATTGCAGGCCCCCTCTTCGTCCAACGACAACTGCTGCAGATGGTCGGCAAGTTCATGGAACAGTTGGGCTGCGACCGCCACAACATTCCTTTGCTCCAGCGTCATCTTGGTGCTCTCACCACGTGGAACGCTGCTCTGCTCCATGTCTGTACTCTCCAGCTCTCTGTGCAGACTGAAGAGGTCACTGTGCAGGGTGTCCTTTATACTGGGCTTCCCCAAAATGGCGGCCGGCAGGAAGGACGTCGTTGGTGCAGCCCCGACTTCCGGTCCTCCCAGAAACAACTCCTCTGTCTCTATGTTCCATTTCGGCTGCGACACAGCAACTTGATAGCCACGCCCAGGGGCGGGACGTGGCGCAGCGCAGGACTTTTTCACGCGCTTCTCCAGCAGCAGGTTTTGAAAGAACTTTTACTGAAGATTTTCTGTAGCAGGCAATATCAATAACAGTCCAGATAACAGAGTCTATGTACAGTTGAGCAGAGATTGACAGTTGGTTGGGATCAGATAAGCTCAATTTAGCTTTTAGAAGATTCCATAGCATAGATACGCTGGATTTAGGGGTGCATTTAGGTCCAGTGATCTTGCGGAGAGTAGCGGTGACTTGTAGATGTACAAGAGCTTTGGTATAGGCCGAGGCCGCAAGGTTTTGGCCTGGTAAACGTACTTGAAAGTTGTGGAGGTCCTACTTCGTTCAGTGACAGCAACCCAAGAGAGAGAATAATGGCTGCAGCTCCCTTATATGGGCAGGGGCTGAGCCATTTTGGATTGGTCCATAAGAACTGTCACTCACTGTTACACGGCATTGTGGGTGAACACGTGACACAAGAACCACCTAAGGTCCTTCAACATACCATAGAGTTCTGAGTAACGGGTCACATGACCTAAGGTCCTGCGACGCCAAACAAGTGAGTAATGCAATATACATATTTACAATGATAATTTTTATAAATATTAACTTACTAAGGGGTGATTAGGGGCTAACTAGGGAAGCGGACCCCCACAGTCCTAGGGACTCTGACTTTGGGGACCCCCCCACCAAGGCACAGTATGAAATATGGTACCGGGACACCACAGAAGCATCACATGGCGCTCAGCCTATCGCCGGACGCCGCGATGTTATGCCTCGGCCCATAATAGGCTGAGCGCCATGTGATGCTTTTGTTACACCCGGAATTATGAAGAGGATGGACCAGAGGACCGATCAGCTGTAGTGGCACTCTGCGGGAACCCAGGATGGTGAGAGATGGTTTATTTTCATTTATTTTGCAGCCCGGGCAGGACGGAGCAGAAATACTCTGCACCAGAGTACTCCTTTAATAACTCTGGGATGCTTTTTCTTATCATTCTGATTCCAATAATGTTATTTCATGACATATTTTACTTTAACCCCTTAAGGACCGAGGTAATTTTGGCCTTAAGGACCAGAGCATTTTTTGTCACATTTTTTCTGATCGTTGTCACTTTAAGCATTAATAACTCTGGGATGCTTTTACTTATGAAGTTGATTCCTATGACTACTTTGTGTTTGCATCATAAAGTTGACATGTTTCTACTTTTGGAAGACATCAGAGGGCTTTAAAGTTCAGCAACAGTTTTCCAATTTTTCACAAAATATTCAAAATCAGAATTTTTCAGGGACCAGTTCAGTTTTGAAGTGAATTTGAGAGGTCTTCATATTAGAAATACATTATAAAAGCTGCCCCCACCAAAGTATACAAAATGGTATTCAGAACATTTGTTAACCCTTTAAGTGTTTCACAGGAATAGCAGCAAAGTGAAGGAGAACATTCAAAATCTCCATTTTTTTACACTAACATGTTCTTGTAGACCCAGTTTTTGAATTTTTACAAGGGGTAAAAGGAGAAAATGCCCCCCAAAATGTGTAACCCAATTTCTCTTGAGTTAGGAAATACCTCATATGTGAACGTAAAGTGCTCTGTGGGAACACTAGAGGGCTCAGAAGCCAAGGAGCGACTATGGGATTTTGGAGAGTGAATTCTGCTGAAATGGTTTTAGGGGGGCATGTCGCATTTAGGCAGCCCCTATGGTTCCATAACAGCAAAAAAAAAAAGGAAACACATGGCATACTATTTTGGAATCTACACCCCTCAAGGCACGTAACAAGTGGTACAGTTAGCCTTAATATTCCACAGGTGTTTGACAACTTTTCGTTAAATTCGGATGTGCAAATGAAAAAATAAAAAAAAATGTCACTAAAATGCTGTTTTTGCCCCCAAATTTTCAATTTTTACAGGAGTTAATAGGAGAAAATGCCTCCCAAAATGTGTAACCCCATTTATGTAAATGGAAATATCCCATATGTGGACATCAAGTGCTCTTCGGGCACACTACAATGCTCAGTAGAAAAGGAGCTTTTGGAGAGAGAATTTGTTTGGAGTGGAAGTCAGGGGCCATGTGCATTTACAAAGCCCCCCATGGTACCAGAACAGTGGACCCCCCCCCCCACATGTGACCCCATTTTGGAAACGACACCCCTCACAGAATTGAATAAGGGGTGCAGTGAGTATTTACACCCCACTGGCGTTTAACAGACTTTTGGAACAGTGGGCTGTGCAAATGAAAAATTTTATTTTTCATTTTCATGGAGCACTGTCCCAAAAATCTGTCAGACACCTGTGGGGTGTAAATTATGACTGCACCCCTTATTAAATTCTGTGAGGGGTGTATTTCCAAAATGGGGTCACATGTGGGGGGGGGGGTTCTGGCGCCATGGGAGCTTTGTAAACGCACATGGCCTTCAATTCCAGCCAAATTCTTTCTCCAAGAGCCAAATGGTGCTCCTTCTCTTCTGAGCCCTGTAGTTCGCCCGCAGAGCACTTTTCATCCATAGGTGGGGCATTTATATACTCAGAAGAAATTGAGTTACAAATTTTGGGGGCTTTTTTACCTATTACCACTTCTGAAAATGAAAATTTTGGGATAACACCAGCATTTTAGTGAAAACATTTTTTTTTTCATTTTCAATGAAAATTCTTCAAACACCTGTGGGATTTTAAGGCTCACTATACCCCTTGTTATGTTCTGTGAGGGGTGTACTTTCCAAAATGGGTCACATGTGGGTGTTTTTTTGTGTTTATGTCAGAACCGCTGTAACAATAAGCCCCCCCTGTGCAAATCAGCTCAAATGTACATGGCGCTCTCACTCCTGAGCTTTGTTGTGCGCCCGCAGAGCATTTTACATCCACATATGGGGTATTTCCATACTCAGGAGAAATTGCGTTTCAAATGTTAAGGGTCTTTTTTTCCCTTTTACCTTTTGTGAAAACAAAAAGTATGGGGCAAGACCAGCAAGTTATGTAAAAAATAAAAAAAAAATTACAATAACATGCTGGAGTAGACCCCAACTTTACCATTTCATAAGGGGTAAAAGGAGAAAAATTTGCTGCATCTCAAACTTGCAGCGTGAAACTTGCTGTAAACCCGCCCGTGTAAATGTACCCTGTACATTCACATGGGGGGGGGGGGGGAGCAGAGCAAACCTTGAGCTGTTGCAAAACTACAACTCCCAGCATGCCCTTTGGCTTTCTGTGCATGCTGGGAGTTGTAGTTTTGCAACATCTGGAGGGCCGCAGTTTGGGGACCACTGTGCAGTAGTCTTCAATCTGTGCTCTTCCAGATGTTGCAAAACTAAATCTCCCAACATGCCCAGACAGTCCAGGCATATGGAAGTTTTAGTTCTGTAACATCTGGCCCTTTAGATGTTGCCGAACTACAACTCCCAACATGCCTGGGCAGTCTGTTCTCCTCCAGTTGTTTCAAAACTACAACTCCTAGCATGCCCTTCGGCTGTCTGGGCATGCTGGGAGTTGTAGTTTTGCAACAACTGGAGGCATAGTGGTTGGGAAACATTGTTTCCTAACTCAGTGTTTCCCAACCTGTGTGCCTCCAACTGTTGCAAAACTTCAAATCCAAGCATGCCCAGACTGCCCACATTATTCTACTGTTTACCGAAAATGGAATGATGCCTACAAAGAAAAGAACACAGTACCTACAGTGAAATATGGTGGAGGTTCAATGATGTTTTGGGGTTTTCTTTCTGCCTCTGGCACTGGGTGCCTTAAATGTGTGCAAGGCATCATGAAATCTGATGATTACCAACGGATTTTGGGTCGCACTGTACAGCCCAGTGTCAGAAAGCTGGGTTTGCATCAGAGATCTTGGGTCTTCCAGCAGGACAATGACCCCAAACATACGTCAAAAAGCACCCAGAAATGGATGGCAACAAAGCGCTGGAGAGTTCTGAAGTGGCCAGCAATGAGTCCAGATCTAACTCCCATTAAACACCTGTGGAGAGATCTTAAAATTGCTGTTGGGAAGAGGCGCCCTTCCAGTAAGAGAGACCTGGAGCAGTTTGTAAAGGAAGAGTGGTCCAACATTCCGGCTGAGAGGTGTAAGAAGTTTATTGATGGTTATAGGAAGCGACTTATTTCAGCAATTTTTTCGAAAGTGTGTGCAACCAAATATTAAGTTTAGGGTGCCAATAATTTTCTCTAGCCCATTTTTGGAGTTTGGTGGGACATTATGTCCAATTTGCATTTTTTCCTCCGTTTTTGGTTTAGTTCCAATACACACAAAGGGAATAAACTTGTGTATAGCAATACATGTGTTACTGCAATCCTTTTCTGTGAGAATTACTTTGTTTTCTTAAAAAATGTCAGGGGTGCCAACATTTACGGCCATGACTGTAGATCTAGAATCCATAACCTATAATGTTATTATTCTCCAAAAATGCATCCAAACCCCTTTTAAATTATTTTACAGAGTCCACCATGACCACCTCCTCTGGCAGAGAATTCCACAGTCTCACTGCTCTTACAGTAAAGAACCCCCGTCTGTGCTGGTGTAGAAGCCTTCTTTCCTCTAGACGTAGAGGATGCCCTCTTGTTATAGATACAGTCCTGGGTATAAATAGATCATGGGAGAGATCTCTGTATGGTCCCCTGATATATTTATATATAGTTATTTGGTCTCCCCTAATCCATATTTTTCTAAACTAAATAACCCTAATTCTGATAATCTTTCTGGGTACTGTAGTCCTCCCATTCCCCGTATTACCCTGGTATCTTTCTTGTACACTGGTGCCCAGTACAGTACACAGTATTCTATGTGTGGTCTGACTAGTGATTTTTACAGTGGTAAAATGATTTCCTTGTCATTGGCATCTATGTCCCTATTGATGCACCCCATGATTTTATTTGCCTTGGCAGCAGCTGCCCGACACTGGTCACTACAGCTAAATTTACTGTTAACTAAGACTCCCAAGTCCTTTTCCATGTCATGTCCCAAGTGTTCTCCCATTTAATACATAATCTCAGCCCGGATTTTTCTTCCCCATGTGCATAACCTTACATTTATCAGTGTCGAACCTCATCTTCCACTTCCCAGCCCAAACCTCCAACCTATCTAGATCCATTTGTAATAGTGCACGGTCCTCTATTGTGTTTACCGCTTTACAGAGTTTAGTATCATCTGCAAAGTTTCCTACTTTACTATTCAACCCCTCTACAAGGTCATTAATGAATATATTAAATAGAACAGGACCCAGTCTGGAGCTCACCTCCTCATAAAAGCTGATCCGGTTATTTTTACAGAAACAATCCCTCATAAAGCCATACTGATATGGAGTCATATATTTATTTTTATCAAGATACTCCAAAATAGCATCTCTTAGAAAACCCTCAAACAATTTACATACAACGGAGGTTAAACTAACAGGCCTATAATTCCCGGGGTCACCTTTTGACCCATTTTTAAATATTGGCACCACATTTGCCATACTCCAGTCCTGGGGAACATTCCCTGTTACTATAGAGTCCCTGAATATTAAAAATAGGGGTCTGTCTATTAAATTACTTAATTCCTTTAGAACACGGTGGTGAATGCCATCTGGACTTGGCGATTTGTCTATTTAGATTTTTTGTAGGCGGCACTGTACTTCTTCCTGTTTAAGACAGGTGACCTGCACAATACTGGGGAGTTTACCTTATCTTGCTGTATTTCACCTGACATTTCATTTCCATCAGTGAATACAGTGGAGAATAATTTGTTTAATATATTTGCTTTTTCCTGATCCCCGTTTATAATTTCCTCCTCATCATTTTTTAAAGGGCCAACACTTAAATTTTCATCCTTTTTTCTATTTATATAGTTAAAAAACATTTTGAGGTTAGTTTTACTCTCTTTGGCAATGAGTCTTTCTGGCTCTATTTTTGCGGCCTTTATTTTTTTATTTTATTTTTTTTTTTAGATATTTTACATTTTCCTCTATAGCTTTTTAATGTTTCTTCACTGCCATCCTGTTTTAGTAGTTGTTACGCCGAGCGCTCCGGGTCCCCGCTCCTCCCCGGAGCGCTCGCTTCACTCTCCCCGCGGCAGCGCTCCGGTCACGTCCTCTGACCCGGGGCGCTGCGATTCCGCTGCCAGCCGGCATGCGATTCGCGATGCGGGTAGCGCCCGCTCGCGATGCGCACCCCGGCTCCCCTACCTGACTCGCTCTCCGTCTGTTCTGTCCCGGCGCGCGCGGCCCCGCTCCCTAGGGCGCGCGCGCGCCGGGTCTCTGCGATTTAAAGGGCCACTGCGCCGCTGATTGGCGCAGTGGTTCCAATTAGTGTGTTCACCTGTGCACTTCCCTATATCACCTCACTTCCCCTGCACTCCCTTGCCGGATCTTGTTGCCTTAGTGCCAGTGAAAGCGTTCCTTGTGTGTTCCTTGCCTGTGTTTCCAGACCTTCTGCCGTTGCCCCTGACTACGATCCTTGCTGCCTGCCCCGACCTTCTGCTACGTCCGACCTTGCTTTTGCCTACTCCCTTGTACCGCGCCTATCTTCAGCAGCCAGAGAGGTGAGCCGTTGCTAGTGGATACGACCTGGTCACTACCGCCGCAGCAAGACCAACCCGCTTTGCGGCGGGCTCTGGTGAAAACCAGTAGTGGCTTAGAACCGGTCCACTAGCACGGTCCACGCCAATCCCTCTCTGGCACAGAGGATCCACTACCTGCCAGCCGGCATCGTGACAGTAGATCCGGCCATGGATCCCGCTGAAGTTCCTCTGCCAGTTGTCGCTGACCTCTCCACGGTGGTCGCCCAGCAGTCACAACAGATAGCGCAACAAGGCCAACAGCTGTCTCAACTGACCGTTATGCTACAACAGTTACTACCACAGCTTCAGCAGTCATCTCCTCCGCCAGCTCCTGCACCTCCTCCGCAGCGAGTGGCCGCTCCTGGGATACGCTTATCCTTGCCGGATAAATTTGATGGGGACTCTAAGTTTTGCCGTGGCTTTCTTTCCCAATGTTCCCTGCATCTGGAGATGATGTCGGACCTGTTTCCCACTGAAAGGTCTAAGGTGGCTTTCGTAGTCAGCCTTCTGTCCGGAAAAGCCCTGTCATGGGCCACACCGCTCTGGGACCGCAATGACCCCGTCACTGCCTCTGTACACTCCTTCTTCTCGGAAATCCGAAGTGTCTTTGAGGAACCTGCCCGAGCCTCTTCTGCTGAGACTGCCCTGTTGAACCTGGTCCAGGGTAATTCTTCCGTTGGCGAGTATGCCGTACAATTCCGTACTCTTGCTTCAGAATTGTCCTGGAATAATGAGGCCCTCTGCGCGACCTTCAAAAAAGGCCTATCCAGCAACATTAAAGATGTTCTGGCCGCACGAGAAATTCCTGCTAATCTACATGAACTTATTCACCTAGCCACTCGCATTGACATGCGTTTTTCCGAAAGGCGTCAGGAACTCCGCCAAGATATGGACTCTGTTCGCACGAGGCGTTTCTTCTCCTCGGCTCCTCTCTCCTCTGGTCCCCTGCAATCTGTTCCTGTGCCTCCCGCCGTGGAGGCTATGCAGGTCGACCGGTCTCGCCTGACACCTCAAGAGAGGACACGACGCCGTATGGAGAACCTCTGCCTGTACTGTGCTAGTACCGAACACTTCCTGAGAGATTGTCCTATCCGTCCTCCCCGCCTGGAAAGACGTACGCTGACTCCGCACAAAGGTGAGACAGTCCTTGATGTCTACTCTGCTTCTCCACGTCTTACTGTGCCTGTGCGGATGTCTGCCTCTGCCTTCTCCTTCTCTACAGTGGCCTTCTTGGACTCTGGATCTGCAGGAAATTTTATTTTGGCCTCTCTCGTCAACAGGTTCAACATCCCGGTGACCAGTCTCGCCAGACCCCTCTACATCAATTGTGTAAATAATGAAAGATTGGACTGTTCCATACGTTTCCGCACGGAGCCCCTTCTTATGAGCATCGGATCTCATCATGAGAGGATTGAACTTTTGGTCCTCCCCAATTGCACCTCGGAAATTCTCCTTGGACTTCCCTGGCTTCAACTTCATTCCCCTACCCTGGATTGGTCCACTGGGGAGATCAAGAGTTGGGGGTCCTCTTGTTCCAAGAACTGTCTAAAACCGGTTCCCAGTAACCCTTGCCGTAACTCTGTGGTTCCTCCAGTAACCGGTCTCCCTAAGGCCTATATGGACTTCGCGGATGTTTTCTGCAAAAAACAAGCTGAGACTCTACCTCCTCACAGGCCTTATGATTGCCCTATCGACCTCCTCCCGGGCACTACTCCACCCCGGGGCAGAATTTATCCTCTCTCTGCCCCAGAGACTCTTGCCATGTCCGAATACGTCCAGGAGAATCTAAAAAAGGGCTTTATCCGTAAATCCTCCTCTCCTGCCGGAGCCGGATTTTTCTTTGTGTCCAAAAAAGATGGCTCCCTACGTCCTTGCATTGACTACCGCGGTCTTAATAAAATCACGGTTAAGAACCGCTACCCCTTACCCCTCATCTCTGAACTCTTTGATCGCCTCCAAGGTGCCCACATCTTCACTAAATTGGACTTAAGAGGCGCCTATAACCTCATCCGCATCAGAGAGGGGGACGAGTGGAAAACGGCATTTAACACCAGAGATGGACACTTTGAGTATCTGGTCATGCCCTTTGGACTGTGCAACGCCCCTGCCGTCTTCCAAGACTTTGTCAATGAAATTTTTCGTGATCTGTTATACTCCTGTGTTGTTGTATATCTGGACGATATCCTAATTTTTTCTGCCAATCTAGAAGAACACCGCCAGCATGTCCGTATGGTTCTTCAGAGACTTCGTGACAACCAACTCTATGCCAAAATTGAGAAATGTCTGTTTGAATGCCAATCTCTTCCTTTTCTAGGATATTTGGTCTCTGGCCAGGGACTACAGATGGATCCAGACAAACTCTCTGCCGTCTTAGATTGGCCACGCCCCTCCGGACTCCGTGCTATCCAACGCTTTTTGGGGTTCGCCAATTATTACAGGCAATTTATTCCACATTTTTCTACCATTGTGGCTCCTATCGTGGCTTTAACCAAAAAAAATGCTGATCCCAAGTCCTGGCCTCCTCAAGCAGAAGACGCCTTTAAACGACTCAAGTCTGCCTTTTCTTCGGCTCCCGTCCTCTCCAGACCTGACCCTTCCAAACCCTTCCTATTGGAGGTTGATGCCTCCTCAGTGGGAGCTGGAGCTGTTCTTCTACAAAAAAATTCTTCCGGGCATGCTGTCACTTGTGGTTTTTTCTCTAGGACCTTCTCTCCAGCGGAGAGGAACTACTCCATCGGGGATCGAGAGCTTCTAGCCATTAAATTAGCACTTGAGGAATGGAGGCATCTGCTGGAGGGATCAAGTTCTCCTGTTATTATCTACACCGACCACAAGAACCTCTCCTACCTCCAGTCTGCCCAACGGCTGAATCCTCGCCAGGCCCGGTGGTCTCTGTTCTTTGCCCGATTTAATTTTGAGATTCACTTTCGTCCTGCCGATAAGAACATTAGGGCCGATGCTCTCTCTCGTTCCTCGGATGCCTCAGAAGTTGAACTCTCTCCGCAACACATCATTCCACCTGACTGCCTGATCTCCACTTCTCCTGCCTCCATCAGGCAGACTCCTCCAGGAAAGACCTTTGTTTCTCCTCGCCAACGCCTCGGAATCCTCAAATGGGGTCACTCCTCCCATCTCGCAGGTCATGCGGGTATCAAGAAATCTGTGCAACTCATCTCCCGCTTCTATTGGTGGCCGACTCTGGAGACGGATGTTGTGGACTTTGTGCGAGCCTGCACTATCTGTGCCCGGGATAAGACTCCTCGCCAGAAGCCCGCTGGTTTTCTTCATCCTCTGCCTGTCCCCGAACAGCCTTGGTCTCTGATTGGTATGGATTTTATTACTGATTTACCCCCTTCCCGTGGCAACACTGTTATTTGGGTGGTCGTTGATCGATTCTCCAAAATGGCACATTTCATCCCTCTTCCTGGTCTTCCTTCTGCGCCTCAGTTGGCTAAACAATTTTTTGTACACATTTTTCGTCTTCACGGGTTGCCTACGCAGATTGTCTCGGATAGAGGTGTCCAATTCGTGTCTAAATTCTGGAGGGCTCTCTGTAAACAACTCAAGATTAAATTAAATTTTTCTTCTGCATATCATCCCCAGTCCAATGGACAAGTAGAAAGGATTAACCAGATCTTGGGTGATTATTTGCGACATTTTGTTTCCTCCCGCCAGGATGACTGGGCAGATCTCCTCCCATGGGCCGAATTCTCGTATAACTTCAGGGTCTCTGAGTCTTCCTCCAAATCCCCATTTTTCGTGGTGTACGGCCGTCACCCTCTTCCCCCCCTCCCTACTCCCTTGCCCTCTGGTCTGCCCGCTGTGGATGAAATTTCTCGTGACCTTTCCATCATATGGAGAGAGACCCAAAATTCTCTCTTACAGGCTTCATCACGCATGAAGAAGTTCGCGGATAAGAAAAGAAGAGCTCCCCCCGTTTTTTCCCCTGGAGACAAAGTATGGCTCTCCGCTAAATATGTCCGCTTCCGTGTCCCTAGCTACAAGTTGGGACCACGCTATCTTGGTCCTTTCAAAATTTTGTGTCAAATTAATCCTGTCTCTTATAAACTTCTTCTTCCTCCCTCTCTTCGTATCCCTAATGCCTTTCACGTCTCTCTTCTCAAACCACTCATCCTCAACCGTTTTTCTCCCAAATCTGTTCCTCCCTCTCCTGTTTCCGGCTCCTCGGACATCTTCTCGGTCAAAGAAATTTTAGCTGCCAAAAAGGTCAGAGGGAAAAATTTTTTTTTAGTGGACTGGGAGGGTTGTGGTCCTGAAGAGAGATCCTGGGAACCTGAGGACAACATCCTAGACAAAAGTCTGCTCCTCAGGTTCTCAGGCTCTAAGAAGAGGGGGAGACCCAAGGGGGGGGGTACTGTTACGCCGAGCGCTCCGGGTCCCCGCTCCTCCCCGGAGCGCTCGCTTCACTCTCCCCGCGGCAGCGCTCCGGTCACGTCCTCTGACCCGGGGCGCTGCGATTCCGCTGCCAGCCGGCATGCGATTCGCGATGCGGGTAGCGCCCGCTCGCGATGCGCACCCCGGCTCCCCTACCTGACTCGCTCTCCGTCTGTTCTGTCCCGGCGCGCGCGGCCCCGCTCCCTAGGGCGCGCGCGCGCCGGGTCTCTGCGATTTAAAGGGCCACTGCGCCGCTGATTGGCGCAGTGGTTCCAATTAGTGTGTTCACCTGTGCACTTCCCTATATCACCTCACTTCCCCTGCACTCCCTTGCCGGATCTTGTTGCCTTAGTGCCAGTGAAAGCGTTCCTTGTGTGTTCCTTGCCTGTGTTTCCAGACCTTCTGCCGTTGCCCCTGACTACGATCCTTGCTGCCTGTCCCGACCTTCTGCTACGTCCGACCTTGCTTTTGCCTACTCCCTTGTACCGCGCCTATCTTCAGCAGCCAGAGAGGTGAGCCGTTGCTAGTGGATACGACCTGGTCACTACCGCCGCAGCAAGACCAACCCGCTTTGCGGCGGGCTCTGGTGAAAACCAGTAGTGGCTTAGAACCGGTCCACTAGCACGGTCCACGCCAATCCCTCTCTGGCACAGAGGATCCACTACCTGCCAGCCAGCATCGTGACAGTAGTTATATGCTTTATTTTTGTCATGTATTGCCCCCTTAACATTTTTATTCATTTATATTGGTTTTCTTTTGTTTCTGACCCTTTTATTCCCATAAGGTATAACTTACAGTGAGAATTTAAGATATTTTTAAAAGTCTCCCATTTAGTGTCAGTATTTTTGTTTTTGAGGACATTATCCCAATTTATATTGTTAAGAGCTTCTCTGAGTTGATCAAACTTTGCCTTCCTAAAGTTAATTGTTTTTGTGGCCCCTCGAGAGATTCCCTTATTGAAGAACAAGCTATAATGTATTATATTATGCTCACTATTCCCTTGGTATCCTTCTACCTGCACATTAGTTACTCTGTCAGTTCTATTGGTTGATATTAAGTCTAGTAGGTCGCCCCCTCTGGTGGGGCCCTGCACCATTTGGGACAGATAGTTGTCTTTAGCTAGTCAGAAACCTTTTTCCTTTCTGAGATTCACAGTTTATTATTTTATTATTTCTCAGTCTCCCAGTTTATATCAGGATAGTTAAAGTCTTCCATTATTATCACATCATTCTGATTTGGTGCCTTGTTTATTTGCCTCAGTAATTGATCTTCTGCCTCTTCCATTATGTTTGGTGGCTTTTAGCAAACCCCTATCAGATTTTTTTATTTTCATCTCCATATATTTCTACCCATAATGACTCCACATTATTGTTTCCCTCCCATATATCCTCCTACAGTGCGGCCTTCAGACTCGATTTCACATAAAGACAAACTCCTCCCCCTTTCTGTTTTGTCCAATCCTTCCTGAATAGACTATAACCCTGTATGTTGACCACCCAGTCACAGTTATCGTCCAACCAAGTCTCTGTTTTACCCACTATGTCATAATTTTCCTCAGACATCAACCACTCCAGTTCCTCTGTTTTATTGGACAGACTTCTGGCATTAATCAACATGCAATTCAAAGGTGTATGTTTTTTCTTCCTATGAAGCCTATCTCTATTAATTATTTTAAGCCCTCCCTCCGCTACACCCCCAGGTATGTTAATAAGTCCACCCTCTCTATCTACACTATCTTCCCCCTCTATATTGTAGGTTCCCTCTCCCAGTCCCTAGTTTAAACACTACACCACTCTTCTAGCCATCTTGTTCCCAAGCACAGCTGCACCCTTCCCATTGAGGTGCAGTCCATCCCTACGGTAGAACCGGTATCCGACAGCGAAGTTGGCCCAGTTCTCCATGAACCCAAACCCCTCCTTCCTACACAAGCTTCTGAGCCACTGGTTTACCTCCCTAATCTCCCGCTGCCTCTCTTGTGTGGCTCGTGGTACAGGTAATATTTCAGAAAATATTACCTTGGAGGCCTTTGCCTTAAGCTTGTGGCCTAAGTCCCTGAAAACATTTTTAAGGACACTCAACCTACCTCTTACTTTGTCATTGGTGCCAATATGTACCATGGCTGCTGGGTCCTCTCCAGCCCCACCCTGCAACCTGTCAACCCGATCCATGATGTGCCGAACTTGAGCGCCAGGAAGACAACACACTGTTCGGCGATCCCGCACTTTGTGACAGATCGTCCTGTCTGTCCCCCTACTAATTGAGTCCCCCACTACCAGTACCTGTCTGGCCTGCCCTGCACTCCTCCCTCCCTCCTTACTGGAGCAGACCCCCCCCTGGTGGTCAGAGGCAGAGTCCTGCTGCAGTACTGCTAGCTCTGAAATGGCAACCCCTCATCTGCCAACCGGGCAAACTTGTTGGGGTGTGCCAGTTAAGGACTAGCCTCCCTGACACTTTTCCCTCTACCCCGTTTTCTAGCTGTAACCCAACTAACTGCCTGACAGTCCTGCATCTCCGTCCCACTATCCTCCCCCACCTCTACCCCAGAGAGTACTTGCTCAGTGAGCAGGAGACTCCTCTGCAAGTTGTCAATGCAAGATCTCAATGTTGCTAGTTGCTCCTCTAGATCCAGGATCTGGGCTTCCAAATGAACAACTCACAAACATCTCACACAACAATATGCACCCTCAAACTGCTGTTTAAGGATTGCATACATTTTGCAATATGTACACTGGACTGCCTTTCCAACATGGAGGCCATACTAGATTTGCAAAAATTAACAGTAAAAAAAAAAATCTAATGTTTCTATTAAACTGCCTGAATTTAAAATCCCTTAATTTTAAGTCCCTCTCCCTTTTATACTTACACTAACTTGTATACTTCACACTCTTGTATACAGACACACAATCACTAGCTCAAACAATCGCTTAGTGTACTTGCTTTTATAGTTACCAGATACCACCTCTCTTTTCCACTGCCTGGAAGTGAATGCAAATGGCTAGCTGGCTGCAAACAGCTGCAATTTATCAGCTGCTAATTATTTGCCAAACGTATGTGGTAAATCCAGCTCACCCCTCAATTATTGCCAGCTGTAGCTTGGACTCAGCCTGGATAGTGCTGATAAATATCGGATGAAGAAACAAAGAGAATGTCCAGCGCAGCAAGGGCTTGAATGCTTACGATTTATTTCCAACACAGCAACATACAGGAAAAAAGCAGTGACGCGTTTTGATGGTCTAGGCGATCTTAGTCATACTGATACACTAGTCAAAGTGTTGGAGATCCTATACATAGAGGAGATGTCTCAAGCACAGGTGCAGGAAAATTGCTGCACCTGGGCAAGAGACACTCTCCCAAAAGGAGGAACCATTACAAAATATAGTGATATACCCATAAAACTGGTACATTCACAAATGTTGTGACATATATCATAGTGAGTCCCAATATACAATTAAGATCATATAGAATTTGTATATAACATAGAAAAGACGGGTATGTTATTTATAAAAACTATAATGCAGAAACAGTTATATGCACATACAAACTAAATAAAACAGAGGCAAAAAAAAATAATTATATATATATATATATATATATATATATATATATATATATATATTCTCTCAATTAATGTGTATAAAAACAAAAGAGAAGGGGTCCATACCAGGAAATCAATATGTCTCGAAAGGGGGAAAAAGGTCATTATTGTTATTATTATTGTTAAAGTGTAGTTTGACCATGTGTCAAGATTAATTCAATAATGCAGTATTAAGTCCTGCCTTTTGTTCAGGCCCATGGGATATCTGCTTTCAAGACTCATGATCCAATACACTTCTCTATCAAGAAGTTTTTGTCTGTGGTTGCCCCCTCTTATTGGGGCCACCACCCTTTCAATACCCTGAAGACTGAGACAATTGTGATTACCATTATGCTTCTCTGCACAGTGTTGGCTAACCATGGAGACATGTCGGGAGTTGAAATGTTTCACATCTGAATGGTGCTTTCTCATTCTCACATTCTTGCACATTACACTCCCGACATGTCACCAAGTAGACCACATATGTTGTGTTGCAGTTTATGTACTGTTTTACTGAATGTACTTTGTTTTTTGTAGAAGAATCAAATTCTTTAGATATATGCATAATTCTGCAACACAAACACTTTTTATGGCCACACTTATAAGTGCCTGTGGTACTTAACCATGTAGGTGATCTAGAGACGCTAGTTATAAAAGAGACTTGGGGACACCATTTGTCCAATAGTTGGTGCCTTTCTCGGTATACACCTATATCCTATATATTATAACATGTAACTTTCATGTATATGTAATAACTTCTTCTCGATCCCTCTATCCTCTAGAGTTTGTTCCTATCACATTACTAATAAATATTAGGTATAATATTGTAATAGTAAAACTAATTTATATTTTGGTATGCTAATATATATATTTTTTGCCTCTGTTTATTTAGTTTGTAAGTGCATATAACTGTTTCTGCATTATAGTTTTTGTAAATAACATACCTGTCTTTTTTATGTTATACACAAATTCTGTATAATCTTTATTGTATATTGTGACTCACTATGATATCTGTCACAACATTTGTGAATGTCCCGGTTTTATGGGTATATCACTATATTTTGTAATGGTTCCTCCTGTTGAGGGAGTGTCTCTTCCCCAGGTGCGGCAATTTTCCTGCACCTGTGCTTGAGACACCTCCTCTATATATAGGATCTCCAACACTTTGACTAGTGTATCAGTATGACTAAGATCGCCTAGACGATCGAAACGCGTCACTGCTGTCTTCCTGTATGTTGCTGTATTGGAAAAAAATTGTAAGCATTTGCGCCCTTGCTGCGCTGGACATTCTCTTTGTTTCTTCATCCGCTAATTATTTAACTACTCCACCCACTCTTTGCCTGTATTCCTTTCCACCCACTCTCCACCTGTAAGAAATCCCCCATAATTGACCCCATTATACAGGGTGGGCCATTTATATGGATACGATACACCTTAATAAAATGGGAATAGTTGGTGATATTAACTTCCTGTGGCACATTAGTATATGTGAGGGGGGAAACTTTTCAAGATGGGCGGGGACCATGGTGGCCATTTTGAAATCGACCATTTTGAATCCAACTTTTGTCTTTTCAATAGGAATAGGGTCATGTGACACATCAAACTTATTGGGAATTTCACAAGTTAAACAATGATGTTCTTGGTTTTAACGTAACTTTATTCTTTCATGAGTTATTTACAAGTTTCTGACCACTTATAAAATGTCTTGAATGTGCTGCCCATTGTGTTGGATTGTCAATGCAACTCTCTTCTCCACACTGATAGAACACTGCAGGAGAAATGTTAGCACAGGCTTCCAGTATCCGTAGTTTCAGGTGCTGCACATCTCGCATCTTCATAGCATAGACAATTGCCTTCAGATGACCCCAAAGATAAAAGTCTAAGGGGATCAGATCGGGAGACCTTGGGAAACTGGATCGACTTTCCAGGAAACTGTTCATTTAGGAATGCTCGGACCTGATACCCATAATGTGGTGGTGCACCATCTTGCTGGAAAAACTCAGGAAACGTGTCAGCTTCAGTGCATAAAGAGGGAAACACATCTTAATTTAGCAATTTTGCATATCCAGTGGCCTTGAGGTTTCCATTGATGAAGAATGGCCCCACTATCTTTGTACCCCATATACCACACCATAACATAATTTTTTGTGTTCCAACAGTCTTGGAGGGATCTATCCAATGTGGGTTAGTGTCAGACCAATAGTGGTGATTTTGTTTGTTAACTTCACCATTCACATAAAAGTTTGCCTCATCACTGAACAAAATCTGCGTAAAATGAGAGTCCTGTTCCAATTTTTGTTTTGCCCATTCTGTAAATTCAGTGTGCCAATCTTGGTCATCCTCGCTTGAGATGCTGCAGTAGCTGGAGCTTGTAAGGGTGCCATTTGTGAGTAGCTAATATCTGCCGAAGGGATGTTCGACTAATGCCACTGCCCAGTGACATGCGGCGAGTGCTACGCGGTGGGCTCTTGCTGAATGAACCTGGACAGCCACTGATGTTTCTTCATTAGTGACAGATTTCATGCGTCCACATTTTGGCAAATCCAACACTGAACCAGTTTTATGAAACTTAGCAAGCAGTTTTCTAACTGTAGCATGGGAGATGGGGGGTCTCGTAGGGTGTCTTGCATTGAAATCTGCTGCAATGACCCAGTTACTGCGTTCACCAGACATTACCACAATTTCTATCCGCTCCTCACGTGTTAACCTCGACTACATGTCAATGGCTGTAAACAAAGAGAAACGTGTAAATAACTCATGAAAAAATAAAGTTATGTTAAAACTAAGCACATCATTGTTTTTCTTGTGAAATTCACAATAAGTTTGATGTGTCACATGACCCTCTTCCTATTGAAAAAACAAAAGTTGGATTCAAAATGGCAGACTTCAAAATGCCCGCCATGGTCAACACCCATCTTGAAAAGTTTCACCCCTCACATATAGTAATGTGCCACACACAGGAAGTTAATATCACCAACCATTCCCATTTTATTAAGGTGAATCCATATAAATGGCCCACCCTGTAGAAACTGCACCCTTCAAAGTATTCTAAATGACATTCAGAAAGTTGTTTAACTCTTTAGATGCTTCACAGGAATAGCAGCAAAGTGGAGGAGAAAACTGAGAATCTCCATTTCTTACACTAACATGTTCTTGTAGCCCCTTTTCTTACATTTATACAAGGTATAAAATGCAAAAAAGTTCTCCCTCTTTCTTCCGTCTCCTTCTATTCCCTCCCTCTCTTGCCTCGCACTCAAGAATGCACTGTTGACCCAAGTTTGACCATTGACTGACGCGTCCTGTCTTGACTGACATCTGCCACTGACAGTCAGACACACTCTAGTTCCACCTTTAGTACTGCTCATAAAGAAGACACTCACTGATGACGCGACTGGTCACCTCTGTATTGTAGACGTTAAATGAGAGTATGTGAGTTACCACGTTATCGATAGTTTTCCATTGCTATGCTTTTGCTCTCTATGTCCCATGATGCTTAGTCCTTGTTTTATGCTGTTTATATGACTTCTGTAATACCGTTTAAGGTTCACTTTCAGTGCTCTTGTTGTGCTGCACTATTAATACGTTAATAAAGATATATTTTGGAAAAAAAAAAATGCAAAAAAGCCCCACAAATTTGTAACAGAATTTCTCATGGGTTAGTAAATATATCATGTATGGATTGTGGTTGTAAAGTTCTCTCTGGGTGCACTAGAAAGGAAAGGAGCGACAATGGGCTTTTGGAGAGCAAATTTTGCTGAAATGGTTTTTGGCGGGCAAGTCGCATTTAACCCCTTAACGACGCAGGACGTAAATGTACGTCCTGGTGATTTGGTACTTAACGCACCAGGACGTACATTTACGTCCTGAGCATAACCGCGGGCATCAGAGCGATGCCGGCATCATGCGCAGCTGTGGATCGCAGCCATGGAACTGCTGGTAATGGCAGACACCCGCGATCCCGCGGATGTCCGCCATTGACCCCTCAGATGCCGTGATCAATACAGATCACGGCATTTGCAGCATCGCGGTCACTCAACAGGATGATCGGATCGCCCGCAGCGCTGCCGCGGCGATCCGATCATCCTGCAAGGCAGACGGAGGTCCCCTCACCTGCCTCCGCTGCCTTCCGGGAGTCTTCTGCTCTGATCTGCCTTCTCGCAGACCAGAGCAGAAGATGACCGATAATGGTGATCAGTGCTGTGTCCTATACATAACACTGAACAGCATTAGCAATCAAATGGTTGCTATAAATAGTCCCCTATGGGGACTATAAGAGTGTAAAAATAAAAGTAAAAAAAAATGTGAAAAACCCCCTCCCCCAATAAAAACGTAAATTGTCCCATTTTCCCTATTTTACCCCCAAAAAGTGTAAGAAAAATATTTTATATACATATTTGGTATCACTGCATGCGTAAATATCCAAACTATTAAAATAAAATGCAAATGATCCCGTACGGTGAACGGCGTGAACGTAAAAAAAAAAAAAAAAAAGTCCAAAATAGCTGCTTTTTTTTTAGAACATTTTATTAAAAATAAAATATGTGATAAAAGTTTTGTATAAGCAAATAGGGTATTAATAAAAAGTACAGATCAAGGCGCAAAAAATTAGCTCTCATACCACCGCTTATACGGAAAAATGAAAAAGTTATATATCTTCAAAATAGGGGGATTTTAAACATACTAATTTGGTTAAAAAGTTTACGATTTGTTTTAAGCGCAACAGTAATAGAAAAGTGTATAATCATTGGTATAATTTTAATCGTATTGACCCAGAGAATAAAAAACACATGTCATTTTTACCATAAATTGTACGGCGTGAAAACAAAACCTTCCAAAATTTGCTAAATTGCGGTTTTCTTTTTAATTTCCCCACACAAATAGTATTTTTTTGGTTGTGCCATACATTTTATGGTAAAATGAGGGATGGCATTACAACGGACAAGTGGTCGCGCAAAAAACAAGCCCTCATACTAGTCTGTGGATGAAAATATAAAAGAGTTATGATTTTTTGAAGGGGTGAAGGAAAAAACGAAAATGTAAAAATAAAATTGTCTTAGTCCTTAAGGTCCAAATGGGCTGAATCCTTAAGGGGTTAAGAAGCTCCCATGGTCCCAGAAAAGCAAAAAAAAAAAAAGAAAACACACACATGGCACACTACGTGGGAAACTACACCCCTCAAGGTATGTAACAAGGGGTAAAGTGAGCCTTACCCCACATGTGCTTGATGAACTTTCGTTAAAAGGGAAGTGAAAATAAAATTTGTTGTTTTTTTCACTAAAATGCTGGTGTTACCTCAAATTTTTCATTTTCACAAGGGGTAATATGAACAAATGCCCCCAAACATTTGTAATCACATTTCTTCTCTGTATGGAAATACCCATATAGACCTAAAGTGACCTGCGGACGCACTATAGTGCTCAGAATAGAGGGAGCAAAATTTTGCTTTTAGAAAGAAAATTTTGCTTAATTGGTTTTTAGGTGGCATGTCGCATTTAAGAAGCCCACATGGTGCCAGAATAGACAAAAAAAAACACATGGAACACTATTTGGAAAATTACACCCCTCAAGGAATGTAACAAGGGGTGCAGTTAGCATTTACACCTCACTGGCGTTTAACGTATTTTAGGAGCAGTGGGCTGTGAATATGAAAATTCCGAATTTATTTGCAGTGAATCACTATTAAAAACGGCTATTTCTGGCTAACAGAGAGCCTCAATTGGGCTGTAGAACACTTTGCTTTGCTGTAGCACGCAGTATGACATGTAGATTAGAGACATTGCTATTAGAATCCCTGCCGCAGAGTGGTACAAACACAGAGCATGGAGGTGGCATTAGCATAAGGAGACCATATAATGGCTGAATGACATAGTCTGGAGTTGGTGGCAATATGAGGAGACCAGATAGTGGCTGAATGACGAGACCATAGGGCCTCATAATTGAAAATATTAAAGATATTTTTTTTAAGATTTCAAATGAATGAACCTAAAAAGATTTATTTTATGTGCCAGCAGCATGAGGAGACTACATGGCAGCCCAGTGACACAACCTGGATGTGGCAGCTGCATGAGGAGACCATAATCTGGCAGAATGACACAGTCTGAAGTTGGCGGCAGCATGAGGAGACCATATAGAGGCTGATTGACACAGCCTGGAGGTGGTGGCAGCATGAGGAGACCATATAGTGGCTGAAAGACACAGCATGGAGGTGGCGGAAGCATGAGGAGACCATATAGTGGCTGAATCACACAGCCTAGAGGTAGTGGCGGCAGCATGAGGAGACCATATAGTGGCTGAAAGACACAGCATGGAGGTGGCGGAAGCATGAGGAGACCATATAGTGGCTGAATGACACAGCCTGGAGGTGGCAGCAGCCTGACAGGAAAAAACAAAAGAAAAATAGCCAGCACAACTACCTAATACACGGGTGCACGCTGCTGTGGAAATACAGAGTATACAAAAAAGAAGGTTGCAGCAGCATTCTTGGTAAATAAAATGGAGGCTCTTAGCACACTTTTTGATCAAAACATGTCCCCCATTCAGCATGCAGAGGTTGCCCTAATACTCATTTTACTCATCTCTGCTGGGCATACAGCCTCTGACTGGGTGACATGCTGGATCCACTATCAATTTACAAAAAACGACTTTGAAACATCCTAAGAGCCTCCATTTTTTTGACCAAGAGTGCTGCTGCAACCTTCTTTTTTGTATACTCTGTATTTATCTCAGCAGCGTGCACCCCTGTATTAGGTAGTTGTGCTGGCTATTTCTTTGTGTTTTTGCTGTGCAATTTAGGGGGAGTGGCACACTCTGTAGCCATGCACCCCTCCCTGTTTCACAGGAGGTTTTTTAAATTGATGGTGGATCCAGCATGTCACCCAGTCAGAGGCTATATGCCCAACAGAGGTGAGTAAAATGAGTGTTAGGGTCCCATCCGAAATGAGGCCACCTCAGCGTGATGGATGGGGGACACATTTTGATCAAAAAGTGCACTAAGAGCCTCCATTTTTTTGACCAAGAGTGCTGCTGCAACATCCTTTTTTGTATACCAATGTAAGAAAGAGATAGCCGGCACTGGTATATATATATATATATATATATATATATATATATATATATACAGCCATGTTGTCATGTACCGAGGTGCAGTGGTATGGAGTAATCCGTTAAATGTATGAATGGTGGTGCTCAATCCAATGATATCAGGAAATCATAGAGAATGTGGAAGAAGGTGGAGGCACTCACCATGCTGGTAAAATACTGTACTTTATTCCAACGAAAGCTTAAAATCAGCAGGTGCGTACATGTGGGATGCCAGCAGGAGTTGTGATAGCTATTTTGTGCCGGTAGCGCTTCTTCAGATCACTCCCTCCCCACCTGTGAGCAAGGATTAAATACTACTACTTGCTTACGTAGGTGGGGAAGGCATTGTGAAATTTAAAACAGAAAAAACACACAATAAAAACAATCCAACATGTGCAATATTTAACAAAAAATACTGATTATACAAATACACTTAAGTCTAACCTGTCATTTAGACCCAAATTGCCTTCTGCCCTTGTGCGGATTATCCATTTAGCTTCTAACTGTAACGGAAACTTGCGTTTTTCAATTCCTTTTTTTTTGCCAATTTGTTCGATGCCAAAAGAAATCAGAGAATTGATATTATTCTCATGTACCTCCGCCATATGTTCTATAAATGTTGTTGAACTTTTTTTTAGTTTTAAGTGAGTGTTCATGTTCTCTAATTCTTGAATTCATCGAACGAATTGTGCAACCTATGTAAAATTGTTCACAGGTACATTTGAGAACACATACTACATACGATGTTCTACAACAAAAACTATCTTTGGACTTTACCTGTTCACCTCCATGAATTTGTCCGTGCAGACATATCTGCACAATGGACAAGTACCATGGACAAGTACCGCAACTTGTTCCAGGGGTAATGGAATTCCGTAACCAACTAGATGTTTCTGGCTTCAAAAGTGTGTTGTGAACTATCACATCTAAAATGGTTCTACATCTCTTGAAGGCAATTATGGGTTTCTGGGTTGTAAAAGGAGCTAAGTCTGCATCATTTTGTAATAGTGACCAATTATCATGAATAGACTTTTTAATCCTACGTGCTGTTAGTGAAAGATTACCCCCCAAAATAATGCATGAGGCTAAAATGCGAACAGCTAGATGCCCCAGAAAAGATCTCCTCAATAACTCCTGTCACAAAAAGAGGCACATAGAAAAAAAAGAAACTAGATTGTCTTTTCCATTTAAATACAACCCTGTATCACATAGGATTAAAAAGTCAATTCTAGATAATTGGTCACTATTACAAAATGATGCAGACTTAGCTTCTTTTACAACCCAGAAACTCATAATTGCCTTTAAGATATGTAGAATCATTTCAGATGTGATAGTTGACAACAAACTTTTGAAGCCAGAAACATCTAGTTGGTTACGGAATTCCATTACCCCTGGCATCCATCATTGCGTTGCGGTACTTGTTCATTGTTTAGATATATCTGAATGGACAAATTCATGGTGGTAGGAGGTGAACAGATAAAGTTCAGAGATAGTTTTTGTCGTAGAACATTGTATGTAGAACATCGTATGTAGAATATTGTATGTAGTATATGGTCTCAAATGTACCTGTGGACGATTTTACATAGGATGCACAATTCGTTCGATGAATACAAGATTCAGAGAACATGTACACTCACTTAAAACTAAAAAAGGTTCAACAAGATTTATAGAACATATGGCAGAGGTACACGAGAATAATATCAATTATTTGAGTTTATTTGGCATCGAACAAATTGGCAAAAAAGAAAAAATTGAAAAACACAAGTTGCTGGTACAGCAAGAAGCTAAATGGATCATCCGCACAAGGGCAGAAGACAATTTGGGTCTAAATGACAAGTTAGACTTAAGTGTATAATCAGTATTTTTTGTTAAATATTGCACATGTACGATTGTTTTTATTGTTTTTTTTTCTGTTTTAAATTGCACAATGTAAACGCCTTTCCCCACCTACAATGGCAAATAGGAGTAGTTAATCCTTGCTCAATCCTTGGGGAGGGAGTGATTTGAAGAAGTGCTACCGTCCTGAAATAGCTATCACAACTCCTGCTGGTGCCCCACGTGTACGCACCTGCTGATTTTATGCTTTCGTTGGAATAAAGTACTTCTTCCACATTCTCTTTTTTTGTATACTCTGTATTTGCCACAGTAGCGTGCACCCGTCTATTAGGTAGTTGTGCTGGCTATTTTTTATTTTTGCTGTGCAATTTAGGGGGAGTGGCACCCTCTGAAGCCGTGCACCCCTCTCTGTTTCACATGAGGTTTTTTAAATTGATAGTGGATCCAGCATGTCACCCAGTCAGAGGCTATATGCCCAGCAGAGGTGAATGAAATGAGTGTTAGGGTTCCATCCGAAATGAGGCCACCTCCGCATGGGGGATGGGGGATACATTTTGAATAAAAAAGTGGGCTAAGAGCCTAATTTTTTTGGACCAAGAGAACTGCTGCAATCTTCTTTTGTAAACTCTGTATTTGCCACAGCAGCGTGCACCCGTATATTAGGTAATTGTGCTGGCTATTTATCTTTTTGTTTTTGCTGTGCAATTTACGGGGAGTGGCACCCTCTCTAGCCATGCACCCCTCCCTGTTTCACAGGAGGTTTTTTAAATTGATAGTGGATCCAGCATGTCACCCAGTCAGAGGCTATATGCCTAGCAGAGGTGAGTGAAATGAGTGTTAGGGTCCCATCCGAAATGAGGCCACCTCTTTATATCCCCTCTGTGTATGTCCCCTCCCTATGAATCTATGTGAGTAGTACATCCAATAAAGAAGTTGGAAGACGTGAATTTGGAGGAGAAGCGCCCTATGGTATTTCCTTTTTTACTTGGATCATATCCGCCATTGCTCATTACTCATCCAGTCGACCGAAAGGAACCTGGAAATTAAACCGTGGCTGCTGACCTCCACTTAATTTGCGAGTCTACATGCCTGCAGAGGTGTTGTGCCCTGAGCACAACATTATCCGGTAAGCCTCCAATTTTTTGCGCACATTGAAGCAAAAGTACAAAACTGTCTGCACTAGTAGCGCACCTGTTTTTTGTCTTTCCACTTTCACAGTAACTAGGCTCTTAAGACTTTAACAAGAACAAAATCGTACACCACCTATGTACGCACAGGTTACACTTAATAGAGGACAATACTCTCCGCCACACAACCTGTATGAGGCACTAATAGCAGGTGATTATGGCTTTTAGTGCTCTGCTCACCCTAACTGGCTGGCTACTATTAGCTTTTCATTTGTTGTACACACCAGTGCTGCAGCACACAGTCGCTGTGTGGTACACTCAAATTTGCACTCTCTCTCTCAATCTCTCTCCCTTCCCTATCAGTGCTTCTAGGCTGGATTTAGGCTTGAGGTGAATCGCTGCTGTGAAAATTAATTTCTGTGCAACACACACTGCTTTCTGTCCCTCTCTCTTTATCTGCAATAAAACGTTGATGTAACTGGCCGCAAGATGGCTGCCGATTATATAGGGTTGTGACATCACAGGGGTGGCTGGCTGCTGATTGGCTGCAAGCTGCATGTGATTCAGGGTCATCCCGCCTACACGTCTTCCCGCCTTCCCAGAGTTCCTTGCTCCATGTACTTACATGTGTAGCCACCATCTTAGATGCCCTGGAGCCGGGACCATACTAAATTCAGCTTAATGAACTTGTGTTATCAAATCGTGGCGATATTCGGATTCCTGGCGAAGCAAATTTTTCCTGAAATTCGTAACAAATTAGAATTTTGCAAATTCGATTTGCTCATCCCTAGTCAGAACTATCAGCCATTTCAATGCGAATCACCAACTTAGGTCTCAAATTTACATGGTGCTCTCTCACTCCTGAGCCCGGAAGAGCACTTTACACCAACAAATGGGGTATTTCCATATTCTAGAGATATTGTGTTATAGATTTTGGGGGTCTTTTTCTTCTTTTACCTCTTGTGAAAATGAAAAGTATGGGGCAACACCAGTATTTTAGGTTAAAGAATTCAGTTTTTTTAACGAATATGCTGGTTTAGCCCCCAACTTTCCTTTTCATAAAGGGTAACAGCCACCCAAAATGTATAATGCAATTTCTCCTCCCGAGTATGGAAATAACCCATATGTGGCACTAAATTGTTGCCTTGAAATACGACAGGTCTCCAGAATGAGAGAGCACCTTAGGCATTAGGGATTTGCATAGGTGTGGACCCGGATGCAAGCATGGCGTTTGCCTCCTCCACCAAAAATATCATACGGCAGTATTTCTCAAACAGTGTTTAGAAAACAGTACTGTGCAAGACATTTTAAATTTTTATGGGGGGGGGGGGTAACTGCGTAAGGGTGTGTGTATATGTAGTGTTTTATTCTTAATTTTGTATAGGTGTAGTATAATGTAGTATTTTTAGGGTACATTTACATTCGCAGGGGTTCACAGCAAGTTTCCCATTAGGAGTTTGAGCTGCGGCTGAAATTTTTCCGCAGCTCAAAATCGCAGTGTGAAACTCACTGTTAATACTGCCCATGTGAATGTACTGGTGCACCTCCAGCTATTGCAAAACTCAGCATGCACTGACAGACTGTGTATGCTGGGAGTTGTAGTTTCCCCACCAGTGTGCCCCACTTTTGCAAAACTACAACTCCCATTATGCACTGTATGTCAGTGCATGCTGGGAGTTGTAGTTTTCCAACAGCTGGAGGCACACGGGTAGGAAAACACTGAGTTAGGTAACAGACCCTTACTCAGTGTTTCCAAACCAGTGTGCCTCCAGCTGTTGCAAAACTACATCTCCCAGCATTCACTGACAGTCAAAGGGGATGCTGGGAGTTGTAGTTATGTAACAGCTGGAGGAGCACAGTTTGGAGACCACTGTGTAGTGGTCTCAAAACTATGGCCCTCCAAATGTTGCAAAACTACAACTCCCAGCATGCCCAGACTGTCCAGGCATGCTAGCCTTCAGGGTGATTGGTGCTGTCTCGGACAGCACCAATCACCCTGATTTTTTGCCCTTCGGGTAACCAAAGGCCTGATTGGCCCAGAAAAGCTGTCATTCACTGGTCAGAATTGAAACCAATCAGATTGCTTCTTTCATTTTTTTCAATAGCCTTGTTAAGAATGAAAGAAGCGATCTGCTTGGTTGCTGTGGGCAACTGGTCAACTTTTTCTCTCCACAGGTTTTGATAAATCTCCCCATTGAGTCTTCTTTACTTGCCACATGTAAATTAAGAATGGACCCAAATGGGGGATGGACTAACAAACAATACTTACTCTGCAACTCAGCCTAGACAAGATGGAGTAAAGGTCCCCTTTTATCCCTCACTCTAATAATTAAAACTTAACTTTTAATGTAATGAATTAAATCAAATAGTGAGGATAGATTGTGAAATAAATAACTGAGCACATCTAATACCAATCCGCTATCAGTATATAGTTGCTTGATAAGAAAACTTTGTGAATTTCTTTCCCCTAGCATACCTGCAGTGTATGCCATGGTAAGGTGTTTGTGCTGATTTTAAAACACTTTTACAAGCCCCCCCACCAACAGGTTTTGTCACTAGGAGTGACGTCCTCATTGCCATATTGCCTCTGAGGATGTCACACAAAGTGACAAAACAATAAGTATTCTTTACTTGCCAGACACACAACCTATTAACTCCTTAAAATAGCAATAAAAAAAAAAATGTTGCCTGTTCAATATTTACAAAAGTGACATTCTCACATCTTGATATGCTATATGTTTTAGAAAAAAACACTAAAATATAACTTTTAAAAATAATCATTAAAATGCCCAAGCAATGAAAATTCCAAAATAAAATAAATAATAGGATGACTCTGTGGACTTTGCCTCAGTCTACTCAGCACAGCTGGCAACATTGTAACAGAAAGCATGTGTGTGTGTGTGTGTGTGTGTGTGTGTGTGTGTGTGTGTTTATGTGCGTGTGTGTGTACGTGCGCGCGCTCCATTGACCAGTGTGAAATGATTTTTATTTGTATAGCCACAAGAAATAATATACATGTAAAAACCAATGACTTTAAAACATAGATGTTCCTAGTACTTTGTGACTTTACATAACTTTTAAAACATTTCTTCTGTAGAATTATGTTGTCCTGATGTTAAAATAAGGTCAGTCCTTGAACAAAGAAAAAACATTTTAAATCCTTTATTAAAACTGTTCCCAGCATTACCATAACAAAGATTTTTTTTTTTTTTGTAATTTAATATCAAGTGAAACTGAAAAGGGAAAAGAATAAAAAAAAAGGCTAATAACAGAAAGGTTAATGTTAATAGTATATTTATTGCTACACTAAAATAATTGTTGCCTTGAAGCCATAATTATTTTTTCCTTTGAACACTGTCCAATTCTTTTCTCTCTGTTGTACAGCACTTGGTATGCATTGATTCAGTGCATTAGAACATAACTAGTATTTAGTTTTACAAACAGTTTTTTTTAAGTTTCCTTCTATAAATAATCAAGTCATTGGATTGAATGATTTGTTGTTATAAAACCACCGTAGACAATGTAGACATTGCAGACTTGTGTTTGCTTTTTAACTATTTATTTTAGGATTATAAGAAATCTGTGCTCTAAGGGGCTAGACACACCACCGAATTACATAAATTACGTAACTTCCCCGCTTTGGCTGCTTTAGTCTTTATGGACCACCTCCGTTAACCGCAAACAGGCCAGAGGCAGACAGAAAAAGCTGTGGTAGCCCTGGGGGGGGGGGGGGGGGGTATGGTAGTTGTGGTGTTGTGGTAGATGAGGGTTAATGTTAACCCTATAGTTCGTGACACCAGGCTGAGGGCTAGTATGCTGAGGTAATTCTCCAGCCTATCGCCGCCCTTCTCAGTAACGATAGGTGCATGTATAAAATGACTGAAGGTCCACAAGGTACTTGAACTTGAACAAACTTTACTGAAAGGCTTGCGGCACATCCAATGCACAATAACAGTCTCAGGAATACAGTCTCTATAAAGTGCAATGACTGACAGTTGTTGCGGACCTTGACTTTTAGATACAGTCTCTGAATTTAGGGTAAAATTTGCAGATCCGTCCGGATTTAGGGGATACATAAGGTCCGGTGATCTTGCAGAGTTCTTAGGGATTGATACACTCTCAGTTTTGAATCGATCAGTCGGTGCTGCAAGGCTCGGGCCTAACTCACTGCAGGAGATAGTTGTACAGGTCCTTCCTCGTCAGGAGCAAAGAAAAAAAAGAACAATGGCCGCCGCTCCCTTATATGGGCAGGGCCGTTTTGGATTGGTCCCAGTAACTGTCACTCACCGTTACAAAGAGTGATGGAATAGAACATGTCACAGGGACCTCCAAAGGTCCTCAAGCAAAAACCATAGAGTTTACCTGATCACGTGACCCGCAGGTCCTACTACGCTGCATACAGGTAATTAACTATTTATAGACATTTATACAGTTATATTTACATGAATCCTAAACAAACCATTAGCTTAATAACTATCTAGATGAGAGGTGACTAGGGGTGAACTAGACAATAAGGACCCCGAGGTCCTAGGGCCTCTGGCTAAGGGGACCCACATACGCAGGTACTGGATAGGATATGGTACCGGGACACCACAAAGACAATTAGGAAGGGTTTTAGAACTAATATATGTGTGGTGAGGGTGTTGGGATGGCAGATAGTATTAACCCTTAGGGAAGATGATATGAACCCTTTGTGTTCGTGACACCAGGGCATAGTTATCCTCTATACCAGCCGAGGTATTGCCGCTGGTTCCTGGGCCAGGCGGGGGGTAAATAATCACTCCAATGCAAGGTTACGGAACAACTGCAATTTCCTGAGGCAGACAAGGTGTTAATGTCTTTACAGCTCAATTTAGGCCCAAGGAGATGCTCAGGGAACTTTAGGGAGCTTGTTGGCTCGCTCGGACTTGTGGTGGACTTGGACTGATTTATGCAACCCACTCTGACTTTAGTGACTTGACAGACTTAACTATCTTGACTAGACTTGTCCCCTGTATTTGTACTTACCGCCAAGCTTTGACTTTCACCTGCAGGAATAACTGGTAGTAGCTGTGTGGCTGTGTGAATAGGCCTTGACCCCCCTCAGGAACACCAGACAACTGCTCAGGTCTTTACTTGGTTGTACCTCAGCATGCACTAACTAAGCTAGCTCCTCCCTAGTATATATGGGAGCAATTTGGAGGAATCCCATAAGTCACTTGTTCACCTTGCACCTTCCTTGGTAACATAGGCCTTGACAACAAAGATTTAAAGAAACAGAGGCATAAAAACACAGTGCATTGACTCATACATAACTTTATAGAATACACAGAGTCCTTAGGAGGGATGTGGACCCAAGAGAACACTGAAATGGAAGCCACTATACAGGACAGGCAGGTGTACAGAATAACATATTCTGTACTGGGCTACCACAAACTCTACCTCTTGAAAGAAGCCGTCCTTGGCATATCATCCTGGAGGGCGGATGACATGAAGTGACCACTGAGGCCACGCAACCGTAGGAATAAACAAAAACAGTTCCAGGGGCATTGCTCCAATGTCCTTCGCCGGGCTGGGATAGAGTTTACCGGCCGGGATAGAGTTCATGTGGAATTATCATTGAATGTCCTGACATACTCTTATATATATATATAGACAGGGTATTTAAACCGGGATGCAACCAACAAGTAGTTTGTGTGGGGGTTAATTGTCCTAGGAACTGCATTGGGGCACTGCCTGAGGTTTTCTACTCAGTTGCCTGTGCTAACGAGGCCCGTCAGCATGTTTCACTACTATATACAATAACTTTTCCACTTTTTTTTTTTTTTTGTGCTACTTAAACTCACCATGTGCTTTCTCTAGCCACAAGAGAACCCTGTGCACAGTGGACAGGAAGACAACAAATATTAGACACATATATTCTTATGGACTGAGTATATTTATGTATACTGACTATAAGATTACAGTTCTTACTTAGTACTGTACACTACCTTTTGTACACAAAATTAAACAGTATAGATACATGGTTCTAGCACTAGACAATTCTGATGTAATAGTACATTTTTACTATTGACTATTATGTACATAAGTAATTTACTTTCTATATCTAGCAGGCAGTTTACCCTGAGTAGACCGCTGGGACCTGCACAGCACCACCTCTTGAGGATCAAGATCTGGAGGTAAATCTGGAAGCTCAACAAGTACTTCTGCGACAGGCACTGGAACTTGAGCTTGATCTGGAACTAGCTGAACAGGGACTACTGGAACTGTAGGAGTCAGGATTACCTCTGGAACTCTTGGGGCTGGACTGGGGCCAAAGGAGATAGACCAGGAGTCGTAGGTAGACAAATGTTGGTGGGTTGAGTGGGCAAGGACAAAAGAATATCCATACAGGGATGTATCCCTTCGCCAGGAACATATTCTCGGACCGGTCTGACACATGGAGGAAGTGGTGGTGGGGAGATCCTCTTTCAAGCAGAGCTTAATACGATTGCCATGGACGACCTGTGGCTTGTACCCAGGCTTCCTGACTTCATAGACATCAGACTCAGGATAAAGGGATAGCCGTCACTGTGTAGTGCTCCGTCTCCCTAATGGAATCCAACTTGTCTGCTCTAGGGAATTTTCTTAGCCAGACTTTGTCACCCACATGTAGTGGCTTGGCTGTGGCATGGCGGTTGCAGTTGTCCTGTTGCCTTTGCCGGGCCTCATCCATGTTTTTACTGACAATCTCTTTGGCTTCTTGAATCCACCTTTGATGATCAGAAACCCACTTGTGGGATGCTTGAGGATAATTGTTGATCAGGTTGTACCCCGAATGTCTGATCCTTAGGCAGTTGCCCGTACCTTCCCATCATCAAATAGAAGGGGGTATACCCGTGGAACAGTGCACAGTGTTGTTATAGATTTCCAACAACTCAGGTAGCAACCAAGGCCATTCTTCTTGCCATGACACAGAGGCTGCTTGCAGCATATGGATGAACATGTGATTGATCCCCTTACAGAGCCCATTCCCTTGAGGATGATAGGCAGTGGTTTTGTGTTTCTTACAGTCGTGGAATTGACAGAGTTCTTGAAAGAGTTGGGCCTCAAAGGCTTGTCCATGGTCAGTTAACCTGTTGGGGACGAAGGGCGTATGCATACGCCCTTGCGTCCTGGTACTTAAGGACGAAGGGCGTATCCATACGCCCGTGGGAATTTCGGCCCCCGCCGCGCGCCGAGCGGGGACCGGGCCGGGGTGACTGCTGATATCTATCAGCAGGCACCCCGTGCAAATGCCCAGGGGGGTCATTAGACCCCCCCATGTCGGCGATCGGTGCAAATCGCAAGTGAATTCACACTTGGGATTTGCGCCGATTCCGGGTCATTACGGGTCTATGGTGACCCGGTGACCCGGAATAGAAGGGGGATCGCGGGTGTCTAAGACACCCACGATCCCCCTAAAGCGATAGGAGTGAGGTGGCAGAGTTGCCACCCCTCCTATCTCTGCTATTGGTGGTCTAGACGCGACCACTAATAGCAGATCTGGAGCGGAGGGGTTTACTTTCGTTTTCCCCGTCCTGCCCTCCCACAATAGGCGGGGCAGAACGGGGAAAACGAAGAGGAGCGGCGCCGACATCCACTTACCCTTCCGGAGGCAGCGGAGCGACGGGGATCGGCGGGCGGCGACGGAGATCGGCGGCTGCGTGCGGCAGAAGAGGACGGCTCCCGGATGCGACAGAAGCCAGTGAGTAGTTGCATAGCAACATCTAGAGGGCTACAGTCTGAGACCACTATAGTGGTCTCTAGACTGTAGCCCTCCAGATGTTGCAAAACTACAACTCCCAGCATGCCCAGACAGCTGTTTGCTGTGTGGGCATGCTGGAATGTGTAGTTTTGCAACAGCTGGAGGTCTGCAGTTTAGAGACCACTGCACAGTGATCTCTATACTGCCCTATAGATCTTGCAAAACTACAACTCCTAGCATGCCCAGTGGTCTCTAAATTGTAGCACTCCAGATGTTGCAAAACTACAAATTCCAGCATGCCCACACAGAAAACAGCTGTCTCGGCATGCTGGGTGTTGTAGTTGCGTACCTCCAGCTGTTGCATAACTACATCTCCCAGCATGCCCTTCTGTGATCAGACATGCTGGGAATTGTAGTTTGGCAACAGATGGAGGCACACTGGTTGGAAAATACTGAGTTAGGTAACAGAACCCAACTCAGTATTTTCCAACCAGTGTGCCTCCAGCTGTTTCAGAACTACAACTCCCAGCATGTACTGACAGACCGTGCATGCTGGGAGTTGTAGTTTTGCAACAGCTGGAGGCTCATTGGTTGGAAAATACTGAATTAGGTAACAGAACCTAACTGAAGGTTTTCCAACCAGTGTGCCTCCAGCTGTTGCAAAACTACAACTCCCAGCATTTCCGGACTGCCACTGATTGTCCAGGCATGCTGGGAGTTTAGCAACAGCTGGAGGCACCCTGTTTGGGAATCACTGGCGTAGAATACCCCTATGTCCACCCCTATTCAATCCCTAATTTAGTCCTCAAATGCACATGGAGCTCTCTCACTTTGGAGCCCTGTCGTATTTCAAGGAAACAGTTTAGGGCCACATATGGGGTATTTCCGTACTCGGGAGAAATTGCACTACAAATTTTGGGGGGCTTTTTCTCCTTTTACCCCTTATGAAAATGAAAAGTTGGGGTCTACACCAGCCTGTTAGTGTAAAAAAAAAAAATTTTACACTAACATGCTGGTGTTGCCCTTTACTTTTTATTTTCACAAGAGGTAAAAGGAAAAAAAGACCCCAAAATTTGTAACGCAATTTCTACTGAGTACGGAAATACCCCATATGTGGGCATAAAATGCTCTGCGGACGCACAACAAGGCTCAGGAGTGAGAGCGCACTATGTACATTTGAGGCCGACATTGGTGATTTGCACAGGGGTGGCTGATTTTACAGCGGTTCTGACATAAATGCAAAAAAATAAATACCCACATGTGACCCCATTTTGGAAACTACACCCCTCACCTAATGTAATAAGGGGTACAGTGAGCATTTACGCCCCACAGGGGTCTGACAGATTTTTGGGACAGTGGTACGTGAAAATGAAAAATTTAATTTTTTTGTTTACACAGCCCACTGTTCCAAAGTTCTGTCAAACACCAGTGGGGTGTAAATGCTCACTGTACCCCTTATTACATTCCGTGAGGGGTGTGGTTTCCAAAATGGGGTCACATGTGGGGGGTCCACTGTTCTGGCACCACGGGGGGCTTTGTAAATGCACATGGCCCCCGACTTCCATTCCAAACAAATGATCTCTCTAAAAGCTCAATGGCGCTCCTTCTCTTCTGAGCATTGTAGTTCGCTCACAGTGCACTTGACGTCCAAACATGGGGTATTTCCATATTCAGAAGAAATGGGGTTACAAATTTTGGGGGGCATTTTCTCCTATTACCCTTTGTAAAAAAAGTAAAATTTGGGGAAAAACCAGCATTTTAGTGGAAAAATATGTTTTTTTCATTTACACATCCGACTTTAACAAAAAGTTGTCAAACACCTGTGGGGTGTTAAGGCTCACCGTACCCCTTGTTACGTTCCTTGAGGGGTGTCGTTTCCATAATAGTGTGCGATGTGTTTTTTTTTGCTGTCCTGGCACCATAGGGGCTTCCTAAATGGGACATGCCCCCCAAAAACCATTTCAGAAAAACTCACTCTCCTAAATCCCATTGTTGCTCCTTCGCTTCTGAGCCCTCTAGTGCACCCGCCGAACACTTGACATACACATATGAGGTATTTTCTTACTCGAGAGAAATTGGGTTACAAATTTTGAGAGGATTTTTTTCCTTTTACCCCTTGTAAAAATTCAAAAACTGGGTCTACAAGAACATGCCAGTGTAAAAAATAAAGATTTAGAATTTTCTCCTTCACTTTGCTGCTATTCCTGTGAAACACCTAAAGGGTAAACACACTTACTGAATGTCATTTTGAATACTTTGAGGGGTGCAGTTTTTATAATGGGGTCATTTATCGGGTATTTCTAACCAGAAGATCCTTCAAATCCAATTCAAACCTGAACTGGTCCCTGAAAAATTCCGATTTTGAAAATTTTGCAAAAAATTTGAAAATTGTTGCTGAACTTTGAAGCCCTCTGGTGTCTTCCAAAAGTAAAAACTCATCAATTTTATGATGCAAACATAAAGTAGACATATTTTATATGTGAATCAATATATAATTTATTTGGAATATCCATATTCCTTATAAGCAGAGAGCTTCAAAGTTAGAAAAATGCAAAAATTTAAAATTTTTCATGAAATTTTTGCATTTTTCACCAAGAAAGGATGCAAGTATCGCCGAAAATTTACCACTAACATAAAGTAGAATATGTCACGAAAAAACTATCTCGGAATCAAATTTATAAGTAAAAGCATTCCAGAGTTATTAATGCTTAAAGTGACAGTGGTCAGATTTGCAAAAAATGCTCCCGTCCTTAGGGTCATAATGGGGGTCAAGGGGTTAAAGGGGTATTCCAGGCAAAAACTTTTTTATATATATATCAACTGGCTCCAGAAAGTTAAACAGATTTGTAAATTACTTCTATTAAAAAATCTTAATCCTTTCAGTACTTATGAGCTTCTGAAGTTAAGATTGTTCTTTTCTGTCTAAGTGCTCTCTGATGACACCTGTCTAGGGAATGTCACGATGCCGGCTGGCAGGTAGTGGATCCTCTGTGCCAGAGAGGGATTGGCGTGGACCGTGCTAGTGGACCGGTTCTAAGCCACTACTGGTTTTCACCAGAGCCCGCCGCAAAGCGGGATGGTCTTGCTGCGGCGGTAGTGACCAGGTCGTATCCACTAGCAACGGCTCACCTCTCTGGCTGCTGAAGATAGGCGCGGTACAAGGGAGTAGGCAAAAGCAAGGTCGGACGTAGCAGAAGGTCGGGGCAGGCAGCAAGGATCGTAGTCAGGGGCAACGGCAGAAGGTCTGGAAACACAGGCAAGGAACACACAAGGAACGCTTTCACTGGCACTAAGGCAACAAGATCCGGCAAGGGAGTGCAGGGGAAGTGAGGTGATATAGGGAAGTGCACAGGTGAACACACTAATTGGAACCACTGCGCCAATCAGCGGCGCAGTGGCCCTTTAAATCGCAGAGACCCGGCGCGCGCGCGCCCTAGGGAGCGGGGCCGCGCGCGCCGGGACAGAACAGACGGAGAGCGAGTAAGGTAGGGGAGCCGGGGTGCGCATCGCGAGCGGGTGCTACCCGCATCGCGAATCGCATCCCGGCTGGCAGCGGAATCGCAGCGCCCCGGGTCAGAGGACGTGACCGGAGCGCTGCCGCGGGGAGAGTGAAGCGAGCGCTCCGGGGAGGAGCGGGGACCCGGAGCGCTCGGCGTAACAGTACCCCCCCCCTTGGGTCTCCCCCTCTTCTTAGAGCCTGAGAACCTGAGGAGCAGACTTTTGTCTAGGATGTTGTCCTCAGGTTCCCAGGATCTCTCTTCAGGACCACAACCCTCCCAGTCCACTAAAAAAAAATTTTTCCCTCTGACCTTTTTGGCAGCTAAAATTTCTTTGACCGAGAAGATGTCCGAGGAGCCGGAAACAGGAGAGGGAGGAACAGATTTGGGAGAAAAACGGTTGAGGATGAGTGGTTTGAGAAGAGAGACGTGAAAGGCATTAGGGATACGAAGAGAGGGAGGAAGAAGAAGTTTATAAGAGACAGGATTAATTTGACACAAAATTTTGAAAGGACCAAGATAGCGTGGTCCCAACTTGTAGCTAGGGACACGGAAGCGGACATATTTAGCGGAGAGCCATACCTTGTCTCCAGGGGAAAAAACGGGGGGAGCTCTTCTTTTCTTATCCGCGAACTTCTTCATGCGTGATGAAGCCTGTAAGAGAGAATTTTGGGTCTCTCTCCATATGATGGAAAGGTCACGAGAAATTTCATCCACAGCGGGCAGACCAGAGGGCAAGGGAGTAGGGAGGGGGGGAAGAGGGTGACGGCCGTACACCACGAAAAATGGGGATTTGGAGGAAGACTCAGAGACCCTGAAGTTATACGAGAATTCGGCCCATGGGAGGAGATCTGCCCAGTCATCCTGGCGGGAGGAAACAAAATGTCGCAAATAATCACCCAAGATCTGGTTAATCCTTTCTACTTGTCCATTGGACTGGGGATGATATGCAGAAGAAAAATTTAATTTAATCTTGAGTTGTTTACAGAGAGCCCTCCAGAATTTAGACACGAATTGGACGCCTCTATCCGAGACAATCTGCGTAGGCAACCCGTGAAGACGAAAAATGTGTACAAAAAATTGTTTAGCCAACTGAGGCGCAGAAGGAAGACCAGGAAGAGGGATGAAATGTGCCATTTTGGAGAATCGATCAACGACCACCCAAATAACAGTGTTGCCACGGGAAGGGGGTAAATCAGTAATAAAATCCATACCAATCAGAGACCAAGGCTGTTCGGGGACAGGCAGAGGATGAAGAAAACCAGCGGGCTTCTGGCGAGGAGTCTTATCCCGGGCACAGATAGTGCAGGCTCGCACAAAGTCCACAACATCCGTCTCCAGAGTCGGCCACCAATAGAAGCGGGAGATGAGTTGCACAGATTTCTTGATACCCGCATGACCTGCGAGATGGGAGGAGTGACCCCATTTGAGGATTCCGAGGCGTTGGCGAGGAGAAACAAAGGTCTTTCCTGGAGGAGTCTGCCTGATGGAGGCAGGAGAAGTGGAGATCAGGCAGTCAGGTGGAATGATGTGTTGCGGAGAGAGTTCAACTTCTGAGGCATCCGAGGAACGAGAGAGAGCATCGGCCCTAATGTTCTTATCGGCAGGACGAAAGTGAATCTCAAAATTAAATCGGGCAAAGAACAGAGACCACCGGGCCTGGCGAGGATTCAGCCGTTGGGCAGACTGGAGGTAGGAGAGGTTCTTGTGGTCGGTGTAGATAATAACAGGAGAACTTGATCCCTCCAGCAGATGCCTCCATTCCTCAAGTGCTAATTTAATGGCTAGAAGCTCTCGATCCCCGATGGAGTAGTTCCTCTCCGCTGGAGAGAAGGTCCTAGAGAAAAAACCACAAGTGACAGCATGCCCGGAAGAATTTTTTTGTAGAAGAACAGCTCCAGCTCCCACTGAGGAGGCATCAACCTCCAATAGGAAGGGTTTGGAAGGGTCAGGTCTGGAGAGGACGGGAGCCGAAGAAAAGGCAGACTTGAGTCGTTTAAAGGCGTCTTCTGCTTGAGGAGGCCAGGACTTGGGATCAGCATTTTTTTTGGTTAAAGCCACGATAGGAGCCACAATGGTAGAAAAATGTGGAATAAATTGCCTGTAATAATTGGCGAACCCCAAAAAGCGTTGGATAGCACGGAGTCCGGAGGGGCGTGGCCAATCTAAGACGGCAGAGAGTTTGTCTGGATCCATCTGTAGTCCCTGGCCAGAGACCAAATATCCTAGAAAAGGAAGAGATTGGCATTCAAACAGACATTTCTCAATTTTGGCATAGAGTTGGTTGTCACGAAGTCTCTGAAGAACCATACGGACATGCTGGCGGTGTTCTTCTAGATTGGCAGAAAAAATTAGGATATCGTCCAGATATACAACAACACAGGAGTATAACAGATCACGAAAAATTTCATTGACAAAGTCTTGGAAGACGGCAGGGGCGTTGCACAGTCCAAAGGGCATGACCAGATACTCAAAGTGTCCATCTCTGGTGTTAAATGCCGTTTTCCACTCGTCCCCCTCTCTGATGCGGATGAGGTTATAGGCGCCTCTTAAGTCCAATTTAGTGAAGATGTGGGCACCTTGGAGGCGATCAAAGAGTTCAGAGATGAGGGGTAAGGGGTAGCGGTTCTTAACCGTGATTTTATTAAGACCGCGGTAGTCAATGCAAGGACGTAGGGAGCCATCTTTTTTGGACACAAAGAAAAATCCGGCTCCGGCAGGAGAGGAGGATTTACGGATAAAGCCCTTTTTTAGATTCTCCTGGACGTATTCGGACATGGCAAGAGTCTCTGGGGCAGAGAGAGGATAAATTCTGCCCCGGGGTGGAGTAGTGCCCGGGAGGAGGTCGATAGGGCAATCATAAGGCCTGTGAGGAGGTAGAGTCTCAGCTTGTTTTTTGCAGAAAACATCCGCGAAGTCCATATAGGCCTTAGGGAGACCGGTTACTGGAGGAACCACAGAGTTACGGCAAGGGTTACTGGGAACCGGTTTTAGACAGTTCTTGGAACAAGAGGACCCCCAACTCTTGATCTCCCCAGTGGACCAATCCAGGGTAGGGGAATGAAGTTGAAGCCAGGGAAGTCCAAGGAGAATTTCCGAGGTGCAATTGGGGAGGACCAAAAGTTCAATCCTCTCATGATGAGATCCGATGCTCATAAGAAGGGGCTCCGTGCGGAAACGTATGGAACAGTCCAATCTTTCATTATTTACACAATTGATGTAGAGGGGTCTGGCGAGACTGGTCACCGGGATGTTGAACCTGTTGACGAGAGAGGCCAAAATAAAATTTCCTGCAGATCCAGAGTCCAAGAAGGCCACTGTAGAGAAGGAGAAGGCAGAGGCAGACATCCGCACAGGCACAGTAAGACGTGGAGAAGCAGAGTAGACATCAAGGACTGTCTCACCTTTGTGCGGAGTCAGCGTACGTCTTTCCAGGCGGGGAGGACGGATAGGACAATCTCTCAGGAAGTGTTCGGTACTAGCACAGTACAGGCAGAGGTTCTCCATACGGCGTCGTGTCCTCTCTTGAGGTGTCAGGCGAGACCGGTCGACCTGCATAGCCTCCACGGCGGGAGGCACAGGAACAGATTGCAGGGGACCAGAGGAGAGAGGAGCCGAGGAGAAGAAACGCCTCGTGCGAACAGAGTCCATATCTTGGCGGAGTTCCTGACGCCTTTCGGAAAAACGCATGTCAATGCGAGTGGCTAGGTGAATAAGTTCATGTAGATTAGCAGGAATTTCTCGTGCGGCCAGAACATCTTTAATGTTGCTGGATAGGCCTTTTTTGAAGGTCGCGCAGAGGGCCTCATTATTCCAGGACAATTCTGAAGCAAGAGTACGGAATTGTACGGCATACTCGCCAACGGAAGAATTACCCTGGACCAGGTTCAACAGGGCAGTCTCAGCAGAAGAGGCTCGGGCAGGTTCCTCAAAGACACTTCGGATTTCCGAGAAGAAGGAGTGTACAGAGGCAGTGACGGGGTCATTGCGGTCCCAGAGCGGTGTGGCCCATGACAGGGCTTTTCCGGACAGAAGGCTGACTACGAAAGCCACCTTAGACCTTTCAGTGGGAAACAGGTCCGACATCATCTCCAGATGCAGGGAACATTGGGAAAGAAAGCCACGGCAAAACTTAGAGTCCCCATCAAATTTATCCGGCAAGGATAAGCGTATCCCAGGAGCGGCCACTCGCTGCGGAGGAGGTGCAGGAGCTGGCGGAGGAGATGACTGCTGAAGCTGTGGTAGAAACTGTTGTAGCATAACGGTCAGTTGAGACAGCTGTTGGCCTTGTTGCGCTATCTGTTGTGACTGCTGGGCGACCACCGTGGTGAGGTCAGCGACAACTGGCAGAGGAACTTCAGCGGGATCCATGGCCGGATCTACTGTCACGATGCCGGCTGGCAGGTAGTGGATCCTCTGTGCCAGAGAGGGATTGGCGTGGACCGTGCTAGTGGACCGGTTCTAAGCCACTACTGGTTTTCACCAGAGCCCGCCGCAAAGCGGGATGGTCTTGCTGCGGCGGTAGTGACCAGGTCGTATCCACTAGCAACGGCTCACCTCTCTGGCTGCTGAAGATAGGCGCGGTACAAGGGAGTAGGCAAAAGCAAGGTCGGACGTAGCAGAAGGTCGGGGCAGGCAGCAAGGATCGTAGTCAGGGGCAACGGCAGAAGGTCTGGAAACACAGGCAAGGAACACACAAGGAACGCTTTCACTGGCACTAAGGCAACAAGATCCGGCAAGGGAGTGCAGGGGAAGTGAGGTGATATAGGGAAGTGCACAGGTGAACACACTAATTGGAACCACTGCGCCAATCAGCGGCGCAGTGGCCCTTTAAATCGCAGAGACCCGGCGCGCGCGCGCCCTAGGGAGCGGGGCCGCGCGCGCCGGGACAGAACAGACGGAGAGCGAGTAAGGTAGGGGAGCCGGGGTGCGCATCGCGAGCGGGTGCTACCCGCATCGCGAATCGCATCCCGGCTGGCAGCGGAATCGCAGCGCCCCGGGTCAGAGGACGTGACCGGAGCGCTGCCGCGGGGAGAGTGAAGCGAGCGCTCCGGGGAGGAGCGGGGACCCGGAGCGCTCGGCGTAACAGGGAAACGCCCAGTTTAGAAGAAGTTTGCTATGGGGATTTGCTTCTAAACTGGGCGTTTCCCCAGACAGGTGTCATCAGAGAGGACTTAGACAGAAAACAACAACCTTAACTTCAGAAGCTCATAAGTACTGAAAGGATTAAGATTTTTTAATAGAAGTAATTTACAAATCTACGATAAACAAGAAAATAGATCCAGCAACTCACCGCCGAGATGACCGAGCAGATGGAGGCACAACGAGGGAGCAGGTGGACAGGTGGATGTTACAGGAGGCTCAGAGGCGACTAACCGGTTTGTTTCGTACAGGTGTACTTCATCCGGCCTCTATTCACGTCATTGCAACCTGTATTTTTATTGGATCATCTAGTGCCCACGTGATCACAAAATAAAGAAAACAAAAAATGTGAGGTCAGTGAATAATAACCAAATAATATCGTAAATTATTAAAATAGAATCACAAGATAATTGCGATAATTCTTTATATTTATTATTCGATGAAAGGAGATAGATCAACTTTATCTTTTAAACCCGCTGGGCCTTGTGCTTCCAGTCTTCGTATCCAACGGGCTTTCGTTCGGGTTAAAGCTGCCTCACGGTCTCCTCCATTCATGGGTGAGTTAACCCTCTCGAGTCCTCCAAATCCTAACAATTCAGTGTTGCTGTTATGAACTTGTTGCATATGTAAAATAAATCTGGTGGTGCCTCTGCCGGTTCTAATCGTGTATAGGTGTTCGCGGAAGCGTGTATTTAATTGTCGCTTTGTTTTCCCTATAAAGAACCTTTTACAGGTACATTCTATAAAATATACCACATGCGTAGTTTTGCATGTAATTAAATCTTGAACACAATGTATATATCCACCAAGAGTTATCGTGTCAGCAGCTACATTGTACTTACAGTAGGTGCAACAACAGCATCTTCTGTTTCCTTTCGGTGAACTTCTATTGAGCCAGTTTTCCTGCTATTTTGGTGCACAACTTTTTTTCTGTTTATTTTTTTATATAATTGGCAATAGTTCCATTCTTTTTATAGGTGATTATAGGATATTTTGTTGTAATTTCAGTTATATCCGTATCTTTTTGTAGTAGAAACCAGTTGTTCAGAATTTCTTTCTTTATTATTTATTTAAAAGAAAAAAAGCACCGATCACTATTTCTTTATTTATTGAGATTTCTACTGTGGTTTTTGCATAACAGTTCATCCCTGCTGAGATTGTTTATTTTTTCACTGGCGGCATTGATTATTTTTTTTAGGGTAACCTCTTTTCTGGAGTCTATTAGCTAGTTCCTTTATCTGGGATTCACATTTCTTGCTATCGCTGTTAATTATTTTCAGGCGTGTCATTTGACCAAAGGGAATGGAATTTTTGATATGATCTGAGTGTGAACTATTATAATGCAAGTATGCGTTTTTTGCAATATTTTTTCTAAACCCTTCGGTCTGTTTTCTGTTATCTTCTATAGTAATCCGTTCATCTAAAAAGTCCAAACTTTTATCACAGAATACACTGGTGAATTTCATATTTTTGCCTTTAGTGACATTAAGATAATGCACAAAATTACAAAAGGATATTTGTGTCCCTTCCCAAATTACCAAAATGTCGTAGAAAACGAAAACAAAGCGACAATTAAATACAGGCTTCAGCTAACACCTATACATGATTAGAACCGGCAGAGGCACCAAGAGATTTATTTTACATATGCAACAAGTTCATAACAGCAACACTGAACAGTTAAGATTTGGAGGACTCAAGAGGGTTAACTCATGAATGGAGGAGACAGTGAGGCAGCTTTAACCCCAACGGAAGCCGTTGGATACTAAGACTGAAAGCACAAGGCCCAGCGGGTTTAAAGTTGATCTATCTCCTTTCATCGAATAATAAATATAAAGCATTATCACAATTATCCTGTGATTCTATTTTAATAATTTACGATACTATTATGTTATTATTCACTAACCTCACGTTTTTTGTTTTCTTTATTTTGTGATCACGTGGGCACTAGATGATCCAATAAAAATAAAGGTTGCAATAACGTGAATAGAGGCCGGATGAAGTAAACCTGTACGAAACAAACCGGTTAGTCGCTTCTGAGCCTCCCGTAACATCCACCTGTCCACCTGCTCCCTCGTTGTGCCTCCATCTGCTCGGTCATCTCGGCGGTGAGTTGCTGGATCTATTTTCTTGTTTATCGTATATTTGCTTCTCTACTTCTTTAATCCTGGCACCACTACTGGACTACAGTTTAATTATATTCGATGGACTGCATTGTTTATTACCTCTGATACGTGGAATTTAGTTTTGTTTGTTCACATATGGACTTCCACCATTATATTAGTACCCGTGGTTTTGTTATGTGCCTTCCTTTATCTTTTCTTCATTTACTTTATAATTTACAAATCTGTTTAACTTTCTGGAGCCAGTTGATATATATATAAAAAGTTTTTGCTTGGAATACCCCTTTAACCCCTTAAGGACTCAGGGTTTTTCCGTTTTTGCACTTTCGTTTTTTCCTCCTTACCTTTTAAAAATCATAACCCTTTCAATTTTCCACCTAAAAATCCATATTATGGCTTATTTTTTGCGTCGCCAATTCTACTTTGCAGTGACATTAGTCATTTTACCCAAAAATGCACGGCGAAACGGAAAAAAAAATCATTGTGCGACAAAATCGAAAAAAAAACGCCATTTTGTAACTTTTGGGGGCTTTCGTTTCTACGCAGTGCATATTTCGGTAAAAATTACACCTTATTATTATTCTGTAGGTCCATACGGTTAAAATGATACCCTACTTATATAGGTTTGATATTGTCGCACTTCTGGAAAAAATCATAACTACATGCAGGAAAATTTATACGTTTAAAAATGTCATCTTCTGACCCCTATAACTTTTTTATTTTTCCAAGTACAGGGCGGTATGAGGACTCATTTTTTGCGCCGTGATCTGAAGTTTTTATCGGTATGATTTTTGTTTTGATCGGACTTTTTGATCACTTTTTAATGATATAAAAAGTGACCAAAATACGCTTTTTTGGACTTTGGAATTTTTTTGCGCGTACGCCATTGACCGTACGGCTTAATTAATGATATATTTTTATAGTTCGGACATTTACGCACGCGGCGATACCACATATGTTTATTTTTTATTTTTTTTACACTGTTTTATTTTTTTTATGGGAAAAGGGGGGTGATTCAAACTTTTATTAGGGAAGGGGTTAAATGACCTTTATTAACACTTTTTTTTTACTTTTTTTTTGCAGTGTTATAGGTCCCATAGGGACCTATAACACTGCACACACTGATCTCTAATGCTGATCACTGGCGTGCATTAACACGCCTGTGATCAGCATTATCGGCGCTTGACTGCTCCTGCCTGGATCTCAGGCACGGAGCAGTCATTCGTCGATCGGACACCGGGGAGGCAGGTAAGAGCCCTCCCGGTGTCCGATCAGCTGTTCGGGACGCCGCGATTTCACCGCGGCGGTCCCGAACAGCCCGACTGAGCAGCCGGGTCACTTTCACTTTCACTTTAGAAGCGGCGGTCAGCTTTGACCGCCGCTTCTAAAGGGTTAATACCGCACATCGCCGCGATCGGCGATGTGTGGTATTAGCCGCGGGTCCCGGCCGTTGATTAGCGCCGGGACCCACGCGATATGATGCGGGATCGCGGCGCGATCCCGCTTCATATCGCGGGAGCCGGCGCAGGACGTAAATATACGTCCTGCGTCGTTAAGGGGTTAAGACAGACTCGGGGCATCCAAAGGTCTGCACCCACTTAGAGTAGAACATATGGGCCGCTGTTTTGGCTGTGAGATCTTTGACCGCAACGACAATAAGCTACTTGGAGAAGAGGTCCACTAAATTAAAAGCATAGGTGTACCCAGACCGGGTAGGAGACAACTTCACATGGTCTAGTGCGACCAGCTGATTGGGCTGTCACTCTAGATGGAGTGGAAGAGTGCTATTGTATCCTTGCGCACATTCTTGGTGATGTTACAGACAGAACATTCACTGCACCATTTCTCTATGTCATTCCACATTCCAATCCAGTAGAATCTTCGCCAGACAGTGGCTTTGGTCTTATGGACTCCAAAGTGTCCCGACAGATCATGATATGTGTGGAGGACCATCGCCACGTCTCTTTGGGTAACCAGAGACTGATGAAATCGATCAACGGAGACTGGATCCAAAGAATTGCGGTACAACAGTCCTTTTTGCACAGTCACTTCCTCTGTCGCCACAGACGCTTCAGCTTGTAACAATGGGCCTGGCGTAGATGGGTTAGTATCTTTTTCGCCAAAAGGTAGTCTACCAGAGACCTTATGACTCGACTTTTGTCTTGTAGAGTCTTCCATGTATAAAGGTCTTCCTTAACCTTTTCTGACCTGGGCTCTCAGTCCACGAGGGTGGTAACAACATTCTGGTCTACAAACAAGGGGGTCATTCGAGACAGTACATCGGCAAAGACGTTTGACTTACTTGCTTCTGTACTTGAAGGTAAAGCTGTAATAATTAGCTAACCTTGAAGACCATCGCTGTTCAAGGGCGCCCATTTTGGCAGTGTTCAGATGGGCTAAAGGATTGTTATCCGTGTAGACAGTAAATGGCGTAGAAGTTAAATAATTTTACAATTTTTCTGTCATGGCTCATACCAGGGCGAAAATTTCCAACTTGAACGAACTGTAATTGGTATTGTTCTTCTCCGCCCCTCGAAGATTTCAACTGGCGTAGGCAATCACTCTCTCTTGACCATCTTGGACTTGGGACAGGATAGCTCCCAGCTCCAACTCAACTGGCATCAGTATATAGTCGGAACAGCTGACTGTAATTTGGATATGCCAAGATGGGTGGCTGTGTCAGCAGACGCTTGAGAGCTTGAAACGTTATCTCTTGCTCTTCGACCCAATCAATAGGTAGTCTTATGTTGTAATTCTCCTTCACCGTTCCTCGCAGGAGAACTGTAAGGGGTTCTGCAATTTGGGTGAAGTGTGGGATAAAACGGTGGTAGTAGCCAGCAAATCCCCGGAAGCTTCTTACATCTTTCGCCGTGCATAGTGTGGGCCAGTTCTTGACAGCATTCACCTTTTCAGGATTTGGCTGAACTCCCTCTGCATCTGACAATATGGCCCAGGTAATGGAGCAAGTGACACTTTGATGGTTTGATCTTCAGCCCCTGTTTGATCAGGACTTGACGTCTGACATATGACTGAGGTGTTCCTGGTAAGACTTGGAATACACGATTACATCATCCAGATATAGCAGGAAGCTCAGATGTCCCAGGCACTTTTTCACCAGATGCTGAAATGTAGCAGGGGCAATGCACAGCCGAAACGGCATACTTTTGAATGAAAAATAACCCCATAGGTGTCACAAAGGCGGTCTTCTCCCAATCCTACGGGGGCCATGGGTACTTGCCAGTACCCGCTGATTAAGTCCAGGGTGGAGAAGTAAGCGGTAGACCCAAGGGCGGTTAGCAACTCCTCAATTCGTGCTAAACAGTAAGCGTCCTTATGTGGGACATTGTTCAGTTTTCTGTAGTCAACACAGAAATGGATAGTTCCATCCTTTTTTTTGGCTATAAAAATGTATGTTTGATTTAGGGTTCTAATTACACATCTATTGATACACAGCTTTATTTGTATATGTGTTTATTAGTCTAGGGTAGTCAGAATGATCAAAACTTGTGTAGAGTAAGAGTGGTGCAGCTGCCCATTGCAGCCAATCAGATTGTTTCTTTCATGTTTCAGTGGCCTTTTTAAAAATGAAATAAGCAATTTTATTAGTTGCTATGCACAACTGCACCTCTCCACTACACAGGTTTTGATAAATCTCCCCCTATGTGCGTAGTTACCATGATTCTTACAGAAAAGTGCCACAGTTTTACAATGCAGTTATTGGCAACACCATTTGAACAGATAAAACATGTTAAAGCATATCTGTAAGATCCCCCCCAAAAAATAATAAACATAATTTTACTCAGTACCTAATCCTGACAATGTACATCAAATTTTTATGCCGCTTACACCTATCTTTACTTTAAAAATACCTCTTTTTATTAGCTTACAGTGTTAGAAATCCTCTCAGGGCAAGGGGGTGTGTCCCTCCCTTGTGGTGGTAGAAGTTGATTGGTGTGTTTGTTCATGCAGCCTTGTCCATGAGTCATGGACAAGCCTGATGCTGCTGCAGGACTGGTTAATGTCCCAGTAGGTATGGGAATACCTAGTGGTGGGATTTTAGGGAGCCGTTTTCTTTATAAAATATTTAAAACATTTAAGTAACCATTATACAAAAGGTCTTTAATTTTCATCAGTAACATCATATAAAATGTCCAAGAGATAGACGTTGGAACTGGTGGAATGCTAACTGAGCTGTAATTCAAACAGCCTTTATGTGCAGTGTGGTGTGCACGGAGCTAGCTCCCAATCCCACAGGTGCTTCATCCGGGTAGAGAAAAGGCAATCTGAAAATAGCAAGTAACAAAGAATACCGGGGGGCACTCGGGCACACAATTTGGTGATCAGGTATTTGCTTCTCTATTTACAAAGTGCAATTTATATCATAGTCCAGTGGGATGCCAGGCAAAGTGTAAGAAAACAATAGCTATTTTGTGCCGCTCCCGGCACTTCTTTAGGTTACGCCTACCTGGATGGGGGGTGTCAGATAAATACTTCTTGTCTACCTACGTCAACAGGTAAGGGCTTTCCAAAAACATTGTAACAAAATATAGTTAAATCATAAAAAGAAGATAACAAGAGATCATTAAAAGCCAAACATCTAAGCATTTGGTACATACGGTTTTTCTACACAAAAATGATCATGTCAAGGAGATCATTAAGCCCAGATTGCCCTTTGCATTTTTCTGAATAATCCACCTTGCCTCGCGCTGCAGGATACATTTCCGTTTATCCATACCTGATACTGAGTTAACTCTCTCTGATGGCCGGAGCAGGTGGTCTTTTAACCTGCTCCGGCCATCATCCCTGGGTTTTCTTCTCCGCCAATAATACTGATCAGTGCTATGCATATGCATAACACTGAATGGTATTAGCAATCTAAGGGTTTCTATAAAGCGTCCCCCATAAGGACATAAAAAGTGTTACAAAAAATGTAAAAAAAAAAGTTTTTAAAAATGTGAAGAAGCCCCTCCCCCAATAAAAATTTAATTGGCCCCTTTATTTTACTAAAAAAAAAAAATAACTAACAAAAATAATTTATAAACATATTTGGTATTGGCGCGTGCATAAATGTCCGAACTATCAAAATATAATGTTATTGATCCCATAGGGTGAACAACGTAAACGTTAAAAAGAAAAAAAAGTCAAAAATTGCTGCTTTTTGTCACATCACATTCCAAAAAATGTTTTAATAAAAAACTATTAAAAAGTAAAATATGTGCAAAAGTGGTACCGATAAAAACAGATCACAAGAGCACAAAAAATGAGCTTTTATACAGCCCCGTATACGGACAAATGGGAATGTTTTTTTTTTAAAGTAGTACGCTAACAGAAAAAATATTTAAACATGGGAATTATTGGAATTGTATTAACCCGCAGAATTAAAAAAAAAAAATCAAAAATGACACCGAAGCTGTGCTTGCATCATGCACGGCAGGTCCCAGCTGCAGTCAGCAGCCAGGGACCCGCCGGTAATGGTGGACATCAGAAATCGCACTGATGTCTGCCATTAACCCCTCAGATACTGTGATCAATACAGATCACGGCATCTGTGGCAATGCAGCACTTTAAATGGCTGATCCGATCACCCGTGGCACAGCTGCAGGGATCAGATCAGCCAAGATGGCGAACAAAGGTCCCCTCACCTGCATCTGTCAGTCTCCTGAGGTCTTCTTCTCTGGTCTGGCATCGAGCAGACCAGAGAATTAGATTGCCGATTATACTGATCGGTGCTATGCCACTGCATAGCACTGAACAGTATTAGCAATGTAATGATTGCTATGAGTAGTCCTGGATGGGGACATAAAAAGTGTAAAATAAATGTGAAAAAAAAGTTATAAAAAAGTGAAAGCCCCTCCCCAAATAAAAATATAAATCAAACCCTTTTTCCCATTTTAATCATAAAAGCTAAAAAAAATGATCAATAAAAAATATTTGCTAACAATGCATGCGTAAATGTCCGAACTATCAAAATATATTGTAGATGATCCTGTAAACGGTGTAAAGATAAACTAAAAGAAAGAAAGCCCACAATAGCTGTCTTTTGGTCAAATTAAATAAAAAATAAATAAATAAAATAAGATCAAATGGTCACATATACGCAAAAATGGTACAGAAAAAAACGACAGATCTAGGTGCAAAAAAGCCTGTATACGGAAAAATGAGAAAGTTATAGGTGGTCAAAATAGGGAAATTTTAAACAATTATTTTGTAAAAAAAAAGTTTACGTTACTAAGGCTGGGTCCACACTACGTTTTGTCCCATACGGGAGCGCATACGGCAGGGGGGAGCTAAAACCTCGCGCTCCCGTATGTGACCGTATGCGCTCCCGTATGTCATTCATTTCAATGAGCCGACCGGAGTGAAACGTTCGGTCCGGTCGGCTCATTTTTGCGCCGTATGCGCTTTTACAACTGGACCTAAAACCGTGGTTGACCACAGTTTTAGGTCCGGTTGTAAAAGCGCATACGGCGCAAAAATGAGCCGACCGGACCGAACGTTTCACTCCGGTCGGCTCATTGAAATGAATGACATACGGGAGCGCATACGGTCACATACGGGAGCGCGAGGTTTTAGCTCCCCCCTGCCGTATGCGCTCCCGTATGGGACAAAATGTAGTGTGGACCCAGCCTAATAGAAATTCATGTAAATATTGTAAAAATCGTATTCACCCACAGAATAAAGAAAACATGTAATTCTTTTTTTAAGAATGTATTTGCAAATTATGGTGGAAAATAAGTATTTGGTCACCTGCAAACAAGCAAGATTTCTGGCTCTCACAGACTTGTAACTTCTTTTTAAGAGTCTCCTCTGTCCTCCACTCGTTACCTGTATTAATAGTACCTGTTTAAACTTGTTATCAGTATAAAATACACCTGTCCACAACCTCAAACAATCACACTCCAAACTCTACTATGTCCATTACCAAAGAGCTGTCGAAGGACACCAGAAACAAAATTGTAGACCTGCACCAGGCTGGGAAGACTGAATCTGCAATAGGCAAGCAGCTTGGTGTGAAGAAAACAACTGTGGGAGCAATTATTAGAAAATGGAAGACATATAAGACCAATGATAATCTCCCTCGATCTTTGGACTCCACGCAAGATCTCACCACATGGTGTCAAAATGATCACAAGATCATGCCAAGAATCACAGAATCGCAGAATGGGGGACCTAGTGAATGACCTGCAAAGAGATGGGACCAAAGTAATAAAGGCTATTATCAGTAACATACTACGCCGCCAGGGACTCAAATCATGCAGTGCCAGACGTGTCCCCCTGCTCAAGCCAGTACATGTCCAGGCCCAACTGAAGTTTGCTATAGAGCATTTGGATGATCCAGAAGACTATAGGGATAATGTCATATGGTCAGAGGAAACCAAAGTAGAACTTTTTTGGTAAAAACTCAACTTGTGTTTAGAGGAGAAAGAATGCTGAGGTGCATCCAAAGAACACCATATCTACTGTGAAGCATGGGGGTGGAAACATCATGTTTTGGGGCTGTTTTTATGCTAGAGGACTAAGACAACTGATCTGTGTAAAGGAAAGAATGAATGGGGCCATGTATCATGAGATTTTGAGTGAAAACCTCCTTCCATCAGCAAGGGCATTGAAGATGAATGTCACGATTCGGCTTACGGGTTGTGGATCCGCTGTGTCAGCGAGGGATAGGCGTGGACCGTGCTAGTGGACCGGTTCTAAGAGGCTACTGGTTTTCACCAGAGCCCGCCGCAAAGCGGGATGGTCTTGCTGCGGCAGTAGCAACCAGGTCGTATCCACTAGCAACGGCTCAACCTCGCTGACTGCTGAGAAGGCGTGGGACAGAAGGACTAGGCAGAGGCAAGGTCAGACGTAGCAGAAGGTCGGGGGCAGGCGGCAAGGTTCGTAGTCAGGATGGATAGCAGAAGTTCAGGTACACAGGCTTTGGACACACTAAACGCTTTCACTGGCACAAGGCAACAAGATCCGGCAAGGGAGTGCAAGGGAGGAGATCAGATATAGCCAGGGAGCAGATGGAAGCCAATTAAGCTAATTGGGCCAGGCACCAATCATTGGTGCACTGGCCCTTTAAGTCTCAGAGAGCTGGCGCGCGCGCGCCCTAGAGAGCGGAGCCGCGCGCGCCAGCACAAGACAGCAGGGGACCGGGACGGGTAAGTGACCTGGGATGCGATTCGCGAGCGGGCGCGTCCCGCTGTGCGAATCGCATCCCCGACGGCCATGACAGTACAGCGCTCCCGGTCAGCGGGACTGACCGGGGCGCTGCGGGGAGAGAGACGCCGTGAGCGCTCCGGGGAGGAGCGGGGACCCGGAGCGCTAGGCGTAACAATGAAACGTGGCTGGGTATTTCAGCATGACAATGATCCCAAACACACCGCCCGGGCGGTGAAGGAGTGTCTTCGTAATAAGCATTTCAAGATCCTGGAGTGGCCTAGTCAGTCTCCAGATCTCAACCCCATAGAAAACCTATGGAGGGAGTTGAAAGTCCGTGTTGCCCAGCGACAGCCCCAAAACATCACTGCTCTAGAGTAGATCTGCATGGAGGAATGGGCCAAAATTCCAGCAACAGTGAATGAAAACCTTGTGAAGACTTAAAGAAAACGTTTGACCTCTGTTATTGCCAACAAAAGGAATATATCAAAGTATTGAGATGAACCTTTGTTGTTGACCAAATACTTATTTTATGTGATTTCTTAATACATGATGTAATGTTGAATGAATGAATGAATGAATGAATGCTGCATGAATGATTTGTGTGTTTGATCAATGTGTTTGGTTGACGGTTGATTTATGTATAACGTGTCACGTTGGTTATTTGTCTTTTATTTTTCATGTAAATATTTATAGTAAAATATGTGATTTTAATATATACTTATTGTTACATTAATTTTTATGTAATGTGTATTTTTTTGAACATGTAAAACATGTTAGATACTTGTTTTACACTTGTGCTAACCCAGTTTTTCTGTTACCCAACAAACCAGGGTGTCTCCAGCTGTTGCAAAACTACAACATCAAACGGGCATGCTGGGAGTTGTAGTTTTGCAACAGCATGAGGCACCCTGGTTCATTTGCAAACACTGCGCTAAGTTACCTATTTCAGATTTTTCTTTTTTAAATTTCCCTCTCCCTTTACTGAACTGGTTTAGTAGATTAATAAAATGCATAGTTAATTGCCATGGCAACATTGTTTTATTGACAAAACTACAGACATAATTTGATATTTGCCCTTTAGAATGTTTGTGATTTTATCATTGAAATTTTTTTCCACTGCAATGAACTATGCATTTCATTAACCTACAGACTATTCAGTGAAGGGAGAGGGAAATTTTTAAAAGAAAAAACAGAAATAGGTTAGTGCATTGTTTGCTAACGAACCAGGGTGCCTCCAGCTGTTGCAAAACTACAACTCCTAGCATGCCCGGACAGCCTTTGGCTGTCAGGGCATGCTGAGTGTTGTAGCTTTTCAACAGCTGGAGGAAACCTGTTTCATTGGGAAACACTTGGTTAGCTCAAGTGTAAAACATGTATCTAACATATTTTACATTTTCAAAAAATACACATTGCATAAAAATTAATATAGTGTATATTAAAATCACATATTTCACTATAAATATCCACATAAAAAATATTATAAAAACAACCAACATGACACGTTATACATAAATCATTTGTTAATCAAACACATCAATCATTCAAGCAGCATTCATTCATTCAACATTACGTTATGTATTAATAAATCACATAAAATTAAACATTGTATTACCTGTCTTCAAATGTTCCAATCTTTGCGGCTCCCTTCTTTTCCTGCTCCCGCTCCCAATAATGGTCCCCTGCTTCTAAATAAAAAATAATTTTTATGATACTCCGAATACCAAATGTATCCGAAAAATCAAACCCGAAAAAATGACCGAACCGAAAATTTTACCCTAAACGAAAAAAATATAACAAAACGAAACAAGAAATTTCACCCGTGCACATGTCTATCCAGTGTACAGCAGGAGGGGGAGTCTAGTAGTATCCAAAGTACAGCAGGAGGTTAAAAAATGTTTTTTCAAATTTTGCCAGACCTGGCTGGAGGTAGCAGCAGCAAGTGTGATGGCGGACTAGTCGGTTTAGTAGTTCCAGCATACAGCAGGAGGAGGCTGACTGATTAGAGTGTAGTATCCAGTGTTCAGCAGGAGGTTTGAAAATTGATTTGATTTAAATTTTGCCAAGCAGCCCAGGCCTGCCTGGAAGTAGCAGCAGCAAGGGTCAGGCTAAATTTACACTTGTTTTTTTTCTAGCAGTTTTGGAAAACTGCCACAGCAGTTTTTGAGCCAAAGCCAGAAATGTATTCAAAAGGAATAGGACATATAAAGGAAGGACTTACACTTCTCCTCCCTTGTGGATCCACTTCTGACTTTGGCTCAAAAACTGCAGTGGCGGTTTTCCAAAAACTGCAAGAAATGTAGCCTACAGACAGCAGAAGGTTCAAAATGTATTTGATTAAAATTTTGCCAGCCAGACAACCAGGCCTGACTGGGACTGAAATAGCATTTATTTTTTTTGCCAGCACAGCGGTCCAGGTGGCCAAGGCCTTACTGGCAGTAGTCAATTTTTGCTCACCCTCTGCACCACATGATTATGCACAGCAGGGACCAGTGGTAACTGTAGCCAGTAGACAGCAGGCAGTAGTGAGGTAATGTCAGCTGTAGCCACTAGACAGCAGGCATTGGCGGACTAGGTATACCTGTAGCTAGGCCTTGTGATATTTCTCCATGTGCTGACAGAGGCATAATTCCTCAGACTCTGACTGTGCCCTACTTTCTCTCTGCAGATACAGCACTTTGCTTTCCTGTGTCTAGTAACATAGTAAAGAATTTCCACATGGTAGGATACCATAAAGAGTTAGGTATACCACCCCACGACTGTGCCCATGTTCTAGAAAGTTTTTTTTCTCAAACCTGCAGATCCTGAGCTGATCAATCCAATAGGCCTGCTGATCTCCTCTTCATGCCCACTATTCCTTTCAGTAATGACTTCTCATGTGCTATCATGGCCTTCTTGTTCCCCCTCAGCACATGCCTTACAGTATCTCCACCACGCCTACCACCACCAGTCCCATGCTCGGCCACTGCATCCCCTTTGATCACTTCAGCAACACTCTGAAAAGGCTGACCTCATGGCTAGTATTGTTGAGCGTGAATATTCAAAATGCTATTTTTTTGCGCAAATATCGGCACTTTGTGAATTTGCAAATATTTAGTATTTAGTGATAAATATTTGTAATGACAATTTTTTTTGCAAATATATGCAAATATGCAAATATTCACGACTATGCAAATATTCGCGAATATCAGCACTTCCAGCCAGAGGACACTGATCTCTCCCTACTTTTAGGTGAAAGATATAATCGAACATGCACATTATGTGAATTTCATTACAAATTTTTGCATGGAAAAAATGTGAACAAACATAGCAAATATACAAATTTTGCAAACATAGGACGAATATTCCTCCATATATTCGTGAAATAACGCAAATTTGAATATGGTTCAAAAATATGTCTGGTAAAGGAATTGTTTGCCTTAGATGCTCTATTTCTTCATTTCTGATTTTGCTCCCTCCCCACCTACTGCTCCGCAGAGGGATAGCACTAGCCACAAGTGCTAACCTCTGGGTAGCAGTAGGTGGGGGGGGGGAGCAAAGACAGAAATGAGGAAATAGAGCATCTAAGGCAAACAATTCCTTTACCAGATATATATTTGAATATTGTAAAAGATTTTGAAGTTATTTTGATCTTTTCAGGGTCAACTTTAACTTTCAAGTCTTGAACTGCGTTATTATCTTACATACAGGTAGATGTAAGGCAAGTTTGAATTAACCAAGAATTTAAATATACATTCATTTTAGAAGTGTAATGCTTGTTAGAAATATACATTTTTAATTGCGTGTTATGGCACAACAACTAGGTAGATATAATGGGGGATATTTATCAAAGCATTTAGATTGGTTTTTCCTGTCTAAATTTGTCGCACAGAAAGTCACAGTCTAAGTAAGTGTGACTTTTCTGCAACTTTTCTATGACTTTTGCTTTAGAGGATTTTTAGAACATGATGCATTCTAGTCTATTTTAGTGCATTCTAATCTATTTTAGATGGAAAAATGAATTGGTGCTGAATTTATCAAAAGTGACTTTTCAGCGACAAGTCACATAGGCTGAAAGTACGCCGAAATGTCAGACCATGTTGGAGCAGGTATAAATACAGTTTAAAGCATAGATCACAAAGTCTGTGCACAGAATTTATCAAGAGCCATGCACCTTTGGATAAATTAGGCGCACAATAGACCAGCCTAACCCTCTGTAGTTTGGTCTATTTTGATTCGGGACATAGACAGCTTTGATAAATATCCCTCAATGTGTGTTTAATGAAACCAAGAATATTCACCAACAGTGTCTTTACAAGGCAGATATGTGCCTCTTTCACACACTTTTTAGTTTGCTGCTATTTAACAACAAGGAAGATATGATGCTTGTTTCATTATACCAGAAAAATAAATGAACAATGTCTTTACTAGTCACATGTTTATCACTTGCATGCACTTTTTAGTTCTCTGCTATCACACAGCTAAGAAGATATAATTAGTGATGAGCGGCATAGGCCATATTCGAATTTTCGATATTTTCGCAAATATATGGACGAATATTCGTCATATATTCACAAAATTCGCATATTCATTATATTCTCTTTTTTTTTTGCGCATATGCGAAAATGTATGTGCATACTCGTGAATATTGAGCCCTCCCTTCTTTAATGGTATAGTCAACTATGATTAGTGCAGTAACTCTGTGATTTTTTCCCCTTTTGAAACTAATAGGTCCATTGTGATCTATGGGAATCTCACGGCATGTAAAACAGTAAGATAAGCAGGGCTGTCTCAGCAGCACAGTGGAGTGGGAGACCACCACTGGTTCAAGTTGCGGGGTGGGACAGAGTGTTGTGGTTAAACTTTACTTTCCTGGAAAAGCTGCTGAGTTGCCCATAGCAACCAATCAGATTGCTTCTTTCATTTTTGAAAAGGCCTCTGAAAAATGAAGGAAGCAATCTGATTTGTTGCTATGGGCAACTCAGAAACTTTTCCAGGAAAGTAAAGTTTAACCACAACACTGTAACACTCTGTCCCACCCTGGGACTCAAACCAGTGGTGGTCTCCCATTCCACTGTGCTGCTGAGACAGTCCTGCTTATCTTTCTGTTTTATATGCCCTGAGATCCCCATAGACCACAATGGGCCTATTGGTTTCAATGGAAAAAAAAATATGCACTAGTCATAGTTCCCTATACCATTAAAGAAGGGAGGGCTCAATATTCGTGAATATGTGCATACATTTTCGCATATGCACAAAAAAACCCGAATATTCATAATTACGAATATATAGTGCTATATTCGCAATATTCGCAAATTCGCAAATATGCGATATTCGCAATTAATATTTGAATTGCAAATATTCACGAGCAATACTAGATATAATTCGTGTTTCATTCAACCAGGAAAACAAACATACAGTATCTTTACAAAGCTGATATATTTTATTGCACACACTTTTTAGTCCACTGCTATATTACAAGTGATAGGTATACTGTTTGCTCAATTAATCCCTGAAGATATAAGTAAAGGCACAATGCTACTTTACGACACTTTACATATGTATTGCATCATGCAGATCATCCACATCACAAATTTGCTCAGTTCAGTTTTTTTTTCTTCTTTGTATACATATATATATATATATATATATATATATATATATATATATATATATATACATACAGTGCTGTGGAGTTGGAGTCGGACTAAATTTTGTGTACCTGGAGTAGGAGTCGGCAAACAATGCACCGACTCGGACTCCTATTAAATTTAGATTGGAATAAAAAAAAAGCAAGTTTAAATGTCCCAATTCAAAAAAAGTTATAATTAATGACTTCTCTACTGTAAGAATAAAGACCAATGCATGCAGTGCCTCACGTAACCGCAAAATGAACACATAGCATTGCATTGATCAGTGTTATCGGTGGTTGATTGCTCAATCCTGGATCTCAGGCTTGGAGCAATCGCCGATCAGACCTGGTGTATCCTAGCTGATCGGGACACCGCAGTGGTCCCGATCAGCCAGGCTGAGCAACCAGGATTTCTTTTTCTTTTTTGTACTTTAGATCAACTTTGTTTATTATTAGCGCATGTCACCACGATCAGTGACATCCGCTATTAGACACGACCCGATATGACATGGGGTCGCCACGTGACCCCATGTTATATTGTGGGCACAGGATGTACAAGTACGCCCTGCATCCTTAAGGACAGACCAATTTTTTACCTTAATGACCAGGCTCTTTTTTTTTTTTTCAATTGACATATGTCTCTTTAGATGGTAATTACTTTAGAATGCTTTTTCTGAGCAGAGCGATTCTGATATAGTTTTTTTGTGACATATTGTGTTTCATATAAGTGGTGCATTTTTGTTGACACATGCAGCATTTTTTGTGAATAACTTTAAAATATTGTGAAAAACTGGAAAATTTCTGGCGTTTAAAAAAAAATTATGGGGCAAACTGTGGGGCAAAATATATGTTGTATTTATTCTGTGGGTCAGTACGATCATGGCGATACCCATTTTTTTTATAGCTTTCTATGTTCTTTTTCCTTTTCAGAGCAAAATTCTTTTTCTGCCATTCATTTTCCAACAGTCATAACTTTTTTATTCTTGCGTCTGACGCCATTGAGTAAGGGCTAATTTTTGCAGGATGAGCTGTACTTTTCCTTGGTATAATTTTTGACAAATGTGCTAGCTTTTGATCTTTATTATTCCGCTATTTGTACCGAAATTGTCAAATGTTTAGAATTTTTTTTATTTTTACGGCATCACCATATGGGATAATTTGCATTATAGTTTTATCGTATATGTCATTACGGACATGGCATTACCTATTATGTGTATGATTTGTGTTTTTGATCTTTTTTGGTGATAATACAGGGCTTTTATTGTGAAAGGGGCATTTTTTTTTTTTTTTACATTTCATACTTTCATTTAAGAACTTTTTATTTATTTTTTTACACTTTTTACAGCTTATATTATGCTGCAATACATTTGTACTGCAGCACAGTATGACCGGATCAGCTGCACACAGTACAGCCTGTGCAATCCAGTCTGTGGCTGGATCTCACAGGCTTCCGTGGCAAGCAGACAGGAGGTCATAATCTGATCTCCTGCTGCCATAGCAACCAAATACGACCCGCGATTGTATTGTATCGCTACCATTGGTGAACAGGAGGAACGCGCTCCCCCTGTCAACATCATAGATGCCGGATCAGGATTGATCACGGCATCTATGGGGTTAATGCTGCCAGGACCAGCACGATTGCGGCCCCGGAACATGTGGCCTGGACTCCGGCTGTGATTGACAGCCGGATCCCGCCACCAATCTCCTGTGTTGCCCGTGGCAGTGCAGGAGATCGCTATGATGTATGCATTCGTCCCAGCACGCGAACGTGTTGGGTGCTGGGATGTATGCATACATCCTATAGCGCGAAGGGGTTAAGGAGATAATTGTGTGAAACTCCCCTCCCCCCTTTGCTGTCTCCTAATGGCCTTTGAGCTGATTGACACATAAACCAGCAAATTATAAGATAACCTGAGTTATCATGCAATATAATGGTCACCCTGTCATAATTTCCCTGCCCTCTGTGCTTCCTGTTTCGCCTGGGTGCCAAAACATCATGTGTTCCCTGATTACTTTGTGCTTTTACCGGTTTGCACAAGCTGAAGCGGTAAAAGTTGTAAAGTTGGGAAACCATGCCAAAGCACAAAATTGTGAACAAATCCGGGTTCACTGGGTTTGGCTTGCTCAACACTAGTAACAAGTAAAATTTGAAAAAGGGAGATGTCTACAACACTAACGGCTGAGATTTTATTTTTCACTGGAGGCTTGCTTTAAAGTGTTGTGCTCCGGTGGAAAAAAAAATTCAAATCAACTGGTGCCAGAAAGTTAAACAGATTTTTAAATTACTTCTCTTAAAAAAAATCTTAATCCTTCCAGTACTTATCAGCTTCTGTATACTACAGAGGAAGTTAATTTCTTTTTAAATTTCTTTTCTGACTGACACAGTGCTCTCTGCTGACACCTCTGTCCATGTCAGGAACTGTCCTGAGCACGATAGGTTTGCTATGGGGATTTGCTCCTGCTCTGGACAGTTCTTGACATGGACAGAGGTGTCAGCAGAGAACACTGTGGTCAGACAGAAAATAAATTAAAAAAGAAACTAACTTCCTGTGGAGCACATAGCAGCTAAGTACTGGAAGGATTAAGATTTTCAAATAGAAGTAATTAACAAATCTGTTTAACTTTCTGGCACCAGTTGATTTGAAAAAAACAATTTCCACCGAAGTACCCCTTTAAATTTATTTTATGTGATTATAGGCTTTTTTATTTTTTATTTTATTTTTTTCATCTTGGTTTTTTTTAATTGAAAAACCTCTTTTACTCCAACATTTGATATATTGATTTATTTCATACAACACAAATCTTTGTTTGCCATAGGATTGGAGACTTGAGCCTTGCATTGGAATATATTGAATACAGTTTTCTCTTCATTTATCAAGTCTTATTCTCATGACTCACAAGATATATAAAGTTTATCTGAATCTCAGCTTTTACAAAAAAAAAGTATTTCCACATTTAACCTTCAAAGTCATTTGTTCAGTCAAGTGGTGGTGCAAAATCTAGATTGAGAATTATGATTTATGTGACATGAATATTATAAAAAAAAAGGTCAGAAATGTCATGATTGTGAAAGCAAAATGAATTCTGAAATGTTTAACATGCTCATTCACTGGACAATTCTCTTGTTTGCTTAGTCCAGAAAGGTCATAATAAATGCAAACGGGCAGCTTACAGCAATGGTAAAAGCTTTGCACATAATGCATTTAGTCACCTAAAAAAATTATACTAATAATAATAATTGTATACAGACATTAAAAGTAAAGAAAGAAAGATTGAATAACATAAATGATTAACCAGAAAGCATATATTCTTAGTGGAAGCCATAATGTATTGTAAGACAGAGACAGAAATGGAGGACAGGAATCACTATATTTTCCCAAGGTACCTGTCATATGTAACTACCAGGTCTAGAAAGTGAAAAGTGCATGGGAAATGTAGGGTAGTTGAAATCCCTGGCAGACAATAGGTGTTGAGGACTAGTGTTGAGCACAAATATTTGTAATGCAAATTTTTATCGCGAATATCGGCACTTTGCGATTTCACAAATATTTGGAATATAGTGCTATATATTCGTGATGATGAATATAATTTTTTTTTCATATGCAAATTTTAATGCAAATTTTCCATGCGGATTTAAAAGAAAAATTTTCACATGCAAATTGTTGTGCATTTTTCATGTGAATTTTTGCATGGAAAAAAAATGAATGAACATAGTGAATATGCAAATTTTGCGAACATAGGACGAATAATCGCCAATATACTCACGAAATATCGTGAATTCGAATATGGCTCCTTCTGCTTATCATTACTCAATACTTTGGTAAAGCTTGTTTTGGGGCCTGGATGTCAAGTCTGAGGGTAAGGATCAGTGCAGATAGTTTATAAGGATCATGGGTTGTGTATACATAGGCCTGACTGGTAGCAGCTGCATCGTGATCGTGTACTGGTGGTAGCTGTAGCCAGCAGACAACAGGCTGTGATGGGCTACCTGTAGTTGTATTAGCCAGCTGGCAGGACAGCAGACAGTAGTAGACTGGTGGGTGTTATAGTTTCAAGAGGACAGCAGGCAGTGGTAGACTGGTGCATGCTGTAGTAGCCAGTGGACAGCAGGCAGTGGAAGACTGGTGGGTGTTGTATTTGATTAAAGGGGTATTCCAGAAAAAAAACTTTTTTTTATATATATATCAACTGTCTCCAGAAAGTTAAACATATTTGTAAATTACTTCTATTAAAAAATCTTAATCCTTTCAGTACTTATGAGCTTCTGAAGTTAATTGGGCACTGTCACCAACTTTATTTTTTGATATGTTGTAGTACTTATGTACTACAACATATCTCTAATATACTTTTATTTTATTTTTTTTCATTAAAAAGGTTTAATTTACATTTAAAAAACGGCCACTGAAAAAGGACTGATTTTTGAGAGGCAATCAGTCCTTTTTCAGTTAGGCTGCACTCGCTCCCTGCCTGTCAATCAGACAGGCGAGAGCGAGCGCATTGGCTCCCCGGCCACTGGCTGGGAGGCCACTCCTCCTGCACATCGCCGCCACCGCCTCATTGCCGCCGCTGTCCCTGCACGCCTGCTGCCGGACTGCAAGTGTAATGAGGGAACGGGGTATGCGGTGGGGGTGGTTGGGGGGGGGGTGAAGTGAACGGGCTAGTGCCGTAGCGGGGGGAGGGGGAACGGGCTAGCAAAAAAAAAAGATAGGATGGTGGGAGCTACCCTTTAAGGTTGTTCTTTTCTGTCTAAGTGCTCTCTGATGACACATGTCTCGGGAACCGCCCAGTTTAGAAGCAAATCCCCATAGTAAACCTCTTCTAAACTGGCCGGTTCCCGAGTCACATGTCATCAAAGAGCCCTTAGACAGAAAAGAACAACCTTAACTTCAGAAGCTCATAAGTACTGAAAGGATTAAGATTTTTTAATATAAGTAAATTATAAATCTGATTATCTTTCTGGAGCCAGTTGATATATAAAAAAAAAAGTTTTTTTCCTGGATAACCCCTTTAACCTCTTAAGGACCCAGGACGTACGGGGACGTCCCCACACCCTGGGCCTTAAGGACCCAGGACGTCCCCGTACGTCCTGGCGTTTTCCGGTCTCTGCCGCTCGCCGGGCAGAGATCGGAACCGGATGCCTGCTGAAATCCTTCAGCAGGCATCCAGGGCAAACGCCGAGGGGGGCCATGTAGGTCCCCCATGTCGGCGATCGCCGCAAATCGCAAGGGAAATCGCCCTTGCGATCTGCGGCGATACCGGGCTGATCCGGTCTCTGGGACCCGACCGCCCGGTAATTTCGCATGATCCCGGCTGTCACAGACAGCCAGGACCATGCTGAAGACTAGGAGCGAGGTGGCAAGCCAGCCACCTCCTCCGATCCCCTGCGATCCGTCGGTTAGTTAACCGACCAATCGCAGGGGGGGGGGCGGTTACTTCCTCCCGTCCTGCCCGGCCCCTTGAAGTCTGGAGAGGACGGGAGGAAGACCGGAGGACACGGCGGGGGACGGGGGAGTGTTGGGGACCGGCCCCGGTACTTACCTCGTCCCTGAAGACCCGGATCCCGGCGAGGAAGATGGCGGCGGCAGCGACAGGTGAGTATACCTTCAGCCGCGGTCGGGCCCTTTACAGCAATGCACGTCGCCGTAAAGCGACATGCATTGCTGTAATAGGACCCTGTAAACTACAACTCCCAGCATGCCCAGACAGCCCTTGGCGTCTGGGCATGCTGGGAGTTGCAGTTTTGCAACATCTGGAGGTCCACAGTTTTTGGACCACTGTGCCCTTCCAGATGTTGCAAAACTACACATCCTCAGCATGCCCTTACTGTCCAGGCATGCTGGGAGTTGTAGTGCTGTAACATCTGGCCCTTCAGATGTTGCAGAACTACAACTCCCAGCATGCCTGGACAGTTTTGGCATACTGGGGGTTGTAGTTTTGCAACATCTGGAAGGGCACAGATTGGGAACCACTGTATTAGTGGTCTGCAAACTGTAGTCCTCCAGATGTTGCAAAACTACAACTCCAAGCATGCTGGGAGTTGTAGTTCAGCAACATCTGGCTCTAAAGATGTTGCCGAACTACTACTCCCAGCATGCCTGAGAATGTTTGGGAGTTGTGGTTTTGCAACAGCTGGAGGCACACTGGTTGGGAAACATTGTTTCCTAACTCAGTGTTTCCCAACCCGTGTGCCTCCAGCTGTTGCAAAACCACAACTCCCAAACATTCTCAGGCATGCTGGGAGTAGTAGTTTTGCAACAGCTGGAGGTCCCCCCCCTGTGAATGTACAGGGTACATTCACATGGGCAGGGGGCTTACAGTGAGTATCGGGCTGCAAGTTTGCAATGCAGCAAATTTTGCGCGGCAGCTCAAACTCGCTGTAATCCCCGGCCCGTGCAACTGTACCCTAAAAACACTACACTACACTAACACAAAATAAAATAAAAAGTAAAAAACACTACATATACACATACCCCTACACAGCCCCCCTCCCTCCCCAATAAAAATGAAAAATGTCTGGTACGCCACTCTTTCCAAAATGGAGCCTCCAGCTGTTGCAAAACAACAACTCCCAGTATTGCCGGACAGCCGTTTACTGTCCAGGCATGCTGGTAGTTTTGCAACAGCTGGAGGCACCCTGTTTGGGAATCACTGGCGTAGAATACCCCTATGTCCACCCCTATGCAAATCCCTAATTCAGGCCTCAAATGCGCATGGCGCTCTCACTTTGGAGCCCTGTCGTATTTCAAGGCAACAGTTTAGGGCCACATATGGGGTATCGCCGTACTCGGGAGAAATTGACTAACAAATCTTGGGGGTCTTTTTCTCCTTTCACCCCTTATGAAAAGGTGAAGTTGGGGTCTACACCAGCATGTTAGTGTAAAAAATAAACTTTTTACACTAACATGCTGGTGTTGCCCTATACTTTTCATTTTGACAAGAGGTAAAGGGGAAAAAAGCCCCCCAAAATTTGTAACGCAATTTCTCCCGAGTACGGAGATACCCCATATGTGGGCGCAAACTGCTCTGGGGGCGCACAACAAGGCCTAGAAGGGAGAGTGTGCCATGTACATTTGAGGTGATTTGCACAGGGGTGGCTGATTGTTACAGCGGTTTTGACAAACGCAAAAAAAAAAAAAAAACACATGTGACCCCATTTATTTCGGAAACTACACCCCTCACGGAATGTAATGAGGGGTGCAGTGAGAATTTACACCCCACAGGTGTCTGACAGATCTTTGGAAGAGTGGGCTGTGCAAAGTAAAAATGTTGTACAGCCCACTGTTCCAAAGATATGACAGACACCAGTGGGTGGTAAATGCTCACTTTACGCCTTGTTACATTCCTCAAGGGGTCTAGTTTCCAAAATGGTATGCCATGTGGGGGTTATTTTGCTATCCTGGCACCATATGGGCTTCCTAAATGCGACATGCCCCCCGAGCAAAATTTGCTCTCAAAAAGCCAAATATGACTCCTTCTCTTCTGAGCATTGTAGTTCGCCCGTAGTGCACTTCAGGTCAACTTATGGGGTACCTCCATACTCAGAAGAGATGTGGTTACAAATTTTGGGGGGTATTTTCTGCTATTAACCCTTGCAAAAATGTGAAATTTGGGGGGGAAACACACCTTTTAGTGATTTTTTTTTTTTTTTTTTTTACGTATGCAAAAGTCGTGAAACCCCTGTGGGGTATTAAGGCTCACTTTATTTCTTGTTACGTTCCACAAGGGGTCTAGTTTCCAAAATGGTATGCCATGTGTTTTTTTTTTTTGCTGTCCTGGCACCATAGGGGCTTCCTAAATGTGATATGCCCCCGAGCAAAATTTGCTCTCAAAAAGCCAAATATGACTCCTTCTCTTCTGAGCATTGTAGTTCACCCATAGTACACCTCAGGTCAACTTATGGGGTACCTTCATACTCAGAAGAGATGGGGTTACAATGTTTGCGGGGTATTTTCTGTTATTAACCCTTACAAAAATGTGAAATTTGGGGGGAAACACACATTTTAGTGAAATTATTTTTTTTTTTTTTACATATGCAAAAGTCGTGAAACTCCTGTGGGGTATTAAGGCTCACTTTATTCCTTGTTACGTACCTCAAGGGGTCTAGTTTCCAAAATGGTATGCCATGTGGGGGATTTTTGCTGTTCTGGCACCATAGGGGCTTCCTAAATGCAACATGCCCCTCAAAAACCATTTCAAAAAAACGTACTCTCCAAAATCCCCTTGTCGCTCCTTCGCTTCTGAGCCCTCTACTGCGCCCGCCGAACACTTTACATAGACATATGAGGTATGTGCTTACTCAAGAGAAATTGGGCTACAAATGTAAGTATACATTTTCTCCTTTTTCCCCTTGTAAAAATTCAAAAATTGGGTCTACAAGAACATGCGAGTGTAAAAAATGGAGATTATGAATTTTCTCCTTCACTTTGCTGTTATTCCTGTGAAACACCTAAATGGTTAAAACGCGGACTGAATGTCATTTTGAATACTTTGGGGGGTGCAGTTTTTATAATGTGGTCATTTGTAGGGTATTTCTAATATGAAGATCCTTCAAATCCACTTCAAACCTGAACTGGTCCATGAAAAATTGTGAGTTTGGAAATTTTGTGAAAAATTGGAAAATTGCTGCTGAACATTGAAGCCCTCTGGTGTCTTCCAAAAGTAAAAACATGTCAATTTTATGATGCAAACATAAAATAGACATATTGTATATGTGAATAAAAAAAATTTTATTTGGAATATCCATTTTCTTTAAAAGCAGAGAGCTTCAAAGTTAGAAAAATTTTCAAATTTTTTATAAAATTTTGGGATTTTTCACCAAGAAAGGATGCAAGATACCACAACATTTTACCACTATGTTAAAGTGGAATATGTCACGAAAAAACAATCTCGGAATCAGAATGATAACTAAAAGCATTCCAGAGTTATTAATGTTTAAAGTGACAGTGGTCAGAATTGCAAAAAATGGCCGGGTCCTGAGGTGTAAAATGGCTGGGTCCTTAAGGGGTTAAACCCCAAAAATAAAGGCAACTTGACCTAAAATGCATATTCCATATTTTTGTGGATATTAATTTTTTAACACCCACCAAAAAACTCTAGACCACAAGTACCATCTCTTGTTGATGCATTAAAGGGGTACTCCGCCTTAGACATCTTATCCCCTATCCAAAGGATAGGGGAGAAGATGTCAGATCGATGGGGTCCCGCTGCTGGGGACCCCCTGGATCACCGCTCCGGCACCCCGCTATCATTACTGCATAGAGCGAGTTCACTCTATGCGTAATGACGGGCAATACAGGGTCCGGAGCTTAGTTACGTCACAGCTCCGCCCCTCGTGACATCACGGCCTGCCCCCTCAATACAAGTCTATGGGAGGGGGCGTGGTGGTCGTCATGCCCCCCTGCCATAGACTTGCATTAAGGGGGCGGGCATTGATGTCATGAGGGAGAAAGCCATGACATCATGCTGCTCCATCCCCTGTATCACTCGTCATTACACACAGAGTGAACTCGCTCTGTGCAGTAATGATGACGGGGTGCCGCAGCGACGATCCCCGGGGTCCCCAGCAGCGGGACCCCGGCAATCTGACATCTTATCCCCTATCCTTTGGATAGATAAGATGTCTAGGGCGGAGTACCCCTTTAATGTTGGATGTTTTGGGTTTTCCTAAGGTCTGATTGCCCAAACCCACACTGTGCACAGATTTTGTATGCTAACATCTACCCTGAGATTTTCATAACTAAACTCAGTGAGTAAAAATTTAAATGACAATACCTTCTGAATCTCACCCTACAGGCTTCACTAAAGGGCTAGCCAGATTGTTTTTTTTTTTTTTTTCTACTGACTGCGACAAAATGCCTCATAGCCCAGTGGTGTGAATGCACAGATGTTACGCCGAGCGCTCCGGGTCCCTGCTCCTCCCCGGAGCGCTCACGGCGTCTCTCTCCCTGCAGTGCCCCGGTCGGTCCCACTGACCGGGAGCGCTGCACTGACATGGCCGTCGGGGATGCGATTCGCACAGCGGGACGCACCCGCTCGCGAATCGCATCCCAAGTCACTTACCCGTCCCGGTCCCCTGCTGTCATGTGCTGGCGCGCGCGGCTCCGCTCTCTAGGGCGCGCGCGCGCCGGCTCTCTGAGACTTAAAGGGCCAGTGCACCAATGATTGGTGCCTGGCCCAATTAGCTTAATTGGCTTCCACCTGCTCCCTGGCTATATCTGCTCACTGCCCCTGCACTCCCTTGCCGGATCTTGTTGCCTTGTGCCAGTGAAAGCGTTTAGTGTTGTCCAAAGCCTGTGTTACCTGAACTCCTGCTATCCATCTTGACTACGAACCTTGCCGCCTGCCCCGACCTTCTGCTACGTCTGACCTTGCCTCTGCCTAGTCCTTCTGTCCCACGCCTTCTCAGCAGTCAGCGAGGTTGAGCCGTTGCTAGTGGATACGACCTGGTTGCTACTGCCGCAGCAAGACCATCCCGCTTTGCGGCGGGCTCTGGTGAACACCAGTAGCCTCTTAGAACCGGTCCACCAGCACGGTCCACGCCAATCACTCGCTGACACAGAGGATCCACTACCTGTAAGCCGAATCGTGACAACAGATAGTCCATCCATTCAGTCAATTTTAGATAGAATATCCAAAATTAGATGATTTTGCAGAAAAATAGACCAACTAACTTTCAGAAGGGGTGGCATACTTGGGAGGTCTTGAGAATGGCGTAGAGATTATGGGTGGGAGTTGTGGGACTTAGGGTCATGCAAGCATCTGTTCTAATTATTAATTAAATTATCTATTTCTTTTCTCTTGTAGCAGTCTGATACACTTTGATTCTTATGATTTTCTCTCCTACATTTTAGCCTATGTCTTTCCTATTTCTCTATCCTCTCACCCCTCAAATTGTTATCCAGGGTTATTCTACTGACTCTGAAGTGTGATCTGTCTATACTATGACTATGAAAGTCAGATTGATATAATATTACTGGAGATAGCTCTGAATGAGGCTGCCATTTCTTATATCCCTATGAATATTCACAGATACATTGCCGCAGTTTATAGACCATAACTTTCCTCTATCTCCATTCTTCTAAATTTCTGTTACTATGTATATTTAATTGATAAGTTATGCCATTATATTCACATGTAACTATCTTCCAACATATAGGGAAACTTTGTAATGACCTGAGGAGTTTGTGAGATAACCTTGGCACTTTAGTGTACCCATTGAATTTCCTATCAATTTCCTTACCTATTTATAATTCAGATGTGTTTTATACAGTACATGCTTTTGTTTTTGCTTGCTTCTTTTAAAGAAACTGTTAAAACCTTTTCTTTCCATATTTAAAAATAATAGTGAAACCCCTCTGCATGAACTGTCATAGTTATTTTTAGAGATGAGCAAATTTTTGAAAAATTTGATTTGTCCGATTCGCTGAGTTGGCCGGTCCAAATGCATTTATTCATGGCAAATCGGTATTAAAAATGGCTATTTCTGGCTTACAGAGAGCCTCAATAGGGGTGTAGAACACTTTGCCTTGTTGTACCACGCATAGGGTGTGTGCTGGGCTAGTGAAATTATACTGTTATTCAGTATGACATGCAGATCAAAGGCATCACTATTAGAATCACTGTCACAGAGCAGCACAATGACAGAGTCTGGAGGTGGAATCAGTATGAGGAGACCACATAGTGACTGCATGACACAGCCTGGAGGTGGCTGCAGCATGAGGAGACCACAAAGTGGCTGAATGACACAGCATGGAGTTGGCAGCTTTATATAGTGGCGGAATGACACAGCCTAGAGTTTGCGGAAGCATGAGGAGAACATGTAGTGGCTGAATGACACAGCGTAGAGGTGGCAGCAGCATGAGGCAAACATATAGTGGCTGAATGAAACAGTGTTGAGGTGGCGGAAGCATGCGGAGACCATATAGCCTCAATAGGGGTGTAGAACACTTTGACTTGTCCTAACACGCATAGGGAGTGTGCTGTGTTAGTGAAATAATACTGTTATTCAGTATGACATGCAGATTACAGGCATCGCTATTAGAATTACTGCTGCAGAGCATCTGGATGTGGCAGCAGGGAGACCATATGGTGTCAAAATTGAAGAGAATAGAGACATTTCTTTATGTCATTCTTATTTAATTCAATTTATATTTATTAACATTTTTTGAGTACCCATTCTGGTGAGCATCGAGCTGGCGGTCCTCAGCCAGGTCAGGTATCATCTGCTCCAGTTCCTGTCTCTCAGGGCCCCCCTGACTGTTAAAGTTTGAATATTTAATTTAATCACTTAGGGTTCATTGTTATTGCTCCAAGCTGTTTCATTGGATTCTTGTGATAATTCCACAGGTAATATATGACGTCGACAACCATAGGGCCTCAGTCTTGAAAAGATTACATCAATATTTTTTTTTATTTAAATTAGATTCCCAAGTTTAATGTGTTTACTTTGAACTAATACTGTATGACCACATAACCCAATCTAGGAAGGAGTTACATGATGGCACAATGACAGAGCCTAGAGGTGGCAGCAGCCCAACTAGACCATAAGGCCTCACAATAGAAAAGATTAAAGATATTTTGTTAAATATAAATTGAAGATTTTAAATACATGAAAACTTTTCAAGTTTAATCTAAGGTGCCAACAGCATAAGAAGACCATATGGTGGCACAATGACACAACCTGGAAGTGGCAGCATGAGGAGACCATAGAGCCTCACAATTCCAAAGATTAAAAGATACATTTTAAAATGTTTATTGAATTATGCTACCATAACATTTTTAGGTAATGTCCCAGCAGCATGATGAGACCATATAGTGGCTGAATGACACACCGTAGAGTTGGCGGCAGCATATAGTGGGTGGCAGCATGAGGAGACCACATAGTGGCTGAATGACACATCCTGAATTTGGCGGCAGCATATACTGGCTGAATGGCACAGCCTGGATTTGGTGGCAGCAAATAATGGCTGAATGACCCAGCCTGGAGTTGGCAGCAGCATATAGTGGCTGAATTACACAGCCTGGAGTTAAAAACAGCATGAGGAGACCATATAGTTGCTGAATGACACAGCGTGGAGGTGGCGGCATCATGAGGAGAACATATAGTTTCTAAAGGACACAGCATGAAGGTGGCAGCAGCATGACACCACATAGTGGCTGAATGACACTGTCACGATTCGGCTGGCAGGAGGTGGATCCTCTGTGCCAGAGAGGGATTGGCGTGGACCGTGCTGGTGGACCGGTTCTAAGTTGCTACTGGTATTCACCAGAGCCCGCCGCAAAGCGGGATGGTCTTGCAGCGGCAGTAGCAACCAGGTCGTATCCACTAGCAACGGCTCAACCTCTCTGACTGCTGAAGATAGGCGCGGTACAAGGGAGTAGACAAGAGCAAGGTCGGACGTAGCAGAAGGTCGAGGCAGGCAGCAAGGATCGTAGTCAGGGGCAACGGCAGGAGGTCTGGAACACAGGCTAGGAACACACAAGGAAACGCTTTCACTGGCACAATGGCAACAAGATCCGGCGAGGGAGTGCAGGGGAAGTGAGGTATAAATAGGGAGTGCACAGGTGAACACACTAATTAAGCCAACTGGGCCAATCAGCGGCGCAGTGGCCCTTTAAATCGCAGAGACCCGGCGCGCGCGCGCCCTAAGGAGCGGGGCCGCGCGCGCCGGGACAGGACCGACGGAGAGCGAGTCAGGTACGGGAGCCGGGGCGCGCATCGCGAGCGGGCGCCACCCGCATCGCGAATCGCATCCCGGCTGGGAGAGGTATCGCAGCGCACCCGGTCAGCAGGTCTGACCGGGGCACTGCAATTGCAAAGATGTTGCGAGCGCTCCGGGGAGGAGCGGGGACCCGGAGCGCTCGGCGTAACAGTACCCCCCCCTTGGGTCTCCCCCTCTTCTTGGAGCCTGAGAACCTGAGGACCAGATTTTTGTCTAGGATGTTGTCCTCAGGTTCCCAGGATCTCTCTTCTGGACCACAGCCCTCCCAATCTACCCAAAAAAAATGTTTTCCTCTGACCGTCTTGGAGGCCAGTATCTCCTTCACGGAGAAGATGTCAGAAGAACCGGAAACAGGAGTGGGAGAAACAAGTTTGGGAGAGAAACGGTTGATGATGAGTGGTTTAAGGAGAGAGACATGGAAGGCATTGGGAATACGAAGAGAAGGAGGAAGAAGGAGTTTGTAAGAGACAGGATTAATCTGGCACAAGACTTTGAAAGGACCAAGATAGCGTGGTCCCAGTTTGTAACTGGGGACACGAAAGCGGACATATTTAGCGGAGAGCCATACCTTGTCTCCGGGAGCAAAAATGGGGGGAGTTCTTCTTTTCTTATCGGCAAACCTTTTCATGCGGGATGAAGCCTGTAAAAGAGAATTTTGGGTCTCTTTCCATATGGTGGAAAGATCACGAGTCACTTCATCCACAGCGGGCAAACCAGAGGGCAAGGGAGTAGGGAGGTGGGGAAGAGGGTGACGGCCGTACACCACGAAAAATGGGGACTTAGCAGAAGATTCAGAGACTCTGAAGTTGTATGAGAATTCGGCCCATGGTAGAAGATCTGCCCAGTCATCCTGGCGGGAGGAAACAAAATGCCGTAAATAGTCACCCAGGACCTGGTTAATTCTTTCTACTTGCCCATTGGATTGGGGATGATAAGAAGAAGAGAAGTTTAATTTAATCTTGAGCTGTTTACAGAGGGCCCTCCAGAATTTAGACACGAATTGGACGCCTCTATCCGAGACGATCTGCGTGGGCAAACCGTGAAGATGAAAAATGTGTACAAAAAATTGTTTTGCCAACTGAGGCGCTGAAGGAAGACCAGGAAGAGGAATAAAATGTGCCATCTTGGAAAATCGATCAACGACCACCCAAACAACAGTGTTGCAACGGGATGGGGGTAAGTCTGTAATAAAGTCCATACCAATCAGTGACCAAGGCTGTTCGGGGATAGGCAGAGGATGAAGGAGACCAGCAGGCTTCTGGCGAGGAGTCTTATCCCGGGCACAGACAGTACAGGCCCGCACAAAATCAACAACATCCGTCTCCAGAGTCGGCCACCAATAGAAACGAGAGATGAGTTGCAAGGACTTTTTGATGCCCGCATGGCTTGCGAGGTGGGAGGAGTGACCCCATTTGAGAATCCCGAGACGTTGGCGTGGAGAAACGAAGGTCTTCCCTGGAGGAGTTTGCCTGATGGAGGCTGGAGAAGAGGAGATCAGACAGTCAGGAGGAATGATGTGTTGCGGAGAGGCCTCTACTTCCGAGGCATCCGAGGAACGAGAGAGGGCATCGGCCCTAATGTTCTTGTCGGCAGGGCGAAAATGAATTTCAAAGTTAAAACGGGCAAAGAACAACGACCACCTGGCCTGGCGAGGGTTCAACCGTTGGGCAGACTGGAGATAGGAGAGATTCTTGTGATCGGTGTAAATGATGACTGGAAATTTTGATCCCTCCAGCAGATGCCTTCATTCCTCAAGTGCCAATTTAATGGCCAGTAGTTCTCGATCCCCGATGGAGTAGTTTCTCTCCGCCGGAGAGAAGGTCCTAGAAAAAAACCACAAGTCACAGCATGCCCGGAAGAATTTTTTTGTAGAAGGACCGCTCCAGCTCCCACTGAGGAGGCATCTACCTCCAATAGGAAGGGTTTAGATGGGTCAGGTCTGGAGAGCACGGGAGCAGAAGAAAAGGCAGACTTGAGCCGTTTAAATGCGTCTTCCGCTTGGGGAGACCAGGACTTGGGATTGGCATTTTTCTTGGTTAAAGCCACGATAGGAGCCACAATAGTGGAAAAGTGTGGAATAAATTGTCTGTAATAATTGGCGAACCCCAAAAAACGTTGGATAGCACGGAGTCCGGAGGGGCGTGGCCAATCTAAGACGGCAGAGAGTTTATCCGGGTCCATTTGTAATCCCTGGCCAGAGACCAAGTATCCAAGGAAAGGAAGAGATTGACATTCAAACAGACATTTCTCCATTTTGGCATAAAGTTGATTGTCTCGAAGTCTCTGAAGAACCATGCGGACATGCTGGCGGTGTTCTTCTAAGTTGGCAGAAAAAATCAGAATATCGTCCAGATACACAACAACACAGGAATATAAGAGATCACGAAAAATTTCATTAACAAAGTCTTGGAAGACGGCAGGGGCGTTGCACAGGCCAAAGGGCATGACCAGATACTCAAAGTGTCCATCTCTGGTGTTAAATGCAGTCTTCCATTCGTCCCCCTCCCTGATGCGGATGAGATTATAAGCACCTCTTAAGTCCAGTTTGGTAAAGATGTGGGCACCTTGAAGGCAATCAAAGAGTTCTGAGATAAGAGGTAGGGGGTAGCGGTTCTTTACCGTGATTTTATTAAGTCCGCGGTAATCAATGCAAGGACGTAAGGAGCCATCTTTTTTGGACACAAAAAAAAATCCAGCTCCGGCAGGAGAGGAGGATTTGCGGATAAAGCCCTTTTTTAAATTTTCCTGGATGTATTCAGACATAGCAAGAGTCTCTGGAGCGGACAGAGGATAAATTCTGCCCCGGGGTGGAGTAGTGCCCGGGAGGAGGTCAATAGGACAGTCATAAGGCCTGTGAGGAGGTAGAGTCTCAGCTTGCTTTTTGCAAAACACGTCAGCATAGTCCATATAAGCCTTAGGGAGGCCGGTTACAGGAGGAACCACAGGGTCACGGCAGGGAGTACTGGGAACCGGTTTAAGACAGTCCTTGAAACAAGAAGTACCCCAGCCCTTGATTTCTCCTGTGGACCAATCAAGGGTTGGGGAATGGCGTTGAAGCCACGGTAATCCAAGGAGAATTTCGGAAGTGCAATTGGTGAGGACCAAAAACTAAATTTTTTCGTGATGAGGTCCGATGCACATTAGGAGGGGTTCCGTGCGGTAACGCACGGTACAGTCCAATCTTTCATTGTTAACACAATTGATGTAGAGGGGTCTGGCGAGACTGGTCACCGGGATGTTGAACCTGTTGATGAGAGAGGCCAAAATAAAATTTCCTGCAGATCCGGAATCCAAGAAGGCCATGGTAGAGAAGGAGAAGGTAGAGGAAGATATCCGCACAGGCACAGTAAGGCGTGGAGAAGCAGAGTTGACATCAAGAACTGTCTCACCTTTGTGCGGAGTCAGCGTACGTCTTTCCAGGCGGGGAGGACGGATAGGACAATCCTTCAGGAAGTGTTCGGTATCGGCACAGTACAGGCACAGATTCTCCATGCGGCGTCTTGTCCTCTCTTGAGGTGTCAAGCGAGACCGGTCAACTTGCATAGCCTCCACGGCGGGAGGCACAGGAACGGATTGCAGAGGACCAGAGGAGAGAGGAGCCGGGGAGAAAAAACGCCTCGTGCGAACAAAGTCCATATCCTGGCGGAGCTCCTGACGCCTTTCGGGAAAAACGCATGTCAATGCGAGTGGCTAGATGAATAAGTTCATGCAGGTTAGCAGGAATTTCTCGTGCGGCCAGAACATCTTTAATGTTGCTGGATAGGCCTTTTTTAAAGGTCGCGCAGAGGGCCTCATTATTCCAGGATAATTCGGAGGCAAGAGTACGGAATTGGATGGCGTACTCGCCAACGGTAGAATTACCCTGGACCAGGTTCAGCAGGGCAGTCTCAGCAGAAGAGGCTCGGGCAGGTTCCTCAAAGACACTTCGAATCTCCGTGAAGAAGGAGTGTACAGAGGCAGTGACGGGGTCATTGCGGTCCCAGAGCGGTGTGGCCCATGACAGAGCTTTCCCAGACAGAAGGCTGACTACGAAAGCCACCTTAGACCTTTCAGTAGGAAACTGGTCCGACATCATCTCCAAGTGCAGGGAATATTGTGAAAGAAAGCCTCGGCAAAACTTAGAGTCCCCATCAAATTTATCCGGCAAGGATAGTCGTAGGCCGGAAGCGGCCACTCGCTGCGGAGGAGGTGCAGGAGCTGGCGGAGGAGATGATTGCTGAAGCTGTGGTAGTAGCTGCTGTAGCATCACGGTCAGTTGGGACAGCTGGTGGCCTTGTTGCGCTATCTGTTGCGACTGCTGGGCGACCACCGGGGTGAGGTCGGCGACAACTGGCAGAGGAACTTCAGCGGGATCCATGGCCGGATCTACTGTCACGATTCGGCTGGCAGGAGGTGGATCCTCTGTGCCAGAGAGGGATTGGCGTGGACCGTGCTGGTGGACCGGTTCTAGGTTGCTACTGGTATTCACCAGAGCCCGCCGCAAAGCGGGATGGTCTTGCAGCGGCGGTAGCAACCAGGTCGTATCCACTAGCAACGGCTCAACCTCTCTGACTGCTGAAGATAGGCACGGTACAAGGGAGTAGACAAGAGCAAGGTCGGACGTAGCAGAAGGTCGGGGCAGGCAGCAAGGATCGTAGTCAGGGGCAACGGCAGGAGGTCTGGAACACAGGCTAGGAACACACAAGGAAACGCTTTCACTGGCACAATGGCAACAAGATCCGGCGAGGGAGTGCAGGGGAAGTGAGGTATAAATAGGGAGTGCACAGGTGAACACACTAATTAAGCCAACTGGGCCAATCAGCGGCGCAGTGGCCCTTTAAATCGCAGAGACCCGGCGCGCGCGCTCCCTAAGGAGCGGGGCCGCGCGCGCCGGGACAGGACCGACGGAGAGCGAGTCAGGTACGGGAGCCGGGGCGCGCATCGCGAGCGGGCGCCACCCGCATCGCGAATCGCATCCCGGCTGGGAGAGGTATCGCAGCGCACCCGGTCAGCAGGTCTGACCGGGGCGCTGCAATTGCGAGGATGTTGCGAGCGCTCCGGGGAGGAGCGGGGACCCGGAGCGCTCGGCGTAACAGACACAGCCTGGAATTGGCTTCAGCATATAGTGGCTTAATGACACAGCCTGGAATTTGTGGCAGCATGAGGAGACCACAAGAAGAGAAAATTTAGTGGCTGAATGACACAGCTTGGAGGTGGCGACAGCATGAGTAGAAAATTTAGTGACTGAATGACACAGCCTGGAGGTGGCGGAAGCATGATGAGACCATATAGTGGCTGAATGACACAGCTTGGAGGTGGAAGCAGCATGAGGAGACCATATAGTCGCTGAATGACACAGCATGGAGGTGGCAGCAGCATGAGGAGACCATATAGTGCCTGAATGACACACCGTGGAGTTGGCAGCAGCATATAGTAGCTGAATGACACAGCCTGGAGTTGGCGGCAGCATGAGGAGACCACATAGTGGCTGAATGACACAGCCTGGATTTGGTGGCAGCATATGTTGGCTGAATGGCATAGCCTGGAAGTGGCGGCAGTATATAGTGGCTGAATGACAAAGCCTGGAGTTTGCCACAGCATGAGGAGACCATATAGTGGCTGAATGACACAGCGAGGAGGTGGCGGCCGCATGACGAGAACATATAGTGGCTGAATGACACAGCTTGGAAGTGGTGGCAGCATGAGGAGAACATACAGTGGCTGAATGAGACATCCTGGAGTTGGCGGCAGCATATAGTGGCTGAATGACACAGCCTGGAGTTGGCGGTGTAACGACTGGAGGTGAAGAAGTGGATCCACTGGACCCGTGTGGATTATGGTCTGGGCCGTACCAGGGAACGGAATCTAAGGTACCGCTGGTATTCACCAAAACCCGCCGCAAAGCGAGATGGGCTTACTGTGGCAGGCGGCACCCAGCTCACGTCCCCTGATACGACTCGTCCACACAGGCTGCCGAGGTGTAACGTGGTGCAGGGAGGATGAGACAACTCAACTCATGGCACAAGAGCGTGGTCTGGAACTTAACAAGGAGGTAAGAGGGCAGGCCGCACAGGAGCAAGGTCAGGTCACAGAGCAAGAGGTCAGGTACACGGGAAGACTAAATACTAGGGAACGCTTTCTTTCAGGCTAAGGAGCACAAAGATCCGGCAAGGTAAAAGAGGAAGTGCTGACCCTGATAAGGTCAGCGAGCAGCATAAACCAATTAAGGGTGTACTGGCTCTTTACATTTCAGAGAGCCCTAAGAAGCGGCCAGCAGACAGATGGAGCAGGAGCGTGCAGAGGTAAGTTAGGCCCGGCGAACACCTGCGACCATATCCCGACATGCGGTTAGCGGCGCCACCGGCACTGGGGGACAGAACAGGAGTGCACTTGCGTCCAGCATGTCCGGTCACAGCGTAACCCCTAACATTACCGCCCTTAGGTCTCCCAAATGGAAGAAGTTCGGAATGCGCAGGGAAGGGGGCAGATGGGGCTTGTAAGAAACCGAGTTTATTTGGAGAAAGACTTTGCGTGTGAAGAAAGCTACTCATTAGCGACTGTAGTCTCAGGCTGCTGCTGATGAAGCTGGTACTGCTCCTGCCACCCCACCCCTCCCCAGCAGCCATGGCAGTAGAAGGAGAGCGCAGAGGGCCTCCCAAGTCAGACCTGCGAGAGAATAGAAGATGGCACAGATAGGCATCGGCCAAGTGAATACGTAGGTTGTCTCTGTAGTAGGTCAGTTTGTCCTCCCTCTCAGTGGGTGTGAAAAAGGCCCCCATTTTGTGCCAATGGCAAGTGTCCAATAAGGTGAAGAATCAGAAGGCATCCCACTGCCGAATGGTGACAATTCTGCGGTCACTATGCAAGCAAGTGAGCATGCATCGTGCCATTTGTGAAAGTGACTCGGAGGGACTCCCTGCCTCCATCTCCACTGCATACTGCCACAATGTGTCTGGGTCCTGTGTTTCACCTTCCTCATAACCCTCTTGCTTCTCTAGCTGCTCCTGCTCCTCCTCTCCTGACAAGAAAAAACGCCCATCTCATGAAACCTACAGGGCTCATGTGGCCATGACATGTAGGCGCCACGTCTCCAGTGCCCTGACCAGCCATTGTTTCCAACACGTGTTGTAGTAGATGAAGCAGTGGAATGATGTCGTTCATCCCGAAAAACCTGGTGATTTACTAATAATGTGGCTTCCTCAAGGGGCCTGAGCAAACGGCAGGTGTCACGTATGAGCTGCCACTGTTTGACATTGAAGTTACACAGGGGAGTCCCTCTATCCACTTGGATCATGGAGAAATCAGTGATGACTTTTCTTTGTTTGTATAGTTGTTCCAACATATGGAGGGTAGAATTCCAATGTGTGTAAACATTGCAAATCAGACTATGTTGGAGGATGCCGTTCTGACGCTGCAGCTCAAGGAGGGAGGGCTTTGTGTACGAGTGGCTGAAGTGCAAGCAAAGTTTCCTTCCCATTGTTAGGATGTCTTGCAGATGGGGGAACACTTCAATAACCGCTTGACAACCAAATTGAACACGTGTGCCATGCAGGGCGCATGTTTCAGGATTCCTTGTCGCAGCGCAGACAAGATGTTCTTACAGTTGTCAGTCACCATGGTTCCCATTTCCAGTTTTCGTGGAGTAAGCCATGATTCGATATCTTGACGAATGAATTTTGCCAGTTCCTCTCCTGTGTGACTACATTTGCCAAAGCAAACCATGTAAAGAACAGTGTGACACCGCTGTTCCCCCTTACACATGGTATGCTAGAGGGGCACTAAGACTTGTCCATGCAGTGGAGGTTGAGGACATGGTGGAGGATGAGGAGGCGGAGTCTCACACTGTCACAGGACCAACGGCCTAAGAGTGTGGAGGAGGAAGTGGCGTGACCTGTCCACGTTGCTGTTGTGGCTGTGTAGTAACCACATTCACCCTGTGAGCCGTAAAGGACATGCATTGTCCCTGACCATAGTTACAGCTTCACACGTCAGCGCTGCCATGCACTTTGGTACACAGCGACAGGCTCAAGGACTGGCCCACCTTCTCTTCCACAAAATTGTGCAGGGCTGGTACTGCCTTCTTCGCAAAAAAAATGGCGGCTTGGGACTCTCCACCTCAGCTCGGCACAAGTCATCAGTTCTCTGAAAGGTGCAGAGTCCACCACTTGAAAAGGGAGGGACTGCAGCACCAGCAACTTGGACAGGAGCACATTCAGCTTCTACTCCGTCGGATGAGTGGGCCTATACTGTTGTCTCTTGGACATGGCTTCGCCAATGGATTGCTGGCGGAATGACTGACTCAAAGTAGGAGGAGCAGGAGCATATGGAATGACATAAGATGGGTATGACACACAGCTCCCTTCGGCTAAGGTGGTGGAGCTTTGGCTGGTTGAAACATGGAATGGCGCGCCACTGGGTGATGAAGCAGGCCGGACCACCACATCGGAGCCACGGTTCTCCCAGGCTGCTTTATGGTGATGCTGCATATGCTGACGCAGGGCCGTGGTGCCTACATTGAGACCCTGGCCACGTTTCACCTTCTGCCGACACATCTTGCATGTGGCCAGGTTAATCTCCTCCAGATGCTTGATGAAAAACTGCCACAGTGCAGAGTAGCTGATTTTCCCAACAACAGTCCCTGATTGACTGCTACTGCTGCCGACTCCAGCAACCCCTGTTTCACTACCTCCTGGGAATTTAGGCTGCCCCGAAGAAGTTAGTCTACCCCGGGCACATTTGGCACCAGACTTTCCACTACTGCCACTATGCTGACTGCCAACCATGCTACTACCTCGCTGCCTCAACTGCTGCCTCATGGCAATCTGCAACCCTCTTCTCCTGATGATGATGAAGCCCCTTCTGTACCCGGCTTCCAAGTGCGATCGACTATATCATCATCATTGAGTTGTGTCTGTACGTCACTGATTTCCTCCTTAGGTTCCTCAACAGTGTCTACTTCAGGAGTCTGAATGCTCGCAACACCAACTCCCACTGTCACGATGCCGGCTGGCAGGAGGTGGATCCTCTGTGCCAGAGAGGGATTGGCGTGGCCCGTGCTAGTGGACCGGTTCTAAGTCACTACTGGTATTCACCAGAGCCCGCCGCAAAGCGGGATGGTCTTGCTGCGGCGGTAGTGACCAGGTTGTATCCACTAGCAACGGCTCAACCTCTCTGACTGCTGAAGATAGGCGCGGTACAAGGGAGTAGACAGAAGCAAGGTCGGACGTAGCAGAAGGTCGGGGCAGGCAGCAAGGATCGTAGTCAGGGGAAACGGCAGGAGGTCTGGAACACAGGCTAGGAACACACAAGGAAACGCTTTCACTGGCACAATGGCAACAAGATCCGGCGAGGGAGTGCAGGGGAAGTGAGGTATACATAGGGAGTGCACAGGTGAACACACTAATTAGAACCACTTGCGCCAATCAGCGGCGCAGTGGCCCTTTAAATCGCAGAGACCCGGCGCGCGCGCGCCCTAGGGAGCGGGGCCGCGCGCGCCGGGACAGGACCGATGGAGAGCGAGTCAGGTACGGGAGCCGGGGTGCGCATCGCGAGCGGGCGCCACCCGCATCGCGAATCGCATCCCGGCTGGAGGCGGAATCGCAGCGCACCGGGTCAGTGGATCTGACCGGAGCGCTGCAGTAGCGAGAGTGTAGCGAGCGCTCCGGGGAGGAGCGGGGACCCGGAGCGCTCGGCGTAACAGTACCCCCCCCCTTGGGTCTCCCCCTCTTCTTAGAGCCTGAGAACCTGAGGAGCAGACTTTTGTCTAGGATATTGTCCTCAGGTTCCCAGGATCTCTCTTCAGGACCACAGCCCTCCCAATCGACCCAAAAAAAGGTTTTCCCTCTGACCTTCTTGGAGGCCAGTATCTCCTTTACTGAGAAGATGTCCGAGGAGCCGGAAACAGGAGTGGGAGAAACAAGTTTGGGAGAGAAACGGTTGATGATGAGTGGTTTAAGAAGAGAAACATGAAAGGCATTAGGAATACGAAGAGAAGGAGGAAGAAGAAGTTTGTAAGAGACAGGATTAATCTGGCACAAAATTTTGAAAGGACCAAGATAGCGTGGTCCCAATTTGTAGCTAGGAACATGGAAGCGGACATATTTAGCGGAGAGCCATACCTTGTCTCCTGGAGAAAAAATGGGGGGAGCTCTTCTTTTCTTATCAGCAAACTTCTTCATGCCTGATGAAGCCTGTAAGAGAGAATTTTGGGTCTCTTTCCATATGGTGGAAAGATCACGAGTTATTTCATCCACAGCGGGCAAACCAGAGGGCAAGGGAGTAGGGAGGGGGGGAAGAGGGTGACGGCCGTACACCACGAAAAATGGGGATTTGGAAGAAGATTCAGAAACTCTGAAGTTATACGAGAATTCGGCCCATGGTAGAAGATCTGCCCAGTCATCCTGGCGGGAGGAAACAAAATGCCGTAAATAATCACCCAGGACCTGGTTAATTCTTTCTACTTGCCCATTGGATTGAGGATGATAAGCAGAAGAAAAGTTTAATTTAATCTTGAGTTGTTTACAGAGAGCCCTCCAGAATTTTGACACGAATTGGACGCCTCTATCCGAGACGATCTGCGTGGGCAACCCGTGAAGATGAAAAATGTGTACAAAAAATTGTTTTGCCAACTGAGGCGCAGAAGGAAGACCAGGAAGAGGGATGAAATGTGCCATCTTGGAGAATCGATCAACGACCACCCAAACAACAGTGTTGCCACGGGATGGGGGTAAGTCTGTAATAAAGTCCATACCAATCAGAGACCAAGGCTGTTCGGGGACAGGCAGAGGATGAAGAAGACCAGCGGGCTTCTGGCAAGGAGTCTTATCCCGGGCACAGACAGTGCAGGCCCGCACAAAATCAACAACATCCATCTCCAGAGTCGGCCACCAATAGAAACGAGAGATGAGTTGCACGGATTTCTTGATGCCCGCATGGCCTGCGAGATGGGAGGCGTGACCCCATTTGAGGATTCCGAGGCGTTGGCGTGGAGTGACGAAGGTCTTCCCTGGAGGAGTTTGCCTGATGGAGGCTGGAGAAGTGGAGATCAGGCAGTCAGGAGGAATGATGTGTTGCGGAGAGAGCTCTACTTCCGAGGCATCCGAGGAACGAGAGAGAGCATCGGCCCTAATGTTCTTATCGGCAGGCCGAAAGTGAATTTCAAAATTAAATCGGGCAAAGAACAGAGACCACCTGGCCTGGCGAGGATTCAGCCGTTGGGCAGACTGGAGATAGGAGAGATTCTTGTGATCGGTGTAAATAATAACTGGAAATCTTGATCCCTCCAGCAGATGCCTCCATTCCTCAAGTGCTAATTTAATGGCTAGTAGCTCTCGATCCCCGATGGAGTAATTCCTCTCCGCCGGAGAGAAGGTCCTAGAAAAAAAACCACAAGTAACAGCATGCCCGGAAGAATTTTTTTGTAGAAGGACCGCTCCCGCTCCTACTGAGGAGGCATCTACATCCAATAGGAAGGGTTTAGATGGGTCAGGTCTGGAGAGCACGGGAGCAGAAGAAAAGGCAGACTTGAGCTGTTTAAAGGCGTCTTCCGCTTGAGGAGGCCATGACTTAGGATTGGCATTCTTTTTGGTTAAAGCCACGATAGGAGCCACAATGGTGGAAACATGTGGAATAAATTGTCTGTAATAATTGGCGAACCCCAAAAAACGTTGGATAGCACGGAGTCCGGAGGGGCGTGGCCAATCTAAGACGGCAGAGAGTTTGTCTGGATCCATTTGTAGTCCCTGGCCAGAGACCAAGTATCCTAGGAAAGGAAGAGATTGACATTCAAATAGACATTTCTCCATCTTGGCATAAAGTTGATTGTCACGAAGTCTCTGAAGAACCATGCGGACATGCTGGCGGTGTTCTTCTAGGTTGGCAGAAAAAATCAGGATATCGTCCAGATACACAACAACACAGGAATATAAGAGATCACGAAAAATTTCATTAACAAAGTCTTGGAAGACGGCAGGGGCGTTGCACAGGCCAAAGGGCATGACCAGATACTCAAAGTGTCCATCTCTAGTGTTAAATGCCGTTTTCCATTCATCCCCCTCTCTGATGCGGATGAGATTATAAGCACCTCTTAAGTCCAGTTTGGTAAAGATGTGGGCACCTTGGAGGCGATCAAAGAGTTCAGAGATAAGAGGTAGAGGGTAGCGGTTCTTTACCGTGATTTTATTAAGACCGCGGTAGTCAATGCAAGGACGTAGGGAGCCATCTTTTTTGGACACAAAGAAAAATCCGGCTCCGGCAGGAGAGGAGGATTTGCGGATAAAGCCCTTTTTTAAATTTTCCTGGATGTACTCAGACATAGCAAGAGTCTCTGGGGCGGAGAGAGGATAAATTCTGCCCCGGGGTGGAGTAGTGCCCGGGAGGAGGTCAATAGGACAGTCATAAGGCCTGTGAGGAGGTAGAGTCTCAGCTTGTTTTTTGCAAAATACATCCGCAAAGTCCATATAGGCCTTAGGGAGACCGGTTACAGGGGAAACCACAGGGTCACGGCAAGGAGTACTGGGTACCAGTTTAAGGCAGTCTTTGAAACAAGAGGTACCCCAACTCTTGATCTCCCCAGTGGACCAATCCAGGGTTGGGGAATGGTGTTGAAGCCAGGGTAGTCCAAGGAGAATTTCGGAAGTACAATTGGGGAGGACCAAAAACTCAATTTTTTCGTGATGAGGTCCGATGCACATTAGGAGGGGCTCCGTGCGGAAACGTATGGTACAGTCCAATCTTTCATTGTTAACACAATTGATGTAGAGGGGTCTGGCGAGACTGGTCACCGGGATGTTGAACCTGTTGATGAGAGAGGCCAAAATAAAATTTCCTGCAGATCCGGAATCCAAGAAGGCCATAGTGGAGAAGGAGAAGGTAGAGGCAGATATCCGCACAGGCACAGTAAGACGTGGAGAAGCAGAGTTGACATCAAGGACTGTCTCACCTTTGTGCGGAGTCAGCGTACGTCTTTACAGGCGGGGAGGACGGATAGGACAATCCTTCAGGAAGTGTTCGGTACCGGCACAGTACAGGCAGAGATTCTCCATGCGGCGTCGTGTCCTCTCTTGAGGTGTCAGACGAGACCGGTCGACCTGCATAGCCTCCACGGCGGGAGGCACAGGAACGGATTGCAGGGGACCAGAGGAGAGAGGAGCCGGGGAGAAAAAACGCCTCGTGCGAACAAAGTCCATATCCTGGCGGAGCTCCTGACGCCTTTCGGAAAAACGCATGTCAATGCGAGTGGCTAGATGAATGAGTTCATGTAGGTTAGCAGGGATTTCTCGTGCGGCCAGAACATCTTTAATGTTGCTGGATAGGCCTTTTTTAAAGGTCGCGCAGAGGGCCTCATTATTCCAGGATAGTTCTGAAGCAAGAGTACGGAATTGTACGGCGTACTCGCCAACGGAAGAATTACCCTGGACCAGGTTCAACAGGGCAGTCTCAGCAGAGGAGGCTCGGGCAGGTTCCTCAAAGACACTTCGAATTTCCGAGAAGAAAGAGTGTACAGAGGCAGTGACGGGGTCATTGCGGTCCCAGAGCGGTGTGGCCCATGACAGAGCTTTTCCAGACAGAAGGCTGACTACGAAAGCCACCTTAGACCTTTCAGTAGGAAACTGGTCCGACATCATCTCCAAGTGCAGGGAACATTGAGAAAGAAAGCCACGGCAAAATTTAGAGTCCCCATCAAATTTATCCGGCAAGGATAGTCGTAGGCCTGAAGTGGCCATTCGCTGCGGAGGAGGTGCAGGAGCTGGCGGAGGAGATGATTGCTGAAGCTGTGGTAGTAGCTGCTGTAGCATCACGGTCAGTTGAGACAGCTGGTGGCCTTGTTGCGCTATCTGTTGTGACTGCTGGGCGACCACCGTGGTGAGGTCGGCGACAACTGGCAGAGGAACTTCAGCGGGATCCATGGCCGGATCTACTGTCACGATGCCGGCTGGCAGGAGGTGAATCCTCTGTGCCAGAGAGGGATTGGCGTGGACCGTGCTAGTGGACCGGTTCTAAGTCACTACTGGTATTCACCAGAGCTCGCCGCAAAGCGGGATGGTCTTGCTGCGGCGGTAGCGACCAGGTCGTATCCACTAGCAACGGCTCAACCTCTCTGACTGCTGAAGATAGGCGCGGTACAAGGGAGTAGACAGAAGCAAGGTCGGACGTAGCAGAAGGTCGGGGCAGGCAGCAAGGATCGTAGTCAGGGGCAACGGCAGGAGGTCTGGAACACAGGCTAGGAACACACAAGGAAACGCTTTCACTGGCACAATGGCAACAAGATCCGACGAGGGAGTGCAGGGGAAGTGAGGTATACATAGGGAGTGCACAGGTGAACACACTAATTAGAACCACTTGCGCCAATCAGCGGCGCAGTGGCCCTTTAAATCGCAGAGACCCGGCGCGCGCGCGCCCTAGGGAGCGGGGCCGCGCGCGCCGGGACAGGACCGACGGAGAGCGAGTCAGGTACGGGAGCCGGGGTGCGCATCGCGAGCGGGCGCCACCCGCATCGCGAATCGCATCCCGGCTGGAGGCGGAATCGCAGCGCACCGGGTCAGTGGATCTGACCGGAGCGCTGCAGTAGCGAGAGTGTAGCGAGCGCTCCGGGGAGGAGCGGGGACCCGGAGCGCTCGGCGTAACACCCACGCCACTCTCCTTATCACTACTTCCCCGCCTAGCATAGGAAGTGGTGGTTATATCCTCCACTTCTTGACCAGGCAGTAGCGGCTGGCTGTCCTCTAGATCATCCTCACTGAATAGTGGAGCTGAACCCACATTATAAGACACTTCTGTGGGGGAGGGAACACCATAGGACAGAGGCAATGGGAGGAAATGGACTGCTTGCGGGCCATGCCAACTGAAGGTTGTGTCTGAGGAACCCACCACCTGTTGACTGGGGGTGTCAGATGTCAATTGTGATGAAGAGGATGACCATGTTAACCAATCAATAACGGCAGATAACCCAGACACAACCATCAGTTGGCATGGCAGTCCATTTCCTCCCATTGACTCTGTCCTGGTCAAGACACGATCGCTAGCTGATACCGGGAACTCAGGTCTCTCGCTACGACTCCTGCTGCCTTTCGCCCCTAGTCTGTTGCGACCTCTGACACTTCTCTGTGCACGTTCTGGCACTTCTTAGTCTGACCTACTTAGTGGGTATATGAGAGGAGTAGAACACGCTACAGTTGGCTTAAAAAAGTGATTGGGTTTAACACCAGCCGTTGAGTTCTTTTGCCTGGCCTTTCACATTATCTAGGCCCTTGAGACTTTAACAGGTACAAAATAGTACACCACTTAGATGTACGTATGTGGTATGCACTTATGAGGGGAGAAACATGCGCTACAGTACGCTTAAAAAAGTATTTGTGTACAACACCAGCCATTGAGCACTTTTGCCTGGCCTTTCACAGTATCTTGGCCCTTTAAGACTTTAACAGGAACAAAATAGTACACCACTTAGATGTACTTATGCTATGCACTTATGAGGGGAGAAAATGCGCTACAGTATGCATAAAAACGTATTTGTGTACAACTCCAGCCAGTGAGTACTTTTACACAACCTACAAAGTAGGACCACTACATATAAGGGAGTACAAAAAATGTCCCCGAATAGCAAACGGTAGAGTGCTACCTGATATATATAAACCTACAGAAAATCTACCTTTAATAATGAAATAAATGCTAGTGCAAGGTAATGATCAACAATTAATAATCTTTATTACACAGATAATGATACAAGAACTGAAAACCCCATTTTCCCAATAACCCATAAAAAACACATATACACATAAGACAATATTAAAACAATGGATGGGGGAACATCCTAGAAATATTATATCACAATGATTGTAAAAATGCACTCCCTTAATAATAAATATTTGTAAAGCTGCAAAATAACTATTGCACTAAGACCCCAATAATTGTAATAGTATATATATACAATAATATAGAAAATTAGACTACTATATGTGCAATTTTTTTTTTATCTAGCACCAATCATAATAAATATAGCAGCATATATACAGGGTCTTGTGCAAAATAGCAGTATCAAGTAGTGTTGAGCGGCATAGGCCATATTCGAATTCGCGAATATTCGCGAATATATGGACGAATATTCGTCATATATTCGCGAATATTCGCATATTCGTTATATTTTCGTTTTATTTTCGCGTATGCGAAAATACGCGCATGCGAAAATTAGCATATGTGGAAATTCGCATATGCGAAAATTAGCATATGATAATTTTCGCATATGCGAATTTTCGCACGCCAGTCTCACACAGTAGTATTACAGCCTTCTTTACACCACACAAGCTGGAGGCAGAGAGGGGTGATCACTGTGATGTGTACTGTGAAGAAAAAAAAACAAAAAAAAAACAAAAAAAAAACAAAAAAAAACCGAATATTCGTAATTACGAATATATAGCGCTATATTCGCAAAATTCGCGAATTCGCGAATATACGATATTCGCGAATAATATTCGAATTGCGAATATTCGCGAGCAACACTAGTATCAAGAGGTACAAGTCCTAATCAGTAAGTCATGTTTATCAATAGTGCAGCATATAAATAGGGCAATGTGCAGCATAGCAGCATTTATCATGGTATAATAACTAGCAGCAATATAAAGTAAGCCATACTGCAAAAAGAGAGAAGGCACACAGTATGCACCAGGATGCTCCCCCACCTCACACTCCGACACATTTCGCCAAGCTTCCTCTAGGAGTAGTGAGGTGGGGGACATGTGGGGGCATAAATAGTGACACTCATTAAGTTACTAGCCAATCACTCAACTATTTCATGGCGGCATAAGTTTATGGCGCTTGTGTCCACACGCCATCCCGATTCACGCTGCCAGGACCCGCCCGTCGACTTCCGCAATCAGCCGCCGTGAGCGACGTCATACGCCAGCTGAGGGGCGACGTCCCGGTCTCGTCAATCCGGCGAATGCGCGCACAAGCGCTCTGCGTCACTCGGCCATAAGTTGTACTGGCAAATGCCAGTAACAAACGGGAACCACCGTGTAATTGATATAAGAAAAAGATTTTTCTGAAATGGTCAATGTGTAGTGCGGTTATAACTGTAGATCTAATGTGACTGAAGTGAATGAATGTGAACATGTGTGAATGAATGTGAATGTGATACAAAGTGAAAGTGCTACTGGTGAATGTGAATCCATAATGTGTGAGTAAGAGTATGAAGAAAAAAGAATTATATGTAGAACAAAGTGTACACTGCAATCAAATAAACAACAATCCAACATGCAATAAATGAGAATATCAATGAAGTGCAATATAAAGACAGACATGTGTGATAATGATGTAAAAAATTATAAATTATAAATAAATAAATTCATAAAGTGTGAACGTAGTGTGCAATTATAAATAAATATAGGTAGGTATATAGACAATCATGTGTATATAGAATACGTATTCCTCAAGGCTGGGCTTGATTATAGTATATTTTATATAAGCTTGTATATCAAAAATAAATATTAAAGAAATGTGTATATATATGTATGTGAAAAATGTAAAAATATAATAGGATTCGTTCTGTATATATTAATTATTTTTTATTTATAAAAAAAATATATAATATAAAAATATTGGTTATTAGCTTGCTGCACCCTCTGCAGGGCCCTTGCTCGGGGCAGTATAGGCTATTTATAAAATAAAGTTAAATAAAATAATAGGATAACAATTAAAAGAATAGGCCAAAACTACCAACTTGGTACTGGTATCTTCTTAGTACAATAGTGAATCGATATACAGTTAGTATATAATGCAACACAGTATATAGTTAGTATAAAGCAACAAAGTTCCTTAGACACTCATTGGGGATACAGTGGTAGTTTCTGTATCTTTTATGCATGTAGGAAAAACATTTTCCAAAATGGTAAAATAGTCTTGTGTATTGTTGGTGCACAGCACCACTCACCGCCCTGTTCCTGTGAGGTCCCGATAGCTTGTAGATGGAGCTGGCACGGAACCACCGGCCCTGGGCAAAAAGGTCCATCTCGGGGGACCTGTACGTAGCGCTCCGCTGTTCCCAATACTCTTACTGGCGCGGCTGGCGTCCTGCCTATAGTTGGTGAATGTCAGGGATCTGGAGAGTTGTGTAGGAGCTGAGGTGGATAGGAATTTGCGGGAGTGGCTACCGGCGTGGTCCTATGTTAGCAAACATGCAGCAGTGGGTCTCAGTTAGCGAACCTCCAGCTGTTGCAAATGGTAAATTTTTCCTGTTGGTGTATGGCCTTAACGATCCGATATTATTCAGGTTAGATCCGTTTCGAGGTAGCACTGTACCTCTTTTTCAATAACAGACAGTAACAATAACAGTTTTCAATAACAGTCAGTTATTGAAAAAGAGGTACAGAGCTACCTCGAAACGCGTCTAACCTGAATAATAATTGTACTGATATGCAAGCTTTTATAAAATATACTATAATCAAGCCCAGCCTTGAGGAATACATATTCTATATACACATGATTGTGTATATACCTACCTATATTATTGTTTAAGTTGTACGGAATACACAACCTCCACGTTAGTACTCGCCTGGCACCCAAAAGTCATTATTTTGGTTTTAGAGCTACCCAAATCTTTATTTATCTTTCAAATTATAAATAAATGAATTCATAATGTGTAAAAGTGGTGTGCAAAAAAATGTAAGAATAAATACATAATAAATATGTGTAGTTAAAAAATAATGTGCAAGGTGACTAATGTTACCTAAAATTAATGTGAATGTGAAAAAGAATCGCCTCCACTAACCCCTGAAAGTGGGAGGAGGATATATATAAATTAAATGAATAAATAAGCACACAAGGTGCATGAAGGTGAAAAATAAAAAAGTGTGAAACTAAGAAAAAAAAAAAAAAATGAAAATAAAAATAAAATGAAAATAGAATGAAAAGAAAGTCCAAGTGAGTGAAATAAAAAATGAAAAAAGGAGAGAAGTCTACATTAAATACAATTATTCTAATAATCACATGATAAAATAGGGAACATCAAAAATAAGCCCAATAATAACAAGAAACAATGCCACCATGTTCCCTAAAGATGGATCCAAAGCCGGTGTCGCCAAGAGAACAGGGAGAAGGAATCCCAATAGGAATACACTGCCACACTAAAAAATAATAATAATAATAAAGAAAACACAATTTAGTGAACATGCAAACTTAAATATGAGTGCAACTTAAAGCCCTCACAAATACAAAGAGAAATATTCATATCAACCCAACATAAGTAATTGAAAAAATGATAAATATTATATCCCCCCGCTAAAATAAAATAAATAAGAAAAAATCAGAAAGTGATAAATCTACAAAAAGCATGAGAAACTTGTGTTCTCATTAAGTCCCCAGGGTGATGATGTTTTTAATTTGATGATCCACTTACATTCTTTCTGTCCTAATAGACGCATAATGTCTCCACCACGAATCCCCAAGTATGCATGATCTATGCCTCTGAATATAAGGTTTTTCCTCTGGTAATTGTGAGATATTCTAAAATGTCTAGCGATGGGTTTCAATTTAGATATTCCGTCCTGGTCAGTTAATTCTATCCTCTGTGTTGCTTTAATATCCCAGATATGTTCCTGGACACGAACTCTCAGTTCTCTAGACGTCATTCCAACATAAATTAGTCCACATGGACAATTTGCGTAATACACTACTCCTGTGGTCTTGCAATTGATATGATGTACAATTTCATATTCTTTTGTTCCATTAGAATCCACAAAAACATCTGTTCGAAGCATCTGAGGGCAGATAGAGCAATTCCCACATGGCCCTGATCCCCATTTAGGGCCTTTTGATGAGAAAATGAAGATCGATCTCGGGGATATGCAATGACTTTTTACAAGAATGTCTCATAGGGATTTGCTGCGTCTTGCTGTGACCAGGGGTTGATTTGGCAACAATTTTTTTAGGTCATTGTCTGTTTTAATATAGTCCAATATTTTCTCATGGAGTGCATCATGTCCTCCCAACCTGTATGATAATCTGTAATCATTCTTCTGATTCTGATTCCTTCTTTTTGGGTTTGTTTTTGGGGATCAATAACTGTGCTCTCTGCTGTTGTTTTGCTTTCAAATATCCTGCAGATACTGTACTGGTTCGGTAACCCCGTTGTAAGAATCTATGTTCTAGGTCAATGTCCCCCACCTCACTACTCCTAGAGGAAGCTTGGCGAAACACGTTGGAGTGTGAGGTGGGGGAGCATCCTGGTGCATACTGTGTGCCTTCTCTCTTTTTGCGCTATGGCTTACTTTATATTGCTGCTGGTTATTATACCATGATAAATGCTGCTATGCTGCACATTGCACTTTGCCCTATTTATATGCTGCACTATTGATAAACATGACTTACTGATTAGGACTTGTACTTCTTGATACTGCTATTTTGCACAAGACCCTATATATATATATATATATATATATATATATATATATATATATATATATATACTGCTATATTTTTTATCATATTTATGATTGGTGCATATTTTTGCACATATAGTAGTCTAATTTTCTATATTATTGGATATATATACTATTACAATTATTGGGGTCTTAATGCAATAGTTATTTTGCAGCTTTACAAATATTTATTAGTAAGGGAGTGCATTTTTACAATCATTGTGATATAATATTTCCAGGATGTTCCCTCATCCATTGTTTTAATATTGTCTTACGTGTATATGTGTTTTTTATGGGTTATTGGGAAAATGGGGTTTTCAGTTTTTGTATCCTTATCTGTGTAATAAAGATTATTAATTGTTGATCATTACCTTGCACTAGCATTTATTTAATTATTAAAGGTAGATTTTGTAAGTTTATACAGTGAGTACTTTTGCCTGGCCTTTCACAGTATCTAGGCCCTTGAGACTTTTACAGGTACAAAATAGTACACTACTTAGATGTACGTATGTGGTATGCACTTATGAGGGGAGAATAATGCGCTATAGTATGCTTAAAAAAGTATTTGTGTACAATACCAGCTGGTGAGTACTTTTGCCTGGCCTTTCGCTGTATCTAGGCCCTTGATACTTTAACAGGTACAAATAGTATACCGCTTAGATGTAGGTATGTGGTATGCACTTATGAGGGGAGACATATGTGCTACAGTACGCATAAAAAAGTATTTGTGTACAACACGTGTCGGTGAGTACTTTTGCTTGGCCTTTTACAGTATCTAGGCCCTGGAGACTTTAACAGGAACAAAATAAAACACCACATTAATGTACTTATGTGGTATGCACCTAAGAGGGGAGAAAAATGTGCTCCAGTACGCTTACAAAAGTATTCATGCACAACACCAGCAGTGCATACCAGTGCTGCAGCACACATTTGCTGTGTACTTCACCCAAAATTGCTCATTCTCTCTCAATCTCACTCCCTTCTCTATCAGTGCTTCTAGCCAGGATTTGTGCTTGAGGTGAATCACTGCTGTTCTGTGGAACACACTGTGCAACACACTGCTCTCTGTCCCTCTCTGTAATATAAAGCTGTAGACAGTAACTGGGAGGTGAATCGTTGAATTAAGAATGCTTTTCTGTGAAACACACACTCCTCTCTTTCCCTCTCTCTGTGCAACAGAACATTGACTTGACCAGGAGGTGAATCGCCACTGGAAAAAAGCATTTCTGTGCAACACACAGCGCTATTTGTCCTTATCTATCTCTCAGCAGTAAAAGGCTTAACTTCAGAACGAAGGGCTTGCCTGTACGCCCCTCGCCCGGTCCCGGTGTTTAAACCGGGGTCCCACCGTGACCCCGCATCACACCGGGTCGGTCCCGGCTGCTAATGATAGCCAGGACCCTGGTCTAATAGTGTGCGGCACCGATCGTTGTGCCTCGCGCTATTAACCCTTTAGACGCAGTGATCAAAGTTGTTCGCTGCATCTGCTTCACGGCAGCTTAGTCGGGCTGATCAGCTAGGACGCGAGCGGAGACCCCCTTACCTTGCTCTGTCACGTCCGATCAGCGTTTGAATGCTCCAAGCCTGAGCTAAAGGCTTGAGCAATCGAGCCCCTATCTCGCTGATTTATGCAAAGCTATGGCTTTGCAGGGATCAGGTAAAAGATCAGTGTGTGCAGTGTTATAGCCCCCTATGGGAGCTATAACACTGCAAAAAAAAGAGTGAAAAAAAAAATTAACAAAGGTCATTTAACCCCTTCCCTAATAAAAGTTTGAATCACCCCCCTTTTCCCATAAAAAAATAAACATATGTGGTGTCGCCGCATGCGGAAATGTCTGTACTATTAAAATATATTGTTAATTAAACCGCACGGTCAATGACGTAAAAATGACGCAAATAAATTCCAAAGTCCAAAATAGAGTATTTTTGGTCACTTTTTATATCATGAAAAAATGAATAAAAAGCGATCAAAAAGTCTGATCAATACAAAAATGGTACCGATAAATACTTCAGAACACGGCGCAAAATATGAGTCCTCATACCAGCCCATAATCGGAAAAATAAAAATGTTATAGGGGTTAGAATATGAGAATTTTTTACGTATACATTTTCCTGCATGTAGTTATGATTTTTTTCCAAAGTATGACAATATCCATCCTATATAAGTATCATTTTAACCATATGGACCTACAGAATAATGATAAGGTGTTATTTTTACCGGAAAATGCAGTGCATAGAAACGGAAGCCCCCAAAAGTTACAAAATGAAATTTTTTCTTCAATTTTGTTGCACAATGAATTTTTTTTACGTTTCGCCGTGGATTTTTGGGTAAAATGACTAATGTCACTGCAAAGTAGAATTGGTGGCGCAAAAAATAAGCCATCACATGGAATGTTATGTGCACAATTGAAAGTGTTATGATTTTTAGAAAGTGATGAGGAAAAAAGGAAAATTCAAAAAGGAAAAACCCTGCGTCCTTAAGGGGTTACGTGACTGGCCGCAATATTGCTGCTAATTATTTAGGGCTGGGACATCACAGGGGTAACTGTCTGCTGGTAGGCTGCATGCTGCATTTGATTTGGTCATCCCGCCTACCCTTGCTCCCGCCTTCCCAGGATTCGCGGTTATATTCGCATTCGTTGCATATAAATTTTTTCCTGAAATCCATAACGAATTCTGATACGTCAGATTCAATTCACTCGTCCATAGTTATTTTATGCAAATTCATCCATAGGTAAGAATGACCTACAATCAGATTGCCAATCTGCTACATAGCACTTTACATACTGCATAATGGACTGGTTAACCATTTCACTTTTCCCATTAGAGTGGAAGACTGACAAAAAGCATAGGGTAACCCTGAGTTAATTGCAGAATATACGCTAATTCTAAAACTTTGAAGCAAACTAAACTACACTATTGAACACAACATCCAAGGGGGTTTATGGAACCGTAAGGGTTCTATAAACCCCTTAACGACCTCGGACGTAAATGTACGTCCTGGTTTGGCAGGACTTCCCGCATCAGGACGTACATTTATGTCCTGTGTATGACAGGCATCGGAGCGGTGCTCGCGTCACACACGGCAGGTTCCGGCTGCTATCAGCAGCCGGGGACCAGCCGGGAATGGCCGACATCCGCGATCGCACGGATGTCCGCCATTAACCCCGCAGATGCCGTGATCTGTGCAGATCACGGCATCTGCGGCAGTGGGGTACATTGAATGGATGATCGGATCGCCCGCAGTGCTGCCGCGGCGATCCGATCATCCAGCATGGTGGTCGGAGGTCCCCTCACCTGGCTCTGGCCATCTCCCAGCATCTCCTGCTCTGGTCTGAGATCGAGCAGACCAGAGCAGGAGATAATAGCCGATAATACTGATCAGTGCTGTGTCCTATACATAGCACTGAACAGTATTAGCAATCAAAGGATTGCTATAGATAGTCCCCTATGGCAGTGTTTCTCAATTCCAGTCCTCACGGCCCCCAAACAGGTCATGTTTTCAGGATTTCCTAAGTCTTTCACAGGTGACATAATTATGGTCAGTGAATCAGGCATCACCACAGTTATATCACCTGTGAAAGACTAAGGAAATCCTGAAAACATGACCTGTTAGGGGTCCCTGGGGACTGGAATTGAGAAACACTGCCCTATGGGAACATAAAAAGTGTAAAAATAAAAGTTAAAAAATATTTTTAAAAAAGTTAAAAAAAAGGGAAAAATCCCCTCCCCCAAGAAAAATAAAAATTGTCAGTTTTTTCCATTTTACCCCCAAAAAGTGTAATTTTTTTTATAACTATATTTGGTATCACTGTGTGCGTAAATGTCCAAACTATCAAAATATAATGTTAACGATCCCGTACAGTGAACGACATAAACGTAAACATTTTTCAAACAGTCCAAAAATGCAGCTTTTTTTAATCATTTTATTAAAAAAAAAAATAATAAAAAATGATATAAAAGTTTTATATATGCAAATGTGGTATCTATAAAAAGTTCAGATGACGGCACAAAAAATGAGCCCCATACCACCCTATATACGGAAAAATGAAAAAGTTATAGGTGGTCAAATAGGGCAATTTTAGATTACTGATTTTGCACAAAAAGTTTTTTTGTTTTCTTTTAAGCGGTACAAAAATATAAAAGTATCTAGTCATGGGTATCCTTTTAACCGTATTGACCCACAGAATAAAGTACACATGTCATTTTTACCATAAATTGTACAGTGTGAAAACGAAACCATCCAAAATGTGCAAAATTGTGGTTGTCATTTAAATTTCCTCCCTAAAAAATATTTTTTTGGGTTCGCCGTACATTTTATGGTAAAATCAGAGGTTTCATTACAAAGTACAATTGATCACACAAAAAAACAAGCCCTTATATGGGTCTGTAGATGGAAATATGAAAGAGTTACGGATTTCAGAAGGCGAGGAGGAAAAAACTAAAATGCAAAAATAAAATTGGCCTGGTCCGTGAAAATGGGCTTTGTCCTTAAGGGGTTAAACATCTAAGCTCACAGGGCTGATAGTTTCCACGGGGTATGAAAAGAACACAAATGCATAGCACTCATGCTGACAATTAGGCTGATGATATAATATATTTATATGTAGACCCTAACAATTTGGCTTCTATGTACACCCATGACCACTCACAGTATAGGTGTAATAGTTGTACGAATAAACCTTAATTTTTGGGGTATACATATGACCCTACATTTTGCAATAAGCCTAATACCTATTTGTACGCATAGCCATACAATTATGTGTTTTTTCATACACTGTGGACAGCATACGCTGTAGATGCCATCAACATGTGGGCTTAGATGTTCAATAGAACCATTGTAGCTGATAGTTTCACATGAGTAGAAACTGAGACTGACTTATTATTTTGTTCCGTTTTAATCTTAGGACACATGACATTGAAAAGATTTATTAACCCTTATGGGCAATCTGTTGTAATATAGAGGAACAGAATTATGCATCTTGATAAAGTGATCTAATAGGCCCTAGTGTAAGAATGCAAGATATAACTCAGACAGTGATTTAGCCAAGAACTACTTAGAACATGTTGTAAAGGATCAATATTAGGCTGATCTGTTAGGATATGGTGATAATTTGGGGTGACTTTTGGCAAGTTTAGCCAAGGGGCAGAGACCTTCTGCTTTTATTAAAAAGTGAAGCATGATAACCCAAGACATTTAAATAGGACATTAAACAACTTTTATTCCAAATCAACCTGATTCTAAAGAGGAGGTTTTTCTTTTTAATTGTTTTTAATTTTTTTGTCTTGCCTCAATTTACTAACTTTGACTGATGGAAACCAAGGGGGAGATTTATCAAAACCTGTGAAGAGGAAAAGTTGCCCAGATGCCCATAGCAACCAATCAGATCGCTTCTTTCATTTTGTAGAGGCCTTGATAAAAATGAAAGAGGCAATCTGATTGGTTGCTATGGGCAACTGGGCAACTTTTCTTCTTCACAGGTTTTGATAAATCTCCCCCCAAGTCCCTTCAAAATGCCCATCTGTCCCCCCCCAAGGGATTTAAGGCACAATTACACAGTTGTCTTACCATAAAGCTCCTGGTCCTGATGGCATATCTGGAAATTTCTATAACACCCTAGCGCAAGACTGCAAGATGTAAATCTGATGGTATTAACTTGCCATCTGTGGCATTTATTAAAGTTTTATACAAACTTGTGAAGGATCCTCTGCCACCAAGGTCTTACAGACCTATATCTCTTATTAATCAAGACATCAAGATTTTTCTAAAATTATGGTGGATAGGATGACTTTCTTGTTGCCCAAATTGACAAACTCCCATCAGGCGTGTTTTGTTACTGGCAGGTCAGGATGCTGTGAGGAGAATAGGTTACAGTGTGGACTCCCCAGCCTTGTCTTTACACAACAAGAGAAGACCACAAAATAGTTTTTGTTATTCAAAATTTGATACCACTTTATAACCATAAAATAACATGTTACTACAGCCCCTTCAAAATAAATACCTAAATAACTGTTTATATGAGCCTTAAAATGGTGCCAGTCAAATTACAATGTCCTATGAAGACAAGCATTAAACAGCCTTGTCAAGATAAAAACAAAAATTCTTGGAATTTGCAGATTTTTTTTTTTTAAATCCCTGTGTCCTGAAGGCCCTAAATATGCTAGCTATCAATATGTCATTAAAACACTTTCACTATATCCTGAATTATAAAAAAGACAATAATAGACTACATTTGATAGATAGATAGATAGATGGATGGATGGATAAATAGATAGATAAATAGATAGATAGATGTAACTGTATGTTACTGTATATTATGATACTTTCTCTGAGCCACAGAAATAGCAGAGAAAAGATGAAATGGGGGTTTTAAAGTGTTCACACTATAAAGTGTTAAAGTTGAATGTAAAACAGAATCTCACAATGTTCACTTACTTCTCTATTTATTGAATGCAATCAGCTTGTCAAGGTTGTATGGAAAATTATTGAATAACACAGCTACTTTTCTATCTTGTGTTTTCTTACTTGGATCTAGCTATCAGCAGCCAAACCCCAGGGGAAATAGAGAAAGGTTTGCTACCTGAAAGGTAGATGAAATAGAACTGCCATAACATATCCTCCTACTCAAACATATGACTTAGTTTAAAGTTGTTGGATCACTTGGCAGCTCTATGCATCTCCTTCTTCCTTTATCATTTCTGCTCTTATTAATTTGTGCTTGATTTCCTCCAGAACGATTGTAGAGAGGCTGATATGTGGCAGCCAAATTCTTCATGTGTCATCAACGCTGATTTCCCGAATGAGTGTTTAAATGGAGAAAAAAGGAAGAATAAAGAAGTTATGAGGATTCTTTATGTGGGGGTCTGTCCAACAGCTTTTGTACCTAATAAATGGATAAGATATTCATTTTTTTATGTCAATCTAAAAAAAGGAATGGCTATTTACATTTTTCAGCATCTGCTATTATGTGTATCATGTATTAAGTTGCATTATCACAAGCTTTGAATGTACAAATGACTTGTGTAAAAAGAATACTTGCATTTTTGCAACCAACTTATATTGGTGTGAGATTTCTGATATATCTAATAGGTATCTCATACCATATACTATAAAATGGAAATCAACTTTACAAAGTGTTAAAAAAGGAAAATGAGAAGGAAGCTATTGATATCCAAGAGATACTTTGATTATTCTAATAGAGTACTGTGGTGCTAAACAGTTTATCCCCTATCCAAAGGATAAGGGATAAGTGTCCAAGGGGGTCAAACCACTGAGACGCCTCATGATCTCCTGTCATTCGCCGCACTCTCTATGCAAGGAGACTGTCAACCACCCAACAAAGCATTGGTTGCCACGCCCCCTCTATTTATCTCTATGGTAGAACCAGAGAGACATTAACGCTGTATCTCTGACTCTCCCATAGAGATGCATGGATGAGGCATGTCGGCCACTGCTTTGTGCAGGGTCGACACTGCTTCGTTCATGGGAAGAGCGGGGCTCCGGGCAAGAGATTGTGGTGGGTCCGACCACTGGCACCCCCCCCCCACACTCTCCTCATTAACAATTCATTCCAAATTCAAAGGACACTAGTACCACTATCCTTTGAATAAGGGATACATAGTTTAGAACTACATTACTCTTTTACAGGGGTGCTCCGCTCCTAGACATCTTATCCCTTATCCAAAGTCCCCTGCGATCTCCCTGCTGCACCTGGTTTAGAGTTTTGGGTGCAGCCCCAGAGTCTCCTGACATCACGACCAAGCCCCCTCAATGCAAGTCCATGGGAAGGGGAAGGACGTCCATGATAACGCTGCTTTCCAAAAAAATTTTTTTTTGCTTTTATTTAGCTTTTTTTCACTTTAGCATATAAAGGTTATTATAATGCTGTGCAAAAAAATCAGGTCACCAAGTTACTATGTTCCAGTTACAATGACAGTGTCTTTTGCACCTTTAGGCACCAGGGCCCAAGTGTGATTGCTATCTTAGCACCCCTCTATATTAAAGTGTTATTTCCTTTTCCAAAAGTTAGTAGGGATAACAAGCTGATCAGTGATGGTCAGACCACTGTAATCGCCTTCTATCATGAGAAGGCAGGAAAATATTCACTCTAAATGAATAGAATGCAGAGCACATGCACAGCAAACACTTCATTCAAGAGGTTATTCATGTTTTTAAATTGTTAATGGCCCTAAAATATATTTAAACAACAAACCACCTGATACTTGCCTCTGGAGAGCCCCCATTTAGTTTTCAATCAGCACTCCAGTCTTGCTTTAGGAGCAGAGGTCATATGACCACTGCAGCCAATCAGTGGTATCTACGGTCATGTTCTGTACTACTGGTATCAGTGATGGGAGCCATGATGGCAGAAGTACATAGTACATAGTGACCTCAGAGAGATTGCTGATTGGCTGCAGTGGTAATGAAACTTTTGCTCCAGAGTACTGACCAAAGGGTGACCAGGGGCTCAGCATAGAATCCCATAGGTAAGTATCAGCTAGTTTGTTGTTTTAATATGTTTTGGGGTCATTTACATTTTACTTAAAACATGGATCTCCTTTTCATTCTCTTCAAACATGAATTAAAATGACACGTAGCACTCACCGTCATTTAGTAAACTTATTTTTATTCCATCAACAGTGGTATACAAGTGCAGGGAGACAGGGTTATCACAGACTACTTGTAGAGCCGGATGGAGTGTTAACATAGGTGAAAAAAGAAGATGCTAACTGCATGACAGGAAGTGCTACATATATTTATATAGGTAGGTATATACACAATCATGTGTATATAGAATACGTATTCCTCAAGGCTGGGCTTAATTATAGTATATTTTATAAAAGCTTGTATATCAAGCCCAGCCTTGAGGAATACGTATTCTACATACACATGATTGTGTATATACCTACCTATATTATTGTTTAGGTTGTACGGAATACACAACCTCAACGTTAGTACTCGCCATAAGTCATTATTTTGGTTTTAGAGCTACCCAAATCTTTATTTTTCTCTACATATCTTTATGTTTCCCCTGTTTCCGTATATAAACACCCCATCCAGCTGTTTTCTCACAAGTTTAGTTAGACACTTGCTTTCTCCTAAAAGGAAGGATTAATGCTTCTTAAACTAGCAGTGCCAAAGGTTTTCTTTTTCTAACAAAAGCTCCATTCATCCTCTATGGGGCATCTGAACATTGTTGAGTGTTGAGTCATGGCATTTAAGTGGATTTGCCACTTTAGAGCTAATTTAAAGCAATATAGATTATGTTAACATAGGTTGCATGATACTTACTAATATATTCTATATTAAAGACTATGGGGGAGATTTATCAAAACCTGTACAAAGGAAAATTTGCACGGTTGCCCATAGCAACCAATCAGATCGCTTCTTTCATTTTCTAGAGGCCTTATTAAAAATGAAAGAATCAATCTGATTGGTTGCTATGGGCAACTCAGCAACGTTTCCTCTGCACAGATTTTGAGAAATCTCCCCCCATATGTACAGTGGGACAAAAAAGTATTTAGTCAGCCACCAATTGTGCAAGGTCTCCCACTTAAAAAGATGAGAGGCTTGTAATTTTCATCATAGGTATACCTCAACTATGAGAGACATAATGAGAAAAAAAATCCATACAATCACATTGTCTGATTTTTAAATAATTTATTTGCAAATGATGGTGTAAAATAAGTATTTGGTCAATAACAATAGTTCACCTCAATACTTTGTAATATACCCTTGGTTGGCAATTACAGAGGGCAAATGTATTCTGTAAGTCTTCACAAGGTTTTCACACACTGTTACTGGTATTTTGGCCCATTCCTCAATGCAGATCTCCTCTAAGGAAGTGATATTTTAGGGCTGTCGCTGGGCAACACAGACTTTCAAAGGTTTTCTATGGGGTTGAGATCTGGAGACTGGCTAGACCACTCCAGGACCTTGAAATGCTTCTTAGAAAGTCACTCCTTTGTTTCCCGGGCGGTGTGCTTGGGATCATTTTCATGCTGAAAGACCTAGCCACATTTCATCTTGAATGCCCTTGCTGCTGGAAGGAGATTTTCACTCAAAATTGCACAATACATGGCCCCATTCATTCTTTCTTTTACACGGATCAGTCATCCTGGACCCAGAAAAACAGCCCCTAAGCATGATGTTTCCACCCCCATGCTTCACAGTAGGTATGGTGTTTTTTTTAATGCAACTCAGCATTTTTTCTCCTCCTTACACGACAAGTTGAGTTTTTACCAAAAAGTTCTCTTTGGTTTCATCTGACCATATGACATTCTCCCAATCCTCTTCTGCATCATCCAAATGCTCTCTAGCTAACTTCAGATGGGCCAGGACATGTACTGGTTTAAGCAGGGGAACATGTCGGGCACTGCATGATATGAATCCCATAGTGTGTTACTGATGGTTGCCTTTGTTAGTTTGGTCCCAGCTCTCTGCAGGTCATTTACTTGGTCCCCCCGTGTGATTCTGGGATTTTTGCTCACAGTTCTTGTGATCATTTTGACACCACAGGGTGAGATCTTGCGTGGATCCCCAGATCGAGGGAGATTATTAGTGGTCTTGTATGTCTTCCATCGTCTAATAAATGTTCCCACAGTTGATTTCTTCACACCAAGCTGCTTGCCTATTGCAGATTCACTCTTTCCAGCCTGGTGCAGGTCTACAATTTTGTTTCTGGTGTCCTTCGACAGCTATTTGGTCTTGGCCATAGTGGAATTTGGAGTGTGACTGTTTGAGGTTGTGGACAGGTGTCTTTTATACTAGTAACAAGTTTAAACAGGTGCCATTAATACAGGTAATGAGTGGAAGACATAGGATACTTAAATAAGAAGTTACAGGTCTGTGAGAGCCAGAAATCTTGCTTGTTTGTAGGTGACCAAATACAAATTTTCCATCATAATTTGCAAATAAATTCTTTAAAAATCAGACAATGTGATTTTATGGATTTCTTTTCTCATTATGTTTTTCATAGTTGAGGTATACCTATGATGAAAATGACAGGCCTCTGTCATCTTTTTAAGTGGGAAAACTTGCACAATTGACTAAATACTTTTTTTGCCCCACTGTACCTATGGTATAAAGTTGAACTAATAGTCAAATGACATAAAGGGGTTGTCTCACCATGGGAATTTTTTTCTGGATTCTCTGACTTGTTTGCAGCATCCAGAGGGGACAAGTAAAAGCAGCTGTGCAGGGAAGTTATGCAATTTGCTTAACCCTTACTTATTTTAATTGGGGTTATGCAAACAGTATATCCCTACATAAACAGAGTAGTCAGCGGTGCTATGCCGTTTCTGCTACTCCCATTAAACTCAATAGAAGTTTTGAAAATTGTGTATCTTTAACCTATGAAAACAGGCCAGAGGAGCTGGAAAAAGCAATTTGCCAAGATGAGACAACCCCTTTAAATGCACAGTTCACATTTTACTAAACTTTCCTCCCGTTGTGACCTCTTCCTATGATAGTCACATTCCATGCTACTACTTGGCTCTCACCCCTACATGAATACCCTAATGGTGCTTATGGAAATGGATTGTCATCATGAAAAGATCAATGAAATCCATGTGTTTTATATTGTAGAATCTGCATCCTGTAAATAAATTAAGTATTTTTGTATTCTGCAAGCCTTGAATATCCAATATTGTCCAGCACTGTTATAAAAAAAAAAAACATTTAAACCATGCTATTTTTCCAACATGGAAAGTATGTGGGAGCTGAACCATCCAGTTATAAAGAACATTAGGTGATGCAGAAGAGGAACAAAGCAATAAGATCTGTACAAGAAGGCACCAGAAAATGTTTCAGTCTCATACATATTCAGAGAAGACATCCAAGTTCATAAAGGAAGTTCTGTAGAAAACACTTCACATGTAACAGATTTGGTATAAAATGCAGTCAAGCATCTTTTTGTAGGTCGACAGAACTAAAGTGACTAAAACACCTTTGGAGAAACACAATATGAATTATGCATGACATAATAATCTTTGCTAATTCTCAATTGAAAGTGTATTTTGTGATGTTGAAGAGAAGATAAAAGCACTTTTCAGGACAATCTTAAGATTGACTGATGTCTTCCGTCCAAAAACCTTACTCTTTAAGTTTGCGTAGCAATGCAGTGCAGTCCTTAATACAGTATATGTAAGTAGATAATCTATTTTCAGTTTTTCTTCATTAACATTTGGAGTGTAATGGTCACAAACCTTTTAATGCTCCCCTACTCTAAGCATGAACATGTGCCACTTGCTGTGTACTCCCAGAAGCGGAGTTCCCCTTTGCTTCACTGCCGCAGCCATCTTTGATAAGTAAGAAGCCAGGAGGAAAGCCGCTTCCGGGAGTACACAGTAAGTGGCGCATGGGCCGTATACTTACAAGTACGAAGGGGAGAGGGGTTTTGAATATTGATGAGTCGGGTGGAGTAGCCGCCCGGTGAAGATGACATCAGCGTGCCCAAAGCTCGGATAGGAGCTCCGCCCATGCCCCAAGGCCCTCATTAACATAAATAGTAAACTGTGATTTGCGGCGGAATGGCTGGGCGAATCTGGACAACATGAGTACCGTTTTAATCAATATCATGCGAGCTACAAGCCTGTGTGACAGGTTTAGTGCAGGTGATAATACTGAGAGATTTCCTTTAAATTGGGCTCACCTGGCAATCTAATTATCACAGGTGTCAGAAATTGTTTTCAGTGATCAAAAGAGCCCTGAGACACAATGCCATCCATGAGTTAAACTGAAAAACTAAATGATAATTATTATTTAAGAACTGTCCAGAGTAGGAGAAAATCCCCATAGAAAACATATACTGCTCTGGACAGTTCCTAAAATGGACAGAGATGTCAGCAGAGAGCACTGTGTTCCAAAAAGAAAATGATTTCCTATGTAGTATTCAGCAGCTATTAACTACTGGAAGGATTACAGTAATTTTTTTTTTTTTTTTTATGGAAGTAATTTACATATCTGTTTAACTTTCTGGCACCAGTTGATTTAAAAAAAAAAGTTTTCCACTTGAGTACCCCTTTAAGGTGCATCCTATATAGCAGATCAGGAGTGTAGCATTGTTAGTCTGCATACTGTTGTGCAATAAAGTACCCGTGCATGGCAGCTATAGATGTATGAATCAGCATAGGACTCGCTATTCATTGCAGTATACAATGCTGTTCAAAGGACACACATATATACATAAAAAATCTGTTGTTTGGCGTTGCTCCTTTTGTGTAGTTTCATATAGATGGTGGCTTTAGGGTTCAACGCCTTTCACTGTCCGATCATAAGGAATCGTTGACAGTCCCATTGTTATCATAACAGCATTGCTTAGTGTAGCGTGGTATGCATGGCTTCTGATGGCGGACGTGCATTGATTATACATTGCTGTATGTTATTTGCACTTCCCCTGTTTCAAAACATCCTGCCCCTATCACGGCTCCTTTGCTCGACGTCATGCTCGCCAATCAGTGTGAGTATAAGGCTTCCTGTGTGTAGGGGCGGGGTGTCGGGGTGGAATGTTAGCTATGCGCTGCAAACCTTGCTTGCAGAGACAGTATTGTTTGTTGAGGTAGAAGTGGATGTCAAGCCTCGTTTTCATGTGCGCATTCCGAAACATGTATTTGCCTCATAGCCACTGCTTATTCAGGAGTATATTATTATTCATTCTCAGATTCCCGAGCTGCGCATTTATGTGTCCCTTGTAATAGTATTGAAGATAAAATGAGGATACTCCAGATATGGTTAGGAGTAAAACTTGTAGAACTATGTATCACTAGAAATATATATGGAGTAGTGTAGATGTACACATTAGTAGATGTTAATTAGAAACTTGTTGGATTCTCTATTGTAAATGTGTAAAGTAAACTAGAAAAAGTATATATAGTATGGAATACACAGACTGATTGCACCTTCCTTGTTGAGTGTATATCACTGAGTAAAGAGGGAAATATTATACATTAATAGTTTAATGTGGGAATTACAGGGGTAGGTGCATGTGATATTTAATGAAATCTATTTGTTATGCAAATTTTTGTGTTATATAAAACATGCAAAAGATATGAAGTCATTGAGACCATTAGGTTTAACTGATCCTAATCTAAAGGCCCATTCTGCCTCACGCTGCAGAATGAGTTTGTCCCATTTGCCTCCCCTCGTTGATGGTTTGACTACTTCAATGATCTGAACCACTAGATCCCTACTTGAACTCTTATGCTTTTCTTTAAAGCGTATTCCAATTGGAGTATTACTCTCATTGACTATATTCCCCACATGCTCCTGTATACCTTTTTTGAGGGACCTAATAGTTTTATCCACATAGTTCTTGGAACAGGAGCATGTGAGGAGATATACTACTCCAGTCGTATTACAATTGGAGTAATGCCCTTTGTCAAATTCTTGTCCTGTGACTTCACTACGGAATTTTTTTTACTGGGTTTTACATATCTGGAAATGGAACAATGGCTGCAAGGATATGTACCTAACATCTTGTTAGTCAGCCATGTTTCCATTTTGGGGATAGGTGACAGATGACTACTAGTTAAATTACCATTCAAATTTCGACCTCAACAATATGTTATTTGTGGGCTGTCTGATATAATGCTCTTCAGGGTGTCATCTGATGTCATAATTTTCCAATAGGTGGAGATAACTTCTCTCACCTCTCCTGCCTTCTCGTCAAATGTACGTATTATCCGTAATGGTTCTGTATTCACAGTGTCTTGTTTGTTTTGCTTCTGAGTTGTGAAAATAGACTCATGGTTGCTAGTTAGGGCCTTGACATATGCCTTTTTTTTTTTATTCTGTTCTGGTACCATCTATCTCGCAGTCTGACTCTGAGTTCTGCAGCTCTAACCTTAAACTCATCCAATGTGGAACAGTTTCCGCGTACTCTAAGGTACTGTCCCACTGGTATACCTCTGAGGGCGGGATGACAACTTCCTCATTGCAATAGCATGTTAGTCGCTGTTTCTTTGCGATGTAATGTAGTCATTACTCTGTTGTCTGGGGTAATCCACACACTAAGGTCAAGAAACACTAAGTTGGTCTCACTAAGTGTATGGGTGAATTTTAACCCAAGATCGTTCCTATTTAGCTCTGACACAAATCGGTCAATGTGTTCCTTTGTGGAAGACCAAATGAGAAATATATTGTCTATATACTGGAACAACAAATATAATGTGCCCAGTATATGATGACACCCCCTCTAAAAACACCACATGTTCCTCCCACTTGGTTAGCATAACTAATGGCATGTTACGCCGAGCGCTCCGGGTCCCCGCTCCTCCCCGGAGCGCTCGCTACACTCCCCTCACTGCAGCGCTCCGGTCGGTTCCACGGACCCGGGGCGCTGCGATACCGCCTCTGGCCGGGATGCGATTCGCGATGCGGGTAGCGCCCGCTCGCGATGCGCACCCCGGCTCCCGTACCTGACTCGCTCTCCGTCAGTTCTGTCCCGGCGCGCGCGGCCCCGCTCCCTAGGGCGCGCGCGCGCCGGGTCTTTGCGATTTAAAGGGCCACTGCGCCGCTGATTGGCGCAGTGGTTCCAATTAGTGTTTACACCTGTGCACTTCCCTATATCACCTCACTTCCCCTTCACTCCCTCGCCGGATCTTGTTGCCTTAGTGCCAGTGAAAGCGTTTCCTTGTGTGTTCCTAGCCTGTGTTCCAGACCTCCTGCCGTTGCCCCTGACTACGATCCTTGCTGCCTGCCCCGACCTTCTGCTACGTCCGACCTTGCTTCTGTCTACTCCCTTGTACCGCGCCTATCTTCAGCAGCCAGAGAGGTTGAGCCGTTGCTAGGGGATACGACCTGGTCACTACCGCCGCAGCAAGACCATCCCGCTTTGCGGCGGGCTCTGGTGAAAACCAGTAGTGACTTAGAACCGATCCTCTAGCACGGTCCACGCCAATCCCTCTCTGGCACAGAGGATCCACTACCTGCCAGCCGGCATCGTGACAGTAGATCCGGCCATGGATCCCGCTGAAGTTCCTCTGCCAGTTGTCGCTGACCTCACCACGGTGGTCGCCCAGCAGTCACAACAGATTGCGCAACAAGGCCAACAGCTGTCTCAACTGACTGTTATGCTACAACAGTTACTACCACAGCTCCAGCAACCATCTCCTCCGCCAGCTCCTGTACCTCCTCCGCAGCGAGTGGCCGCTTCTGGACTACGACTATCCTTGCCGGATAAATTTGATGGGGACTCTAAGCTTTGCCGTGGCTTCCTTTCCCAATGTTCATTACACTTGGAGATGATGTCGGACCAGTTCCCCACTGAAAGGTCTAAGGTGGCTTTCGTAGTCAGCCTGCTGTCTGGAAAAGCCCTGGCTTGGGCCACACCGCTCTGGGACCGCAATGACCCCGTCACTGCCTCTGTACACTCCTTCTTCTCGGAAATTCGAAGTGTCTTTGAGGAACCTGCCCGAGCCTCTTCTGCTGAGACTGCCCTGTTGAACCTGGTCCAGGGTAATTCTTCCGTTGGCGAGTATGCCGTACAATTCCGTACTCTTGCTTCTGAATTATCCTGGAACAATGAGGCCCTCTGCGCGACCTTTAAAAAAGGCCTATCCAGCAACATTAAAGATGTTCTGGCCGCACGAGAAATGCCTGCTAATCTTCATGAACTTATTCACCTAGCCACTCGCATTGACATGCGTTTTTCCGAAAGGCGTCAGGAGCTCCGCCAAGATATGGACTCTGTTCGCACGAGGCGTTTCTTCTCCTCGGCTCCTCTCTCCTCTGGTTCCCTGCAATCTGTTCCTGTGCCTCCCGCCGTGGAGGCTATGCAGGTCGACCGGTCTCGCCTGACATCTCAAGAGAGGACACGACGCCGCATGGAGAACCTCTGCCTGTACTGTGCTAGTACCGAACACTTCCTGAGGGATTGTCCTATCCGCCCTCCCCGCCTGGAAAGACGTACCCTGACTCCGCACAAAGGTGAGACAATCCTTGATGTCCACTCTGCTTCTCCACGTCTTACTGTGCCTGTGCGGATGTCTGCCTCTGCCTTCTCCTTCTCTTCTGTGGCCTTCTTGGACTCTGGATCTGCAGGAAATTTTATTTTGGCCTCTCTCGTCAACAGGTTCAACATCCCAGTGACCAGTCTCACCAGACCCCTTTACATCAATTGTATAAACAATGAAAGATTGGACTGTTCCATACGTTTCCGCACGGAGCCCCTTCTAATGAGCATCGGATCTCATCACGAGAGGATTGAACTTTTGGTCCTCCCCAATTGCACCTCGGAAATTCTCCTTGGACTTCCCTGGCTTCAACTTCATTCCCCAACCCTGGATTGGTCCACTGGGGAGATCAAGAGTTGGGGGCCCTCTTGTTCCAAGGACTGTCTAAAACCGGTTCCCAGTAACCCTTGCCGTAACTCTGTGCTTCCTCCAGTAACCGGTCTCCCTAAGGCCTATATGGACTTCGCGGATGTTTTCTGCAAAAAACAAGCGGAGACTCTACCTCCTCACAGGCCTTATGATTGTCCTATCGACCTCCTCCCGGGCACTACTCCACCCCGGGGCAGAATTTATCCTCTCTCTGCCCCAGAGACTCTTGCCATGTCTGAATACGTCCAGGAGAATCTAAAAAAGGGCTTTATCCGTAAATCCTCCTCTCCTGCCGGAGCCGGATTTTTCTTTGTGTCCAAAAAAGATGGCTCTCTACGTCCTTGCATTGACTACCGCGGACTTAATAAAATCACGGTTAAGAACCGCTACCCCTTACCCCTCATCTCTGAACTCTTTGATCGCCTCCAAGGTGCCCACATCTTTACTAAATTGGACTTAAGAGGCGCCTATAACCTCATCCGCATCAGAGAGGGGGATGAGTGGAAAACAGCATTTAACACCAGAGATGGACACTTTGAGTATCTGGTCATGCCCTTTGGCCTGTGCAACGCCCCTGCTGTCTTCCAAGACTTTGTTAATGAAATTTTTCGTGATCTGTTATACTCCTGTGTTGTTGTATATCTTGATGATATCCTAATTTTTTCGGCCAATCTAGAAGAACACCGCCAGCATGTCCGTATGGTTCTTCAGAGACTTCGTGACAATCAACTCTATGCTAAAATTGAGAAATGTCTGTTTGAATGCCAATCTCTTCCTTTTCTAGGATACTTGGTCTCTGGCCAGGGACTACAAATGGATCCAGATAAACTCTCTGCCGTCTTAGATTGGCCACGCCCCTCCGGACTCCGTGCCATCCAACGTTTTTTGGGGTTCGCCAATTATTACAGGCAATTTATTCCACATTTTTCTACCATTGTGGCTCCTATTGTGGCTTTAACCAAAAAAAATGCCGATCCCAAGTCTTGGCCTCCTCAAGCGGAAGACGCCTTTAAACGACTCAAGTCCGCCTTCTCTTCGGCTCCCGTGCTCTCCAGACCTGACCCATCTAAACCCTTCCTATTGGAGGTTGATGCCTCCTCAGTGGGAGCTGGAGCTGTCCTTCTACAAAAAAACTCTTCCGGGCATGCTGTTACTTGTGGGTTTTTTTCTAGGACCTTCTCTCCGGCGGAGAGGAACTACTCCATCGGGGATCGAGAGCTTCTAGCCATTAAATTAGCACTTGAGGAATGGAGGCATCTGCTGGAGGGATCAAGATTTCCAGTTATTATTTACACCGATCACAAGAACCTCTCATACCTCGAGTCTGCCCAACGGCTGAATCCTCGTCAGGCCAGGTGGTCTCTGTTCTTTGCCCGATTTAATTTTGAAATTCACTTTCGGCCTGCTGATAAGAACATTAGGGCCGATGCTCTCTCTCGTTCCTCAGATGCTTCTGAAATTGAACTCTCTCCTCAACACATCATTCCTCCTGACTGCCTGATTTCCACTTCTCCAGCCTCCATCAGGCAAACTCCTCCAGGAAAGACCTTTGTTTCTCCACGCCAACGCCTCGGAATCCTCAAATGGGGTCACTCCTCCCATCTCGCAGGTCATGCGGGCATCAAGAAATCTGTGCAACTCATCTCTCGCTTCTATTGGTGGCCGACTCTAGAGACTGATGTGGTGGACTTTGTGCGAGCCTGCACTATCTGTGCCCGGGATAAGACTCCTCGCCAGAAGCCCGCTGGTTTTCTTCTTCCTCTGCCTGTTCCCGAACAACCTTGGTCTCTGATTGGTATGGATTTTATTACTGACTTACCCCCATCCCATGGCAACACTGTTATTTGGGTGGTCGTTGATCGATTCTCCAAAATGGCACATTTCATCCCTCTTCCTGGTCTTCCTTCAGCGCCTCAGTTGGCTAAACAATTTTTTGTACACATTTTTCGTCTTCACGGGTTGCCTACGCAGATCGTCTCGGATAGAGGCGTCCAATTTGTGTCTAAATTCTGGAGGGCTCTCTGTAAACAACTCAAGATTAAATTAAATTTTTCTTCTGCATACCATCCTCAATCCAATGGACAAGTAGAAAGAATTAACCAGATCTTGGGTGACTATTTACGACATTTTGTTTCCTCCCGCCAGGATGACTGGGCAGATCTTCTACCTTGGGCCGAATTCTCGTATAATTTCAGAATCTCTGAATCTTCCTCCAAATCCCCGTTTTTCGTGGTGTACGGCCGTCACCCTCTTCCCCCCCTCCCTACCCCCTTGCCCTCTGGTCTGCCCGCTGTGGATGAAATTTCTCGTGATCTCTCCATCATATGGAGAGAGACCCAAAATTCTCTCTTACAGGCTTCTTCACGCATGAAGAGATTCGCGGATAAGAAGAGAAGAGCTCCTCCCATTTTTTCCCCTGGAGACAAGGTATGGCTCTCCGCCAAATATGTCCGCTTCCGTGTCCCTAGCTATAAGTTGGGACCACGCTATCTTGGTCCTTTCAAGATTTTGCGCCAGATTAATCCTGTCTCTTACAAACTTCTTCTTCCTCCTTCTCTTCGTATTCCTAATGCCTTTCATGTTTCTCTTCTTAAACCACTTATCATTAACCGTTTCTCTCCCAAATCTGTTCCCCCCACTCCTGTCTCTGGCTCCTCGGACATCTTCTCCGTCAAAGAAATTTTAGCCTCAAAAAAGGTCAGAGGGAAAACCTTCTTTTTAGTGGATTGGGAGGGTTGTGGTCCAGAAGAGAGGTCCTGGGAACCTGAGGACAATATCCTGGACAAAAGTCTGGTCCTCAGGTTCTCAGGCTCCAAGAAGAGGGGGAGACCCAAGGGGGGGGGTACTGTTACGCCGAGCGCTCCGGGTCCCCGCTCCTCCCCGGAGCGCTCGCTACACTCCCCTCACTGCAGCGCTCCGGTCGGTTCCACGGACCCGGGGCGCTGCGATACCGCCTCTGGCCGGGATGCGATTCGCGATGCGGGTAGCGCCCGCTCGCGATGCGCACCCCGGCTCCCGTACCTGACTCGCTCTCCGTCAGTTCTGTCCCGGCGCGCGCGGCCCCGCTCCCTAGGGCGCGCGCGCGCCGGGTCTTTGCGATTTAAAGGGCCACTGCGCCGCTGATTGGCGCAGTGGTTCCAATTAGTGTTTACACCTGTGCACTTCCCTATATCACCTCACTTCCCCTTCACTCCCTCGCCGGATCTTGTTGCCTTAGTGCCAGTGAAAGCGTTTCCTTGTGTGTTCCTAGCCTGTGTTCCAGACCTCCTGCCGTTGCCCCTGACTACGATCCTTGCTGCCTGCCCCGACCTTCTGCTACGTCCGACCTTGCTTCTGTCTACTCCCTTGTACCGCGCCTATCTTCAGCAGCCAGAGAGGTTGAGCCGTTGCTAGGGGATACGACCTGGTCACTACCGCCGCAGCAAGACCATCCCGCTTTGCGGCGGGCTCTGGTGAAAACCAGTAGTGACTTAGAACCGATCCTCTAGCACGGTCCACGCCAATCCCTCTCTGGCACAGAGGATCCACTACCTGCCAGCCGGCATCGTGACATGGCACAAGGGCTCCCCATGGCTGTACCTCGCTGCTGGTGGAAGGACACGTAGGAGTTAAACTGTAGGAGTTACATTATGAATATATTGTGGGTAGTAAATTGTACACCTCTCGTACTAAGAAACAATTGCACTGTTTCACATCCCTGTCTTAGTGGGTTGGATAAGTAGAGGGTCTGCTCGTCCAGAGATGCCATAAAGCTACCCTTCTCCATGTGGAGGCCCTCTAGGTGACTCAAGACATCTCTGACGTATGACGGCAGTGCATGCACAAATGGAGGCAATGAACTGTCGACATACTGACTGGGGCCGTGGGTAATATTATCAATCGAAATGATCGTACATCCCCTCAGGGGATGTAGTCCTTTGTGGACTTTGGGGATACTGTAAAAGGATGCTCTCCTTGGAGAGTCAGGTCACTAAAGGGCACTTAGGGCACTAAAACCTCTTGACAAAGCCACATCCTGCGGTGAAACATGTCAAGGGGGGCATAGGACTGGTTTTAATATACAGTGCAGACTCCCCCATTTAACTGTGTGCACACTGCAGGTACACAAAGGCAGACAATAGGTGATGCCTGATTGGCACTAGGATGAGCACTGTGAATATGGGAGAGAAACTTTTAACCTTTTCTGTTGGTGTTATGAGTTAATAAAGAATAAACCTTTTAAAATATATGGGAAGTATAGGGAATTAGTGGATCACTTCGGTGATCTTTTGGTCCGCAATTGGAGCATCAGCATGAGGAGACCATATGGCAGCACAATGACAGAGCCTGGAGGTTGCAGCAGTATGAGGGCCATGCCAACTGAGGATTGAGTCTGAGGAACCCACGACTGTTGAATGGGATGAAGTGGATGACCGAGTGAACCAATCAATCATGGCTGCTGGTCGAGACACGACTGCTATCTGACACCGGGAGGTTAGACCACGCTGTGACTCCTGCTGCCACACACCTCTACTCTGCTGCGACCTCTGCCTGCACCTGATAAATTTAGGTCTCTGCCACTCCTCTGTTCACGTCCTGGAATTTCTCTGCCGACATACTTATACACTAGCTGAGTGCGTGTATTTTACACTCATGAGAGGAGGACAATATGCTTAAAACTGTATTAGACTACAGAAACAAGTGTATAGCTTTGTCTGGCCTTTCACAGTACCTAGGCCCAAATTAGTTTAACAGGAAAATATATAAAGGACACCACGTAGGTGTACATACAGTTTAAACGTATGAGAGGAGGACTATGCATTCCACTACAAACTGTATAAGGCTACAGAAACAAGTGGGTAGTTTTGGCTGGCCTTTCACAGTAACTAGGCCAAAATGAGTTTTTCAGGAAAAATTAAATGTACTAATGTAGGTGTACGTAGAGTGTACACTTATAAAAAGGTGGACAATACGCTATGCTTAAAACTGTATAAGGCTACAGAAACAAGCGGGTAGCTTTGGCTGGCCTTTCACAGTAACTAGGCCCAAATTAGTTATACAGAAAAAAAAAATAGTAATAATTTATACCACCTATGTACGCACAGGTTACATTTATGAGAGGTGGACAATATCATCCGCTTAAAAATGTATTTGGCTACAAAAACAAGGGTTTAGCTTTGGCTGGCCTTTCACAGTAACTAGGCTTAAATTAGTTTTACAGGGAAAAAAAAAAGTACATCATCTATCTATGCACAGGTTACATTTATGGGAGGACAATAAGCTCCGCTATGCAACCTGTATTAGCCAAAGTAATCAGGTGACTATGGCTTTTTATGCTCACCCTAAATGGCCCCTGTTAGCTTTACAGTTGTTGCACACCACTGCAGCAGTAGAGTCACTGTGTATTACACCCAAAAGTGTACTTTCTCTCTCCCTTCCCTGTCAGTGCTTTTCTGCAATGATTTTGGCTTGTGGTGAATCACTGCTATGAAACTGTTTTTCTGTGCAACACACACTCTGCTCTATCTCTCCCTGCAATGAAACGCTCTCTCTGAAATAAATTGCTGCAATGCCTGGCCGCAAGATGGCTGCCGAATATATAGGTCTGTGACATCACAGGGGTGGCTGACTGATGATAGGCTGCATGCTGCATGTGATTCAGGGTCATCCCTCCTACTCACCTTGCCGCCTTACCAGAGTTCCTTGCCCCATGTCTTCACATGTGGATCTGCCATTTTAGATGCTCTGGAGCCTTGACCGCACTGATTGGAGTTTATGAAGCAATTTGTGCAATCGAATCGCGGTGATATTCGGATTCATTGCGAATTCAGCTTTGTCAGATTTGATTCGCTCATCCCTAACTGCAAGTATAAATGGGTCAGGGAGCTCTGCCATAGTATTAAACTTTATCTGTATCCTAAGAATGGTAGTGCTGCCAACCCAGACCTCCCAGAAAAAAATCCCCTGACCCCAGTATAATTTTTTATATATTAGCCATTGGGTTTGAGTGCATAAGCTATGGAGTTTCCTTCTCTAAAACTGGATAGCTGTTAACCCCTAAGGACACAGCAGGCCTACATCCAACTTTATATATATTTTTTTTCAATTGCAGACCCATATGAGGGCTCATTTTTTTGTGCGACCAATTGTACTTTGTATAAACGTCTTTCAATTTTACCATAAATTGGGGGGGGGGGGGTATTGAAAAAAACAAAACACAATTTAGCAAATGTTGGGGAATTTTGTTTTAATAAATGAGCACACCGACAGCTCACCTCCACTCACAGCACCTGTGCACTGATCCGGCCAGCAGCGTCTCCAGCCCAATAGGTATGGAAAGAGAAACAGATGATCCAGCCCAGTAGTGCAGATAAAAGCAGATTTTATTTATTAGGTCAAATACAGACAGGAACTGTAAACGCCGACGCATTTCGGACCTATACACGGTCCTTAGTCATGGCATACAAAATTATAAAAATACACACATTATATATAAAATCTTAACGTCATGTGACCATTCATTTGCATGATGAGAAAAAGCTGGAAAACCTGGAATGGATCTTACACTAGAACATCTCAAAGCTACCCATTGTAAAACCCGGACTGTCATACTTCTTCCATTTTTATTATTTTTATTTATTCATTTTTTCTAAATTATTATATAGATTATCATATTGTATCTTTTGTTGTTATTATCTATTGTTCTTAGAAGATAGACACCATTGCTTGTATGTTGGTTTAAATATGGGCTAGACAGATAAATAAAAGGAAATGAAAAGAAAAACTGTGGACACCCTGAGTAATTTCACACTATATTGCTCCTATGTTCAATCTTAACAGGATAGAATAAGATCTTGCCTTAAATTCATACCTAGGGGTTGGCGTGTGTCCAGTTGGAATATCCAAAAGGACTCATGATTTAAAAGGGCCCTGTGATGATCTCCTCCTCTGGTATGTCGATGTACTTTTTCTATTCCCATCACTCTCAAGGAACCCACATCCCCTCCATGGACGTCTCTAAAGTGCCGTGACAAAGAGGACACATTAAAATTAATTCCCTTGGCATCCGAAATGTGTCTTCTAATACGGCACTTGAGAGCGTTCATAGTACAGCCTACATACTGCATTTTACATTTTAGACATGTTGCTAAATATACCACGTATGTGGAATTGCAGTTTATGTAGGTTTTAACACTATAGGACCCATTGTTACTACATGAGAAAAAAGTATTAGATACCTCTACATGGTTGCAAGTGATACATTGTTTATGACCACATTTCCAGCTCCCTGGAAAATTCAACCATGTGGGTTTTATCTTATTTTTACTAGGGTCCACAAAGAGACTTGCTGACAGCTGGGATCCCAAAGAGGGTCCCTGCTTTGCTACAGCCTGTATGGAATGCACCTGAAAATTTCGCAGGACCCGGTCCTGTTCTAATATCGGTAAATACTTTCTCATGATATTTTTTATATTGTAAAACTGTCCGCTATAAGATGTAATGAATTTGGGTAATACTTGTTTGGATTTGAAGGGATCACAACTATAATTATAATTTATTTTTTTATTTGTTTTAATTATTTTATCGCGATCCAAAACCCTTGCTCTCTGTCTAGCCTCTTTTAGATCTACTTCACTGTACCCTCTCTCCAGAAGTCTCTGTTGTAATTTATCTGATTCATTTTCAAAAGTGGTTAAATTGGAACAATTTCTCCGTAGTCTCACCCACTCCCTGTAGGGGATATTCCGCACCACATGGTGAGGGTGGCAGGATGTGGCCTGCAAAATCGTATTACCTGCCACCTCTTTATGGAAGGGTGAGATCTCAATTTTACCGTTGTGACCTTGAGGAACCACGTCTAAAAATGCAATGCTTTTTTGTGATATGACAGATGTAAATTTTACATTTAAATTGTTGCTGTTAATGTACTGTACGAAGTCATTGAACATTGCCTCATCACTTCTCCAAATCATGACCAAATCGTCTATGTATCGGCCTATCCATTTTATGTGTTTGTTGTGGGGGTTGCTAGGGGTTTGTTGTGGGGGTTCCCAATAGGTCATATAAATGTTTGCATATGACGGTGAGTACTTAGCTCCCATCGGAGCTCCACGGACCTAAAGATAAAACTGTTCATTAAACATGAAAAAATTATTTTCCAAAAGGAATTCTGTTGCCATTAAAATAAATCTCTTCAGGTCCTTGGAGTATCTGCTGTATACCTCTAGATGTCTCGCTAGTGCTTTCATGCCCTCCCGATTGGGAATACAGGGGTACAGTGAGACCACATCACATGTGGCCCAACTGTATCCCTCCTTCTACTCCATACGTTGCATTATTTCCAGAACATGTTTCGTATCACGGATATAGGTAGGTGTAATTTTTACCAAAGGTTGTAGGTAACTGTCAACCCAGTCTCCCAGTCTCTCTCCCAAGGCCCCGATTCCGGCCATGATTGGTCACATAGGGGGAGGAAACTCCCCCTTATGGACCTTGGGGAGAGAGTGGAAGACTGGGGTTACAGGATCACCCACATACAGATAATCTCTTGTCTTCTTGTTTAGAACCCCCATGCTAACCCCCACATCTAGCAATTCTCCCAACATTCGTTGACATTTATGTGTGGGGTCTCCAATTAATTTTTTATAGGTTGCATCATCTATTAGAATACTCTCATTTAACTTTTTATACAGTCCGCATTTACCAGAACTACCCCCCCCCCCCCTTATCTGCATTTCTTATAACTAGGTTGGGGTTGTCCCCCAGTTCTGCCAAAGCTTTCTTTTCCTGTAGGGACAAATTAGAGTGAGGGTTATTGTTTTTTAGTTTGTGACTCAATTTAACTAGATCTTTTCTACCAATTCCTGGTATCTATCCAGTGCACCTGGTCTTGATGTCACTGCATAGAAACCTGCATTCAATATATTAAATTCATTGACCCTGTCACAAATGCTCTGAGACTCCATATTCAATGCTTGCAAAGACATTATATTACATTGATCAACAAAATCAACACACAACTCATGCTCATCTGGATTAGGGGGCATATGAGCTCCATCAAGTCCATCTGTAAGAGAAAGCACTTCAGGGCTATCCGATCCTGAAACAAATCGCACAGCAGATGTACTGTCCTGTTCACACAAAGCAAAATGTCTTTTTAAAGTAACTTTTCTAGCCCAGCGGTTTATGTCCAGAATAGTGGGGAAAAGTTTGAAGTCACATGATGGGACATAATTCAAACCTCGACCAAGCAATAATGTCAGTGTTTCAGATATAGCATAACTTGATAAATTTATAACAGACTGATTTACTTGCGTGGTGTGTATGATCTTAGAGGGTATCTTATGTTTTCGTCCCGCTCTCCTGGTACGTCCTTTGGGGAGCCCGGACCTTTGATCCCCACTACGAGTTGTCCAGCAGCCTCCTCTGTGTAAGACCAGTTTTCAGCTGAAGATGTGGCCTCTCGAGAAGTATCCACATCTGAAAAGCTTACTTGTCTTCGTCTTTTTGAGTTTTTTCGTTTGCGGTTCCGGTTCTTATTTTTACCGCTTTCACGGCTGTCTGAACTGGAACGTAAAATAGAGCGTGGTGTGGATGGATTTGAGGCACCTTTTGGATTAAACCTGGAAAACACGGAATCCTCTTTTTAGTCAGTTAGATCCCGTTTAAATTTTTCTTATTTTATATCCATTATAGTTTTTTCCACGGTTTTTACTTTTTCTTCAATTTGTATATTCATTTTTTAAAATCCTCTGTGTCTCGATAATTCTCCAAACCCACTTGTAGCTCTTGCATTTGTTTTTGAAGCGTTGCTAGCTCCAGCTCCTCTTCCTCCACAATATATCCAATTATTTTTTTGGAGCAATCCAACAAAGCAGAGTCCCATTTATTTTGAAAAGTAGAGGAAAAGACTCTTGTGGGTTTTTTCTTTAGTCGTAATCCATGTGGTACCATATCTTTCTCCAAATATGTGGACAAAGCTTTGTAGTCCCACCATAGTTTCATTTCTTTGATCTTAATGGTTTCCAAATTTCTCATCTTGCCAATGATATCCTGTGAGGCATCTGTGTCCGCACGAGCCGCTTCTGTTTCATAAGCCGCACTCGCTTTTGCAGCACGGTCCAAATCCTCTATGGGTTGTAAGGAACTGCTCGTGTCTCCAGCTGCCTCCTTTAGTTCCGTCTCCATTTTTGTAATGGATCCCAATGATATGGTACTGCTTCACTGTGGTGGGAGCAAGTTCAACATTGAACATACAGAGTAAATGAGTACACCGATCGCGATAAATTAATTAAAACAAATTAAAAAGAAATCATAATTATTGTTGTGATCCCTTCAAATCCAAACAAGTACTACCCAAATTCATTACATCTTATAGCAGACAGTTTTACAATATAAAAAATATCATGAAAAAGTATTTACCGATATTAGAACAGGACCTGGTCCTGCGAAATTTTCAGGTTCATTCCATACAGGCTGTAGCAAAGCAGGGACCCTCTTTGGGATCCCAGCTGTCACCAAGTCTCTTTGTGGACCCTAGTAAAAATAAGATAAAACCCACATGGTTGAATTTTCCAGGGAGCTGGAAATGTGGTCATAAACAATGTATCACTTGCAACCATGTAGAGGTATCTAATACTTTTTTGTCATGTAGTAACAATAGGTCCTATAGTGTTAAAACCTACATAAACTGCAATTCCACATATGTGGTATATTTAGCAATATGTCTAAAATGTACAATGCAGTATGTATGAACGCTCTCAAGTGCCGTATTAGAAGACACATTTCGGATGCCAAGGGAATTAATTTTAATGTGTCCTCTTTGTCACGGCACTTTAGAGACATCCATGGAGGGGATGTGGGTTCCTTGAGAGTGATGGGAATAGAAAAAGTACATCGACATACCAGAGGAGGAGATCATCGCAGGGCCATTTTAAAACTTGAGTTCTTTTGGATATTCCAACTGGACACACGCCAACCGCTAGGTATGAATTTAAGGCAAGATCTTATTCTATCCTGTTAAGATTGGACATAGGAGCAGTATAGTATGAATATACTCAGGGTGTCCACAGTTTTTCTTTTCTTTTCCTTTTATTTATCTGTCTAGCCCATATTTAAACCAACATACAAGCAATGGTGTCTATTTTCTAAGAACAAAAGATACAATATGATAATCTATATAATAATTTAGAAAAAATTGAAGAAATAAAAATATCAATAATAAAAATAGAAGTATGACAGTCCGGGTTTTACAATATGTAGCTTTGAGATGTTCTAGTGTAAGATCCATTCCAGGTTTTCCAGCTTTTTCTCATCATGCAAATGAATGGTCACATGACGTTAAGATTTTATATATAATGTGTGTATTTTTATAATTTTGTATGCCATGACTAAGGACCGTGCATAGGTCCGAAATGCGTCGGCGTTTACAGTTCCTGTCTGTATTTGACCCAATAAAGAAAATCTGCTGGATCATCTGTTTCTCTTTCCAATTTAGTTTTAATGCAGTGCAGTTGACAGTGAAGCATACATGTTTTCTTTATTCTGTGGGTCAATACATTAAAAATACAAGGTTGGATAGTTTTCATAGCTTTTGTATTATTGCATTACCTTTAACATAATAAGTATGCCTAACCCCTTAACGACCATGGACGTAAATCTACGTCCTGGTTTGGCGCTACTTTGCGCACCAGGACATACATTTACATCCTGTGTATGACCACGAGCATCGGAGAGGTGCTCATGTCATACACGACAGGTTACGGCTGCTATGAGCAGTTGGGGACCCGCCATAATGGCCGACATCCTCGATCGTGCAGATGTCGCCATTAACCCCTCAGATGCCGTGATCAGTACAGATCATGGCATCTGCGGCAATGCACATGTTAAAATAGATGATCCGATCTCCCGCATCGCTGCCGTAGCGATCCGATCATCTGTAATGGCGGACAGAGGTCCCCTCACCTGCCTCCGTCCATCTCCCGGTGTCGCCTTCTCTCGTCTGAGATTGAGCAAACCAGTGCAGAAAATGACCGATAATAGCATTAAACATTATTAGCAATCAAATGATTGCTATAGATAGTAAACAAAAAAGTGAAAAATCCCCTCCCCCAATAAAAAGGAAAATTGTTATTTCTTTATTTATTTATTTTATTTTTTTTGCAAACATATTTGGTATCGCCACGTGCGTAAATGTCCGAACTATCAAAATATGATGTTAAAGGAGATCTGTTGTGTTCTTAACTTTAGATCACAGGGGGTCCGAGCACTGGGGCCCCTGCGATCTCTTGTACGGGGCCATGGCAATGTACAGGAATGATGGCGTTCCATCCCCGCATGACGCAGCAGCCGGCACGCCCCTCCAGAGATACATGGAGGGGTGTGCCGGCTGCCGTTAGAAAACCTGAGCCTGTCAGAGAATGTTCTGATACTTGCATTCTGTACTAAATATTGTTTATTAAAAATGATTGTAGAAACAGACACAGAGGCCAATAACTCCTATCCACAAAAACTAGTGGACATATACTTCCCAAATCATGCAACCCTTTTCATAGCTGTAAATCTTGAAGCCAGTTAAAAAGAAAAAGAAAACCCTTACAAAGTCATCAGAGCACATATCTATCTGTACATCTATCTATCTATCTATCTATCTATCTATCTATCTATCTATAATTTTCTCACTATGTCCCATAGGGGCAATTCACAAGTTGAATTATAAATGTTTCAAATCTATTTACAAAGATGTCTTTAAAAATGGCAATTAATATATGAACATAATACATACAATATAAAAGAAGTAAAGCAATAGAGAATAATTTAACCACAGCTGTCAAGTGAATTGAGAGCTACAACAGCTTTTGCTCTGACCTTCAGATTTTTACATGATTTATTTTATTACTGAAACATAAGGGTCATGAAGGATAACCAACACACAGTGAAACACAAGAGACCTGCACTTTAACTGCTGGAGATTATGTTAATTTGTATCTGTTTCATGGGTCCAAATGTATTAACAAATAAATAAAGCTAAACATTGTTGACCCACTTTTGTGCTCCCATGGTGGAGGTTAGGCATGATGGAATCGAATCTGATGAATCCAAATTCGTTACGAATTTCAGGAAAAAAATTATTTGCAACGAATGCAGATGTTGCCGCAAATTGTTTCATTAAACTCCATTTAGTGCGGTGAGAGAGAGAGAGAGAGAGAGAGAGAGAGAGAGAGAGAGAGAGAGAGAGAGAGAGAGCAGAAAGGGATAGAGAGCGGTGTGTTGCACAGAAAAGCTTTTTTATAGCAGCAATTCACCTCAAGCTCCAATCAAGCCTAGAAGCACTGATAGGTAAGGGAATGCAATTTTGGGTGTAGTATATAGCATCTGTGTGCTGCAGCACTGGTGTGTACAACAACTGAAAAGCTAATAGTAGCCAGCCATATAGGGTGAGCAGAGCACTAAAAGCATATTGTCCTCGATTAAGTGTAACCTGTGCGTACTTCTAAGTGGTGTACGATTTTGCTCCTGCTGAAGTCTTAAGAGCCTAGATACTTTGAAAGGCCAGGCAAAAGTACACACCTGCTGGTGTCGTAGACGAATACTGTTTTAAGCATTCTGGAGCGCATTGTCCTCGCCTCATAAGAGCATACCACATATGTACATCTAATTGGTGTACCATTTTGTTCCTGTTAAAGTCTTAAGGACCTAGATGCTGTGAAAGGCCAGTCAAAAGAACACACCTGCTGGTGTTGTAGACAAATACTGTTTTAAGCATACTGGAGCGCATTGTCCTCCCCTCATAAGTGCATACCACATACGTACATCTAATTGGTGTACCATTTTGTTCCTGTTAAAATCTTAAGGGCCTGGATACTGTGAAAGGCCAGTCAAAAGAACACACCTGCTGGTGTTGTAGACAAATACGGTTTTAAGCGTACTGGAGCACATTATCCTCCCCTCATAAGTTCATACCACATATGTACATCTAAGTGGTGCAAAAAAGAAAGAAAGGTTGCAGCAGCACACTTGGTCAAAACATTGAGTCTCTTAGCGCACTTTTTGATCAAAAGGTTTCCCCCATCCAGTAAGCCAAGGTGGCCTCATTTCGGATGGGACCCTGACATGCTTGATCCACTCACCTTCTGCTGAGCATATGGCCTCTGAATGGGTGACATGCAGGATCCACTACCAATTTAAAACCTCCTTTAAACAGGGAGGGGTAGAGAAGGTGCCAATCCCCCTTGTTTGTAAAGCATAAACACCAAAAAGAAAAATAGCCAACACAACTAGCTAATATACGGGTGACCGCTGCTGTGGCCTAATTTCAGATGGGGCCCTAACATGCTAAATCAAGTCACCTTCTGCTGAGCACACAGCCTCTGACTGGGTGACATGCAGGATACACTGTCAAATTAAAATCAAAAGCCACCTATGAGTGGATGGGACCCTGACATACATCTAAATGGTGTATCATATTATTCTTGTTAAAGTCTTAAGGGTCTAGATACTGTGAATGCTGGTGTTGTCGACAAATGCTGGTGTTGTAGACAAATACTGTTTTAAGCATACTGGAGCGCATTGTCCTCCCCTCATGAGTGCATACCACATATGTACATCTAAGTGATTTCACATTTTGTTCCTGTTAAAGTCTTAAGGGCAAAGTCACTGTAAAAGGCCAGTCAAAAGTACACACCTGCGGGTGTGGTAGACAAATACTGTTTTAAGCGTAGTGGAGGGTAGTGTACTCCCCTCATATACGCATTAAGTATGTAAGGCCGAGAAGTGCAAGGACATGCACAGAGGAGTGGCAGAGGCCTTAATTCATCAGGCAGAGGTCTCAGCACACTAGGAGTCACAGCGTGGAGGTATTGGGTCTCAACCAGCAACCCATCTGCCGTCATTGATTGGTTAACACGGTCATCCACTTCAACACAAGTGACATCTTACAACCCCAGTAAACAGTCAGTGGGTTCCTCAGACACAACCCTCAGTTGGTATGGCTCAGGAGCAGTCCATGTCCTCCCATTGCCTCTGTCCTATGCTGTCCCTTTCCCCACAGAAGTATCTTATGCTGTGGGTTCAGCTGCACAATTTAGTGAGGACGATATAGAGGACAGTCAGCAGCTACTGCTTGGCCAAGAAGTGGAGGAGACATCCGCCGCTTCCTCCACTAAGCGGGCAAGTAGTTATAAGGAGAATGGCGTGGGAGGTGGTGTTGCGAGTATTCCGGCTCCTGAATCAGACACTGTTGAGGAACCTCAGGAGGACATCAGTGACATGCAGACACAACACGATGAAGATGATCACACATGGGAGCTGGGTGCAGAAGGGGCTTCATCATCATCTGGAGAAGAGGGTTGCAAGTTGCCTGTTAGGTAGCAGCTGAGCCAGCAAGGTGGTATCATGGTTGGCAGTCAGCATGGTGGCAGAAGTGGAAAGTCTGGAGCAAAACGTCCCCGAGGTAGATTACCAGCTTCACGGTAGCCTACCTTCCCGGGAGGTAGTGGAGCAGGGGTTCCTGGAGTCGGCGGCAGTAGCAGTCAATCAGTGCAGACTGTTGGTGGGAAACTCAGCTACTCGGCAGTGTGGCAGTTTTTCATCAAGCATCCGGAGGATGTTCACCTGGCCACATGCAAGATGTGTCGGCAGAATGTGAAGCTTGGACAGGGTCTTAATGTTGGCACCACGGCCCTGCGTCAACATATGCAGCATCACCATGAAGCAATCTGGGAGAACCGTGGCTCCAATGTGTTGGTCCAGCCTGCTGCATCGACCAGTGACATGCCGCTCCCTGTTTCAGCCAGTCAAGGCTCCACCACCTCAGCCGAAGGGAACTGTTTGTCATACCCATTTTCTGTCGCTCCAGAAGCTCCTGCTCCTCGTACTTTGAGTCAACCATTTCTAAGCCATGTCCAAGAGAAAACAGTATGGGCCCACTCATTCAACCGTGCAGAAGCTGAATTTTCTCCTGTCCAAGTTGCTAGTGCTGCAGTCCCTCCCTTCTTAAGTGGTGGACTCTGCACCTTTCAGAGAACTAATGGCTTGTGTCGAGCCGAGGTGGAGAGTCCAAAGCCGTCAATTCCTTGTGAAGAAGGCAGTACCAGCCCTGAACAATTTTGTGGAACAGAAGGTGGGCCAGTCCTTGAGCCTGTCGGTGTGTACCAAAGTGCATGGCAGTGCCAACAATGGACAATGACCCCAAACACACCTCCAGGCTGTGTAAGGGCTATTTGGCCAAGAAGGAGAGTGATGGGGTGCTGCGCCAGATGACCTGGCCTCCACGGTCACCAGACCTGAACCCAATGAAGGCAAAAGGGCCAACAAGTGATATGCATCTCTGGGAACTCCTTCAAGACTGTTGGAAGACCATTTCAGGTGACTACTTCTTGAAGCTCATCAAGAGAATGCCAAGAATGCCAAAGCAGTAATCAAAGTAAAAGGTGACTACTTTGAAGAACCTAGAATATGACATATTTTCAGTTGTTTCACACTTTTTTGTTATGTCTATAATTCACCACATGTGTTAACTCACAGTTTTGATGCCTTCAGTGTGAATCAACAATTTTCATAATCATTAAAATAAAGAAAACTCTTTGAATGAGAAGGTGTGTCCAAACTTTTGATTTGTACTGTATATATATATATATATATATATATATATATATATATATATATATATATCATAACATTTGTATTGTAATCAATAGGATCTGGTTTTGACCTATTCTGACATATTATCCCCTGGGATGCTGGGGGCCCCTGGGATCTCGGCCGCTGCACCCACCTGTATGGCTTCCACCTTACGCCGGCAACGCTGTAAGCTTCGGAGCCCGACCACAATGGCGGACGAGCGTGACATCACGACTCCGCCCCGTGTGGCGTCAATGCAAGTCTATGGGAGGGAGTGTGGCGGACATCCCATATACTTGCTTTGAGGGGGCGGGGCTTGATGTCACACGTGAGTCGTGATGTCACGCTCATCCACCATTGTGGTGTGGCTCTGAAGCCTCCAGCGTTGCCGGTGTGAGGTGGAAGCCATACAGGTGGGTGCAGCAGCCGAGATCCCGGCGATCTGACATCTTATCCCCTATCCTTTGTATAGGGGATATGATGTCTAGGGGTGCGGAGTACCCCTTTAATATAAATACCTAGATACTCTGCTTGGTCCTAACTTGTGTTAAATTCTTTTGCACTAGCTCTTGTATTCTCCTTGCCTATTTAAGCTATGTATTCTGACCTCAGCTTGTAACTACTACTCTGGTTACTGATTTGGTGCCTTTACTGTTATTTCAGTTTTGACCTACCTTGTTTGACCACTCTCTCTCTGTTTATGTGTTTATTCCCTGTGTTTCTTGTAGTTTGCCTGGGTTAACCCGTTGTATCCTGACCTGCTTCTCTGTGCAATGGTTGGTTTATTGTTTTGGACCATGTTACGCTACTGCACTTACTCAAAATAGGGACCGTCATCCAGTTGAGAATCTGTGGCTTAATGTTTCAGGGAAAGTGGCCGTGGATGAGCTCAGGGCTACACTTATTCCTGCCCATTCTGACAGTTATCTAGATAATTGTAAACAACAAATATAAAACAATATGCTAGCATATATGTTGCACGCATACGGAAAAGGAAATTGCCTCTATCCACACCCCAGGAAGTAGGATCAGCATTGAGGACATTTTAGAGCAACACTGAGTAGTGTAAGCTTTGAGATAGGAACTAATACTCACTGAAATTCCAGAAATTTCTCTAAAGGCTCTGTGTCTGGATTTGTCAAGGCATTCCTCTCTCCAATCTCTTTTCCTATTTCCGCAGATATGTATGGGCAGTTGTAACCTTGGGGAACTTATCAGTCACAAGACATACTTGAGCAGTTTTTCAGATAAATAGTGAGTTGGGAGGGGAAAACAGTAAAAGAGCCTTTTAAGTTTAGAAAAAAAACACTTTTCTGAGATGAGATATATTACATGGTTGATTGTATTCACTCGTACTAGTAATGCTTTTATAACTGTTAAAACAGTGTTTGTTTAGAGAGAGCTTGTCATCTTTCCTGACATCTCTGTTTTAGTCCAAAAAAACCCCCCCTCTATTATTCCTTCTAGAACTGTGAATAAATTAACAACTGTGCATTTTACCTAGAAAGTCCTGGGCCAAACGCCAAACTTTTGTATGTTAATTCAGATCTTAGGTAAGACCCCAAATTTAATTCAAACCCTAAACTTCTAAATCAGACCCTATGACCAAGCTAGAGCTTCCAGTCATGATGAGAATGCTTCTCATAGAGTGAGCTCTGTGCATAGAACAAGAATATTGTACCTTCTGGACTTAAAGCAGCCAGGGCATGTAAACAACTGCTTTCAGGTATTCTTCCACTCTCCCCCTAAAGCCTTTCTGGGGCTGTCAGCAGTTTTGATTTTATACAGATATGACACTATATATTACTAGACTGAAAAATCTACGAATATTCTAGTACAAAATTGATTTAAAACTGTATGGGTAGCAAAATTATATTAAAAAGAAGTCTGTGTGAAATCAGAAACACCTTATTTGTATATATTACTCTCCGAAAATTTAATTTGGAGCATGAATGACATTCCCTGGATCCCTGAGCAAGGATGGTATTCATTTGCACCAGTACTAGTCCAGTGGCCACAGCATACTACATTATCAGCTCATACTCTTCATAGTGATTACTGTTTAGGCTTCAATTTGACCCAATGTGTATAAGGACTAATAAGTCCAAAGCATGTTTGTGTGGGGGAATATTTTTGGTATCAAACAGGCAAAGTTCATTAAAAGTGTCAAAACATTGCAGTAGTACAGCATGATACAATACAAGACTGGATCAATAAGGTACAAAGAGAGTATAAAATAACATAGCAAAGCATGGTACACTGCAAAGAAAGAAAATGATTAATCCAGGTACATGAGAGTGAAAATAGTTACAAAATGTTAATACAATGATATGCAGTACTGCATATCAGGACAATGGGAGGAGGATATATACACCTACATGAAAGGTAACACCTACATGTTATATCAAAGTATTACAGAACAAAAATTGCCAATAAACATACCGATAAATAATAGCATGTCAAGGAATACATAGAAATGCATATCTGAGTATGAGTAGGCATGAAAACACAAATCTCTTGTGTGAACTCATGTGGAATTGACGAGTGATGAAAAAAGAAGCATGAGGTTGTGAGCAATGACTAGCGTATGTGACAAAAACAAGACACTGATATCTGTTCTGGGCATGGATAAGTAATGTGTGAATGTTGGTGAGTGCACACACTATCATAGTGCAATTGAATGTGAGAATGACATGAACTGTAGTGCGAGGAAACACTAATTATATGATGGAAAAGTTGTTTATGAAATAAAAATGACAAGAAGTGTAAGTGGTGTGACAACATTGTGGTGTGTGCACATTGGGCACAAGTACACACAAGTGGTGTGTGCACATTGGGCATTTTTTATGGGTTAGGATTGGTTATGCATTCACTTGCACCTTTGTTCATTCTAATAAAACATTTTGGGGAATTATAAAGTTTTGGATTGAAGTATACATATATTAGGGGTACATTGGGCACAACCAGGTTGAACCGTTTAAACATATCATCTCTCATGGCATTTAGCCTGATAGCATAATGAAATTAACAGTCAGTCACCCTGCGCAAGTGTAATTTGACTTGCTTTCATTGGGCAGCCAGGTGTACTCGAGCTGCCCAGAGACTAAATTGGCATAGCTTAAAATATCTAATTGACACTCCTGTGGGTTTGTCACCCAACAAGACTCTCTTACAACCCATATCTCTAGATCCCCTATTGTTATGCAGTTGTGCAAATAGTTTCATGAAATGTTAAATGGTGATCCCCTAATAAGCAAATGATGGAGCTCTGCCATCTATATATGTAGTTTAGGCTGCATTTCCACCAAGATTTGAGTGTCCGCTGCACATATACAATTTCAGAAGCTCAAATCGGCTGAAATCATATTTGTGCACAGACATGTACGGACCCATTAACTATTATGGGGCTGCGGATCCGATCGTAGTCTGCTAGTGACTACGATCTGGTCATTTTCTCAGCATGTCAGATTTTTGACAGACATTTGTGGCATGCTGAGAAAATGACCAGACATGCTAAGAAAATGATCAGATCATAGTCACTAGCAGACTATGATTGGGTCCATGGCCATGTAATGGTGGGAATGCAGCCTTATAGGTTAGTATAAATTTCTTACAAGAAACCCTTTAGCACAGATTAATGTTTTTTTCAAAACACAAAACTTTGGTTGAACACCACATTGGGCTCTTCCTCTGTTAACAGTGAAGCTGGATACTCACCCTGATCAGCACAAACCTGAAGCCTAAAATTCTTAAAGGGGTACTCCAGTGGAAAACTTTTTTTTAAAAAAATCAACTGGTGCCAGAACGTTAAACACATTTGTAAATTACTTCTCTTAAAAAATCTTAATCCTTCCAGTACTTATTAGCAGCTGAGTACTACAGAGGAAATTATTTTATTTTTGGAATACAGAGCTCTATGCTGACATCATGACCACAGTGCTCTCTGCTGACATCCCTGTCCATTTTAAGAACTGTCCAGAGTAGGAGAAAATCCCCATAGCAAACATATGCTTCTCTGGACAGTTCTTAAAATGGACAGAGATGTCAGCAGAGAGCACTGTGGTCATGATGTCAGCAGAGAGCTCTGTGTTAAAAAAAAAAACACTTCCTCTGTAGTACACAGACCCTAAAAAGTACTGGAAAGATTAAGATTTTCTAATAGAAGTAATTTACAAATCTGTTTAACTTTCTGGCACCAGTTGATTTAGAAAAAAAAGGTTTTCTGCGGGAGTACACCTTTAAATCAACTTCTTATTCAGAAAGATAGTAACATAACTTGCTTCTAGATGCATGCCATGAGCATATATAATGTTTAGAATACAACACAGATGCATGATTTTTTTTATACTACTGAATAAACTCTGCTTTCTGACCAGGTTTCTTATAAAGTAACGGGAAGTGACTTTAACTCCTTAAGGACTCAGCCCATTTTGGCCTTAAAGGGGTACTCCGGTGGAAAACATTTTTTTTTTAAATCAACTGGTGCCAAAAAGTTAAACAGATTGGTAAATTACTTCTGTAAAAAAATCTTAATCCTTTCAGTACTTATTAGCTGCTGAATACTACAGAGGAAATTCTTTTCTTTTTTTGATTTCTTTACTGTCTGTCGCAGTGCTCTCTGCTGACACCTCTGTCTGTGTCAGGAATTTTCCAGAGCAGGAGAAAAATCACCATAGCAAATATACACTGCTCTGGACAGTTCCTAAAATGGACAGAAAATAAATAATTTCCTCTCTCGTATTTAGCAACTAATTAATACTGGAAGGATTAAGATTTTTTGGATAGAAGTAATTGACAAATCTGTTTAACTTTTTGGCATCAGTTGATTTAAAAAGGAGTATTCCGGTGGAATTTTTTTTAAATCAACTCTTGCCAGAAAGTTAAACAGATTTGTAAATGACTTATATTAAAAAATCTTTACCCTTCCAGTACTTTTTAGCAGCTGTATGCTACAGAGGAAATTGTTTTCTTTTTGAATTTCTTTTTTGTCTTGTCCACAGTGCTCTCTGCTGACACCTGGTGCCCGTATCAGGAACTGTCCAGAGCAGAATAAATTCTCCATTGCAAACCTATGCTTCTCTGGACAGTTCCTGACACGAACAGAGAGCACTGTGGACAAGACAAAAAATAAATTCAAAATGAAAATAATTTCCTGTGTATCATACAGCTGCTAAATAGCACTGGAAGGGTAAAAACTTTTTAATAGAAATAATTTACAAATCTGTTTAGCTTTCCTGCACCAGTTGATTAAAAAAAAAAAAAAAATTCCACCAGAGTACCCATTTAAGGACCCTGACAATTTCAGTTTTTACTCTTCCATTTTTTCCTCCTCCCTCTAAAATCATAATGCTTTAAATTTTGCACCTACAGACCCATATAAGGGCTTGTTTTTTTATTTTATTTTACAAATTGTACTTTGTGATGACATTACTTATTTTATAACAATCTGTGGCGAAACAAAAAAAAATTTGAGGTAAAACAAAAGACACAATTTTGTAACTTGTGGGGGCTTTGGTTTCTTCACAGTGCAATTTTCGGTAAAAATTACACCTTAACTTTATTCTGTAGGTCTATGCAGTTACAAGGATACCCAATTAATGTAGGCTTTATTTTATTTTGCTACTTAAAAAACAAAATATGACTTCATGCACCAAAATTAGTATGTTAATATTATCATCTTCTGACTCAGAACTTTTTTACTTTTCCGCATAAGGGGCTATATGAGGGCTTAATTTTCACGCCGTGGTGTGTGGTTTTTATTGGCACCATATTTGTTTTGATGGCCCTTTTTGATCGCTTTTTATAAATTTTTTATGGTGTATGAAATGACCAGAGATGCACAATTTTGGACCTTGGTATTTTTTTATGTGTACGCAATCGACTGCGTGGTTTAATTAACCTTATATTTGAATAGTTTGGACACTTAGGCATGCAGCGATACCACATACGTTTGACCTTTATTTTATTTAAGAAATTGTAAATGGGGGTGATTCAAACTTTTATTAGGGGAGCAGCTTATTCAAAATTATTTATTTTTTTTTACACTTTTTTTTTGTTGACCATAGGGGTCTATAACAGGCAAATCATTTGATTGCATACACTGTTCAATGCTAAGCTTTGGCTCAGCATTGTTCAATGTGATCGGTGCTCTGCTGCTCCAGTCTGCCATGGCTGGCTGGGAGCATCAAAGCACCGATCAGACGGCAAGGAGACAGGTAAAGGCCCTCCCGCCGTCCTCTGAGCTGATTGGGACATTGCAATTTCCCCACAATGGTCCTGATCAGCTCCACTGAGCTGCGGGGATCTTTTTTTTTAACATTACAGATGCTGAAATAAATTTTGATTCTGGTGTCTAAAGGGTTAATGCTGGACATTGGCCCAATCAGCAATGTCTGGCATTAACCCTGGGTCCTGGCTACTCATAGCTGTCAGAACCCACAGGGTATGAAGGGTGCTCATCTTGTGAGCACGCTTCAAAACCCAGTAACAGGACCGTGGCATACAGTTACGCCCTGCGCCCTTAACTGCCAGGACACAAGGGTATACCCCTACGGCCTGTGTCCTTGAATGGACACTGTCAGATACAAAAACTTTTGATATGTTGTAAAGCATGCAAAACCAATAGGTTTTGCAATTGCTTTCATCATAAAATTTTCAGTATTTCATACTGAAAAAGCCAGTCAAACAACTGCCTCTCCCTGCCTGCTTGGACACATTATAGTCCTACTGTGTCCATGCGTCATGGACCCACTTCCTTGATTGACGGCAGTGAGCGCAGGGCTCATAGCTGGAGGAAAAATCCTCCCATTGTCAGCTTATGTCCCGCTGCTGTTAGTGAGGACAAGCTGGGAGTTGTAGTTTTGCTAATGTTAGGGGAGATGTGAGCAGACAGCATACTGAGGGAGGGGGTGGAGACCTGCACAGGGAGGCCACACCCCCTCCCTTTGAGAGGAATTCAGAGTAGTGAGCTAAATTAAAAGTGTAATAAAAAAAATAAAGGTGCTAGACACATAAAAAATAGATGTATATGGTCAGGATTAGGTGCTGACTGATATATAAAAAAATTGTTGGATCTGACGGGTACGCTTTAAGAGGTTAATACGAGGGGGGGGATCCTTCAAAAGACAGATCCCCTTTGGCTGATATCCCAGGTGGGGCAAAGCAGGACAAAGTACTCTACCTGCTCTTGAAAACTGCCAACTTAGTTGATTTTTGACAGTAATATAACCCAGCTAAAAGTCTCTACATTTTTGTTCTCATGAACAATCATTTTGGTCTAAGATTAATTACTTTATTTGTACATAGCTCTTTATATGTTGCTTAAGTGGTATTAATATGATTACCTCTATTTTCACTAAATGTACGTGGGAAAGAAGAAAGCTATAAATATGATGCTAGAAAGGCAGTTGGCACACCATCCTACATAGGTCACTTTTTTTTTACCTTGCTTCCAGACATCATTCAATTTCTACATAAAAGACTCTTGGTAAAGACATGAGTTTTTCCTATAGCTGTTCTAAGGATCTTCCACTGACAAACAACCCAGACTTTCTTGAGGGAACCACCAACAAGCTTCTTCAGATTTGAAAGACTAGAAGTTTCAACAAATTACAGGGCTTTTTACATCCTACTGAACATTATTGGTAGAGATGTCCAAATTGAAGCCGACAAAGTCGAATTAGTTCTGAATTTCATGAAAAATTTGATTACGATCAAATCCAAATGTCCTCGTGCTTCATGGTAATGAATCACTTCATTCACTACATTTTGTGCGGGCCGGGGGGCTAAAATGGCGGCTACACATGTGAGGACATGGGGCAAAGAAGTCTGGCAAGGTGGGTAGGTGGGATCACCCTGAATCACATATCGGCATGCAGTCTATCAGCAGCCAGCCAGCCCTGTGATTTCACAGCCCTATATATTCGGCAGGCATTGCCGAAGACAGGTATTTCCTGTTTTGCTGAGCGAGCTGTGTGTGTGCACTAATCACCGTTACTGACAATACAGATCTTTACAGTGGTGAATTCATTCACTTCAAGCCTGCATTCATTCTGGCTAGAGAGAGAGCAGACACTGTGTGGTCACTAATCAGTGTTACTGACAATACAGATCAGCACAGGGGAAATCCATTTACCTCAAGCCCGCATCACTACAGTCAGGTAGGCACGGAGGGTTTAAAAGTTGTTTCATAGTCTGCCAATTGAGATCATTACAGGTAGCACTCACCATTCAAAGACTGCAAGCAACCATAGTGCAGGCAGGGCCAGTTCAGAGAGAGAAAGAGAGTACGCCTTTTTCTGCTGCAACCGTACAGGTAGGTATTACTGTAAAAAAATTGAAAAATATACGCACTCAACTAGACAAATATTCATCTTATATTCGCAAATTTCACGTATTCGTAATATTCGCCTATGCGAATATTCGCATATTCATGTTTTCGGGGAAGAAAACAGTGAGGGGGTGGGCAACTTTATTATTGATAGATAGGGATGTTGTTGATAATCTCTGACAAGTGTATTTGCATCATTCTAATAGGCCCATCATTCTAATTGAAAAGAAGGAATATGCGAATATTCACATTTGCGCATATGTTGAAAAAAAGTTAATATTTGTAATTTCGAATATATAGCGAATATCTTCGCAATATTTGCGAATTTGCGATAAAAATTGGAAATGCAAATATTCGCGCCCAACACTAAATATGCTAGTAGGTCTTTCTAAAATACAATAAAAAAATTAAAGGAAATGCAGTAAAAAAAAATCATCTATTTAGCAATTTAGGTTTTTCAACAAATAGAAACTATTTCTTACCAATTATTATAGCTCTACTGAAATAGTCCAGGTAATGCAATCCTCAGTAGTACTCTACTGCAGACATACACTTATGGTACACAGTATTAGGGGGAGATTTATCAAAACCTGTTCAGGGGAAAAGTCATGAGTTGCCCATAGCAACCAATCAGATCACTTCTTTCACTTCTGAAAAGGCCTGTGAAAAATGAAAGAGGCGATCTGATTGGTTGCTATGGGCAACTCAGCAACTTTTCCTCTGGACAGGTTTTGATAAATCTCCCCCTATGCTTCTATTGTAACAATACAGTTGTAATACAGTGGACAAGGGGTCGAGTGGTGAGCTCACAAGAATGTCTAGGTAGACCCAGTTATCTTTCTTTTTCATATATTATGTACTTTTTATACATGACTTAAACTTTTGATTGGTATTATAGTGGAAAATAGTTTGTAATGTACCATTAGACAGTAAGCAATGCTTCATCTTCTTCATGTCTCACTTGAGTAGACTAACATTTATGTACTTGTTTTGTATGTCATTTTTATGTTGTATGACTAAATGAATCCTTACATGTATGTGAGACAGATTTGTTATCTTTCTCACCCTTTTGACAGATCTAAGTGAAATGTTTATATATTGTTTGTTGTATAATTCTGAAAAAGGTGAGCAATGAAAAGGAGTTTTTAAGTGGAGACATGCTTAAACCTTTTACTCCTTAAAGGGGTATTCCAGGCCAAAACATTTTTTTTATATATCAACTGGCTCCGGAAAGTTGAACAGATTTATAAACTACTTCTATTAAAAAATCTTAATCCTTCCAATAGTTATTAGCTTCTGAAGTTGAGTTGCTGTTTTCTGTCTAACTGCTCTCTGATGACTCACGTCCCGGGAGCTGTGCAGTTCCTATGGGGATATTCTCCCATCATGCACAGTTCCCGGGATGTGACATCGTCATTGAGCAGTTAGAAAACTTCAGAAGCTAATAACTATTGGAACGATTAAGATTTTTTAATAGAAGTAATTTACAAATCTGTTTAACTTTTTGGAGCCAGTTGATATATAAAAAAAAGATATATATATATATATATATATATATATATATATATATATATATATATATATATATATATATAAAGGTTTTGCCTGGAATACCCCTGTAATCTGTTTTGACTTTAATGACCAAGGCAAATTTTTAAAATCTATCATGTGTCCCCTTATTTGGTAATAACTTTGGAACACTTTTACTTATGAAAGTTATTCTTAGAATAGTTTTTCGTGACATATTGTACTTTACATTAGTGGTAAATTTGAATTGATATATTCAGCGTTTTTTGTGAAAAAAGGAAAAATTTTGTAAACAAAATGAGAAATAACCATTTTTCTACATTTTACATTTAATGCTTGTACGACAAATAGTCATGGGGCACTAAATTAATTATTAACTGACATCTACAATTTGTTTACTTTATGTTCCCATCATTTGATGAACATTCTTTAACTTTTTTATAATGTTGGAAGGTTAATAAGTTTTGCCACAATTTTCCAGATTTTCAAGAAAATTTGACAATTAGATTTTTCAGGGACCAGTGTTGAAGTGGAATTGAGGGGCCTGTGTGTTAAATACCCCCATAAATCACCCCATTTAAAAAAAAAAAAAACTACACACCTTAAAGTAGTCAGAATGACATTAAAAAAGTGTCTTAACCCTTTAGGCGTTTAGATAATAGCCAAGTGGAGGCAGAATTTAAAAAATTCATTTTTTTTGCAGATTTTCCATTTTGATCATTTTTTCTCTAACACGGCAGGTGTTGGCAGAGAAATGCAACTCAAGATTTATTTCCTGAATTCTGACGTATTTAGAAATATCCCATATGTGACCTTTGTGCGCTACGTGTCTCGCACACATGCCTCAGACGTGAAGGCGTGCTGTGTGGATTTTGGGGCATCCTTTTAGTTTAGGATAGTTTGCTGGCATCATATAAAGTTGTAGAGGCCTTGGGGTGCAAAAATATTTTTGGGAGACAACTTGACGCTTTCTTTGGTACCCTTCTGGGGTACATGTGACACTGATCATTTTTTTTTTTTATAAATGAATGAATGAATGACTTGTTAAATTTACTCAGCAGGTTGATATGATTATGGCAATACCGAATTGTTATTCTTTTTCTATATTTTATTACATTTATGCCATATAAACTATATTTGCAAAAAAATTACTTAATTTTTTTACCAACACAATTATGTGAGGACTTTTTTGGTCACGTTTTGGGGGGCTGATCAGCTTCCGTATCCAAAATAACGAAGGTCATTGTCAGGCCTCTGGTTGCCTTGACAACCATCTGTGCTCTGCTTTCACTTTGCAGAGTGCCGATCCGGAACAGAGGGAGCTCCCTCTCTCCGGAACCTCAATAGATGGGTCTAATGGGGTTAACTCAGGATCAGAGCTCAGCTCCGATCCTGAGTGCTGCAGCTGGCCTCCTCCTCCTCCTACGGGGGTCCTCCGATCAATTCACTGTGTGAAGCAACGGAGGAGAGGGGGAAGGAGGAGACCCCACAGATATCACTTCCATTGGCCTGTCAGTACTGACGGACCAATAGGAGCGATCGGCGGCTGGGTACCGCTGCGTTTGGTCCCTGGCTGGCTTCAGGGATGCTCGGCTGCGCAATCAATGCATATAAAAAAACAATTTAAAACCAAGTCTTTATGTATAGGCTATTGTCTGAAAATTGAAGATGAATAAATGCACCACAATAATGGTTCTGTTCATTAAGGGAGTATAATCTGTGGGGGAAAAAAAAACAATTCTGGTTCTGTGTACTGGATAGTCTATTTATTCCTAAAACCATTATTATTCTTATGGGAAAATGTTGTATTTGCAATCAACAAAAGTAAAGCTGAATGGCCACATCATGTGCTGTGGAAAGAAGGTTGGTGTTATGCACAGATCACAAGCCTGTTGTGCCCTTTTAGAGTATTGGTTATTTCCTGTGCTAGAACACATATTTTAGCTACAACTACACATTTCTTTGTTTCAATAATATATTCATGTTGGAGATGTCACAAATACCCTGTAATAAGCTCTGAATGTACAATAAATGTATCTTTAATAGAATAAATAAAATTGAAATTACATTAAGGGGCTGGTTATAGGATTTGATATATTCTAACCAAAGGAAACATAAATGTTTGTTTTATCCCCCTTCCAATCCTTTATTTTATAATTGTTAAACACTGCATTACATTCAGTCTTCATTAACAGACAGTAGACGGTCCAGCATCACCATGTTGACTAATGGGATTTTTGGCTGTCCTCTATAGCTCTCAGAAGTGTCTTCAGATGCCAGAACTGTTTCTTGACAATGAAATGCCAGGAGAACATCCACATGGGTCCATCTAATTGACAGTCATGTAAACAATGAAACCATTAAACAATTATGTTATGTTGGAATTGTTGCTTAATCTCCTAACTGCTAACTAGCATGCTCTTACCAGGAACACAATTTTATCAGTGCAGTATCCAATGGCTTAAAGCATACCTGTCTTTTTATGTGATTTTTTCAAAATAAGCTACCATGTAAGAATTGGCAAAACACAATAAGCTGCCATGTAAGAATTGGCAAAACACACTCTTATTTCTCATAGGATTTATATTTAACTATAGTTTAGAATGGCAAAACCATAAAATAAAACAAAATATAAAATAAAACATTGAGAATTAAAATAAATAAAATGAAATTACCTTTAGTCCTTAATTCTGTATATTGCCTCCATTAGTATCAATGACAGTGTATAGTCTTTAGCTATAGTGAGGCCTCAAATTCTGTGAATGTATATAGCTTGGCAAAATGCCTTCAGGTCCTTTGGTCATCTTGCATGGAGTTTAAGGATCTTCCAAGAGTGACTCAAAGATAGTAAGGCTAGGAGACTTTGATGGTAACTAAAGAAACTTTATATTTTGTTGTAACCACTGGAGGGTCAACTTGGCCTTCAGCTTAGGGTCATAGTCATGCTAAAAAAGTCCAAGAGTATGCTATGCGCAGCTTTCATGAAGAAGAATGCAAATTGTCTGTCAGTATTTTCTGAAAAGAATGCTGTATACATTTTTCAAGAACAGCCTGTATTTCCCCTGAGAATACCTGTGGGTTTTGTATCCCAAATAATTATTCTGGAAGTTGTGGCTTAAATCTTTCTTGGTCTACCTGACCATGACTTGGTATTAAAAGATTCCTGAATTCTTCACTTCTTAATAAGTGATTGAACAGTACTGACTGGCATTTTCAAGACTTTGGGTATCTTTTTATATCCTTTTTAATTTTTATAAAGTTCCATTACCTTGTTACACAGGTCATTTGACAAATCTTTTCTGCTCCTCATGGCTCAGTATATAGCCTACTCTGTGCATTCATGTCAGAGCCAACAAACTCATCTGGGGGAGATTTGTCAAAACCTGTACAGAGGAAAAGTTGACCCATTTCCCTTAGTATAATTCGTCTGATTGGCTACTAAGGCCAACTAGTTAACTTTTCTTCAACACAGGTTTTGATAAATCTCGCCCATTGACTCTTTATATATAGCTACTAATTGCCGCAAGAGGGAAGAATCTTGATAACAGGAGGAAGAAACATTTTTGTTTAATAAGATACATTTCAAAGTTTATTATATTTGCTTGTACTATTGATCTATGCAATGTTTGTTGAGACAACAATGCCTATTTGATAAACAACTAACAAACACTGGTTTGTGATCACAACAGAAGTTTTGTCTTGCATCAATTAACCCCTTAAAGATGTAGCGTTTTTTTCAGCTTTTGCTTTTTAATGTTTCCTCCTCGTCTTTTAAAATCCATTACTCTTCCAATTTTTCATACATTTTTCATCTATAGGGCTTGTTGTTTGCAGGACGTATTGTACTTTGTAATAACATCACTCATTTTATTACAAAATGTATTGTGAAGCCAAAAATGTAATTATTTGTGGAGGGGAAATTGGAAAAAAAATTGCCATTATGCAAATTTTAGGGGGTTGCGTTTCTAGTAGTGCACTTTTCTGTAAAAAATGACACATTGGCCCTTATTTACTAAGAGTGGAGTGTAGGTTTCTTTGTGGGTTTTAATTCCCTACAATTTATTTTCCACAGTATTTACTAAGGTTTCCCTACATGTTCCACTTTCCCTACACTTTGCTTTTTTTTTTTTACACCTGCTCTGATCTGTCTGGTTTTCCTCAGCTCAAATCCACCACATTTTATGTTGAAACCTTAGTGAATATGTTTGGTTTTTGTGAAAATGTCGGGAACACGCCCCTTTTCACAGACCACGCTCCTTTTCCCATCAGCCATGCCTCTTTTCCGGGTTTTCTCAGCAAAATGGAGAGTTAGTCGGGTTTTTTTTTTTACTTCTGGTGCAAATTCTGGCGCAAAATCTGGCACATAAAGAATTTCTGGCGCAATGCGACAGAATCTGGTGCAATGAGACAGAATCTGGCACACAACCCAACAAAACATGTCGGGTTTGCAATAGTAAATGAGGGCTATTATCTTTATTCTGTAGGTCCATTTGATTACAAATATACCAAATTTATATAGGTTTTGTTCTATTTTGCTTGTGAAAAAAAATATGGAACTTTTTCTAAGAAAATTAGTAGGCTTAAAATTGTTCCCTTCTTACCCTTGGCTATATGGGGCTCATTTATTGCGCTGTGATCTGTAGTTTTTAACTGTACCATTTTTTTTTTTAAATTGACCTTTTGATCACTTTTTATGGATTTTTTTCTGCTATATGAAGTGACCAAAAATTATGGACTGTGATAATTTTTTTATTTTTACACCATTTACCGAGTGGCTTAAGTAACATTATATTTTAATAATTCAGGCATTTACGCACGGGGAAATACCACATATGTTTATCTATTCTTATATTCTTATATATATATATATATATATATATATATTTTATAAAATGAGGAAAGGGGAGTGATTCAAACATTTATTTTGCACATTTGTACAGTTTTTTACATAGATTTGTAGTTTGATTCCTATCACTGATCAATGCTGTGCTGTTACACCGCATTGATCAGTGTTATCTGCGGTCTGTAAGCAGGCTAGAGCAACACAAAGATCTGACTCACAGAGGAAGTTAGGGACCCTCCAGCTATCAGTTAAGGTGATAGGGACTGCGGGGTTGCCCCGCGGTGGTCTTGATCACCCATAGCAACCATTGAGTTGCCAGCTTTAGGTCCCGCAATCAGCTTTGGGTGCAGGATTTAAAGAGTTAATAGCCTCACAGTGCCAATCGCAGCTGCAGGCTATTAGCTGTGGGCCCTGGCTGTTGATTCCAGCCGGGGCTGCACGATATGGAACGGGATGATGTCACAATCCCGCTCTGTAACATTTGTAACATCTGTTACATTTTCTCTTATTTTTCTGCTAAATATTAGATTTTTAAAAACTTTCTAGTAGGCATCTATTTGCCCAGAACTCCTCTTCTCTCACACATGTTTTTCTCTAATTTCTCTTTATGCTCTTATATAACACCATTGTACCCATCCAGAGTATGTGTTAAGTTCTTGTGTAATGCTATTGTGACCATACAAAACATGCCATTGGTCTTCAGAGATTTATTTTCTCTCTTGCATATTCCACTCACAATTTTTGCTCTTATCTCTTTGTACTTTGATATTTTGTCAACTGGAATCATATTCCACTCACAATTTTTGCTCTTATCTCTTTGTACTTTGATATTTTGTCAACTGGAATGGTCACGTGGAAACACTTATTTTTTCCTTTTCCTGTTAGGGTGTTGGGACTCACTCTACTCTTTCTTTTGAATGCTCTACTTATTTTCAGGTATAATTGCTTTCAACAACTTTTTGTTTTGAAAGCAATTATACAAAATCAAGATTTATAAAAGTAAGAAAAAAAGAATTTTGCAAACATTACAGTACCATTACATTTAGTAATAGAAGTAAAAATTTGGTTTCCGTTATTGTTTTATACAATACTATGAAAGTACATAATATGTAGATAAGCATGTTTACCTCACAAGCTGTTTATAAACATGTTATTTTGAAATATGAAAAAAATAACAAATAAGGGAATGCAATAATGAAGCATTAAATTATTTGTAAAGGACAGCCATGTTTTACAATTAATAACAGCAATATGACACAACAAACAACCCAATATGAATAAATTTGGTGTATAGTAACACATGGTTACCCACATCTTCTTCTGGGCAGCGAACAAAAAGAAAGGTGAGAGTTCCCGTGCTTCTCAGACTGGACTTGAAATATGGACTTTTTCTCTAAACATAAGTACAATTTATTTATTTTACTTTTAGGTACATATGTATTAGTAAATTATTCAATTTTACCAGTCTGGGTAAACTAACCGCCTATCCACTGATAACAGAATATTGGGTGAGTGAATCCTTTTTCCACTGATTCTAAAGAGTGGGAATCACTCTGATTCTCTGTGAATCTCAAACTAGGAGAATTGATTCTAGCGCACAGTATGCACAGTACATTTTATATTATAAATTCTACAGAAAAGAATAACCTGTTAAACAGAAAACAAATGACTCTTGCCTAGTCTAAGGGACCAAAAATATTGAAAAAGTTATAGTAAGATATTTTTGTCAGTAAAACATTTATATTTGTCTCCAGTAAATGTTCCCCATGAAATAGAAACTTATTTAAGAAATTCAAGAGAAGAATTCTACGCGACTAAGATTGACTTTGTGTTTTCTCCAAATACAATTACTTTTACTGGATGCCTAGTGGAGGCACCTTAGGGAAATTAAGCCGTGCATTTTTCTTGTCTTCAGATCTGTTTTATGCTTGACTGGAGTAATACTAAAGACACATATTGTGGACGTAAAATATCTATGTGGATTTATACCTCATTGTCACTTACTTGTGAATATTGACACCAAAGCTATGGTATATGGGGATGGTATATCATAGGAATTATGTCACAAACATGTTGTAGATTGCCTGGAGAATACTGAATATTTTTAGAAGCCATTTATCCTTATGCTAATGATAATGTGCAAAAAAAAATAAAGAAGTATTCATTTTTGTAAACAACTAATTACCATATAATAACAATTATAGAGTGTATGCTGGTTTTCTGACTTAAAAAGTTCAAATTTTATGCAACGCAAAAGCACACAAATATGTAACAAATGTGTGCAACGTCACACTCGAAACTTTGTAAAAAGGTAAATATGGTTTAACATAGTTACAATAGTCTTTACTTTATCCTACTAATTGGCATAAATTGTATCAGAAACTATTGGTTAATTTCATATATTTGAGGAAATTGAGAAAATAAAAAAAAATTCTTAGGGAAAAGTTAAGTATGAAATGTCTTGGGAATGCTTCTACCTTAGTAAGTGTAGGGGTCCCACTGTGTTAACAAAGTACATCGTAGAAATATGCTAGCATCCTTTAAAGCAGGGATCCTGATGTATAACGCGTTGTACTGATAGCATAGCCATTCAGTACACCCACTCAGTACACAGCTGCCAGTATAACAAGGTGTATGTTGGCATCCTTTTTTGTTATGGGGATACACCCAGACTAATTTGTGAGAAAGTTAAAGTTAAAAGAAAGATTTAAGAGCTCTTGTCAAGCATTGTGCAGAAATGAATCAGGGCTTTAAAAATTGTAATAAAAAAGTACTGTGACTGTATTAGGAGCCCACATGGTTAATTTTAAATGGAGGAGAAACCTTTTTAACCGATCAGATATTTTTTATTTCGGGTTTGGGTGTGTATTACATTGACTTGTAGAGATTAGAGCTAATCCTTGCAGAAGAGAGACATTCTTACTTTCTGACATTCAACATCTGGATGAATGGACATCTGTTTACTTAAAGGGGTTATCCAAGAAAAAACTTTTTTTTATATATTTTAACTGGCTCCAGAAAGTTAAACAGATTTGTAAATTACTATTATTAAAAATTCTTAATCCTTTCCTTACTTATGAGCTTCTGTAGTTAAGGTTGTTCTTTTCTGTCTAAGTGCTCTCTGATGACACGTGTCTTGGGAACCACCCAGTTTAGAAGCAAATCCCCATAGCAAACCTCTTCTAAACTGGGCGGTTCCCGAGACACGTGTAATCAGAGAGGACTTAGACAGAAAAGAACAACCTTAACTTCAGAAGCTCATAAGTACTGAAAGGATTAAGATTTTTTAATAGAAGTAATTTACAAATCTGTTTAACTTTCTGGAGCCAGTTGAAAAAAGTTCTTCCTGGATAACCCCTTTAACATGGGGCTGCCATACTGAAGTCAATTAAATGACGGTGAGCTATTTAATATTGTTTGTTCTTTCACCTTGCCACCTTACCGTCAAGTCTAACTAAAGACATTTGCCTGATTTACTCCTGGGCAACTCTTGGAACTGAACCCAGAGACTACAAATATTAAAACAAAATTTGAACAAAAGCATTTTTTACTCTTGATCATAGTTGTTTAATACCTATTAATTTTCTTCAGTGTTGTAGAGGTATAAGAGAGTGATAGTCCCTTAGTTTGTTTATTAAATAAAAAAAGGAAAATGCTTCCAGAATGCCAAACAAGTATCACAAAAAAGATTATATTTGGATGTGACAGAGTTCGTTTGATGGACTTGATGTAGGCCACAAGTTTTCTCTATAAGGTTGTAAGTTTCCTTAAATCTGTTTTTTATGTAACTTGACAGTTTGCTTTATGAAGTTGACATACATGGACACTTATTATGACCATCTCATAGGATACATCAATAAGGGGTGGAGAAGATGTTGGAAGGAAAATGTTCTTGTAAGTGCTCTTCTAGAAAACAGTGATTATAATTATACATAATTACAGATACTGGACATCACAAATTTGTTGTGTCTCCAAATATAAAAGGAATGCTGGAATGTTTGTGAAACCAAGGTCACATGACCCCAAATATCAAATTTTTAATGGCCAGAAACATATCTATTTGGGTATAGATTTTATGATATGAAAAATAATAGGAAAAGTTTTTTCTTTCTTCAGATGTGGTACCCACAAGGAAGAAAAGTGTTGCATTGCCAGCTAGCTGGAGGTAGTAGTCCGTGGAGTGCAATAAATGTTTATAACACATGGCAGAGTGGTGTTGCTAACCTTATTGATCCCTTTGTGAACCCAAGCAACATTTTTTTAATATTATTTATCTTTTGGCGTTTAATGCAAGAATAAGAAATATAGGCACTTTTGTAATTTGCATCAATGTGAAATTTTACTAAACACTTTTATGCTAATCCAAGAAAATACAGTCACTTTTGCACAAAGCTGCAAAGTTACAGTTTTTGATTGAATGAGTAAAAAGTTGGTCACTATCCCTTTAACCCCTTAACACGTAAAAGACAAAGGGAGTACAGGTACGCCCTTGCATCTTGGTACTTAAAGGGGTACTCCGCCCCTGGCATCTTATCCCCTATCCAAAGGATAGGGGATAAGATGTTAGATAGCCACGGTCCCGCTGCTGGGGACCCCGGGGATCACCACTGCGGCACCTCGCCATCATTACTGCACAGAGCGAGTTCGCTCTAAGCGTAATGACAGGCGATATAGGGTCCGGAGCAGCGTGACATCATGGCTCCGCCCCTCATGACATTACGGCCCGTCCCCTTAATGCAAGTCTATGGCAGGTGGCGTGACAACCGCCACGCCCCCTACCATAGACTTGTATTGACGGGGGCATGCCGTGACGTCACGAGGGGCGGAGCCGCGACGTAACGATGCTCCGGCCCCGGTATTTCCCATCATTATGTGCAGAGCGATCTCGCTCTGCGCAGTAATGATAGCGTGGTGCTGCAGCAGCGATCCCCGGGTCCCCAGCAGCGGGACCCCGGCGATCTGACATCTTATCCACTATCCTTTGGATAGGGGATAAGATGTCTAGGGGCGGAGTACCCCTTTAAGGATCAAGGGCGTACCTGTAAACCCTGGTGCCATTACGAGGGTTTGAAGCATGCTCACAGGCTGAGCAAGCTTCATACCCGGTGGGTCCGGGTTGCTATTGGCAGCCAGGACCCACTGTTAATGCCGGACATCCCTGATTGGGCCGGCGATCAGAGTTGATCATGGCGTCTAAATTCTGGTAAGCTAGATGCTGGTAGCTCAGCGGAGCTGATCAGGACATCCACGGCACATTCACGGGTCCCGATCAGCTGAGTGGATAGTGGAAGGGCTCTTACCTGCCTCCTCGAAATCTGATCAATGCTCTGAGGTTCTGGCCAGGCTCTGCAGGCTAAAGCAGCAGAGCACCGTGAATACTGGTCAACACTGAGCCAAAGCTCAGCTTTGAACAGTGTATACAATCTGCAGATTGCTGAGTGTCTACTGAGCGCTCACGTGATCGGCACCAATAAATATTCAAATCCAGCCGGTGGGCCCGCCTCCAGCCCGCAATTCAGCGCAGAAAGAAGAGGATCTTTAGAGGTACCGGGTGACAGACTGCAGGTATGTATATTAGTCAGAGAGCCTGCATCGGTATCCTATTCACCCGCACTATAACCCAATGTATTGAGTTTAGTGTGGGTGAATGGGTGACCGTTTTCCATCATAAGCATCATAACTCTTTTATAATTCCATCCCCAGACCCATATGAGAGCTCGTTTTTGTGGAACTAATTGTTCCATGAAATGTATGGCACAACCCAAAAATATTATTTGTGTGGTAATTGAAAAGAAAACCTAATTTTTGCAAATTCTGGAAGGTCTTGTTTCACGCTGTACACTTTATGGTAAAACTTAAGTTTTTTTTTTTATTCTGTGGGTCAATACGATTAAAATGATACCCATTTTTACAACCTTTCTATTATTGTACTGCTTTAAAAAAAACTCAAACTTTTTTGACAAACTTAGAATGTTTAAAAGGACTCTATTTTGACCACCTATCCTTCACATTTTTCCCTATATGGGACTGTATGAGTGCTCATTTTTTGCACCATGATCTGTAGTTTTTATCAATACCACTTTGAGTACATGTGACTTTCTAATCACTTTTTATATATTTTTTTTAATTTTGAGATGAAGACCTGCTTTCATTTGTTACTGATAATTTGTTAGTAGGCTATACGCACAATTTGGGAGTTATCGAAATCTTTTTTTTTTTTCACTTGTTATTGATCATGTTTATTGCAACTTACAATATAAGTGATTGCTGAAGACTTGTCCTAGTAGGCAATTTTACATGCATGCATGGTCATTAATTTATCCTTAGCGATTTTTTAAAAATACACACATTTACAATGGTTTTTGTACATTATTTATTACACATATTCTTTTGGCATCTTTAGGACCAAAAGAGGCCATAGCTTCCTTTGGCTTTAGAACGGTGTCAACATAACCCAGAATTAGAGTTGATCAAACTTTTAAATAGTGGGGGGGCGTGGCCTGGCTGCTGAGGCGGATGGTTGTGTGTTGAAGGAGCTCCGTGCTTCAGCCCGAACCAGCGACTAATCACAAGCATTACACAGCCCAATTACCTGCCAGCCAGTATCGGAACCTCTCTGGACCATGCCGGTCACAAGGAGGAAGTCGAACCGCCGAGGTGCGCTGACTAAATTCAGCTTTATACCGCGCACGGCCTACCTTCAAGATGGCGCAGCCACAGCCTGCGCAGATATACCTGCAGAGCGGCGGTCCTCGCCACAGACGGGACACGGGACGCCGCCGCTGAACTCGCGGCACCGAAGATCATCATCTGATCCAGCGTTAAGCAGCTGTCACCCTCCGGATGAAACAGCAGAAGATGTGGGGGAGCTGCGGCCATTATCCGGATCCCCAGCACAGCGCACATCAATACACAGCGCCAGCTCCTCACCGGGGAGAAGACACGACATATCCGAGGGCTCTTCCTTATCTGGGTCTACCCCACCTACCCTTTCCCCATCAAATCCTGCTTCCACTAAGGAGGTGAGTTTGCAGAGCCCATTCTTTGGGGAAAAGAAGCAAGACTCTGACCCACTAGCTGAGATGCCAGTTACTGACAAGGCTCTCACTGACTCAGCAATGAAAGACATGTTAATTCTACTGCGTACTACATTCATACAAGAAATGCAGCAGATGCTGCGGCCTTTACAGAACACAGTAAATGAATTGGGACAGAGAATCGACCACGTGGAAACTAAGTTTGGAGAATTTGCTTCCTCACACAATGAACTTATTGATAAACACTATGAAGCAGAAGAAGACATAGTGGCTCTCAAGGCAAAGGTGGCGGATTTGGAGGATCGCAGTCGACGCAATAATGTCAAGATAAGGGGGGTCCCAGAAACAGTAACTCCAGCTGACATACAGGACCATGTTAAAACACTAATTCAAGCAACCCTGCCGGAATGTACTGCACAAGAACTAATTGTGGATAGAGCACACAGAATCCCCCGCCCAAAACACTTGGACGACTCTGTCCCTAGAGATATATTAGCGCGTATCCACTTCTTTCATATCAAGGAACGCCTGATGGAAGTAGCGTGAAAAAATAACAGACTGCCAGCACCGTACCATAAAATATCTCTCTACATGGACTTATCTGCTGCAACTTTACAGGCGCGCCGGGACTTACATCCAATCACTTCAGCGCTGAGAGCAGAAAAAATCCTATATAGATGGGGATTCCCGATACGTCTTTTGATCAAGAGGGACAATAAAATCCACGTGATTAAAACCGTCTCGGATGGGGAAGATTTGCTACGCTCCTGGAAAGTCCCACTTCAAAACCCCAAAGAACGTGCTAAAACATCAAAGCCACCTACTATCGTGTCGGACTGGTCGACTGCCTGATAGGGCTGTGAATTATTTCCTGGACTGGACCGCGGGCTCTGGCACTACGGCCTGAATGCCCAGCTTCAGAGTGGACTCTGACCCCAACTTAATGTGGAGTGATACACGCATATGTGTACTACTCCTTATCTGTCTGTTTGTTCGGTTTTGTTATGTGTTAGTTTGGTTCTGTTTTATGTTGGCCGATAACATAACAAATGTCTCTCAAGATGCCGACCATTATCCAAGGGCAGTCGCACGCTGGCTGGGAGGTGCGGGCTGCCAAACCTTTGTTTATAAATTGCTACTGACAATTATAAGGTATATTATTATATCAATATGGTAATTACAATTGCTAGCTTAAATGCAAACGGGTTAAATGCACCTCAAAAAAGATCATATTTGTGGAAAGAAGCTCAAACAATGAACTGTGATGTGTTGTGTGTCCAAGAGACACATATATTAGCTACTGATGCCTTCCGTTTAAAGCATTCTGCCTTCTCACAATTTTTTCATTCCCACCATAGCACAAAAGCCAGAGGAGTCCTCATCGCGATTAGAAACACGGTTGCATTCACCCTGAAAAATACAGTGCTGGATCCCAATGGGAGGTACGTGATTCTCCGTTGCACCATCAATGCCACTCCGTTGACTATAGTGTCCCTATATGCCCCAAATAAGGGTCAAGCCTGTTTCTTAAGGAAACTGTTGAAACTTCTACAAGATTCACAATGGGGATCTACGGTTCTATGTGGTGACTTTAATTCCCTCTCTGATCCATCTCTAGACTCCTCTGCTTCTACCCGCTTTCCTTCTTTTACTTTATCCTCTCTTCTTTGTGAGGCTGATTTATATGATGTGTGGCGCATCCAACATGCGAACGAAAGAAGTTACACTTTTCTGTCAAGGGTACATAACACATACTCCCGGATAGATATGTTTTTGATTGATAGATCCCTTTTACAAGCGCTTAAGAGTTCTACTATAGAGACTATTAAGTGGTCTGATCACGCAGCAGTGACAATGCAGATAGAGGATGGAGCCTCCTCCCCTCCAACGTACACATGGCGTAGCAATCCTTTTTTGTGGTCCCTCCCGCAATATGCGGAAAAGTTACAACAAGACATTACAGATTATTTTACATATAACTGCGGTACTGTTACTGATCCCATAACTTTATGGAACTGCCACAAAGCAGTTATCAGGGGATATTGCATTAAATATGGATCTCAATTGAAAAAACAGAGGGAGGAACGATTGGAAGCAGTGCTTACTAAGTTACGCACGGCTGAAAGAGCGAACCAAGCTAACCCTTCCCGGCTGCTAGCCGAGGAGGTGGCATCCTGCAGGAGAGGTCTCCGTAGCCTCTTACTATATAAATATGAAAAATCCCACCGTAAATTACAAGCTGCTTACTACGCACAAAACAATAAAGCAGGCAAACTACTTGCTCATAGGTTGAAAGCAAGACACATAAAGGCACGCATACCTTTTCTACTACACCCAATCACAAATTCTAAACTTTACACCCCCACTGATATCGCTAATGGTTTTCGGACCTTTTATGCCCAACTATATAATTTACGAGACTCTGTAGCCTCCCCTCAAGATCTATCCTCCCTTACTAATGCTTTCTTGTCAGGGCTTAAACTCCCCTCCCTCACAGCGACACAACTTTCAGGGTTGAATGAGAGGATCAGTCCGGGAGAAGTACAGAAAGTCATTAATATGTTACCACTTGACAAGGCCCCCGGTCCGGACGGATTTATAAACTCCTACTACAAAAAGTTCCAAAATGAACTAGCCCCACACCTGGCAGCTTTTTGTCAAGAGGCTATGGAGTCGGGCACTTTTCCTGTAGAAAACTTACAAGCTACAATCACTGCACTGCCGAAACCGGGCAAAACACCTGATCGTCCACAAAATTTTCGTTCGATTTCACTGTTAAATCAAGATGTCAAAATATATGCTAAGGTGATCGCCTCTCGTATATCTGTAGTTCTCCCTTCCCTAGTAAATTCGGATCAATCAGGCTTTGTGGCTGGCCGCCAAGCATCTGATAATACCCGGCGACTACTTAATATTTTGGCGCATTTAGAGCACTCTAAAGAACAAGCACTGATACTAGCATTGGATGCCGAGAAGGCGTTTGACCGCCTACGGTGGTCGTACGCCTTCTCGGTACTAAAGCAGATGGGATTCGCTGGTCAGGTATATTCAGCGCTCTCCTCTCTATACTCATGCCCATCCGCTAGGGTGTTGGCCAACGGGTCCTTATCGGACCCATTTTTAATCACAAATGGATCCCGTCAGGGATGTCCACTATCGCCGTTGATTTATGTATTGTCTATGGAACCGCTGGCCCAGGTACTCAGACTTCATGAGGAGATGAAAGGGGTGCGGGTGGGAGGCAGATCGCATATCATCTCGCTTTACGCGGATGATGTTATGTTATCCTTAACACACCCGGAGAAGTCCCTTCCAGCGGTCATGGACACTATAAAATCATATGGTACCCTTTCCTACTATCATTTGAACGAAGCGAAAACCCAAGCATTGCCAATTAACATGCCCATCTCCATGACAAACTCTTTGAAAATGGTTCACACATTTGATTGGTGCTCCTCATCAATACAATACCTAGGAATACATCTCACATACCCACATAACTCACTCTATGCTTTAAACTACCTCCCACTCTTGACAACAATAAAGCAAGAAGCTGAGATGATGACACACTTAGAAACGTCATGGGTGGGTAGAATCGCCTCTTTTAAAATGTTTCTTCTTCCCAGCTTTCTTTACCTTTTTAGAACCTTACCCATTTCTCTCCCCCCCTCTTTTTTCACACAATCACAAAAAATATTGTCCGCCTATATATGGGCGGGGAAGCGTCCACGTCTTTCCCCAAAACTGCTCACTAAAACAAAAAATATTGGCGGATTGGGTTCACCAGACATGAAGAGTTATTACATAGCTACTTTGGTTTCGATGTTGCGGCATTGGTGGTGTGGCGGAGAGAGTACTCCATGGGTGGATATCGAAAATGTGTCAGTAGCTCCTTTTGAGGTCTGTGATCTCCTTCACTTGCCTTACTGGAATGTCCCCACCCCGACCTTCCATAACCCGCTAGTTAAAGCATCCTTTCATGCTTGGATGACATACGTTTCCAGCTCTCAACTTAATGTGCAGGTTACCAAAAGAGATCTCCCTCTTACATTAGTACAAGCATCAATACAAGGCTTGGACCTTAAGGGATGGCAACAGCAGGGCATAACGCATGTTCATCAGTTGTATGAACACGCGGAACTACTAACCTTCCAGCACCTTCAAATGTCTTATGACCTATCAAAAAAGGATTTTTACAAATACTTGCAAGATCGCCATTTTTTACAACAGCTACATCCTAGTCGGGCGATAACGGATGGAACAGCCATCCGTTACTTATCTAAACCTCCAAAAGGGATAAAAATATATTATAATCATTTTTCTACAGCCACAACATTTGTAAAATCTTACCCTCTGCGGCTTTGGGAAAAAGATCTGGGATGCACATTTTCTCCTGGAGAATGGCAGAATGCATTTAAACATACTCATAAAGCGCTCCAATGCTCTTCACACGTAGAGTCGGTTTTTAAAACCGTACTAAGGTGGTATTTCACCCCGGACCGCCTAGCTAGGATGTACCCAGGGGTAACACATCTTTGTTGGAGAGGCTGCGGAGCTAAAGGCACGCTTATTCACATATTATGGTCATGTCCGAGGATACAATCTTACTGGGAAATGTGTAAAGCGCTTCTGAGGAACTTATTGGGGATGAATGTCCCTTGGAGCCCCCACGCGGTTTTATTGTTTATAAATATAAATGAGATACCAAGTGATAGAAGAGATTTATACTGCATAATATGTATACTGGCTAAAATACTCTTAGTGAGCAATTGGAAGACGGATATAGTTCCAAACAGGGAGGCGTTAGTTAATAAGATAAACCTGACTCATTCCTATGAAAAAATAATAGCCACGGGATCAGGGAGATTTTAAAGCTACACTAGGAGATGGAGTAATTGGACTGCATCTCAATACTGTACCGAATACTAAACTTCACAGAGAAACCTAGGACCTTAACCGTATAAGCATGGGTAACACAGTAAGGATGCCTAGAAAGTTCCCGTTTGTCCTGATTGCATATATGCTTAACATAAGACACTCACAACTAATTTCACTTAATAGAAGAAATGGTCAGCACAGAGCATACAAGCGGTAAGGGTAAACCAACAGGAGACTAGCATAGAAGACAAGACAAAATATTTTTTAACATGCTTGTCGCCATGGTTTGTTACAGTTTGGATGTTAGGGCACTTCTGTAAAAGTATGATGTAACAAGAAAAAGCTGTGATATCTTTTATTGAAAGTACCCAGGTGTTTTCCTTTTGTGGTTTTATTGTATTTTGGAAAAAACTTTGAATAAAAACTATTTAAAAAAAAAAAAAAAAGAATAAAAAAAAAAAAAAAAACTTTTAAATAGTTTGGTTCGCCAGACTCGCTGAACTTTTCGGAAATCACAAATTTGGTTTAGCTCGGTTCGACTCGATCCTGCAATAAAATAAGCCCCTAAACATGTTTATAACACTGCCTAACAGCTCTAAACCCCTGTTTAACACTGTTAGGAATGTATTCAAGTGGTTTTAAAGTGTGTTTAAGGCTCAGTTATGGTGGCATGCAGTAACCCATGGTAAATATTACAGCTCGCCCATTTTTTTGTCTTATTCACACCAAAATAAAATGGCATAAAGTATCCCTAGTTGTCGGTAGATGCCTGCCGGTGCCAATATGCCCACAGATACTTGGGAAGACGCAGTGGCTTTTTCTTAGCATGCCAAAAATGATCCATTCTGTACATGTAGGCCTGGCTGGAAGTAGGGTGATGGTGGATTGGTGTTACTAGTATCCAGAGTACAGAAGGTGGTGGCTATCTGATGTTACTAGTATACAGCATGAGATTGTGGAGTTATGTCAATAGCGCACAGGAGGAGATAGCAGACTGGTAGTTGCAGGAAGGTGGTGATTTTTAAAATAAATTAAAAACATGTTTCAATTAAGTTTTTTAATTTTGTATTTTAATAAATTAAAATTCAATTATATGGTTCCTGGACTGGTGATGCTGACATGCATGGGTTGTGCATGTGTATACCTGGCTAAGACTGTCAGAAGAACATGTCATAGTGGTTTACTGGAAGAAGTTAAAATGGATCGCCTGGGTGCAGACACTGTATAAAACAAATAAGGGTGTCAGGGATTGACCAGGGGACAGGGAGATTGAGCCCTAAACTGACCCTAATACCACTCTCCCTTCCTACTTGCCCATCCACCCTAACCAGTGGATCGACAACTGGGCATCAGTCCCTCCCTGAACTAAAATGCAGGGGCCTAATAAAAACACATACTAACAAATAGTTGGTAACAAACCAGAAACATACAACTCCATAAAAACAAATTAAGTTCAGAGGACACAGATCAGTGAGCAGCACGGATTACACAAACAGCGGACATGAAGAGAGGACACTATAGTGGTGGCACGATGTCGCATATCTGGGTACAATGCCCCCTATTGACGCTCTTTCTGAATAGTGTCATTGACGTGATACATAAACGGACCACAATACGCCTTACATTGACCCCGGCCCCTCTGCTCCTCTCCATCTTACCCCCATCGGTCCCGAAATGGAACGCCCGTCTAATTAGATTCATGCTTCTGGCAGCCAGGTCGGTAATACCGCGCTCCTCATGGGCTCAAGAACTCTCACATATCCACCGCATGGAGGAACTTAGGGCTGACTCCAAACGTCAATTTGTGAAACACCATTTGATCTGGGAGCCTTGGACCACCTTTAATTCCTCTCCTGAATTCAGATCTCTACACCTCTCACCGTAACATACTCATTAACCCATTCATTTGCTTCTCGAGCGTGTTAACCGCCATGTGTCATTTTCGAATCCTTCCCCCTGGGGGGCCTGCTGACGCCTGCCGTCCTGAGAGGTATGTCCAGTACTATTCCATCTACTCTTCTTCTACTCCCCTACTTACTCCATCTACTAGTCCTCTCTTTCTCCCTTCTCCTCTCTCTCTCCTCTCCTCTTTCTGTGCTTTTTCTCCTATGCTAGTCTGTTCACCGTGACATAGAAAGTGCATTCCCTAGTTCCTCCATATTTGTAGGATTGTTTTACGTAGATCGCCTGAATTGGTTTTCATGTTTATTCCCCTCTGCTGAGAGGCTTCTTTGTTGCTCTCACACTGTAAGCCCTATGACAACCACCGAGACCTTATACGTATGCTCTTACTGCATTGTTTTGCCTTCCTGGCTGTGTATTGATATATGCCTCTCCATCCTTATTTCTATGATACCTCTTGATATGTTCATGTATATTGACCATTGTTTGGTAAATCTTTAATAAAAATTTATTATGGAAGAGAGGACACTATAGATCCATGGTCATGAACAGAGGACAATATAGATCAGTAATCATGTACAGAACTCCAAAGATCTGAAATCAAAACTAATAAAAATAGAGTTCAAAACACCAGACAGGAAAACGGATAAGTCATCAGACTTTAGGAACATACAGTAATATAGCATAGTCCTCCAGAATCAGGAATATTGGCATTCCCTATGCAAAACCTCCAGTAGACACGAAGTCCTCATGGACAGGTAATAGGAATGCCAGATACACAGAATGTATCTATAGAACACTGTTCACACTGAACACAAGACAGGAATAATCGCAATCCCTTCAGAGCACCTCCAGAAAACAAGGAGTCCCATGAAGCAGAAACAGGGATGCCAGATGCCAGGACACTGTTCACACTGGACACACAAACTGGACACTCCACTCCACTATAAGAGTAGCCGTTAATAATAAATCCAAACCAAGCCAGGATGCTGGCCCAGTAGGAAAATAGAAATATAAAACACAGAACTCCACTTAAATGGATACAAGAGAAAACACAGTGTGAACTGACACATAGCAGAAAGGATAAACAAATCATAAAACCAACTAAACAAACACAGCTAAAAATCCACTAAGAGCATGCCTCCTAACATGGCTAAAACCAGAAAATGCTAAGTGCATGCTAAAACAGAGATAGTAGATTAAAAGCTCAATGAAAGAGTGTTTCATCAAGCCTCCATTAGCAGCATAGCCAGCATGTTAGAAAGTCAGGATGAAATGAAGTTAAAATGAAGTATCACCAGCCCAGAGGCTAGACAGGGCTGATTTTACCCCTTAACGACGCAGGACGTATATTTACGTCCTGCGCCGGCTCCCGCTATATGAAGCAGGTTCGCATCACATCGCGTCGGTCCTGGCGCTCATCAATGGCCGGGACCCGCGGCTAATACCACACATCGCCGATCGCGGCAATGTGCGGTATTAACCCTTTAGAAGCGGCGGTCAAAGCTGACCGCCGCTTCTAAAGTGAAAGTGAAACTATCCCGGCTAGTCAGTCGGGCTGTTCGGGACCACCGCGGGGAAATCGCGGCATCCCGAACAGCTTACAGGACACCGGGAGGGCCCTTACCTGCCTCCTCGGTGTCCGATCGACGAATGACTGCTCCGTGCCTGAGATCCAGGCAGGAGCAGTCAAGCGCCGATAACACAGATCACAGGTGTGTTGATACATGCCTGTGATCTGTGTAAAAGATCAGTGTATGCAGTGTTATAGGTCCCTATAGGACCTATAACACTGGGAAAAAAAGTAAAAAAAAAGTGTTAATAAAGGTCATTTAACCCCTTTCCTAATAAAAGTTTGAATAACCCCCTTTTTTCATAAAAAAATAAAACTGTGTAAATAAAATAAAAATAAACATATGTGGTATCGCCGTGTGCGTAAATGTCTGAACTATAAAAATATATCATTAATTAAGCTGCACGGTCAATGGCGTACGCGCAAAAAATTCCAATGTCCAAAAAAGCGTCTTTTTGGTCACTTTTTATACCATTACAAAATAAATAAAAAGTGTTAAAAAAGTCCGATCAAAACAAAAATTGTACCGATAAAAACTTCAGATCACAGTGCAAAAAATGAGTCCTCATACCGCCCTGTACGTGAAAAAAAAAAAAAAAGTTATAGGGGTCAGAAGATGACATTTTTAAACATATAAATTTTCCTGCATGTAGTTATGATTTTTTCCAGAAGTACGACAAAATCAAACCTATATAAGTAGGGTATCATTTTAACCGTATGGACCTACAGAATAATGATAAGGTGTCATTTTTACCGAAATATGCACTGCGTAGAAACGGAAGCCCCCAAAAGTTACAAAATTGCGTTTTTCCTCGATTTTGTCGCACAATGATTTTTTTTTCCGTTTCGCCGTGAATTTTTGGGTAAAATTACTAATGTCACTGCAGAGTAGAATTGGTGATGCAAAAAATAAGGCATAATATGGATTTTTAGGAAATTGAAAGGGTTATGATTTTTAAAAGGTAAGGAGGAAAAAACGAAAGTGCAAAAACTGAAAAACCCTGAGTCCTTAAGGGGTTAAATAGACACACCCTAAAAGGCTATTGGCTAACAGAGACTGAGGCTGGAAAAGCCAGAGACATTAACTATCCCCTTACCAGAGAACATAAAACTGTTCACACACATCAAATCCAATAGCTGTATGTGAACACAGACCAGGACAGATATGACAAAGGGATTTTATTTTGAAAATGGACAAAAAACATTTTAGAAGTTCCAGCTCCTTTTGCCAAGTCTATCATCTATTCATAGACTTGACAAAGGGGTCTGAAACGCACAAAACGTGTCGTCCATTTGTACAATAAAATCCCTTTATTTGTTTTACATGGTGTCCGCGATTAATCCCCGGGACCACTGCCGTGTGCGCCCCTATAGACCCTTTTTCTTTACGCCTAGGCGATCGATTTTTCTTTCTATTGGACCAACAGATGTCGGTTTCAGGTCAGTGGCAGCCACAGTACGCCTATAGGACATGCGAGCATAGATGATGGGCTTTAAGCCCAACATCACCAGGCAAGTGGATTTTTTATTAATTCTATTCATTTGGGTAATGGTACCAGGCAGTGCCTCTGTTTTTTTTTTCTCCTTTTTTACTTACTGGAGGAAGTTATTAGTCAACGTACAGCAGCAAGTTGAGAAACCATTAAAATTAATTCAAATTTGGCCAGCCAGGTGACCCAGGCCTGGATGGAGGGAGGTAGGTTTCAATAGCAACCTTCAGCATGTCACAGTGGTTTACTCGAGGTAGTTGTAGTAGCCTGCGTACAACAGTAGGTTGAGAAACTTTTAAAATGAATATAAACTTTGCCCCAGCCAACAAGGCGGCCCAGGCCTGGCTGGAAGAAGCAGGTTTGCCAAAAAATCTATTTCAATTTGGTAGCAATCTTGGCTGGCTGCAGGGCATTTGCAAAAGCAAATGCAATAAATTAGAATTTTGCCCAAGCCAGGTGGCCCAGGCCTGGCTTAGGAATCACACTGAGACCAAATCAATGGAGCAAAGCTTTTTTTTTTTAGACATGTATTACACGTAGCTGTAGCTTTCGCGTATAAACCATGGCATGCACTGTTCTGCACACAGACAAGTTCATGGAGTGGCCCACCCTCTCCGCTACATGTGCAAAGTGGGGACGGCTTTCTTTGCAAAATAATGGCAACAAGGTATGCGCCACCTGGGCTGGCCACATCCTATTAGTTGCTTGTAGGCTGTGGAATCACCAAGATGATATGGGAGGGCTTGCATCACCAACAACTTGACCAGGTACAAATTGAGGTGCACTACAACAAGGTGACTGGGAGAATAGTGTTGTCTGGAGGGCACATATTGCCCAATGGATAACTGACAGGATCAGGGAGGAGGAGGGCATGACATTGATGAGGAAAATACCAAAAATGTGCTGCCTGTGGAAGAGGCTTGGCTGTTAGACATTTGAGAGGGATCTGAATTATCATCAGTAGCAGCAGCAGTGTTTTCAGTATGTTGTGGGGCGTCTCGACTGCCCCACGCAGCCTTGCGGTGACGCTGATAGAACGTGTCAGCAGATAATAACCATTTGGCCCATCTAGTCTGCTCAATAAACTGAATACTATCAATAGTCCCTGGTCCTATCTTATATGAAGGATAGTCATATGCCTATGTAGAGATGTAGTTCCTACATTTGGACCCTGGACACGACTTACTTTCTGTTTGCAGAGATTAAATATTGCCACGTTCTCTGCATCAGGTAAGGTATAAAAAAAGAGTTTCACACATCAGAATATCAGACAGAGACTGCACCACCTGACTGTGTCCCTCCTATGTATGGTTTTTTAATAGTACCTGAACATGCAGCAGCATTGCCATCACCTGAGTTGATCAGACCAGCAGCCCTACGCCTGTTACGTTTCACATATTTTCTTCCCCTACCTCGGCTACGTTCTTCCTTGCTGACACTGCCTCCTGCTCTGAACAGGTCAGCTTATGCCCAGGTGGTTTCTACGTCCTTTCCAACACCACATCATCTCTTCATCCTCCAAACCACTCATGTCTGAATGGACTTCTTGGGTTCCTTGCTCCCATTCAGCATACCTCAACGCATTACAGTATCCCCACCATGCCTACCACCACCAGTCCTGCTTGTGCTGGGCTCGACCACTGATTCCACCTGATTCCCGACATGTCTTTTTTTAAAACTTTTATCCTTTTTGGGTGAATTATCACCAACCTACTTGTAAAATCTAAGTTTTAACGCTTTTAATGCTTTTTGCGTGGCAGAGATCACAGAAAAATAAGTACTGAAGGTGTTTGCGGAAAAATTTTAAATATACCAGAATTGTATTAACACTACAGGCTAGATTGTGTAATTTCATCATGCTTTTTACGTGGCAGGGATGACAGCACAATGAGTATTGAAGGCGTTTGCAGAGGAATATTAAATGCACCAGAACCGTATAACACTACAGGCTAGATGCGTGTAACTTCAACACGTTTTTGCGTGGCAGAGATGACAGCACAATGCATACTGAAGGTGTTTGTGGAAATCTATTACATTCACTACTGTGTTGATTGGCCCTATAGGTGCAAGTTGAATACACTTTGTGGGTGGGTGTCAGAGATCAATGGCTAATAGTGTTCCTGAAGAAGCTACACTAGAGTCACAAATCACTACTGTCTTCACAGGCCCTATAGGCATATATAGTTGCCACTTGAATATGCTTTGTGAGTGGGTGGCACAGATCAATGCCCCTCACTGGAGCTTGTTCAGGAACACTATTTAATTCAGGTATATGCAGGTATGAGCCTTGAAAAAGGCTTTGGATTTGTGGTAGAAAAAGATGAGCCCTTTAAAAGCAGTGTCCCCTTAAATGCTGTTTTGGTGTTTTGATTCTTGTATGGGGATTGAATCACACACACACACACACACACACACACACACAGGATCTCTCTTTCTAATCTTTATCTCTCTCTTTCTAATCACTAACTGCCCTTATTTCTTCTCTCTTTCTAATCTGTATCTCAGTCTCTAGCTTTCTAACCACTAACTGTCCCAATGCTTGGGCCCCCTTCCTCTCTCTCTTTCACCATCTCCTCTGTTCAGAAGTTCCAGCGATCTGAGCATTGTGGGTGATGTCACTACCCTTTTATCTGTGTCCCTTGCTGTATCCTGTTGGCCTTTGTTCTGATTGACACAGTAAGCAGCAAATCATGATAGACCTGTGTTATCATGTGATCTGCTGCTTTCCCTATATCGTTTCATCATCCCCTGCCCGCCCTGCTTCTTCCATTCACCGAAAAACCATGCTTTCAGGTTTTTCATGCTATTAACAGGCTTGCACGAGCCAAACCGGTAGAAGCTTGAGTGCCTGTCGAGCTGGAAAAATCCTAAAGTTCGGGTCAAATCTGGGTTTGTCGGATTCGGCTCCCTCATCTCTACCCAACATGAAATAATATATCTGCAATAAAAAGTTAAAAAAAACTTTTAGGTTTAAAGTATACTAGCTGAGTGCAAGCAAAGAAACTGGGTTTCCGGCTCCCAACTTGGAGTAAAATTTCACGCTTTATTCCATAACAGATTAAAATCCAAAATATATCATAAGAACACAAAAAAAGTTAAAAGGAACACTCACGAAACGCACCAACGGGTTTCGACTTATTTCTAAGTCTTAGTCATGGCAACTACTATTAGAAAAGACCAGCTTAATATACCCTATGCCAAATAAGCCACTTCCTGAACTCGGGATCACCCTAATAACAGGGCACAGGACACGAAGTATAGCAAGAAATATAGCAAACAGAAAATATGCGTACAAAAATACAGAATGTAAGTCCACAGATAAATTAAATGCATGAAAAAATATAATACATTTTTGTAAGTATAAACGAAAAATATGTATAATTAAAACAGAAATAACCATACATAAACATAATAGGGATTACAAAAAATGATATAAAAAATATAATAGAAAAAACATTGAAAAAATGTAAAAACATGTTGGGCACTATATTAAATTTATGCATTAGGGCATTTACCATACAATGTATACGTACATCCATACATAGCATGTATTTATGATTTATTTAATAAATGTAGGATAAATTGTGTCTGTAATTATGTCCAGACGGGAAGAGAATCTCAAGGCAGAGAATTAAATATGCTTCCCGTCTGAACACAGTCCTACTCCAATCACCCCCTCCACGGGGCAGATGCACTCTCTCGATGCCTATAACTTTAATTTTAGGGAGAATGCCAGAATTTTGTTCCACTACATGCTTAGTAAAACCTGACATTGATCGTGTACTGCCGGTAATACTGGGTAAATGCAAATGTTCTTGGATACAGGTTTTGAATTTCCTTGTTGTACACACTATGTACTGAATTGCATTCCTCACAAATAATTGTATAAATGACATGATGAGTTTGACAATTAATAAAACTTTTGATATTGTACTGTTTCACTGAAGTGCAAGATGTGAATATATTAGTATTGTACATGTATTTGCATAGGCTACATTTAGTATGATTGCATTTATAGTTGCCTGTGCTCGATAGCCATGTATGTTTAGACTCTGTAGTGCTATACTCACTAGGAACAACTGATTTTGTAAGGAATGACCTCTACGTGGGATGACCCTAATTCCCTCCTGGAGAATGTGAGCCATCATATCATCTAATCCCAAAATCGGGAGATGTTTGAAAATTATTTGTTTGATGTCTTTAACCCCTTAAGGACGCAGGACGTAAATGTACGTCCTGGTGAGGTGGTACTTAACGCACCAGGACGTACATTTACGTCCTAAGCATAACCGCGGGCATCGGAGCGATGCCCATGTCATGCGCGGCTGATCCCGGCTGCTGATCGCAGCCAGGGACCCGCCGGCAATGGCCGACGCCCGCGATCTCGCGGGCGTCCGCCATTAACACCTCAGGTGCCGGGATCAATACAGATCCCGGCATCTGCGGCAGTTCGCGATTTAAATGAACGATCGGATCGCCCGCAGCGCTGCTGCGGGGATCCGATCATTCATAACGCCGCACGGAGGTCCCCTCACCTTCCTGCGTGCGGCTCCCGGCGTCTCCTGCTCTGGTCTGTGATCGAGCAGACCAGAGCAGAAGATCACCGAAAACACTGATCTGTTCTATGTCCTATACATAGAACAGATCAGTATTAGCAATCATGGTATTGCTATGAATAGTCCCCTATGGGGACTATTCAAGTGTAAAAAAAAATGTAAAACAATGTAAAAGTAAAAGTAAAAAAAAAGTGAAAAATCCCCTCCCCCAATAAAAAAGTAAAACGTCAGTTTTTTCCTATTTTACCCCCAAAAAGCGTAAAAAACATTTTTTATAGACATATTTGGTATCGCCGCGTGCGTAAATGTCCGAACTATTAAAATAAAATGTTAATGATCCCATACGGTGAACGGCGTGAACGGAAAAAAATAAAAAAAAGTCCAAAATTCCTACTTTTTTAATACATTTTATTAAAAAAAAAAATTATAAAAAATGTATTAAAAGTTTTTTATATGCAAATGTGGTATCAAAAAAAAGTACAGATCATGGCGCAAAAAATGTGCCCCCATACCGCCACTTATACGGAAAAATAAAAAAGTTAAAGGTCATCAAAATAAAGGGATTATAAACGTACTAATTTGGTTAAAAAGTTTGTGATTTTTTTTAAGCGCAACAATAATATAAAAGTATATAATAATGGGTATCATTTTAATCATATTGACCCTCAGAATAAAGAACACATGTCATTTTACCATAAATTGTACGGCGTGAAAACAAAACCTTCCAAAATTAGCAAAATTGCGTTTTTCGTTTTAATTTCCCCACAAAAATAGTGTTTTTTGGTTGCGCCATACATTTTATGATATAATGAGTGATGTCATTACAAAGGACAACTGGTCGCGCAAAAAACAAGCCCTCAAACTAGTCTGTGGATGAAAATATAAAAGAGTTATGATTTTTAGAAGGCGAGGAGGAAAAAATGAAAACGTAAAAATTAAATTGAGTCCTTAAGGCCAAAATGGGCTGAGTCCTTAAGGGGTTAAACTGATTGGAGTAGGAAGTGGTAAATGTCAGCACACTACAGTTAAGTTTTTTTTTATAATGTGAAGGCATGGATTTGTTGCGAAGATAGTATCCTGAGGGTTTAGAACTCACTGACCTCTAGCTATGAGATGTGTGTTCTAGCCTCACGCTTTTAAATGTGTTCTGATGTCTGTGCATGTTTCAGCATACGCTTTATCACTACAGGAAGCCCGTCTGGCTTGCACAAATTCTCCTATTGGTAAATTGTTTGTAACATGAGATGGGTGGCAACTGGTAGCATGCAGAAGACAGTTACCGACACATGGCTTACGAAAAAGACTAGTATGAATACATTTATTATAATGGTCAACAACGAGTGTGACATCTAAAAAATCTATCTTTTCTCTGCTAAGTGTCATGGTAAATTTTAAAGAAAAAAAATTGTCATTGAGAAAAGAAAGTAATTCTTGTGCTTGAGATGATGTACCCTTCCATATTAGGAGGAGGTTGTCTATGTACCTCCCGTACCAACCCACAAGATGATAAAAGGGGTTGGATGGGAGGAACAGGACAACCTCCTCCCAATAAGCCAAATACAAGTTGGCTAGGAAGGGCGAGAATACAACGCAACAATGTCACATGTCATCCAACTCTGGTTAAGTGTCAATGTCATGGACCCCATGGCCTGCAAAAGGGATTTAGTGTCCTGGATATATCCAGTAGTGCGGAGCACCAGGGGTTGCAACAATCCATCCAACCAGGCACTGAGTTTTTCAATATATTGTGGGAGAGTGGTTGCATCCCACCATGTCTTTAATTGTTGGGATTTCAGGTGCTCTAGATCCCACATTAGATGCTTAAGATCAAAACCACATTCAGCGTTAGTATCTCCTGAAAACACATTGGCAATGTGTGCACATGACGCTGTATTTTTCAAAGATGAATAGTCAGGCATAACAGGCAAAAGCATATTGCTGGTCATAGAGTTCGTAGGTGTAGACATCTCGAATATAAAAGTATGCTAATATTTATATATTTGTATTCAATACCAATTTTCTTATTTCCAAATGCAAAGGAAGTGCAAACACAAATAAGGATATATATGGGACGTTGTAGATTTTCAGAATGTAAATTCACATAGAATCTTAGAAGTGGGCACGATCTGGCACCAGATGCAGAGACACGTATAGAAAAGTAATTTAGATCAGCTCACTCACTGCCATTAGAGTCCAAACTTCCAGCACAACCTCTCCTCGTGGAAGCTCAAAAGCATAGCACTGAGGCTGGGTCCTCAGGTGTGTTGAGTGCAAGCAAAGAAACTGGGTTTCCGGCTCCCAACTTGGAGTAAAATTTCAAGCTTTATTCCATAACAGATTAAAATATAAAATATAGCATAAGAACACAAAAAAATTTAAAAGGAACACGCACGAAATGCACCAACGCGTTTCGACTTATTTCTAAGTCTTAGTCATGGCAACTACTATTAGAAAAGACCAGCTTAATATACCTTATGCCAAGTAAGCATCTTCCTGATCTCGGAACCGCCCTAATAACAGGCGTTTTCCACAGGACATGAAGTATAACAAGAAGTATAGCAAACAGAAAATATATGAACAAAAATACAGAATGTAAGTCCACAGATAAATTAAATGCATGAAAAAATATAATACATTTTTGTAAGTATAAACAAAAAATATGTATAGTTAAAACAGATATAACCATACATAAACATAATAGGGATTACAAAAAATGAAAGAAAAAATATAATAGAAAAAACATTGAAAAAATTGTAATGTAAAAACATGTTGGGCACTATACTAAATTCATGTATTAGGACATTTACCATACAATATATACCTACATTCATACATAGCATGTATTTATGATTTATTTAATAAATGTAGGATAATCTGTAATTAAGTCCAGACGGGAGGCGAGTCTCAAGGCAGAGAATCCAATACGCTTCCCGTCTGAACACAGTCCTACTCCAATCATCCCTGGAGTAGGACTGTGTTCAGACGGGAAGCGTATTAATTCTCTGCCTTGAGACTCGTTTCCCATCTGGACTTAATTACATACACGATTTATCCTACATTTATTAAATAAATCATAAATACATGCTATGTATGGATGTAGGTATACATTGTATGGTAAATGTTCCAATGCATAAATTTAATATAGTGCCCAACATGTTTTTACATTACTATTTTTTCAATGCTTTTTCTATTATATTTTTTCTATCATTTTTTGTAATCCCTATTATGTTTATGTATGGTTATATCTTTTTTAATTATGCATATTTTTGTTTATACTTACAAAAATGTATTAGATTTTTTCATGCATATAATTTATCTGTGGACTTACATTTTCTGTTTGCTATATTTCTTGTTATACTTCGTGTCCTGTGGGAAACACATGTTAGTAGGGTGATCCCGAGTTCAGGAAGTGGCTTATTTGGCATAGGGTATATTAAGCTGGTCTTTTCTAATAGTAGTTGCCATGACTAAGACTTAGAAATAGGTCGAAACGCATTGGTGCGTTTCATGAGTGTTCCTTTTAACTTTTTTTGTGTTCTTATGCTACATTTTGGATTATAATCTGATATGGAATAAAGCTTGAAATTTTACTCCATTTGGGAGCCAGAAACCCAGTTTCTTTGCTTGCAATCAACATACCTGAGGACCCAGCCTCATTGCTATGCTTTCGAGCTTCCATGAGGAGAGGTTGTTCTGGACGTTTGGACTCTAATGGCAGTGAGTGAGCTGAACTAAATTACTTTTCTATACGTATACTAGCTGAGTACCCGGTGTTGCCCTAATACTTATTGAGGAGGAAAATCAACAAAGGAGGAAGCTTTTGACTTCATATCCCGTCCTCATATATTGTTGTCAAATCCCGACCCCATATCCCACCCTCATATCTCAACCTCATATCCTGTCCTCATATCCCGACCTCATATCCTGTCCTCATATTCCATCATCATATCTCGACCTCATATCCAGACTTCACATCCTTCCTCATATCTCGACCTCATATCCCATCCTCATATCTCGACTTCCTATCCCGCCCTCATATCCTGACCTCCTATCCCGACCTCCTATCCCATCCTCATATTCTGTCCTAATATCCTGTACTCATATACTGACCTCCTGTCTTCAACATCATTTTCTGTCCTCCTGTCTCGACCTCATATTTCAACCTCATATCCCGACCTCATATCCTGTCCTCATATACCGTCCTCACATCCCGTCTTCATATCCCGACCTCATATCCCGACCTCATATCGCGTCCTTATGTCCCATCCTCATATCCTGTCCTCAGGTGGGACTGATGTGTGATGAAGATATTGTAAGCTGAAAATAGAAGGGGACATGACTTTGTGGTACTGGGAATGATTTTCAAGCCAGACCGATGCACAAAAAGGGTAGATAATAAAAGGGGTGGGGCGTAAAATGAGGGCATGTTTTTTTGAGATGGGGTGTGGCTTGTAAGCCGGATTGCCATATTCAACAGGAGATGCAGAGCGGAGCTTGTGGAGTAAGGTAACGGAAATCCCATATACTTGCATGGGACTTGAAACAAAAACCCATCTTTTATATAAGGGTGTAGGTAAGGGTTAATTTAACATATCATATATTTTTATTTGATATATAAGTAATAAGTGTACCAGGTATTATTGAAATATCTTCAGCCGTACGGAAGTTATGTGGGAACATACATTTCCCATTGATTTGCATGGGACTTTAAACAAAAACCCCGACCCTCACAAATGGGGGTAGTTAAGGGTTAAATTAACTATCCTATATTTTAAGTGGACATATAAGTAACATGTGACCGAGTATTATCTAAATATTCCAGCTATTTGGAAGTTATGCAGTAACATATATGAGATGGGGTGTGGCTTGCAAGCCGGACTGACACATTCACCAGGAGATGCAGAGCGGAGCTTGTGGAGTAAGGTAACGGAAGTCCCATATATTTGTATGAGACTTAAAACAAAAACCCATCTTTTATGTAAGGGTGTAAGTAAGGGTTAATTTAACTATCATATCTTTTTATTTGACATATAAGTAATATGTGTACCAGGTATTATTGAAATATCTCCAGCCGTACGGAAGTTATGTGGGAACATACATTTTCCAGTAATTTGCATGGGACTTTAAACAAAAACCCAGACCCTCACAAATGGGGGTAGTAAAGAGTTAAATTAACTATTCTATGTTACCAAGTATTATCAAAATATCTTCAGCCATTTGGAAGTTATGCCGTAACATATATTTCCCTTAGATTTGTATGGGACTTTAGACAAAAACCCTGACCCTGGCAAATAGGGGTGAGTAAGGGTTACATCACCGATCCTATGTTTGTTGTTGACATATATGTAGCATGTGTGCCAATTTTCATGTTAACATCTTTAACCATTTGGACGTGATGCTGGAACATACACACACATTGAGTTTTATATATATATATATATATATATATATATATATATATATATATATACTAGCTTAATACCCGGCGTTGCCCGTTTTTTCCTTACTAATCCTTGTTGGGGAGGAAAATAAACAAAGGAGGAAGCTTTTGACTTCATATCCCGTTCTCACATATTGTTGTCATATCCCAACCCCATATCCCGTCCTCATATCCTGACCTCCTATCCCGTCATCATATCTCAACCTCATATCCCGTCCTCATATCCCAACCTCCTATCCCATCCTCCTATCCCGTCCTCCTATCCCGTCCTTCTATCTCAACCTCCTATCTTGACCTCCTATCCTGACCTCCTATCCCGTCCTCCTATCTCGACCTCCTATTCTGACCTCCTATCTTGACCTCCTATCCTGTCCTATCTCATCCTCCTATCACGACCTCCTATCCTGACCTCCTATCCAGTCCTCCTATCTCGACCTCCTATCTTGACCTCCTATCCTGTCCTCCTATCCCGTCCTCCTATCTCAACCTTCTATCTCGACCTCCTATCCCGACCTCCTTTCCTGACATCCTATCCTGTCCTCCTATCCAGTACATCTATCCCAACCTATCTCAACCTCCTATCCCGACCTCCTATCCCGTCCTCCTATCCCATCCTCCTATCCTGTTCTCCTATCTGGACCTCCTATGTCGACCTCCTATCTCGACCTCCTATCCCGTCCTCCTATCCCGTCATCCTATCTCATCCTCCTATCTCGACCTCCAATCCCGTCCTCCTATCCTGTCCTCCTATCCCATCCATCTATCTCGACCTCCTATCCCGTCCTCCTATCCTGTCCTCATATCCCGACCCGTAATATGTGTATCAGATATTGAAATATCTCCAGCCGTACGGAAGTTATGTGGGAACATACATTTCCCATTGATTTGCATGGGACTTTAAACTAAAACCCTGACACTGCCAAATGTGGGTAGTTAAGGGTTAAATTAACTATCCTATATTTTAAGTGGACATATAAGTAACATGTGACCAAGTATTATCGAAATATCTCCAGCCATTTGGAAGTTATGCAGTAACATATATTTCCCATTGACTTGTATGGGACTTTAAACATAAACCCCGCCCTTGGCAAATGGGGGTGAGTAAGGGTTAAATCACCTATCCTATGTTTGTTGCTGACATAAAAGTAACATGTGTGCCAAGTTTCATGTTAACATCTTTAGCCGTTTAGACGTGATGCTGGAACATGCACACACACACACACACACGTTGATATATATATATATATATATATATATATATATATATATATATATATATTTATATATGTATATATATATATATATATATATATATATATATATATATATAAAAGGTAGAGGGTAGAGCAGCACCTCAATAAAAATTGGAAAAATAGTGATCCATCCCTGATCCATGACCACAATTTGGTGGTTAAACCCGCTGACAAGGGCGGAGCCATCGTGGTCATAGATCGGGGAAAATATATTCTAGAAGCAGAGCGTCAACTTCAGGACATTGATACATACAGTAGATTGAATACAGACCCTACCCAAGATATTGGTCAAAAAATCAAGAGGGCGTTAGACATGGCGTTGGACTCCGGTCTCATTGATAAACCTTTGTATGATTTCTTGCTAATTTTACATCCTACTGTTCCTATGTTATATCTGCTCCCGAAGATTCACAAATCACTGGTGGATCCCCCAGGTCGGCCCATTGTCTCGGGCAGGGGATCCATCACCAGTGGTTTGTCAATCTTCGTGGAGCAGGTTCTTCGCCCATATGCTGTTCGGGCGAAATCATATCTTCGTGACACTTCGGATTTTCTAAAGAAAATCATGGATTTATCTATTCCAGAGGGGGCCATTGTAGCCACCCTGGACGTCGTCAGCCTGTACACCTCCATCCCACATGATGGGGGTGTACAGGCTGTGTGGTCCAATATTTCCTCAGATTTCTCTTAAAAAATACATTATTACAATATTACTTTATTAGAATTGGTTCTCAAAAACAATTATTTTTTATTTAATGATGATTTTTATTTGCAGACCTCCGGCACCGCCATGGGCATGAACGTGGTGCCCACATATGCTAACGTGTGCATGGCCGTGCTGGAGGAAACGTTTGTCTATGTGTCCCACCACTCCAGCTCCTTGCTGGGGTGGTGGAGATACATAGACAATGTTTTTTTTTGGTTTGGGTAGGCACTATGGACACTTTGAATGATTTTGTCAGTTATTTAAATTCGGTTGATACCCACATTAATTTTACGTTACATGCATCTAGTTCACATGTTAATTTTCTAGACACCCAGGTCATCATCAAGAACAACAGACTGACAACAGAATTGTTTGTGAAAGAAACTGATTGCAACTCTGTATTACATTTCAACAGCTGCCATCCCTGCCCAATGGTGCTTTCATTGCCATATAACCAGATGCTGAGGGCAAGGCAAATCATTGAGGCGGAGGATAAGACTGAACCTACTCTGGAGAGGATGATTTCTAATTTCTCCAGACGAGGTTACCCAAAAAAATTACTATTGGAGGGTAAACGAAGAGTACTAGCTACTGAACGAAAACAGCTCTTAGATACTGCCAAGATTAAAAACACGGAAGCACGGATTGCTTTCGTGTCTACATATGGCGAATACTCCAAAAAAATTGCTCAAATATTGAATAAAAATTGGAGTATACTACAAAGAAGTTTTCCCAATATACCAGAATTCTCCAATAGACTTATTCCTTACAGAAGACTCCCCAATCGAAAAGATAGACTGGTTAAAACAGGTATCTCCAACAAGAGGCCAACTCATAGGTACTTGACAGTCAAAAACAAAGGCTCCTATCCCTGTTGCCAGTGTGTGAACTGCTCTTATATGGACAAAGGTCCAACATTTGTCCATCCGGCAACAGGTCAACAATTTAAGATACATCATTACCTTACATGTACATCATCTTGCGTAATCTATGTCTTGAAGTGCCCATGTGGTCTCCTCTATGTAGGGGAGACCACATGGGACTTCAAGACAAGATTAAATCAACACCAATACTGCATTAGGAAGTCGAGACTGGATCTTCCAGTCTCGAAACACTTTGCAGAAGCTAAACATTCAGAAAAAGATTTAAGACTTACATTAATCGATCACATACCACCTTCCAAGAGAGGGGGTGATCGGATAAGCCAGTTGAAAAGATGAGAATTGAGATGGATACACAATCTACAAAGCCTCCGACCAAATGGCCTTAATGTGGACTTTGCAGTGACACATAAAATATATAATGCAAGATAGGCTGGTGTGTTTGATAGACTGCCCGTCGCCCTTTTGCCCCTTGGTCCAAAACGATGTCCAAAAACAGAATAGGAAAATAGTAGGGATCTAATTATGTAGTAATGTAGTTTATACATACACATTCAACTGAATACTTACATTTGTTTTCTCCTTCTCTTTTTAGGGATGCAGTGGGGCCGGTGGTTAAACATAAGATCCGAAAAGTGAACGGTCTTCCATGTTACAATATATAACTCAGTGGAATTTCTTTAAACAAATGTCTCTGCAAAAATCAGCAACATCTCTAACAGGTGTATTGGACCAATCACACAAATAAAACTTTAATTGATTGTTACCAACAGAAAATATATTCATTTAAGTTTCTATTTTCACTTTCATTTTGTTTTTTTATTTTTTTATTTTACATTTTTTATCTTTTAATTTCATTTTTTCATTTTCATTTTTTGACTTGGTAGAAGCTGTGGAGTTGGTTGGCATGTGGTGTCAATGGCATGGGGGCCCCCGATGCAGATGTACAGCTGACATGCGTGAGGCAACCCCTGAAACCCAAAAGCCTGGGGATTCCCCTCGACGATGGTACCGGGGACCTTCATTGGCCTCAGGGTACATAGGCGAGTAGCCCAACCTCGACCCATAAATGGGTTCAAGAGAGTGGCAAGGGATACCCCAGTTGGTGGGGCAAATAGATCACATGTACTAAGGCAGACGCCAACAGGGGTTGATCCCTAAGCCGAAACACCAACAACATGCACACATACAACACTCTGATAAGAGCACTTATCCATTTTATTTAAAAATGTTACTTTCATTTTATCTTCCTTATCTTTTCTTTTTTATTTCTGATTTTTATTTATTTTGCAGACTCATTTAATGGAAACCGGAGGCCGTGGTATGGATTTGCCGCTGATGTAGGCTGAGCTGAGTTGCACAGGCTAAGCCGGGAGGAGTGGTGTCCGTCACCACGACAACCGGGAACACAATACAGAAGATTACCATTGCCCATAAGCAAGATGGCTGCCGGAACGGCCCTGACCGCTGGTGCGCATGCGCCAAGAGACGGAGCCGGCCGACGTCATCAGGGGTGATGTCAGAAATCACATGATGTGGTTTTGACAAATGTGATTGGTCCAACAACACTGTAATGCACAGAATACTTTTGGCGTTCGGCGCCATTGCGCTACATACATGGAGATCGTCGTCGTCCCCCCCCCCCCCCCCGGTGAGTTATACCACAGACCCACCCCCATGTTACTTAATTATACTGAGGTATTGACTGTATGTATGTAATATCACCATTCTCTATGTGATCCATATGTGGATTTGATTTTAATTATGCACCAACAATCGGATAATATGTATTACATACCCTATCATGTATAATATATGCACTATGTGCTCTTTAACACAGTTTTATGTATAACATTTTGTATGCACTTTTAAATTGTTTGTAATTGATTTTGACATGCTCCACCCTATATATACTTTGTAATGACCACTATTGTTTGCTTGAGAATGGTGTTGTGAGTACACCGAAACGTCGCACCAAGTTTTGTTCATGGAATAAAGACATTTTTCTTTTTCACTTCATGGAGTGCTGCGGTCATCCCTTTTGTTCTAGATAGATAGATAGATAGATAGATACAAAGCAAATAAAAACGGCACAACCAATATCCAGAGTAAAGAAGAAATGCAGGGTGCCCGCATATCTGGAACCTGGGTCCGCCGGTTCCTTGATCCAGACAAAAGCAAATATGATGCAGCACTCCACTTGAAAAACCCAGTGTGAGACTGGTGAAACGTTGTCTATGCACATGATGGAATAAAAATCACCTTCTTTGCTACTTGTGGAGTGCTGCATCATATTTGCTTTTGTCTAGATAGATAGATAGATAGAATACAGTATATTTTCTTTTTCATTCTATTTTTTCCTTTTATACAGTTTTTGCTAGTTCAAAGATTAGATAACAAACAGGTGCAGTTATGAGAAAAAAATATTTACATTCACTGTAGTCTTGGCAATTGCGATTCTGCCTGTTAATTTTTGCTGCTTTTCCGGAGAACAGTGAATTCATTATTTTTTAAATATATTCAATGCATGCTCTGATATTGCTCATTTCTTTAAAAGCCTCCAGTTTCTATAAAACAGCTGCAAATGCTTATTACTGATTAATATCAAACTTGAAAGAGTAAAGACATCTAAAAAAAAATGACCACAGGATTTTACAAATGTTAATTTTTTGGTTCTATTGCCTTAGATGGATAGATGTGACATGAAATCTCGGTCATGGGGTTCAGCTTAAAAATACATGAGTCTCGTTTATCTTTAATTCATTAATTTTAATAATCTATATTATTATACAGAATTATTGATTTCACATTAAAAAAATCGAAGACTTTTTTTTTATCAATCATCTTTTTAAAGTAAACCACTTTGAAACAATGAGGTCCTTGGAGATCGGCGGTTTGCCTTGGGTTTTCATGAAATCCTTGGCACACGCTGCTATAGATAGGGGAAACTACTGTTGCCCATACTGTTGGCTGTTTCCCTTTCACTATTTGTTTCAGTAAAAATTTTACATCATATGGCAGTTATTTAAATGAATGCTAAATCTTACTATACATAAGACAGGCTGGCCTGTCAAAAAGAAACTCTCTGCAACTTAGTGACTCTCAATTCTGCCTCACTCAAGATAAGGGATTTTCATCTATTAAGATGCAGCCTTGTGAATCACTTGTGCATGGATGTGCATGGGTGTCTGCAGAAATGTTTCCAGAGGGGGCATACATTTATTAGGATAAGTGTCTGATCACAGGGGTCCAACCACTGAGACCCCCACAATCTCAAGAACAGGGACCTGTCTCTCCCTATATATGGATCATTGTGGCAGCTGGTGCTTCATGCATTCTCTATAGGATAGCCGGAGATACACAAGCTATGTACACTGTTATCTACTGTGCTCCCATAGACAATGCATAGATAGATAGACAGATACACAGACTGACAGATAACAAAAAGAGTTCAGGTCACAGCATCAGGCTGGAGTATTGTGAAAAAACTGTAGTCTCTTTATTGCTTACCCAAGTTTGATAATGGGAAAAGATATAGCCGAAATTTCCCACATTGGGTAACCAATAAAGAGACTAAAGCTTTTTTGCACTACTACAGTCTTCTGCTAGATGCTGTGACATGAACTTTCTTTATTGCTTGTTATGTCGGATAAGCCATCTGGACAATCACTTGCACAATTGTTTGGTCCTGTGTTGTCTTTCATTCATAGATAGGTAGATAGATACATAAATAAATAGAAACTAAATAAAGATTAGAGTTGATCAAAATTTTGAAAAGTTCATTTCGCCGAACTCACCAAACTTTTCAAAAATCATGGGTTTGGTTAGGCTCGGTTCAACTCGAATCGGCAATAAAATAGGCCCCTGTCTGTGTATTCAAATAGTTTTAAAGTGTTTCTAACCCCTTAAGGACACAGCCCTTTTAGACCTTAAAGGAAAACGTCAGTAAATTCCCCCCACACTAACCAGAGGTACTGGCTGGTAGTGCAGGGGACACTGATCAATATGCTGCCCACCATGCCCGGAACCGTCCCGCTATTCGCCCGTTATCTTCACTTTTCTGGATATGCAAATTTGCTGCTAACTAACATGGGCGGAGTTACAAGGCTCCTTCTGGCACTCTAACATCAGTGCCGCTTGTCCGCAGCGCTGCCTGGCTTATGCATATTCATCCCCTCCCTCCGACTGTTCCTCCTCTCACGTCTATGTACCGGACTCCACTGAGGAGGGAGAGGATGAATATACATAAGCAGGGCGGCACTGCGGACAAGTCCCAGAAGGAGCCTTGTAACCCCGCCTATGCCAGTTAGCAGCTCATTTGCATATCCAGAAGAATGAAGATAACAGGCGAATGGCGGTGCAGATCCGGGCATGTTAGGCAGCATATTGATCAGCATCTCCCGCACTACCAGCCAGTACCTCTGGTTAGTGCAGGGGGAGTTTACAGACAGTTTTCCTTTCAGGACATAGCCAATTTTATTTTTGCATTTTAGTTTTTTCCTCCTCACTTTCTAAAAATTATAACACTTTTATATTTCCATCCACAGATGAGTATGAGGGCTTGTTTTTTGCGCGACAAGTTGTACTTTGTAAGGCCATCACTCATTTAGCCATAAAATGTATGGTGAAATACAAAAAAATACTATTTGTGTGTGGAAATTGAAAAGAAAACTGCAATTTATTTTGGAAGGTTTTGTTGTCACACTGTAGAATTTACGGTAAAAATTTAATTTTCTTCATTCTGTGGGTCAATACGATTACGATTTTTATTTGGGTGGGATTTTTATTAATTTTTTAACTTTTTTTTACACTTTAATAATACTAAAAGTGGACTATTTATAGCAATCATTTGATTTCTTATACTGATCAGTGTTATCGTCGATCTTCTGCTCTGGTCTGCTCGATCTCAGGACAGGCAAGCGGTGGGGACCGGAATTCCCACGGGCGTACAGGTACGCCCTGTGTCCTTAAGTACACGGATGTCAGGATGTACCTGTATGTCCTGTGTCCTTAAGGGGTTAAGGATCAGTTATGGCAACATGCAGTAACCCATGGTAACTATTACAGATCAACCATTTTTGGTCTTATTCACACCAAAATAAAGTAGCAGACAGTATCCCTGATTGTCAGTAGAAGCCTGCCAGTGTTAATATGCACACGGAAGAATGGGCAGAAGCCATGGCTTTATCCCAGTGTAGCAAAAAAGAATACCTTTTTTGGGAGTAGTAACAGAATTGGCATTCTAAAACATTGAAGACTAAAGAAGAAATAGCCTGAGGAAGCACCGACAGGCATGGAACGGCCGTCGTATTCCAGGTGAGCCATCCCTGCTGTTTGCTTCTCTGCACATTGCACTTTGGGGATGCCACTGTATAAACTGGGTCTTTTCATGTACAAGAACCTTATGTGAATATTGAAGCTGCATGAAGATCTACCTGGGTGAGTGCCATTCCTTCTTTTTCTTCCATGGATATTTTCTGATGGACTGCATTGTTTAGACCAGCGGTCTTCAAACTGTGGCCCTCCAGATGTTGCAAAACTACAACTCCCAGCATGCCCGGACAGCCAACTGCTGTCCTGGCATGCTGGGAATTGTAGTTTTGTAATATCTGGAGGGCCACAGTTTGAAGATCACTGGTTTAGACGCACCTCCAGGATCCTTCTATTCCCCATATGATAGTGCACGTCTTAGCCTAGTTTCAGGTGTCAGCCTTATCCTGCTAATGTGGTGCTGAGTGTAGCATTCTGTTTGCAAGGACTTAAAGAAGAAATTACTCTTGTATGAAAGTCGAAAAAAATTATCCCTTTTCGTAGGATAGGTTGTTTATGTGTAGGCCTGGCTGGAAGAAGGTTGATGGTGGATTGGTGTTGCCTGTAGTATCCCACGTACAGCAGGTGGTGGCTGACTGATGTTAATAGCATACAGCATGAGATGCAAGACAGATGTTTACAGCATACAGCACAAGATGTTTGGCTCATGTCACTAGTGTACTGCATGAGATGGCATACTGGCAGTGTCAGGAAGGTGGTGGGCTGGTGATTAACTACTGATACTATAGTACAGCATGAGATGGCAGACTGATGTCACTAGTGTACAGCATGAGATGGTTGACTGATGTCACTAGCATACAGCATGGGATGACGGAATGATATTACTAGCATCCAGCAGGGGTGTTGGTAGTACTGCCTAATCAGTGGCATCTGGCACAGGATATTTAAATTCCCTACTGATCCATGCCTGATTCATTTTAGCAAAAGTCAGTTTTCCCATGCTGTTGGCTGACAATGTTGTTTGCTTCGGGGTGACCACATTGTCTGCTGTGCTGAACACTCTCTCCAATGCAAAACTAGAGGGGGGACAAGACAGAACACTCATAGCAAACTGGGCAAGTTCTGGCCAATGGTCTAATCTGATGAGCGAGAAGTACATGGGGACTAAGCTCATGGTATCTGTCATGTCAGAGAAAGGGCACTGCTGAGGTAGGCCTCAACCTGGTTGTTGAGGTAGTGGTTTACACCCCTTTGATGACTTATGTCAGGGGAGAATACAGAATGCAGAAACGTAGTCATCATGTGCTTAAATGTCAAGATGCCGCCACTGCTGCTGCTTATGCTCCTGCCTCTTGCTGGGGTAGTGCTGGCAGAAGTAGTGGTGTGTTTACTTTGCGGAGAGAAAAGACTGGACCCCTGGTCCGCAGGTGTTTGTTGCTGGAAAGCCTTGGCAAGCTGACTGCATAGCTTCTCCTTATACAAATAAAATTTAACCTCCTTCTCAGAAGGTGCGAAAAATTCCCCCATTTTGGGTTTATACTGAGGGTCTAAGAGTTTAGCTATCCAGTACTCTTCTTTTCCCTTGAAGCCCACAATATGCCTGTTACTGTGCAAGCAGGAAGGCATACACCTAGCCATCCTTGTCAGCTTTCTGAGGGACCAGCTTGCTCCACCTCTGTCCCATACTGCCAAGGTCCATAATGCTCCTCCTTGTCCGCATGTGTGTCACCTTGAGTAAAGACCTTGTCCCTCTCTCTTCCATGGAGTCCATCTCCAAATCCTCCTCCTCAGCTGCCACAACCTCCTCATCCAACTCCTACTCCACAAGGAGAACATCCATACTGCTACTATCAAGATGTCCGTGACGTGGCTCCCTGATGCGACAGAAATCCTTGTGCGCATGCTCAGAAATAATCTTTCTCAGGCCTGCGCACTTGGATGGAGACGCCAGAATTCGAGCTAACAGATAGTTCCGGCGGAGCAGCACGCAGGCGCCACAACGACTATTCACTGCTGTAAGTGATTTAGTTCATTAACTTACCATATAAATCCGGGTAGTGACTGATATTATCAGTACCTCTTCAGAAAGGGAAACCAAAACGATTGTAGGGGTCAGGGCTTTGGCTGCTCTCCCACATGGGTAAGGCTATGCTATTACACTGATGTTACTGTTTATCATCCTTGTAATTGTTACGGACTTTGTCTGCATTTACTCAGTACCTATCAAATATATATGATGCACTGACACTTTATAGTTAATGAATATGATTTTGTCCTGTGGGGGATTAACTAATTGTTACCATTACAGGTATATAGTACTGATATAGGATATATATTTTGTGCACAACATTGTTGATAATATCTTCTCTGCATTTTTGAGGAATTATATATACACTGTAAGTGGTATGTTGTTCATGTTTATAAACATAACTATTCTTTTATACTTGGATGATGAGCTGTTATGTATATAATGATTTTTGAGCAACTATTTATTGCCCCTTCATTTGTATTGGATACTCATTATTTGTCACTTCTCCATTGCTGCATGTTACATGTTTTAAATGAAATATGTGTTTAATAAAGATATATATATATATATATATTTTTTTTTTTTTTTTTTTTTTTTAAATAGGTGTTGCTTGAACTCTTTTTTTCTATAGTTTCAATTTATACTACAGAGTTCCCCTGTTGATGACAGGATCTTTTCATGCACTCCCTTATGGGTGCCAATATGACACAAGGGAGACATTTTTGCATAAGGCTAGAACTGTGGTACGTAGCATTAAGATGTGAAGTCACCTCCATCCCTCCTTCTTCCATCATCACAGTCAGCGTCTGCTCCAAAAGGAATCTCATTTTCAAATAAAAAAAATTTCAATTATATGGTGATGGAACTAGTGATGGAAACACAACAATTTTGAATTTGACCAGCAGCCCTGGCTGGCATCAGGGTGGATGCAAAAGCAACCGCTATACATTTGTTGCATTTTACCCATCCCGATGGCCCAGGCCTTACTGTATGTATCAGCAATAAATGGAGCTGTAAGTACAACTCCAAGTATCAACCATGGCATGCAGGGTACAGCTGTCTCAGCAAAATAATGGGACTAGGAACTCATTTTGACTCATTCATAGCTGGCTGCAGGGTTGTTGCAAAAGCAAACACAACAAATTTGAATTTGGGAAGCAGCCAAAAGCAAATGTGAGAAATTAGAATGTTGTCCACATATTGCCCCTGGCGTAGGTACTACTCCACATATCAGCCATGGCATGCATGGTACGGCTGTCTCAGCAAAAAATGTTGATTAGGTACATGCCACCTTGGCTGGGCACACCCCATTAGTTGCCTGAAGGCAGTAGAGTCCACAAGGTGGTATGGAAGGGCCTGTGCACCAACAAATATGCTAGGTAGGAATTGATGCACACTACAACAGGGTGACTGGGAGAATACTGTTGTCTGGAGGGCAAGAATTCCCCAATGGATAACTGATAGGATCGGGGAGATGGAGGGCACAAATCTGACAAATCAAATCCTTGAAAACGTGCTGCCTATGGAAGAGGCCTGGCTGTTAGACATTTGGGAGAAGACGGCATGGATTCCTCCAAGCGTTCCAGAAATTATCCCTTTTTGGGAGTAGCAACAGGTTCTTAGTCTAGCAAGTAAAGAAGACAGCATGGATTTTTCTAAGAGTTCCAAAAAGCATCCCTTTTTTGGGAGTAGAAACTGGTTCTTAGTCATAGGGGGAAGGCAAAGATAGAGATGAGTAAACAGAACCTCTAGGTCGGACAATTCCTTTACCAGACATTTTTTTAAGGATCATTTTATCTTTTATGGGTGATTTTTCACCAACCTACTTGTCAACTTTAAGTTTCAATGCTTTGAATTGTGTTTACCTTACAACAAGATATGTATAAGGAAAGTTTAATAAAACCAAAATGTAAAAAAATACAGTCACTTTAGAAGCCTAATGTGTTTGGACATGCAATTAAAGGGTTTAACGTGTGTTTGCAGAAAAATATGAGATTCAACAAAACTGTGTTAACAGGCAAGATACATGTCAAAGAAATATGATTTTGCATGCCAGAGGTGACAGCACAATGAGTACTGATGGTGTTTGTGGAACTATATGAAACGCAACAGACATGTATTAACACTACAGGCTAGATACATATTACTTATCAACACGCTTTTTGACTCACTGAGATTACTGCACAATGCATCCTGACGGTGTTTGCTGAACTGTATGAAACGCAACAGAACTCTATTAACACAACAGGCTAGAAAGTAGAGATGAGCAAATTTTTGAAAAAATTGATTCGGCCGATTAGCCGAATTTTCCGAAAAAAAATTGTTTTGTTTACGTCTGAATTTATTTGTGGCAAATCTGTATTGAAAACAGCTATTTCTGGCCTACAGAGAGACAAAATAGGAGTGTAGAACAGTTGCTTTGTTCTAACACGCTTAGGGAGTGTGCTGTGTTAGTGAAATAATACTGTTATTCAGTATGACATACAGTTTACATGCATCGCTATTAGAATCTTTGAGGCAGAGCATCTGAATGTGGCAGCAGGGAGACCATATGGTGTTGTAATTTAATTTTAATTTAATTTGAATCTATTTAAATTTTTTGAATACACATTCTGGTGAGCATCGAGCAGATGGTTCGCCGCGAGGCGAGCTACCACCTTTTCCAGCCCGTGCCTCACTCCAATCTGCTTCATTGGATTCTTGTGGTAATTCCACAGCTACTATATGACGTAGACAACCATAGAGCCTCAATCTTGAAAGATTACATCAATCTTTTTAAATTGAAATTTAAGATTACACTCACAAGTTTTAATTTCCCGGGCCCCGCCGTGTGGTTACAAAGGAACAAATCTAACAAGGAGTCTCACGTCACATGGCGGCACAATGACGGAGCCTGGAGGTTGAATTATGAGGAGACCATATAGTGGCTGAATGGCACAGCCTGGAGTTGGCAGCAGCATGAGTAGAACATATAGTGGCTGAATGGCACAGCCTGGAGGTAGTGAAGCATGAGGAGACCATATAGTTACTGAATGGTACAACCTGGAGGTGGCTGAAACATGAGGAGAAAACGTAGTGGCTGAATGGCACAGCCTGGAGTTGGCTGAAGCATGAGGAGTCCATATAGTGGCTGAATGGCACAGCCTGGAGGTGGCTGAAGCATGAATAGACCAGATAGTGGCTGAATTGCACAGCTCGGAGGTGGCTGAAGCATGAGGAGACCATATAGTGGCTGAATGGCACAGACTGGAGGTGGCTGAAGCATGGAGACCATATAGTGTCTGCATGAGACAGCCTGGAGGTGGCAGCAGCAGCATCAGGAGTCCTGAAAGTGACCCGTGACAGTGGTGCGGTGGGTGGCAATACCAATACCCGGTGACGAAGGTGGGTGAAAAAGGAGAACTTGGAATCAGATGTGTGGCATCAGGCGGGTGGAAGGAGTAGAATAGTAGCTGAGGCAGGTAGGCAGAAGAAAACGGTCTTTTTCGTCAAAGTATTGGTGTGCACAAGTAAGTATTGAGGATATGCATTATCCATGCACATAAAACTTAACTTTTCTTAGGATAAAATATAATTACCCCAATTTTTTTTAATCTAACAAAAAGAAAGATGCAAAAACACCCTGTGCCACCAATACCACCAAGTATGCGATGCCAAGACTTGTAAAAGGTGGGGCTCTCTAAAAGGGAACAACGTATGGTCTATTGTAGCAGGTGTGGGCAAAAACTTCCCCTGTAAGGCCCAACTCTCGCACTATTAATTCTCTTTTTGGCAAGTGTTACTCGTTCTAAAAAGGGAGGCCCCACACAGGAACATCTCACTATTTTCACCTATAAAAACACTGCCATTTTCCATGGTTTTTAGTTGGAAATAGGGAGAGGTTCCTGTGGGGGCTGCCCCTTTTAGGACAAGTAACACTTGCCAAGAAGTGAATTAATAGTGCGATTAACAGTTACAGTGGACTATACCTTGTTCCCTTCCACCTTTTAGAGGTCTTTGCATTGCGTAAGTACTTGGAGGTATTGGTGGCACATAGTATTTTTTGCACACCTTTCCTTTTGTTAGATTTAAAAAAACATTGGGTCCATATATTTTATCTTAAGAAAAGTTACGTTTTACGTATTGCATATCCTCAATACTTACTTGTGGTCTAATGTGGAGGAATTTCTGAAACTGGGGACCAGCACCTTAATTATGTTTTGCAGCATCCATGGCAGCACAATTAGAGAGCCTGAGGTAGCAGCATCAGCATGAGGAGACCAAATGGTGGCACAATGACAGAGCCTGGAGGTGGTAGCATCAGCATGAGGAGATTATATGGTGGCACAATGACAGAGCGTGGAGGTGGTAGCATTAGCATAAGGAGACCATAGAGCAGAATGAGAAAGCCTGGAGGTGGCAGCATCAGCACGAGGAGACCATATGGTGGCACAATGACAGAGAGCGTGAAGGCAGTAGCATTAGCATGAGGAGACCATAGAGCTGCACAATGAGGGTTAAGTCTGAGGAACCCACCGACTGTTGACTGGGTGTGTCGAATGTCACTTGGGATGAAGTAGATGACCGAGTGAACCGATCAATCACGGCTGCTGGGTTGCTGGTCGAGACACGACTGCTAGCTGACACCGGGAGGTCAGACCTCTCTCCAGCTGCCACACACCCCTACTCTGCTGTGACCCCTGTCTGCACCTGATGCACTCCTCTGTGCACGTCCTGGCACTACTCTGCCTGACATACTTATTGCGTATATGAGGGGAGTACAATACGCTTCACTGCGCTTAAAACAGTATAAGTGCACTATTGGCTGTCCTTTCACAGTATACAGGCCCTTGAGAGAATAACAGGTACAAAATAGCATACAACTTAGTTGTATGTATGTGGTATACACTTATGAAGGCAGAAAAATGCTCTACAGTATGCTTAAAAAGTATCTGAGTACAACATCAGCCAGTGAGTACTTATGTCTGGACTTCAAAATATCTAGGCCCTTGAAAGGTACAAAATAGTAAAGTATTTAGATGTAGGTATGTTGTATGCACTTATAAGGGCAGAAAAATATGCTATAGAACACTTAAAAAAGTATCTGAGTATAACACCAGCCAATGAGTACATTTGCCTGGACTGTCACAGTTTCTAGGCCCTTGACGGATTAACAGGTACAAAATAGTACACTACTTAGATGTAGGTATGTGGTATGCACTTATGAGGGCAGAAGAATGTGCTACAGTACGCTTAAAAATACGTATTTTTGCACAACACCCGCAGTACTCAACAGTGCTGCAGCACACAGTCGCTGTGTACTAAACCCCAAATTGCACTCTCTCACAGACTATTAGGAATGAACTGCTGGGTATGTATTATACCATCTACAGACTAGTATAACCAGCAGACCATATGTTGTCCAAAAAAGAGGGCAGAAAAATGCGCTACAATACGTTTACAAAAACATATTGGAGTAAAACACCAGCCGGTGATTACTTTTGCTTGGACTTTCACAATATGTAAACCCTTGACAGATTAATAGCTACAAAATAGTACACTACTTAGATGTCGGTATGTGGTATTCACTTACATGTATGTAGGTATGTGGTATGCACTTATGAGGGCAGAAAAATATATATTGTTGCACATCACCAGCAGTACACAACAGTGCTGCAGCACACAATAGCTGTGTACTAAACCCAAAATTGCACTCTGTCGTGGGAATTGTCTGCTGGGTATTATACCGTCTACAGACTTGTATAACCAGCAGATGATTTGTTGTGGAACAAAGACACAGAATTGCGCTGAAAAAGTATTCCTGCCTCCTCTGCTAAGGTTTCTGATGTTGAGGCAGTTTGTTGAAATGTATGAGGAAACATGCAGCTCTCTGCCCATCTGTGCAATATAATGCTGTAGAAAGTGACTGGGAGGTTAATGGCTGCAGTAAGAATCCTTTTCAGTGAAAAAAAACACTGCTCTCTTTCCACCAGAACGCTGATGAGACTAGGAGCTGAAAGCTTTTCTGTATAACACACACAGGCTGTCCGTCCTATCTCTCTGCAGTGTAATGAAGGAAGTGACCGGCCGGAATATGGCTTCCGATTATATAGGGCTGTGACATCACAGGGGTGACTGGGGTGACTGGCTGCTGATAGGCTGCATCCTGCATGTGATTCAGGGTCATTCTGCCTACCGTTGTTCCCCACCTTGCCAGAGTTCCTTGTCCCATGTCCTAACATGTGGATTCGCCATTCGCCATGCCCTGGAGCCTGGACCGCACTAAATGTAGTTTAATGAAGCAATTTGCGCGATAGAAAAACGGCGATATTCCCATTTGTTGTGAATCAAATTTTTCATGAAATTCGTGTCGAATTCGGATTCGTCATCTTCTATTCGCCCATCTCTAGTAGATAAGTATTAATGTGCGTTCACACGGCCGTCTGTCCCCATTTTTTCCCTGATTAGGTTCCGTTGTTGCTGCTTGTAAACGGATTACAAACGGTTGTAAAATAATCCCATCAATGTCAACGGGATTTTCTTACAATTCTTTCACATCCATTTGCACCTGTCTGCGCTAATTTCCGTTTTCTTTTTACGGGAGAAAAGATGGTGCATGCAGTATTTTTTCTCCCGTCAAAAAAAGCTTTCATAGGGGGCTATAACACTGCACATACTTATCTTTTGCAATGATCAATGGTTTCTCATAGGAAACCATTGATTAATGATTCTGCCGCTTGACTGCTCATGCCTGGATCTCAGGCACTGAGCAGTCATTCGGCGATCGGACAACAGGAGGCAGGTTAGGGGACCCTCCTGCTGTCCTACAGCTGTTTGGGATGCCGTGATTTCACTGTGGTGATTCTGAACAGCTCAGCACAACCGGCATTAGTTTACTTTTACTTTAGATGCAGCGTTCAACTTCGAACTCCACATCTAAAGGGTCAATAGTGCGCGGCACCGTGATCAGTGCCATACGCTATTAGCCACAGGTCCCGCCCATTGTTAGAGGCCAGGCCTGACCCGCTATAACGCGGGGCCTCGGCATGGCCCCGTGTTATAGAAAGGGAAATGACTCAGGACATACAGGTACGTTCTTGGTCCTTAAGGGGTTAAAGTCCACTTTATTTTTGATGGGAGAAGAATGGGATGGATCTAGATGGCCGTGTGAACGCAGCCTTAATAATCAACTTGCTTTTTTTGACTGGCTGAGATTGCTGCACAATGCATACTGACGGTTTGCGGTACTATATAAAATGCAACAGAACTACAGGCTAGATACAGATCACGGCACTGAATATTGTAGCTGGTTGAGAAACACTATTCAACTTAGGTATTTGCAGGTATGAGCCTTGAAAAATGTTTTGGATTTGTGGTAGCAAAATATGAGTAGTTTAGAGGATGTGAGAAGCATGTCTCCTTATCTGCTTTATAGGAGCCCCTATAGATTTCTTGTATGGGGATTGACTCCTGTTCACACACACGCAAGGTCTCTCTTTTTAATTTGTATATAACTATCTTTCTCTCTCTTTCTAATCTGTATATCTATCTTTCTAACCTGGGTATAAGAAGAAAGACAAATTTCCGCACTCACCACCGGGAACGAAACTCGAAACTGTGGCCGCATCTGTATAAGAGCATGAAGTTTCGTTCCCGGTGGTGAGTGCGGATATTTGTATTTCTTCTTATACCCAGTCTATATTACAAGTCTATCTCTGTTTTGTATCCCAACACAGCTGCCTTAATTGAAGAGTGCATGGTCTCACTACACGGCTAACCTGCTTTGGAAGTTGGCTAACCCCAGTGTTACTTACTTACTTACTACTAGTGGTGCCCTCCTTTGTTCTCTCTACATGCGTATCTATCTTTCTAACCACGAACTCTCCCTATGTCTGGCTCTCCCTCTCTCTGTCTCCTCTCTGCAGACGTTCTGAGCGCTGTGAATGCTATGGGTGATGTCAGTGCCTTTTTATCTGTGTCCCTGACCATGTCCTATTGGCCTATGTGCATGATTGACACAGTAAGCAGCAAATCACATGATAGACTTGGGTTATCAGGTGATTTGCTACTTTCCCTACATCATCTCACCGACCGCTGCCAGCCCTGCTTGCTCTACTCGCCAAAATACCATGCTTTTTAGGTTTATTATTTTTTTTTGCACTATTTACCGGCTTGCACAAGCCAAACCGGTAAAAGCTTGATTGTTCGGCGAGCTGGAAAAATACAAAAGTTTGAGTAGACTATGGGTTCACCAAATTCGGCTTGCTCATCTCTTATAAAGATGTATAATTGAGTGAGAGATAGATAGTTATCTGGGAGCAGACAACTTATCTACCCCATACGGAGGTACAGCATGTGAGGACTGGCACCAGCATCTTCTCTTCAGGAGGTGCAACTGCTGTCAGGTTAGAGCTACTGACGCTTTTACTTCCTGTTTGTGTCATCAACAGTTTAAGAACAAAGTTTTAACAAAAACAGCATTGATATACAAATGTAGTAAACTTTAACTGAAAATGTAACGGATTACAAGCTATGATAAAACACAATAATACAAAACACATCCCGTGTTTCTACAAATCCGATGCATTCCATTGATTTATTTATTTATTTTTTTTAATTAATTTTATATATAAACTTATTTTACTTCTGGATATCTGTCCCTTTTTTATATTTTTTTTGCTTTCAACATTTTTGTTTTGGGGAAAATTTCAAAAGCGAAATTTTTTAAATGTTAGCTGAATATATTCGGCTAAAATTACTTTTCCAGATACAATACAGCCCTGGTTCGCTTTAAATGTTAATACTTTTCTTCTAACGGCAAATTACATGATCTGTACATATGATTTAATCAATTCTTTACTGATCTGTGTGATGGGTCTTCTATTTTAGAAGATAATTAAATGTCTAAAATAGCAATGATATTGAACCAATGCAGTTCAATTCTCCCGAGGAGCATAATATGCTTTCAGTTCTTATCTGCTGCTACTTTTGAGCTAGAAATTCATGAAAGTGTCATTCATTTGTCGTGCAGAAATCATTCAGAAACTCATTGATTTCACAGGTTGCTAACTTCTGTCAATACAGGTTCGAGTTACCTAGATAACTCCTGGTGTGGCATAGATCAAATTTACTATATTCTTTATTCTTTTATCAGATAAAAAAATTGGTCACAGCAATATCTTACAATGCAATTTTTATCCCTCATAAAGAATGCTGTTTTTAAAATTTGTCATATAAATTAGTATAAAAAGGAATGTACAAGTAATATTATAAGCCACCTATACAGAAAAACACAGCTCACTGTGGCATCCTTCCCAGACAAGATATCCAGAATAAGAAAAAAAGAAAGTTTCTTGTAAGAGGAGTTTCTTTGTAATGCAAGGGGTTGCTGAATTTACTTAGCAGCACAGTACTCTTGATGATTACAGCACAAAGTTAATGTTACAGTACACTTGATGTATAATTCTTCCTTATACTTGCTCTAACAGGTGCACCAAAGCTGGGTTGTGCACAAAGTTACTGCCAGCTTTTTGCCCATCCTTAGTGCCACTGGGGTCTCTGGGAGACTACTTCATACTAAAGTCTACCCTGTCTGGATCTTTCATCAGTCATTTTGCATGAATCTGTCTTGTGTCACCTTTGGTCCTCATGGGTGCTTTCACAGATTTATTGACCACTCTAAGGTGTTAACATGAAATCTTTCAGAGTACAAAAGTTTATTCTCAATCATTGACAGGATAGGGGATAAGTGTCTGATCGCGGGGATCCGACTGCTGGGCCCCTCAGCAATCTCCTGTATGTGGCCTTGACATTGCCGCAGTTCTCCCCATGCAGGTGGCGTGTCGGCAGCAGCATGATGCCGTGGCTGACACGCTCCCTCCATGAATCTCTATGGGAAAGGCGGAGATGCAGCATTAATGCATAGAGCTGAATGGAAGAGGCGTGTCTATCGACCTCTTAGTGAGACCGACGACATGAGCATTAGCTGCGCAAAGCTGCAGCAATGCTGGGTCCCCATACGGGAGAACCTGGGGGACCCAGCGGTCGGACTCCCTGCGATCAGACACTTATCCCTTATCCTGCAGACAGGGGATGAGTTGTGTGTTGCTGTAGAACTCATTTTATCATTCTGTAGCTATTAGCTGTGTTCATAACTCCCAGTGTTTCTCTACTGTTGCCTCTACATCCTTACCTGAGGAAGGGTCCTTTTCGGACCAGAAACATGTTGTTTTAGTGCAATAAAAATACCTTTTGGACTTTATATTGTGTCCTTCTGCTTATCTTTGAGAACCAGCGCCCAGAAAAGCTCAAGTTTGTCTACGATATTGCCTTCCTACCGGACAAGCGGAGCAGAGACTTGATGAGCTGAGGCTGCAGGCTCCATCTCCTTATCTACATGGCTTCTTAGGTGTTGTGCTCTTAGCGCAACACCATTTGGTAAGTGGCTTTTCACCTACCTAGTGCACTCTACTGTGACGTACTTCACCAGGGGCGCGTATCGCTTTCTTTTTTCTTTCCTTTTCTGTGCCTCTATATCCTTGGCCTGGTGTCTCTTTAGACTATACTATACCTGAAATGGCTCACAAAACAGCCATTGAACAGCCTTTGAACAGTCTTTTACAAACTCTTTCTTTATATATATTTTCACTTCTGCTCAGTGTTAACACTCATACATTACTACGGAGAAGCGAATGAAAAATGGAGATGTCCAGCGCTTTTGGATGCAAAATTCTTCGGCTTTATTAAGTCATAAAAACATACAGCATAAGGACAAGAACGCCGACGTGTTTCGGATCTGTACGATCCTTAGTCAAGGCATAAACAATATGTCAGGATCACATATATATATATATATATATATATATATAAATATATATATATATATATATATATATATATATATATATATATATATATATATAGCAGTTCTTTAGATCACATGACCACATGACATCATGCATAAAAACAGGTAATCTTAAAAACCTGGAGATACCGCTGGAAGTGGACGGCTTAAAGTAAGCTCCGGAAAAGGGGTATACAAAACACATAGTCACAAGACAAGTTGTTATACATGCACAATGAATATAATGCAAGAGATGCGGTTGCAACAATGCACAACAAAAAATAAATAAATAATAAGTATGTATCTGCATTTAAATTTAATATGTGCAAATAAAATCATGTCTTTGGTTAATTCCGTTCGGTTCTCTCTTGTTCAACATAAAAATCCAGTAGGATTCTCTATTAAATAACATCCTTTTCATATCTTCTCCTCTTGCATTTCTAAACACCCTCTCTATAGCATTAATGCGTAGTGTGGATGTGTTCCTATTGTGGATGGATCTAAAATGCCTAGATATAGCTGATACATTGACATTGTCATTACTTATATCAGAAATATGTCTGCGAATGCGTTTTTTGAGTGTATTTGTTGTGCAGCCCACATACTGTATATGACAGTGGGTGCATGAAGCTAAATATACAACATAAGGTGTATTGCAGTTCACATAAGTTTTATCATGATATATTTTTCCGGTATTGTATGATTGAAAAAAGTTGGATCTGTCAATAAATTTACATGTTATGCATTGTTCATGTCCGCATCTCAACGTCCCTGGATGATTTAACCAAGTTCTAGAATTCTTTTCTTTTTCCAAAAATAAACTTGGGGATAACATAGATCCTAGTGATGGACCACATCTCAACATTATTTTCACTTTTGTTTTATTAATCTCGGATGGAGCAGGGTCATTCTCCAGCACTGGAAGAAACTAATAATACTTTTTATCGCATTGAATTGTTTGCTGAACCCCGTGACAAATATGGGCAAGTTATTATTCCGGTGCTGGGAATTTTTTCTACTTCTATTTTTCAATAGTGTGTTACGTTCTAGTTTTTTACTTTTGCTATATGCATTATCTAGTATGGTATCACTATATCCCCTCTGCTTTAACCTTCCATATAAGAGGAGGGACTCCTGCTCAAATGTGGACTCCTCTGAGCAATTCCGTCTTAGACGCACCCACTCCCCATACGGAAAGTTATTAACTACTCGATGGTGTTGGCATGAGTCTGCTTTGAGAATGGTATTCCCTGCAGTATCCTTTCTATATGGCTGAATCATTGTACTAGACCTATTAGGATCTCTACCGGCACATAATTCTATGTCTAGAAAGGGAAGCTTATCTTTAGAAAAGCTTGCAGTAAATTTCAAATTAAGGGGATTTTCATTTATGTATGTCACGAAGTTCCAGAATTCCTCCTCAGTACCCCTCCACACCATGGCAAGATCATCTATATACCATTCAATGTATTTTATGGAAGAAAAAAATGGATTATCTTGTGAGAAAATGAAAGTCTCCTTCCAAAAAATCATAAAAATATTCGCAAAAGATGGAGAGTATTTGCCACCCATGGACGCTCCCCTAAAGCTTAAAAGCTACCATTAAACATGAAAAAATGATGTGATAATAAAAATTGTGTAGCCATCATAATAAATTTCTTCCGGAGCTTACCTTGAGCCGTCCAGTTCCAGCGGTATCTCCAGGTTTTTAAGATTACCTGTTTTTCTGCATGATGTCATGTGGTCATGTGATCTAAAGAACTACTATATATATGTGATCCTGACATATTGTTTATTCCATGACTAATGATCGTACAGATCCGAAACGCGTCGGCGTTCTTGTCCCTATGCTTTATGTTTTTATGACTTAATAAAGCCGAAGAATTTTGCATCCAAAAGCGCTGGACATCTCCATTTTTCATTCGCTTATCCTATTGGGCCAGGTGCGCTGCTGGCCTGTCCGAGCGCAGGTGTGGGAGAGTGGAGCTGTCGAGAGACTTCACGTGTATATCCAGACAGCGAGGACGTGCTCCTCTCCAAGGCTATTGAATTGCTTAAAGTCATATCTACTATGAACATGCAGACAACTGGGAATGTGGAAGCTGCAGGGGGCAAAAATGGACAGCCCTTAAATATGTCAGATCTTAATAGAGATGACAAGGCACGTCTAGTGTTTCAGAATGTACAAAGACCGACGAATCCTGTGGCACCACAGGAGTTAATGGAACTCATGGGAAAACTGGAAGTGGTTCAGCAAAAGGAGCTCCGTGTATGATGGGATTTTAAAACCTTATCCACATACCTGACTAAAGAAATGGTGCCAAGAGGACTCCGCATAAAGGAACGTCCGATTAAAATGTACTGAATTAAATTTGAAGAAAAGTGGAACTCGGCACTTACAGAATGTTCTAACAAACTCATCAATTACATTCTTGAAGAGGAGGAATCAGAGCTGTCTGCACTCCAGGAGGAAATAAAGGAAACACAGACTCTGTTAAAACCATATGAGTAAAAAACGGAATATAAAGTGCTGCATGATAAAATAATGGATAAAATTGCAACAGTAGAGCAAAATATAATGGACTATAAAAAGAATAAGTTCCAGCGGGATACCGACGACTATGAAAAAGATATCATATATACTTGGACTGAAGCTAATCACACCCCAGGACCAAACACTCCTAAATCGATTCTGAAGACAGGACCACATTCACACGGCAAGAGGTTTTATAAAAAGAATCGCAAACCTGTGAATAGACGAGTCAGCTTCACGGAAGGAGATGGGCAGTTGCTGGAACAGAGAGCAGGTGACGCAGACCACAATCAGAGGCCTGGGAGTGCTGCAAAAGCTATGCCTGCGAAAATGGAATGGCGCCCAAACGAAAGCGGAGGCAGGCTGGTAGGAAACATAGAAGATCGTCGGTACGAGCTGAGATCATCAATGATGAAGTAAGTCTCTCTTTTGTCAATTTATCTAGCTATATCATTACAAAGGCCCAAGAAAGTGTATTAAATCGGGGACTTGGACTTGTGCCCACATGTAATTTTGATTTGTTTGCTACAATTTTAGATGTTAACAAATGGGACAGAAACCTGACGGTACAGAGACATTTTTTGATGTGTAGGACATTGCAGAAAATATGTGTCCACAGGATGATCTTTAAATTTGTACGGACTTTACAGATCAATGTAACCTTTATGCCTTGCATACGTTAAATATGGAATCCAATGTTGTTAATGATCAAGTAAAACAATTTCGCATACCAAACCAAAGGTTTTATCCCTTAATGTCTAGAACGCCAGCCCTGGACAAGTTCCAGGATCTGGTAGAGAAGGAACTGGTTGCATTACATGAAAAAGTTAAAACTCATAAAAAATCTAACAATTTGAGTTTGGTAGAGAGACAGGCTATAAAAGAATTAAAAGACAACAAAGAATTAATAATATGAAATGCGGACAAGGGGGGCGCAATTGTCCTCCTTGACGCAAGTCTTTATGCCAAACTCAATTTGGAACTTCTTGGGGATTCCCCTACTTCCAGAAAGCTTGAAAATGACCCCACAAAAATGTGTCAAACAGCACTAGGGAAACTCCTAGATGAGGGTCAAGCTATGGGAGTAATTGATGAAAAAATGAGAAATTACTTGTATGTGGAGAACCCTGTCATGTCCGTCTTCCACTCTCTACCCAAGCTACATAAGGGGGGTTTCCCTCCCCCATTACGACCTATTGTAGCTGGTATCGGCTCACTTGGGGATAGACTGGGAGACTGGCTTGACAGCTATCTCCAACCTTTAGTTAGGGTGACACCCACGTACTTACAAGACACGAGACACGTCTTACAAGTGATGGGCCTGTTGGAGTGGTCGGATGATTTTTCTTGGGCCACCTGTGATGTTACTGCTCTTTACCCCTCCATACCATGGCAATTGGGTCTAGAAGCTCTCTCCCGACATTTAAATCTGCACAGTCCTTACTCCCCTAATCTGAAGGAATTTATTACAATGGCTACACAATTTTTATTATCACATAATTTGTTCCTGTTTAATGGTAGCTATTTCCTTCAGGTTAGGGGAGCGTCCATGGGTGCCAAATACTGTCCATCTTTTGCGAATATTTTTATAATCTTTTGGGAGGAGACTTTCATTTTCACACAAGATAATCCATTTTTTTCTTCCATAAAATACATTGGACGGTATATAGACGATCTTGCCATGGTGTGGAGGGGTACTGAGGAGGAGTTCTAATATGTCTAGTATAGTGATTCAGCCATATTGAAAGGATACTGCAGGGAATACCATTCTCAAAGCAGACTCATGCCATCCCCATCACGTGGGAGTGGGTGCGTCTAAGACTGAATTGCTCAGAGGAGTCCGCATTTGAGCAGAAGTCCCTCCTCTTACATGGAAGGTTAAAGCAGAGGGGGATATAGTGATACCGTACTAGAAAATACATATAACAAAAGTGAAAAACTAGAACGTAACACACTATTGAAAAATAGCAATAGAAGTAGAAAAAATTCCCAGCACCGGAATAATAACTTGCCCATATTTGTCACGGGGTTCAGCAAACAATTCAATGCGATAAAAAGTATTATTAGTTTCTTCCAGTGCTGGAGAATGACCCTGCTCCATCCAAGATTAATAAAACAAAAGTGAAAATAATGTTGAGATGTGGTCCATCACTAGGATCTATGTTATCCCCAAGTTTATTTTTGGAAAAAGAAAAGAATTCTAGAACTTGGTTAAATCATCCAGGGACGTGGAGATGTGGACATGCACAATGAATAACATGTAAATTTATTGACAGATCCAACTTTTTTCAATCATACAATACCGGAAAAATATATCATAATAAAACTTATGTGAACTGCAATACACCTTATGTTGTATATTTAGCTTCATGCACCCACTGTCATATACAGTATGTGGGCTGCACAACAAATACACTCAAAACACGCATTCGCAGACATATTTCTGATATAAGTAATGACAATGTCAATGCATCAGATGTATCTAGGTATTTTAGATCCATCCACAATAGGAACACATCCACACTACGCGTTAATGCTATAGAAAGGGTGTTTAGAAATGCAAGAGGAAGAGACATGAAAAGGATGCTATTTAATAGAGAATCCTACTGGATTTTTGTGCTGAACACGAGAGAACTGAACGGAATTAACCAAAGACATGATCTTATTTGCACATATTAAATTTAAATGCAGATACATACTTATTATTTATTTATTTTTAGTTGTGCATTGTTGCAACCGCTTCTCTTGCATTATATTCATTGTGCATGTATAATAACTTGTCTTGTGACTATGTGTTTTGAATACCCCTTTTCCGGAGCTTACCTTGAGCCGTCCACTTCCAGCGGTATCTCCAGGTTTTTAAGATTACCTGTTTTTATGCATGATGTCATGTGGTCATGTGATCTAAAGAACTGCTATATATATGTGATCCTGACATATTGTTTATGCCATGACTAAGGATCGTACAGATCAGAAACATGTCGGCGTTCTTGTCCGTATGCTGTATGTTTTTATGACTTAATAAAGCTGAAGAATTTTGCATCCAAAAGCGCTGGACATCTCCATTTTTCATTCGCTTATCCTATTGGGCCAAGTGCGCTGCTGGCCTGTCCGAGTGCAGGTGTGGGAGAGAGGAGCTGTCGAGAGACTTCACGTGTATTACTACAGAGAAGATCTCTGTCACCATGGTTCCAGCACAAATGAGGATTTAGAGATTAACCTTTGCAGGGGATTGGGGTGTCACGGTTTGTACTATGGACTGCAGCACCATTTCATTGAAATAAAGGATAAGAAATAACTCACGGCACACGATGGTCATTCTTCTTTCATTTATTCCAAACAAGAGATCACTTCACATGTCGGGAGGGGGTAGAGAAGAGATGGGATGACGAGCATTCGTTTCGCAGCTACACGCCGCTTCTGCCGCTCCCTATGTCACTTCTGTTTCCTCCATACCTAAAACATCACATAATTAGTGCACCTGTTCAATAGGGGGGTTAACCCTTACTTATGCCAGACAGGTGCACATAGATTGACTGCAGCAGCTTATTCATATTATGCGTTATCATTATGCGTTTTCGCATTCACATATTTTAAGGGTAAAAATTCCCCCCCCCCCAAAAAAAAATAACATAAACTATATACATATATACAAGTCCCAAGTGATGTGCAATAAGAGAAACACAATTATTACATTATTACAAATTGTGCAGCATCTGTTTTTCATCACTGAGCACCGGTACAAGTCAAGCCTATAGACTGTTATATTACTGCATTGAGGGCCAAGTTTCAGCAAGGTGTGTTAGCAAGTGGAAGTTGTAGCAGTGCCGACTGCGTTTTCTTTAGACAACCATTTCAATGAAAGCTTGAGTGGTGTCCCAGTACCGGAGTGTGTCCTGTAAGGTAAACATTGCTTCAGGTGTCTTTTGTAGGCCCTGCTGCTCAGGTGATGCTTTAATATTGTTATAGTGTTTGTTAATTTATATTGTTTTGCACTGAAACTTTAAGACATGTAAAGGATATGCAAAGTACCCATGTGACCCTAATTGCCCAATGGGAGGTCCCCTAGCTAGGCCATATATAGTTTAGGGAGATGGAGCTATTCAGCTTAGTTTCAGCTCAGTTTTACTTTAGTCTATATGCAGAGCTCAGTGTGAGCTGCAGTGTGGAAAAGAGACACTTGCGGATAATGGATCGGACTGATCAACCGATGTCCGAGGACCCCAATGCTACTTCAACACCCGATATAAGAGGACTGTCCCTAGGTCGGGAGGGGGCGGATCAGTTCTTCATACAATGCAACGCCAAAGAAGAACTACAGGTCCTAAGTGTTCGTGCATTGGAACATAAGATCTTGATTTTATCAGAAAAAGAAACCACATTTTTTTGGACAGTGAATTCCTTGCAGTCCTACTGTGTAAGTGAAAGAGCTCCAAGAGGACTATGATCCTATAAAGAAATATCACAATTTTTGATGATGCTGATTTTCTCTGTGAATGGAGGGAGATTCATAAAGAGCATGCATTGCGGTTAACTAAGTTGATTCTATCCCATACCGAGAAGGAGTACTCCACGGTAACAGAAGAACTGTTTAAAGCTAAGATGGAACTTAAAACTCGTCTGACAGAAACTCAGTATGCTAACTCCATGAAAAGGATCGATAAATGGCTGATTCCGATTCAAGATGAACTTAAAGAACAGAAAAAGGATAAATTCCTCCGGGACAAACTGGACTACGACTCCGGTAAAATATTTGATTGGCAGCGCCGCCAACCTTGGAGAAGACTCCCAAGAGCCCCCAGAGACATAAAGAATATTGGACCACCGACTCGGGGTCCAATTCAAGTGGAGTTGGGGACCAAGAAGGAGCAACGTCCACCCCCTCATCCAGTCATATGGCTGAAGGTGAGGGAGCCCCTTTAGGACCTGTACGAGACGGGAAAACAAGGAAACAAGGACCACCACAAATATGAGTAATACTTGTGTGCATAATGAGTCTAACGTGCTGAATTTAACTTCTGAAAATCTGAGTAATTAATGTTTGGCTCTGTTGACCAAGGGGTTAAACTTTTGCCTTACCACTGAATTCGACCCAGTCAGATTTGAGATAGATCTCAGAAAGGCTATTTGTAAGATTAACCAGTTTTTTTAGGTCTTCGGCTAGAAGCCCTGAAGGAACGATAACAGGTGAGGGCAAGACTCGCCCATATGTAGGCCCCTTGGGGTTTAGTCTGAGCCCCAACTTTTCCGAACAAGATCGTGTATTGCTCTCTACGCTCTGTGACATTATGGGTTCTAATGAAGAAAATTTGGAATCAGACACTGTAGAATTCTTTACAGGGGGAAACCCATCGAAATTGAACTTCTCTCCTTTGTTCTTAAGTGTAATGCATTCCAGTTTGACCATAAATGGTTTAAACAATCAGCAGGGATGGCGATGGGGACTCCCATCGCCCCAACTTTTGCTATTTTGTACCTGGCCGATTTAGAAAAAAATAAAATCTACACTAGTAGAAATCATTTCATCTGCAATCTTAAATTGTTCTACAGGTACATTGATGATGTTATTACAGTGTGGGATGGGTCTTCAGCTTTATTTGATCAATTCATTTCATACCTCAATGATAATTATCATAATATGAGGTTCACCAGCATTTTTGGAGACAAAACACTAACCTATCTGGATGTGGAGCTGGATGCCTTCACACGTGAACTTTGTATTAAAGGTTACAGAAAAAGTACAGCAGTCAATTCCTTATTGAACCACAATAGCTATCATCCCGTGTATGTCAAAAACTCATTACCGTTCAGGCAATTTGTCCGACTCAAACGCATCAACTTTGATCTGGGTGTCTTTGATTCACAGGCGAAGGAACTTCTACAGAGGCTACGAGCTGAAAACTATCCCGAAGCAATGTGCAACAAGCTTATAATCGAGCAAGAGCCCTGGATCATAATAATCTCTTGGAAAGAAAGAAGAAAAAGCCTAGCAGCACGGCTTCTGAGGATAGAAGATTCATTTTTTCTTTTGAATTTAGCCCAATGAAACGCACACTTAGAAACGTAATCCGCAAGAATTGGTTTCTCTTGGCACAGGATGAGATCCTGCGGGACGTGGTGAGAAAGAAACCGCTTGTCACGTTCCGTAGGACCTCAAACCTGAGGGATAAACTGGTGAGGGTTCGGATCTATTCACCTCAGAGCAATTGGTTAAAGAGAGGGGCCCCAAAGGGTAACTATAGGTGTGGATTATACAATGGTGTCGATTTTTTAGTCCAGATGAAGTGGTGTTCTTGGGAGGTGAAACTTTTATAGTGGACCAACATATAACGTGCCGCACTAAATCAGTGGTTTATGCCCTTAAATGCCAGTGCGGCATGTTTTATGTTGGCAAAACGATCCGCCCTTTAAATGTAAGATTTTCTGAGCATATTCAATCTATATCAACAGGGAAAGGAACTCCCAGACTTATACAACACATTTGTGAGCCACATGGGGGAGATATTTCTATGCTATCTTTCTTGGGTATAGTACGTATCGATTCGATCCCCGGAGGGGGAGATATAAATATGGTGCTGCTACAAAAAGAAACATCCATCAAATTACAAGCAGGAGATCTAGGCTAACTGGGACTGAATGACCACAAGGATGTTAACATATTTGCAAACTAATGTAACAATTGTGTTTCTCTTGTTGCATGTCACTTGGGACTTGTATATATGCATATGGTTTACGTTATTTTTTTTTTATCATTTCTTTGGGAATTTTTACCCTTAAAATATGTGCATGCGGAAACGCATAATGGTAACGCATGAGATGAATAGGTCAATCTATGTGCACCTGTCTGGCAGAAGGGATAACCACCCTATTGAACGGGAACACTAATTATGTGATGTTTTAAGGTATGGAGGAAACAGAAGTGACATAGGGACCGGCAGAAGCGGCGTGTAGCCGCGAAACGAACGCTCGTCGTCCCGTCTCTTCTCTACCCCCTCCCAACATGTACAGTGACCTCTTGTTGGGAATAAATGAAAGAAGCATGACCATCGTGTGCTGTGAGTTATTTCTTATCCTTTATTAGAACAAATTGTGCAGCATCTGTTTTTCATCACTGAACACCAGTACAAGTCAAGCCTATAGACTGTTGTATTACTGCATTGAGGGCCAAGTTTCAGCAAGGTGTGTTAGCAAATGGAAGTTATAGCAGTGCCGACTGCGTTTTCTTCAGACAACCATTTCATTGAAAGCTTGAGTGGTGTCCCAGTACCGGAGTGTGTCCTGTAAGGTAAAAATTGCTTCAGGTGTCTGTTGTAGGCCCTGCTGCTCAGGTGATGCTTTAATATTGTTATAGTGTTTGTTAATTTATATTGTTTTGCACTGAACCTTTAAGACAAGTAAAGGATATGCAGAGTACCCATGTGACCATAATTGCCCAATGGGAGGTCCCCTAGCTAGGCCATATATAGTTTAGGGAGATGGAGCCATTCAGTTTAGTTTCAGTTCAGTTTTACTTTAGTCTGTATGCAGAGCTCAGTGTGAGCTGCAGTGTGGAAAAGAGACAGCAGGAGTGTGAGGTGATTCAAGGGAAGCCGAAATCTTCAAGCTAGTGATTGTGCCATTCTGAAAGTGTTCCCCACCCAGGAGGATTCAGAAATTCCTAATTGTGAGCATAAAACCCAGTGAGTCAACAGGCCTGCCAGTGAAAGTTCATACCCTGGCAGTGTAGTGTTAATTGGACACTATCAGAACCCTAGTCAGGGTGGGAGGCTTCAGAGTTAAATGGGCAAAACATTAAAACACATTTTTGCTATTGCACTCCTTATGGTAAATAAAAGATCTACTATACTTGGTTTAAAAAAATGAAGTTTTCTTTGTTTTATTTGTGTTTAAAAAAAAAGCTCTCCCTACTTCTCCAGAGCACGTTAGACTACTGCTGGCCTGGCAGAAGTCCAAACACAGGAAATGCAGCCTGGACTTCAAAGGGGGTGTGTACAGCCTTAGCCAATCATAGCTCCTATCACACTTAACTGCCATATGCAGTTGGTAGAAGATAGAGATGAGCAAACTTTTGAAAAATTAGATTTGGTCAATTTCAGTGAATTTGATGAAAAAATTGGTTTGATCCGAATTTATTCACAGTGAATCTATATTAAAAACAGCAATTTTTGGACTACAGAACACTTTGCTTTGTTCTAAAACGCATATGAAGTGTGCTGGGGTTATGAAATAATACTGTTATTAAGTATGACATGCAAATTACAGGCATTGCTTTTAGAATCACTGCTGAAGAGCGGCACAATGACAGAGCCTGGAGGTGGCATCAGTATAAAGAGACCATGTAGTGGCTGAATGACACAGCATGGAGGTGTTGGAAGCATGAATAGACCATATAGTGGCTAAATGACAAAGTATGAAGGTGTTAGCAACATGAGGAGACCATATAGTGGCTGAATGACACTGTTCGGATGTGGCTGAAGCATGAGGAGACCATATAGACGCTGAGTGACACAGCGTGGAGGTGTTGGCAGCATGTGGAGATCATATAGTGGCTTAATGACACAGCATGGAGGTGTTTGCAGCATGAGACCATATAGTGGCTAAATGACACAGCGTGGAGGTGTTGGCAGCATGAGAAGACCATATAATAGCTGAATGACACAGTGTGGAGGTGTTGGCCGCATGAGGAGACCATATAGGTGCTGAATTACACAGTGTGGAGGTGTTGGCAGCATGAGGAGACCATGTAGTGGCTGAATGACACAGCTTAAATGTGGCTGAAGCATGAGGAGACCATATAGTGGCTGAATGACACAGTGTGGAGATGTTGGCAGCATGAGGAGACCATGTAGTGGCTGAATGACACAGCATGGAGATGTTGGCAGCACGAGGAGACCATATAATGGCTGAATGACACAGTGTGGAGATGTTGGTAGCATGAGGAGACCATATAGTGGCTGAATGACACAGCTTAAATGTGGCTGAAGCATGTGGATACCATATAGTGGCTGAATGACACAGCGCTGAGGTGTTGGCAGCATGAGGAGACCATATAGTGGCTAAATTACACAATGTAGAGGTGTTGACAGCATAAGGAGACCATATAGTGGCTGAATGACACAGCTTAAATGAGGAGACCATATAGTGGCTGAATGACACAGTAAGGAGATGTTGGCAGTATGAGGAGACCATATAGAGACCGAATGACACAGTGTAGAGGTGTTGGAAGCATGAGGAGACCATATAGTGGCTGAATGACAGTGTGGAGGTGTTGGCAGCATGAGGAGACCATATAGTGGCTAAATTACAAAATGTGGAGGTGTTGGCAGCATGAGTAGACCATATAGTGGCTGAATGACACAGCTTAAATGTGGCTGAAGCATGAGGAGACCATATAGTGGCTGAATGACACAGTGTGAAGATGTTGGCAGCATGAGGAGACCATATAGTTGCTGAATGACACAGCATGGTGATGTTGGCAGCATGAGGAGACCATTTAATGCTGAATGACACAGCGTGGAGGTGTTGGCAGTATGAGGAGACCATATAATGGCTGAATGACACAGCTTAAATGTGGCTGGAGCATGAGGAGCATGAGGAGACCATATTGTGGCTGAATGACACAGCGTGGAGGTGTTGGCAGCATGAGGGGACCATATAGTTGCTGAATGACACAGCCTGGAGATGGCAGCAGCATAAGTAGACACCAGGGCTACACAATCCCTAAGATTAAAAGATGAATTAAAAAATTTTAATTGAAGATTTATGGTATCTAGTGCTACCACAATTTTTTTTAGGTCCAGGCCCAGGCCCGGGGCCAGCAACATCAGTAAACCATATATTGGCTGAATGACACAGCCTGGAGGTGGCCGAAGCATGAGGAGACCATTGAAATGTAAGATTTTAAAATTTAAGATTTTGAAATATAAATTGAGGATTTTTAAATAGAAATTTTTACTCCCAAGTTTTAGTGTTCCAGGCCCCGATGTGTGGGTACAAAGGACCAAATATAACAGTAAGACCAATGTCAAATGGCAGCTTAATGACAGAGCCTGGTGGTGACATCGGTATGAGGAGACCATATAGTTGCTGTATGACTGCCTGGTGTTTGTGGCAGCATGGGGAGACCATATAGTTTCTGAATGGCACACCCTTGAGTTGGCTGAAGCATGAGGAGACCATATAGTAGCTGAATGGCACAGCATGGAGTTTGTGGCAGCATAAGGAGACCATATAGTGGCTGAATTGCACAGCCTGGAGTTGGCTGAAGCATGAGGAGACCATATAGTGGCTGAATGAGAAAGCCTGGATTTCCCAGTGGCAACATCAGTAGTCCTGAAAGTGACCCTGATGCACACTAATTTCTGAATCTGGGGACCAGCACCTTAATTAAGTTTTGCAGTATCCATTGCAGAACAATGAGAAAGCCTGGAGGTGGTAGCATCAGAATGAGAAGACCATAGAGCAGCACAATTAGAGAGCCTGGAGGTGGCAGCATCAACACGAGGAGACCAAATGGCGGCACAACGACAGTGCCTGGAGGTGGTAGCATCAATATGAGGAGACCATATGGTGGTACAATGAGAGAGCCTGGAGGTGGCAGCATCAGCATGAGGAGACCATATGGTGGCACAATGACAGAGCCTGGAGGTGTTAGCATTAACATGAGGAGACCATAGAGCAGCACAATGACAGAGCCTGGAGGTAGTAGCATTAGCATGAGGAGACCAAAGAGCAACACGACAGAGCCTTGAGGATTTGGCAGTAGTGTTGAGCGGCATAGTCCATATCCGAATTTGCGATATTTTGCGAATATATGGACGAATATTCGTCATATATTCGCTAAATTCGCATATTCGTAATATTTGCTTTTTTCGCATATGCGTAAATTCGCATATGTGAAAATTTGCATATGTGAAAATTTATGAACTTTATAGCAAGTATACCAGTGTTACTTGATAGAAGCAGCAGAAGGTAGGGATCAATATTTGCGGATATTCGCATATGCAAAAATTCGCTCGGCGGTCTCACACAGTAGTATTAGAGCCTTCTTTACACCACACAAGCTGGAAGCAGAGAGGGATGATCACTGTGATGTGTACTGTGAAAAAAAAAAGAAAGCAAATATTCGTAATTTCAAATATATAGTGCTATATTCACGAATATTCGCGAATTCGCGAATATGCGATATTCACGAATAAAATTTGAATTGTGAATATTCGCGAGCAACACTATTTGGCAGCAGCAGCATGAGGGCCATGCCAACTGAGAGTTGAGTCTGAGGAACCCACTGACTGTTGACTGGGGGTGTCGGATGTCACTTGGGATGAAGTGGATGACGGAGTGAACTGATCAATCACGGTTGCTGGGTTGCTGGTCGAGACACGACTGCTAGCTGACAACGGGAGCTCAGACCTCTCGCTGCGACTCGCCCCTACTCTGATGCGACCTCTGCCTGTGCCTGATTAATTTAGGCCTCTGCCACTCCACTGTGCACATCCTGACACTACTCTGCCTGACAAACTATTGCGTATATGGGAAATTACAATACGCTCCACAACGCTTAATACAGTATTTGTCTAAAACAGCAGCAGGTGTGTACTATTGGCTGTCCTTTCACAGTATATAGGCCCTTGACATATTAACAAGTACCAAATAGTACAATACTTAGATGTAGGTATGTGGTATGCACTTATGATGGCAGAAAAATGCGCTACAGTACACTTAAAAAGTATCTGAGTAAAAGCACCAGCCAGTGAGTACTTTTGCTGGACTTTCACAGTATCTAGGGCCTTGACAGATTAACAGGTACAAAATAGTACACCACTTAGATGTAGGTATGTGGTATGCACTTATGAGGGCAAAAAAAATTGGTACAGTACGCTTAAAAAACGTATTTTAGTAAATCACCAGCCGGTGATTGCTTTTGCCTGGAATTTCACAGTATGTAGGCCCTTGACAGATTAACAGGTACAAAATAGTACACTACTTACACTTATGAGGGCAGAAAAATGTGGTACAGTACGCTTAAACAAAAAACATATTTTTGCACAACACCAGCAGTACACAACAGTGCTGCAGCTCAAAAAAGCTTTATTGTACTAAACCCAAAATTGCACATTGTTGTGGAACAAAGCCACCGAATTGTGCTGAAAAATTATTCCTGTCTCCTCTGCTAAGGCTACTGAAGTTGAGGTAGCTTGTTGAAATGTATGAGGCAACACACAGCTCTCTGCCCCTCTCTGTAATACAATGCTGAAGAAAGTAACTGGGAGGTTAATGGCTGCAATAAAAATCCTTTTCAGAGAAAAAAAAAACACTTATCTCTGTCCACCAGAACGCTGATGTGACTAGGATGTGAAATGCTGCTGGAATGAGCTTTTAAGTGTAACACACACACGCTGTGATGTCCGTCCTATCTCTATGCAGTGTAATGAATGGTATGACGAGCCACAAAATGGCTGCTGAATATATAGGGCAGTGACATCACAGGGGTGACTGGCTGCTGATAGGCTGCATCCTGCATGTAATTAAGGGTCATCCCACATACTTTCCTTCCAGCCTTGTCTTCCCAGCGTTCCTTGCCCCATGTACTGACATGTGGATCTGCCATTTTAGATGCCCTGGAGCCTGGACCGCAGTAAATGCAGGTTAATGAAGCGATCCGCTCAAATAGAATTCAGACGATATTCACATTTAAATTCGCAATGGAATATTTAATGAAATTCATAACGAATTTGGGTTTGTCAGCTTCGATTCGCTCATCTCTCTCCTAGGACTGTATCTACCTTTTCCAGCCTGAAAGCTGAACTAATTTATGCAGGCTAAAGTCAGCAACTGCCGAGCCGAGAAGTTCATGACAAATCGAATTACTGGAAGTTCGCTTATCTCTAGTAGCTAGTGCTACACTAATTTTTTTTAGGTAATGTCCCAGGCCCAGTAGCATCAGCAAACCATAAAGTGTCTGAATGACACAGCCTGGAGCTAGCAGCAGCATGATGAGACAATAGGGCTTCACAATCCCTAAGATTATAATATGAATTTTCTAATTTAAATTGAAGATTTATTTTAGCTAGTACTACCATAAATTTTTTTAGGTAATTTCCCAGGCCCAGCAGCATGAGTAAACCATATAGTGGCTGAATGGCATAACCTGGAGCTGGTGGCAGCATGAGGAGACCATATGGTGGCTGAATGGCAAAACCTGGAGTTGGCTGCAGCATGAGTAGGATATATAGGTGTTTGGTATTGTGTGTTTGCTAATGAGCCTAGCTCATTAAGGTGTTACATTTGTTGTTGGGGGAGGAGCTTGGAGGGAGGGAGTGTGTGTGTGTGTATATATATATAGCCTCTAACTCATTAGCTGGCCTAATTCATTAGCTGCTATATTCAAGTGCGTCTGTTTCTAGGTGCATTGGAGAGATAGTGCAGGAGATAGTCAAGTGGTGGGCTGGAGGTGGATACAGTTTAAAAAAGGTAAGATTTGCTTGTTTAGAATTTTTCTCCTCTTTAAAATGGCAGACTTGGTTCAGTGCATAATTTGCATATTAGAAGAAAGAAGAAAAGGGAGCGACTCACCCGAGAGCCAAGAGGTATCAACAAGGTATATTCTTTATTCCATAAAGTGCCGGTGCATATGTAGACCACGGGAGGCAGGTGTCTGTTGCTCCCCCACTGTAACACCTGCCTCCCGTGGTCTACATATCCACCGGCACTTTATGGAATAGAGAATATACCTTGTTGATACCTCTTGGGTCTCGAGTGAGTTGCTCCCTTTTCTTCTTTCTTCTAATATGCACTTTATGGACTATATCGCATTGTGTGAGCACCACCCACAGCAGGCACATTACCTTCTAGCGCAGTCTTATTATAAGACGTTGTGACATCTACCCACCTGTACATACTAGTGCCAGGCTCCACACTTCTTGTTGAATGGACTCAGTGCATAATTTGTTGTGCATTTATTTCAGGTTCCACTCTTTGTTGGTTTGGATGCTGTCAGATTTGTAGACAGTTCTCCTTACTGCAGCAGGAAATTGCATTTTTGAAATCTGAGATGTTTAACCCCTTAAGAACGCAGCCCTTTTTCACCTTAAGGACTGAGCCCTTTTTCGCAATTCTGACCTCCGTCGCTTTACGAATTAATAACTCGAAAACGCTTTTACCGAATATTCTGATTCTGAGCTTGTTTTTTCTTGACGTATTCTACTTTATTTTGGTGGTAAATTTTCGGAGTTACTTGCATCCTTTTTTGGTGAAAAATCCCCAAATGTCATGAAAATTTTGAAAATGTTGCATTTTTCTAACTTTGAAGCTCTCTACTTGTAAGAAAAATGGATATTCCAAAATAAATTATATTTTTATTCACAAATACAATATGTTCACTTTATGTTGGCATCATAAAATGGACATATTTTTGCTTTTTGAAAAAATTAGAGGGCTTCAAAGTAGAGCAGCAATTTTAAAAAATGTCATGAAAATTGCAAAATCTGAAGGGCAGTCTAGGCATGCTGAGAGTTGTAGTTTGGCAACATCTGGAGGGCTACCGTTTGGGCACCACTGTAACAGTGGTCTCCAAACTGTGACCCTCCAGATGTTGCAAAACTACAACTACCAGCAACTCACAAAGGCTGTCTGGGCATGCTGGGAGTTGCAGTTTGGCCTTCCTAGTGGTTGCCACAGTAAAGATCACTTTACTTTCCTGCCCTGCCATTGGTCAGAATCAGTTCTGACCTATGGCAGGGGATAGGAGGAGATTGCAGCACTGCGACCTCGCTCCTATCCCTCATCCCTATCCCTGACAGCTCCTATCATCCCTATTTTCCGGGTGATTGGGTCACCAGAGACCCAATCAGCCCGGAATAGCAGAAAATTGCATGTCTGAATTGACATGCGATTTTCTGTGATCGCCGACATGGGGGGGGGGGGGGTGTCTCAGGACCCCCCTCGGCTATGTTCCGGGATTCCTGCTGAATGATTTCAGCAGGCATTCCCGTCCGGTCCCCAACGACTAGCGGCGGGACCGGAATTCCCACGGCATATGCATACGCCCCACCTCCTTAAGGACTCGGGATGCAGGGCGTATGCATACGTCCGGCGTCCTTAAAAGGTTAAATTATCTGTTAAACAAACTCAGACTGGGACTGCTGTAATGCCACTGCCACAGAGGACCACTTGAAATGGCAGATGGGTTACTGAAGGTTCTGGAAGACTAATAGTTGTGGATAGAAGACCCACAGTCTGTGGTTCTCCATAATTCATTTGCAGCACTCTCAGAATGTAAGGGCAACATGTATGTTGGCTCAAGCACAGAAGGTAAGGAACCATCGACTCCTATGTCGAATGTATGCAAGGCTGCAGCCAAGGACAAAAAAGATAAAGCAAAATCTGTAAGGAAGCTGCTGTTGCTGGGTGATTCAATCATAAGAAGTGTGAAGCTTAAGGAAAATGGTTTTGTGAGATGTCTCCCGGGTGCTACTGCTAGAAGAGATAGAAGATGTATTCTTCATATTGTTAAGCAAGCAAAGCAGGAAGGGGACATTGATGTTCTTGCCCATCTAGGGACAAAGGACCTGGTTTCCAATGAAGTTTCAGAGGTGAAGGAATCTTTTATGGCACTTGGTAATGATGTACAGATTTTTGCATCCACTGTTTCATTTTCTGAAGTTCTGCCTGTGCATAATGTCCAGAATGATAGGCAGAGGCGCATTAAGGAGTTCAACTTATGGCTTAGTAAATGATGTCAAGAGCAAGGATTTGGCTTTGTGTCTCATGATAGCTCTACTTGGAATGGAAAGGAACTGTCTTTTCTCTCAAAGGAATAAATGTACTCAGTGAACAATTCCAAGAGTTTGCAAAGGAGTATTTAAACTAGGAAGGGGGGACAAAGGAATAAAAATCCATGAGACCAATTGCCCCCCGAAACAATGCCAGAACATGTCAGTAGCACAGAGATCCTGTCTACAAATGCCCACAGTTTAGGTAATAGAATCAATGAACTTGGGTCAATAATGGCATCTGAGAATGTAGATTGAGTGGCTGTTACTGAGACACGGTTTGATGAAAGTAATGACTGGGACATATCCATACCAGGATGCTCTTTATACAGAAGAGACAGGGAAGGCAAGAAAGGAGGAGGGGTTGCCCTATGTGTGAAAGATAGCATAAAATCTAACCTAATGCAAGTTAGTGAGGCAAACGTAGAGTCAGTTTGGGTTATGTTGCAGTTTGGTAATCAGACAGTAACTTGTGTAGGTGTGATATATAGACCATCTGGCCAAGAATTAGCTAAAATGACAATGAAAGAAGTTATCGTTATGGGAGACTTCAATCTTCCGGATATGAACTGGAAAACCAAAATACCTAGTTCTGCCAGGAGTACAGATATTCTAAATTCCTTACTGGGATTATCTCTACAACAAGTGGTTGAGGAGCCAACCCGGAGGCAGGCCATTTTGGATTTGGTATTCACAAATGGGGATTTGGTATATGATGTTATTGTATGCAAAAGCTTGGGATCTAGTGATCACCAGTCAGTGTGGTTTAATATAAAAACAGTGAAGGAGTCACACCACACAAAAACAAAAGTTTTAGATTTTAGAAAAACAGACTTTTCAAAAATGAGATGTCGTAAAAGAGTTCCTATCAGACTGGAACGGATTACAAAGAGTCCAGGAGAAACGGGACTACTTAAAAGAAGCATTATTAAAGGCAACAAAAAACTGCATTAGACTTGTCAGTAAAAGCAGGAAATGGAAGAGACCACTGTGGTACTCAGCAGAAGTGGTCAAAATCATAAAAAACTAAAAGCTAGCATTTAGTAATTATAAAACAACCCAGAGGAATGAAGATAGGGAAATCTACAAGACTAGGCAGAAAGAGGCCAAGCAAGTTATAAGAACTTCTAAAGCGCAGGCAGAAGAAAAACTAGCTCAGTCTGTGAAAAAAGGGGATAAGACATTCTTCAGATATATAAATGAAAAAAGGAAATTAAAACAAGGTATAACTAAATTAAAAACAAAGGAAGGAAGGTGTGTAGAAAAGAATAAAGGGCTAGCCTTAATGAATACTTCTGTTCAGTTTCTACAGAAGAAAAAGAAGGAAAACCACCTCCATTAGGGAGGAAGAATAATTAATTGTTTGATGCATGTGTCCATGTACAGAGGAAGAGGTTCTACGTTTGCTTTCTAAAGTGAAGACAGATAAGTCACAGGGGCCTGAAGGGATACACCCCAAATTATTAAAATAGCTTAGTGGTGAGCTAGCAAAACTGTTAACAGATTTATTTAACCAATCACTGGAAACATGAGTTGTCCCGGAAGATTGGAAATTAGCAAATGTTGTGCTTATTCACAAGAAAGGTAGTAGGGAGGACTCAAGCAACTATAGGCCAGTAAGCATGATATCAATATTGGGGAAATTAATGGAAACCCTACTAAAGGATGGGATTGTGGAACATCTAAAATCCCATGGATTGCAAGATAAAAAACAACATGGGTTTACTTCAGCAAGATGTCTATGTCAATGGTGCGGTGGGTGGCAATACCAGTACCCGATGACGAAGGTGGGTGAAAAAAGGTCTGATGCGGAGGAATGTTTGTAACTGGGGAGTAGCGCCTTAAATCGGTTTCACACTATCCATATTTGTGAAGTGTTGGTGTGGCACCATGGTCAATCTGCTCTGATGCATCAGGCATTGGTGAGTAGAAATCCTGGATGATCCATGCCTGATTCATCTTCACAAAGGTCAGTCTCTCTACATTTTTCGTGGACAGATGAGTTCTCCTTGAGCACTACTGGCCGGGCAGGACAGCTTTTCCAGGGCAAACTCTGCTGGTTGCGGCCACAAATCAAGTTTGGCTGCCCAGAAGTCCAGCAGATCTTCATGGTGTGTTGGCATGGTCATGTCAAGGTATGCCACTACCTGCTGGTTCAGGTCCTGTTCCAGGTCTACCTGCTGCTGATGAGTTGCCTCCCTATGCGGGTAAAGAAAGGTACTCATCCGCAACTGTAGACTCAGGCTGCTGCTGATGGAGCTGGTACTGCTATTGCCACCCCACCCCTCCCTAGCAGCCATGGCAGTGGAAGGTGAGCGCATAGGCCCCCCCGAGTCAGACCTGCGAGAGGATGGATGATGATGCCAATAGGCATCAGCCAACTGACTATGTAGGATGTCTCTGTAGTAGGTCCTCCCTCTCAGTGGGTGTAAAAAAGGCCCGCATTTTGTGCCGGTAGCGAGGGTCCAATAAGATGGATAGCCAGAAGTCATCCTGCTGCCGAAAGGTGACAATTCGGCAGTCACTACGCAAGCAGCTGAGCATGCAACATTCACTTTATACAAGTCCCTGCCTCCCTCTCCACTGCATACTGCCACCGTGTGTCTGGATTCTCTCTCACCTTCCTCATATCCCTCTAGCTCCTCTGGCTGCTCCAGCTCCTCCTCTTCTGTCAGATGACTAGAAAAATGGCCGATTTTGAGAAACCTAAACTGTGCTCCACTGTGCCCCCTCCTCTCCTCCTCATCCAGTTCTGCCCCCACAGGGCTCATGTAGCCGTGAGATGTAGGCGCCATGTCTCCAGTGCGCTGACCAGCCATCATTTCCAATACGTGTCATAGGAAATGAAGCAGTAATCCTGGCAACTGACTTATAATGTGGCTTCCTCAACGGGCCTGAACAAACGTTAGTTGTCACGTATGAGTTGCCACTGGTTGACATAGAAGTTAAACAGGCGAGTACCCCTATCCACTTGGATCATCAAGAAATCGATGATGGCTTTTCTTTGTTCGTATAGTCGGTCCAACATATGGAGGGTGGAATTCCAACATGTGGCAACGTCGCAAATCAGACAATGTTGGGGGATACCGTTCTGACACTGCAGCTCAATGAGGGTGTGCTTTGTGGTGTACGAATGGTTGAAGTGCATGCTAAGTTTCCTTCCCATTGTTAGGATGTCTTGTAATGGGGGGAACACTTTAGGAACTGCTTGACAACCAGATTGAACATGTGTGCCACGCAGGGCTTCCTAGTCGCAGCCAAGATTTACTTCCAGTTGTCAATCACCATGGTTCCCATTTAAAGTTTTCATGGAGTAAGCCATGCTCCAATCTTTTTATGAATGACTTTTAGCAGTTCCTCCCCTGTGGGACTCAATTCGCCAATGCAAACCATTTGAAGAACAGCGTGACACCACCTTGCTTTGCACACATGGTATGCTGAAGGGGCACTGAGACTTGTCTGTGCAGTGGAGGCTGATGACACGGTGGAAGATGAGGAGGCAGAGTCGCACACTATTGCAAGACCAACAGCCTGAGAGCGTGGAGGTGGAAGTAGCTTGACTTGTTCAAGTTGGCATTGTGGGTGTGCAGGAACCACATTAACCCAGTGGGCTGTAGAGAATATGTATTGTCCAGATGTCGGTGCACCAACAGGCTCAAGGACTGGCCCACCTTCTCCTCCTCAAAATTGTGCAGGGCTCGTACTGCCTTCTTCACAAAGAAATGACGGCTTGGGACTCTCCACCCCGGCTAGGCACAAGCTATCAGTTCTCTGAAAGGTGCAGAGTCCACCACTTGAAGAGGGAGGGACTGCAGCACCAGCAACAGGAGCACATTCAGCTTCTGTGCCGTTGGATGAGTGGGCGCATACTGTTGTCTCTTGGACATGGCTTTGCTGATGGATTGCTGGCGGAATGAAGCAGTGGAAGTATAAAAGTACTAAAAGTATAAGGAGCAGGTAGATCTGGAGTGACAGAAGGAGGACATGACACACAGCTCCCTTTGGCTGAGGCCTTGGCTGGTTTAAAGAGGTAGCGGCATGCCACTGGATGATGCAGCAGGCGGGACCATCAAACTAATTGACTGCTACTGCCGCCATCTCCAGGAACCCCTATTCCACTACTTCCAGGGAAGGTAGGCTGCCGCAAAGCAGGTTGTCTCCCCCGGGCATGTTTGGGTGCAGAATTTTAACTTCTGCCACCCTGCTGACTGCCAATTATGCTACCACCTTGCTGGCTCAGCTGCTGCCTCACAGGCAACCTGCAACCCTCTTCTCCTGATGATGATGAAGCCCCTTCTGCACCCGTCTCTCAAATGCAATTGGCTTCATAATCATCAACAAGTGTCTGCTCGTCACTGATGTCTTCCTCAGGTTCCTCAACAGTGTCTGCTTCAGGACCTTGAACCCTGGCAACACCACCCCCCACATCACTCTCCTCATCACTACCTGCCTGCCTAGAGGAGGAAGCGGCGGATGTCTCCTCCACTTCTTGGCTGGGCAGTAGCTGCTGACTGTTCTCTATTAGATCGTCCTCACTGAATAATGGAGCTGAACCCACAGCATAAGATACTTCTGTAGAGGAGGGAACAGTATAGGACAGAGGTGATGGCAGGACAGGGACTGCTCCCAAGCCATGCCAACTGAGTGTTGTGTGTGAGGAACTCATTGACTGTTGACTGGGGTATCAGATGTTATTTGTGATGAAGTGGATGGCCGTGTTAACCAATCAATGACGGTAGATGGGTTGCTGGTCGAAAAAAAAGCACTAGCTGGTACCGGGAGATCAGTCCTCTCGATGCAAATCCTGCTGCCACTCGCCCCTAGTCTGCTGTGACCTCTGCCTGCACTTGATGAATTTAGGCCTCTGCCACTCCTCTGTGCACGTCCTGGCACTTCTCTGCCTGACATACTTAGAGCGGATATGAGAGGAGTACAATACGCTTCGCTATGCTTAAAACAGTATGTGTCTATAACAGCAGCAGATGTGTGCTTTTGGCTGGCCTTTTACAGTATCTAGGCCTTTTAGACTTTATCAGGAAAAAAATGGAACAACACTTTGATGTACATACGTGGTATGCACTTATGAGGGCAGAAAAATGTGCTACAGAATGCTTAAAAAAGTTTTTGTGCACAACACCAGCAGTAGCCAACATTGTACTTTTTCAATCTCATTCCCTTCCCTATCAGTGCTTCTAGCCAGGATTTGTGCTTGAGCTGAATTGCTGCGGTTCTTCTGTGCAACACACTGCTCTCTGATCCTCTGCAGACAGTAACTGGGAAGTCGATGACAAGCAATCTGCTCTCTGTCCAACAGAACGCTGGCTTGACTAGGAAGTAAATCGCTGCTGGAAAAAGCTTTTCTGTGTAACACACACAGTGCTGTCTTTGCCCATGTATCTCTCTTTAGTGTAAAGATTTAGTGACTGGCCACAATATGGCTGCCAATTATATAGGGCTGTGATATCACAGGGGGGACTGGCTGCTGATAGGCTGCATGCTGCATGTGATTCAGGGTAATCCGCCTACCCTTGTTCCCGTCTTCCCAGAATTCCTTGCCTCATGTCCTCACATGTGGATCCGCCATTTTAGATGCCCAGGAACCTGGACCGCACTAAAAGGAGTTTAATGAAGCGATTCACGTGCTAGAATCGTGGCGATATTCGTCTTTGTTACAAATCAAATTTTCCATGAAATTCTCAATGAATTTGGATTTGTCAGAAGCGATTCACTCATCTCTAAGTAGAAAGATCAGAAAAAATCCCCAGTAGTTCACTCTTTTGATTAAAGTTGTTGAAGGAGGGCACCTTACTAAAAAAAGATTAAAGTTCTCAAGAAAACTCTGGTTTGAAGAAAAATAAAGCAAATGTCAATGACTGCTAAAGTCTGGATCTCACTAATGCACTTAGCCTAGGTTATGGACACAAGAAAGAAGGATCAATGTTTCAAATCTGAAGACCCTGAAATGGGGCTTTACAGAATAGGTCTAAGCAAGGAAAAGGTCCAATTTCGGAACCAGATCAATAATCACTAAACAAGTCATAGAAACCACCTTAAAAATCCCTGTAATAGCTTTTTTCCCAGAGCTGATGACAATGGCAACATTTACACATTAATAGTGTGAGAGTTAAGACTTTTATTGATCCCCTCTTGTAGAAAATCCAGGATATTCGGAGTTGTAGAATAGGAGAAAACAGGAACTTGGTTCCTTTAACACCACCAATCTCCCATTGGGATAATAAAGGCTTTGGACCATCTAGATTGTGCTTATTTAACTTTCCATTCCATCTAGGTGAGGACAGCATTATGCTATCCTGATTCAGCGCAGTGGAAGCCTACAATAAATTTCACTGGATATCAACGTTAGCAGATTGAACCAGGTCCTGTTGAGCCAACAGGAGCAGATGGCAATGGCTAAGGCCTGTTGTTATTTATCTCCTTGTAAGACTTTTGGGATCATTGGGATATTAGCCAGCAAAACATATGCACAATGGAAGTTCTTCAGGACAGAGATTACGTCTAGAGCTCATCGCCTATTTCTCCTAAGCATGGAGCAAGATCGTGCTACTGTGGCATTCGTGCGGGTAGTCATTAGGACCAATTGTAAGAGATTCCCAAGGTCTGTGATCTGTTGGAAGATCATCATATCCAGATGCAATTACTCTAAATGAGAAGATTGCGACAAAGTTTGCCCACCAAGAAGTTGCAACTTCTCTGGTGTAAGATGTCTGCCAAAAATGTAAAACTTCCTTTGATATCTACAGAAACAGCTTCTGAAGAAAGGTCTCTGCCTGAGTAAAAATTAAGTGGCAGAACGTGGCACAGTAAGGTACACCCACTAATCCATGTATTTCCCAAAGTTCAGGAAAATGTTCTAATAAAGTGTTTATGTAGAGTAGCTTCATGAGGATAAATGGTCCCTTTCCAACATATGAAGAATCATTATATCAACAGCACATAGTGGGGGATCCTGGTAAAGGAAACACTCAGTTCTGTCAATCCCTTACAGCAGATATATTAGGCTCCCTACAAAAAAAAGTATTTTAAGCATACTTTGCTGTCCATATCATGGATGTAAGTCCTGGCCTGAACACTGGTTTGATGAAGTGAACTAACAGTTGTCAGTTTGGGTTCTTAGACCTTTGGTCAGACTGGGACTTGCACCTGTAATAAGGATGGCAAAATGCACTTGAAATACACTCGCCTGTGGGGAGATTTACAGCGTATAACATTCATATCTACCACTGTGTAATAAGGCAGATGATAAAAAGTTCCATAAGAATTGAGGAAGAAACTTTGGAACTAAATGATCATTATATGTCACTAAGCAGATGGGTTTACACCATTACTCTGACAGCTGAAAATAAAGGTAAGGATTAGCAATGTGGGTATGTCGTATTCATCATACATGGTTGACCCTACAAAATAAAAGGGCTTTAAAACGAACATGTTTCCTTCACGTGTCTCACATTAAATTACCATCAAAGGGACAGCTTCTGTGTCAGGTGACATCATGAGGGATGTCATAAGGTTTACACATTTGCAGATTGGGATGATTTGCTAAATGAAATATCTTTGATTGCTTGCAGGATGATGATCTGTCAAAAATAGGTCAGTTCTGATCTAAAAATAAATAAATTGCAATGTAGCCACCTGTCAGCTTTTTATCAAGTGTCCTCACTTTCAGTGTTGATAGAGAAATGGAATTGGAGTGCTGAAATATTGTTACTTATTTTGACCAAAACATTTGTACACTTTAGCCTCCCATTTGTGACATACGGTAAAATCTGCTTATTGCAAAACACTGGTTTATCTATATCCATATGGGCTAAGCAAGAAATATGTGATTTCTAAAGAAGCTCTTGCAGTAAAGTGTACATTTTCTAGATAACGTTCAAAAACATTTCTACTTATAATTGGCAGTCAGTTGCAGGACTATATATAAAATCCACTTGTATATACACTGCTTAAAAAAATAAAGGGAACACTTAAACAACACAATGTAACTCCAAAGCAATCCCACTTCTGTGAAATCACACTGTCCACTCAGGAACCAACACTGATTGACAATCAATTTCACATGCTGTTGTGCAAATGGAACACACAACAGGTGGTAATTATAGGAAATTAGCCAGACATCCCCAATAAAGAAGTGTTTCTGCAGGTGATGACCACAGACCACTTCTCAGTTCCTATGCTTCTTGGCTGATGTTTTGGTCACCTTTGAATGTTGGTGGTGCTTTTACTCTAGCAGTAGCAGGTAGTGCTGCTCATCCAGGATGGCACATCAATGCGAGCTCTGGCAAGAAGGTTTGCTGTGTCTGTCAGCTTAGTGTCCAGAGCATGGAAACGCTACCAAGAGAAAGGCCAGTACATCAGGAGACGTGGAGGAGGCCACAGCAGGGCAACAACCCAGCAGCAGGACCGCTACCTCCGCCTTTGTGCAAGGAGGAGCAGGAGGAGCACTGCCAGAGCCCTGCAAAATGACCTCCAGCAGGCCACAAATGTGAATGTGTTCACTCAAACGGTCAGAAACAGACTCCGTGAGGGTGGAATGAGGCCCGACGTCCACAGGTGAGGGTTGCGCTTACAGCCCAACACCGTGCAGGAGGTTTGGCATTGGCCAGAGAACCCCATGATTGGCAAATTTGCCACTGGTGCCCCTGTGCTCTTCACAGATGAAAGCAGGTTCACACTGAGCCCATGTGACCAACGTGACAGAGTCTCAAGACGTCGTGGGGAACGTTTTGCTGCCTTCAACATCCTCCAGCATGACCGGTTTATTGGTGGGTTATTAATGGTGTCGGGTGGCATTTCTTTGGGGGACCACACAGCCTTCCATGTGCTTGTCAGAGGTAGCCTGACTGCCATTAGGTACCGAGATGAGATCCTCGAACCCCTTGTGAGACCATATGCTGGTGCGGTTGGCGCTGGGTTCCTCCTAAGTCAAGACAATGCTAGACCTCATGTGACTGGAGTGTGTCAGCAGTTCCTGCAAGAGGAAGGCATTGATGCTGTGGACCGGCCCGCTCGTTCCCCAGACTTTATTCCTTTGAGCACATCTGGGACATCATGTCTCGCTCCATCCACCAATGCCACATTGCATCACAGACTGTCCAGGAGTTGGCGGATGCTTTTGTCCAGGTAGCAACTTCTTAGTAGGCAGACTGGGGGGACATCCCTCAGGAGACCATCAGCCACCTCATCAGGAGCATGCCCAGGTGTTGTAGGGAGGTCATACGGGCACGTGGAGGCCACACACACTACTGAGCCTCATTTTTACTTGTTTTAAGTACATTACATGAAAGTTTTGAGTTTTGAGTGTGACTCCATATTAACACCTCCATGGATTATTATTATTACTTTGAAGGAAAGTCCTCTGGTGTCATTTGGTTTCCCTTCAACATAAGAATAATAATATACATTCCCCTTTATTATTATCAATATCCCCAGATTTTTAAGTCTTGTTATCGTAAAGGAAAAAAGGTAAACATAAGGCAAAGAAAGAAAGAAACAAGAAACATTATCAATTCCCAAGTCCCCAAAATAGAAATGTTTATTAGTTAAATTCCATACCTTTATTAGTTAAAGGGAACCTGTCACTAGTCGCATGCGGCCTGAGCCATTAGCAGGAAAAAAAGGCAGGCTTCCCTGTAATGACCATCTATGATTAAATGGATGCACCATTTCAGAGAAATTATAGTTGCACCTTTGACTGTGAACAGGACTTGGAGTCATGGAGCCAGCTCCATGACTCCAAGTCCTGTTCACAGTCAAAGGTACAACTATGTAGGGCAAGATTTGTCTATCAGGACCAGCAGACCTCCCTGATGACTAAGAGTCCCATTCCTGGCTGAAAAGACAACTCTGATTGCACTTAAAAAGCACAACCTTCCATTGTACTTGTGACATGTTCCCTTTAATGGTCTTATCAATTACTGGTTAACACTAGAACACATCTTTACTCCAAATAAATCAGCAAAGAATAGCCGAGACTGGGACATAATGTAAATTAAGCCCCCCCCCCCCCCCCCCAAAAAAAAAAAAAAAAGTCACTAAGACTTATCACAAAATAGTACAAAACTTTATTGATCAATATACATAAAAGCATAAAAAAGGGTCATAAGCAGAGGATAGAGGCACATAGACTACTGTCACAGAAAATGAGGTGGTGATCACCTACGTAACCCAACATACATTTCACACTAGCGCTTTATCAGGGGAAAAACATATGTTGGGGAATGTAGGTGGTCTGATTGCACGCAGCATACATGGCAGGTGTTTTTGTTTTCTATCTTCAGTTTACTAGAGCTATCCCTCTTGATGTGGCGCCTTGCATCTGATTTGCAGGTTTCTTTGATTCACTGTCTGGTGTCCAGCAGTCCTGTAATTCCAGCGTTTGTCTGGCATCCATTTTTACTATGACTTTTTTACATCATACATATTTTTATCTTATTTATTACCTGTATGTAACCATAGTATTTACCCTATGATCACTACCTCCTCTTCTCTGACTGTAGTCTCTGTGCCTCTTTCCTCTGCTTATTCATTTTTATTTTAATGTTTTTATCTATATTGTTCAATAAAGTTTTTTAAAGTCTTAATGACTTGTGATCTTTTTTGGGGGGATGAACTAGAACAGATCCATCAAATTGTGTATTCTGCTGATTTGAGGCACTACTGATCATCACTGAATTACAGGTTAAATATTTTATTGCCCATCACTTCTACTCATTTATTTATTTACTATTCTTAAATCTTTTCAAAGTCTTGTTAAGTTTAAATACATGTTCTTTTATACATTAAGTATAAAGTTTTACGAAAGCAAATATGTATAACAATACTAGTAACAACATGCTACAGTTTTGTTCATGAATTACGTCTTACATATTTTTCCAGCCTTGCTGAGTTGCGTGCTGTGGAACCATCTGGATGGCAAAGTTATTATAATCTGTAAAGATAGATCCAAACCCAATGGATGTGTTAAAATACCTAAGGTTCACATTTCTCATGCTGATTCACGATAAAAGTTATAAAAAAAAATATTGTGTTTCTCCAAAAACTCAGTTATAACTATAACACGTTGGAATGAGGTTTACTCTATTTTCTCTCCATGGTACAAAGAGAAGATGAAAAGTTACAATAATGAACTTAGCTATGACTTAGATTAACTTCAGTCCCTAGAAAATTCTAAAAAATGAATATCCCTGGGACAAAATATAATGGCTTTGGAATTAAATTGCTGCAAATAAAGTTAACAAAAGAAGTTCTGGCTCATATGGCTGGTTTATGTAGAAAGCAACATTTGGACCATTAAAGTTTATGTACAACTTAGAAAATCGTTTGAGCTGTAGATTTGTACTACAATTTACCCCAATTTCTTATAGAAATCATGGTAAATCTGTTAAGCTTCAAAAGCAATACCCTTCCCACTAAGATCCATTCTTGTATTAGCAAATGACTTAACTTTTAAATATGCAGGTAGATAACTTTATTTACTGAAACCAGAATGTACAGCTGTTGAAATAAGTATCACCATTTTCCTCACTCAGATGATATTAATTTGCACTGATAAGGGGATTGATTTTTAATTACTAATAGATATCAGCTGTTGTCTTGCCTTTCCATGCCTTTTTGCACCTCAGTTTCTTCATGTGTTCAATACTTTTTCCCTGTGTCAATTCACATTATTGCACATAACTTAAATTCTGATCTGATTTGTCTTGGTTTCTTTGTATGTATGGATTACTTGGGTTGTTACAATTTATTTTTTACTGACTTTAAATACCTTTCGTGTAAGGCAATGACATAGATGACATTTACTCTATGGCATATACTTTCTATGCATTTATGCATGTGCTAAGAATTCTAAAGAAGTCTCTATTTATTGAGATTGCAAAAGGCTTAAAGGGGTTATCCACCATAAGGAGTTTTTAGTACCTACCTGCCAGACAGTAATGGACATGTTTAGGAAGGATCTGCGCTTGTTTTGGGGCTAAATGGCTATGTTGTGAGATTACCATAACTCTATGGCTAGCTTATTGTGAACTTGTATTTCCTGTTTGAGTTTTCTTCTTTGCCTACAAATCCCATAATTAAATTTTCCTCCCTCCCACATATCAGCCACCCTACCCATTGAAACATAAAATGAACTGCATCCATACAAAAGACCTGTGGTTTTCAATCAGTGTGCCTACAGCTGTTGCATTAGTTGCAGATCGATCTATCTCCCACCAAGCGATCACTTCACCCATTTTAGCGGTCAGGCTCCTTGTCATTAGCTGACTAGTGAGGTCAGGTCTCGGCCACATTGCAACCTGGGAAAAATCTGAGACAACATTCATTTAGTATGCTGTTAAAAATAAATATTGGGGTGGAAATCACATAAGAATTGTGGAAAAAATGTCACTCACAGGTACCGACACTATATTATGAACCACACTAACTTTACAGTCCCTGCAGCATAGTCAAATAAAAAAAATCCTGGACTATCCCTTTAATTCCTGGAATACCCCTTGTATTGAAAGTTTCAGCCTCTATAGCACAAGCATTGTTTTTCTTGGAACTAATTGGATTTATTCTGGACAAACCCAAATGGTCACAGACAGAATTGATTGTGTAGCTCAAAAGAATCAAAGAATCCCAAGATCTCTCTCTGCAAATAGTGTTCACTCACGGCACTTAATTTAGTATTGACAACCAAACATTTCAGGGAAAAGAGATAGGGGAATAAAGAACAGCAAATAAAATACCAAAATCATGTTTTATTACAAATGCAAATAAAAGTATAAATCAAGCTTGTGTTTGCCAATGTGTAATGTACCTTTCTTAATATGTGGATTTTTATTGCCCTAGGTGTCTTACTGTAGTTAAGGATTGGTTAATGTGCAGCCTTAACCTGTGAGTGACTAGCGCTATACTAATTTCCGACGTTTGAGAATTCACACCAGGTCAGGTTGGTATGGGTTCCCTCCTCGGTACCCCATGGAGTTCTGTTTATTACAGGAAGTAATTTTTTTTTTACAAACTGAGAAAAAGTGGCGGGTGAAAGGTAAAATTATGCATCGTTCTATATGCTGATTGGCCATTTGAACGTAGCGTAGCATAAGTCATTATCTTGCAAGTCCTCTTAGCTTAAGATTTCAGCATCTTCCCACAAAGTCCAATGTTTAGACGTCTTGTATACATAGTCTCCATCTCAAGGCTCTATTCTTAGTTACAGGCAAAACGATAAGATGAAATGTTTTGCATTTAGCATTCTGATGTATCTGGGTTAAAGGGTAAGGGAACATATATTTTTCCAGCAGCAATAGCATTTTAATATTAATATATTGATCAGTCATTAGAAACATAAGGTTCATCCCTATCACTGTCTTTCATAGTGTTTCATTGTGATAGTATGATATTTTAGTCCCACATAATTTCCAGAACTGGCTGACAATGCTGACTAAGTTTAAATGGGCACTGTCATATACAAAAACTTTTGATGTGTTGTAAAGCATGCAAAACCAATAGGTTTTGCAATTGCTTTCATTAGAAATTTTTCGGTATTTCATACTGAAAAAGCCAGTCAAACAACTGATTCCTGCCCCCCCCCCCCTGTCTGCTTGGACACATACTAGTCCTGCTGTGGCCATATGTCATGGACACACTTCCTTGATTGACAGCTGTGAAAGCAGGGCTCACAGCTGGAGGAAAAATCCTCCCACTGTCAGCTTTTGTCCCACTACTGTCAGTGAGGAAAAGCTGGGAGTTGTAGTTTTGTTAATGCTAAGGGATATGTGAGAAGACAGCATACTGAGGGAGGGGGGCGGAGACTTGCACAGTGAGGCCACACCCCTCCCTTTGATATGATTTCAGACTAGGGAGCTAAAATAAAAGTGTTATAGAAAAATAAATAAAGGTGCTAGACACATAAAAATGTGATGTACATGGTCAGGATTAGGTACCGAGTGATATATTTAAAAAAAAGTTTTTTTGTTCGATCTGACGGATACACTTTAATGATGTTACTAGAATACTTAAGAACCCATAATATAGTTAATAATAGGCTCCTCACCTTATTGATGGTAAAATTAACTGTGGTAATGCATCATCTTCAACCAGAGAATTAAACAGTAGTGCCATCAGGCAGATCATATGCACAATGGAGTACCCAAATTATAGAGCTAGATAGAAAATAACTACTACTCAATCCATGGGAGATGCTATGACTTTACCTATAATTATACCTATGACAGAGCTATTGCTGTTAACAAACATCTACACATTTACACTAGTTCATCCTTCTGCTAATGTGACCAGAGAATAAGACAAAGGCAAACTCATCTCATAATTAAGTGTTAGGACCAGAAGTCTTAAAATGTAATTAGTCAGTGATGTCTTAGTGTAGCATAGTACAAATTGCTTCAGCTTTGTAAGAAAACAATAGTTCTATGATACTAATTGCATTTTTTAGTTACACACCCACCACAATCAGTATATACACTCATTGACAAAAAGAAGACATGGTTGAAGTAAGTTATAGATGTAAGTGATTGTAATATTAAAATTTAAGGATACTTTTTGTACAATTAAAAGGAGGCTTTAGTACCCCGTTGAGTCATCTCTAGCATGAATGCAAGAGGAGATACAGTAGGACATGGAGGTATACAGGTTCCTGCAGTACATTTGCCCATGTATATTGCAGCTGGACCTGTAGATTTTGGGCATCGTGTCATTCTACAGAAAAGGCACCAAAAGGCCTCCATACCAAAAGCTGACTATTGTCGAATCCCAGCCTGAACCTGGATTCATAGTTACAGATATGCAGTTCCAGTCCATAGAAGTCATAGCTGGTTTTCAATGGCAAAACACATACTGGTTGACGTCATATATAATATCCTCCTGCTAAGCATCTGGAAATGGTCCAGGCAATGACAGGGTATGTAATGAAGTTTTTATCTGAGTCTTCATAGTAGATAAGGATGCTGTGGGAGCTGCTTGTGCTTTTTTGTGGGATTAATCAATCGTCTCCATTGTCGGTCTGTCTGTGCTTTCTAGAAACCTGTTAGTTGTATCTGCTCCCAACACCACCTAACAGCTGGGTCAGAATGGCTTAGGTTGAGGTAAACGTTGTCAAATGAACCATTATGCTTCTCTTAGGCCAATTATGTGCCTCCTCTCAAAGTTTGACAACTAGGCAAAATGTCTTCTAGTAGAGACTTTCTAGCAGTCAAACATATCTCACCAAGAGCTACTGTACTCAAAAGTACCCCGTGAAAGCCTGTATATGGGCTAATGAACTTCGAACTTCAGCAAAGAAGGACTGGATTGTAGCAGTGGCAGGATCGTTGCGGTCCCAGAGCGGTGTGGCCCATGAGAAGGCCTTTCCAGACAGGAGACTGACCACGAAAGCCACCTTAGACCGTTCAGTGGGGAATTGGTCCGACATCATCTCTAAGTGCAAGGAACACTGGGACAGGAACCCACGGCACAATTTAGAGTTCCCATAGAATTTGTCAGGTAGGGACAAGCGGAGTCTGGAAGTGGCAACTTGCTGCGGAGGAGAAGCAGGAGCTGGCGGAGGGGATGGTTACTGATCTAGAATTAGAAGCTGCTGTAGCATGGCGGTCAACTGCGACAGCTGTTGTCCTTGTTGGGCGACCACGGTGGGGAGGTCAGCGAGACTTGGCAGCGGCACCTCAGCAGGATCCATGGCCGGATCTACTGTCAGGATTCGGCAGGCTGATGGTGGATGTTACGCCGAGCGCTCCGGGTCCCTGCTCCTCCCCGGAGCGCTCACGGCATCTCTCTCCCTGCAGCACCCCGGTCAGACCCGCTGACCGGGAGCGCTGCACTGACATTGCCGGCGGGGATGCGATTCGCATAGCGGGACGCGCCCGCTCGCGAATCGCATCCCAAGTCACTTACCCGTCCCGGTCCCCGGCTGTCATGTGCTGGCGCGCGCGGCTCTGCTCTCTAGGGAGCGCGCGCGCCAGCTCTCTGAGACTTAAAGGGCCAGTGCACCAATGATTGGTGCCTTGCCCAATTAGCCTGATTAGCTTCCACCTGCTTCCTGGCTATAATACCTCACTTCCCCTGCACTCCCTTGCCGGATCTTGTGCCAGTGAGAGCGTTTAGTGTTGTCCAAGCCTGTGTTACCTGATCTCCTGCTAGCCATATTGACTACCATCCTTGCCGCCTGCCCCGACCTTCTGCTACGTCTGACCGTGCCTCTGCCTAGTTCTTCTGTCCCACGCCTTCTCAGCAGTCAGCAAGGTTGAGCCGTTGCTAGTGGGTACGACCTGGTTGCTACCGCCGCAGCAAGACCATCCCGCTTTGCGGCGGGCTCTGGTGAACACCAGTAGCCACTTAGAACCGGTCCACCGGCACGGTCCACGCCAATCCCTCGCTGACACAGTGGATCCACAACCTGTAAGCCGAATCGTGACAGTCGATCCTCTGTGTAAGAGAGGGATAGGCGTGGACCGTACCGGAGGACCGGTTCTAAGTTGCTACTGGTTTTCACCAGAGCCCGCCGCAAAGCGGGATGGTCTTGCTGCGGCGGTAGCAACCAGGTCTTGTCCACTGGTAGCGGCTCAACCTCACTGACTGCTGAGACTGGCGTGGTAAAGGAGGACTAGACAGAGGCGAGGTCAGACGTAGCAGAAGGTCAGGGCAGGCGGCAAGGTTCGTATTCAAGGGCAATGGCAGAAGGTCTGGAAACACTGGTAAGGGGACTCACAAAACGCTTTCACTAGGCACTGAGGCAACAAGATCCGGCAAGGACAGGAAGGGGAAGTGGGTTTTTATACACATGGAGCAGGGAAGCTAATTGACATTGATTGGGCCAGGCACCAATTAGTGGTGCACTGGCCCTTTAAATCTTAGAGAGCCGGCGCGCGCGCGCCAGGACATGACAGCCGGGGAACGGGACAGGTGAGTAGATTGGGGTGCGACCCACGGGCGGGCGCTCCCGGTCAGCGGGTCTGACCGGGGCGCTGCAGAGAGGAGAACGCCGGGAGTGCTCCGGGGAGGAGCAGGGACCCGGAGCGCTCGGCGTAACAACTACTTAGATGTACGTATGGGGCATGCACTTATGAGGGCCGAAAAATGCGCTACAGTATGCCTAAAAACTCGGTATTTTTGGAAAACACCAGCCGGTGATTACTTTTGTCTGTCCTTTCACAGTATGTAGGCCCTTGACAGATTAACAGTTACAAAATAGTACACAATTTAGATGTACGTATGCGGTATGCACTGATGATGGCAGAAAAATGCGCTAAGTACACCTAAATACTCTGTATTTTTGTAAAACACCAGCCGGTGATTACTTTTGTCTGTCCTTTCACAGTATGTAGGCCCTTGATAGATTAACAGTTACAAAACAGTACACAATTTAGATGTACGTATGCGGTATGCACTGATGATGGCAGAAAAATGCGCTAAGTATGCCTAAATACTCAGTATTTTTGTAAAATACCAGCCGGTGATTACTTTTGTCAGTCCTTTCACAGTATGTAGACCCTTGACAGATTAACAGGTACAAAATGGTACACTACTTAGATGTACGTATGTGGTATGCACTTATGAGAGCAGAAAAAATGCGCTACAGTACGCCTTAAAACTCTGTATTTTTGTAAAACACCAGCTGGTGATTACTTTTGTCTGTTCTTTCACAGTATGTAGGCCCTTGACAGATTAACAGGTACAAAATAGTACACTACTTAGATGTACGTATGCGGTATGCACTTATCAGGGCAGAAAAAATGTGCTACTGTATGCTTAAAAAAAACTTATTTTTGTAAGACACCAGCAGTACACAACAGTGCTGCAGCCAAATAAAGCTGTGTACTAGACACAAAATTACACTCTGACAAAGATTATTAGGAATGGACTGCAGGGTATTATACTGTCTACAGACTAGTATAACCAGCAGATGATTTTATGTGGAACAAAGACAGAATTGCGCTGAAAAATTATTCCTGCCTCCTCTGCTAAGGTTCATGAAGTTGAGGCAGCTTGTTGAAATGTATGAGGAAACACACAGCTATCTGCCCCTCTCTGTAATACTATGCCGAAGAAAGTGACTGGGAGGTTAATGCCGGCAGCTGCAGTAAAAATCCTTTTCCGTGAAAAAAGCAAGGCTCTCCATCCAAGAGAACGCTGATTTGACTTGGAGGATGTTAAATGCTGCTGGACTGCGCTCTTCTCTGCTAATACACACACACAAACACACAGGCTATGCATCCTATGATCCTTCTGCAGTGTAATGTAGTGAAGTGAGGATCCAGAATTATGGCTGCCGATTATGTAGGGCAGTGACGTCACAGGGGTGACTGGCTGCTGATAGACTGCATCCTGCATGTGATTCAGGGTCATTCCACCTACTTCCCTTCCCACTTTGCCTTCCCAGCGTTCCTTGCCCCATGTACTGACATGTGGATCCGCCATTTTAGATGCCCTGGAGCCTGCACCGCAGTAAATGGAGTTTTATGAAGCAATTTGCGCAATAGAATCGCGGCGATATTCACATTTGTTGCGAATCGAAATTCGTAACAAATTCTGGTTCATCAGCTTCGATCATCTCTAATAAAAATAAAAGTAGGTAAAGCAAAAGAACAAAAGTGTAGGAAAAGAAATGACATAGTATATGATAATATCCCAACTCAAGATTAATGTAAAAGGGTTGAAGAACATTAGAAAAAGGTTTGTGTTCTTTTTGCGAGAAACAATTCCACTCATTCCAATGAACTGTATCTAATATTTGAACCCATCTCCATTTTCTTTTTGATTCCTGAACTGTTGACAAAGATATAAAGTACAATAAATTCATAGCTACACTTCCCTTCTTTAGAATAAAGGACTAATTTTACTTTACTAGCCCCGTATCTATGGTACATACCATGGTAATTTGTTTTCTCCTCTTTATAATCTAGGGTAACCACCATTATAGAGTCTTCTATTATAGCTACATCTGATGTATAAAAGTATTGAATAGAAACTACACTAACAACTCACAAATGTAATTTCTAAAGTGACCATTATCCCGAAGAGCATTTGCCAACTACCAAAGGGCTCTCCATTTGTGCCTAATAGAATATCAAGATTTGTTCAGGTGTTATCTACCACAACTCTTAAATGTCCATATTCAGTACGGAAAAATACAAATAAATAAATACATTGTATGGTTACTATGCCTGGTTTAATTTGAATAGATTTTTATCTAAGCTGAACTGAAAGCAAAAACATAATGCATAAAAAGCTTTACTTATATACATTTCACCATAAAAGATGTTAATGAGGCTGTCAATGTGTTGGCTACAAAATGTGTTTTATTCTATGCTAATACACTTAATTTTGTAAGATAAGAACCTTTATCATAAGGGTCCTATACAAAGCTCCAACTCAGCTGCTTTTACAGTATATTGAAAAACAAACAAAGAACTGACGACGTAAACTGCTTTTTGCTTGTTTATCCAAATTGTTTCTGCCACGACAGATTGAATACCTTGAAATTGAAAGAAGATAAAGCGCGGAAATGAGGAATATAGCCAATGGCAATTAGTTCTCCTTAGGATCTTTTTCTGGAAAGTGTCATTATTACCGGAAGAGAAAATGTGAAAAGAGTTCCACAGCTGCTCGGAAATGCAACTGTTGTATACTCATTTGTACTTATCTTCAAACTTGAGTAATATGCGCAAAATAAAGACTGAGGGACAGACGTAACATAAGGTTACACACGATAATAATAATGCAGAGAAGTTAATGAATGGCTGGTAAGAAGCAAGCTCTATTACGCTATAGTGCCGAATTCTCTGATCATTTTGTGGCTGATTAAAATTGCTTTCAACACTTTGCATTGTTTATTATTAGACTTCCCGTTTAAAAAAATTACATCAGATGATTAATATTTCAGTAGAGAAACAGTATTCTGGGGAGTTTTGAACATCAGTTGGAGTACATGACCATTTCACGATCATGAGTAATAGAGGGTTGTAATATGGTGCCAGAGCTTGCTATGAGTACATAGTACTTAGAGTACATTCACACTTCAATTTAGCAATACAATCACAGTATCCCGCCGGACCTTCACCGCATCCCATTCATTTGAATGAGCCGAATGGAGTCAGATAGGGACTCCAGCCAACGTGGTGTGAATGCACCCTTAAAGAGTTTTCCCACTATTAAATATTTAATCTCTTAGCTCACACAAAATATTTTCTGTTACAACTATTCAATAAAGTTCTCCTCCATCTAGATATAAGATGCATATTTATGTGTTTAATAGAGCCACCTGGTGTTCTTTTGATCCTGTCTCAGATTAATAACCCTTTTATGTTACATGTGATTTAAAGTTTTTGGTCAATGATTCCATGAGACTCCACAAGGTAATAATTGTTTCTGTTCTATTCCAGTAGAATGAATTTTAGGTGTGCTTACGGTGTCTTTTAATATACCATAGTACAGTGCACAGAACACTTACAACTCATGATATGGATCCATTTGGACTAAATTGTCACCTAACTGGGTTTGTGCTCAGGGCTTACATTCGAGCTTGTGGTAGCAAGCGCTGAATACACAACTATGCAGACCATACATTGACTTACCAAGCGGTTTGAGTTGTTCTGTACTTGAGATTGCACCTACATACAAACCTATGTACCTATATAAATAAGAATGACAGACGAAGCGGATGAGTTGTGCCCATAACCACGTATGAGGGCACGCCTATAGAGGGCATACCCTATGGTGAATTGATAAGAATAAGGGAGGGTTGGGAGGGTACCTGAAAACCACGTACGCCCCGCCTGTATGTTGTGGGGGCGTTTTATAGTGGTGCCCCCTGCATGGCCCCGCCTGTAGGTGCAGGGGGCGTGGGAATTCACGCCCCCTCGCACAAATTCAGCCCAAAAGGCTTCCTACTTATGCTCAGGGTTTACATTCGAGCTTGTGGTAGCAAGCGCTGAATACACAACTATGCAAACCATACATTGACTTACCAAGCGGTTTGAGTTGTTCTGTACTTGAGATTGCACCTACATACAAACTTATGTACCTATATAAATAAGAATGACTGACGAAGCGGTTGAGTTGTGCCCATAACCGCTTATGAGGGCACGCCTATAGAGGGCAAAAAATCAAGAAGTAGAATTAATAACAACATTCCTGACCATAATAACCAAACCACAACTAGTCATGTCTATCTTCCCCTAAACTGTTCTTGCTAGACTCAAGAAACCAAGAGAGTTGTGCCTGCCGGCTGGCGACCACATGAGGCAGTGCCTGACACTGAGAAGATATGGTGGTGACGCCTACTGCGTCCGGCCTGGCACTGGAACGGGACCTGACTACGTGCTAGCTGATTCGTTCATATTGACATGCTCACTGTGGTATTTGCAGAAAGAGGAAACCGATAGAGCTTGTCGGGCATAACATGTCCTCCTGTCCCTGCTGTGCTGATAAGTGGCAAAATCTTCATTGTTAGTTAAGTGATATGAAGAGTTGACTGGACTGTACTATGAGCCATATCCTAATCTGCCAACATACCGTCACAAATATGGTCTCAGGAGTAATGACCTGCAGAGAACGACGGGCCTCCTCATCCTGATCATGCCTGCAGACTCGAAAGATCTCAGTAACATTCAAGCCTAAGGACTATCATGCTTGCAGACAGGCATCAACAGAACCACTGTGTCCGCAGACATGACCAACCTCTCCGTGACTATCGTACCTGTTGATTTTGACAGGTCTTGCATGCCCTCGTGCCTGTGGATGTTACAGGTCTTTGTGTAACCGCTGTGCCTGGAATGGCAGTCTGACTCGAACCTCGTACCTGTAGGCGTGACAGGTCTTTGAGTAACCCTCGTGTCTGTGGAAGTGATAGCTGTTAGCCTGACGCTGACATGAGTATACAAGACAGATTAATGCATGAAATAACCACCTATGAGTCGTGAAATTGTAACTCTATGACCTGTGTTAGGGAAACATTGACTAAGCCATGAATCTCCCTGCAGGCGTGGCAGGTGGAGATGGTATGCAACCCCTGAGATCATTTTGTTTTTTTGGTAATGCAGGAGTGAATGGCAGCCGAGTGCCTGACATCATGTATGCATGGAGTATAGAGTCATATGTGTATCAAGTCATATTGCACTGAAGCAGAGTCAGGAATAACAGATTTCACCAGGACACCAACTGAAGCGAGACAGACCTGAGGAACTTGGTGGGTGAGAGGATGCGCGAGGCTCTGAAGACGTGTCAGTAGCAGCGTCAGTGTGTGAGCAAGTAACTGTAGTGAGCAAACAAGAGTGGTGAAAGTAACATGGATCAGTTAGTACGTGTTGTGAAGTACATACATAAGAGTGTGCATATTTTCCTTTTTTTTTTTTTTGAAGTGTGAGATCTGATAGGAGTCTACAACCACCGTTGCTCGGTGCAACCCCCTGTGGGCATGGCATATAAGGGGTATGCCAACCATCTGTGTTTTGTGATGTCATGCTCTGAAGAAGTTTCAGTAACAGCAACTACGCAGTGCTGCCCCCTGCAGACGAGGCAGGTATGACGGGGAAACAACCACCTATGTGTCGTGAAGTTGTTATTCAGTAGACATGTCAGTAACAACAAATGAGTAGTGCGTCTCCCTGCAGAACGTGACAGGTGAAGTGGGTGTACACCACTTGTGTCATGGTATGAATGTGCAGAATAACATGTCAGCGACCACAATTTTAGTGCATGCTGTAGGACCAGTTAGAAGGTAACTGGTGAGCATATGACAAGATACGGATGCTTGATCTGTGACTGAGCAGTTACTATGGTAACGAGAGTGTGGTATGTCAGCTTTGGGGACCAATAGCCGGTACAGACGAGTGTGCGGAGTGACTATTTGTGATTGTACCGTACAACCTGAGAATATCTGTACAGTAAGAATCTGCGAGCGTGTGTATGGTATGCAGAGTAAGGTTATGCGTATGAACAATGCTAACTATGAGCAAGTGTGCGGTAACACAGCGAGGAGCTAGATATGACAAAAGTTATGAGCGTACGTTCAGTGCAACCTGTATGCGCACATGTGTGGATGCAGCGGCACACGTGAGTGCAGTATGACCATGAAGGGCACAATACGGTGCTAATGGTATGAGCGTTCGGCACTATGACTGTCCTCACAGTGTGTGGCTTGATGAGCGTATGTACTGTGTGCAACGATGGAACTGTACCGACTGCATGGAAAACTATTGTCATATGAACTGTACACAATACAATAGCTGTACTCACTGCATGTAACATTGTGAGCGTATGTTCTGTATACGACAATGTGACAGTACTCCCTGTATGTAAGAGTATGAGCGTGTGTACTGTGTGTGGTACTATAACTGTACCCACTGTGTGCAGCTCTGAGCATGTGTATTGAATGCAACAGCAAACTGTACCCACTGTAAGTGACACCAAGAGCGCACGTACTGTACACGGTACCACAGCTGTACCCACTATATGTGACACTGTGAGTGTGAGTGTATTCTATACCATGACGTAACTGTGCTTGCTGCATGTGACCCTGAACCTATGCGTACTGTAAAGACATGCTGTACCCACTGCATAAAACACTATAACCGGGGCCTACCGCAACCGCCGCTCCTCTCTGGAAACACTGCACGCACCTGCCTGGAAACCACGTACGCCCCGCCTGCATGTTGCGGGGGCGTTTTATAGTGGTGCCCCCTGCATGGCCCCGCCTGTAGGTGCAGGGGGCGTGGGAATTCACGCCCCCTCACACAAATTCAGCCCAAAAGGCTTCCTACTTAGCAAGGAGCTTTGGGAAAATGGTAACAGATAAAATACTTTTAAGTCCAAGATACATAAGCAGCCTCAGATAGACTAAATCCAAAAATGAAACAGACCTGTCTGTCACTGCAACAGTATCTCCTATGACCACCTTCTCATGCAGGCATGATAATTGTATAATGCTAACGGGGGCCACAGTTTAAAGCAGACATGCCTAATTCAATATTGCATAAGGAACTTTTATCCAATATATAACCAAAGAAATGATGGATTGCACTCACCGCATCTTTCGTGCAAGATTCATCTTTATTTGAGTGGCATCATAAAGTGATACAGTGCGGGTACCAGCTTCCTTTTGGCAACAGGTGTGGATGCTGGGATAATCCCATATTAAGTATGGCCGCTGTTTCGCAGGACAATGCCTACTTCATCAAACGACACCTCCTGGAGACGTCAGTGTCGGATTTATCCATGCAGGGGCTGACGTCGCCAGGAAGTAGTCTCACAATGTGCTAGTGACATAAAACCAATTTAAATCAATAATATTTTACCCAATGCAATATACTAATACAAAAACTGCAAAGAATGATAAATTATAACTTCATAAAAAAAGCTAGATATATTTGTGAATTATTGTGAGAAGCAGATCAAAGTGAGGACTTTAATTTGTCTGCAAAACTCTGTCTTTGTCTAATAACGTCTGACCAATAATTGTGACCTAGGTCACTACTACATTCTCCTACAGCACGGAGCTTGGCCATTTACTTTCATTTCTCCTCATTACTCTTCAGCAGTCCGGTCCAGGTCCAGGTAGGACCGAAACGCATCATAAATTTGAGTGCCAAGTTTATTCACGAAAATTTGATACAGAGTGGGATTCCTAATCGTGCACCTATCCGAAGGGAATGCCATATTGATTGGCTTTCATAAGAAGTATTTCTACATTCTGTTTTAATTGACGTCAATAACATTAGCGATACAGTGATTTAGGAAAAGGAAACAAACAATAATTAATAAAAAAAATTATCTCTGTATATGAATACAGATTGATTGTTTCAGATTGGGTATTATAGTATGAGCTTAAAGGGGTATTCCTAAATGCCTCTTAACCTTGTTGTGCTTTTGCAGGCTCAGTGCAGCTTCCAGGTTTGGCTCTGAGAAGAGTGGGTGGTCCTACAGAGTTTAAGCCAGGGGCGCACACACTCCCATACACAAAGACATATGTAGAATCACATACATACACAAACTGACGTACACACACAGTCACATACTCAGTCAGATGCTTCACTTCAATATTCTCACTAGCTCTTGTCTTCCTTACACAGGCTCAGGACAGAGGCTCAGATATAATATTCTGGGCTTTGCTGGAGAGCCACTCCCCTCAGGCAGCTGTCACTAGTAAAGTAAACATACAGATAAGGGCTCCTGGACTCACAGCATCCGGGAGAGTGAATGACGTCACCATCGACCACTGCTCAAACAAGCAGACCAGAGCACGGTAGCCTGGACAAGTGCTGTCAACAAGGCAAGGAGACAAGTGCATATATCTTTGAGAGAATATACGGAAGGTAATTATAACATTTTCAAAAATGTGTATTCTTACAAGGACGACAATGTTAAATACAATTTTTGAGAAGGGAATACCTCTTAAAAGAGGACGTTTAGCATATCTCCCAAAAAAAGAGATGTTATTATCATTTCATAGCTTAGGGTAGCCCTTTGTGCTCACAAAAGCAGTAGTAGTATCTCATTTGTGCACTTAGAAGAGTAATAGTTCCTCCTTTGTTCCGACAAAACAGTAAGTGCCCCTTTTGCACCCCCCAAAACAGTAACAGTGCCCCTTGTGGGATCATAAAGCAGTTATAGTGCTATTTTGTGCCCCCAAAACAGTAAAAGTGCCGACTTTGTTCCTCAAATATAGTAATAGTTAGTGTCCCATATGTGCCCCCAAAAGTAAAAGGGGCACTTTTAATGTTTTTGAGGGCACAAATGGAGTACTCTTATTGCTTTTGCATTCTAAGGTTGTAGATACAGTTAACACTAGCACTTGTTCGGGCCATATATATAACTTGTGTGGAATGGTTACCGGGGGAAAAATGACAGCACTGCTTAAATTTGCAAAGTTGCATATGAACAACTAATCCAAGACAAAATTGTACCAAAAAAGGTTACAAAAAATTACAACACCTATCACAGGAAAGGTAACGTCTAAAACGTAACTTTAATTCACACTTTTAAAGAATAAAGAACACATCATTTTTACCGTAAATTGTACGGCGTGAGAACAAAACCTTCCAAAATTTGCCAAATTGCGGTTTTCTTACAAATTTCCCCATTCAAATAGTATTTTTTTGGTTGCGCCATACATTTTATGGTAAAGTGAGTGGTGGCATTACACCGGACAACTGGTCGCGTAAAAAACAAGCCCTTATACTAGTCTGTGGATGAAAATATTAAAGAATTATGATTTTTTGAAGGCGAGGAGGAAAAAACGAAAACATAAAAAATAAATTGTCTGAGTCCTTAAGGCCCCAATGGACTGAGTCCTTAAGGGGTTAATGTAATACTTATGCATTACATTGAAATTAAACAGTTGCTTATAATAGGCACAAAGGGGGGAGGGGGGCTAAAAAGGTGTTATTTAAATATTGTCAAAAATAACTAACATTTTTGGTATCATAACGTTTGGCATGAAAGAAAAACTGACAGGCTGTTCACCTGCACTAAACCCAATAAAGTGTGCAGGATTAAAACAAGGTATCACTGAGGCTAAAGTACTACTTTTTTTTTTTTTTGGGGGGGGGGGGGGAAACGCCAAGAAAAACGCTAATTCTGCCGCAGATGTTAGCTGTAAATGAATGAGAAATCGCATTTTTTTAAATCCTTTTGGAATTTTTTCACTCTTTTTTGGCGTTTTTCAGCTACTTGGCGGTTTTCCAAAATCGTAGCATGTTTAGCCATTGGCGATTTTTTTAGTCAAAATTGTGGCGTTATTCTCCCATAGAAGTCCTCCTATCCCGTCCTCCTATCCCGTCCTCCTATCCCATCCTCCTATCCTGTCCTCCTATTCCGTCCTCCTATCTAGACCTCCTATCTCGACCTCTTATCCCGACCTCCTATCCTGTCCTCCTATCCAGTCCATCTATCTCGACCTCCTATCTCGACCTCCTATCCCGTCCTCCTATCCCAACCTCCTATCCAGTCCTCCTATCCCGACCTCCTATTCTGACCTCCTATCCCGTCCCCCTATCCCGTCCTCCTATCTCGACCTCCTATCTCGACCTTCTAACCTGTCCTCCTATTCAGTCCATCTATCTCGACCTCCTATCCCGTCCTCCTATCCCGTCCTCCTATGCCAACCTCCTATCCAGGCCTCCTATCCCGACCTCCTATGCCGACCTCCTATCCCATCCTCCTATCCCGTCCTCCTATCCTGTCCTCCTATCTCGACCTCCTATCTCGACCTCCTATCCCGACCTCATATCCAGCCCTCCTATCCAGTCCATCTATCTTGACCTCCTATCTCGACCTCCTATCCCGTCCTCCTATCCCAACCTCCTATCCCTTCCTCCTATCCCGCCCTCCTATCCTGACCTCCTACCCCGTCCTCCTATCCTGTCCTCCTATCTCGACCTCCTATCTCGACCTTCTATCCTGTCCTTCTATCCAGTCCATCTATCTTGACCTTCTATCCTGTCCTCCTATCCAGTCCATCTATCTCGACCTCCTATCCCGTCCTCCTATCCCAACCTCCTATCCCGTCCTCCTATCCCGTCCTCCTATCTCGACCTCCTTTGTCGACCTCCTATCCCGACCTCCTATCCTGATCTCCTATCCCATCCTCATATTCCGTCCTCCTATCTTGACCTCCTATCTCGACCTCCTATCTCGATCTCCTATCTTGACCTCCTATCCCGTCCTCCTATCCCGTCCTCCTATCCTGTCCTCTTATCCCGACCTCCTATCTCGACCTCCTCCTATCTCGTCCTCCTATCCAGTCCATCTATCTCAACCTCCTATCCAGTCCTCCTATCCCGACCTCCTATCCTAACCTCCTATCCCGTCCTCATATTCCGTCCTCCTATCTCGACCTCCTATCTCGACCTCCTATCTCGACCTCCTATCCCTTCCTAATATCCCGTTCTCCTATCCCGTCCTCCTCTCCCGTCCTCCTATCTCGACCTCCTATCTCGACCTCCTATCCCGACCTCCTATCCTGTCCTCCTATCCAGTCCATCTATCTCGACCTCCTATCCCGTCCTCTTATCCCAACCTCCTATCCCAACCTCCTATCCAGCCCTCCTATCCCGACCTCCTATCCTGACTTTACATCCCGTCCTCATATTCCGTCCTCCTATCTCGACCTCCTATCTCGACCTCCTATCTCGACCTCCTATCCCTTCCTAATATCCCGTTCTCCTATCCCGTCCTCCTCTCCCGTCCTCCTATCTCGACCTCCTATCTCGACCTCCTATCCCGTCCTAATATCCCGTCCTCCTATTCCATCCTCCTATCCCGTCCTCCTATCTTGACCTCCTATCCCGACCTCCTATCCCGACCTCCTATCCTGTCCTCCTATCCAGACCATCTATCTCGACCTCCTATCCCGACCTCCTATCCTGTCCTCCTATCCTGTCCTCCTATCCCAACCTCCTATCCAGTCCTCCTATCCCGACCTCCTATCCTGACCTCCCATCCCATCCTCATATTCTGTCCTCCTATCTCGATCTCCTATCCCGTCCTCCTATCCCGTCCTCCTATCTCGACCTCCTATCTCAACCTCCTATCCTGTCCTCCTATCCTGTCCTCCTATCCAGTCCATCTATCTCGACCTCCTATCTCAACCTCATATCCCATCCTCCTATCCCGTCCTCCTATCCTGATCTCCTATCCCGACCTCCTAACTCGACCTCCTATCTCGACCTCCTATCCCGACCTCCTATCCTGACCTCCTATCCCGACCTCCTATCCCGGTCCTTCTATCCCGACCTCCTATCCTGACCTCCTATCCCTTCCTCATATCCCGTCCTCATATCCAGACCTCCTATTTCGACCTGTAATATGTGTACCAGGTATTGAAATATCGCCAGCTGTATCGGAAGTTATGTGGGAACATACATTTCCCATTGATTTGCATGGGACTTTAAGCAAAAACCGACCCTCACAAATGGGGGTAGTTAAGGGTTAAATTAACTATCCTATATTTTAAGTGGACTTATAAGTAACATGTAACTAAGTATTATCGAAATATCTCCAGACGTTTGGAAGTTATGCAGTAACATATATTTCCCATTGACTTGTATGGGACTTTAAACATAAACCCCGCCCCTGGCAAATGGGGGTGAGTAAGGGTTAAATCACCTATCCTATGTTTGTTGTTGACATATAAGTAACGTGTGCCAAGTTTCATTTTAATATCTTTAGCCGTTTGGACGTGATGCTGGAACATACACACATACACACACACACATTAGCCCTCATTTACTAATGTCAACTCGACTTTTTTTGTCGGGTTGTGCGACCAAATTTGTGTTGCATAGCCCATGCGACACAAATTTGGTCGCACAACCCGACAAAATATATCATGAAAATGGGCGTGGTTATCACAAAAAGGGAAAACAGAAAAAACACTCGGAGTATGAGGAAAAACTCACAGGAAAACCTGTGAATTTTTCTTCACTAAAACCCGACAGCTCTGAGCTGTCTGGAAATTACTGAAAACCGAGTTAATCCTACCCCCATCATGGAACAGGGTCTGTTCCATGTTGGGGGTAGTAGTACAGGGGCTAAAGGGTTGATCGCATCGGGTCTCACTTCTGAGACCCAAACCGATCAAAAGTTATTAAGCAGGGGAGCGGGCGGCATGGTCCGCTCCCCAGCGATGTATTTTACTTTCATTTTCAAATTCCCCGCCGGGATCCTTGAATGGCCAGTACTGAAGAGCCATTCAGGGATCCCTGCGAGCTGCGGTGGGGAAAGATATATAGAATCGCTGGGGATTTTGTATATGTCGCCACAGCTTCTATATATCTTGCCCCCTGCTGCGCTATATGTCTTGTCCCCCGCCGCAGCGCATGTGTACATGCATATATACATATATATATATATATATATATATATATATATACTCCCCACAGCGCATGTGTATATATATATACCCCCCGCAGCGCATGTGTATATATATATATATATCCCCCACATAGCGCTATTATATACCCCCCGCAGTGCATGTGTATATATATATATATATACCCCGCACATAGTGCTATTATATACCCCCCGCAGCGCATGTGTATATATATATACCCCCGCACAGCTCCATTATATACCCCCCCGCAGCGCATGTGTACACAAATATATATCCCCCCCGCATAGCGCTATTATATACCCCCCGCAGCGCATATAGATATATATTATATATGCCCTGCACAGCGCATCTATATACGGATGCCTCTGAAGTGCTATCAATGACTAATGCAGTGGTCTCCAACTTGCAGACCTCCAGATGTTGCAAAACTACAACTTCCCGTTGGCTGTCCGGGCATTCTGGGTGTTGTAGTTTTGCAACATCTGGAAGTCCACAGGTTGGAGACCACTGCGCTTCAGAGGCATACGTATATAGAAGGGAAGTGGGGAGGAGACATATAGCGTTATCTGGTCCCCACTTGGTTTCTATGCACAGTCCTGAGCAAACATCACAGCTGCCCCATCGCCTCCCCCATCCCCGGTGTTATAATTACCTGTTCCAGGCCCAGGTCCTCGATGCTTTTGGCTTCAGCGCTCTTGCTGTGTGCTGTCACTGTGCGCACTGAAGAGTGACGTACACAACGAACGTTGTGATGTCACCGTCAGTGCGCACAGTGACAGCGCACAGTAACAGCACCGAAACCAGAAGCATCGCAGACCTGGGCCGGGAACAGGTAATTATAACACCGGGGATGGGGGAGGCAATGGGGCAGCTGTAATGTTTGCTGAGGACTGTGCATAGAAGCCAAGTGGGGACCAGATAACGCTATATGTCTCCTCCCCACTTTGCTTCTATATACGTATGCCTCTGAAGCGCAGTGGTCTCCAACCTGCGGACCTCCAGATATTGCAAAACTACAACTCCCAGAATGCCCGGACAGCCAACGGCTGTCCGTGCATGCTGGGAGTTTTAGTTTTGCAACATTTGGAGGTCCGCAAGTTGGAGACCACTGCATTAGTAATTGATAGCACTTCAGAGGCATACGTATATAGATGCGCTGTGCGGGGCATATACAATATATATCTACATGCGCTGCGGGGGGTATATAATAGCGCTATGCGGGGGGATATATATATATGTGTACACATGCGCTGCGGGGGGGTATATAATAGCGCTGTGCGGGGGGTATATATATATATATATATACACATGCGCTGCGGGGGTATATAATAGCGCTATGTGGGGGGATATATATTACACATCCGCTGCAGGGGGTATATAATAGCACTGTGCGGGGGTATATATATATATATACACATGTGCTGCGGGGGTCATATAATAGCGCAGTGCAGGGTGTATATATATATATATATATATATATATATATATATACACATGCGCTGCAGGGGGTATATGATAGCGCTGTGTGGGGGATATATATAACATGCGCTGTGCGGGGGACATATATACAATTTACCCTGCGACACAATTTCCAACCCGTGAGACACATTTTTTTTTTTTTCCGGTGCGACACATTAGTAAATCAGGGACAAAAATACACCAAGTAAATGAGGAAACACTCAGAGATAAACCCGACACTCTTAGTAAATGAGGGCCATTGAGTTTTATATATATAGATAAAGCCCATCTCCATTTTTCAAAAAAGTATGTGTTATCGTTTGTAAATATCATTTGTAAAGTTTACGTGTATGCTAGCATGCAATTCACAGGGGGTAAACAATTAAAATATAACCTTTAATGCAGATGCTTTAACCCCATAAGGACACAGCTCATTTTCCCCTTAAAGGGGTACTCCGGTGAAAACCTTTTTTCTTTTCAATCAACTGGTGGCAGAAAGTTAAACATATTTGTAAATTACTTCTATTAAAATATCTTAATCCTTCCTGTACTTATTAGCTGCTGAATACTACAGAGGAAAATTATTTTCTTTTTGGAATGCTCTCTGATGACATCACGACCACAGTTCTCTCTGCTGACGTTATAATAATAATAATAATAATAATAATAATAAGTCTTTAATTATTGTTGTCCTTAGTGGTATTTGAACCCAAGTCCCCAGCACTGCTAACCACTGAGCCACCATGCTGCCCTTAGCATACATCTGCTATCCATGGTTGCTAAAATGGACAGAGATGTCAGCAGAGAGCACTATGTTCGTGATGTCATCAGTGTTCCAAAAAGAAAGGAATTTCCTCTGTAGCATTCAGCAGCTAATAAGTACTGAAAGGATTAAGATTTTTTAATCGAAGTAATTTACAAATATGTTTAACTTTCTGCCACCAGTTGATTTAAAAGAAAAAAGGTTTTCACCGGAGTACCCCTTTGAGGACTGAGCCATTTTTTGCTAATCTGACCATTGTGAATTTAAGCATTATTAACTCTGGGATGTTTTTACTTTTCATTCTCTTTCTGAGATTATTTTTTCGTGACATATTCTACTTTATGTTAGTTGTAAATTTTTGTTGATACTTGCATCATTTCTTGGTGAAAAATTAAGTAAGTGTGTTAACCCTTTAGGTGTTTCATAGGAATAGCAGCAACGTGAAGGAAAAAATTCTAAATCTTCATTCTTTACACTTGCATGTTCTTGTGGACCCAGGGGTAACAGCAAAGAAATCATCCTAAAATGTGTAACCCAATTTCTTTTGCGCAAGGAAAAATCTCATATGTGTATGTCAACTGCTCTGTGAGTGCAGTAGAGGGCTCAAAAGGGAAGGATTTTGGAGAGTGAGTCTTTCTGTTTTGTTTTGTTTTTTTGGGGGGGGGGGGCATGTCACATTTAGGAAGCACCTGTAGTGCTAAAACAGCAAAAAATATTTACATGTTTTACAAGGGGTATTCTGGTGGAATTATTATTATTTTTTTAATTAAAAGATTTGTAAATTACTTATATTTAAAAATCTTAATCCTTCCAGTAATTATCAGCTGCTGTATGCTTCAGAGGAAGTTGAGTTGTTCTTTTCTGTCTGACCACAATACTCTCTGCTGACACCTCTGTCCATATCAGGAGCTGTCCAGAGTAGGAAATCCCCATACCAAACCAATCCTCTGGACAGTTTCTGACATGGTCAGAGGTGTCAGCAGAGAGCACTGCGATCAGACTGAAAATAACTGCTCAACTTTCTGTGCAGCATACAACAGCTGATAAGTACTGCAAGGGTTAAGATTTTTTTTATAGGAATAATTTACAAATCTGTATAACTTTCTGGAACCAGTTGATATGAAAAATATATGTATTTTTAATATCTTATATCTGTTATTATTTTAAGAATTATTGGCATGATTGCTAGTTATTATTCAAAAGACTTGCCAAACACCCTTTATAATCCCGGAATGAATGCCATTTTACTTGAAATGAAAAATGTATGTAAATCCCACCTGAAAATTCTGAGCTTTTTCTTTCTTTTACCATCATCATGATTCTACGAAGTAAAAGAACCTTTTAGAAGTGAAGCTCAATTTGCAATTCTATCAGTTTCAGTGTGCTGTTTTTTTTAAGCAAATAGACACCTTGATTTGATTACATTCACTTGAAGAATATACTCTGAACGAAAGAGGTATAATTTTGACAGCAAATTTATTTTTTTCTGCATTGTATATATGTAAAAATAAAATAAGATTTTCTTTGCTTGCTGAATTTTAAGTAAACGGAATATTACATCAGCAGAGTTTTATTAAATTATTTATTTTAAATTATAATTTTTTTAATTATGGCATTTTAAGTGGAACATTTTATTTTTAATATGATTTCCATGAATAATTCTTTCAATTTTGGAGATGAAAAATCAAATGGTAAAACACAGCCTATATAATTGGAAAAAAAATATCTCTAATGGGGGACTGTAGGAGAAATGTATCAATATGTTCAATAAAAAAATGTCACCAAGAATATCAAAATGGTGCACAGACATGGGAATCTGTCAGTTCCAAAAAATAGCTATACCTTTAGCTTTGCTGATCACCTTCTGTAAAGTTATAAGAGCTGTAGTAGGGCAGCAGCAGGGCAGCACAGGTTATCTGTGTAGTGTTTGGACCAATTATGTTTTGGGGTACCACTCAGGACAGATATGCTGGTAACCTGAACAAAGTCACAATTCTTTACTGCTAACAGCAAATTCTTCCACAAGGGAAATACATTTCCTAAACAAATCAACAGGCATGCTTATGGCTGGAAAGGGGTAACCCACAACGGTTGTAAACTGTTTATTCCTTTTATTTTAGCCCTTTTCACATTACTAGTGCCCTTAGTCTTTCCCCTTGGGGCAGGTAATAACTATATCCTGGTAAAGCTCAAATGTAGTATCTGATGTAGCATCTGATATCCACTTTACTCCCTGGTAGAGACGGGCGAATCAAAGCTGATGAAGTCTAATTCTTTCCGAATTTCATGAAAAATTTGATTCTGAATGAATGCAAATTTCCTCGCGCTTCGTGGTAACGAATCGCTTCCTTCACTACATTTTGTGTGGGCAAGAGGGCTAAAATACTGGCTACACATGTGAGGACATAGGGCAAGGAAGTCTGGGAAGGTGGGTAGGCGGAATCACCCTGAATCACATGGCAACATGCAGCCTATCAGCAGCCAGCCAGCTCTGTGATGTCACAGCCCTTAATATTCGGCAGCCATTGCCGAAGACGGGCATTTCCTGAGAGAACAGACACTGTGTGGTCATTGTTCAGCGTTACTGACAATGCAGATCAGCACAGGGGAAATCCATTGACCTCAAGTCCGCATCGCTGCAGGCAGGCAGGCAGGCAGGGAGAGTTTAGAAGTCATTTAATGCGTACCCGTCAGATCTGACCAAAAAATGTTTTATGCAGTCTGCTCACATCTCCCTAGCATTAGCAAAACTGCAGACTCCCAGCTTGTCCTCACTGACAGTAGTTGGAGACAAGCTGACAGTGGGAGGATTTTTCCCACGTTGAGCCCTGCGCTCACAGCTGTCAATCAAGGAAGTGTGTCCATGACATAGGTGATGATGCATGGACATATCACGACTAGTATGTGTCCAAGGGGGCGGGGGGGCAGATGTTTGACTGGCTTTTTCAGTATGAACTACTGAACATTTTCTAATGAAAGCAATTGCAAAACCTATTGGTTTTGCATGCTTTACAACATATCAAAAGTTTTTGTATCTGACACTGCCCATTTAATAGTCTGCAAATTGAGATAATCACAGGAAGCACTCCACATTCAAAGACTGCAAGCAACCATAGTGCAGACAGGGACATCTCAAAAATCTCTGTAATCTCTTCAATTGTGATGCCATATGGTCTCATGACCCTGCTGCCACATCCACACTCTGCGGCAATGATTCTAATGACGCCTGTAATCTGCATGTCATACTAAATAGTATTATTTCACTACCCGAGCACACTCCATATGCATTTTACGGCAAGGCAAAGTGTTCCACACTCCCTAATGAGGTTCTCTATAGCCCGGAAATAGCCGTTTTTAATAGTGATTCCCTGCAAAAATTTTCAGATCGAACAAAAAATTTCCGGAAAATTTGGCGAATCGGACGAATAGAATTATTGAAAGATTTGCCCATCTCTACTCCCTGGTACCATTTCTCCTATCAATGGTGTGCAATCTGTAATCTGTCTTTCCTCATCTCACTCTCAGAATAGGACTATTAAGGGAAATGTCTTGGACAGAATTTTTAGCAGGAGTACACTTCATCCCCATGCACGTTTAAGGTTCTTAGCATGAGTGTAGGGATCCGGACTGGTAGCAGGAAGCGGTACTGGTAGTGGATCCTCTGTGTCAGTAAGGGAATGGCGTGGACCGTACCGTACTTAGTCAAGAGAGGCATTTTGTCTCTGACAATCAACTTTAAAGGGGTACTTCAGTGGAAAACATTTTTTTTTTCATATCAACTGGCGCCAGGAAGTTAAACCCTTAAGGACACAGCCCATTTTGACTTTAAGGACACAGCCATTTTTTTGCTAATCTGACCACTGCCACTTTAAGCATTAATAACTCTGGGATGCTTTTACTTATGAATTTGATTCCAAGATTTTTTTTTGTGATATATTGTACTTTATGTTGGTGGTAAATTTTCGTCAATACTTGCATTTCATGGTGAAAAATTCCAAAATGTCATGAAGAATTGGAAAATTTTGCATTTTTCTAACTTTGAAGCTCTCTGCTTGTGAGGAAAATAGACATGCCAAATAAATTATATATTGATTCACATATACAATATGTCTACTTTATGTTTGCATCATAAAATTGAAATGTTTTTACTTTTGGATGACATCAGAGGGCTTCAAAGTTCAGCAGCAATTTTCCAATTTTTCACAAAAATTTCAAAATCAGAATTTTTCAGGGACAAGTTCTGAAGTGAATTTGAGGGTCTTTATGTTAGAAATACCCCATAAATGACCCCATTATAAAAACTGCACCCCTCAAAGTATTCAAAAGGATATTCATAAAGTTTGTTAACCCTTCAGGTGTTTCACAGGAATAGCAGCAAAGTGGAGGAGAAAATTCAAAATCTTCAATTTTTACATGTTAGTAGACCCATTTTTTTTCATTTTTACAAGGGATAAAGAAGAAAAAGCCTTTCAAAATTAGTAACCTAATTTCTCTCAAGTAAGGAAATACCTCATATGTGGACATAAAGTGGTCTGCGAGCGCACTACAGGGCTCAGAAGGGAAAGAGCGACAATGGTATTTTGGAGAGCGAATTTTGCTGAAATGGTTTTTGGGGGGCATGTCATATTTAGGAAGCCCCCATGGTGCCAGAAGAGCAAAAAAAATAAAACATGGCACACTATTTGGGAAACTACACCCCACTAGGAATGTAACAAGGGGTATAGTGAGCTTTAACACACCACAGGTGTTTGACAAACTTTCGTTAAAGTGGGATGTAAAAATGAAATTGTTTAAATTTTTTTCCACTAAAATGCTGGTGTTACCCCAAATTTTTCATTTTCACAAGGGTTAATAGGAGAAAATGTCCTCTAAGATTTGTAACCCCATTTCTCTCGAGTAAGGAAATACCCCATATGTGGATTTAAAGTGCTCTGTGGGTGCATTAGAGGGCTCAGAAGGGAAAGCGCGACAATGGGATTTTGGAGAGTGAATTTAGCTGAAATGGTTTTTGGGGGGCATGTCACATTTAGGAAACCCATATGGTGCCAGAATAGAAAAAATTAAAAATATGGCCCACTATTTGGGAAACTACACCCCTCAAGGAACGTAACAAGGGGTAACTTGAGACTTTACACCCCACAGGTGTTTGACAAATGCAACGTGGAAATGAAAAATTAGATATTTTTTCACTAAAATGCTGGTGTTTCCCCAAATTTTTTATTTTCACAAGGGGTTATAGGAGAAAAAGCCCCCCAAAATGTGTAACCCCATTTCTTCTGAGTAATGGAAATACCTAATGGCGCTCCTTCCCTTCTGAGCCCTGTAGTGCGTCTGCAGATCATTTTACATCCACATATGAGGTATTTTCATACTCATAAGAAATGGTCTTACAAATTTTGGGGGGCCTTTTCCCTATTACCCGTTGTGGAAATGAAAAATTTTGGGTAACACCATCATTTTAGTGAAAAAAAATCTAATTTTTCATTTTCACGTCCAACTTTAATGAAAATTTGTCAAACACCTGTGGGGTGTTAAGGCAAACTATATTATGCTATTTATGTTCTGTGAGTGGTGTAGTTTTCAAAATGGGGTCACATGCATTTTTTTTTTTTGTTTGTGTTTATGTCAGAACCGCTGTAACAATAAGCCTCCCATGTGCAAATCACCAATTTAGGCCTCAAATGTACTTGGCATTCTCACTCTTGAGCCTTGATGTGTGCCCGCAGATCACTTTACACCCACATATGGGGTATTTCCGTACTCAGGAGAAATTGTGTTCCAAATTTTGGGGGTCTTTTTTTTCTTTTACATCTTGTGAAAATGAAAAGTATGGGGCAACACCAGCATGTTAGAGTAAACTATTTTTTTTTACACTAACATGCTGCAGTAGACCCCAACTTTACCTTTTCATAAGGGGTAAAAGGAGAAAAAAACAAAACAAAATGTGTAGCGCAATTTCTCCTGAGTACAGAAATACCGCATATGTGGCCCTAAACTGTTGCCTTGAAATACGACAGGGCTCCAGATTGAGAGAGCACCATGCACATTTGAGGCCTAAATTTGGGATTTGCATAGGGATGGACCTGGATGCAGGCATGGCGGTTTCCTCCTCCACCAAAAATACTGTTCGGCAGTGTTCGCCAAATAGGGTGCCTCCAGGTGTTGCAAAACTATCAACATGCCTGGACAGTCAATGGCTGTCTGGCAATGCTGGGATTTATTTTGCAACAGCTGGAGGCTCCGTTTTGGAAACAGTGTTGTACAAGACGCAAACAAAATAGGACGGTCCAGCCCAAGGTAGCAGGTAAAAGCAGTATTATCTTTATTGGGTAGTATTCAGACAGAACATCAGCCGACGCGTTTCGGACCTACACCCGGTCCTTAGTCATGGCATGTATAAACATTAAAACATATTCCTTTTATATAAAACTAAATGGTCATGTGATCTTACATCAGCCTGGATGGGAAGAGACTTGGAAAACATGGTAGGGATGAGTGGTTTCTATAAAACATGGTTTGGATTCATTGATTACAAGCTGCTGGTACACAAAATTCAGAACATCTTAAGATAACAAATAGGGAACTAAACCAGAGAAAAATAGGAAAAAATGATCTGCATAACATGTTCAATATTTAGATATGCATCAAAACAAATTATAAATTATAAAAATTTATAAAAATTTATAAAAATTTATAAAAATTATAAAAATTAGCGGTTGGCTGCAAACAAGAGGTATATATGTACGCAAGAAATAACAGATGGATATACTTATATTTTAAGGTGATCTCAGCAGGACAAAATCAAATCCTGTCTAAGATTCATCCCCAAAGGCTGACGTGTATCTAGCTGGAACATCCAGAAAGACTCCCGGTTCAGGAGTGCCCGCCGATGGTCTCCACCTCTCGTATGTCTAAAAACCTTTTCTATACTCATAATTTGCAAAGAGCTAACATTGCCACCGTGAATGTCCCTGAAGTGCCTTGACAAGGAGGACACATTGAACCCTGTACCTTTCGCATCCGAAAAGTGTCTCCTAATCCGGCCCTTCAGGGCGTTCACGGTGCACCCCACATATTGAATGCAGCACTGTTCACACGTCGCTAAATATACGACGTGTGAAGTGTTGCAATTGATGTATGTTCTGATATTATACATTCTATTGGTACTACATGATGAAAAGGTGTTGGCAACCCGCATATATTTGCATGTGATACATTGTTTATGACCACACTTCCAGTTACCCGGGAAATTCAACCATGTTGGTTTGCTTTTATTTTTATTGGGGTCTACAAACAGACTCGGAGACAAGCGAGAGCCCAAAGAGGGTCCCCGCTTAGCTACGGCCTGAAAAGAACATGTCTCGAACCTCCTTAAAACTGAGTCTTGTTCCAGGATCGGTAGATATTTTTTCATGATGTTTTTAATTGCATAAAACTGCTTACTATAAGATGTAATAAACCTAGGTAATGATTCTCTGGTTTATGCGTCGGCTGATGTTCTGTCTGAATACTACCCAATAAAGATAATACTGCTTTTACCTGCTACCTTGGGCTGGACCGTCCTATTTTGTTTGCTGCTTACACGTGGTCAGGGACGCTGCTGATCAGGCCCGTGCACAGGTGCAGGTGGCGAAGGTGAGCTGTCGGCTAGTCTACTCTGAGTGTTGTACAAGACGTTTTTAATTTTTATTTGGACGGGGCAGTGTAAGGGTGTGTGTATATGTAGTGTTTTTTTCACCCTTTATTTAGTGCATTGTTTCTAGGGTACATTCATACGGGCAAGGGTTTACAGTGAGTTTCCCGCTGGGAGTTTCAGCTGCCGCAGCTCAACTTGTGAGGTACAGTTTGGACACCACTGTATAGTGGTCTCCAAACTGTGCCCTTCCAGATATTGCAAAACTACAACTCTCAGCATGCCCAGACTGTCCAGGCATGCTGGGATTTGTAGTTCAGCAACATTTGAAGGGCAAGATGTTGCAGAACTACAATGCTAGGCTTGCCTGGACTGTCTGGGCATGCAGAGAGATATAGTTTTGCAACATCTGGAACTGCACAGTTTGAAGACCACTATAAAATTGTGTCCAAACTGTAGCCCTCCAGATGTCGCAAAACTATAACTCCCAGAATGCCCAGACAGCCGTTGGCTGTCTGAGCATGCTGGGAGTTGTAGTTGTGAAACTACAAGGCAGCAGTGAAGATCACTTACCAGATATTTACTGCTGCCTCTATCTCTGCCGCCTGCAGTCTGCTTCCACTGGTCCTCCCCACCACCGGCCCCCTGCTGTCTGCCGCCGGCCCCCAACTGTCTACTGCCACCACCCCCCTTAAAAAAAGTTGTTAACTGTCGCCGGCATCTTTCCTCCGCTCTGCCCGTACTTCCGGGGGCGGGCAGAGCGTGAACCTCAACTTTAACCCCAGCCCTGCCCTGCGATTGGCTGGTCAGTCCTGACCGCCAAATCACAGGGGAAAGGAGGAGGTGGCACCCCTGCCAGCTTGCTCCTATCCTTTAGGACAGCCCTGATGACCCCCTATTTTCCCCTGGGCGATATTTCTGACACCTCTGTCCATGTCAGGAACTGTCCAGAGTAGGAGCAAATTCCCATAGCAAACCTCACCTTTTCCTTACAGTTCCTAACCTGGCTGGAGGTGTCAGCAGAGAGTACTGGGGTCAGACAGAAAAGAAATTCAAAAAGAAAAGAACTTCCTCTGTAGCATACAGCAGCTGAAAAAGTCTATTATCCCCCACTAGCTGATTGATGTAAGAAAACTATATCCACAAGGAGAAGAATTTCTCTAAATGTATGTACTACCAGAGATGTGTGGTTAGTTAGAAATTAGCGGAGTGTTTTTACAAATAATTTCCATTTGATTTACCTATGTATTTGCCCATTCTTTGCTCATTTGATGGGATGTTCTCTTTCAGGGTAATAACATGTATGTGATATTGAACTAACCATTTTAAAGGGGTACTCTGGTGCTTAGACATCTTATCCCCTATCCAAAGGATAGGGGATAAGATGCCTGATCGCGGGGGTCCCGCCACTGGGGACCCCCGTGATCTTGCATGCCGCACACCATTAATATCAGTCCCGGGAGCGTGTTCACTCCGGGTCTGATTACTGTCGATCACGGGGCCGAAGCATTGTGACATCATGGCTTCACCCCGTGTGATGTCACTCTCCACCCCCTCAATGCAAGCCTATGGGAGGGGGCATGACAGCTGTCACACCCCCTCCCATAGACTTGCATTGAGGGGAGCGGAGCGTGACGTCACATGGGGGCAGAGTCGTGACATCACGATCTTCCGTTCCCGTGGTCGGGAGCCAGAACCTCCAGCGCTGCTGGAAGCAGACACATGTGGGTGCTGCATGCTATTTTGCGGGGGTCCCCAGCGGCAGGACCCCCGCGATCAGACATCATATCCCCTATCCTTTGGATAGGGGATAAGATGTCTAGGGGTGGAGTACCCCTTTAACTGATGTTATACTGTGACATAGTTACTAATTTCTGTATCTCGTATTTGTACTTTATGTAAGTTTATAATGCTTCACTGATATTTATATATGTTCATATCTAAATTATGATTCTTATATACATAATCATTGTGTTTATATACTCATTTATGTCTATTATCCATAACTTATAAATCTGCATATTTTATAACACCTGCATATTATTTTATGAGATTGCGAAAAGTACCGCCTAGGGCCAATCAATGAGCTAAATAACTCATATTAATTGTCATGCCCAGATATATGGTCACATATTTTAAATTTTTGGTGACCATAGGTCATAAGGTCATGATGGTATTTTTACCTACTGCCATAGCGCAGGATACCACCGACACTTTCTGCTCTCAGCTATACCTGTTGCAATGCAGTTACAATATAAAAACATAGGAAAACATATATAAAACAGTATCCCTCACACTTAGGTTCATATGATTGATGGTCTATCACTATCATTCTATGTTCTGTAGTGTGCTAACACCCAGCCCCCTTGCCAATCATCTGGTCAGCACCCGCACTATAGAGTAAATGGCAGTGGAAGCAGATGGCTCTTTTAACTGTTTAATGGCCAGGGGCCTGATTCCCTTGAATGGAAATTGAGCTGCAGTTAATCTTACTACTACACAGTGAACAGAGCCAACTGTTTCTGTTCACAATTACTTTGTAGTGTGGGCACAAAAACACTGACCAGCTACTCATATCAGCCTGGCAAAACCCGCAATGTGACATTTTTTATATAATTTAACAATTGGTTTCTGTAGTGTTTCAAGTTTAACATGAACAAACTACATATTTTACTAGATCTTCTGTGAAAAACACAATAAGCAGTAGGGCAGAGGGCAAAATTTTGCAGGACCGCCTTCTAGTGCCATACAATCGCCGTGTCATCTTAACCACCCAGTATTACACTGAACCACAGCAAGTTGCAAATTTTGGATGGAGATGTACTTGTAGTTCATGACACTCTAATTTGTCCCTTTAGTTACTATACTGAAATTAAAATGTCTCTAGTAAAATGTAATTCTGAGCAATTGTAGTTTTAGTTCAAGAATTTGAGTATTTTGCAGTTATGACAGAGACAAAAATAATAATAATAATCATAAAGTTTTTCATAATATATTTTGTAAGACTATAGTTAAGGACAATCTAGGACAATTGAGGTTAATTAAGCCTATTAACAGATAAGATACAGAAGCAAAGATATTCACAGACGAGAATTCTGCAGCAAATTACTTTAACTGACAACCATTTTGCAGTTCTCTGCAGGGAACAAAAAATTATTCGAGATAACGTAGAGTTACAGTTGAATGAGCTTCACTTAAATAATGCCACAGTGATTTCTATAATTTCACTTCCCACATGATTAAAGCGTGATAATATATGTATGGAAAAAGGCTTCAACAATTAAGCTGAGATACCGAATGGAACAAGTTTCTCTCTTTTGTTAAAAGTTTTTGAAATGGCAACATTTCAACCCTTTAAGATTCATTGTGGTGTTAGGACTAGAGATGAGCGAATTGAAGCAGAAGAACCCGAATTTGTTACGAATTTCAGGATTTATTCGATTCGCAACATGTCAGTACATGGGGAAGGGGATGCTGGGAAGGCGGGAAGGCAAGGCGGGAAGGGAGGTAGGCGGCATGACCCTGAATCACATGCGGGATGCAGCCTATCAGCATTCATTCACAGCCCTATATAATCGGCAGCCATTTTGCGGCTGCTCATTTCATGCGATTCACTGCAGAGAGAGAGGACGACTGTGTGTCTCTGTGTGTTACACAGACACGCTGAATTGATTATACCACAGCGTTTCACTGCCAAACACTAGTTACATCATTCGTTGTGGACAGAGAGCAGTGCAGTGCTATGCTTGTTGTCACTGAGAAGGATTTTGGGTTTAATACACATTTTTTTTTTTTTTTTGCTGCATTGTTGAGTCCTGCTGCTGTGCAAAAAAACATTTTTTCAGCAGACTGTAGTGCATTTTTCTGCCCTCATACTTACATACCACATACCTACATCAAAGCAGTGTACTATTTTGTATCTGTAAATCTGTAACAAGCCTACATACAGTGAAAGGCCAGGGAAGACTAATCACTGGCTGTTGTTTCATGAAAATATGTTTTCCAAGTGTACTGTAGCACATTTTTTTGCCCTCATACGTGCAAACCACATACCTTTATCTAAGTAGTGCACTTTTTTGTACCTGTTAATCTGTAAAAAGCCTACATACTGTGAAAGGCCAGGGAAAACTAATCACTGGCTGTTGTTTTATGAAAATACGTTTTCCAAGTGTACTGTAGCGCATTTTTTTGCCCTCATACGTGCATACCACAAACCTACATTTAAGTAGTGTACCATATTGTAACTATTAATCTGTCAAGGGTCTACATACTGTAAAAGTCCAAGCAAAAGTACTCATCGGCTGGTGTTTTAAAAAATACAGAGTTTTCAGGTGTATTGTAGCGCATTTTTCTGCCCTCATCAGTGCATACCGCAAACGTACATCTAAGTAATGTACCATTTTGTACCTGTTAATCTGTCAAGGGCCTACATATTGTGAAAGTCCAAGGAATATTACTCACCAGCTGGTGATTTACAAAAATACAGAGTTTTTAGGCGTATTGTAGCGCATTTTTCTGCCCTCATCAGTGCATACCACATATGTACATCTAAGTAGAATCTTGCTAGAAAAAACAGACATGGCGCACATCCACAATTTTGTATTATGATCTAATTGCTTTTCAGCATAATTACAAAAACTAACAGGTTGTTAGTATATATGTTTTGATCAAAAAGTACAAAGCCCACTCGCCACGTCAAGGCCACCTATTGAGAGTGGGCCCCTAACGTCCCTAGCATAAAATGGTGTAGCACCGGGCGGCGACCACCACCGCCCCAACACCAGTGCCCACAGGGGAATGACCCACTGGCAGAGCGGCCCCAGTGCCACCCAAACCAGTCACCGGGCCACACCCCCCACAGACCAGTGTGAACAAGGTGTAACTGCACACTTACCATGTGCTCCCAGTCAGACTGGGAGACTGCTAGAAAATGAAAGGGCCCAGATGTAGCTGTCTGCTACTTATAGAGGGTTGGGCTGAGGGGGTGGGGAGGAGTGCAGGCCAAGTGGAACAAAAAAAAAAAAAGGAGGGGATAGAATACACAATGTGAATCCTGGTAGAAAAAACAGACATGGCGCACATCCACAATTTTGTATTATGATCTAATTGGTTCTCAGCATACTTACATAAACTAACAGGTTGTTAGTATATACGTTTTGATCAAAAAGTACATAGACTCTAAATAGGTGGCCTTGACGTGGCGAGTGGGCTTTGTACTTTTTGCTCAAAACATATATACTAACAACCTGTTAGTTTTCGAAATTATGCTGAGAAGCAATTAGATCATTGTGCAAGATTGTAGATGTGCGCCATGTCTGTCTTCTACCTGAATTTACATCTAAGTAGTGTACAATTTTGTCATGGGCCTACATACTGTGAAAGTCCAAGCTAAAGTAATCGCCAGCTGGTGTTTTGGGAAAATACTTTTTCCAAGTGTGCTGTTCTGCATTTTTTTGCCCTCATATGTGCATACCACATACCTACATCTAAGTAGTGTACCATATTTTTCCTGTTAATCTGTCAAGGGCCTACATACTGTGAAAGTCGAAGCAAAAGTACTCACTGGCTGGTGTCTTACAAAAATACAGAGATTTTAGGCTTATTGTAGCAAATTTTTCTGCCCTCATCAGTGCATACCGCATACCTACATCTAAGTAGTGTACCCTTTTGTACATGTTAATCTGTCAAGGGCCTACATACTGTGAAAGGACAGACAAAAGTAATTACCAGCTGTTGTTTTACAAAAATACTGAGTTTTCCAGTGTATTGTAGTGCCGAACAAAACTGATATTGAATTCAGGAGAACCATAGGGATGTATCAAAGCATTGATATCAACCGCCTTAAAGCCCATCCTCAGTAAGAGCTCAACCACTTTGGTCTTTGAAGGACACATATCTTTTCCTTGCCACCGAAGACAAACCACATTCCTGCGGTTACTAACTGGCTGGGCTGTTGGGAGGGACCACACAGTATCCCCCCTCTTCCCTCTCAGAAGGCAGAGAGACCATGTCTCTCTATCCAGAAAAACAGATCTACTGCTCTACCCTCTACATTGATCAACCTTTCCCCCTTTTTCAGAGCTACAGGAGATGTCATTGCCATACACCATCCCTAGAGTCAGGAGACGAGGAAAGTATCCTACTTCCCCCAGCATTGACATTTGCATATCTCCTAGGGTCTGTCACCACTGGGGGAGCAACCGGGCCAGACCCTACACATACACTGCCATTTTTAACAATACCCTTATACCCAGTCACATCACCACCTCAACCAATAACATCATCTCTAAGCACATAACCCCCCCCCCAATGTCCCCCATATTAGGAGCATAGTTGTCCCCCAGATTAGGCAGCATAGATATTCCCCAGATTAGGCAGCATAGATGTCACCCAGATTAGGCAGCATAGATGTCCCTCAGATTAGGAGCATACTTGTCCCCCAGAGTAGGCAGCATAGATGTCCCCCAGATTAGGAGCATACATGTCCCCCAGATTAGGCATCATAGATGTCCACCAGATTAGGAGCATAGTTGTCCCCCAGATAAGCAGCATAGATATCCCCCAGATTAGGCAGCATAGATGTCCCCCAGATTAGGTAGCATAAATGTCCCCCAGATTAGGCAGCATAGTTGCCCCCCAATCAGCACTGGCCGGTGAGAGCCAATTTAAGGGCCGTATGTGGCAAGTGGCCCGTACAATGGACAGATCTGCCCCAGAGGGTTTCATAACCAACCACAATAGAGAAAATTTTGTTGTAGGAACATGGTCAATCTACTCAGACCCATCTGTCATTGGTGGCTGGAAATCCTGGCTGAGCCATCCCTGATTCATCTTGACAAACGTCAGTCTCTCCACATTTTTAGTGGACAGATGAGTTTGCCTTGGGGTGACTATGGCCCCGGCCGCACTAAACACCCGCTCTGATGGCACACTACTGGTCGGGCAGGACAGCTTTTCCAGGGCAAACTCCGCTAGTTGCGGCCCTAAATCAAGTTTGGCTGCCCAGAAGTCCAGCGGATCTTCAACGGTTGTTGGCAGGGTCAAGTCGAGGTAAGCCACCACCTGCTGGTTCAGGTCCTGCTCCATGTCCTCCTGCTGCTGATGAGTAGCTTTACTATGCGGCTGAAGGAAGCTACTCATCAGCGACTGTAGACTCAGGCTGCTGATGATTGAGCCGGTACTGCTCCTGCCATCCCTCCCCAGCAGCTGTGGGAGTGGAAGGTGAGCGCAGAGGGCCCCCCCCGAGTCAGACCTGCGAGTGGATGGACCATGTGGCAGATAGGCATCGGACAACCGACTACGTAGAAGCTCCCTGAAGTAGGTCAGTTTGTCCTCCCTCTCAGTGGGTGTAAAAAAGGCCCCCATTCTGGGCCGGCAGTGAAGGTCTAATAAGGTGGAGAACCAGAAGTCATCGCGCTGACGAATTTTGACAATTCGGGGGTCACTACGCAAGCAATTCAGCATGCATCGTGCCATTTGTGACAGTGACTCGCTAGGACTACCTGCCTCCATCTCCCCTGCATACCGCCACGGTGTGTCTGGGTCCTCTGTCTCGCCTCCCTCGTGATAACCCCCCAGCTCCTCTGGCTGCTCCTGCTCCTCCTCTCCTGTCCAATGACCAGAAACACTGGCCATCTCATCCACCGTAAACTGTGCTCCGCTCTGCCCCTCATCATCCTCCTCCAGTTCATCCCCCACAGGACTCATGTAGCCTTCTGATGTAGGTGCAACATCTCCATTGCCGTGACCAGCCATGTTTTCAATCATTTTTTGGAGTAAATGGAGTGGAATTACGTCATTCATGGCGTAATTCGAGCGACTAAAAAAAAATGTGGCTTCCTCAAAGGGCCTCAGCAAACGGCAGGTGTCACGTATGAGCTGGCACTCGTTCACATTGAAGTTACACAGGGGAGTACTCCTATCTGCTTGTATCATCAAAAAATCTGTGATGGCTTTTCTTTGTTCGTATAGTCTGTCCAACATATGGAGGGTGGAATTCCAATGTGTGGCAACGTCACAAATGAGACTATGTTGTGGGATACCGTTCTGACGCTGCAGCTCAAGCAAAGTGTGCTTGGCGGTGTACGAGTGGCTAAAGTGCATGCACAGTTTACTTGCCATTGTCAGGACATCTTGCAAATGGGGTGAAGACTTGATGAACTGCTTGACAACCAGATTTAACACGTGTGCCATGCAGGGCGAATGGTTCACACTTGTCGCAGTGCGGCCACAATGTTCTTCCCATTGTCGGTCACCATGGTTCCCATTTCCAGATTTCGTGGAGTAAGCCATACTCAGATTTCTTCCCTAATGAACTTTAGCAGTTCCTCCCCTGTGTGACTCTGTTCGTCAAGGCAAACCATGTGAAGGACAGCTTGACACCGCTGTGCCCTACACACGTGGTACGATGAAGGGCCACCGAAATTTGGACGTGCAGTGGAGGCCGAGGACACGGGGGAGGAGGAGGCGCACACTGTAAAAGGACCAACTGCCTGGGAGCCAGAGCGTGGAGGAGGAAGCGGTGTGACCTCTCCAAGTTGCTGTTGTGGCTGTGCAGGAACAACATTTACCCAGTGGGCCGTAAAAGACATGTATTGTCCCTTCCCGTAGTTACAGCTCCACACGTCGGCGCTGCCGTGCACTTTTGAACACACCGACAGGCTCAAGAACTGGCCCACCTTCTCTTGTACAAACTTATGCAGGGCTGGTACTGCCTTCTTCGCAAAGAAATGACGGCTTGGGACTCTCCACCTTGGCTCGGCACAAGCCATCAATTCCCTGAAAGCTGCAGAGTCCACCAGTTGGAAAGGGAGGGACTGCAACACCAGCAACTTGGACAGGAGCACATTCAACTTCTGCGCCGTTGGATGAGTGGGCGCATACTCTTGTCTCTTGGACATGGCTTCGCCGATCGATTGTTGGCGGAATGGCTGACTACGAGCGGAAGAAGCAGGAGCGCAAGAAGGAGGGTTTGGCACAATGCTCCCTTCGACTGAGGTGGTGGAGCCTTGGCTGGATGACGGAGGGAGCGGATGGCCACTGGGTGATGCGGCAGGCTGGACCACTACCTCGGAGCCACGGATATCCCAGGCCGCTATTTGGTGGCGAATCATGTGTTGACGCAGGGCCGTGGTGCCGAGATTGGGGCCCTGGCCACGCTTCACTTTCTGCATGTGACTACGTTAAGGTCCTCCGGATTCTTTATGATGAACAACCACACCGCAGAGTAGCTGATTTTCCCACCCGCTGTTCGCACTATTTCACTGCTATTGGCGCCGTCTCCAGGAGCCCCTGTTCCACTACCTCCCTGAATTGTAGCTTGCCTCGAAGCAGGTGGTCTCCCCCTGCCACATTTGGCTCCTGAATTTCCACTACTGCCACCACCATGCTGATTGCCAACCGTGCTACCGCCTTGCTGCCTCATAGACAAAGAGCAAATCTCTTCTCCTGATGATGATGAAGCCCCGGCTTTTGCACCCGGCTCCCAATTGCGATCGGCTTCATCATCATCAAAAGATGTGTGCACGTCACTGATGTCCTCCTCGTGTCCGCGCCTCCCACGTCACTCTCCGCATCAATACTTGCCCGCCTTGCGGAGCAAGGGACGCATGTCTCCTCACATTCTTGGCTGCCCATTAGATGCTGACTGTCCTCTATTACATCTTCTTTGCTAAATAGTGGAGCTGAACCCAAAGCATGAGATACTTCTTTGGGAGAGGGATCAGCATAGGACAAAGGCAATGGGATTACTGGGACTGCTCCCGCACCATGCCAACTGAGGGTTGTGTCTGAGGAACCCACCGACTCGATTGGGGTTGTGAGATGTCGCTTGTGATGATGGGGATGAGTGTGCAAACCAATTGACGAGGAGAGATGGGTCGACGACACGACCACTGGGTGTTAACGGGAGCTCAGGCCTATTGCTGTGACTCCTGCTGCCACTCGCCACAAGTCTGCTGCCAACTCTGCCTGACGTATGTAGGCCTCTGCCCCTTCTCTGTGCACGTCCTGGCACTTCCCTGCCTGACATACTTAGTGCGTTTATGAGGGTATAGAACAGCAACAGGCAATTACTTATGGCTGTCCTTTCAAAGTATATAGGCCCTAGACAGAATAACAGTTACTAAATAGTATACTCCTTTGTTGTATGTATGCCCTTTGCAATGATGAGCGCACTGTTAAGCGTATTTATACGCAGAAAAAAACTCTTTTTTTTTGTTATATACACCAGCCAGTGTATACTAATGTGTGGAATAGCACTGAATTTAGCACCGAGACAGAAAAACAGGTACTAAATAGTACACTACTTGGTTGTATGTATGCCCTTTGCAATGATGAGCGCACTGTTAAGCGTATTTGTACGCAGGAAAAACTTTTTTTTCTTTAATACACCGGCAGGTGTATAACGTGTGGTATAACACTTAATTTTGCACAGATACAGAAAAAATGGGTGTATATTGTACGCTATTTGCTTGAATTTAGGCCCTTTGCAATGATAAGGCCACTGTTAAGCGTATTTTTTCGCAGGAAAACCTTTTTTTTTTCTTTTATACACCGGCAGGTGTATATTGTGTGGTATAACACTTAATTTAGCACAGAGACAGAAAAAAGGTGGTATATGGTACAATATTTGCTTGAATTTAAGCCCTTTGCAATGATAAGGCCACTGTTAAGCATATTTTTATGCAGGAAAACCTTTTTTTTCTTTAATACACCGGCAGGTGTATAATGTGTGGTATAACACTTAGTTTAGCACAGAGACAGAAAAAAAAGTGGTATATGGTACGCTATTTGCTTGTATGTAGGCCCTTTGCAATGAAAAGGCCAGTGAAAAAGCGTATTTGTACTCAGGAAAAACTTTTTTTTTCTTTAATACACTGGCAGGTGTATAACATGTGGTATTACACTTAATTTAGCACAGAGACAGAAAAAAAGGTAGTATATGGTACCCTATTTGCTTGTATTTAGGCCCTTTGCAATAGTAAGGCCACTGTTAAGCATATTTGTACTCAGGAAAAAAAATGTTTTCTTTAATACACCGGCAAGTGTATAACATGTGGTATAACACTAAATTTAGCACAGAGACAGAAAAAAAGGTGGTATATGGTACACTATTTGCTTGTATGTAGGCCCTTTGCAATGATAAGGCCACTGAAAAAGCGTATTTGTACTCAGGAAAAACTTTTTTTCTTTAATACAACGGCAGGTGTATAACATGTGGCATTACACTTAATTTAGCACAGAGACAGAAAAAAGGTAGTATATGGTACGCTATTTGCTTGTATTTAGGCCCTTTGCAATGATAAGGCCACTGTTAAGCGTATTTGTACTCAGGAATACATTTTTTTCTTTAATACACCGGCAGGTGTATAACATGTGGTATAACACTGAATTTAGCGCAGAGACAGAAAAAAAGGTGGTATATGGTACGCTATTTGCTTGTATGTAGGCTCTTTGCAATGATAAGGCCACTAAAAAAGCATATTTGTACTCAGGAAAAACTTTTTTCTCTTTAATACACCGGCAGGTGTATAACATGTGGTGTAACACTGAATTTAGCACAGAGACAGAAAAAAAGATGGTATATGGTACAATATTTGCTTGAATTTAGGCCCTTTGCAATGATAAGGCCACTGTTAAGCGTATTTGTACTCAGGAATAAAGTTTGTTTCTTTAATACACCGGCAGGTGTATAACGTGTAGTATAACACTGAATTTAGCACAGAGACAGATAAAAAGATGGTATATGGTACAATATTTGCTTGAATTTAGGCCCTTTGCAATGATAAGGTCACTGTTAAGCGTATTTGTACTCAGGAATAAAGTTTGTTTCTTTAATACACCGGCAGGTGTATAACGTGTGGTATTACACTTAATTTAGCACAGAGACAGAAAAAAAGGTATTATATGGTACGCTATTTGCTTATATTTAGGCCCTTTGCAATGAGAAGGCCACTGCTAAGCGTATTTGTACTCAGGAATACATTTTTTTCTTTAATACACCGGCAGGTGTATAACATGTGGTATAACATTGAATTTAGCACAGACACAGAAAAAAAGGTGGTATATGGTACAATATTTGCTTGAATTTAGGCCCTTTGCAATGATAAGGCCACTGTTAAGCGTATTTGTACTCAGGAATAAAGTTTGTTTCTTTAATACACCGGCAGGTGTATAACGTGTGGTATAACACTGAATTTAGCACAGAGACAGAAAAAAAAAGGGTATATGGTACGCTATTTGCTTGTATGTAGGCCCTTTGCAATTATAAGGCCACTGAAAAAGCATATTTGTACTCAGGAAAAACTTTTTTTTTTTCTTTAATACACCGGCAGGTGTATAACGCGTGGTATTACACTTAATTTAGCACAGAGACAGAAAAAAAGGTATTATATGGTACGCTATTTGCTTATATTTAGGCCCTTTGCAATGATAAGGCCACTGTTAAGCGTATTTTTACCCAGGAAAAAATGTTTTCTCTTTAATACATCAGCAGGTGTATAACGTGTGGTATAACACTGAATTTAGCACAGAGACAGAAAAAAAAAGGGTATATGGTACGCTATTTGCTTGTATGTAGGCCCTTTGCAATTATAAGGCCACTGAAAAAGCATATTTGTACTCAGGAAAAACTTTTTTTTTTTCTTTAATACACCGGCAGGTGTATAACGCGTGGTATTACACTTAATTTAGCACAGAGACAGAAAAAAAGGTATTATATGGTACGCTATTTGCTTATATTTAGGCCCTTTGCAATGATAAGGCCACTGTTAAGCGTATTTTTACCCAGGAAAAAATGTTTTCTCTTTAATACATCAGCAGGTGTATAACGTGTGGTATAACACTGAATTTAGCACAGAGACAGAAAAAAAGGTGGTATATGGTACGCTATTTGCTTGTATGTATGCCCTTTGCAATGATAAGGCCACTGAAAAAGCGTATTTGTACTCAGGAAAAACTTTTTTTGCTTTAATACACTGGCAGGTGTATAACGTGTGGTATAACACTGAATTTAGCACAGAGACAGAAAAAAGATGGTATATGGTACGCTATTTGTTTGTATGTAGGCCCTTTGCAATTATAAGGCCACTGAAAAAGCGTATTTGTACTCAGGAAAAACTTTTTCTTTTCTTTAATACACCGGCAGGTGTATAACGTGGGGTATTACACTTAATTTAGCACAGAGACAGAAAAAAAGGTATTATATGGTACGCTATTTGCTTGTATTCAGGCCCTTTGCAATGATAAGGCCACTGTTAAGCGTATTTTTATGCAGGAAAACCTTTTTTTTCTTTAATACACCGGCAGGTGTATAACGTGTGGTATAACACTGAATTTAGCACAGAGACAGAAAAAAAGGTGGTATATGGTACGCTATTTGCTTGTATGTAGGCCCTTTGCAATGATAAGGCCACTGAAAAAGCGTATTTGTACTCAGGAAAAACTTTTTTTTCTTTAATACACAGTCAGGTGTATAACGTGTGGTATAACACTGAATTTAGCACAGAGACAGAGTAACAGGTGAAAAATGGTAAAAAGGCACTAAAGTCCACATTAATATGACTTATTTCTGAACAGCAGCAGGACCCAACAGTGCAGCACCACAAAAAAAAAAAAAAAAAAAAAATCCAAGGATTAAACCCTAAATTGCACTCTGTCACACAATTCTGAGCAGCAGATTTGTGGAGCAAAAAAAACCTCAATTGGGCTGAAAAATGAGGAGATGAGATGCTTCAGAAAGTTCAGGCAGCTTGGAGATCTGTATGAGGCAGCTGACAGCTATCTGCCCCTCTCTGCTGCAATGCTCAATAACGTGAATAGGAGGTTTAGCTATCAATGATCCTTCTCAGAGTAACAGCAAAGTACTCTGCACTCCTGTCTTTCCCTAATGCTGATGTGACTAGCAGTTGCAGTGTAACGCTCTGGTATGAGCTATTCACACACACGCAGTCCCGTCCTCTCCATCTGAGTGCATAGATGAAATGAAGAGAGGCAAGATGGCCGCCGATTATATAGGGGCTGTGACATCATAGGGGTCAGTGAACACCGATAGGCTGCATCTCACATGTGGTTCAGGGTCAGCCCGCCTACCTTCATTCCCGCCAATGTTTCTCGCCCTCCCATAATCCCCTGCCCCATGTACTCACATGTGGATCCGCCATCTTAGCTCTCCAATAGCCTGGAACGCTGTAAAATGGAGTTTAATGAAGCGATTCGTGCGATAGAATCGCGGCGATATTCGTATTCGTTTTTTTTTTTCACTAAAATGGTGGTGTTACCCTAAATTTTTCATTTTCACAAGGGAAAATAGCCCCCCAAAATATGTAACCCCATTTCTTCTGAGTAAGAAAATACCCTATATGTGGATGTGGGCCTTAAAAATAAATGTTGTGCAGTAATTGGTTGTTATTGGGCAACTAAGCAACTTTTGCTTTGATTTTCAGTCCCTGGCCATTTACATTTTACTACGGGCTTTTACTTTTGCACCATGCTTATTGAATCACCCTGTATTTGCAAGGGAGGAGGGGGCAAGAAAGCCTGGAATAAGGGATGGAAAGAAGGGAGGTAGGAAGCTTTACAATAAGAAAGGAGTAAACAATCAGACTATTTCTTTAAAAAAAAAACCTTGCAAAAACTTTTCCATTAGACAGACACTGATTGCTATTTCTTTACCTTGAAAACAACCATACTTGTATCTGGTGAACTCATACTTCTTCCAGCAATATCGCTTGAAGTTATAGCTTGAACACATATTGCTTTCTTCCCTGTCAACATCTACAATATGGTGTCTTATAATTCTGTCAGATAAATGGTGCTGAATATTACTGTACGTGGAGGTTTATGTCTGTCCAGCAGTAGCATGTTCTATTGTCATATTGGAAGAAATCATCATTTCACCACTAAGATTATATTGGATATTGCATGATATATTAAGGGTGAGCTTGGAAAACAGAGCAGACAGCCTCATTCTGCTGTCAATTCATTATGATAAATCCCACAGCACATTGTGTGAAAGAGCAGATTGTGTTCTAAGATAACATTTGTGTCAGAGATGGATTTCAAGTTCCAAAAATATCATTTTAAAATTGTTTCTCAGTCATACAGCGAAACAATAAAACTGTAAGTGTTAACAGTATAGTCAATAGACTATTGACATATTTTTACCATTATGAAACATATACTAAGGTATTTGAGATGTACTTTGAAAACACAAAGTTTTCTCTTGAGTGTCAAAAACCTTGGAATATATTTTTGTATTGTTGAGTTGTTGGATGTTATTTAAACCTGGATGTCACTAGTAAGCTTATTTTTGGTCTAATCTTGGTTTGATGACATAAACTTTGAATAAAATCCACAGGGAACATTCTTATGGTGGAACTAAAGAAAGGAAAGTTTTCTTTGAAGGGAAGGGACTTTGTGCTACAGAATTGTTTCCAACAATGATCATAAAGAACAAAGTAACACCTTATCTATCTTTATGAGAGTATTGATTCCCAAGAACCAAACAGAGGAGATTTCTTAAAGAGTAGGTCCATGTTTTAACACTATTTTACTGAATTAATTTTAACTTAATGCACGTAAAAAGTTTAATGTTTGTAAATATATTTCATTTTGTGTTCTTGTACATATAATAAATTATAGCCTGTAGGATAATCCAGAGATCATAGACAATTTGACAGGCTTAATAGCTAAAACATTAAGAGTTTATTGATGGCTCAATGTCTAAACTTGGCTGATGTGGCATGTATAAAGGCACAAAAAATTTATAGATATAGGTACCTAAAGCAGAGCTCAATTGACCCTATCACTGAATATTTAGGAAAGCTTTATTAAAACATAACATTTATTAAGTGCAACAAACAAGTACAACAAACAACAATGTTTGAAGCTTGAACACAGATGTCAAAATAGTGTCACTCAAGCTACCTAATATAGTTATGCCATTTGGGTATCAGGCCAAGCAAATAAGGATAGCAAACTTACAAAGAGTACACCACAAAGTAATACACAACATCCCAACACAGTTCTAACTTTTTTAAGCATCAATATTGGGGTTCATCAGGGAACAGTATAACTTGATTATGCAGCAATGATGCTAGCCTAAGATAGCATAGCTGTAATAATATTCAAAAACCATATAGAGACATGGTACCACAGTCTCTTTACAGGTCATTCAGTCCTATCAATATAAGTAGGCACAATTTCTCCAGATCACTCAATGGAGCACGGCTGGGGGATCAAAGGAAGATAAAGTTCTTGTGGCTGCAGCCAAAAAGGAAAGATCTACGTTTGAACAACCTTCTACTGATAACAAAATAGCCAAGATTGACTATAGCAATCTCCCATAAAAGGGTGTGTATCCATGTTTAAAGGGGACATGGCTTTTCTGAAAAGCGACATGACTTTGAAATTTGTAACAGATTCTTGTTTACACAAAAAAATAGTGTAAACTTATACTTGCAGTCTTTGAATCGGAATTAATCCACATAAAAATGTTATTATTTATAAATAGATTCAATAACTTGTGTTCTTGTTCTAAGCATAAATTACACCTTGCATGATAATCCAGAGAGCATACACAATTCTGCAGATTTTAGAGCTTAAACCATCAAACCATCTGATGTGGCATTTATCCAGGGAACAGTAAACTAAGGCTAAAGGGATGTCAAGCCACTGTCCCCTGGCCAGGGTGTTTAAAAACAGAGCACAGGTCAACAAGCTGTATATCTTTCCGCTATGTAACAAAATACTATGGTTGAAAACTAACTGGCTTTATTATTTATACCATTATAGAAGTTCAACTAACATGTGGGAGGTGCAACTAGGAGAATGGTAAGTAAATGCAAATTGCACAATTTTTCAAGTACATTAGTTATTGGTGCCAACTGTAAAGAGATATTGAAAGGAAAGACAGTATGTTAGGTATTAAGCAGGGGCGTAACTATAGGGGGTGCAGAGGTAGCAGTTGCACCAGGGCCTTGGAGCCCAAGGGGGGCCTTACGACACCTCTTCCCCATAAGACAAAAACAGTATTATAAATGGCACATGGCAGTCATGGGGCCCTGTTACAGATTTAGCATTTGGGCCCATAGGCTACAAGTAACCTCTTATAGTTAGTAATTGTAATGGTGCAGTTATCTAAAGAGAAAATTGTACAATATATAAATGTTAATGCAATCAAATGGATATGTAGCAGGTAAGCATACATAATATAGTTATGGTAAGCATATAGTACAGCAGTTGGTTTCTCTAAACATATCTGTTAACACTCTTCTGTTCTTCTTGCACTGTGAAATAAACAGAACATTCACTTTATGGTTTTCAATTAGAGATACTCTGTAGGATGTCTCTAGTTATGGAGAGCACTAGACAGAGAAGATGTACGGCAGAGGTCCAGCTATGTTAACACTAGGGCCCTATTAAGCAGTGCTGACTGTAAAAGCAAATTGTATTTTCACATTTAGTTTTATGCACCCCATGCAGATAAGTTTAACAGGGAAAAAAAAAGTTTTCAACCTTGCACGGACCTTGGAGTCTTGCAGATTTGATTAATCTCGTAGGCAGGAGACACCGGAGAGGATTTTCCTATAACAACAATTTAGTTTACATACAGTAAATCAAGTTTCCAATATCCTGTGTAATTTTACTCATGGACTTCTTTTCAGTAGAATAATCATAATATAGTTATTCAATATGAAAATGCCCTCGGATAGTTACTACCTGGTACCTATATATTAAGAAGTAAGAACCACTTTAAAGAAACAAATACTGATGGCTACTTTTTCAACAATGGTTGTAAAATACTATGTCAAAGTTATTCTCGATGCAGGGCCTGAGAGGGTAGTACTGTAGTGCATAACACGGGAACTGGAACAATACCAAAGAGAGCTATCCATGAGAGTACACCCATCCCTCTTAGACCCTACATTTAGCATAAAAATGGGTCAATTTAGGCCATAGTGTCCCGTAAAAGCTAGTATATTTCTATGGGGAAAATGTTGACGTTAACAACCTTACTGATGCATTTATTGACTTCTTCGAAGCTTAGTTATTGCCTAAAGATTGGATTAAAGATCAATTTTTCTGTTACTCAGCCATCACTAGCGGGATTTTAGTAAATCAGTAGAGGTCAGCTCCTCCAAGTGGTGACTTGAGGAAATCAGAATTTTACCATCTAACTCCACAACTGCACAAAGGATTTGGAACTCACTCTGAACCTTATAAAGATGTACACTAAAATTTATTTTAGATTAATATAAAATCTAATAAAATATTGGTGAAAGGCGGACACTTACTTTCAGGTTATGATTTGGTTGGAAGATAGGAATGTTGTATTTACAAGCAGCACTGGCCCAATACAATTCTAATTGTTGAATGTGTTTCTGAATTTGTGACCTGCATTTTCCAGAAATACCTTTTTAAAAGCACAAAAATCAAGAAAACGAGATTTTTTTTTGACTTTGTTTAAATAATGCAGTGAAATCAGTTTTTGAGTGAAGGTCAGACCGAACTTGAAGATGTGAATATAAAAAATATGTGGAAAGGAAGAGTTCTGATGATTTTCAAGACATCAGTCATTTCACAGATGTTTGCTTGAAATTGAAATAGTAATAGACTTTCAAAAACCGTGATTAACTGCACAAGTACTTTTAAATCTATATCACATGCTCTTTAAGCTCAAACTGTAGGTGACATTTTCTGTAAGTGGATTTCCTCCAGAATACACACACCCCATGAATGCATAGATTGGTTAGCTACACATTCAAGTTTTCTGTCAATGATGTATGTTATGTTAATGTTAGTGTTTACAGCATAAACTATAATTTTGGCCTCCAACATGATCGTTCACTGATGACTGTTCCCATAATACAACTTCTGTTCAGAAGAAATCTGACTTCTAAGAAGGTTTATTTTTATCACCTAGAAGACTGTGAACAGAAGGAAATGTATAATTTACTAAGCACAGCATGGATCTCTTTGTATATAAATGTGCATATGTCATATATGTGCCTATGAAATACTTAGTAAGTTAATATAGTTGAAGGATTCAGATTCTATTGCTATCTGTGTCGCATTATTTATTACATTTCAAACACTATTAAATGGTTTGTCTGAGATAAGATATAATGTTTGAATTTTTTTTTTTTTTTTAGTACAGAAATATTGCCCCCTTGACCAGGCGCTTGTTCATGATATACGTAAATGGGGATGTGCTAAATACCAGAAAACTGTATCGATTTAACATGTTGACTGCCTGTGGATTGTCACATGGATTTCTGGGACATATTTGATGCAGATTTTCCAATTAACATTAGATATTGAAGTCAGCCATAAGTACAATATTTCTATTTATTGCCATATTGTCCCTTTATTGCCATAATTTTATTTGTTTAATTTCAACCACCCTGGGAAATGCAGTCTATACAGAATGCCTATGAAGGCCTTCGAACAACTAATCATTATTCTTAGAGAACACCTTGGAAGGTAATACATGGTGATGAGGAGGTCTAACAGTTTTACTGAGAGGCTGCTCGGTACTCTGAGGTGAGTACTGTATATTAACCCTTACCCGCAAAAGGATGTACATCCTGTATAATGAACTGTCACCACACATCGGTGCATTGTAACAGTTCACTAAAGTTTGGCTTTGCTGCACAGCCGAGCATCCCTATGTATATCTCTATTGGTCTGTCAAAGACCAATGGGATTTAAATGGAAGGAGGGAGATGTGTTCCCTTCTCTCCTCCATCTCCGATGCTTCATGGATATTTGACATTTTAACTCATGGGTATAGAACACATGCTGACATTTTTGCAACCCAGTTTCGGTGCTTTCCTGCATATTTAAGTCACTTGGCTTTGTTACCACATAGAAGTTATGGCTTTTTTTGCTGCAATTTGTCCATGAAGACCACTTCTGGTCAAAGTACTTCGGACAGTAAATGGATGTATCTAAGGAACGAGTAAAACAGCAGCTGTAGGTGTCATAGAGCTGGACAGGGCTTACAACATTATGGGTAAGATACTTTATGGTACTTACTATTATTGCTATGTTGTATGGGATTATCCATCTGATTTTCTTTACTGAAAGTAACTTCTGTTAGGGTTTATGGTGTTAGATATAACAGGAGTATGTTATGACTGGAACACTAATATATTGGGTCTGAGTTCATGTGAGATCCTTTTAGTATTAGGTCTGAGTTCATGTGGGAACCTTCAAGTTATTTATACATTTGCACTGTATTTGAGATGTACATCCAATATCTGAGTACAATATAAATGTGACTATAATTTACAGATTTTGTCCTGCCCTACTCTATGCTTTTGTTTGTAACCGTTGTTTGATCTCACACAATGCGGTTTTATTGTACTAATAAATAATGATGAGCGGCATACGCCATATTCGAATTCACAATATTTTGCGAATATATGGACGAATATTCATCCTATATTTGCGAAATTTGCATATTCTACATATTCACGGTTCTTTTCGCTTTGTTTAAATGCGCGTTAAATGCGCGTATTCGCATGCGGATAACTATCTGCCTATCTATATAATCTCTCTATATTATATAGAAGCAATAATGGGTCTAAGACATTTTTCATTTCGAATATTGTCATGTCATATTCGCGAATATCATCACTATCTATCTACCTATATGAAATTTTAGTGACGATATTCGCGAATATGAGGATATTCGCGAATATTCGCATATTCACGAATATTCGCTCTCCAGTCTAATAAGTAAATAGTATAGGATCTTTCTTTTGACCGCAAGCTGGAAGCAGGGAGGGATGAGATCACTATGATGTGTTCTGTGTGGCAAAAAAATTACGAATATTCATAATTACGAATATATAGCATTATATTCGCCATATTCCCAAATATGCGAAATTTGCAATAAATATTCAAATTGCGAATATTTGCTCTCAACACCACTAATAAAAATAATGTTTTAGTTATTTAAGTGGAGTTTTTTTTTTTTTTTCTCTATTTTTCTAAGTATACAATGTTGTATATAGAGCCCTTTAAAAAATATGTTTTCTTTGTGTTGGTGACGGAAATAATGACATAATGAATAGTATGAACATTGATCTTGGTGTGTGTCTAAAGGGACTGGGGTTTATATTGCTTTAAAATATTTGCCTGGGAGAAAACTTGCTAATGCAGTATGTGATTTTGTATCTTATCTGCCTGTGTGTTACCGACCTGGTTTGCCTTACTATGTTGACTATTTTAACACCTTTGCAATACATGGACTGTAGCACAGTTGGGGCCCCTGTTTAGTGCAGATCTTTCAAGTTGGTAGGGAAAGGAGTTTGAAGAAAATAATTGGTTGCACTTTTTTTTCTACCCTGAATGTAACAGCTACTTTAGTGGTCTGTCTCCTAATAGTAATATATTTGGATATTGGAATACTAGGGGCCACATGATTATTCATGGCCAGCTTAGAAGACAAACCTTACTGTTCAGCTGAATCATTCTATTAACCACTAAATTAACAGGTGCCACAATTTCCTTTTTGACACAGGTTCATAGTTACATACATAGTTACATAGTTAGTAAGGTCGAAAAAAGACATATGTCCATCAAGTTCAACCAGGGAATTAAGGGGTAGGGGTGTGGCGCGATATTGGGGAAGGGATGAGATTTTATATTTCCTCATAAGCATTAATGTTATTTTGTTCCAGGAATGTATCTAATCCTGTTTTAAAGCTGTAAATTGTTCCAGCTGTGACCAGTTCCTGAGGTAGACCGTTCCATAAATTCACAGTCCTCACGGTAAAGAAGGCGTGTCGCCCCTTGAGACTAAACTTTTTCTTCTCCAGACGGAGGGAGTGCCCCCTCGTCCTTTGGGGGGGTTTAACCTGGAACAGTTTTTCTCCATATTTTTTGTATGGGCCATTAATATACTTATATACGTTTATCATATCCCCCCTTAAACGTCTCTTCTCAAGACTAAACAATTGTAACTCCTTTAATCGCTCCTCATAGCTAAGATGTTCCATGCCCCATATTAGTTTAGTTGCGCGTCTCTGCACCCTTTCCAACTCCGCAGTGTCCCTTTTATGGACAGGTGCCCAAAACTGAACAGCATATTCCAGGTGAGGCCGTACCAATGCTTTATAAAGGGGGAGTATTATGTCCCTGTCCCTTGAGTCCATGCCTCTTTTTATACATGACAATATCCTGCCGGCTTTGGAAGCAGCAGCCTGACATTGCATGCTATTCTGTAGTCTGTGATCTACAAGTACACCTAGAGCCTTCTCTACCAGTGACTCTGACAGTTTAATCCCCCCTAAGACATACGACGCATGCAGGTTATTAGTACCCAGATGCATAACTTTACATTTATCCACATTGAACCTCATTTGCCAAGTGGATGCCCAGACACTTAGTCTATCCAAGTCATCTTGTAACTTATGCACATCATCTATAGACTGTACCGTGCTACAAAGCTTGGTGTCATCTGCAAAGATAGAAACAGAGCTGATAATACCATCCTCTATATCATTGATAAATAAATTAAACAACAGCGGTCCCAGTACTGAACCTTGGGGTACACCACTAATAACCGGGGACCAATCAGAGTACGAATCATTGACCACCACTCTCTGGGTACGATCCATGAGCCAGTGTTCAATCCAGTTACAAACAAAAATTTCCAAACCCAAAGACCTTAACTTACCTGTCAGACGTCTATGAGGGACAGTATCAAACGCTTTAGCAAAATCCAGAAACACTATATCCACAGCCATTCCTCTGTCAAGGCTTCTACTGACCTCTTCATAAAAGCAAATTAGATTGGTTTGACAATTTCTATCCTTAGTAAACCCATGCTGGCTATCACTTATAATACAATTATCCCCTATGTATTCCTGTATGTAATCCCTTATAAGTCCTTCAAACAATTTACCCACAATGCACGTTAAACTTACCGGTCTATAGTTTCCTGGGGAAGACCTAGAGCCCTTTTTGAAGATTGGCACCACATTCGCCTTGCGCCAGTCCCTTGGCACAAAACCAGACACCAGAGAATCTCTAAATATCATGAACAGGGGTACAGATATTACTGAACTTACCTCTCTAAGAACTCTTGGGTTTAGTCCATCCGGTCCTGGGGATTTGCTTACATTTATATCACTTAACTTACCTTGTACCATCTCTACATTAAGCCAGTTCAGTACATTACATGATGTGTTACCAGCACTGACCTGGCCAATGTCAGCTCCTTCTTCCATAGTGTATACAGAACTAAAGAACCCATTCAGTAGCTCCGCCTTCTCTTGATCGCCTGTGACAACCTCTCCATTATCATTATTAAGGGGTCCTACATGCTCTGTCCTTGGTTTTTTTGCATTTATATATCTAAAAAAATATTTGGGATTAGTTTTGCTTTCTTTGGCCACCTGTCTCTCATTTTGAATTTTTGCTGTTTTTATTACATTTTTACAGATTTTATTAAGCTCCTTGTACTGTTTAAATGTATTTTTTGAAGGCTAGTTTTTTGTTGTTTATTGCTCTTTTAACATCATGTGTCAGCCATGTAGGATTTAGTTTTAATCGTTTATATTTGTTCCCCTTTGGTATATATTTAGCTGTATAGTTATTTAGAGTTGATTTAAAGATGTCCCATTTACCTTCTGTATCAGTATTTGACAACACCTCCCCCCAGTCTATGTCCTGTAGTGCAGCCCTCAGCCCAGGGAAATTTGCCTTTTTAAAGTTATATGTTTTTGCCTTCCCCGCCTGTCTTTGTTTTCTACATTTTAAGTCAAAAGTAACTATATTGTGGTCGCTATTACCAAGGTTTTCCCGCACAGTTACATTACCAACCAGCTCTGCGTTGTTGGAAATGATCAGATCCAACAAGGCATCGCTTCTTGTTGGGTCCTCCACAAACTGGCCCATAAAATTATCCTGCAATAAATTTAGGAATTGTCGCCCCTTTGTAGTTTTAGCCAACCCCGGACCCCAATCTATATCTGGATAGTTAAAATCTCCCATTATTACCACTGTACCTGCCCGGGCGGCCCTCTCTATTTGTTTATGAAGCCGAACTTCTATCTCTTCAGTGATATTAGGGGGTCTGTAGATTACACCAAATACTATTTTTTCAGTATTTCCCTCCTTTTGTAATTCTACCCACAATGATTCCACATCCTCAGAATCATCACACACTATGGCATCGTTCACACTGACTTTCATACCACTTCTTACATACAGACAGACTCCACCACCTTTTCTGTTCATTCTATCCTTGCGAAACAATGTAAACCCCTGCAGATTGACAGCCCAGTCATGCGAGGAGTCCAGCCATGTCTCAGTGACCCCAACTATATCAATATGTTCCTCCAGTATCAAGGCCTCAAGCTCCCCCATTTTATTTGCTAGGCTTCTGGCATTTGTGAACATACACTTTACATTTCCATCCTTTATGTTATTGGGGTTAATGGGATTCAAGGGTGTAAGTTTTATTTTCCTATGAAGCTTATTCCTATTAACTATTCTAACCCCTCCCTCCGCTCCACCCCCAGGTACATTTATAATTCCCACCTCTCTATCTACACTATCTTCCCCCTCTTTGCTGTAGGTTCCCTCCCCCCAAGTCCCTAGTTTAAACACTCCTCCACCCTTCTAGCCATCTTCTCCCCAAGCAAAGCTGCACCCTCCCCATTGAGGTGCAGCCCGTCCCTACGGTAGAGCCGGTAACCGACAGCGAAGTCAGCCCAGTTCTCCATGAACCCAAACCCTTCCTTCCTACACCAGCTTCTGAGCCACTTGTTTACCTCCCTGATCTCCCGCTGCCTCTCTGGTGCGGCTTGTGGTACTGGTAGTATTTCAGAAAAGACTACCTTGGAGGTCCTTGCCTTAAGCTTGCGGCCTAAGTCCCTGAAATCATTTTTAAGGATACTCCACCTACCTCTTACTTTGTCATTGGTGCCAATATGTACCATGACTGCTGGGTCCTCTCCAGCCCCGCCCAACAACCTGTCAACCCGATCCGCGATGTGCCGAACTCGTGCGCCAGGCAGACAACACACTGTTCGGCGATCCCGGTCTTTGTGACAGATTGCCCTGTCTGTCCCCCTAATAATTGAGTCCCCCACCACTAGTACCTGTCTGGCCTGCCCTGTACTCCTCCCTCCCTCCTTACTGGAGCAGACACCCCCCTGGCGGTCAGAGGCGGTATCCTGCTGCAGTTCTGCTAGCTCTGTAATGGCATCCCCCTCATCTGCCAAGCGGGCAAACTTGTTGGGGTGTGCCAGTTCAGGACTAGCCTCCCTGACACTTTTTCCCCTACCCCTCTTTCTAACTGTAACCCAGCTAACTGCCTGACTGTCCTGCAACTCCGTCCCACTGTCCTCCCCCACCTCTATTCCCGAGAGTGCCTGCTCAGTGAGCAGGAGACTCCTCTCCATGTTGTTAATGCTTCTCATTGTTGCCAGTCGCCCCTCTAGATGCAGGATCTGGGCTTCCAAACGGACAACTAGCACACATCTCGCACAACAATATGCACCCTCAAACTGTTGTTCAAGGATTGCATACATTGAACAGGATGTACATTGGACTGCATTTTCCAACATGGAGGCCATCTAGTTATGGAAGGCCATCTAGTCATGCACTATTTGTGTTTTCTGCCATTGTTTGCCACAACCTGTTAAGAGAGCAGAGGAAGGCTTTTTTACTGTGTTTTCCAGAGTTGACCTTTTGCCATTTTGTGTCTCAACACAAAGTGTTTGGGCAGCAAGATTCTTGAATGTGACATTTGCAAAAGTGTGGAATGTTGAAACTTTAATAGACATACAACATCTAAAATGTATGCCATTATTGTTGTTCATTTCTCAAGGAGTAAAGGTTAAGAGATACGTTGTTCAACTAACATTTATACAGACTGAAGATCTTTGTAACGCGCATCAATTCACCTCTGCAGTTTTGACATATCGCTTCTTTTTTCCAAAATATTTTAGGAAAGAATATAATGCTTTATTGCTCACTACGTGCAAAACATTACGAATAAATCCTTGTGGATCCTGTGGAATTCAGGATCTATACAAAGCTGAAATAAAATTGAAATAGACTTGACCATGAATTAAGGGAAGAGACTGAGACACAAGTTATAAGAAAATTTGAGGAAATTTAGTTTTTTTGTTCACGTTCTCCTTTAAATATTTTGTCATGTCAAATGCCTCTTAATCATGCTGCTGTCCCCTTATAAAGGCAGATTGATCTTTTCCTTTCATGCATCAGGACCTAAGGTCTTTACCCCTATAAAATTAAAAAGGAGGATAGCAAGCCATAGATAATATAACAATAGATAACGAGATGCCAAAGAAAACCCCTTTCCCATCCATAAAAGATTCCCTGTAATCATAAGACAGAATTAATAATGATACTCATGTATAAAGTGCATGACAATGCTGCCAGCAAATCCAAGGAAAGTTCCAAGGAAATGTTACCCAAAAAGTTCATAAATGCAGTGACAAATATTTTTTGTAAAGAAGTTTTAGCTTCAGGGGATTTACATTTATGACAGCAGGTTCCCTATTTGGTTGACAAAAATATACATGCGGGTCCCTGCAGTGTACCGTTTCTTAGGTTCAATTCACATCAGCGTTTTTTAAATTTCCATTTATTAGATCCATTGAAGAATTTGTGAAACTTAAGTAAACGGATCCCATTCATTTGAATGGGCATTTTTTTTAATCTCTGCTATCCTTTATCAGTTCCACTCAATTTACATTGTATTATGAAAAATACAGGATTACACTAATTTTCTTTTTCTGTTTAAAAAAATGAAAATTCAAAAGTACGTTAGTAATTAAACATTAAAGTCTATGGTGACGGAAATAATCTCTAGCCTAGCCTTGCTCAGAAAAAAAGACTAAATAAAAAAGGTTTAACCACTTAAGGACCCAGGGCGTACAGGTACGCCGTGTGAATTCCGGTTTCTGCCACTCGCCGGGCGGGGACAGGGATTCCTGCTGAAATCGTTCAGCAGGCACCCTGATGGCCATCACGCTCCCTCCCATAGACATGTATGGAGGGGGCGTGGCATGACGTCACGTCCCCAGTCCTAGAAATTCGGAGGTTTCCAAAACTAGAGATGCAGCCCCGCATAGTGGGTGCTGCAGGTAGTTTGGAGGGGGGTCCCAGCAGCAGGCCCCCCGCGATCAGACATCTTATCTGTAGTAACTGTAGATTAAGTCTCATAAGTCCTTTTCCAAGTCAGTTGTGCCCTGTTTTCCTATTTAGTACATATTCCAGCCTGGACACCCGCAACCCCCCTCCCCCAGCCACTCATGTGCTCAACCTTACAATTATTTGTGTTAAACCTCAGATGTCCCATCCAAGCCTCTAACATACCAAGAACCATTTGTTACAGTGCACTGTCCTTAAATTGATTGTGGTTTGCATGATTTCTGGAGTTAAGTATTATCTGTAAAAATTTATACTTTACTTTACAATTCCTCTACAGGGTTATCGATAAATATATTAAAGAAAATAGGGCCCAAAACAATACTATTACAATACTTAAAGGGGTTATCCACCATAAGGTGATTTTAGTATGTACCTGGCAGGCAGTTATGGACATGCTTATGAAGGATCTTTGTATGTCTTGGGGCTAAATGGCTATGTAGTGAGATTACCATAACCCTGTGGCTAGCTTTTTGTGAACTGGTATTTACGGAATGACTTTTCTTTTTTTTTACTACAAATCCCAAAATTCAATTTTCCTTCCTCCCACACATCAGCCACCCCACCAATTGAAACATAAATGAGCTGCATCCATTCAAAAGACCTGTGGTTTTCAATCAGGGTGCCTACAGCTGTACCAAGTGATCCCTCCACCCATTGAAGCAGACAAGCTCCCTGTCATCAGCTGACTAGTGAGTCAGTTCTCGGCCGCATTGCAACCTTGGAAAAATCTGAGTCAACAGTCATTTTGTATGCTGTTAAAAAAAACTATTGGGGTGAAAATCACATAAGAATAGTGAGAAAACTGTCACACACAGGTACAGACACTATATTATGAACTACACTAACTTTACAGCCCCTGTAGCATAGTCAAATAGAAAAAAAATCCTGGAATACCCCTTTAAGGTTGTAAAATTCATTGTGTCATTGTAAAGAACAATTGGTCCCACATAAGACAAGCCCTCATATGACCCTGTGGTTGGAAAGTTAGGGAGTAATGGCTTTTAAAAGAGGAAAATGGGAAGAGGAAAAAAAGTTAATGGCTTCTGATTAACCCCTTCAGGACCAAGCCCATTTTGGCCTTAAGGACCAGAGCGTTTTTTGCAAATCTGACCACTGTCACTTTAAACATTAATAACTCTGGAATGCTTTTACTGATCATTCTGATTTGGAGATTTTTTTTCGTGACATATTGTACTTTAACATAGTGGTAAAATTTTATGGTAACTTGCATTCTTTCTTGGTGAAAAATCCCAAAATTTGACGAAAAAATTGAAAATTTTGCATTTTTCTAACTTTGAAGCTCTCTGCTTGTAAGGAAAATGGATATTCAAAATACATTTTTTTTATTCACATATACAATATGTCTACTTTATGATTGCATCATAAAATTGACAAGTTTTTACTTTTGGAAGACACCAGAGGGCTTCAAAGTTCAGCAGCAATTTTCCAAATTTTCACAAAATTTTCAAACTCAATATTTTTCAGGGATCAGTTCAGGTTTGAAGTGGATTTGAAGGGTCTTCATATTAGAAATACCCCATAAATGACCCCATTATAAAAACTACACCCCCCAAAGTATTCAAAATGACATTCAGTAAGTGTGTTAACCCTTTAGGTGTTTCACAGGAATAGCAGCAAAGTGAAGGAGAAAATTCAAAATCTTCATTTTTTACACTCGCATGTTCTTGTAGACCCAATTTTTTAATGTTTGCAAGGGGTAAAAGGAGAAAATTTTTACTTGTGTTTGTAGCCCAATTTCTCTCAAGTAAGCACATACCTCATATGTCTATGTTAATTGTTCGGCGGACGCAGTAGAGGGCTCAGAAGCGAATCAGCGACAATGGGATTTTGGAGAGTATGTTTTTTTTAAATGGTTTTTGGGGGGCATGTTGCATTTAGGAAGCCCCTATGGTGCCAGAACAGCTAAAACCGCCCACATGCCATACCATTTTGGAAACTAGACCCCTTGAGGAACGTAACAAGGAATTAAGTGAGCCTTAATACCCCACAGGGATTTCACAACTTTTGCAAATGTAAAAAAAAAAATATATATCTAAAATGCTTGGTTTCCCAAAAATTTGACATTTTTACAAAGGGTTAAATCAGATAATACCCCCCAAAATTTGAAGCCCAATTTCTCCCGATTCAGAAAACACCCCATATGGGGGTGAAAAGTGCTCTGCTGGCGCACTATAGGTCCCAGAAGAGAAGGAGTCACATTTGGCTTTTTTGAAGCAAATTTTGCTCTGGGGCATGCCTCATTTAGGAAGCCCCTATGGTGCCAGGACAGCAAAAAAAACACATGGCATACCATTTTGGAAACTAGACCCCTTGGGGAACGTAACAAGGGGTAAAGTGAACCATAATACCCCACAGGGGTTTCATGACTTTTGCATATGTAAAAAAAATATATATATTTTTTACCTAAAATGCTTGGTTTCTCAAAAATCTTACATTTTTGCAAAGGGTTAAAGCAGAAAATGCCCCCCAAAATTTGAAGCCCAATTTCTCCCGATTCAGAAAACACCCCATATGGGGGTGAAAAGTGCTCTGCTGGCGCACTACAGGTCTCAAAAGAGAAGGAGTCACATTTGGCTTTTTGGAAGCAAATTTTGCTCTGGGGGCATGCCGCATTTAGGAAGCCCCTATGGTGCCAAGACAGCAAAAAAAAAAAACACATGGCATACCATTTTGGAAACTAGACCCCTTGGGGAACGTAACAAGGGGTAAAGTGAACCTTAATACCCCACAGGGGTTTCACGACTTTTGCATATGTAAAAAAATATATATATTTTTTACCTAAAATGCTTGGTTTCTCAAAAATTTTACATTTTTGCAAAGGGTTAAAGCAGAAAATGCCCCCCAAAATTTGAAGCCCAATTTCTCCCGATTCAGAAAACACCCCATATGGGGGTGAAAAGTCCTCTGAAAAGTCCTCTGCTGGCGCACTACAGGTCTCAGAAGAGAAGGAGTCACATTTTGGCTTTTTGGAAGTGCTCTGGGGGCATGCCGCATTTAGGAAGACCCTATGGTGCCAGGACAGCAAAAAAAAAAAAAAAACACATGGCATACCATTTTGGAAACTAGACCCCTTGGGGAACGTAACAAGAGGTAAAGTGAACCTTAATACCCCACAGGTGTTTCACGACTTTTGCATATGTAAAAAATAAAATAAAAAAATCACTAAAATGCTTGTTTTTCCCCAAATTTTTCTTTTTTACAAGGGGTTATAGCGGAAAAATTACCCCAAAATTTGTAGCCCCATTTCCCTCGAGCAAGGAAATAACCCATAAAAGCACGTAAAATGCTTTGCTGGTGAACTACAGGTCTCAGAAGGGAAGGAGCAAAATTTGGAGAGATAATTTTTTGGGGGCATGTCGGATTTAGGAAGCCCCTATGGAGCCAGAACCCCGGGAACCTGTTGAGGTATTTATCTAGGGGTATAATGGAAATTTTTTAAAGTTTTGTTTAGGGGTTTAGCAAGATAGTGAAAATCGTTAATTTCTAACGATAATTTGTTTTCCCTTAGTCCTAACAGTAGCACAGATGGGGTATTCCACCCCCCGCGAACTGGTAGGACAGATGGAAGTTTTATTGAACCTAATTAAACAATCAGTAAGACACACCCACAACCCCCTGTATAAGTAAGAGGGTCATCCTCTGCCTCATTGTGTAGTAACAAGAAGAACTAAAGGTAAATAATAGAAGAAAATAACTTAACTAGGGAGGGAAAGTTGTGCTACTGTTAGGACTAAGGGAAAACAAATTATCGTTAGAAATTAACGATTCCCTTACGTCCTAACCAGTAGCACAGATGGGGAAATGGCAAGCAGAAACCCTATGAGGGAGGGCTCTCATGCCTGACGGCAGATAATACTGTCCGTCCAAATGAGGAGAAATCGGCCAATCTACTGTCAAGTCTGTAGTGGGTGATAAATGTGGAGAGTGAACTCCAGGAAGCAGCTTTGCATATATGTTCCAAGGGAACAAGACTCCTTTCCGCAAAGGAGGTAGATACAGACCTGGTGGAATGAGCTTTTACAAACTCAGGAGGCTCCTTACCTTGGGATACCATGGCAATACGAATGGCATCTTTTACCCATCTACTGATGGAGGGCTTTGAAGCTTTAAGACCTCTCTTGGGTCCTGAAAAGAGAATTAGCAGATTTTCATCCTTCCGAAACTCCAAAGATCTTCTTATATAGATCTGGAGACATCTCGAGATATCTAGGCAATGAAGAGCACTATCTTCATTGGAGGATGGAGGAGGAGAAAATACTGGCAGGGATATAACTTGATTTATATTTTGGAATGATGGAACCTTAGGTATAAAGGATGGCATGAATCTGAGTAACACTCGATCCGGCAAAAATTTAGTATATGGTTCAAGTGCCGAGAGCGCTTGAAGTTCCCCAATCCTTTTGGCTGAAGTGATTGCCAGTAAAAAAGTTATTTTAATGGTAACAAACTTCATGTCCACCTCCTCCAAGGGCTCAAAGGGGGGAGATGCTAACCCCTTGAGCACCATCGATAAGTCCCATGCTGGGACAGGTTGTATAATTGTAGGTTTTAACCTTGAGGATCCCCTCAAGAATATTTTGACTAGTGGGTCTTGAGACAATGGTTTATTGAGAAAGGCAGAGATGGCTGATACCTGAACTCTGAGTGTGGAAGGAGATAGATTCTTGTCTAATCCCTCCTGGAGAAAGTTGAGGATTGTGGCAACAGCTGGATTCTGTCCAGGTAGTTGTTTCTTGGAGCACCAAGACTGAAAAGTTGTCCAAATTCTTTTATAGGCTCTGTTAGTGGACTCTGCTCTGGAATGCGAGAGGGTATTCAAGACCGCACTAGAAAGCCCTTCTAGATGTGGAAGGGACTGGTCAACCTCCAGGCTGTCAGGTTGAACATTTGAAGATTTGAGCAGCTGTGAGTGTCCCCCGACACTAGTGCTTGCTCTGGGGGAAGCCTCCAGAATTGTCCCCGACTCATTTGCAAGAGTTGGGTAAACCAAGCTCTCTTGGGCCAAAATGGAATTATGGCTATGACAGAGGCTTGGTCCTGCCTGATTTTCATCAATACCCTTGGGATCAAGGAAATTGGAGGGAAGATGTAGGCCAGCCTGAACCTCCATGGGATTGAGAGAGCATCGATTGCTACTGGGTTGTCTTCCCTGTACAGGGAACAAAATCTCACCACTTTGGTGTTGAACCTTGTTGCCATAAGATCTATTTCTGGCATACCCCACCTGAGTATTATTTGTTTGAACATCTCTGGATGGAGAGACCATTCTCCAGTTGAAAGTCCTCTGCTCAGGCGGTCGGCGATCACATTGAGAGATCCCCGAATGTGAACTGCCGACAGGTGGGTTAGGTTCCTCTCTGCCCAATCCAAGATCAGACCCACCTCTCTGAGGAGGCTTTGTGATCGAGTGCCTCCCTGCTTGTTGATGTACAATACAGCCGTCATGCTGTCTGATTGGATCTTTACTGCTTTCCCTTGAAGAAGAGAAGCAAAGTGGAGGAGTGCTAATCTGATGGCTCGAATCTCGAGGAGATTGGAGGTTAACCCTCACTCCTGAGGAGACCAAGATCCCCGCACTAACAGATCCAAGAGATGCGCTCCCCAACCTACAAGGGACGCGTCGGTAGTAAGTATGATCCAAGGGGGTTGGATCATTGACTTGCCGTCCTCGAGGTGAGACCACCATCTGAGAGAGGACCTGACTCGATAAGACAGGGAGTGGCACTTGTTTAGGCCCGAGGGCCTGAGATTCCAAGTGGCGAGCACCTCTGATTGAAGAGGGCGTAGATGCCAAAGAGCCCAAGGAACCGCATCCACGGTAGCGGACATAAGTCCCAACATCCGCATGAGAGTGCGAATGGAAACTCTCCGGGGTACAGAGAGAAAAAGGGCCAATTCCTGCACCCGAGATTTCCTCTCGGGAGAGAGGTAGAGTGTCATGGAGATTGAGTCGACTATGAAGCCGAGAAACCTCACTGAGGTAGTAGGGAGGAAATTGGATTTGGCCCAATTGACTATCCACCCTAACTGGTGAAGGAAGGATACTGCTAGTTGCAGATGTTGGGACAGGATCGCAGAAGAAGGAGCTCTGAGGAGCCAATCGTCTAGGTAGGGAACGATGCTGAGCCCCTGGAGCCTTAGAGCAGCGACTACCGCTACCACCACTTTGGTAAATGTGTGTGGGGCCGAAGAAATTCCAAACGGGAGGGCTACAAACTGGAGGTGTTTTAGAACTCCCCCTACCTGAACTGCGATCCTTAGATACTTTCTGGATACCGGATGAATAGGAATATGAAGGTAAGCATCCTTTAGATCCAGAGTAGCCAGGTAATCCCCTGGCGAGATGAGGTTGACCACAGATTGAATAGTTTCCATACGAAAGCGTTTGTGCTTCACATACTGATTGAGATATCTCAGATCTATAATCATCCGCCAGTCTCCTGTTACCTTGGGAACTAGGAAGACTGGAGAATAAATTCCTGACCCCCGTTCTGAAAGAGGAACTTCCTCTAAGGCATTCTTCTGGATGTATTCCAGAATGTAGGTTTCTAGCGCCCCCTGTTTGATTGTGAAAAAACTCTTGTCTCCACATAATTGGATGGGGGAATTGATTCGAGGTCTATCGAATAACCATCCGAGATTAATCTCAGGACCCAAGGATCCTGAATGTGGAGGGACCAGGCGCTTGAAAAGTGGTGAAGACGACCACCAACTGGAATCTGGGGGGCAGGATGGGAAACTGGAAAGGTCACCTCGGCAAGGAACCCAGAGCTTCGTAGAAGCTCGCAGTCAGAGCTTTCTGTTGTCTTTGGAGCCACGGGAGCGTTTTCCGCCCCGGCGTTGATTACCCCATTCTCTCTGAGGCTTAGGCTGGGGGGCTGATCCGCCCCCAGAACGCCGGCCTCGACCACGAAAGGAGGAATAAGGAAGGGACTTGCCTTTCTTGTCAGAAAGTCCCTCCATAATGCGGTCCAGCTCAGCTCCGAAAAGAATGCCGGGTTCGTAAGGCATAGCACATAAGGTGTTCTTGGAAGAGTTGTCAACCTTCCAAGGTTTTAACCATAGAGGACGTCGTCCAGCGGAAGCCAGGGCCATAGACTTGGAGGCCAATTTAAGATGCTGGGTGGAAGCATCGCACAAAAAATCAACGGCCAGATTGGACGTCTTGAAGGATGAAAGAATTTCATCTCTAGGAACCCCCTGGTCCAAATCCGACTGGATGTTAGAAAGACGGGTCTTCAAAAAGTTTGCTACCTCAGAGCAAGCTATCGCCACTGATGCAGACGCAGAAGCAGTGGAGTAGGAGCGCCTCATGGCACAGTCAGCCTTCCGATCCATTGAATCCTGCAAGGAAGACCCATCCTCGGCAGGGACCACTGTCCTCTTGGACAGTTTGGCAACTGCCATGTCAACCTTAGGGACAGGGCCCCAGGAAGAAAGCTGAGAATCCTGTATAGGAAACATGGTCTTAAATCTTTTAGTTAAGACAGGACCCTTTTCTGTTTTTTTCCATTCCGTTCTAAGCACGGACAGAAGGGTATCATCCGCTTTAAAGACCCTAGGTCCCCTAAAGGCGGAGGTAGAGGCTTCCCCGGGATCAACATCCTGGTCCCCCGACCGGATGGATCTCAGAAGACGCTGGGTCTTTTCCAGCGGAAAAAAATAAGATGCAGTGACCTCCTCATCCGAAGAGGAGGACTTGGAATCTTCTCTCTCCTGATCCACAGACATCTCCATTCTGGGAGGTGAAGAAGGTCTGGCGCGTTTCTGAGAGACAACGTGTTTCAGCTCCTCAATAGAGGCTTGCATAGCCGACATGTTAGAGGAGACCCACACATACATATCCTGGACTGTAGGTTCAGTCTGATGGGAAGGTAGAGACTTAGCCCTACAAGGAGGGCACCTGGAAAATTCATAATTATCCTCCAGGGGAGTATTGCAGTCATGGCAAGAGAGGTGCTTGCGCTTGGCGGATCTTTTTGCCAAGCCTTCACAATCCCCTGAGCCCTCGGTCGACATATCTAGGTAAATATGAGAGGAGTGATTAGATAATGTAGCAGCAAGAAAAAATTGCGGCTAGCTAAAATATAATAAAAATACCCAAAGTTCTCAGCAAGAGACCAGGTAAGAGAGATAGGGAAACAGTAGTATCCGCAAGGATGCACTACTAAGACTCAAAAAGACAGGACTGTGGAAGTACCAACAGCTCTGCGCTCTAGGAGGCTGAATGGCAGCCTAGGGGGAGTTTAAATATCCTCCTGGCTGGCGCCAAAACAAGACTCCGCCCACAAGGCGGAGTTGCAGAAAGAGAAATCCTGTCTTACAAAAAACAGGAGGAAAAGGAACCCTATTAGTTAGAGGGTTATAGAAGAGGCTCCTCGCTCGGTTTCGCCGCATTATTGGCAAAAACGGCGCAAAAAACCGAGCCGGGAGCGAAAGAGAGAAACAGGAAGTGACGTCAGACGCCGCTGACGCACTTCCGGCCGGGGCCGCGATTGGAGTCGCGGCTCCGAGGATAGGAGCAGATGGGCGCAAACTAAGCCCAGAACTGCAAGTAAGAGAAACCCCCCCCCCCTCCAACAGGAGTAAGGGGGTCACCATCTGTCCCACTGTCCGGGAGGACAGAAAAAAACACAATGAGGCAGAGGATGACCCTCTTACTTATACAGGGGGTTGTGGGTGTGTCTTACTGATTGTTTAATTAGGTTCAATAAAACTTCCATCTGTCCTACCAGTTCGCGGGGGGTGGAATACCCCATCTGTGCTACTGGTTAGGACGTAAGGGAATAAAACTATACCTGCCAAGGTATTCATCTAGGGGTATAATAGAATTTTTTTTTTGTTAAGGGTTTAGCAAAATGTTGAAAATATAAAACTATACCTGCCAAGGTATTCATCTAGGGGTATAATGGGAATTTTTAGTTTTATTAGGGGTTTGCCAATTAGATTTTTTTAAATAGTGTAGTGGAGAAAAAGGGGAAAATAAATGAATTGCTCACATGTCATTCCAAGGGTGCATTGGGTAGAGTTATCCAAAGTCATTCTAAAAATAATTAAAGGGGACAAAATTAGATATCATATGTTGTGTGATAGATTTTAAAACAGTCTTCAATGCACAGACCGGGTTTGTGGGGACATGTCTCACAGTGGTATATAGTGCATTTTCTAATGCCACGCTTGGAGCACACCCGACACCGCTTCTGTTGCCTACTCCCCGATTCTCTACGGGGAACTACCGCAGGAAAATGTTGCCCTGGAACTATTCTGTTCTCCGATCCTGTGACTCTGCTTTCCTCCCCCCAAACAGAAAGTCCTTAATAATATTTTCCTGGAATCGCAGGTATGTGCATGTATTTCCTGCACGTTTGTACACCACAAATGAATTGTACATGGTAATTTGGAAGAGGTGCAGTGCCAATTTTTTATACCAGGTCTTAGTTTTACGTAGGGCAGTGTACGGCTGCAAGGCCTGATCTGACAGATCCACCCCTCCCATGAACTTATTATAGTCCTGGATGCACACAGGTTTAGGGGCACTCTCTGTGGTACCACGGACTTGGACAGGGGTGGATCTGTCTGGGTGTAAGGTGGTTAGTACAAGAACATCACACTTGTCCTGGTACTTTACAAGCATCATGTTGTCCTTGCACACAACCTTGCTTTCCCCTTCTTCAACTTTTGCCGTACAAAAATTTTAGGCAGATCCCTTTGATTTCGCCTGATGGTACCACAGGCCACAGTCCGCTTGGCAAACAGGCATTTTAGTAATGGGACGCTAGTGTAAAAATTATCAAGGTAGATGTTATACCCTTGATCTAGCAGGGGGTGAACTAGATCCCATACTATTTTTCCCGCTGTTTTTAGTACGGGGGGACACTCTGGGGGCTCTATTGTAGAGTCTTTCCCCTCATAGACTCTGAATTTGTGCGTATAGCCGGTTGCGCTCTCGCACAACTTATAAAGTTTTACCCCATACCTGGCCCGTTTGTTAGGCAGGCATTGCCTAAAGTGCAACCTTCCTTTGAAGTGCACAAGAGATTCGTCCACTGCAATCTCTTTTTCTGGGGTGTAAACTTCAGAAAATTTTTGATTTAAATAATTAACAAGGGGCCGAATTTTATATATGCAATCAAAATTTGGATCACTGGGAGGTGGACAATTTTCATTATTAGCATAATGTAGAAATTTGAGGAGGGCTTCAAACCGAGCCCTTGGCATGACCGACCGGTACAGTGGAGTATGGTAAAGCATATCATTACTCCAATAGGAGCGAATTGTGGGCTTTTTAACTATGCCCATCTTAAACAAAAGGGCAAAAAAAATGTTGAGCTCTAGTGCATTGGTTGGCATCCATTGATAAGGCCTAGCATGATATGCCTGTGGATTGGCCACAATGAATTGCTCAGCATACCGGTTGGTTTCCTCCACTATCAAATTAATCAGCTCTTCTGAAAAGAAGAGCTGAAAAAAATCAGCTTCTTTCAACCCCGCGGTGTCAACACGAATGCCTGCAGTGGCCACAAACTCAGGCAAATTGGGTATAAAGTTTGAAGCTGGAGCCCACTCAGAGATGGCACTAGGACCTGGCTCAATATTGGTACTAGGACTGGTACTAGGACCTGGCCTAGGGCGGTGGCGGGGAGGTTCCTCATCAGAATCAGTGGGAGAGGAAGAAGAAGAGTGCAAATATAACATCTCTTCACCACTATCTGAACCAGAGGAAGATGCCAAGAAGGCATATGCCTCCTAAGTGCTGTACATGCGATGCCTTGACATATTGTATGACACTATAAGTGGCGAAGTGTCTCTGATGTACAACACTAGAACAATATTTTTTTTGTATTTTTATATTTTTTTTTACTTTTTTACTTTTTTTATAACAACAGAAAAACTGAAACAAAAAGCGCCACTAGAAGTAAAAAAACAGTGGCAAACTGTCACTGCTGTCACTAATCATTGACGCACCAGGAAAAAATTTAACAGGGTAGTATGGAGGTGTGCGAGGTGGTGATGGGATGAAAGGGTGACAGTCACTTCAGGGGCACTGACAGTATTTTATATTATTCTTCACTGTCACTGTTATGGTCAGTGAAAGACTTCAATTTCTTCACAGATTACAGCTGATGAATGAATGAACGAATGAATGAATGAACGAACAAACGAATGAAACAGCAGCAGGATAAGGGGCACTGATGGGCACTGAAACTTTATTACTGTACTGTACTGTAGAATGTAACTATATTCAGTTACAGTTACAAGTTACAATCTTCACTGCAGCCTGTCAGATCACACAGGCTGCAGACTTCAGACAGGGAGGACAGCAATTGGAAGGGGCACTGCTGGGCACTACTGGAGACTGATGGGCACTGCTGGGCACTACTGGACACTGATGGGCACTGATGGGCACTAGACTGTCACTGTTATATTCAGTGACAGTCACTAGGATCTTCACTGCAGCCTGTCAGATCGCACAGGCTGCAGACTTAGGAGGCAGCAGATGGGCACAGATGGGCACTGGGGGGCACTGCTGGGCACTACTGGGGCACAGATTTATACAAGACTGTCACTGTTATATTCAGTGACAGTCACTAGGATCTTCACTGCAGCCTGTCAGATCGCACAGGCTGCAGACTTCAGACGGCGGCAGCAGCAGCAGGGTAAGGGGCACTACAGGGGGGGGTTCTTTTACTTTCACTTAAATTTTTAGCTTTTAGAAAAGCTTTTTAACACTCTTCTGTCTTCTGTCTTCTGTCCTAACACTAACACTGGCTCCGATCGCTGTTCAGAACGAACTGAAAGCTTCGGAGCCGGTGTTAGTGTAACAAAGACGCTGATACACTGTGATTGGTCCACAGGGACCAATCACAGGGCTCTAATCCCAGGACCAATTACAGATGGTCCTGGGATGTCAAGCAGAACTTGTCTCCCGCCGCTGGGCACGGGATTTCTGCCTGTTAACCCGTGCGCTGCTGTGCAGCGCCCGGTTAACTGCATGTCATTTATAAACGCCTGGATGCGCGAACGCACTGCACAACCCGGCGTTTATATATGCCATTCTGCAGGAAGAGGTTAAACTTTGCCTTTACTAAACAGGCAAATACTTGTTGAACTTGTTCAGCTGATCATATTGCTTATGTTTATGCAAGCCTAATATATATATATATATATGTATATAAAGGCCATGGCACCTTTCTATGAGTAGAGAGGCTAGATTCCCCCCTGCTCATGCCTAGAGAAAGAAAGGAAGGCGCCTCATGTGCGGGATCAGTAGATCTTGCAGGTGGGGGTAGGGGACGGTGATTCCCAAGCCGCTTACCGAAGTTGGTTGTGCGCCCACACACAACAAGGTTAAGAGCAGAAGAGATATGGAAGAAGGTCCACTGCAGCCCTCCTGGGTAAGAGTAGAATCAAAAGCGAATGACCAGGGAGTCAGGAGTTTGTCTGGCGCAGAGAGGAACCATCAGACAGCCAAGTAAAATCAATGGATTTATTAGATGCAACGCGTTTCGCTGCGCATGCGCAGCTTCATCATGCCTGATGAAGCTGCGCATGCGCAGCGAAACGCGTTGCATCTAATAAATCCATTGATTTTACTTGGCTGTCTGATGGTTCCTCTCTGCGCCAGACAAACTCCTGACTCCCTGGTCATTCGCTTTTGATTCCCCTGCTCATGCCATGACTCTCATTAAAAAATATTGTCGTCATCTGGAGTGAGAAATCTTTTACATGTTTCGTAGCAAAGGGGAGGGGAACAACTAGACCTGTGTCCCCTCTACCCAAGGGCCCAGATTAGGTCGGAACCCTGCTGTATAGCATGTACAACCTTGTTTCATATATATATCCTGTATTAAGAGTCGGAAGAAGTAACTGTCCTCCACCGGTGAAGAAATGTAGTGACAATATACTCCCTGCTACTTTATTTCCTTTGTAGAGAGCTTTAGTATTACTGGATGACATACAGTGTTCTGACAAGTCATATCTTGTTACATCTGTCATGCTATATTAAATGGTGTAGCTACAGATAACTAGACATGATAGATTGTGATTGATGTATTTGGAAGTGAATGTCCTAAAAAATTACATGCCAGCTCCGGAAGATGGCAAATGAATAATAGGTCGAAAAGTATTTGTTCAACACAGTTCAGGATGACCCTTTACTGCATATATTGATCTGAACATTCTACAAAACACAGGTATTTCTTTTTAACTTAGGAAGTAAACTAAAGGGAACATCACATATTCCTCCACATGACCTTGAATGCTTCTAATCTTGGGGAATTAGCCAGTATTTTTGTAGTTAAAAAAAAAACAAAGAACAGTAATAAAAAGGGCATCTCAGTTTCTGCAAACTTTATTTATTTTATAAAGAAGAGGTCTGCTATTTGTGCATCCATGTTTCATGATTTATTTTTGTTGTCAGTGAATAGTGTTAGAGGAAAAGAACATGTCCTTGCCATGTAACAATCACACCGGTTGACTATTCATGATTTTTTAATATCACATGACCATGTCCAGGAAGCATTATTATTATTTTAATTTAAAGTCCAGTATATTGATCAGTTGTAAAATAAGACCACTTGTAGGTTAGACAGGCGACATGTAAGGGAACGTTTATCTTATCCCGATGCATTTCACCTGCCATTTCATTTCTGTCTGTGAACACAGTGGAGAAAATGATGCTTAATATATTCACTTTATTCTCATCGCCCTCTATATTTCCCCCTCTCATTACTTATTAACCCCTTAAGGACTCAGACTATTTGGGCCTTAAGGACTCAGACAATTTTATTTTTACGTTTTAGTTTTTTCCTCCTCGACTTCAAAAAATCATAACTCTTTGATATTTTCATCCACAGACTTGTATGAGGGCTTGTGCTTTGCATGACCAGTTGTCCGTTGTAATGCCATTGCTAACTTTACCATAAAATCAATGGCACAACCAAAAAAATACTATTTGTGTGGGGAAATCAAAAAGAAAACCACAATTTTGCAAATTCTGGAAGGTTTTGTTTTCACGCCGTGCAATTTACGGTACAAATGACATGTGTTCTTTATTCTTTGGGTCAATACGATTAAAATGATACCCATGATAACATACTTTTCTATTACTATTGCACTTAAAAAAAATCACAAAATTTTTAACCAAATTAGTACGTTTAAAATCCCCCTATTTTGAAGACCTATAACTTTTTCATCTTTCCGTATAAGTGGCGGAATGAGGGATCATTTTTTGTGCCATGATATTTACTTTTTATTGATACCATATTTGCTTATATAAAACTTTTAATAATTTTTTTATAAATAAAATGTTATAAAAAAGCAGCTATTTTTGACTTTTTTTTTTTAACGTTCACACCATTCTTCACATCAAAGATTCATATTTCCCCCAAAGAGCTGTGATTGGCATAATGGTTCCAGACAATCACAGCTCTCTGCGGGAAATATGAATAATATGGGGTATATATATATATATATATATATATATATATATATATATATATTTATTTATATATATATATATTTATGACAGTGAAGAGGACAAGAGAAGAGCGGCCATGCTCCACATCTATACTTTATACAGGAGGCTCACAGCGGGTGTCAGGAGTTACACCCACTGTGATCATTCCTTCACTACAGGTACTACTGCTCCCAATATGCAGCACACTCTGCTCCATGCTGGGAGCTGTATTACCTGCATTAATAGACATATCACAACAGGTGTCACTTCTTACACCTGTCTAATATTGCAGGTACTACAGGGACTAATTATCGGGAGTGATAATATATATATATATATATATATATATATATATATATATATATTTTTTTTTTTTTTTTTTTACTCTACTTTTTAAGCTTAAGCTCCATTTATTTCATTTTTTTGGCATTTAGATGTACTGGCATGAATAATTGCAGGGTTTAGAGACGAGCTGAGGACAGGGACATCAGTAGTAGGTTTAATACAGTAGGCAAAAAAAAAGTCTGACAGTCCTTAATTTACCAAAAGTCCATACATTTACAGAGGTCTTCTATCAAAAACTAAAGATACTTCAAATTGTAATTTGCAGAGGCAGATGGCCGGGACAATAATGTATGTATGTATTTAATGTAATTGAGGAAAACTATGTCATTGTAATTATACAGTATGAGCTGGTTTTCATTGACAAATTATTGAAAAACTCTTCTTGCAATTCCATTCCTATTTCCTTATCTTCATTCATCTGTAGTTGTGTGAGCAGAGAAAAATTAAATAATATATATATACATATATGATTTATACACACACACACACACACACATATATATATGATCAAATGTTAAAGTTTACATCTACATACATATACAGTATATATTATTACATATTATCCATATGATACATATTTTGCACTGTTGCAGGACCTAGCATATTGAGTATATGTACCATATGGATAATATGTAATAATATATACTGTAGATGTATGCAGATGCAAACTTTCACATTAGATCATATATATATATATATATATATATATTTGTCATATATATATACATATACACATATATATTTTTTTTTCGCTCACACATCAGACAGATGAATGAAGAACAGGAAATAGGAGAGAAAGACCAAAATTGAATAATAAGACCACAGGCAATTGTGGTTAAACCACTTGTCCTACATTCCTTTGATGTTCTCTTACCTATTTGACCCTAATTGGATGTGGTCTCATTATTCAATTAACCTTAATTTGCTCTAATTAGAGTAGCTACTGTATATTTCAAATCTTTATTTCTTCCATTCATATGGCCCCAGGACGGCTATAGACTCCCTTCTGATCCCGTTGCCACCACTGTACTGGAATTCAGGAATTACAACTCCCATCTCATCCCCTACGTAAAAAATAAAATATATTTCACATACAGAGCAGAGACATTGGAATTGCAAGAAGAGTTTTTCATTAATTTGTCAATTAAAGCCAGCTCATACTGTATAATTACAATGACATTGTCTTTCCCAATTACATTAAATACATACATACATTATTGTCCCAGCCATCTGCCTCCGCAAATTACAATTTGAAGTATCTTTAATTTCTGATAGAAGACCTCTATAAATGTATGTATAGATTTTTGGTAAATTAAGGAAACTGTCAGACTATGTTTGCCTACTGTATTATACACTGCTCAAAAAAATAAAGGGAACACTGAGATAACACAGACTAGATACTATTTTCTTCACATAGTTGAATGTGCTGACAACAAAATCAAACAAAAGTTATCAATGGAAATCAAATTTATCAGCCCATGGAGGTCTGGATATGGAGTCACACTCAAAATCTAAGTGGAAAACCACACTACAGGCTGATCCAACTTTCATGTAATGTCCTTAAAACAAGTCAAAATCAGGTAAGTAGTGTGTGTGGCCTCCATGTGCCCATATGACTTCCCTACAATGCCTGATGAGGTGGCGGACTGGACAGTCTGTGGTGCAGCGTAGCATTGGTGGATGGAGCGAGACATGATGTCCCCGATGTGCTCAATTGGATTCAGGTCTGTGGAACGGGCGGGCCAGTCAATGGCTTCAATGCCTTCCTCTTGCAGGAACTGCTGAAACACTCCAGCCACATGAGGTCTAGCATTGTCTTGCATTAGGAGGAACCCAGGGCAAACAGCACCAGCATATGGTCTCACAAGGGGTCTGAGGATCTCATCTCGGTACCTAATGGAAGTCAGGCTACCTCTGGTAAGCACATGGAGGGCAGTGTGGCCCCCCAAAGAAATGACACCTGACACCATTACTGACTCACTGCCAAACCGGTCATGCTGGAGGATGTTGAAGGCAGCAGTACGTTCTCCATGGCATCTCCAGACTCTGTCACATGTGCTCAGTGTGAACCTGCTTTCATCTGTGAAGAGCACAGGGCACCAGTGGCGAATTTGCCAATCTTGGTGTTCTCTGCCAAATGTCAAATGTCCTGCATGGTGTTGGGCTGTAAGCACAACCCCCACCTGTGGATGTCGGGCCCTCATACCATCCTTATGAAGTCTGTTTCTGACCGTTTGAGTAGACATATGCACATTTGTGGCCTGCTGGTCATTTTGCCAGGCTCTGGCAGTGCTCCTCCTACTCCTCCTTGCACAAAGGCAGAGGTAGCGGTCCTACTGCTGGGTTGTTGCCCTCCTACAGCCTCCTCCACATCTCCTGATGTCCTGGCCTGTCTACTGGTAGCACCTCCATGCTCTGGACACTACGCTGACCAACACAGCAAACCTTGTTGCCACAGCTCACATTGATGTGCCATCCTGGTTGAGCTGCACTCCCTAAGCCACTTGTGTGAGTTGTAGACTCTGTATCATGCTACCACTAGAGTGAAAGCACCGCCAACATTTAAAAGTGTCCAAAACATCAGCCAGGAAGCAGAAGAACTGAGAAGTGGTCTGTGGTAACCACCTGCAGAACCACTAATTTATTGTGGGTGTCTTGCTAATTGCCTATAATTCCAACCTGTTGTCTGTTCCATTTGCACAACAGCATGTGAAATTGATTGTCAATCAGTGTTGCTTCCTGAGTGGACAGTGTGATTTCACAGAAGTGTAATTGACTTGTAGTTACATTGTGCTGTTTAAGTGTTCCCTCTATTTTTTTGAGCAGTGTACATATTACTGATGTCCCTGTCCTCGTCTCGTCTCTGACCCCCCAATTATTCATGGCAGCACATCTAAATGCCCGAAAAAATAAAATAAATGACGGTAATAAAGTAATGTGAAAATATATACTGTATAATTTTACTCCCGATAATTAGTCATTGTAGTACCTGCATTAAAAGACAGATCAAAACAGTTTTAAGAAGTGATACCTGTTGCGATCTGTCTATTAATGCAGGTACTACAGCTCTCAGCATGGAGCAGAGTGTGCTCAATGTTTGGAGGAGTAGTACCTTCACTTAAGGAAAGATAACAATGGGTGTCACTCCTGACACCCGCTGCGATCGTCCTGTATAATGTATAGATGTGGGGCACAGCCGCTCTTCTCTGGTCCCCTGCACTGCATATTTCCCTCTGAGAGTTTTGATTGGCTGGAACAATTTGAGCAATAACAGATCTCTGCGGGAAATATGAATCTGGGATGTGAAAAACTTTACAGAACATAGTGCAGGATCACGCAGAAGAGTGGCCCGGCCGCCCGCATCCATACATTATATAGGATGATCGCAACGGGTGTCACCCTGGGCAATCTGTCTATTAGTACAGGTACTACCACCTAAAAAAAAAAATTTAAATAAACAAAAAAAAGTTAAAAAAGTTAAAACCACACACATATTTTATTTAACACGTTATTAAAATACATTACTAATAAAAAGTACATTACTAATAAAAAGGTTAACAAAATTAATTCAAAAAATATAATATTTTTTTTACATTTAAACGGCCCCTTTTTACTTTTTTTTATTATTGTCAGCTACATTTTTAGATCCCTGCCCGCCCACATAAATTGGTCCCTGTTTAATAATTTATAAAAATTTTGTTATAGAAATTTTTTTTTTTTGTTAAATACATTTTTTTTACTGCAAAAACTCAGTGGAATCCTAGCCTAGAGTAATAAAAAATGGAATGAATGAAGAAATTAGTTATTTCGAATCCAGTGGAAATTTGGATTCAGTCCGAATCAAATTTTTTATTAAATTTCAGAACAAATTCTGATTCATCCAATTCAATTAGCTCATCTCGAGTTATAAGTTACGCCTTTTTTATCACTTTTTATAAAATGTTGTAATCCGATAAAAAAAATCTGCAATTTTTGCATTTCAATTTTTTTTACCTTGATGCCTTTGATAGTGAAAGATCAGGAATGTAAACATAATAATTTGGGCAATTATGTATGCAGCTATACAAAATATGTTTATTTTTTATTTTTTTCTCAGTGTTTTATTAAAAAAAATTGGGAAGAGGGATTACACTTTTACATTTTTTTTTACTTTTACAAAAAAAATATTTTACTTTTTGTTACTCATTTTGTTGACCCCCCCCCCCTAAGGGGTCCATTATAAGCCATGAGTAGATGGCTTACATAGATCAATGTAATGCTATTGCATTACACTACACAGATCTGTTTTTGGCCCTCAATTGTTAATGTCTCCACAGGAAAAAAACAGAAGCACAGGTAAGACCCCAGGCTTCCCCAACAACCCATTACAAATGGACCGACCTTTAACAACAATCAAAGATTGTGATATATAATTAGACATGTGCAATTCGGTTCGGCACGAATGTCTAAATTACCGAATTTTACCGTTTTCGTGCATTCGGACCGATCCGAATGCACGAAAACATATTTTGAACATTCCCGAATAGCCACGATAATACGAATAGCAAAGTAACGAATACATTCGTTATTTCCCGACCATATGCTGTAAATAACGAATGCATTCGTTATCCATAAACGAACGTGAAGAAATCATTCTGATAACAAAGATAATAAAAAGGATACAGATAGTTAGATTTTTCGGATACATTCAGTATTCGGGTACATTCGGTAAATCTTTTTCTTCTTTTTTTGGACTTTAGCGATCCTAAAAAATTATGGAGATACCTTTTTTATTAAAATTTCGTAGGGTATCATGAAAAAATCATAATAAAAAGATACAGTGGTGATGGAAAAAATTGTATCTAATAAAATGTATCAATTTTATTATGAAATGTTTATTCATTTTTAAACAGGGATCAATTTATGTGAGCGGGTAAAGCACTAAAAATGTAGCCGACAATAATAAAAATGTAGTGTGTGCGTGTTTTTCACTTTTTTTTAAAAACATTTTTTAGGTAGTAATACTACTCCCAGCATGGAACACACTCTTCCATGATGGGAGTAGTAGTTACCTGTACTAATTGACAGATCGCAGGGGTCCCTTGCGATCCTCTTGTATAATGTATAGATGCGGCGGCTGCTCTTCTATGGTCCCCTGCACTCACGTATATATACACATGTTCATATTTCCCGCAGAGCTGTGATTGGCCAGATGGTTCCAGCCAATCACAGCTCTCTGTGAGAAATAGGAATATGTGTATATATACGGCCGTGCAGAGGACCATAGGAGAGCGGCCGCCGCATTCATACATTATACTGGAGGATCGCAGCGGGCGTCAGGAGTGATACCCGCAGTGATCTTCCCTTTACCACAAGTACTACCACTCCCAACATGGAGTACACTCTGCTCCATGCTGGGAACTGTAGTACCTGTATTAATAGACAGATCGCAGCGGGTGTCAGAGGTTACACTGGCTGCCATATGTCTATTAATGCAGGTACTACAGCTCCCAGCATGGAGCAGAGTGTGCTCCATGTTGGGAGTATTAGTACCTGCAGTAAGGGACAGATCCCAGGGATGTCACTCCTCCTGACACCCGCTGCGATCCTCCTGATGTGAATGTCGGGATCAGCTGTTCTCAGGGCTACAGAGCCGGGAGAACAGCTGACGCTGAGCCGTAGGTATACATCGTATATCTACTGCCCAGCAAGAACTTACAGTGAGCTTGCAATGTGTATACAGTATACACATTGCTGGCTCACTTAACCCCTTGCTGAGCTGTGCGCTATGCACAAGCCCAGCAAGGGAAGAGTTAACTTACACTGCTGGACAGTGTAGGTTAGCCCTTTGGGCGGTATACACTATATACAGCTATCTATAGATAGCTGTATACAGTGTATACAGAAGACGAAGTCCAGCTTACTTCCCTCGAGTCCCGGGCCGGGTTCGTGTAGCTCCGCCCCCTAGTGATGATGTCATTGGGGGGCGGAGCTACAGAAGGGAACAAGGCTAGTTAATCTGAAGCTCTGTTCACATTGTACGTTTTGTATAATGTGAACAGACCCTTCTGGCAGTGTCTACCCAGACAGGGAGACTCCAGCTGTTGCTTAACTACAACTCCCAGCATGCCCAGACAGCCAAAGGCTGTCTGGGCATGCTGGGAGTTGTAGTTTTGCACCAATTGGTGGCTCCCTGTTTGGGTAGACATTGCATCATGGGTGCTCTCCCCAGCAGACAGCGCCAAAAATGTCATAACCAATTTTTTGTGTTTTTTTCTTCTCGTTTCAGATCCGTGTATGCAGAGGATTACTGCGGATTCCATGGATTACGGCGGATTATTTATTTTTTCCTTTAATAAAATGGTTAACGAGGGCTGTGGGGAGTGTTTTTTTAAATAAAATAATTTTTCCAATGTGTTGTGTTTTTTTTATTTTTTTATTGAATTTTCAGGGTTAGTAGTGGAAGCTGTCTTATTGACGGAATCCATTACTACTCCAGGGCTTAGTGCTAGCCCCAAAAACAGCTAGCGCTAACCCCCAATTATTACCCCGGTACCCACCGCCACAGGGGTGTCGGGAAGAGCCGGTACCAACAGGCCCGGAGCGTCAAAATGGCGCTCCTGGGCCTAGGCGGTAACAGGCTGGCGTTATTTAGGCTGGGGAGGGCCAGTAACAATGGTCCTCGCCCACCCTGGTAATGTCAGGCTGTTGCTGTTTGGTTGGTATTGTGCTGAGAATGAAAATACGGGGAACCCTATGCGTTTTTTTTTTTTAAATTTTTTTAGTTAAATTTAAAAAAAAAAAACGCATAGGGTTCCCCGTATTTTCATTCTCAGCACAATACCAACCAAACAGCAACAGCCTGACGTTACCAGGGTGGGCGGGGACCATTGTTGCTGGCCCTCCCCAGCCTAAATAACGCCAGCCTGTTACCGCCTAGGTCCAGGAGCGCCATTTTTGACGCTCCGGGCCTGTTGGTACCGGCTCTTCCCGGCACCCCTGTGGCTGTGGGTACCGGGGTAATAATTGGGGGTTAGCGCTAGCTGTTTTTGTGGCTAGCACTAAGCCCTGGCCTAGTAATGGATTCCGTCAATAAGACAGCTTCCGCTACTAACCCTGAAAATTCAATAAAAATAAAAAAAAACACAACACATTGGAAAAATTATTTTATTTCAAAAAACACTCCCCCACAGCCCTCGTTAACCATTTTATTAAAGGAAAAAATAAATAATCCGCCGTAATGCATCGAATCCGCAGTAATCCTCTGCATACACGGATCTGAAAAGAGAAGAAAAAAAAACACAAAAAATTGGTTATGACATTTTTGGCGCTGTCCGCTGGGGAGAGCGCCCATGATGCAATGTCTACCCAAACAGGGAGCCACCAATTGATGCAAAACTACAACTCCCAGCATGCCCAGACAGCCTTTGGCTGTCTGGGCATGCTGGGAGTTGTAGTTTAGCAACAGCTGGAGTCTCCCTGTCTGGGTAGACACTGCCAGAAGGGTCTGTTCACATTATACAAAACGTACAATGTGAACAGAGCTTAACTAGCCTTGTTCCCTTCTGTAGCTCCGCCCCCAATGACATCATCACTAGGGGGCGGAGCTACACGAACCCGGCCCGGGACTCGAGGGAAGTAAGCTGGACTTCGTCTTCTGTATACACTGTATACAGCTATCTATAGATAGATGTATAAAGTGTATACCGCCCAAAGGGTTAACCTACACTGTCCAGCAGTGTAAGTTAACTCTTCCCTTGCTGGGCTTGCGCATAGCGCACAGCTCAGCAAGGGGTTAAGTGAGCCAGCAATGTGTATACTGTATACACATTGCAGGCTCACTGTAAGTTCTTGCTGGGCAGTAGATATACGATGTATACCTACGGCTCAGCGTCAGCTGTTCTCCCGGCTCTGTAGCCCTGAGAACAGCTGATCCCGACATTCACATCAGGAGGATCGCAGCGGGTGTCAGGAGGAGTGACATCCCTGGGATCTGTCCCTTACTGCAGGTACTAATACTCCCAACATGGAGCACACTCTGCTCCATGCTGGGAGCTGTAGTACCTGCATTAATAGACATATCGCAGCGAGTGTAACTTCTGACACCTGCTGCGATCTGTCTATTAATGCAGGTACTACAGCTCCCAGCATGGAGCAGAGTGTACTCCATGTTGGGAGTAGTAGTACTTGTAGTAAAGGAAAGATCACTGCGGGTATCACTCCTGACACCCGCTGTGATCCTCCAGTATAATGTATGAAAGCGGCGGCCGCTCTCCTATGGTCCCCTGCACGGCCGTATATATACACATATTCCTATTTCTCACAGAGAGCTGTGATTGGCTGGAACCATCTGGCCAGTCACAGCTCTGCGGGAAATATGAATATGTGTATATATACGTGAGTGCAAGGGACCATAGAAGAGCAGCTGCCGCATCTATACATTATACAAGAGGATCGCAAGGGACCCCTGCGATCTGTCAATTAGTACAGGTAACTACTACTCCCATCATGGAAGAGTGTGTTCCATGCTGGGAGTAGTAGTACTACCTAAAAAATGTTTTTAAAAAAAGTGAAAACACGCACACACTACATTTTCATTATTGTCGGCTACATTTTTAGTGCTTTACCCGCTCACATAAATTGATCCCTGTTTAAAAATGAATAAACATTTCATAATAAAAAAGATACATTTCGTTAGATACAATTTTTTCCATCACCACTGTATCTTTTTTATTATGATTTTTTTATGATACCCTGCAAAATTTTAATAAAAAAGGTATCTCCATAATTTATTAGGATCGCTAAAGTCCAAAAAAAAGACTAAAAAGATTTACCGATTGTACCCGAATGCCGAATGTATCCGAAAAAAACAACCCGAATACCCGAATACCGAATGTATCCGAAAAATCTAAACCGAAAATATTGCCGAACCGAAATTTTTTTCCAAAATGAAAAAACGAAATTAAACGAAATTTTTTCTAGTGCACAAGTCTATATATAATCCCCTATAAGAACTTAAAGAATGTAAATAAAAGTTATAAAGAGTTTTAAAAAAATATATAAATAGGCTCCTCCCCAAATACAAAAGAAATCACCCCCTTTATTCATTTTACAAAAAATAAATACTTATTTGGTCTCACTGCTAAATTTCTGAACTATTAAAACATAATGCTAATGATCCCACATGGTGAATGACAAAAACCTAAAAAAAAAATCCAGAAAAAGTCCAAAATCACATCCCAGAAAAAAAATGAAATAACAAAGTTATCAAGAAGTCAAATATACCCAAATGTGGTATTAATATATACTACAGATCATGGCACAAAAAAATTATCTCCCATACAGAATAGGGAAATTAAACATTCTTGTTTTCAGCAAAAGTGGTATAGTAACAGAAAAACATGCAGATATGGGTATTGTTTAATTGTATTGACTGACAGAATAAAGAGAACATTCCAACTGTACTGGGTACATGTTATACATGTCGTTGCACTGTGTGCAAAACAAAGTATCCCAAAATTTGCAATTGGGATAATTTGCTAAATTGTGTTGTTGTTTTTTTCAATCCCCCCCCCCCCACCACCCCCAGATAATAATACTTTCATAGCGCCATACATTTTATGGTAAGTTTAAAGGTGTCATTACAAAGTAAAATCAGTACCACAAAAAACAAGCCCTCATATGGCTCTGTGGAAATATGAAAAAGGTAGGCCTTTTAAAATGTGAGGAGGAAAAAAAAAAGTTATTTAATGTATAGCTAGTAGGTTATTATTAAAAAAAAAAAAATACAACAAAAGTTCCATTAACCCGATAACGACCACGGACAAGTATAGACGTCCAGGTTGGCGGCCGTTCCCGCACCTGGACGTCTATACTCGTCCATTATTCTCCTGGGTGCTGCCCAGTGCACCCACGAGATCGCGGCAGGGACTCGGCTGTATCACACAACCGGGACCCTGCTGCACTGCCAGGACCGAAGTAAACTTCGGTCCCGGCAGTTTTAACCCTTACAGCCGCGGTCGGAAGTGACTGCGGGCTGTAAGCGTTATGACAGAGGGAGGGGGCTCCCTCTGTCACCCCTGCAGCACCCCGCATCGCGATCGCGGGGTGCTATGTGTGGCCGCGGCTGGCCGGGACCTGCCGCACTGCCGGGAGTGAAGTTCACTTCACTCCAGACAGTTTAACCCTTACAGCCGCGGTCAGAAGTGACCACGCGCTGTAAGGAGTTCTGACAGAGGGAGGGGGCTCCCTTGGTCTCTCCTGCAGCACCCCGGAGCATCGCGGGGTGCTGCTGCATACCTGGGCAGCCAGGGGTCCTACAAAGACCCCCAGGTCTGCCCTGGGTATTGCATGTAGGATGTGCCAGAGGCACGTCCTAATATGCTGCCTGCAAGTGAAAACTGGCAGGCAGCATATAACTGCAATGCTTTGGAATACTAAGTATTCCAAAGCATTAAAAAGTGTAAAAATAAATAAATAAAATAAAAGTGTAAAAATAAATAAAAATTTAATAAAAGTGTAAAAAAAATAAATAAATAAATATATATATATATATATATATATATATATATATATATATATATATATATATATTAAAAATCAATTTATTAAATGAATCTAATAAAAAAAAATGCATAATGTGTAGGATCGCATTGGCGGACATCCGCAGCATGTAATATGCTGCGGATGTCCACCATGTGATCCTACACATTATGCAGCAGTCACGGTAATGAGCTCCCTGCTGTGGCTGGGTAGCTTTGTGTGTCCACTCATAGCGGCGGATTTCCCGCCAGCAGTTATGAGCAGACACACTGAGCTACCCAGCCGCAGCAGTGATGGATATATTTGCCATGAGCGGGTGCTTATTCCCACAACATGGCGGATATATCCATCAGGAGGCTTAACTGTCACAGACGGACGCGTTATACTGCCAGCCGACCAAGGACCAATCAGAGAGGTCCCTGGTCCAGCCAATAACTTGTAGGGGTGTGGTATATAAATGGGGTCACTTGTGGGGGTACTGTTCTGCCCTGAAAGCCAAATGGTGCTCCTCTCCTACCACGTGGCCAAGGAACCATATATGGCCAAAGCGGGGGTATTTCCGAACATGGGACAAGCAGATAAATAAAATATAGGGTGCATTTCTTTCAATATCAGAAGTGATGAACAAAAAATATGTCCCCCAAATGATGCATTTGTGAAAAATTGCAAATTTCGAATTTTTAACACTGACTTTGTAATAATTCCTGCCAAAAAACTATGGTGTTAAAATACTCACTGTACCCCTAGCGAATACCTTGAGGGGTCTAGTTTTTAAAATGGGGTCATTTGGGGGGGGTGTTCCTATGTTCTACTACCTTTTAATTTCTGCAAACCTTGCATAGCACATAAAAAAAGATGTACTTTTCAAATTTTCAAAATTTTCAAAATTTCAAGTTAAATTGTTAGGCTTCTAACTAATTTAAAATGTTAATTAAAAACAAAAAAATGACATCAAAATAAAGTAGACGTCTGAAAGTATAAGTTTCATAAACTATTTGGTCAGTATGTATAAATATATGCAACCTATTAGTGTTAAAATAGCAAAAAATTGTAATTTTTTGTAAAAATGTAATGATTTTTTACATTGTAAAAAAAAACTACAAATGATATTGGCTTACTTTTACTATGTACATGAAGGACAACTTGTGACAAAAAAAAATGTCAGAATTATCGTGATTGGCAAAACCTTACCAGAGTTTTTCTCTAATAAAGACAGACATCCCCGATTTGAAAAAACAGGCCTGGTCTTTCAGGGGCGTACAGGTTTATTTGTATTGGTCCTTAAGGGGTTAAAGCTAAAAGAAATCTGTAAAGCTGAATACCAATAATAACAGTAATAATAATACTTTGAAGAGCCTATTCTCCAGGACATATTGTATCAACAGCAAGGATTTTCATTTTCATTGTGTTTACCAGATCGATCCAAGCCTTTGGCAAATTGCAGTCTAATCGGCTGCATCAGAGCTACTAAAATGTGGTCAGCAATACAAAGAGCAGATATGCAGCCGCGCATGATCATAATTAATCCATTGACAAGGAATTCCGGTTCTCAGCTCACAACAAACAAACCATCTTCATCTTTCTTCTCTAGATATGCAATCAATAATTTCCTATGTATAGCGTTTACTCCTAGCTCTCCCCTTAATACATCTATTAAACATTTAACAATGAAAATTATTATTAGTGAAATATTCTGCAGCGCAGAGGCTTCAATTTGCTGCTGTTTGTGGGATTAAATTGCTTTGATTTTTCAGCATTATTAAACCCTGAAATTCATTAATAGTAAAGGATAGGAAATTGTTTGCCACTATTTACAAGTTTTCAACCATAGCTATTTCCCACAGTTGGCAGATTTACTTTCTGTCCTCTAAAGGTTGGAATGCAACCATTGGTTATAGACATTGGAAATGTCACAGACACATCTGAGGATGTAATGTGGATTCCTGAGCCCAACTTGCCACTGGCGGAATGTTTCTATGACTTGAATTATCCAACATGGTGCCATCCCACACATGCAATAGACCAAGCATAGCCCATTAATGACTATTTATCACTAAAGTACTAGTAGACTACATTCAGCCCATTAAAGGGGTAATCAACTACTTTAAAACATATCCTACATCCAAAGGATAGGGTATAGGTGTCTGATCACTGGAGGTTCGACCTCTGAGACCCCTAAATTCTCCAGAACAGGGCCCGTCTCTCTTTGTGCATGGTGCGGTGTGTTGGCACAACTTTCATGCACTGTCTTTGGGAGTGTCAGATATGTAAATCCAGCATTTCCTTAAATAATGCATGGAATACTTGCCAGCATGCCAATCTATGCACAGAGAAACACATGAGATCATGGGGGGGGGGGGGGGGGTCTTACATCTGGGATCGAACACTTATCTTTTTAACATAGTGGAGTACTCCTTTAAATATGCAAGCCAAAGTTATGCCACTGTATATGTTGATATTCCACTGACATGTTACACTTTTCTAATGGGAACCTCCAGGAAAATAAAGAAAAAAAAAACTTTGTGCCTGCAGCCATCATTAGAGAGGGGTAATGAGATCAATGTAGCATTGAACTCCAAAGCTCCCTCTAGTGGGGGCTTTAAAGGGGTACTCTTTTTTTTAAATCAACTGGTGCCAGAAAGTTAAAGATTTGTAAATTAGGTCCAGACATCGGGAGTCTGTCAGCTGAGTCTCTCCTAACATCATAGCAGCATCCACCGGGTCTGTGGCAGGCAGACCAGCTGCGGAAGCGCACACCAGTGCCCATACTCAGCATACACAGACCCTGACTTGGATGGGTGCTTGCCGGCACCAGTTTCTTTGGAGAGATCTATCTGTTAACCTCATCTGGCTGGTAAATATACAATCATTATTGGTGTCTAACTCATGGACTCGGGTCTATATACCCATATTGCTCAAGTTTTGCAGACTGTGAAAGTTTCATGTTCTGAACCAACAAATGCCGGACTAACAAATTATATTATATAACATTACATACAGTGGTGTGATTTTGAACCTATTATTCATTTATATTTTGTGATATGTATTCACCTCCTCACAAGGGCCAAGTGAAAAGAGGTTTATTATTAATACAATTTCTGGTTCATGCATTTTAATAAATTAATATAATACTTTCATCATACATTTGAAGCACGGTTCTTTTATATTCATCATGTATCTGATATTGGCCTTGAGGTTTATGGTTACAATTTTCCTTTTTTCTTTTACAAATCTATTTTACACCTAAGGTGTAGGTGTTCAACCATACTATACCTCAGCTAATTAATTGTGGGCTGCACATAATATATATTTTTTTATCCGATTTGTAAATTACTTCTATTTAAAAATCTTAATCCTTCCTGCTGTACAAATCTTAAAAACGTAAAAGTGACCCGGAGCATTACTCCTGGGGTGGGAGAATAGATACCTAGTTTAATGATACTTGAAATACTTTACATATGCATAGTGAAAGGAGGTGTACTGTCCTTGGCTTGGCTTCTTAAAGGGGTAGTCCACTGGGAAAAATTTTTTACCCCCTAAGGACCACAGGTTTTTTGTTTTTTCCTCTAAAGCCTTCTAAAAATCATAACACTTTAAATTTTGCACCTACAGACTCATATAAGGGCTTATTTTTTGCGTTACCAACTGTACTTTGTAATGACATTAATAATTTCACCACAAAATTTACGGAAAACCCAGAAAAAAAATATTTGTGGGGCAAAATTGGGAAAAAAAATTCATTTTGTAAATTTTGGGGTCTTCTGATTCTACACAGTGCACTTTCCAGTAAAAATTACACCAAATATTCATTTTGAAGGTCAATATAGTTACAATAATACCCAAGATATATATATATATATATATATATATATATATATATATATATATATATATAGGTTTTTGCTTGATTTCACTCCTTTAAAAAAAAGTTATAACTACATGCACCAAAATTTGTACGTTTAAATTGTCCTCTTCTGACCCCTATAACTTTTTTTATTTTTCCATATACGGAGTGGTATGAGGGCACATTTTTTACGCTATGATCTAAAGTTTTCATTGGTACCATTTTTGTATGATGAGACTTTTTGATCGTTCTTTCATACTTTTTTTTTAGAGTATACAAAGTGACTTTTATACACGCGGCGATATAACATGTTTATTTTTATTATGTTTTTATATTTTTTATATGGAATTTGGGGAAAGGGGGGTGTTTTAAACTTTTAATAAGGAAGGGGGTTAATGTGCGTTTTTTTAAACTTTTTTTTTTTACACTTTATTAGTCCCCTTAGGGAACTTTTAGGAGGAATCATTTGATTCCTCATACAGATCAATGTGGTTCCATAGAACCACATTGATCTGTGTGATCTGCCAGGCTTTATCAATACAAGAGCCAGGACCTGCACGTAAGCAGAAGTAAGCCCTCTGGTTACCTCCACAGTGGATCAGCCCCCTGCGATGGCGCTGCGGGGGGCGATCCACCCCACTGGACCACCAGGGAGCGTTTACAGGGCTCTTTAGACGCCACTGTAAACTTTGACAGCGGCGATCTAAAGGCTTAATAGCCGACCACGGCGATCGCCACATGTCGGCTATTAACGCCAGCCCACAGCCAAGAAACAGCTGAGGGCCGGCCGGTATGACACAGGCTTGAGTCGGGAGCCCACGCCATACCCGGTTGACGGCACATGAATGAGTATATGCGTCCATGGTCATTAACCAGTTAAATCAACTGGTGCCAGAAAGTTAAACATGTTTGTAAATGACTTCTATTAAAAAATCTTAAACCTTCCAGTACTTATCAGCTGCTACATTCTCCACAAAAAAAGTTCTTTTTTTTATTTACTTTTTGTCTGACCACAGTGCTCTGTGCTGACACCTCTGTCCATTTTAGGGACTGCCCAAAGCAGGAGAGGTTTGCTATGGGGATTTGGACAGTTCCTAAAACGGAACTGTGTCAGCAGACAGCACTGTGGTCAGACAGAAAAAAAAAAAAGAAAAGAACTTCATGTGGAGAATATAGCAGCTGATAAGTACTGGAAGGATTAAGATTTTTTTTATAGAAGTAATTTACAAACCTGTTTATCCTTCTGGCACCAGTTGAATTAAAAAGTAAAAAAGAACCTTCACTATGCTTATGTAAGGTATTCCATGTATCATTAAACTAGGCATCAATTCCCCCACCCTAGGAGTAATGCTCCTGGTCACTTTTATAATTTTAAGATTTGTACAGCATTGGGCAGGCATGAGTTACCTGTAGAAACAAATAGCTCAAAGAATTCCGCACAATATCAGGATACATTTTAACCATGAACATAAACTTTAAATAAGAATCCATCTTTGGCCTTCCACAGTCCTAAGTTCTGGAAATATAGCTCTGTGACATATGCCAAACTGCCAACACATCTGTATTTGTATTGAGAAATGAAAATATTGACTTGGAACTAATCAAATTCAATTTGAATGTTAAAAAAAAATAAATAAATCTGATTTGCTTGAATCAAAATTTTTGAGATTGGCTTTAGATGAAGCAGAATAGGACACGAGTCCCTAGTCCTGTAGTTGCTAAACAATGTCTGCCCATAGGTGAGAAACCACAATGTATACATTGCTGCTTACACTCAACATTCAATGGGCTGAGTGTTCTATGATAAACCCACGGAGACCCTAATCTTATAAACTGAGCAGTGAGGTATACATTTTTACTTGCAAATAGTGTTGAGCGGCATAGGCCATATTCAAATTTGCGATATTTCGCGAATATATGGACGAATATTCGTCATATATTTGCTAAATTTGCATATTCGTAATATTCACGGGTTTTTTCCACATATGCGAAAATTTGCATATGCGAAAATTCACATATGTGAAAATTTATGAACTTTATAGCAAGTATACCAGTGTAACTTGATAAAAGTAGCAGAAGGGAGGGATCAATATTCGCAAATATTCGCCCGATGGTCTCACACAGTAGTATTAGAGCCTTCTTTAGACCACACAAGGTGAAAGCAAAGAGGGATGATCACTGTTATGTGTACTGTGAAAAAAAAGCAAATATTCGTAATTTCGAATATATAGTGCTATATTTGTGAATATTTGCGAATATGCGATATTTGCGAATAAAATTCGAATTGCGAATATTCGCGAGCAACACTACGGTTGCTAACAACGGCACCTGCATCTTTATATTAACATTTTTACTATATACTTTGCTTAAAAGGAATGGAATAATATATATAACAACTTACAAAAGAAACTATGCCAACCAATGACTTCTTTACTAAGCAACCGTGCATACACGGTACATTTCCTTTTTTTATTGTATGAAACAATGTACTATGTCTAAATGAAATGTTTAAGAAAAGCTTAGTCAATAAACAAATTACAGCATTGTACTTGTGATTTCAAAGGACAAACAAAAAGATCATAAGAAGGAAACTATTGTGAATGAGAATTATGTTCATCAATTTATTTTACCTCTTGGCTAAATATAACATAAAAAAAAATACATCTGGGAGTTCCTACTGATGCCTATTATGTTTTTCCTTTCTCTGCCTCAATGAAAGAAAAGCATCAATGTGAGACCATTGACTGTATGAATTGAGCTCCACAGATAGATATGCTTTATTTGTGCAGACAATCCTGTAGCTCTTTACACTATGGAATGTACAGGCATTGGTGTAATAAAAATGGGTGCTCGGAATGTCAACTAGGGGAAAAGGTTTTACAAACAGTTAACATCTCTACTGTCACATGACCCTGGTCCAACATCACTACAGCACTCTACAATCTGGAGTTTGTGATCTGATCTGAGGAAGAGGGGGTTACCCGTGTCATCCATTTTATTTAGTTTTATTACAATAAAAATGATCCATACATGGATCTTTGACAAGAAACTCTGTGACTCTGATGTTTGGCCTAGCAGCACCTGGAATTGATGGTCCTTCTTCCCCCACATACTCTGCATACTAATACAGCACAGCTCCCGCTGACCCCTTAAGATCTTCCAGCTGAGCAGCAAGCCACATCATTAGACCTCAGCATCGAGGTGATATGCACAATTTTTTTTGCTTCAAGGTAAGTAGCCACCGATAAAAGGCTTAATTTCTTGACTACTGTATAGCCACCGTACCATTGGGTAATACACGAGATGCCGAACTTGGTATTTTCTTTCTTTCAAAACCACAACTCAGGGAAAAGATTTTACAAACAGTTAACATCTCTACTGTCACATGCCCCTGGTCCAACATTACTACAGCACTCCACAATCTGGAGTTTGTGATCTGATTTGAGGAAGAGGGGGTCACCCTCGAAATGCGTCATCCATTTTATTTTGTTTTATTACAATAAAAGTGATCCATACATGGATCTTTGACAAGAAACTCTGTGACTCTGATGTTTGGCCTAGCAGCGCCTGGAATTGATGGTCCTTCTTTCCCCACATACTCTGCATACTAATACAGGCCAGCTCCTGCTGACCCCTGAAAACCTTCCAGCTGTGCAGCAAGCCACATCATTAGACCTCAGCATTGAGGTGATATGCACAATTTTTTTTTTGCTTCAAGGTAAGTAGCCACCTATAAAAGGCTTAATTTCCTGACTACTGTATAGCCACCGTACCATTTGGTAATACACGAGACGCCGTACTTGGTATTTTCTTTTTTTCTACATTACCACAACTTGGGGAAAAGGTTTTACAAACAGTTAACATCTCTACTGTCACATGCCCCTGGTCCAACATCACTATAGCACTCCCCAATCTGGGCCTTATGGCAGAGTGGCTATCACAGAGTATACAAATAAAGTGATTTAACATAGAGCTTTAGTAGACAAAGCCATCACAGAGCTATTGGGGTATAAGCTCTATTAAAACTTAGCATTTACTTAGATATTCTTAAGGCAGAAGGTACAGAAGAAGCCTCTCCTCAGTAACAGAAACGTTAAAGTGGGGAAAAAAAGGCCCCTAAAGACTGTGAGAAAAAAGGGTTCCCTGGTCTAAAGAAACCAATATTGAACTTATTGGCCTCAATTCTAAGCATCAGTACTGGAGGAAATCGGCACTGTTAACCATCTTCCCAATACTATCCCTAAAGCATGGTGGTTGCAGCATCATACTGTGGAGGTGTTTTTCAGTAGCCGGGACAGGAAAACTTGTGAGGGTTGAGGAAAAGCTGAATGGTATGGAGTAGAGAGGTATTAATGAAAATCTGATCCAGAGTGGTCCTCAGACTGGGATGAAGAGTCACCTTCCAACAAGACATCATCCACAGGGACAACTCTGTGAATATATAAAGGAGATGCCAGAAGGTAGTTTCCTGGTTCCCAAGGGTTTTCACTGGGATACTATAAAATTTGGAGAGCTACCATCTCCATTTTTTCTAGCAGCATACAATTCTCTCTCCCAAGGGGAAAGCTTTCAAAAAACACTACCTGGGCACATATTACAGTTGTCATTCAAAAAGAAGGTTAGAACCATTCCCGGTGTGTACATTTTTTTTACCTGTTTCCCAATTGAAATGTGATCTAAAACTATTTGTGAAAATCCTAGCTAGGAGATTGTCTGTAGTATTGGAATATATCATACATCCAGATCAAGCGGGTTTTATGGGGTAGAGAAGCTAGAGACAACACAATCAAAACATTTGACTTGATTCATTGCTTCTCTCCATGGATGCAGAGAAGGCCTTTGACCATGTCAACTGGACATACCGTATTTATCGGCGTATAACACGCACTTTTTAGGCTAAAATTTTTAGCCTAAAGTCTATGTGCGTGTTATACGCGCGTCATGCGCCGCACCGCGCAGCGCATAGCAACGACGCAGGGGACGCACGCCGGAGGCCTGAAGCAGCGCGGACCCGACCCCGGTAATAGGTAATTATGCAACCGGGGATGGGGGGAGGCAACGGGGCAGCGGCACCGGCAATGAGTGCCGCTGCCCCTTCTCTCCCCCTGGCTGTCGGCGCCGCTGCCCCATTGCCGGCGCCGCTTCTCTCCCCCTGGCTATCGGCGCCGGCAATGGGGCGCCGGCACCGATAGTCAGGGGGAGAGAACGGGCAGCGGTGCAGACAGCCAGCGGGAGAGAAGCGGCGGCAGCAGGGCTCTAGACCCCAGGAAAGGCAAGGGGAGAGAAGCGGGCAGCGACGGCCTCTCTCCCCCTGCCTTTCCTGGGGGTGTATCGGGGTATACACGCGCACACACACGCACCCTCATTTTACCATGGATATTTGGGTGCGTGAGGGTGCGTGTTATAGGCTGGTGCGTGGTATACCCCGATAAATACGGCATATGATATTTTAAGAGATTTTAAAGGCCATAGGTGTACTGGAGTATTTTACAAACTGGGTTTTGTCATATTTTCATCCAGTAGCTAAAATCCACGTAAACGGTATGCTTTAAAGGGGTACTCCGGTGGAAAACTTTTTGTTTAACCCCTTAAAGGGGTACTCTGGTGAAAACCTTTTTTTCTTTTAAATCAACTGGTGGCAGAAAGTTAAACATATTTGTAAATTACTTCTATTAAAAAATCTTACTCCTTCCAGTACTTATTAGCTGCTGAATGCTACAGAGGAAATTCCTTCCTTTTTGGAACACTGATGACATCATGAACACAGTGCTCTCTGCTGGCATCTATGCAACCATGCATAGCAGATGTATGTTAAGGGCAGCATGGTGGCTCAGTGGTTAGCACTGTTGCCTTGCAGTGCTGGGGACTTGGGTTCAAATTCCACTAAGGACAACAATAAATAAAGCGTTATTATTATTATAATAACATCAGAAGAAAGAACTGTGGTCGTGATGTCATCAGAGAGCATTCAAAAAATAAAATAATTTCCTCAGTAGTATTCAGCAGCTAATAAGTACAGGAAGGTTTAAGCTTTTTTAATGGAAGTAATTTACAAATAGGTTTAACTTTCTGCCACCAGTTGATTTAAAAGAAAAAAGGTTTTCACCGGAGTACCCCTTTAAGGATGCAGGGTTTTTCAAGTTTTTTCCTCATCACTTTCTAAAAATCATAACAATTTCAATTTTGCACATAAAATTCCATATGATGGCTTATTTTTTGCGCCATCAATTCTACTTTGCATTGACGTTAGTCATTTTACAAAAAATCCACGTCAAAAAGGAAAACAAAAATCATTGTGCGACAAAATTGAAGAAAATATGCAATTTTTTTAACAACTTTTGGGGGCTTCCATTTCAATAAAAATGACACCTTATCTTTATTCTGTTGGTCCATACAGTTAAAATGATACCCTACTCATATAGGTTTGATTTTGTCGCACTTCTGAAAAAAATCATAACTACATGAAGGAAAATGTATACGTTAAAAATTCTCATCTTCTGACCCCTATAACTTTTTTTATTTTTTCTGCATACAGACCGGTAGGAGGGCTCATTTTTTGCATTATAATCTGAAGTTTTTATCGGTACCATATTTGCTTTTTTGTATTGATCGGACTTTTTGATCGCTTTTAATTCATTTTTTGATGATATAAAAAGACAATGTGCTATTTTTTTCCGCATACGTCATTGACCGGCAGTTTAATTAACAATATATTTTTATAATCCGGACATTTCCGCACGCGGTGATACCACATATGTTTATTTTTATTTACACTGGGGTTTTTTTATGGGAAAAGGGGGGTGATTCAAACTTTTATTAGGAAAGGGGTTAAATGACTTTTATTAACTTTTTTTCCCTTTTTTTTTTTTTTGCAATATTATAGCTCCCATAGGGGGCTATTACACTGCACACACTGATCTTTTACATTGTTCATTGCAAAGCCATAGCTTTGCATTGATCAGTGTTATAGGCGGTCGATTGCTCAAGCCTGTATCTCAGGCTTGGAGCAATCAATCGCCGATAGGACGCGACAGAGCAAGGTAAGGAGACCTCCGCTCGCGTGCTAGCTGACCGGGACATCACGATTTTATCGGGATGGTCCCGATCAGCCCGACTGAGCTGCCGGGAAGCTTTCACTTACATTTTAGACACGGTGATCAACTTTGATCGCCGTGTCTAAATGGTTAATAGCGCATGGCACAACGATCGGTGCAGCACACTATTAGCCTAGGGTCCCGGCTATCAATAGCCACCAGGACCGACCCGTTATGACATGGGGTCATGGCGTGACCCCATTTTACTTACCGGGACCGGGCGTATGGCGTACCGGTACGCCCTACATCCTAAAGAGGTTAAAATCAACTGGTGCCAGAAAGTTAAAAGTTTTTTATTTGACTATGCTACAGGAGCTGTAAAGTTAGTGCAGTTTATAATATAGTGTATTTACCTGTGTGTGACGGTTTTCCCACAATTCTTATGTCATTTTCACCCCAATATTTATTTTTAACAGCATACAAAATGACAGTTGTCTCAGAATTCTTCCCAGCTTGCAATGTGGTCAAGACCTGACTCACTAGTCAGCTGATGACAGGGAGCCTGTCTGCTTCAATGGGTGGAGAGAGCAATCTGCAACTAATGCAACAGCTGTAGGCATCCTGATTGAGGACCACAGCTCTGCAGCTCATTTAGTTTCAATGGGTGGGGTGGCTGATGTGTGGGAAGGAGGAAAATTGTATCATGTGATTTGTAGGCAAACAAGAAAACTGAAAACAGGAAATACAAGTTCACAGAAAGCTAGCCACAGTGTTCTGGTAATCTCACAACATAACCATTTAGCCCCAAGACAAGCGCAGATCCTTCCTAAGCATGTCCATTACTGTCTTCCAGGAACGTACTAAAATCACCTTATGCTGGATAATCCCTTTCAACAAATTTGTAAATGACTTCAATTAAAAAATCTTAATCCTTCAAGCACTTATTAGCTGCTGAATACTACAGAGGAAATTATTTTATTTTTGGAACACAGTGCTCTCTGCTGACATCATGACCACAGTGCTCTCTGCTGACATCTCTGTGCATTTTAGGAACTGTTCAGAGCAGCATATGCTTTCTATGGGGATTTCCTCCTACTCAGGACAGTTCTTAAAATGGACAGACGTGTCAGCAGAGAGCACTGTGGTCATGATGTCAGCAGAGAGCTCTGTGTTCCAAAAAGAAAAACATTTCCTCTCTAGTATTCAGCAGCTAATAAGTAACTGGAAAGATTAATTTACAAATTTAATTTACAAATCTGTATAACTTTCTGGCACTTTTGGAGTACCCCTTTAAAATTAATTTGAGATCCATAATGGGACCAGACAGGGTTTCCTCTGTCCCTCAGATTTTTCTATTAATTCTGGAACCTTTTCTCTGCCGAATAAGAGCGATTGAGGATATCAAGGTCATAAAAGTCCATTTTTAGAGTAGCAGCATATGCAGACGACTTGATTTTTTTTATTAAAAATCCTAGTACTACCCTTCCAACATCTGCTGCTCAATATTGAAACTCTGGCCGATACTCAAACTATTATGCCACGCGCTCCAGCCGCACACGCCGGCCATGAGCGTATGGCACCCGCTTCTCTCTGCTGCTGGCAGGGCTGGGATTCAAATTGCAGGACGCGTCCGCATGCGAATCCCAGCCCATCACTTACCCCCTTGTTACGCCGAGCGCTCCGGGTCCCTGCTCCTCCCTGGAGCGCTCGCAGCGTTCCTCTCTCTGCAGCGCCCCGGTCAGACCTGCTGACCGGGAGAGCTGCACTTACTCTGCCGGCGGGGATGCGATTCGCATAGTGGGACGCGCCCGTTCGCGAATCACATCCCAAGTCACTTACCTGTCTCGGTCCCTGGCTGTCATGTTCTGGCGCGCGCGGCTCCGCTCTCTTGGGCGCGCGCGCCAGCTCTCTGAGTTTTAAAGGGCCAGTGCACCAATGATTGGTGCCTGGCCCAATCAGCCTAATTAGCTTCCACCTGCTCCCTGGCTATATTACCTCACTTCCCCTGCACTTCCTTGCCGGATCTTGTTGCCCTTGTGCCAGTGAAAGCGTTTCCTTGTGTGTTCCTAGCCTGTGTTCCAGACCTCCTGCCGTTGCCCCTGACTACGATCCTTGCTGCCTGCCCTGACCTTCTGCTACGTCCGACCTTGCTCTTGCCTTATCCCTTGTACCATGCCTATCTCAGCAGTCAGAGAGGTTGAGCCGTTGCCGGTGGATACGACCTGGTTGCTACCGCCGCTGCAAGACCATCCCGCTTTGCAGCGGGCTCTGGTGAATACCAGTAGCAACTTAGAACCGGTCCACCGACACGGTCCACGCCAATCCCTCTCTGACACAGAGGATCCACCTCCTGCCTGCCGAATCCTAACAGTAGATCCAGCCATGGATCCCGCTGACATATCCACGCTGGTCGCCCAGCTATCCCTACTGGTCGCCCAACGAGATCACCAGCTGTCGTACTTGACCACCACGATACAGCAACTTCAGTCACAGATACAGCAGCTGCTACAGCAACAACCATTACCTCCGCCGGCTCCTGAACCTCTTCCGCAGCGAGCGGCCGCTCCCAACCCCCGTTTGTCCCTGCCGGACAAATTTGATGGGAACTCTAGACTCTGCCATGGTCTCCTGTCTGGGAAGGCCCTGTCATGGGCCACACCGCTCGGAGCACCTCTCTCACAGTATCCTTTGCAATCTACCCCTGTGCCTCCTGCCGAGGAGGCTATGCAAGTGGATCGGTCTCGCCTGACCCCTGAAGAGAGGACTCGCCGCAGAAATAAAAATTTACGTCTGTACTGCACTGTGCGTTACCGCACAGAACCCCTGCTCATGAGCATTGAACTGCATCTCAAAAAAATTGAACTTTTTGTTTTGCCCAACTGCACCTCTGAAGTCCTCCTCGGTCTGCCATGGCCCCAACGCCACTCTCCTACCCTTGACTGGACCACCGGGGAGATCAAGAGCTGAGGTGCTTCTTGCCACAGAAAATGCCTCACGTCTGCTCCCAGTCCCGTCAGTCAAACCTCAGTGTCTCCTCCTTTACCTGGTCTCCCCAAGGCCTATCAGGACTATGCTGTGTCTCCTCCTCATAGCCCCCGTCCTGTTAACACTCTGCCCCGTGCCAAGCTGCACCCTCTTCCCTCCCTCCCCACTCCCACGCCTTCTGGTTTGCCCGCTGTTGATGAGGTTTCCCGGGGCTTCGCCACCGTCTGGAAAAAGACTCAAAAATCCCTCATACAAGCCTCATCCCGGATGAAGAAGCATGCCGACAAAAAAAGAAGAACTCCTCCTCTCTTTGTGTGGCTCTCCGCCAAGTATATCCGCTTCCGTGTCCCCAGTTTTAATCTGGGACCACGTTATCTTGGACCCTTTGAAGTCAAGTGCCTAGAGAAAGCTACTCCTGTCTCCGGGTCTTCAGATGTCTTCTCGATTAAAGAATTTTCAGGTCCCAAAAAGAGGGGGAGATCCAAGGGGGGTACTGTTACACCGAGCGCTCCGGGTCCCTGCTCCTCCCCGGAGCGCTCACGGCATTCCTCTCTCTGCAGCGCCCCGGTCAGACCCGCTGACCGGGAGCGTTGCACTTACTCTGCCGGCGGGGATGCTATTCGCATAGCGGGACGCGCCCGCTCGCGAATCGCATCCCAAGTCACTTACCTGTCCCGGTCCCCGGCTGTCATGTTCTGGCGCGCGCGGCTCCGCTCTCTTGGGCGCGCGCGCGCCAGCTCTCTGAGTTTTAAAGGGCCAGTGCACCAATGATTGGTGCCTGGCCCAATCAGCCTAATTAGCTTCCACCTGCTCCCTGGCTATATTACCTCACTTCCCCTGCACTTCCTTGCTGGATCTTGTTGCCCTTGTGCCAGTGAAAGCGTTTCCTTGTGTGTTCCTAGCCTGTGTTCCAGACCTCCTGCCGTTGCCCCATGACTACGATCCTTGCTGCCTGCCCTGACCTTCTGCTACGTCCGACCTTGCTCTTGCCTTATCCCTTGTACCATGCCTATCTCAGCAGTCAGAGAGGTTGAGCCGTTGCCGGTGGATACGACCTGGTTGCTACCGCCGCTGCAAGACCATCCCGCTTTGCGGCGGGCTCTGGTGAATACCAGTAGCAACTTAGAACCGGTCCACCGACACGGTCCACGCCAATCCCTCTCTGACACAGAGGATCCACCTCCTGCCTGCCGAATCCTAACACCCCTGCTTCTTCTGCCTCTTCCTCTGCCTCTGTGCTCAAAGATTTAAAGGGCCAGTGCTCCCATTAATTAAATAATCACCTGTGGCTCAGTTAATAAATTCCTCCTCCTCTCACACTTGCCAGCCTGATCTTTGTTGCCCTAGTGACTGAGAGAAAGTGTTCCTGTGTATTGCCTTGCCGTGTATCATACTCTTTGCTCTGTGACCTGACCTTGCTCCTTTGCCGCCTGGCTACTGACCATTTGCTATGTTCCAGACTACGCTACTGTGCCGCCTGCCCTGCCCTTCTGCTATCCTGACCACGAGTTACCGTATCCCACCTGTGTCTCGAATTCCTCAGCCGCCTGTGTGGTCGAGCCATGCCAGGGGTTGCAACCTGAGTGACGCCTGCCGCAACAAGTCTATCCCGGGCGGCGGGTTCTGGTAAAAACCAGTGGCACCTTAGACTCCGCTCCCTGGTACTGTCCGTGTCATCTGCATCACAAGTCCAGCGGATCCACATCCACCGGTGTTCCTGTCTACTGAAATGTGAGTATTACACAAACTTTAAAATCAATTATGCAAAATATGAAGCAATAACTATATCACTCCTATGGCATTGGTTACTAGCCTAAAACAATATTTTGGTTTTCAATGGACAAAACAGGCAGTTAAATGTCTTGGTGTACTTATTTCAGCTAACATCAATGAGCTATGTAAGCTTAATTTTCTCCTGTTGGTGCACTTGATCCAGAACCAGACTGGTTGGTATTGCCTATTTCATGGTTCAGGAGAATTGCCCTGCTTAAAATGTCTGTTCTCTCAAAACTTCTCTACCTATACAATGCCTACCTGTACTACTGCCTCCCAAATTTTTCATTGAAGTGGTATTACCCTGGGTTAATTTACATGCTAAAATTATCCCACTAGATTCAGGATGGGCCCTAACTTTGGGAAGTTTCAAATGTATTACAGGTATAGTAGACCATACTTTCAGGAAATGGATCTAAGCAGATATGTTTTTACGGTCCACCACTTGAAGATAGCGGATTCCATGACCCACATGTTGATGCTTTTACATAGGACCACCCCAGTACCTTTGGGGCCGTTGAGATCATTGCAACTCTCACACTTTTTAAAATATTTGTCCCTGTCAACTTCTTTTAGGAATAAAGATATGGCTTATGGGGGCGTGACTTGGCGCATTGCATCGCATATTTTAAAGCGCTGCCGGGACCGCACACAGAGACGTTGCCTGCTCTCCCTCAAGATCAGCCACCATCACTAACAGCGCAGCCTCCCTCACTTCCGGCACCTGCACGCGCACCACCAGATGGAGATGGCCACTGGTAGGGGTAACTCACTGCTCCCTGCCCGACGCAGCACGAGTGGAGCTACAATACCGGGACCAGCCCCTCGACTCCGGCACTGATATTGGGTGTTCCCCTGCTCCTAAGTGCCCAGAGGCGGAGCTGAATGTGGCCTCATCCAAGCCCCTGCCACCGCGGCCAGGGAGTAGAGGCCCCTCAGCCACACAAGAGAGGTATGTAATGGCACTTAACCACGCACCAGCGCAGCTGCAGACACCGCAGCACCACGTACATCCACCTGTCAGTGGGGTCAGTCCTCTACCTGACCCAATGATGCATGCCCCACTTTCCCCTCCTGCCCAGCCTTTCTCCCCTGCTACCTACCCTGGACCTCATCCCTGTACACCTATGGGACCTGCCACTGCACAAACCCGAAGTGTGCTATCCTATGCTACAGCTGCCATTACACCGCCTGCTGAAAAATGTTCTAGAGACCCTCCTGATACCTCACATCTCCCGGCCCCTGGCCCACCTGCCAAGACGTGACCGATTGGTCTGCAATTATGAACTCTGACTCCACTGATGGCTCCCATGATTCTGCAGCTGAAAGTGACACTCTGGATTACTGGGGTGCCAGCCCCCCTGCGAAGAAAACCCTCTTCAGAACACCTCTGAAAACTCCTCTAGCCGACCCTTCTCACTCAGGTCACTCAGGTCATCTTCTTATGACACGCTCACAGATCGGAGATGGCCGACTCGCCGTACTCACACTCCTGACCGTCCCCATGGAACCCCCTTTCCACTCTGGAAGCTGACCTGCCTTCACCTGAAGCAGCCACAAACACACTGAAAAGCTTTCCAGAGCTACAGGCATTACTGGCCCTGCTACCTACGAAGGCGGACATGCAGACCTTGGCTTTTGACCTCAAAGTAGCCTGGAGAAGAGACCTCAAATCTGTAAAAGAAGAAGTCTCCAACCTTGTGAACAAAATGAAAGACCTGGAAGAATTCCGCACGTCTATGTCCTCACAACTTCATGCCTTACATGACCACGCTAAATCCACTTCTATCCAGCAAGCTGCGCTAATTGATCAACTTGACAACATAGACAACAGAAACAGACGCAACAATATCAGACTGAAAGGTCTACCTGAATCGGTCCTTCCCCAAGATTTGGCTGGGACCCTCCAACGTATCTTTAATGAGATCCTGCACAAACCTCCTGACACCCTGCTGGAACTAGATAGAGCTCATAGAGCCCTGAAGGCGAAGAGCCCTGACCCTACAAAACCCAGAGATGTGATAGGCAGTGTACACCACTTCACTATTAAAGAAGACATTATGCGCAATGCCAGAGACTTGAAACATCTCTCCTACAATGGCTCCCTGATCTTCCTGTATCATGACTTGTCCCTGCACACTTTCAAACTCAGAGCTTCCCTCAAGCCTCTTCTCCTGATGTTGCAGAACGCCCAGATCAATTACAGATGGGGATTCCCATTCTCTTTGACAGCACGACACGGTCGCATCCCCCGCAACGATCTGCAAACCGGAGGAATTGCCGGCCTTCTTGGCCACCTTTAAACTGACCCATGTCCCCCTACCTGAATGGAATGGACTGTTTCTACCCTCAACTTAGCCGGTAGCGAAACCACCTGAGCGTCTACAACAGCACCACGATAGAGCCGACCTCCTGCAACTGACCCATCGCTTCACGCACCAGAACAGCAAGACCTTTCGTGACATATTGTACTTTATATAAGTGGTACATTTTTGTTGACACATGCAGCATTTTTGTGAAAAACTCCAAAATATAAACTTAAACATTTCTGATGTTTATTTATTTATTTATTTTTTATGGTGTTCACTGTGCGGTAAAAGTGATGTTATATTAATTCTGTGGGTCAGTAGAATTATGGTGATACCCACTTGATATAGCTTGTTATATTATTTTTCTTTTTCTGAGCCAAATTTTGTGTTATGATTTTCCGACAGCTGTAACTTTTTAATTTTTTGACCGACGGCATTGAATTAGGGCTTATTTTTGGTGGGACAAGCTGTACTTTGTATTATTATTATTATTTTTGCGATACATGCTACCTTTTGATCTTTTTTATTCCACTATTTGTGCTATTTTGCTTTGTTTTTTTACGGCATTCACCGTGTGGGAACATTTACATTATAGCTTTATAGTACATATCAATATGGACGTGGCAATACCTAGAAAGCATATGATTTGTGTTTTTTATGATAATACAGGGATTTTCTTGGGATAGGGGCATTTATTTTATTTTTTTACACTTCATACTTTTACTGAAGAACCTTTTATTATTTTATTTTTCACATTTAGAGGTTATACTATGCTGCAATACATTTGTACTGCAGCACAGTAAAACCTGATGAGCTGCACACATTAAAGCCTGTGCGATCCAGCCTGTGGCTGGATCTCACAGGCTTCCATAGCTGGCACACAGGAGGCCATGAGCTGGCCTCCTGCTGCCATAGCAACCAATGGCGACCCGCGATCATATCACATCGCTGCTGTTGGTGAACAGGGGGAGAACCCTGTCAACACCATAGATGCTGTGATCAGGATTGATCGCAGCATCTATGAGGTTAATGCTGCCGAGACCGGCGCGATCATGGCCCTGGCAGCTGCGGCGGGACCCTGGCTGTGATTACATGCGTATGCATACATCCTGCAGCGGGAAGGGGTTAATAATAATAATAATAATTTTAATAATAAAAAATTATGAAAACAATCATCATATAAAAAAGCAAAAAAATGAAGTTCCCAAAAAATGATATATACATATATATATATATATATATATATATATATATATATATATATAAATAAATATAAAACATAGCCAAGTGGAGTTATGTTCAGACCAATGAAATACAACATTAATAATCCTGTACTGTGAACATCTCTTTTAGTACTTTTACAGTTTTGGTGGGCTGGGGGGAGGGGCATGTTTTGTGAATAGCCCAGGGCCTACAATATCCTTGATCTGCACTGTAGTATTAATATACATAGGCAGAGTGTAACCCCCACTCAATTTAAAACAATGGCAGGAAGAGTAGCTAAGATGATTGACCAAAGGCCCTTTTCCACAGGCTGAGTATGGGGTAAATGAGCATTATTAGGTGATACACTCATTTGTTGACTGATTGAATCCGATTTAAAGGGGCCGCATTAAAGGATCAGCGATCGATTGTGTGGTCCGCCTGGTGAAGGCTTTAGAAACAAACACCAATAACTGAGATTGACGCTTGTTTACTTCTGCAAATGATAAAGGCTAAAAGGCTCTAAGCTGGCGGAAGACCAGAAAGATTGTGTAGTCAGGTGGCTGGAAGGTCATTTTAAAAAACGTTATAGACAGCAATTGCCTAGTACATTATTGCTCCCATAGTATTGTCCAGAGTTTGAGACCAATTGTAGATAATTGCACAGCTTTATTAATCAGCCTGAAACCCCAATTGTCTCTCTGGTTTTGCCCATAACAACCAATCACAGCTCAGGTTTCATATATTATCAAGCTTTTGTAAAGTGAAAGTTGAGCTGTGATTGGTTGCTATGGGAAAAACCAGACAATTAGAGTTTCAGGCTGAATGATAAATATGGGCCAAAATCTGCACAAAGTTACAACGTTGTCTTTGAGGGTTTTCCCCAAAGCTCAGGTTTGCAGTTCTCCCACACTCCAAAACCATACTGATATGTTCAGTGGCTGGTGTGTTTGAAATATATAATATAGATTGCAAAAGCCACATGGGCCAAAGGAAATCTATATCCAACAGGAAAAAAAATGATTATTGTATTGTATCATATTTTTGTTTCTATATGACTCTATATGTTCTAAACTGTATAGTTGTTTTATTTTTTTATGTTGTTATACATTAGCTAGTTTATTTGCTTACATTTTTAGCTCCCGTTAAATAAAAACAAGCTCTAGTTCACAGACATAGACCATGCCAATTATATAGCCTTCCATGCTATCCCAAGCACTCAATTCATGTATACAACATATAACTATCACATAACATTTTCTGCCACTAATATTTCAGAGCAGTAGATAAAATAGGAAGCCTGAGCTCCGATCCTGCATCATAGTGTGTTCCCAAGGCAGAAGCATCTCTGATAAATAATGCTGTATGCTTTTCACTATAGCACTTTCTTCTGAGATGTGCAAGACGTAAGTAATTGGGTTTATGATGGAAAACAGCTATAAACATAGTGACGATAATGAAGCCTATACCGTCGACTGACCTTTGTCAGCAATGCCAGGGGCTCTGCTTGAGCGCTAGATCCAGTTGTCATTTTTAACAATGGCCATGAATTTCTTCTTGTCACAGCAATCAAACCACCAGACAGAGGTTTCTCTGGGATTTCTAAGGAGAAGGTCGCTGCATCTTGCCCCAGACAAACATCTTCCATTTTGTATGCATATAATAAAGGCTGGTACGAGCAGTGAAATGTTGAAGTAATGCTGGAGATTAGACTGACACTTAGTAAATAATTGTATCCAAACAAGCACAAAATGAATCATCCATAAAAATATATTTCCAGGGCTCTGCTCTCTGTAGAAAACATATGATTCTCATTAAGGAGGGGTGAAATGTAACTGTCACATTATGATTAAAAAAAAAGCTTTTTATGTCATACAGTAATCCAACCATTGCCTTGCGACATTCTCAATACTGCTGTAAAAATAATCTTTAATACACTGGTCACTACTACATTTATTTCCACCTATTGTAACTTTAGGGTACCTCATATTCTGAATATGGAATTGGTTTTACTAGATTGGCTCTAATTTTTAAAAAACACAAATTCATAGACTAGCACAGAGGATGGCAAAAGTTCACCTGGAATCACTAATAACATGGAGATTGTCTCAATTCATATAAAAGCAAATGTAAAAGCATATTTGGCTTGATAACAGAACACCAAGGCAAGATTCCCAGATCAAATCTATTCAATCCATAGAAAAGAGTTTTTCTTTGTACAATTTTATTTGATATTGGTCATCAGGACAGTCCTATGAAGGCTTAGGCAGTAGTCTGCCATCATGTGCCTGTACCACTGCCCTAATACCCCTCTGCCATCATCTTGATCATCCAATGGAACCTTTACTTTTGGTTCTGTCTACAATCATTAAGTTTATCTGGAAATCTGTACCTATAGAGACATGAATACTTACATTTGGACATTTTTAAACACGTGTTTGCACCAATCCTTCATAATGTTCTGTTCTTGGGTCACCCATGTGTTTTTGACAACTGAAATATAACTGTACCAGGTAGATGCTTCAAAAAAATTCTAAATCTTGTGAAATTTGATGCACCGTGTACATTATTCACTAACTTCATAGATGTTGAGTAGCCTGAATGAGCAATCACAACATTTCGGAAGTTTCTCACAGGAGCTGCACCTGTCTGTATCTAAAAAGCACCCCTGAAATGTGTGATTGGTGTTCATGCCAGTCATAGGCCTTCTTAGAGCCTCCATGCTGGCCATTTGGCGATCTTCTAATAAAGTCTCCTTCAGGCAGCAAGCAAGCAAGGTTTAAACCTGGAGAGTAGCATAATACAAAATCAAAAGGAAGCAGGCTAAGTCAGATCTCAAGCAGAGGTCAGGTCAGTTTAGCCCAGATCACAGTATATGACAGAGACAGGACCGTGAGTGAAGAGTTGCACAACATTAAAGGGTAATCAGACACTTATTATCTATCCTGTAAATGGGGGACAAGATTAGTGGTGAGCGGTAGGGGCCATATTTGAATTTGTGATATTTCACGCATATATTGATGATTATTTGTCCTTTGTTTGCAAAATTCACATATTCGCTATGTTCGTTCACTTTATTTTCCCATGCAAAAATGTGCATAGAAAATTTGCATAAAAATATGCACGTGAAAAACAAACAAAAAAAAAACACGAATATTCATCGTTACGAATATATAGCACTATTGTTACGCCGAGCGCTCCGGGTCCCCGCTCCTCCCCAGAGCGCTCGCAACATCCTCGCAATTGCAGCGCCCCGGTCAGACCTGCTGACCGGGTGCGCTGCGATACCTCTCCCAGCCGGGATGCGATTCGAGAGGCGGGAGGCGCCCGCTCGCGATGCGCATCCCGGCTCCCGTACCTGACTCGCTCTCCGTCGGTCTTGTCCCGGCGCGCGCGGCCCCGCTCCTAAGGAGCGGGGCCACGCGCGCGCCGGGTCTCTGCAATTTAAAGGGCCACTGCGCCACTGATTGGCGCAGTTGGCTTAATTAGTGTGTTCACCTGTTCACTCCCTATTTATACCTCACTTCCCCTGCACTCCCTCGCCGGATCTTGTTGCCATTGTGCCAGTGAAAGCGTTTCCTTGTGTGTTCCTAGCCTGTGTTCCAGACCTCCTGCCGTTGCCCCTGACTACGATCCTTGCTGCCTGCCCCGACCTTCTGCTACGTCCGACCTTGCTCTTGTCTACTCCCTTGTACCGCGCCTATCTTCAGCAGTCAGAGAGGTTGAGCCGTTGCTGGTGGATACGACCTGGTTGCTACCGCCGCTGCAAGACCATCCCGCTTTGCGGCGGGCTCTGGTGAATACCAGTAGCAACTTAGAACCGGTCCACCAGCACGGTCTACGCCAATCCCTCTCTGGCACAGAGGATCCACCTCCTGCCAGCCGTTGCGTGACAGTAGATCCGGCCATGGATCCCGCTGAAGTCCCACTGCCAGTTGTCGCCGACCTCACCACGGTGGTCGCCCAGCAGTCGCAACAGATAGCGCAACAAGGCCACCAGCTGTCTCAACTGACCGTGATGCTACAGCAGCTACTACCACAGCTTCAGCAATCATCTCCTCCGCCAGCTCCTGCACCTCCTCCGCAGCGAGTGGCCGCTTCCGGCCTACGATTATCCTTGCCGGATAAATTTGATGGGGACTCTAAGTTTTGCCGTGGCTTTCTTTCGCAATGTTCCCTGCACTTGGAGATGATGTCGGACCAGTTTCCTACTGAAAGGTCTAAGGTGGCTTTCGTAGTCAGCCTTCTGTCTGGGAAAGCTCTGTAATGGGCCACACCGCTCTGGGACCGCAATGACCCCGTCACTGCCTCTGTACACTCCTTCTTCACGGAGATTCGAAGTGTCTTTGAGGAACCTGCCCGAGCCTCTTCTGCTGAGACTGCCCTGCTGAACCTGGTCCAGGGTAATTCTTCTGTTGGAGAGTACGCCATCCAATTCCGTACTCTTGCCTCCGAATTATCCTGGAATAATGAGGCCCTCTGCGCGACCTTTAAAAAAGGCCTATCCAGCAACATTAAAGATGTTCTGGCCGCACGAGAAATTCCTGCTAACCTGCATGAACTTATTCATCTGGCCACCCGCATTGACATGCGTTTTCCGAAAGGCGTCAGGAGCTCCGCCAGGATATGGACTTTGTTCGCACGAGGCGTTTTTTCTCCCCGGCTCCTCTCTCCTCTGGTCCTCTGCAATCCGTTCCTGTGCCTCCCGCCGTGGAGGCTATGCAAGTTGACCGGTCTCGCTTGACACCTCAAGAGAGGACACGACGCCGCATGGAGAATCTGTGCCTGTACTGTGCCGGTACCGAACACTTCCTGAAGGATTGTCCTATCCGTCCTCCCCGCCTGGAAAGACGTACGCTGACTCCGCACAAGGGTGAGACAGTTCTTGATGTCAACTCTGCTTCTCCACGCCTTACTGTGCCTGTGCTGATATCTTCCTCTACCTTCTCCTTCTCTACTATGGCCTTCTTGGATTCCGGATCTGCAGGAAATTTTATTTTGGCCTCTCTCATCAACAGGTTCAACATCCCGGTGACCAGTCTCGCCAGACCCCTCTACATCAATTGTGTTAACAATGAAAGATTGGACTGTACCGTGCGTTAACGCACGGAACCTCTCCTAATGTGCATCGGACCTCATCACGAAAAAATTGAGTTTTTGGTCCTCTCCAACTGCACTTCCGAAATTCTTCTTGGATTACCGTGGCTTCAACGCCATTCCCCAACCCTTGATTGGTCCACAGGAGAAATCAAGAGCTGGCGTACTTCTTGTTTCAAGGACTGTCTTAAACCGGTTCCCAGTACTCCCTGCCGTGACCCTGTGGTTCCCCCTGTAACCGGTCTTCCTAAGGCTTATATGGACTATGCTGACGTGTTTTGCAAAAAGCAAGCTGAGACTTTACCTCCTCACAGGCCTTATGACTGTCCTATTGACCTCCTCCCGGGTACTACTCCACCCCGGGGCAGAATTTATCCTCTGTCTGCTCCAGAGACTCTTGCTATGTCTGAATACATCCAGGAAAATTTTAAAAAGGGGTTTATCCGCAAATCCTCCTCTCCTGCCGAAGCTGGATTTTTTTTTGTGTCCAAAAAAGATGGCTCCCTACGTCCTTGCATTGATTACCGCGGACTTAATAAAATCACGGTAAAGAACCGCTACCCCCTACCTCTTATCTCAGAACTCTTTGATCGCCTTCAAGGTGCCCACATCTTTACCAAACTGGACTTAAGAGGTGCTTATAATCTCATCCGCATCAGGGAGGGGGACGAATGGAAGACTGCATTTAACACCAGAGATGGACACTTTGAGTATCTGGTCATGCCCTTTGGCCTGTGCAACACCCCTGCCGTCTTCCAAGACTTTGTTAATGAAATTTTTCGTGATCTCTTATATTCCTGTGTTGTGGTTTATCTGGACAATATTCTGATTTTTTCTGCCAACTTAGAAGAACACCGCCAGCATGTCCGCATGGTTCTTCAGAGACTTCGAGACAATCAACTTTATGCCAAAATGGAGAAATGTCTGTTTGAATGTCAATCTCTTCCTTTCCTAGGATACTTGGTCTCTGGCCAGGGATTACAAATGGACCCAGATAAACTCTCTGCCGTCTTAGATTGGCCACGCCCCTCCGGACTCCGTGCTATCCAACGTTTTTTGGGGTTCGCCAATTATTACAGACAATTTATTACACACTTTCCCACTATTGTGGCTCCTATCGTGGCTTTAACCAAGAAAAATGCCAATCCCAAGTCTTGGTCTCCCCAAGCGGAAGACGCATTTAAACGTCTCAAGTCTGCCTTTTCTTCTGCTCCCCTGCTCTCCAGACCTGACCCATCTAAACCCTTCCTATTGGAGGTAGATGCCTCCTCAGTGGGAGCTGGAGCTGTCCTTCTACAAAAAAATTCTTCCGGGCATGCTGTTACTTGTGGTTTTTTTTCTAGGACCTTCTCTCCGGCGGAGAGAAACTACTCCATCGGGGATCGAGAACTACTGGCCATTAAATTGGCGCTTGAGGAATGGAGGCATCTGCTGGAGGGATCAAAATTTCCAGTTATCATATACACCGATCACAAGAATCTCTCCTATCTCCAGTCTGCCCAACGGCTGAACCCTCGCCAGGCCAGGTGGTCGTTGTTCTTTGCCCGTTTTAACTTTGAAATTCATTTTCGCCCTGCCGACAAGAACATTAGGGCCGATGCCCTCTCTCGTTCCTCGGATGCCTCGGAAGTAGAGGTCTCTCCGCAACACATCATTCCTCCTGACTGTCTGATCTCCACTTCTCCAGCCTCCATCAGGCAAACTCCTCCAGGGAAGACCTTCGTTTCTCCACGCCAACGTCTCGGGATTCTCAAATGGGGACACTCCTCCCACCTCGCAGGCCATGCGGGCATCAAAAAATCCTTGCAACTCATCTCTCGTTTCTATTGGTGGCCGACTCTGGAGACGGATGTTGTTGATTTTGTGCGGGCCTGTACTGTCTGTGCCCGGGATAAGACTCCTCGCCAGAAGCCTGCTGGTCTCCTTCATCCTCTGCCTGTCCCCGAACAGCCTTGGTCACTGATTGGTATGGACTTTATTACAGACTTACCCCCATCCCGTTGCAACACTGTTGTTTGGGTGGTCGTTGATCGATTTTCCAAGATGGCACATTTTATTCCTCTTCCTGGTCTTCCTTCAGTGCCTCAGTTGGCAAAACAATTTTTTGTACACATTTTTCGTCTTCACGGTTTGCCCACGCAGATCGTCTCGGATAGAGGCGTCCAATTCGTGTCTAAATTCTGGAGGGCCCTCTGTAAACAGCTCAAGATTAAATTAAACTTCTCTTCTTCTTATCATCCCCAATCCAATGGGTAAGTAGAAAGAATTAACCAGGTCCTGGGATGACTGGGCAGATCTTCTACCATGGGCCGAATTCTCATACAACTTCAGAGTCTCAGAATCTTCTGCTAAGTCCCCATTTTTCGTGGTGTACGGCCGTCACCCTCTTCCCCCCTCCCTACTCCCTTGCCCTCTGGTTTGCCCGCTGTGGATGAAGTGACTCGTGATCTTTCCACCATATGGAAAGAGACCCAAAATTCTCTTTTACAGGCTTCATCCCGCATGAAAAGGTTTGCCGATAAGAAAAGAAGAACTCCCCCCATTTTTGCTCCCGGAGACAAGGTATGGCTCTCCGCTAAATATGTCTGCTTTCGTGTCCCCAGTTACAAACTGGGACCACGCTATCTTGGTCCTTTCAAAGTCTTGTGCCAGATTAATCCTGTCTCTTACAAACTCCTTCTTCCTCCTTCTCTTCGTATTCCCAATGCCTTCCATGTCTCTCTCCTTAAACCACTCATCATTAACCGCTTCTCTCCCAAACTTGTTTCTCCCACTCCTGTTTCCGGTTCTTCTGACGTCTTCTCCGTGAAGGAGATTCTGGCCTCCAAGACGGTCAGAGGAAAAAAAAATTTCTTGGTGGATTGGGATGGCTGTGGCCCAGAAGAGAGATCCTGGGAACCTGAGGACAACATCCTAGACAAAAGTCTTGTCCTCAGGTTCTCAGGCTCCAAGAAGAGGGGGAGACCCAAGGGGGGGGGGTACTGTTACGCCGAGCGCTCCGGGTCCCCGCTCCTCCCCGGAGCGCTCGCAACATCCTCGCAATTGCAGCGCCCCGGTCAGACCTGCTGACCGGGTGCGCTGCGATACCTCTCCCAGCCGGGATGCGATTCGCGATGCGGGAGGCGCCCGCTCGCGATGCGCATCCCGGCTCCCGTACCTGACTCGCTCTCCGTCGGTCTTGTCCCGGCGCGCGCGGCCCCGCTCCTTAGGGCGCGCGAGCGCCGAGTCTCTGCAATTTAAAGGGCCACTGCGCCACTGATTGGCGCAGTTGGCTTAATTAGTGTGTTCACCTGTGCACTCCCTATTTATACCTCACTTCCCCTGCACTCCCTCGCCGGATCTTGTTGCCATTGTGCCAGTGAAAGCGTTTCCTTGTGTGTTCCTAGCCTGTGTTCCAGACCTCCTGCCGTTGCCCCTGACTACGATCCTTGCTGCCTGCCCCGACCTTCTGCTACGTCCGACCTTGCTCTTGTCTACTCCCTTGTACCGCGCCTATCTTCAGCAGTCAGAGAGGTTGAGCCGTTGCTGGTGGATACGACCTGGTTGCTACCGCCGCTGCAAGACCATCCCGCTTTGCGGCGGGCTCTGGTGAATACCAGTAGCAACTTAGAACCGGTCCACCAGCACGGTCCACGCCAATCCCTCTCTGGCACAGAGGATCCACCTCCTGCCAGCCGTAGCGTGACAACTATATTCTAAATATTCACGAAATTGCACAGTGCCAATATTTGCATTAAAAATTAGCATTACGAATATTCGTGCTCAACACTAGACAAGATTATAGGCTTTAATAACCCTTTAAGTGCAGATACCAATCAATGTCTTCAGATGGCCATATACTATAAATTTGTTTACCTGACAGCTATAACTCCCATTCTCCACAAACACTTAAATGGGTATTCCAGGATTTTTTTTTTTTATTTGACTATGCTACAAGGGCTGTAAAGTTAGTGTAGTTCATAATATAGTGTCTGTACCTGTGTGTGACGGTTTTCTCACTATTCTTATGTGGCTTTCACCCCAATATTTATTTTTAACAACATACAAAATGACTGTTGTCTCAAATTTTTCCCAGGTTACAATGCGGCGGAGACATGACTCACTAGTCAGCTGATGACAGGGAGCCTGTCTGCTTCAATGGGAGAGAGCCTGTCGCTTGGTGGGAGAGAGATCAATCTGCAACTAATACAACAGCTGTAGGCACCCTGATTGAAAACCACAGGTCTTTTGAATGCTCATTTATGTTTCAATGGGTGGGGTGGCTGATGTGTGGGAGGGAGGAAATGGAATTATGTGATTTGTAGGCAAAAAAGAAAACTCAAAAAGGAAAAACATGTTCACAAAAAGCCAGCCACAGTGTTATGGTAATCTCACAACATAGCCATTTAGCCCCAAGACAAGTGCAGATCCTTCCTAAGCATGTCCATTACTGTCTGCCAGGTATGTACTAAAATCACCTTATGGTGGATAACCCCTTTAAGTAAACACAATAGCCATGGGGAAGCACTCTATTCAAATGACCGACAAAGTCATGTAAAAATGTGGTGTGTAATACTTCTAGATATTAGACTAGAAATAATAGCTTATTATTTCTGGATTTAAGTTAAAACAATGAATGCTATTAACATGGAAGAGAAATAACAAGTTTTAAAATAGATCATCTTATCATCTGGTGTGTTTTAACTTGAGCTCAACCCTTGGTTCACAGGACATTAATTTTCATTTCATTACTGAAAATCTCAAACATGTTGTCAGAACTCCCTCTAATGGCGCTTCTGGACAGATTCTCTTCACCGTGATACTCTCAGCTCCATCCGAATAAGTGGCTTGCAGTCTTTTCGCTCCATTACACACTCACACCTATGTCTCGAAGGGAAAGCAGACCAGGAATGGACGTGATGAAATGACACATGTAAATCCCGATGTATGTATCGGTTCTGGCTTTATTGAGTCAATTATAGTTTTAGGAAATGCAGACACAGTGATTTTCTGACTTTATTTATTGGATATGATGTGATTTATTTTTCATCTGAGGTGTTGTGCACATATTGATTTGTGGTACTGTTATTTGCTTACACAAGGAGTAGATCTGATAGAAATCAGGCGACTATTGTCTTTTACTGTAAAACTGTATTGAAAATGATATGAAATTTGACAGCACATTGGCCATAGGGAATAAAAACCAAATATAACCATAAAAAAGATTCAATATAAGCAGTTATTTTATATAGAAATTGTATGCACACATTCACCCTTTGAAAAAAAATGTAATACAAAAGATGTATTATTTTTTCAAGAAACCGCATCACTTTTGTAGATGTGCTGTGTCTTATATTGCAGTATACTACAGACACATTGCCTCTCTACATTGTCTGATCCTTGAAGAGATCACAGTTCAGTGCAATGAAAATAATACATTTCTAACCAAGATACTAGAGGGGCAGAATCTTGCACTGACTATTTTAAATAAATAAATAAGATTAAACTGGGTTCACACATGATAAATACAGTCTTCAAAAATAACGACCGGCATTTTAATGTAATTATGTGCTCTATGAAAGTCTATGGAAAACCTGTTGTGTAAAAAAGGCCTAATTTAGATTATGGAATTTTTTTTAACTCTTTAATAATGCAGCGTATGCATGTTAGCCCTGCTCATGCTAAGGGACTTTGAAGTAAACCCAAGAGCTGTGCTCGCTTTAAAGCCAGTGAGTAACAACTGTTACTCTTTTGGGGGGAGAGGTTAATTTGGTACCCACTCATGAGTATTATATTAATTGTGATTGAGAGAGAATAATGTTTTTGGGAGGGATTTAAAAGGTAGAATGGAAATGTACAGGGCAATGGGTTTTAGGGATCCACACCACAAGAGAAAGGTGGAAAAAGGGGAGATTGAGGGAGGAATAAGAAAGGGATGTTTCTTCATGTCCTCTTTCGATCTGATGATGTGTCAAAAGCTCTTTTTAACTACAGTAATGCTTTAAAGTGTTAAACAGTGTAAGCACTGACGGCATCTTTCCATACTTTTTTATAGAACATATTATTACAAATATGGCTTTTTAAAAATAAGTTTAACAGCCATATTTTTTCATTTAATTTTATGATGTGTTAACCCTGTCTTATAAAGTAGGATATTTCCTACTAAAACACATTCAACACATATGTGACCACTGTCGACCTAAGCAGGAAATTCTCTTTGTGAGTGGTACGCACATGTACAGTGTATGCTGTGTAAACATAACTAAGCAATTGAACACAGAATTAAGTCTGCAGCAAACACTGCACAAGTAAAAGTACCTTAATAGAGAAGGATCCCTTCTCCATATAACATCCATAAGCAAAATATCTCTCTTGGGGTGTATATTTTCAAAGTATCTCTTTGTGTTTATAAATGTATTTTTTATATGCATAAATACATTTTAGATAAAATTGTTCTGTAAGTGTTTCCATGTGACCAATACTAGATATGAAACAAGATTCATGCAGTGTATCCATTCTGGTTACCTCGTACATACAATAATCATAATAGCATACAGCATGAATATGAAACATCATTGAGAATCAACAACAGATCATTACCATTTTCAAGATACGCAACTTCGTTTTGGCCACTGTTCATCCAATTCCAAAAGAATATGTAGCCGCCAGCCAGTAGAGCATCAATATTTGCTGAACATCAAAACAAAGTGAAAAGCTTGAAAATGTACACAAGTAAAATACTTATCCAACACACATTATGATTAAAGATTTATTATGCTTTCCAGCGCATTAAATAAAAGAAAAAAGCAACTAGAGAGAATAGAATGTACATTTCTCATCTTAAATTTTCTTGCACAATCTGTTCCACTTAAGCTAAGATGCCTCTTTACAAACCCTAACGTTACGGTAAAATGTTCAGCTCTTTAATTATCACAGAGTGAAAAACGAGGTCTGATTAAAAAAAAGAGCCTGACACCGACAGGATGAATAGTCAATGTTCTTAGGAGACTTCCACTAAATTAAAATACATTTTCATTTAGATACTGATTCAAATAAACATTGATCTCACTTAAAAGAAGGTGGAAGTATATAGCCAGGTGGACAATGTTTCATGTCCTTTTAGAAGAGTGTTCCTATATCTTATATTTATTGTTTAAAAAAAAAATACATTTTAACATACAGTCATATGCAAAAGTTTAGGCACCTCTGACAATTTCCAGGATTCTCATTTAGAATTAATTGGGTGTTCGGATCAGTTTTGGGTTATCAAATATCTAAAAGACACAGTAATATTATATATCAATGAAGACACAGTAATATTTCAGTAGTGAAATTATGTTTATTGGATGAACAGAAAATGTGCAATCTGCATCAAAACGAAAGTAGACAGGTGCATACATTTGGGCACCCCAATAGTAATATCACATCAATATTTAGTTGAGCCTCCTATGGCAGATATAATCGCCTCTAGACGCTTTGTATAGCCTGCAATAAGTGTCTAGATTCTGCATGAATGGACTTTGGACCTTACAAAGCATCTCAAGTTCAGTTAGGTTTTGATTGCCGAACATGGACAGCCTGCTTCAAATCACACATCAGATTTTAAATGATTTTCAAGTCTGGGGACTGGAATGGCCATTCCAGAACATTATAATTGTTCCTCTGCATCTTTCATTTTTAAAAAGGTCCCAGAAAAATTAAGGAAGCAATCTGATTGGTTGCTGTGGGCAGCTGGTCAACTTTTTCATAAATCTCCCCTATAGAGTATACACATTGTATATATTATACTAGCGGAGTACCCAACGTTGCCTGGTTTTTCCTTCCTAATCCTTGTTGTGGAGGAAAATCAACAGAGGAAGCTTTTGACTTCATATCCCGTCCTCATATATTGTTATCATATCCCAACTCCATATCCCGTCCTTATATCCTGACCTCCTATCCCGTCCTCCTATCCCAACCTCCTATCCCGACCTCCTATCCCGAACTCCTATCCTGTCCTCCTATCTTGACCTCCTATCCCGACCTCCTATCCTGTCCTCCTATCCCAACCTCCTATCCCGACCTCCTATCCTGACCTCCTACCCTAACCTCCTATCCTTACATCCTATCCCGACCTCCTATCCCGACCTCCTATCTCGACCTCCTATCCTGACCTCCTATCCTGACCTCCTAACCCGACCTTCTATCACAACCTCCTATCTCGACCTCCTATCCTGACCTCCTATCCTGTCTTCCTATCCTGGCCTCCTATCCCGACCTCCTATCCTGTCCTCCTATCCCGACCTCCTATCCCAACCTCCTATCTCGACCTAATATCCCGACTTCCTATCCCGACCTCATATCCCGACTTCCTATACCGACCTCCTATCTCGACCTCCTATCCTGACCTCCTATCTTGACCTTCTATCCCGACCTCCTATCTCAACCTCCTATCCTGACCTCCTATCCCGACCTCCTATCCTGACCTCCTATCTCGTCCTCCTATCCCGACCTCCTATCCTGACCTCCTATCCGGACCTCCAATCTCGACCTCCTATCCTGACCTCCTATCCCATCCTCATATCCTGTCCTCCTATCCCGTCCTTCTATCCCGTCCTCCTATCCCGACCTCCTATCCTGTCCTCCTATCGCATCCTCCTATCCCGTTCTCCTATCCTGTCCTCATATCCCATCCTCCTATCCCGACCTCCTATCCTGTCCTCATATTCCATCCTCCTATCCCATCCTCCTATCTCGTCCTCCTATCTCGACCTCCTATCTTGACCTCCTAACCCGACCTCCTATCCCGACCTTCTATCCCAACCTCC